>NC_136252.1:14039285-15280357 GCF_053564925.1 Oryzias latipes
TGAGGTGGGCGGAGTCTCCCTGAAGGGAGAAGGAAGAAAAAAACTAGATGAGATTACCTGAGGGATGGGGGCGTTTAGGAGAGAGGGGAGGTTAAGTGAGGCGGGAAGAGAGCAATGAGCGGGACAAGTTCACCGCGATAACCTGGCACTCTGGCGGGACTTGCCCACATTCCACCCCTCCTTTCTCCTCTCCCTTCCCTCTGCTGATGATTCAGCAAGTAAAGCCAATGAAACCATGGGTTTCTGTGTTTGCTTTGACTGTCTGTCTTTGAGTTAGGACTCCTGGCTCAAGCAAGCCGCCTGTTAAAGTCATTCCAAGCAACGGAAAGGCCTCAAAACCATACGTACGCATGCTGTGGGGTTTGATCTGGGCAGTCATTAGTACCCCAAATTTCACGTTTATTTTTTTTCCCTGTCATTGACACTCTCATGAATCTGTGCATTAACGTTTGCAAGAGCGAGTAAACAAGGATTTACAGCAGCAGGCTGGAAGGATCACGATCACGGCTCTGTTTGCTTTTCAGCTTTATTAGGCTGTTTGTTTATGTGCCTGTTGGTTTGTGTATAGAAGTAAATTAATAGAGGAGTGTTCCTTGCTGCAGCAACATTGTTCATCTCAATAAGTCTGATGTTGTGAGCTGGGGTAGTTTACGTTGCAGGAAACAAGCTGAGACGACTCATTAAGGCTACGGCGAGGTATGTGAGTGTGTGAGACGGTCGGCAATCCCTAACACACCAATGTCTTACTGACACTTCCTCTGGATTAAACCTTATTTCCCTCCCATGAACCACTGACACATACATAAAACAAAACAGGTTTATAATAATTACAGGAGATGCGTTTTCCTTCATTTGTTGCCAGATTATTAGCTTTCTTTGACTAAATTATCTGTCCTTCCTGTCTTTGAAAAGAACAGAGGAACAGGAGGTTGACTATTTGCACTTTCTATGGTCTACATAGAAAACGTGTTTGTGCAGCTTTTTCCCACTGATATTCAGAAGAGTTAGCAGAAATACTGAAGTTGGATACTTTTTTTTTTGCTAGAATAATGTAATGAAATTACAAAAGTGATTGTTATTGCCTTTCATTTACAAAGTAAACATCTGTTTCATTTTGACATATTTATTTGAAACTGTTGTGCAACTGTTTTTAGTGATCAGCGCGTCTTCCTCAAAACATAAACATATTTCCACTCCATCAAATTCACAACTATAGAAAAGTACTTTTAATACGATATTGATTTGGTTTTAAAGTTTACTTAAGGCTTTAATAATAATTGAGGCTTTTAAAGTTCCTTTGTGACACGGTATATGGAGAATTTATCACAGGCACAGTATTGTTTGGACTAAAAGTCGCTCCGGAGCATATGTTGCACCACTGAAAGAAGGCATAATGAAGAAGAAAAAAAAATCATATCTAAGTTACACTTTACACTTTTAGGGAGAAATGTATTTGGGGTTTGGTAAATTGTAAATGGCGTTTACTCATAAAGCGCTTTCTACCTTCTTACGAAGGCCCAAAGCGTTTTACAGTTACAGTCCCATTCACACACACATTCACACACACATTCACACACTGGCGGCGGCTCCGCTGCCGAACACTGGCGCCAACCTCCCACCAGAGGCAAGGTGGGGTTCAGTGTCTTGCCCAAGGACACTTCGGGCGTGCAAGGCGGGAATCGAACCTGCAATCTTACGATCATGGTTCGACCGCCCTACCGCTGCACCACGGCCACCCACACAATATTTAACAAAATACAGGATCAAGAACGGTCATTTCATCATGATAGGGAAATCATAATAATGGCATAGATAACAATAATAGACTAAATATCTATAAGCTTCACTACAGAAACACATTCATGCTTATTTAGCTTCATGAAGCATAGGAAGAATCTAGTATATAAGCACAACATAGGAGCAATTATTCAGATAACCGTAACATAAAGAACATGCCAACAAGTCCACTAAACTATTTATCATTTCAGTTCACTAAATTTCGTAAATTCTTCATCTTCTGTGTCGCTTTGTAACAATTCCACCATGTCCAGTATAATGCTACATTCACACCGGGAAAGTGACGTGAGCTTTTTAATACACGATGCTGTGTTTAGTGTGTTTAGCACAGCGAAACACGCGTCTAGCTCATGGTGCTCATACAGCACTGTCGCTACCTGATACAGCTCTATTCCAATAATCAAAAGACTTGGTTTCATAGAAATCTGTCCGGGCTCAAAACACAGTTATTGATTTCTCTTTCAAATTTTAAACAGCTGGCACTTCTGTGAGTTACACCATTTATACATCACTAGCATATCCAAGTCCCTGATTGGTCAAAGTTCACTCTCGCTTAACTTTTAAAACCCGTATGGCATATTTGCGCACATTTACAAAGACTTTTTTTTTTGAAGTGGTCGCTGGAACGCGCTTGAGAATGTAGCTTTAGAGTGCTGCTGTTGGTAGCAAATACTGATACACACTTCTACAGAGCTAAACAATGCACAAAACTTAGACTTATAGGTTTGTGCTGTATCACGTTTTTTCTGCCTCTTAAAACAAGCTGTCTTAACCTTTTTTACGATTATTTATTTACAGTTTTTTCTAATGGGGCAGGGCTGAAGACAAAGTGAAGACTTAAATTCAATGAATAGCAAAAGACAAGGAGGAAGGGCAAAAGTTGTTTACAGTGGTCAAAAATGTTTCTTTTTTTAACTCACCTACAATCTGAGAGCTCTGACATGACGTGACCTTTATTTGACATTAGTAAAAAGTGTAGACCATAAAGTTAGATGTAATCTGACTCTCCTTGTTTAAAATGCACTTATGAATTGATTTAATAAAGCTCCACCCCCCATCTTTGTAGATAATAGATTCGTCGGTTTTGTCCTTTTTTCTGACCTTCTGACTTGCACGCCACACAGCTGTGAGGCGAAACACTGAAACCACACCGTTTAGCAGACATTCATGCTGCCGATTCTGTTTCACTTTTCCCACATAAAAAAATCTCTTGCATAAAGGTCACTTTCTCTTTTGCCTGATGTCAAAACTAAGTGCTGTTTATATCCCTTTTAACATTAGTTTTGAATCATCAATAAGCGACTGTTACAGGCCTCTGCAGGCTTTTCTGACTTGGAGTAGGGTTGCACAAGAGTGCCATAGGAGGAGTAAACAGCTTCTCAAAAACCCAAAGGCATATCAAGTTACAAGAATACTGTAGCCATTCCACGTCCCAGTGTGTCCACACATGCACTCACACAAGGACTTTCAGGAGCTCAGTAATGGTTCACTGCCTGAATCCACTTTCAGACTGTTGTGAGTCATTCCTCTATTGTTTTGGTTTTAGCCACATCGCCTTCCTGCATCCAGGATAATTTGTTTTTTTGTATTTATTTATTTTTAACTTGTCCTGTCCAACAGCTGGGCAAACAGATGAGAGCTGAAGGCCTCTTGTGTTGGACATATTTTATTTTAACAACAGGGGTTATGAATCTTCTGACACACCAGAGGTATGTCTGAATAAACCCCTTTTGTAATCAAACTTTATTCATTTGAATCATTTTTGAAAATCTTTTGTGTTGGACCAGATGGAACAGGAAAGGAGGGAAGAAGAGAGAGGGATATTAGAGAGGGAGGGATAGAAGGGTGATTATAAAAAAGGTGGGGGGGACCATGAAGCAGCATAAAGCAACAAGTTTCTGGATGTTTATACTCATTATGGTAAGGTTCAGATGTAATACAAGTCTATAGGGGCGGGGCCTTCCAGCATCCAGGATAATTTGTTCTTGTAATGTAGATTTGTATTAAACTAACTTTTTTTTTTACTGTGATACTTCATATTTTTATAGAGACACTCTGTTCTGTTCATATGGAGGTGTTTAAACATCCCACTCTAAAGCTCATGTCAAATGAGGCTTGGGTTTTTATTTTGAAAGGATCTGAAATGTTCCCACATCCTCCTCCCCTTTGCACCAAGTACATATTTAGATCACATTCTACCAGTGAGAAAAAAACAACTCAACTCTGGGTTTTCTGGTCTCTACAATAATAGCTGTCACATGTTGTCAAGTGATAATCTTCTTAACCCGTATCATCCCTTTCGGGGTCACGGGGCTGCAAGAACCCAACCTGGCCACTTTTGGGTGAAGACGGGGTACACCCCAGACAGGTCGCCAGTCTGGGCCACTGCGCCAGCGTGCAGCCCAAAAAAAAAAATAAGAAAAAGAATCAAACTAGTGCAGTGATTCTTCTGGTTTTATGAGTAATATCAAGGTACATACTTTTTCACGTAGTCATAAATCCATCTTACAGTAAAATGCAGTATTACTGTTTCAAAGCAGCTTAATGTGATTAGCTGGCAGTTGTTAAAAAAAAACATTGGTGCGTAAAAGTGGCTAAAACTCCAATTTTCATGTTTTTAATAACTAAGACTGATGTTATACAAATGATGCAAAAGCACAAAGCGGTTGAGCTATGTTTACTATTCCCTTTTATGTAAACTTGCATAAATGTTCATTTTTGGGCTTCCACATTCAAAACTCCCATTTTCACGTGTCGATAGGCAAGTTTCTACAACCATGTTGAAATAGAGGGGAAAAAACCTAGAACAAGATTTGCGAGATTTGCACCACTGTGACATTTCGCTTAAATCGTCTTCCAACTGTAGGCGGCGGACACGCGCTAGTAAACGGTAGAAAAACAGAAGAAGAAGTGGTCCCTCCCTGCTTGTCCAGTGTGAACACCATGAGCGTATAGCGCATTCAAGAGCTCGCGTCACACGCCCGGCATGAACGTAGCTTCACAGGAAACGGCCGTGTTCATCCTTCAGTGCAGGGCCAAATATCTCCCACTCTTTGCATGCCTTCCAGCTCTCTCAGCACTGCTTGCTGCTGATTAGCTGACTCTGGTATCTCCACATTCCTTTTGCCTGAGCACACCTGATCCAGGTAATCAATAGACAGCAGAGCGGGAAAATCAGGAAGAAAAAAAAAAGACATAGTGCCAGATCTCCAGGACCAGCTCTGCTCTACTGTGTGTGTATATATATATATGGATATATATATATATATATATATATATATATATATATATATATATATATATATATATATATAACACTATGAACTATGAACTGTTCCTAAATAAAAATATTGCTTTGTCTTTTTTTTGTACCATGCATAAGGGTCTATATATCACACAGTATCTGGGTATTGGTTTAAAAAATACAAGAATAAAACTACAAAAGGCAGACTTTTACTGGAAATTTGCAATTTACTATTTGGATTTGTTAGAAGTCTCAGCATTTCACATTGTTCCTGCACACAAACTACACAGTATTTTTGCTAAACAAATCCAGCTAGACTGTGAAGATAAGATTTCACTTCAGTCCAGTGTTTTAGAATCAGCACATTAATCTCAAATATTGAAGTTTTTTGCTTTATGCCCCTATTCTAGTTTCTTTATATCATCATTTCCAACAAAGTTCCACATGATGCTCTTCTTCAGCTCTAATGCCTGTGAGCTTGATGAATCATTAAATGGGCATTTAGTTAAGAGTGATTACAGCAGCAGCAGCATTAGTCAAAGCTGATTTATTCTTAACCACAATTTTGTATTATTTCTCTTACTGTCTTTTTGTCATCATTTATTTTTTTATTCTTTGAATTTGAACCAGTTAAATCAGCACATAAACCCACTAATTAGATGATACCTTTTTTGGTTAAAACATTAATTACCTAAAATGTTTTGGAAAATGTTTCTTCTTTAACAGTGCCTATATATGTAAAAAAAATTTTAAGTAGGTTTTTTTTTGTGTGTGTTTTTGTTAAGTTAAAATACTGCGAACAATTGTAGGCACTGGTCTAACATGATCAAGTGACCAGGTGTAAGGATGAACAAACCCTGCAAAAACAAGCACCTTTGAAATAAGTCAAAAATCCTTACCCTTTTTTAAATAAGCTGAAAAAAATAATCTACCAATTAGGGTTGTGCCGATGGACGATATCATCGTCCATCGTGATGGGTGACTGACATCCGGATGGAGAGACACCATCGTGATGCCACGCCCCCGCCACGCTGGGAGTCGACACCATAAGCCGCGGTTACATGTGAAAAATATCTTGACCGGATCAATGGTCGGATTAGAATTCAACTGTGTACATGGTTCCAGAAAAATGTTTTCAGATTATAACAAACGTTCACATGGGTCACACTTTCGGTCGGAATAAATCATTCGCACATGCGCAGTAGGGTTTGAAAAACCGGAAGCGGATATCAGTTCCGCCGAGCGGCTATTTTTTTCTCAAACTTTATTGAATGTAACAATTCAAAACAAAACAATGTTGCCGAGCGGCTTTATACATTGATATGTCAGCTCGGTAATATACAAGACGATCTTCTAAACGTGCTTTTAATAATGTTACGATTATTATGAAACGCCTGTTCGCTCATCGTTTTATTTTTAATCTGTGTGGTCATTGCTTTTTCTGTTGAAAAACGGAGCCGGAAAGAAGCCAGGATTAGCAGTATGCTAACACGGGCTAACAGCATTAGCTTTGGGTGGCGCTGCTATCTGCATCTTGGCTGCATGTAAACATGTGGGAATAACATCAGCCTTCTATTTAGTCGGGACACGACTGGAAACACAAATCCACGTGATTGTTTGAACGATTTCTAAGGACTGAGCGGCCTTTCTGCTTTAAAGCTTACACCGCCCCAAAGCGCTGTGTGTGTGCCCACGACGATCCTCTGCTCAAACACACACTTTTAGACCCGGTTCTGAGTTCGGTAGCCCGTTCCCCTAGAGCTGGATAATCGCGGATTAGTCATTAGTTGGGAAATAAAATAAAGTAATAAAGTAAAATAACGAATAGCAATTATGTAAAAGCGAAATATTAAAAATAGCCCCCCCCGACGATATCATCGTCCATCCCGATGGTTGACAGCAAACATCGTCAACGGCCAATTTAGGGGACATCGCCCAACCCTACTACCAATGGGATAAGAAAATGGTCTTACCAAGAATTGATATTTTAAGAAAAAAATTCTAGGCACTAAGACCATCTTCTTCTGCTCATCCAAGATCTGGTCGCTGGGTCAGCAGTCTAAGCAAAGATGTCCAGACTTCCCTCACCCCGGCCACTTTGTCCAGCTCCTCTGGAGGGACCCTGAGGCGTTCCTAGGCCAGCTGAGAGACACGGTCTCTCCAGCATGTCCTGGCTCTTCCTGAGTCTCTGCCTAGTGGAACATGCCCGGAACACCTCCTTAGGGCAGCGTCTAGGAGGCATTGGCATTAGATGCCCGAGCTGCCTCAACTGGCTCCTCTTGTTGTGAAGCGGCTCTTCTCTGAGCTCTCCGCGGGTGACCGGGCTTCTTAACCTATCTCTAAGTGAGCGCCCAGCCACCCTACGGAGGAAGCTTATTTGGGACCTTGTTCTTTCAGTCATGACCCAGAGCTCATGACCATAGATGAGTATTGGAACGAAGATCGACCGGTAAATTGAGAGCTTTGCTTTTTGGCTCAGCTCTCTCTTCACCACAAACAGACCGCATAACGGCGGACGCCACTCAAAACCCCCTGTCAATCTCACACTCCGATCTTCCCTCACTTGTAAAAAATACCCCAAGAACTCCTCCACCTGGGGTCGGAGCACTGCACCCACCCAGAGAGGGGAAACTGCCTTTCTCCACGGCCACAAGCCAGCTAGGCTTGGTTGGACTCTTTCTTATGCTTGACAGCATCCCTAACTTCCGGTGGCCAGCACCGGGTTAAAGGATTGCATCACGACAGGCACCAGAGACCTTGTAACCACATCTCCAAACAGCAGCAGAGACAATATTAACTAAAATTATTTTTCTTGCAAGACAGACAATAAGATAATTTAATTGGAACAAGGCTGTTTTTACTTAAGATTCAGTTTTTTCAAGTAAACCTGAAAGAATGACAGGAAATAGGAAGTTATTGCTTTAACTTCCATATGAATGTTCACCAAGGCCTACATACGTCCATATCTAGGACTGTCTGCCTGCTCGATCAGCTGGAAGCCAAGCAATCCTTTTAGGCCTTCAAGTTCAAGCTCTGGCATGAACTTTTTTTTTTCTCTTTTTTTTTTTACAAATAAGCTTCTCTGAACGTAGCTGAATGAAAGCAGTGCTTGCATAACACATTTTTAAATGTTGGTAATTGTCATCTTAACATTTACCTTTGTATTTCTCTTCACTGACCCCAAGCCATTATTTAAGAAACTGTTTTTTTTTCTCACTCGGAAAATGCCACTTTTGATTGCAGGACTTTTTAGCATTTTGGGTAAATTGGTTCCATTACTTTGTACTGAGACCATAGCGTCTCACTTCGCTTTGTCATTATATATATTTCCAACTTTTGATGGGGGAGTTCTCTGATTAAACAAAGAATGGTAAAGTCTGCTGTACATGAAAGGCATGTTCACCGCTGGTTTCACTTTGGGAGGCCTTTCATGTCCAGCACTTTCAGTGTCTCGATGTTCTCCATATCTGCAAAGGTCATGTCAGAACAGTGGGATGTTGGGAGTGACGAATCACTTACTTTTTCTCTGTCAGTATAGGTCGTATAAAATGTAAATGAAGTGTAAAAGGACAGTCCATTTAACGGCTGACCAGACTGTCACAAGTCTTAAGTCTTTGCACCGCTGCCCCCTTCTAGCCTTTATATGCATGTGAGTGGGTGCCTGTGTGAACGACGGGAGTCCTTGTGTGTGTGTGGATGGCTTTGTGCGCTCATTATTCCTCGCTCAGACTAATCAAACGTGTGTGTGCATGTTCTCATTACCCTTCTCCAAGGCTAATGGCGTATGTGTGGCCCAGCGTGCCTAAGTGTGTGTGTGTGAAATTGCACTATAGGCCTGCTCCACTCTGTTCAGGCCATTTCATTAAATGATAAAGTTTACTGATGGCTCCTGTGGGATCATTATTTACTTGGCTCTTGGTTTATCCCACAGTGTCCACCTCAGTCTTTACAAATGACCTGCTGCATAGACAGAAATTGTTTTGCACTGCAGACTTGAAGTCAAATGCTTTGGCGTTTGAGTTATTAGCGCTCCAACATTTCCTGTTCATGTAACTCACATCAGGCATTCACCTACTGTGATTTTATGGCTGCTCAGGTAAATGATTAATTGAAAAGGATTAAGGAAAGATGGGGAACAACTATGTGATTGGTTGAGATAGAAAATCTGGAGCCCTGCTCGCTGGTATGTTTATATAGTTGTTGATATGGTCTTTGCCTGTCACCAATACTGCAAGTTCTCCCTCTCAGAAAGATGAGAGAGGTCTGTAACGTTCATCATAGAGGAATTTCAATTGTGAGAGACCGAAGGTTAAATAATTATTTTAAAAATGTATATGCATATTGATGCAGAAAATACATTTTTAACAGAAGCGAGCAAAGATTCTGTCTTTTACAGATCTGTTTCTACTTCTTTATCGTCTCTTCTATCCGCCACTCATTATCTGTATTAACTGTTTAAACTGGTTATCAGTGTGAAAGACACCTGTCCACACACTTAAACAGTCAGACTACAATCTCTCCACCATGACCAAGACCAAAGAGCTGTCAAAGGACACTATGGTCAAGAAGACCTGAAAAAGAACTGCGATGAACCAATCTATGGTGAGCAAGAGGCTTGGTGAGAAGAGATCAGCTGTTGGAGCAAATGGAAGTAATGCAAGATCACTGACAGTCTCTCTTCACCTGGAGCTCCATGCAAGACTTCACCGGGTGGAGTATAAACTATCTTAAGAACAGTAAGGAAACGACTCAGAACTACATGAGGGAACTGACCAATGACCTGAAAAGAGCTGTTACCACAGTATCAAAGGTTACGTAGTAACACATGGTGTTGACATGCGTTCAAATCCCAAAGTTATAGTTGGGTATCGTTAAGGTTTTAACGGTACTACTGCTCGTATTGATACTGCTTATTGATCCGGTATTTTAACAATACTCTTATCGTACTGTCTGAACAACAGCTCCGCCCCCCGTGCACACAAATAACCAGACAGACCTTTCCTCTTCAGCGAGAATGGCAAAATTAATATCATCATTAATTAACGGAAAATTGACTGACTTGGTGAGTTAAATATGGTAGATAACGTTTATATTTTGTGGGACACAAAAAAAGCGACTTCTGTAGTACCGATAGCAGAACCGATGAGGTCAGATCTTAACGATACTGCGGTCTTGCAGAATGTTGCCCCAGGGCTCGTTCAATACCGGGGCTCGGTACCCATCCCTAGTCCAGACCTGTCTAAATTTTGCCAAAGACCACCTGGATGATCCAGAGGCGGACTGGGTCACCCACTGGATAACAGGGGGGGGGTTGATTCATCATGCTTTTGGGCTACTTCTTGCAAAGGGCACGGGGCAAATGATGAGTGTTATGGAAAGAATGAACACATGGTGAGATTTTGGGCTGGTTGTTTTCAATAGGACAATGAGCCCAAACACATCACCTGGGCAAAGAAGGAATTGGTTCGTAGAAAGAATTTATAGCTTCAGAGTGGTCTGGCCAATCTCTGGACTTTAATATATTAGACAATCTGTGGATGTAGTTAGAAGTCCATGTTGGCCAGCAACAGCCCTAAAACATCACAGCTCTTAAGAATAACTGCATGGAAGGCTGGACCAAAATAGAAGACCTATGGTAAATCTTTGACTTCTGTCATTGTGACAAGGGATGCTTGTTTTACTAACTATTTAGAAAAACATGTTTTTGACTAAATACTTAATTTCTGCAACATTATGCAAATACTGGTACTTTTTTTTTAATCATACAGTGTTTTTTTCACATTCTGTTTCTTGGGGTTTAAGTGTTTCTGTGATGAACATTATAGACCTCTTGTATCTGTTCAATTGGGACAACTTGCAGAAACAGTGACTGACAAATTATTCTCTTTCTGACACTGTACATATCAGGACGTTTTAGTTTAGAAATGTAACGTTTCCACATCAGGATAGTTCTGCAAACTCTGATTGGAAAGGAAAGAAAAAAAATCATTCACACCATGATTTTGTTTGCTTTAACACACAGCTGTCCTCTGAAAGTGGTTAGGATACAGAAATTATGCTACTCATACATCACTACCACATCCGACTCCCTTATTGGTCAAAGCTGTTCAATAAGTCAAAAGTTCAACCGGCTGAAAGTTCAACTGGTTGTGCTATCTTACGGGGTCGAGATGACCCCACTCTTACACTGATCTGTTATCCCTACCATGACAAAGGTGGATAAAGGTATAGAAGATTTCATGTAATCCATGGACACCAGTGAAGATCACAAATCATTGAAGAAAAAAGGTTCAGCGCACTGTCTAGTGGGTCTAGATGACCCAACTCCCAATGTTTAAGTGCCATGGATAGCACAAGGGTTAAAATAATTGTGTAGTGATGCGCGGGCACAGGAATTTTGAACGTGAAAGCCTGAAACGCGGGTTTATGGGTGTTTACATAGACATTTCATTGAACGCGGTCACTTGAACGCCAGTTGCTGAGGCCGGTGTATGTGTAGCTTTACTGTGATTTACTCGATTTGGTTTACTTACCTGCCTTTTTACCTTTACCTTTACCTTTTATCAGCATTTATACCACAACTGAATCGCACCATCGTCTTTGCAAGTGAAGTAATAGCCTTGTTGTTAAATGAGGCATGGTTTGTGTTATCTAGACCAGAGAGCTGGTGAGCTTTCACACCTGTCGATCCAAGCTGGACATCAGGAAAGATGACTTAGTGCAGGAAAAACATGCCAGTGTGAATGTGTGCTAAGTGAAAACACACTAGGACGAACACTGACTCGCCAGGTTTAAGCACTGTTTGCGTCTTCTAGTCTCAATATTTGAATTGTACCAGTGAACAGCAAAAAAGGCAGCACTTGCTTTAAATTTAAAGCCAATCAAATATTTGTTTATGAGGCCAACGTGCAGCCTACTTCTAGCTCCATTTGTCTCTTATCAGGCCGTGGGGTCATCATGGTCAAGACAGAGAAATCCTCTGTCATTTTCCAGTTGTTAAAGTTACATTAGACTAACAAGGAAAACCACTATTTCCCTTTTTATGGCTTTAATCAGTCTGAAACACTTGTTGCTAAATGCTCCGTCACCCAACATCCTCTTAACTGATACTCACCCTTTTCCTTCTTCATTGTAGATAGTGGCAGTTGGAGAGAATGGTGAATGATACCCACTGCTTCTCTTTCTCTGTTCCTCTCTATAAATTGAGCCATTTTGCGACCGTGTCATTACCTGCTGCTGCAACTGCTAAATCAGTGGCGCAAGAGTCTGAGTCATTACCTGCACTCCTCTCAAGTGTCCTTGTTCTACCCTCTCTCAGACTCCATCTGCCCTCCCTTCAGAGGAATATCATTCTAGCGTTTATATACTGTACATCCAACAGTTCTGAAGTTGTTGGTTTGGTTTGTGAGAAGAACAATGAGATGCTTGTATAAAAGGTTTATGTTGCAACACACATAAAAAGAGCCAAATTGGAAGATCATGCCATCCAAATGCAAATGCAGATGGCAAACAAACACTCTGAGCGGAGTACACAATGCACAAAACTGTTTATGGATTATTTTCACAAGTTCCCTCTGAGAACTGCCTTTCAGGTGGCAATAATGACAAATCTTAAGCTGACAGTGTGTGAAGAGTGTGTGGGCGCCCTTCTTACTTTATGATTTCAGCTTCAGAAGTCGCAACACCGCCATGAAGAAGGCACAGCAGGCAGCTAGTTAGTGCTGATCCATAAAGTTACATGCGAGGCTTATTTGACTCCACATGTTTTACTATAGATCTATTTCTGTTTTTCATTATCTGGCAAAAGCTGTAGAGTAACTGCCTCATCAGATATTCATTTCTGGCCTTCCTCAAAAAGCTTCAAATGTATAAAAAAAGAATCCTGAAAACAGTCTAACTTTATAATTATGTACACATTCTGACTTCTAAATAGCTACTTTCCTAACAAGTCATTCCGACTGTAAATCAAAAATTAAGGTCATGAGGAAAAAACTATTAATTTAATTTAAAGGAATAAGAAGCTCTAATTCTGTTTGAACTTCGGCATAGTGTTTCATACTGTGTAATCAATCTGATTCTACCCTAAAAATGTAATACTGTATTTGCTGGACAGCAGGGTGCACCAGATAATGCATCGTTGATGAAAGGTCTAATTTTGAACTCGTTTAATAACTAAGGCAAACTCACAGAGGCACATTATATGGGGTCAAATGTGAATCAACTTAAAGTGAATAAAAATGTAAATGAATGAAAAATTACAAATTTGAAAACAATTTCAAACTCAAAAATAAACCTTGTAAAATTGGAAAAAATAATAATTATAAATTAAAAAAAATAATATTGTAAACTTGGCAAATAAAAAAACAATATTTCTTTGTATTTTTCACTTTACATTTATACTTATCTTATTTTCAAATTTTCAGGGTTTTTTTTACATCTGGTTTCCTATTTACTTTAATCTTATCCAAATTTGACCCTATAACATTAAGAGCGACAAAAATATTATCACAGTAGATATAGGGCTGTCTTTTAATTCCACTACATTCTTTAGTGTGCATGGATGCTCACTGGATTGGTGAATGTAGACCATGATGCATTGCGTTTGAACAATTTTTGAAAAGAAAATGTATTTAAATTTATTTTTTAAATAAACTAACAATCTTTTCATTCTCATGACACTGTGGATTTGTAAATAGTCCTCATAAAACGCTCATATCGATTAGATTTTCACTTCGTGAATTCAGAGATGTCAGATTTGCAGTTTAAAAAAAAAAAAGTATTGAGCATGGTGTCCGAACTGCTTTCAAAATCCAGGGCACTGCATAGTCCCGCAGTATTTCGTTTTTTGGTAGTTGGGTATTGGGGTGGGAATTTGGACATAGCCCATAACTTGTTTGTAACATGCTACACGTTGGTCACGTCAGAAGCATTGGCAAATTTACAATACCTGTAACTCCCAACCTTGTTGACAACCTGTGAAAAAAGATTGCTAGCGTCAAAACAAACATTACTGTGACTACACTAACCTCCAACTATGTTAGTAACATGTAAAACTAAACATTCCAGTGCTACACGTTAGGGTAGTTGGCGTATTTACAGCAACAACCTTGTGTGCAGCCAGTTCTTGTTCAGGTCTACAGTCGTGTCCCTGGTGTACATCTCAAAAAAGCTTCACATCACTAAGCGCAGAATTAATCAGCATATAAGGCAATCGAGAATTTACGGCACACTGTCATTTTTTGAAAAAAATGAAGGCTTTTAAGTTCGCCCTATAGTGTGGAAAAAAAATGATGGTTAAGCTTTTAATTAGTGTAGTTAGGTAACAAGCTGCTCTGCTTTTATGCAGATCTTTAAGTTGCCTACAGCAGGAACATTTGCAAACTTTGAGATACATTTTCTCACCAAATCTGCCTCAAGCCAATCTTTTTGCATAATACATATTTACCTCTTCCTCACATTTTCACTGCGTTCTGTAACTCATACACCACAACAGCCAGACTCCACAGCATTACAATTTCAGAGAGTACACACACTGCTGCACAGATGGTGGCCTGGTCTCGTTCTGACACATGAACAGGTAAATATTTGCCTTGCCAGACTGATATTTTTTTTCAAACGTCAGCTTTTATTTTTCTGTCTTGCCTCACATCGGCTTCCTCATTTCACCTTCAAACCCGGTTTACTGTTTACTCCCGTCACTTTGCAGGGGCTCCTCTGCACCTGTGGTGTCTCTTTCATCCTCTCATTGGAGCGTTTACTGATACTGGATGTGTCTACATCCTCCCAAACACTCATGTGTTTTAAATTTCCGATTCGACCGGTTTCGTGTTCACAGAAATCACACATCCATGTGTGGAAAGCCTTCTTAAACAGAAAGTTGATGAGATCACACATGAATGCTGTTTTGTTTCGTTGATTCTCAGATTTAGTTTGATATCATTCTGATTTAATGAATTTTCTTCCCTTGTGTAAAGCCTGTCACATTCCAGTTTTGCACTGTGGCTTAAAGAGGCTGCTGTCTTTGGGGTTACGGTCCCCCATCCTCAGATGAGCAAAAGGAGAGATGACAGAAGCCAAACACACACCACAGGCCCGTTTTCCACCGTTTTGGGATTAGTTTTTTCACAGTTGAGCTGTTCATAATGGGAGTCTCAGCATTAGTTAGTAAACTGGTAGAAAGAAACTCATTTTTTTGTAATTCTTTTTATTACAGAAAGCTTAAACCCCATCAGACCTGCAGTTTGGAGCCCCATTGGGCATTTCCTTGCACAATTTGTTTTTTGTTTTGGAAGAATGGCTAAAAATCAATACAAAACTGTTTTGATGACATGTTTTTGCCGTCTTCTTTCAGATTCTCTTTTTTAATCAGAACAAATATGGGGAGAGTGTTGTTGTAAATATGATGCCTCAGACCGTCACTGGAATTTCACCGGAATTTTGCAAGGAACGCTGGTCTGGGAGCTCATATGGCTCGGAGTTTTACAGAGGCATCCACGCTTTTTAGCTGAAAGTCTTTTATTCCAGAGACCCCCAAAAGCAAAAGTCAACTCAAATGTATCTGTAGAGCATATTTCCTTTTTTGAAATATCTTTCTATGTATTGTCCCCATTATTTTTGGCCCTGTACATTTACTTCCACTACTACCTACATTTCCTTTTTAGCTAAATATGAACTTTTTACGCATAAATGAAAAGCACTTTTTTTTCTTGGGTGGGGGTGGGTTGGTTTAGTCACACACTAAAAATAACACAGTTATAACATAGTTTAAGTTTTAATTACTGTGCAGAACAAAACTATGCAGTTATGTGAAACACCTTTCTTTAGTGTTGGTGTTTTTTTCCCCCCCACAATGCTTTTGAATTTTATTATCTTTTGAGATGCACACTTGTCACAGAGACACGTTTGAAGAGGTTTTTATTGGGACTTTCGTTTGTTTTTTTGGTAAGAAGTGACACAACAGAGCTTCAAAAACTTACTACCTTCACACTTTGCTCCACTTTACTTGATTAATTACAACAAGAGCCAACAAGCAGCAAATAATCATTTGTTTATCTAATAAGATAACAGACTCAACCATCTATCATTTGTTAACCACACAGTAGAGGCTGGAACAATTGATTTAAGAGCTTCCAGTAATTTCCTGGAACATCTATTTTAACAAACACCACTGTTTTGTCATTTATCCATCCATTTCCGCACTGCTTTTTATTTGTATACCTTAACTTTTCTATAGGATAGCTGTCAGCCAATTCTGAAAGGTCAAGGATGCTCTAGCCTGCAAGGCACTGGTAAATATTAATGACCATGGGCCAATCGGAAGCCATCAATAGGTCAGAGGTTATCATGGGGCAGCAGATGCAGGAAGTTAATGTAATTAAAATAACATCATGTTTCATTATTAGAGAAAAGGCCCTTCCCTCTGGATCAGTCACCCTTTCTGTAAGGTGTCGCTCTAAAAAAGGTTCATAGAGGTTTCAGTTTTCTAATCTCCTCGAGCTTTCATTGATTCTCACCCAGAGATTAGATTATTTGTATTCCTGTGTTTATTTGTTCAGTTTAGTCCATTTTTCTTTTAAAAAAACATTTCTGAAAACATGGTATCGATTAGAACAATTCAGATGAAAAAAGCTGAGAGACTAAAAATAGCAGTAAAAAACCAAAACAAGTAGGAGCAGTTAACACGTGAGTAAAAAGTAAGCTGTTTATGTCTTTCTTTTTCGTTTTATGTCAAAAATGCATTTATTTATAGCCACTTTTGTTATAAGCAGCTTAGTTTACTTTCTGAAACAAACTTTTGGGAAACAGTAAAGGATGATGATGTAATAAGATGCTATAAAAGTCAAAAATCTAGTGGACAATACGAGAGGTGCAATAAGGATATAAAGGTGAGAACTAAGCTAACAAATAGTTAATAGAAAGAAAATGAGATGCCTGGGAAGGATCCCTTACTTAAACCTTTTATTTCTATTAGCAAACAGTAAAGTAACTTTATTTCCATAAGTGGAAAGATGTCTAAAAGTAATTGGATCCTTGTCATTAAAATAATTCACACATTGCTCATTTGATTATTATATGTTATTGTGGTAATTTTAGGCTGTCAGGGATTTTGATGATGACAATGAATTGCTTTTGGATCAAGCGTATTAATAGACACCAATGGTAACCGGCTTTAAAAGTGTTCATTTGTCGTGGGGGGTGGGTCATGGTTTTCTCCAGGTTAACATTTTTCAGACCGATAGTGATGACTTTGCTTTGTAGGCTTTTGTTTAAAGGCAGCCAATGCAAACGAAATACACGGAAGAAATCAATACTCCCATTCCAATACCACACTATCGCCCCACATTTAATCGAATGAGCCAGCCAATCAATAATCTATAACTAGTGATTTGCAGCAGAGGCTGCTAATCAGGTTTTGATTGGCCGAACGGGTCGATTGGGGAACGCTGTTGCTTCCTGAAATGCTTTTGTGGTTTGCAAAGTTTTTCTTTTTACCTTGAAAGCATGAAATGTTGGAAAAAATTTCTCATCTACAAATAAACTTTAATATCATTTGTCAAACTGATATATTCTTCTTTTTTTTAATAATATGAATAAGTTCACATGTCCTTTATTTTCCATAAAGTGGTTAATTTCCAATGTTTTGTGTGTGTTTTTGTGTGTGCATGCATGTACTCTAAAGATTCAAACCTTACTTAAAGTGTCTCTGCTTTCGTCTCAGAGTACCTGGCGTAACGATTGCCACAGATATAATCTGTGGTTTTCCTGGTGAGACGGAGGAGGACTTCCAAGAAACACTAGAGTTGGTGAAACTCTATCGATTCCCGAGCCTCTTCATCAATCAGTTCTATCCCAGACCTGGAACACCTGCTGCAAAGATGGAGCAGGTGCCGGCACAAGTGGTGAGTATGGAGGAGAAAACTTCCATTAAATTTGAGTCTTTTAAAGTGGACATTGTCATCTTTCCCCCCCCCCCAGTATCTCTACATAAATACAACATTTGGATTCGATCAGGAATTTTAATATGGTTTATCGTTATTTTAGCTTTATAAAAATGAGAACAGCTGTTTCTGGCTTATAGTAAATAGAATTCAACAACACTGACAGTAAAACTTAGCAGGTTATTAAAATGTGTTAGTAATACCGTATTTTCTGCACTAATTTTTTTTTTTTCAAAGAACGACAGTGAGCCTTATAATCTGAAGCACCTTATAGATGGATTTATTCTGGTTATGTTTACTGATATTGAAGTGATGTTGAGAGGTACATGGCGCTCTGTCAAAATGCCTGTCTGTCTTTTCTACAAGTTGCTAACAAGTTTGGGTGTCAAATCAGATTAAATCAGACTTTATTCAGAAAAGGAGCTTCTCCGTTAACAGACCCATGACCCCACAAACAATGAATACTTATAAAAATAACTTACAGAAGAAACTTAATGCTCTGCTGTGAGGAAACGGTATTTGGGAATCCATTCTCATGCCAGAAGCCAGCTCAGCCATAGGAACATTGTCACGGCGCCCACCCAAACCAGGACGGCAATGTTGTCCAACCCACAGCTGCAATGTTGGATCTCCAGCTGCCCCCAGCAAGGGCATCAACTGCAGCAACAGCCATCAACCAAGCCGACAAGCCCCGGTAGAAAAGATTACCACAAGAAAGACTGGGGCTAAAATTATAGTAAGATGCTAAAATTACATACATAAGATTTCTATTAAAAACACAAAACGGACAAAAGATAAAACGCATGAAAAATACAGTTAAATACATAGAATAATATGTATTAAAACTGATACAATAAGTAAGAAGATAAGATCAACTAAAAGCAAATTTAGAAAGGTGGGTCTTCTTAAAAACCTCTACAGTCTCTACTGTAATGGCAGAACGAAGCCTCACCATAAGTTATGGTCCTCACCTTAGGGACAACTAAAAGTCCAGTTATTTAAAATCAATCCTGAATGCAGTGATTTCAAACCAGGTATAGTGTGTGTTTTTGTAAACGTGCTGACCCGGCTAACGTGTCATGTTGTCAGACTATGTTTTTTCTTTTATAAGTCTTACTAACAAGGTTGGGAGTTAGTGCAGTCACAATGATGTTTGATTTGGTGGGATCTTTGCATGTTGCAAACAAGGTTGGGTGTTATAAATACGCTAATGCGGCTGACGTGTAGCGTGTTACAAGCAAATTCTAGATTTACTGTAAATACAGTTAATATTGCCAGACAGACAGATTTAACTCTGACTCTTTTGTTTCGCTTAATGCGTCTTATAGTCCGGTGGTCATAAGTTCAAAAATAGACCATACATTGACAGTGCACCTTGTAATCTGGTGTGAAAAATACAGTAAGTACAAGCAGGTGTAGATTATGATATATCCCAGGCACACAGCCTGCATTGGTGCACAAACGGCACTAATCCATAGGTAGGCATACACATTTAGGAACAAATGTCTACATATTCCATTTTTAAAACACCATGAAGAGCACATTAGTAAGATTTCTTTTTTTACCCAAGCACCCACCTTCAGGTAAAGGCTATTTGTTGTCGTTGATTTTTCCCCCCCACCTCTTTTCCCTGAATCTGCATCCTTTATCCCATTACACATGTTAAACATTTCATAAGCTGATACTTTCCTTAAGGACGTCTCCCACACAGACGACTGCCTACCCTTGGGCACATGCTGCAGCACAGACAAAATCTGGCTTTCACCAAGAGCCACAGACTTAAATCCATATGTGCATTATCCATTTGTGATAAAAACAAACCAATATAATCTCTGTTTATAATGTGCTGAGTGCTTAATATACATAGTTGTTTTTTTTTTCAGTTTTCCATGTAAAAAAAAAAGAAGAAAATATGAGTTTTGCTGTGATTTTTGAAAAGAAGTTTTTTTTTAAAAAGTGGCAGACTTAAAAATGTAAGTCAGTAGCTAAATGTGAGCATTGATTCAAGCATGTGCTGTGCTTCCTGTAACGGATACACCTGCTCCAGCGGTCAGAGTGCACATAGCATCACTTCATCAGTCAGCCTGCACCCCCGTACAAACATACACACGAGCACCGGGCGGTGGCAGCTAGGTGACGCCTAACCCCTTGTAAGGTCAGTCATTAATAAAGCGCACCAGATGGTTTGTCTGGAGCACAACTGTGTTGAACGGCTGCAGGAGGGATGGATGAAGAGCGGGGTTGGTGCAGTGGGTCTCACAGACCTGAGATTAAAATAGAGAGAAGGTGAAGAAAGGATGTTGTGAAAACAGACAGAGAGATTAGAGATGATTAAAAACACACAAATGAAAGGAAATGTTCTTCCGGAGTGCGCCACAATCTGCCATAATCAGCATCAGATGCTACAAACTCCTATGTGAACGGTATTTATCACATCACTTTCTGACTTTTGTCATTTCAAAGCACTTTTTTTTTTCTTTTTTAACAATTTAAATGAATCTGAAACAAAAAAAAAGATTGCAAATGATTTATGTAGTGAGAATTCTTCTGGATGTTTTCCACATCTCGTGGTTCTTCTGCAGACTAAGCAACATGTCATAAAAACAACAAGTTTATTTAGAGAATTTATAAATTATTAACATTTCATATTATTTTTAGGATAATTTCAGAAGTGACTCCATCAGATTGTGAAACCAGGCACCCATGTCTAACTACCAATCTTCATGTTAAATGATATAATTGTATTTTTTTTCTAATTTTCTGAACCATCAGACATGGGATTTCTAGGTTTCTAGGCTATACTCCAAAGATTGGAGAACCCTTTGTGGTCCAGGTGTTTGTGGTATTTGTGGGTCTAACCTTTTACTTAGTATAATAAATGATATATGAGGAAATGCATGTTTGGGAGAGGAAACCCAGATGGAGAGAATGGGAGACCACAGGGATGGAAGGAGAAGAAGGAGCATGTTGAGAATAAAAGGATGTGAGTGTTATTAGCTTGGATCTCCATAATCATCCCCTTGTGACTGGAACTTAGCCTTGATAAATGGACTTACTGAATGGAGGCTGTGTGTGTTTGTGTTTGTGTGTGTTTGAATGTCTTTTGGTTAGGGTGCATTCAAAAGGAGCAGCTGCAGTAGGAGAAGAGAGAAAAAGACAAAGTGATAGAGTAGGAGATTAGCCGCTCTGGTGGGACAGTGTTTTTAATTTCCCCAGACTGTAATTGGTTAAGAACTCCATTACCCATGAGGCAGCAGTGCAGCAGCTGTCAAAGTTAAGCAGCTTGCCAGCCACTAGTAGCTCCATATTTTCCCCTTTTTTAAATCATTTATCCAGCCTCATGGACAGTGAGATGACGGGATGCTTGTCTCTTTCCCTTTTTGCCGCCATTCGGGACACGACCCCCCCCACAGGTATCAGGGGAGACACAAACATTTGGTTAAAGGCAGGTATTAGGTTGAGTTAATGGTTAAGTTGGTGTCTGGGGCCTCTAAGACTTGCACTTGATTAATGAGCATCCAGTCCACTTAGAATGGAACAGATAAAACGTTCTTTTTTAATGATCACAATGTCTGCTCGACTTATTAAAACGAGTTTCAGCTTAACATTTTTCCATCCTTGCATTTCTCCAATGAACTGCTCATTAAAGAATGTTAGCGAGCTCTAGAGACTGATGTGAAAACGAGACATATCCATTTGGTGTTGACTGATTCCTGAGGGACAGTTTAATTGATGGTAAAGAGTTGTAACAGTGGCTAAACAAAGCATACCTAAAAACTCTTTTAATACTCATATGTTTAAACACACACATTCTTTCTACACATTAGCTTTATATAATTAGACATGCACTGTTTGTGTGGAAAAAGTAAATTCTTTGCCAAATCCCCCTTTTTCCAATTAACTAACATTTTTAATTCTTATTTTAGTAAGATTTGATTTGATTTGATTTGATTTGATTTGAAATGGTTTATTTCAAGCAATCAAATAAGAATACACAAAAGCAATACAATCATCAGTTATACATTCATACAATGACGAATCAGACTTAAGATAATTAGACATTTTAATAAATATTGCTTGAAAGGGAGTGGAAGGAAGCGAACTTACATAATCCCACTCCTGTTCTACCGTAACCATTATATTACATGATTTATCATTATCTATCATTAGCTTTTATCAGACAGAATTAAGGAGTCTTTTTAAGGTCTTCGTATTCCTGGATTTTCTTAGGGGTCATGGTCAGCTCTCTTTTTTGGAGAAAATCAACTTTTTAAGTCGTTTGAAGATAGTTGTATGGCCGCCGTGAGGCCACACGTGTCCGTACTGTAACCCGGAACCGGGTTACAGTCTCTTCAAGAATTTATAATTATAACATTTCAAATTCAACTGGATCCGGCTGAACCTTTAACATGTTATGTTCAAACTTTGTAGGTTTCATAAACTCAAAGAAAATTAACCTTTTTTAAACATGTTTTTAATGTGTAATTTGGACTTGAACGAGCCAAAAGAGCTCAAGTTCTCCAGAAATAACACTTAACCCTATATAACAATTTGTATCATATTTAATATATGCTTTTCTGCAATCCCTTTCACAGTAGCTTATTCCAAACTGTCCTTAAAAACTCATTGCATATACTGCTGTTTATCATCATTCCACTAGGGGCAGTAGAAGTTTTTTTTAATTACTGCTTGCTGCTGTATTAAGATAATACCGGTACATGATTTGTTGATAATTAATTCTTGTTAATACAGCTACATCATGTTAAAAATGTTTTGATCAGATATAGGACAGTTGGTAAATAAAACGTTTTTTTACTGAACACTTGCGTCAGTGTTTTTGAATCTTAATATAACATTGTATTGACTAAAAGTTTACCATAATTGATATAATTCTTTGATAAATAAAATTGCATAATTTTTTGTGGGGTCTAACTAAAACGTGAGAAACTGTATTTTCTGAAATCAGCCCTATCACTCAAGCTTTAAATAGCATTATAGCCAATGTAATTACTTCAAATACAGTTTTTGCTCTCTATCATGCTCCATTAATTCATTTATTGCAATAGATTTGCCTCTATATCTGTTTATTCATAAATATTCTCCTTCCTGGAATGTTACTTCATGATTGTCCCAGTGTTATTTTAATTCCTCCAAGAACCAGCCCTCCTTTGGCGATAAAGAGTAATATATACACCTTTAAAAACAAATGGATAAATACACACCTTCAATTATTCAAAGTATTAGCTTTTTTCCAGAACAGAAGAAAAGTTCTGGTGGCCTTGAGCCTTGCAAGAATGCTGGCTCAGGTGGATGGAGGGGGGCACCTTTGGTTGCTTGACTCCACCTTCTGAAAAAAGGTGTAAATCCAACCTGGCAACAGACCGGCGCTTGGATGGGTGGGGGTCGGAAGGGAATTAGAAAGCAGCTGTTGTGCCCTTGTGCCAGAAATGCAGCAGTTTGAACCGTTCACGTTTGATTGACCTCTTTAAAAAAAAAAAAAGACAATACTGGCTTTCTTGATTTCAGAGAAGACATCAGCTCCTCTGTAAAATGGATTGTTCTCATTTTTTTCCTTTAAATATACTACGAAGTCTGAAACTAAGTGAAGAATAAATGTGTGCATTTATCACAAAACATCGCTTTACATCTTACTTCACTGCTTTTGTGAGTTAGGGCCACACTTAAAAATCAAAATTCCAGCTTTGGTTTGAATTTCACCTTGACGTTAATTTATAAATTGGATATTAATAAAAACAATTTGTATAGTTTTGCTGTATTTTCTGTAAAGGATGCTGGCATTCTTTTGGAAACCGCCACTACATTGAATCGCGGTTCCACGGTTCAATGCATCCAGGAAAACTGTCTTTGTGTTTTTGTGAATCAATGCATGCATATAAGTGATCCTTACAAATACACGTTTTTTTTATTATAACTTAGTTAATTGTCACATTTTTGTCTTGAGTCTGAAAAAGCCTTAGCTGCGGTAACAGCTCTCACAGATGGGCAGGTGTGAATCCTAAGATGCAGAGTGGCGGTAAAAGTGAAGAAGCCGTGACAAAGAATGGTGTTGAAGAATAATGACTAAAGTGTGGCTCTCGTACAGGTTTGCTTCAGGCACAGGCGCTCATGCAAAAGAAAAGTCAGACACCTTGTAAGGAGATAACTAAGACAGTGGACACTGAATAATTAGTGAGTCTCTCTCCCTGGAGAAAACAAAAGGGGGGAAAGAAAGAACTGAGAGACGTGTGGAAAGTCAAAGAAATTGGGAGAAAAGAGGATCTCGGGACTGTAAAACCCTGCGGCAGAGTATGAGGATGGGAATCCTGTGGAAACTAGAGCGACAAGATGGTGGAAGCACAAGCCCACTGATTGAGCAGATCAGAGAAACAGATCAGAAAGTGACTTAGAGAGGCTTTAAAACAGAGTTAAAGAGGCCATTCTGGCTTTTGGCTGTCTACTCATACTGAGATTGCTTTTGTCTTAAAGATTTCAAGACTTGGTTGACTTCTTGTTCTCTTCTACTAGACTTTGATTGAAACAGAGTCTGCTGTTCGTGGACCTGAGCCCTTCAGGGAGGCACTTGGTAACAATTCACTCAAACTGGATGGTAATTGGCTTGCAGTTCTGCTGGGAGAAACCTTGGAGTTGTTTTTGCTAAAGACTGGACCTTAATATGTATTAATAATTTGAATATTTTCTGATACAGAGAAATTGGTCCATGCATTTGTTACCTAAATATTAGGCTGGTGGGAATTATTAGCTATTGGGATGATCTTAAACTTTCCCAAAAGCCTGTATGGTCCAAAATCCTGCTGCTGGAATTTTAATTAAAAGTGGTAGAAGAGAACTTATTTTAAAAGAAACAAATCGTTCTACTGAATCTTTCAAAAGCAAAATTGTTTTCAAAATAACACTCACTTAAATCTTTAAACAGAAAAGCTCAATCTTGTCTCAAAAAGTTCCATACTTTCCTTATATTTTTCCACTCTTGTTCCTTGAATTTCTAAATCTAAAAATCTAAACTGGTACTTAAGTATTAGTGGTTTCTGTGTTGTGATGCAACATCAAGGAGAAAAAGATCCTAAAGTCAAAACCTAAAGACCCACTCCAAGTAAATTTTATCTCTTTTTAAAAGACTTCACAATTCCATGCAATTCAATTTTATTTAAGTAGCCCAATATTAAAACAATAGTTGTCTCAATGGACTTCATAGCAGTAATTGTATAATAAACATTAAATCATAGAGAACAATGTAGTCAAAGTCTTGGATTTATGGTCCAATTACTCGTTTTATTTTGAATTTTCTTTTTAGCGTTTGCTTTTTTGGCCAAATATGGTTTAAACAAAAAGCTAACTATTATTCTTTGTAACTGTGAATTATCTCCCTGTAAACGTTAACAAACAGCACATGATGGTCACACCTCTCTCTTGTTCATGGCGCTGCTCACTATGGGCAAGTTAAAGATGGATTTTGATTGGCAGCAAGACTAGAGAGCTATTGTAAGTTCTTCTAAAACATCCAGATTTTAATTAGCACAGTTGTGTCCCCCAATGTTTACTTTGTCTTTAAAGACAAGCAGACTGACTTTGACTTAATGCTAAACATTCAAATTCAAAACAGGTAAAACAAAATTTGGTTGAAATCAACAAGAATGGCAGATGTTTTCTTAAATTGAAGTGAAAAATGTAAATGACAAACACTCATTAGACACACGAAGCTTTCATTGATTTAAAGACCCACTCCAATAAAATCATGTTTTTGGTTGTTTTTAACATGTTCTTGTGGAATTTTTCTGATGATGGAGGACATAAGTAAAATTTCTGAGTATTTTTTTATTAAAATCATTATAAATCCGCAGCAGCTGAAAATAAAATGCTGTTGGAAAAAGGTTGAATTTTTTCCATCAACTTTCTGTCCTGGGGGAGGATCCCTTCTTCATGTTGAAACCCCTGAGGGTCCATTTTTTTAGGTGTTTTTCCTTACCGCAAAGGAGGGTCTAAGGGCAGCGATATCCAGTTTAGATTAGTCTGTTTACTTACACTGACCAAAAATATAAACGCAACACTTTTGTTATTGCTCCCATTTTCTATGGTATGAACTCAAAGATGTGAAACATTTTCCACATACACAAAATAACCAGTTCTCTGAAATATTGTTCACAAATCTGTCTAAATCTGTGATAGTGAGCACTTCTCCTTTGCCAAGACAATCCATCCCACCTCGCAGGTGTGCCATATCAAGAGGCCTTTTTTTTTGTGGCCAGTCTAAGGCACACCTGTGCAATAATCATGCTGTCTAATCAGCATCTTGATATGGCACACCTGCGAGATGGGATGGATTGTCTTGGCAAAGGAGAAATGCTCACTATCACAGATTTAGACAGATTTGTGAACAATATTTCAGAGAACTGGTTATTTTGTGTATGTGGAAAATGTTTCCCATCTTTGAGTTCATACCATACAAAATGGGAGCAATTTAGAATTTTCCTATTAAATTCTTTGACTTCATGTTCCTGATAATTTAATGTTTACTTTACAATTACCGGTACAATTCCCATTGAGACGACTGTTGTGATTCTGGGCCACATAAAGAAAATTGAATTGAAAATTGAATTGAAATTACATACCATCTACAACTGGCAAGCCACAAGCTCCCTGCTCCGCTCCATTCTGATTCATCCACTTGTAGACAAATAGATCCATGTACCTCTTTGTTTTCCTTGTCTCAGCCGGAATCTGGCTCAAAGTTTTACGACTGCATAGCTCCGACATTGCTCGCCATTTTTGTTGCACCAATAATGTTAGCTTGGGGTTGTGAGGGGCTGTAAGGTGGTGTGAGAGCGTGTAAAAAAGGGATGATGGGATGTGGGGCTGAGCTTACTCCATGCCAACATTCTGAGGTGAATTTCTAACGAGCCATTGCTGCTCTGCTGAAACTATGTCCTAAAATTGACACACGTTCTTCGCTTTGGCTAAAAACGGCATAATCATAATAAGGAGACCACTGGGAACGCTTTAAAATAAATCAAAAGATGATCAGAGTGGGACTTTTAGGCAATCTTTTTACTAATAAAGTAATTGTTTATTTGTATATTGTTTTGAGCTCAACGTTGTCTGAATTGTTTTTTTACAGTTTCAGATTTCAAATAGTTTTGAGACTAAAGGTTTTTTGTTGTCCTCCCTTCTCTCTTTTTTGTCTCTGTAGAAGAAGCAAAGGACTAGAGAGCTCTCTCAGCTTTTCCACTCCTATAACCCATATGACCACAAGGTAAGATCTCTCACGTTTTCCTTTGAAAAGTCAGCGTTTAGCTCAGCGTCACATTTCACCATATATGAATGTATTTATTTCATCTTTCTGGAGGTATTAGATGTAGTTAGGCAGTAAAGCAGAGCCAGAACAGGCATTGATGAATGTAAAAACACTCTAAAATCAAAAGACAGACAATTAAGCTTTGTTTTCTTAACTCAGTTCTAAAGTGAGATATTGATGTAGTGTTTGTGTGTGCACACACTCCTGTTTTTAGAATAGCACTTTTCAGCAGACCACATTAGCCATGTATGAGAATGAGATCATTTCCACTGCTGTCTTTCTGTATACAGATACCAAGAAAACATCCAGCACATTTTTTTTTATCTTCAGAAAACAAAACAAAAAAGAGCATTTTAACTTGTTATTTTGATGCTACTATCAGAGATAAAAAATAGATTTGCCCAGTATCTTAGATGTGAATACTATAAAATGTCTAAAAGGTTTGTGACCTGCAACTACAAAGTCGATGTTTTAAACATATTTGCGACTTAAATTTTTGGGCCTTCAAAACTTTAGAGTGGAGGGTATTTTTTTCTTTACTTTTGGTCACAGACTTTACAGCTTAAATTGCATTAAGTTGTTACAGGCTAATTAAAAGAATCAAATAGAGATCACGTTTTCACTAAGGCAGACTTGCATCTTTGCCTCCCACATGCAGAATGACACACAAAAACACGGGCACACAATATAAGCACCCACCTGATATGCACAGCTCTTTCACTCCGGAATAACACAGTTCACGGTGCAGTTCAAACAGAATTAAAGCTTAATATGGTTATAATTCATTAACACATTGTGTGGATGTTCTAAAACTAAATGCTTAGAAGCACGTTTTCATCTAGAAATTCTGACCCGTTTACACCTGTTATGCTGAACTGCTCCGTCTCACAAATATCACATTTTATTCTTTTATTTATTAGTGTTTTTCTGAGCATGTTCATTCATTGAGCTCTAGGTTTAAGGCATATGTGTTTATCAGTATAACAAAAAGCCAAAGTTCAAGTTCACTAAATTGTGTGTCTTCCTTTCTGGTGCAGGTGGCATAGATAACGCAGTTTGTCTCTGTGGACAGAAAATACTCTTTAAAGAAGAGCTGTTAACTTTATTGGGTTTTAAAAACTTTCACTCAAATACAACATTTTCTGCACTATAACCCTTGTGCTCCAATGTTGGGAGTTGGGTCATCTAGACCCACTAGACAGTGCACTGAACCTTTTTTCTTCAATGATTTGTGATCTTCACTGGTGTCCATGGATTACATGAAATCGTTCCACCTTTATCCACCTTTGTCACGGTAGGGAGAACATGTCAATGTAAGGGTGGGGTCATCTGGACCCCACAAGATAGCACAAGGGAAAAGACACACTTAAAAGCCTTAATTAGAACAAAGCAAAACAAAGGTGTGCCTTATAATCCGGAGAACCATATGGATTAATTCTAGTTTAGTTTACTGGTGTTGCAGCGACTTTGAGAGGGACCCAGCGCCCTGTCAAAAGGTTTGGTTGAAAGTTATTGTGAACATGATAACACGGCTGTACTGGTGTCAGGCAGGTTTTTTTTTTTTTTTTTAGTGTTACTAACAAAGTTACCGTAGTCCCTGTAACATTTGTTTTAGCGATTTCAGCCTGTTTTTTTTCACATGTTTAAAACAAGGTTGCGAGTTACAGATATTGGGAATATGCTAACGCGGCTAACGTATAGCGTGTTACAAACAAGTTGTAGAGTCACTAAAGTCTGACTGACCAACAGACTTGTCTCTGACTCTTATGTCTCACTTAATTTGCCTCATAGTTCGGTGTGCCTTATATATGACACAAATGAAATCGGTGCGTCTTATAATCCGGTTAGCCTTATGGTGCAGAAAGTACAATAGTTTGTGACATGCACTTTTTTGTGTGTTAGAGGAGCTTCTAGCATGTTTCAAAGCTCCTGCATGTGGCTAGTCTGAGACCGTCTGCTTTTTACAGTAGAAAAATTACATGGAGCAAATATATGCTTTATTTAACATTAACCTGATTTTTGAAGTTACAAGGCTGTTAAACATCTTCATAAAATCAGTATTTTCTGCTATAGGATTGCAAAGTTTTTCACAGATCCATGTTCATGCCTGAGTGGTTAAATACCTAAAAGTCACCAGCAAAATATGAAATGAAGGTTTTCCCACAGTGCCCTTTTTTTCAATATAGTGCTCAAAGCCGTATGGCTCTCGTATGCCTAAGCACTATGAACGGGTACACAAGCCCTTCATGCCTTTGGAGGGGAATGGTCCAGAAAAAGAATTTTAGTGTGCCTTTTTTCACAACAGCGCTCCGAAAGGGGATTAAAGACCGACAATTCTGGCTAATGTAAACTACTCTCTTGTGTGATTTTTATTTTTTTTAGGGTCAACCTTGTATCTGGAATCTTTCTATTTAATCATGAGCCAAAGTTCTTGTACATAGATGTAGATACAGACACAGATTGATCAGTAAATTGAGAACTTTGCTCCTTCTTCTTTAAAGCAGATATATATAAGAACTGCATTACTGTAGCTACACTACCTATAAGCCTGTCAATCCCACGCTCCATTCTTTTTTCTTTTTGGAAACAACACCCTAAATATTAAAGTTAATTTCCATGCATTGGGCCATTCAGTTCCCCATCTTTGACCACCACCCAAATCCCATGACACCGGCTCCTCATGTGATGTTCTTTCAGATTTCACTAGGTGCTCATCTGCAAGCTCCAGCCATAAACCTGGCTCCAGAGTGGGGTTTGGGTGACATCAGTAGTGGACCTTCTTTTAAATTTTTCCACATACATATGCTCTTATCACTCTATCTGCAATGCAAGATCCTACCGGGGGCACTGGCCCCATATAACCAAGCTCAAACTCTCACCGCCCCTACCATGATAAGGGGGTGGGTCATGTAAGGACTAAACAAAGATTAAAGGCAAAACTTTCACAAAAGCTATGCTTACACTACTTTAAGTACTATTCCTTTAGACCTAAATTTTTCTCTGAGAGAAAAACAAAAAACATTGTTATGGCTGTCCCGGACAAGCCCCCAATTTATGTTATGCCCCAAATCCCTCGTCTAGTGGCCCAAAGAGGACGCAACACATAAATGAGGCTCATTTGACATCTCCCATCTTTACCAAAAAACTACTAAATGGAGTTTAGAGATGTAGGAGTGGACTGCCATTTATTTTGAAACATGTTTTCTGTAGTTTATGTTATGTTAGGGAGGTAAGTTATTGTCTTTTGGTTTATGTTGTTTTACTAGGTAAGATTTGGATTCTTGTCTGGTAGACCAATTTTTGTTTGTTATTTTGGCCTGGGTTCACTCTGAAGTAAATACTCTAGCTCTTATGGTTCGATCAAAATAAAATCTCTTAACCTGCTTTAAGTGTGCTGGCTCTTTGGACTGGAGGGAGATGGGGCTTAATTTTTGTGTTGCGTCCTCTTTGGGCCACTAGACGGGGGACTGGGGGCGTAACATAAATTAAAAAACACAGTTAGCTGTAAGAAGAAAAAAAACCTTGCTTCTAATTTAAGCGTGTTTTCATGCATGTCCACATGTACTCGTCCTTGCCCGTGTGCACAAACCATGCAAATGTTAAAGCAGATCAGCTTGCATTAAGGCTATTTAGCTTGTGGATGGAAATAAATGAAGTCTCATAATGTCTCTGGTTTTTCATTCAAGTCCCTTGGGTGTCTGGCTCATCTCATCTTTTATGTAAGGATGTTTGTTTATGAACAAACCCGTGTGTGTATGCGTGAGAGGGTTAAGAAGATTGTGAGCACATATGGAGAATTTAAAGTGAAATGTAGAGATTTAGTTGGTGAAGTGAATTCAATTCAAACTAAAATATGAAAAAAGGAATAAAATACATTTCTATTTCTTTGTTGTTGCTTTTCCCAAGTTTTTGCTAAATTCTTCCCATCTTTGCTGCTGCATCGTAACAGTCTTTGTGTTTAAGTTCAACGTTGCTGTTTGTTCATTTAAGTTACAGTTGTGCTCATCCATTGTTTGTACGTTATAGAGACAGGAGGGTGTAAAGTGTGTGTTTGTCATGATTAATGTGAGGTATCCTTTAGCCAGATGGTGCTGAAAAAAAGCCCATCTATCAGTGCTGAAAAGACCAGTGGGCAGAAAGCTGGCAGAGCACTTTATCTGGGGCCAAGGCCCCCCCATCGGACACACTCAGCTACACACACACTCTCGCCTAAGTAAAACACCCAATCTCTGAAGCTTTGACTCTCTAACCCACTGAGCCATGTTGAAATGGTTTATTTTGAAATACATGTTCATGCTTGTTTAGTTGGACCCCTAAGTTCTGACTGGTAGACTGGCATATCCAGGGCTCTTCTATGTAATTTAAGGTTCAGGATGGAAACTGCAGTTTCTTTTGATTGCTTTGTGTCTATACACTCCTCTAATCCTACGTTCACACCAGGCAATTGGCACAGGCACAGTAATGTGCATTTAGCAAATGGCGTTCACTATAGATTGTTGCTACACAATACTTGTGGCATCACATCTTAAAGCTGTCAAATACAGTAGGGCAAAAAAAGTATTTAGTCAACCACCAATTGTTCTCCCACTTAAAAAGGCCTGTAATTATCATGATAGGTCCACCTCAACTATGACAGACAAAATGAGGAAAAAAATCCAGAAAATTACATTGTCTGATTTTTAAAGAATTTATTTGTAAACTATGGTGGAGAATAAGAGATTTCTGTCTCTCACAGACCTGTAACTTCTTCTGTAATATGATCATCTGTACTTCACTGGTTACCTGGATTAATTTCACCTGTTTGAACTGGTTCTCTATAGAAATGACACCTGTCCACAACCTCAAACTGTCACACTCTAAACTCCACTATGTCCAAGACCAAAGTGCTGTCTAAGGACACCAGAAACACAATTGTTGACCTGCACCAGGCTGGGAAAACTGAATCTGCAATAAGTTAGCAGCTTGGTGTGAAGAAATTAACCGTGGGAGCAATTATTAGGAAATGGAAGACAAACAATACCACTGATAATCTCCCTACATCGGGGGCTCCCTGCAAGATCTCACCCTGTGGGGTCAAAACAATAACAAGAACAGTAGGCAAAATTTCCCAGAACCACATGGGGGACCTAGTGAATGACCTGCAGAGAGCTGGGACAATTGTAACAAAGGCTACAATTAGTGACACACTACGCCACCAGGGACTCAAACCCTGCAGTGCCAGACGTTTCCCCTGCTAAAGCCCATACATGTGCAGGACCATCTAAAGTTTGCTAGAGAGCATTTGGATGATCCAGAAGAGGATTGAGAGAATGTCCTATGGTCAGATGAAACCAAAATACAACTTTTTGGTAAGAACTCTTCTCATCGTGTTTGGAGGAGAAAGAGTGCTGAGTTGCATCCAAAGAACACCATACCTGGTGTAAAGCATGGGGGTGGAAACATCATATTTTGGGGCTGTTTTTAAGCAAAGGGACCAGGACGACTTATCCATGTAAAGGAAAGAATGAATGGGGCCATGTATGGTCAGATTTTGAGGTAAAACCTCCTTCCATCAGCAAGGGCATTCAAAAAGGCTGATTCTTTCAGCTCGACAAAGACACTGCCCGGGTGACGAAGGAGTGGCTTTATAAGATGCACTTCAAGGTCCTGGAGTGCCCTAGCCAGTCTCCAGATCTCAAGGGAGTTGAAATTCAATGTTGCCCAGTGACAGCCCCAAAACATCACTGCTCTGGAGGAGATCTGCATGGAGGAATGGGCCAAAATACCAGCAGCAGTTTGTGGAAACCTTCGAAGTTTTACCGACTGTCATTGTCAACAACAGGGTATAACAAAGTATTGACTTGAACTTTTGTTATGCACCAAATACTAGTTTTCCAACTTAATTTACAAACAAATTCTTTAAAAATCAGACAATGTGATGTTCTGGATTTTTTCAGATTTTTGTCTCTCATAGTTGACGTTTACTTGTCACAAAAAATCACAGGCCTCTCTAATCTCTTTAATTTAGATAACTTGCACAATTAGTGGCTGCTGACTAAATACTTTTTTGCTCCGCTATAATTTCGTCCGGGCACAAACCACAGTTATTCATTTTTCCTCCATAATCATTCTTTAAATAGTTGGCTCTTCTGTGAGTTAAAATGGACACCATTCATACGTAACAACCAAGATAAAGTCCCTAAAGTTAAACTGGTTGGACTTGAAGACACGTTCCATGGCTGTACTTGGAGCCAAAAAACAGAATTAAAAAGAGCGTAACTACGCGTGAACATGAGAGTTTTGAACATGGAAGCCCGAAACACACATTTACCTGTGTTTACACAGACTTTTCGTTGAAAGTGATTGTTTCCGAGCCCGGTGTGAACATAGCATAAGAGGGCCCTTCTTTAGTCAATGACTACATCTAAATTCAGGCAACCATAACGTAGAGACACTTCATATGTGTTTTTATGAGATTTAGAAAAAATCAATTTGTGTGGATGGGCAAAACCTTTCCAAGACACAAAATTGATCTTTTTTTTAAAAGAATTCTGATTCCAGAACATCTAGTTGCTATGGTTAAGGAAGCAAGGCTGATGTATTAAGCTTAAATTAAAAGTGATTGTTATTTAATTTGACAGTTTTATGCTATAATCATCATAAACTTGATATAATCTATTGTCCTCATTTTAATTATGTCAAATGATAAAATGGGTTTTTATCAGGACTATTTGATTTCTTTTATACCCCAGAAAAGATCTTATCATTCAAGCTCTGTGAAAATGTGTACATTTTGAAAAAAAAAACCTGCATAAACAGTCTTCAAAGCATCTTCTGGTCCTTTTGTTGCATCACTGTGTCCTGGGCTTTAGGATTTGACTCCCTGAAGGCGCCACGCTTCCAAGTTGACTCTCGCAGCCCCACATCATGCTTAAGTCATTGTCATCGCATGTGTGACAGTTGTGCCTCTCTCAGATGTATCTGGTTAACAGAACGCATCTCGCTTCACCACAACAGTCTCCTGAGAACACACACAGACGCACACACAGACTCACAAATATGTGATCCACACTTAGTTCATGGGCCTGAATGACGGGGTGACAGTTTTCCCTGGAGCTAAAGGGAAGGGACAGGCTGCCAACATGGTCTGCTGCACCTGCCCGAAAGCACAAGACACAGAGTGAAAAAAAAACAGGACAGAGGATAGAGATGATGAAATGAGAATACACTTCCTTTGGGTTTGTCTAACTCATTGTCTGCTTTTTGATCATTGACGGAAAAGAGTATACCCCGATAAGGGGGGCGGGTATTGAAACTGTGTTTGTGATTCTTCTCAAGAATTTTATTTTAAAATAAATATTTGATACACTCTCTCACACTTTCAATATTTTTTTCCCTAATCAGGAAATATTGTTTTCTGCATGATGCTGAGCTGATAAAAAAAATCTGTTTTAAACCATTTCATTTCAAATTGCTTTTCAGCTACTCTCAGGCTACTTTGTATTTGTCAAAACTTTGCTCTTTTATTTTTGAATGAGAGAAGTTTGAATTATTAAATACTTTAATAGGGAAACTGTCCCATTGATTGTGGGTTCTTTTTTTAGCTGTTCAAAATGCTTAATTTGTAAACAACACATGATTTAAACAAATATATTAAAAATACGAATATTTTTCTTGACTCTATTTTGCATCTGGAGCATAGGTGGAGCTGTTGTGTTTGCCTTGATCATAGCATATCTGTTCTAACTGTCTGTACACTTTCTCTTGTTGGTTATAGAATTTGACTTTTATTTTTTTTTTACATTAATATTAGACCAGGTGTACTGCCTGGAGAAGGAGTTTTAAGACCTCTGACAAAAGATGAATGACTGAGTCATTCCTCAAACTGACTTTAAGGGGTCTGCATAATAGCTTACTGGGCATGATAGAGTTACACCTCCTGCTAGATCAAAAGAAAACAGCCGTAGAGCTAACTGGGTTTGTTTTTTTGCGTGTTTGTGTTTGTGTGCGCATGTACGTGATTCCAGATAATATATATATCCATCCTTGTAAAACACAGCAAGAGAATGTTGTATTGTTGCTTCTGTTGCACAGGAGAAGCTTCCAGGTTGCTGAAACCATTCATTTCAGCTGTAAGGTGTGGAAGTTGCTAAATGGACATCTATCTTCACTATGGGTCTCATTTACCGACCTCTCAGGTTTAGGCTGCTAAGGCCTAAGTTAGTAAATCTCTCTGTGGAAGATCATGTGACATCAAAGCCACACTAGACTGTTGATCACAGAAGCTTTGCAGATTTTTCCTTTTTAAAAAAAAAAATTGTTTTCATCTATCAGCTGCCTCATCTTTGCATCCACTGACCAACCAAAGGGGGCATCGACTTCACCTACACGAATGGCTTCCAGTCTGTAGGGGATTAGGTTCCACTTCTGATCTACTCAACATTACTGCAACCATGAGTTTACACAACCCAATTTCCTTCATGTTCAGTTAATCTGCAACTGGTAAAAAGATCTATGCTAAATGGTCTTTTGCTCTTCTGGAAGTGCAGGTGGCTGTTCAGAGCAGCAGTGCGTGGATATGAAACTCAAGTAAGGGGCCGCTTTAGATGCATGGGTCACTGGTGGGCATTAAAGCACCATTTCCAGATTTAATGCATGCTTGTGTGTGCCCAGATTTAATAGAGGACATGTCTCATTTTATAGATATGATGGGTTTTTTGGTCATTTTTTTTTTATGTTGAACTTCAGATAACTCGGAACAATGCAAAAACAGAATCTTAAGAACGTAAAAGGACGCGTGTTTCAGTAAAAATTGTTGTGTTTTCTATCATGCAAAAAAAACAACCGTATCAAGAAGGTTTTCTGATAGCAAAAATGTTTTTAGATTGGGGAAAATATTTAATACACTTGGATTTTTTTCTAAGATTAAGAATTCTTGGTAAAACCAATTTTCTTACTTCATTGGCAGATTATGTTTTTTTTAATTTAAAGACAATGAACTAATCGACTAAGAATTTTTGACTCATTTCTTAAGGACCTGTTTTTACTGTAAATTGCTTAAGGTGATGCCTTTAAGCTCCATTCAGACTGAACCCAATGTGTGCAGTTTTAATGTCAAGTCAATGCACAGCTGTGATCAGAAGTCCTTTTTGTCCCTTTCAAATATTTAAGAGTGATTTCTAAACATCAGTCGTATCTTCCATGCCCCCAAACACATCAGGAGTATCAAGTTTATGATCACATTTTTGGACAAACGGCGACTTTGACACACGTCAAGAGAGAGGCAGCGGACACAAATTTGGCCCACCAGTTGCATTCAATGTGAACGAAGCATTAGGAGCCCTATCTCGGTCTTTATTATTTTTATTTACATTTGGCTTTTTGGTCTTGTGTCTTTAGTTTTGCTCTATTTTAATGTTTTTTTTTTTCCTACAGTGATATAAATCTATCAGTGCATATGATAGATTTCTCATAAATGGCAAAGAGAAAGATAACTTTGCAGTATATCAGAATAAAAAATCCATAAATATTTAGAATCAATGTCCAAACTTTAAAAAAGAGAAAAAACAATAAGTCGAAGTGACCCATTGTTTAAAAGTGGTTCAGTGTTTCCCTATAGCTCCCTATGATTCACCAACAAGAGGACATGTAGGTACAGATGCACACCTGTGACAGTGGGACAAATGAAGCCTGGGACTTGGAGCTGCTTTAGAGTGCAGGTGAGGCGCATTGAAAGGAGGGAAAGTGAGTGTTTGGAGGGAGGAGAAAGAAAAGTAATGAATGACAGACTTGCTAAATGGTTGCCTAGACAAGAGAGTGAATGCTTTCACATTCTGTCAATAGACATCCCACTCAGATGAGACCTTCTGAAAAAAAGCATTTGAGCTTAATTGTTGATGTGTGTGCTTGTGTCCCCCTTTCTCTCATTATTAATCTGCAGCTGCTCTCTTGTAAAGTTTGACGTTTGCACAATTTCAGAAGAAAAACAATGTAATGCGTTCCAGGTAATATGTCCCGATACCTGAGACTACCATGTTGATTTTAGTCCATGAACAATAAAATTAAAAAAATGTTTTTACCAAACTTTATAAGGTTTTGAGCCCAAATGAGCTTCTTTAACCACATCTCTGATTCATTTAGAATTGAACTAAACAGAGAACCTTTTCTTAGATTCATGTGTTTTGTGCCTCTAATAATTGATAAATGATAACTGGAATCATTTAGCATATTTGTGTGTGAAGAATTTTCAGTATCTTTAAAAAAAATGTTTCTGGGGAAAAAACTTTTAAACATTAAAATGTTTTGCTTATTTAGTAATGTATCTTAATGCATTTCCTCCAACTTGACCCTGCAGATGCATGTACATTTATTTCTCTGCGGGTTTTAAAAGAACATTTTATGACTCGTAGATTCTTTTCTTTTACGATTTGGATGCCGCCATGCTGAACTCCTCTCACACTCCAGAAGGCAAAGTGATTAGTGATTCTGAAGTGAGTCTAAGTGGGTTCTGTTGCTTGTTTCCTTAATAAGTGTTACTCTGTGATGGACAGATGACCTATCTCAGTTGTGGTCTGCTGCTCTCCCTGTGGCAGCTGGGACAAGTCTCCATTGAGACTCTAACTAGGGTAAAGTAGATTTGGGTGAATGGAAGTACAATTCTCCTTCTCTAATTGGACTGACTGAACAGAGTCTTAAGGTGGAATAAATTGTCTTGCAAAATAGCAGTTTTGGGCCTCATTCACCAAACCACAGCACCATAGTTCCTACATTTTAGAAGAGGCTTTAAAAAAAGGGATGCATTGGATTCAGAAAGTTGTCATCAACAGAACTGTTTGATCATTGCTATTTAAAACAATGTTGCTTTTAATCCATCTTAAATTTATTTTTTTGACTCAAATCTGTACCATTTCAAATGATTATTTTAGGTTCAAATAAAAAATGTCAGCGGAAGAAAAAGCAATTTCAAGTATGTTGGATTGAATGTTCCTTTTTGTTTGAATACTTAAACTATTAGCATTTAAACACTAATACTAAGCCGTTCTGCCTCTTCTTTTGAAAGGACACGCTTTCTTTTGAAAGTGCTAAAAAGTGCAACAAAATACTTGAAGTGGTTCACTTTCTTTTAACATAAATGTCTAAAGAAGCAGGCTGCCTTTCAATCAACAGGTTTTCAAGAGGATATTGTGCACAGAAACGGTTTTTACATATTTCATTTCCTTGATCAGATCAGGCAGCAGCGCACATGTTCTGTCTGACCTATAGGCGGGGGTTTAAAATGGTTGATGCTGGTGAAAGCTCACAGAGCTGATGCAGAATCAACTTTGAAACTATTTAGGAACCAAAACCCTAAGACTTTTACTCATACTGAGTTTATAATCAATGTGAAATGCATAACGGTCTCAGTTATTAACCTTACAATTGTGATCTTACATTTCAACACTTTAATTTCATTAGTTTCTTTAACTGACAGCAGGTGTTTTTGTGGGTTTGGGATGGAAAACTGTTGGCAAAAAATATTTTTTTGCCTCATTTTAATGCATTGATTACCTCACATGCCATTTCTGAAAGACTGAAAATGTAAAAACATGCATATTTTTAGAGAAATGAAAGTTTGATGGAAGTAATTACAGGGCAGCGTGTGCTTCACTCCTAAAAAGGATCAACACAGAGTTGAAGCCTCTAAGTTTTTTTTCTCCTCAGCTAAATATTTTAGAAAACATTTTATGTTGTTATTTTGAGTTATCTTTCCTCTGAAATTTGTTTTATGATTGCATGGACAGTTTTCTGGAACAAAAATGCAAAAAGTCTTTGTCCCATCTGTGAACAAATCAAATCAGATTAGTGTGCATAAAATCAACCATTTCCTCTTTACCATTTTATCCTTATAAAAAAAACTTAGATGATTGTTTAAATTATTGCCTTATTTTAATTTATAATTTTGCAGTTCTTGTATATTTTTTTTAGTCAGTTGAAATTGTTTTATATTTTCTTGAATTCATTTATTTTGTAATGTTAGAAAAAAAATAGGAGGGCAGCCATATCTTTCTTTTTATCTGCTTCTTTTACCCACAATTCTCCCCCAATGTCATGACTCTTCGTTACAAACAGCTGGAATAAAACTGGAGTTATGCATTAAAGATCCTTGTAAAGCTGAAAGATGGTTTATGAAGGAATCTCAAAGCTAATAGATCAGAGTCATGATGTATTTTTTTAATCTTTTTTGTTTCAAACAAGTTGTTTGGATTTCTTTAAAAGAAATGATTTCTTGTGCGTGCTGATATGAACAGACTGCCATGAAAAAGAAAAGCTGAGTCTTCCCAGCTGTTTTCTTTTTCTTTCTCTAAATTTTTCCAAGTTGTTGCCTCATTTTGATCACCATTCCCTACTTGCTTCACTCCTAGTGCAGCTCCTGGCTGTGTGTTGATGAGAGCCAGGCTTGTTGAGACAAGGTAAAGCTGTTTGAAGTCTTGCCAGTGAAAAAGTGGAGTTTAAACCCATTAAATAGTGAAAAAGCGTTTGGGATTTTCTGCCTTTATTGCTGCAGACGGCTTTTTTTTTTCATTTATGTTGTATTTCATGCTTCTAAGAAGTCAAAAAGAAAAGGTGAATAGCTGCATGGTAAGATCAAATGGTTTGAAGTCAGTCTGTTTTTTTGTTTTTTTTCCAGTTTGTTTGCCATGTCACTCTTTTGTAGGTTATCTTCATGTCTGGATCTCCATCTATTTGAGTGCAGAACGCTTTAAGTCCTGCAGTTTGGTATAAGAAAGTGTCTCACTTTTACTCAGTGATTATTCAAAACCAATTGTGTTTTGTAAGATTTGGTCATTATTTTCCTTGTTAAAATGAATGATTACATTCTTGCTGATTTACTAAGCTCGGGACCGTCCCTCCATGTTTGACGCCAAAAACCAGGGATCACCAGCTCATCGCATGGCAAACATTAAATCGGGAAGGAATTCTAAAAATCAATCATTTTAAATTGTTTTCAGCTGTGGAGGAAGCCAGAATACTCGAGAAAACCTGCTCATGCTTGATGTGAAGGACCGGTTTTGTGTCTGCATGCTGTCTCTGGGGTATTTGCATGGGGATGATTTTGTTTCAGCAAAGTCACGTGAGAGGCGGATCTGGTCAAGTCAGGTCAGGTGTGCCACTCAGGTGTTCCTTTCCTCTCCTTCCTGTGGTGGGACAGTGAACACTAGCTAAAAGTAATCATCTGTGAAAGAGGTAAACAAGCTCTGCTTTTCCCTCAATCAAGAAAACAGTTGTTTGAAAAAGATGTTTTTATTTCCAGCATCTCCTAAAAAAGAACTCAGCTTGAGAGAGAGAGACATTTGAGCATTTTAAATCCACCTGTTACACAAACACTTATTTCTCCTGAACACATTTCAGGTGAAATAAAAGTTTGGATTCATCTGTGGTGCGTCTCCCTTGGGTTGCGTCAGGAGTCCGTCTCAAGACTGTCACTGCTGCGTCTCCTGTTTGACCCCCCTGGCTTCAAGAGTGGTTTGTCCTGCCACCCCCGTGTCATCCACATCCAAAACTCCCAATGTGCGATATTAATGATCAATATTGCGATGACGATATGACTTGCGATATTTGAGGAAAAAGCAAAACAACCAAGAACATAACTTCCATTTCACTGCAAATAAGAGTTAACCCCTTGTCTGCAAAGGAGGCTAACATCTAACATAAAAGAGCTCCGTCTGATTGGTCAACAACGTATGGGCGTACATCTAATTGATTAAATGCATAAATGGATTGATTTCATTCATTAAATACTTCAAGCTGCCATAAGATTGTTTTTAACACATTTAAGGTAACCTTTTATTAAAATTTTTGCCATCTTTTGCGATATGCGTATTGGACAGCTTGATATCGCGATAACGATAAATTTGCGATATATATATTGTGCAGGCCTATCCAAAACGATGCCCTCTACTTCCTCACTGAGTCCTTGAAAAATGCATGTTTTATGTTTTATACTCCCTAAAAACGTCAACTATGGCCGAAAAAGGTCAAAGGTGTTATCTGCGGTGTAAACGCGCTTTATCGTGTAGGCACATCACCTGAAATATAAAAGAACATTTGATACATATTTATTTTGAAAGTACAACAGAAGCTTTTATTCTGAAAACCCGGCCATATTTCTTGTCTCTCCGGACTGGAAAACAGCTTGTGTAGAGATGGACATCAGTAGCATGACATGACAACGCAAAACAACAAAAACGCCATGGACCCGTGTAAATCAGGCATGAGCGTTGGCTTGATAAAAGAAAGAAAAACAGCATTTCCTTTGAGTCGGATCACACGGCTAACCGATGTACACATTTTTCCATCTCCAGTGGAACGACAAGCAGAGAAAAAAACAACAGATCTACAGAATTAATCGTCATCATTTTAACTTTTACTATTTTTACAGTGTCTCCTCCCTCTCAGTTCTTCCTCAACCATCTGTCTTTGGGTCTTGTGTTTTCTGCTTTTGTAGGACTCCGTTCCTCGGGGCAACAGCACTTTAAAGGGGTTATCTGTTTTCTGCTACTTAGTTAGAATAAACGTGTCTTGGGTTGGAGGGAGTCGTACCCCGAGGGCTCGTCAGCCGGCTTGATGACACGACGCTCCTGTTGAGTGAAATCGGGGAAGATCAAGTTCTTTAAGGACATATATATTTGCTGCGTTTGAAAAACCAGGCTCTCCTCTGAAGTCTTTAAGTGCTGTGTTTAATGTATTTATGCGTTACCCATCTAATGGGAATTCACTGTTGTGTGTTAAATAATCAATCTATGGTTAGGTTCATTTTTATGTAAAAGTAAATGAAAAAGGAACTAACGCTGTTTTAATAGATAAAAATAGTTTTCAAACTTAAAAAAATGTCTTTATAAGAACAATAAACCCAAAATGTGATAATTGGGTAAGTCTTCAAAAAAACAGGAATTCTGTCGGGTTAATAACCAGTTTTGCCCTGTTTTGTTGTTAATAAACAACCAACCAACACATCGTCTGGAAACATTTTGAGAAAATAAAAATAATCGTAGGCTTTGCCTAACACGTGGACCACAAAGACAACGTCAGGATAAATGATCAACTTTTCTACGTGAAACAATATCTGTGAAAACAGTGGACACTTTAATTATACATTGCTTGTTTACATGATTTGGTTTTTGGTGCTCTTTTTCTGAAGCAACATCTGTGTGTCAACTGACACAGATACATGTGTTCTACAGACTGCTGTAAAATGAACAACGTGTAGATGCTCAATTTTACACAGCCTGTTTGTAAAAGTCGTAACAAACGGCAAAAGGCAAAATCCCAGTCGTCTCCCCTCATGTAGAAGCAACGCGGTGCCCTGAGCCCAGTTCCTTTTCAGGAATTGCAGCATAAATAGATTAAATCAAAGTGTCCTTACAGCTTTGTTTGTGCATATCTGAAGATGTATGACCCATTTTCCCCGTTTTTTTCCATGTATCCTTGAATCAGTGTCCTCCCAAGCTGTCTTTGCGTTACTTTTCTCAGCACGTGCGTTTGTGTGTGCGAGTTTGTCCGCCTGCATGGCGTATCTGTGTTGTGGCTCCGATGGAAAGCAGTGCCTCTCCCTGTGTGCGTGTGTGTGCGTGTGTGTGTGCGTCGGGCTTTCTGCCTGGTGTTCTCTCAGGCTGTGTCTGTACATGTCACTGCAAGGCCACATCGTAATTCCATTGTTTGGAGAGTGGTTTTCAGCTGGACAACACTTGTAATGACAACAAGTCCTCCAGCTAGAGCTTTGTGAACACACGCACCAGTCCATTCCACCCCCATGGGAAAAACACTGGGGAATCACGGCTTTCTCCTCTATTAAATAACATCTTCTATACATATATTTAGTGCATCTAACTAACGCTGGTGCAGACTTTCAGGCATCAGATAAGACTGTATTTCTAGCTTGACTGCTATGATAATAAACAATCTTACAGGCTGTTTATTTAACTGATGTTGTGTATACATGTCCAAAAACAACCGACTAGACAAATCTTGCTTTAAGCTCCAAACGTCAGATTATTAAAGTTTATATTTTGGGTTTTCTCTTTTTGGTACTTTTTAGTGTCCCACAAATTCTGTTAGCAATTCAGCGGGTACTCTCTTTAAAGATCCACTCCGATCATCTTTTCATATAGAGTAAAAGTGTTCCCAGTGGTGTTTTAATTATGATTGTGCTGTGTATAAAAAAAAAAAAAAAAACTGTCGTTTTTTTTAGAGTATAGTTTATGCAGAGCGGCAGGAAGCCATTCGAAATTCTTTTCTAAGTTGTGGGCAGGACTGTTGGTGCAACTCTGTCCCCTTTCCATTACTGAGAGCTTTCCGTTTACATTTTCTCCCACTAGCTTTCAGCCCCTCACACTCACAACCCTTCAGCGGTGCAACAAAAATGTTAAGCATAGTAAAGCTATCCAGTCGTACTGTTTGGAGCCACATGCCAATACGGACAAGGAAAACAAACATGGATCTATTTGTCTGCAAGTGGATGCATCAGAATGGAGCGGAGCGGGGAGACCGTGGCCGGACCGGCCAAATTTTCTATGTCACAAACATTAAAAACAGAAAAGTCTTTTCCCACCGGCATTCGTTCGTCTGCTCCCGATTCATAACGATTTAAATAAAGGAATACTCAGAAATGCGATTTTAATTTTAATTGTCTTTATATATGTCCTCCATCATCAGAAAAATGCCCCAAGAGCATGTTAAAAACACTAAAAAGCTGTGATGTGCATAGTGGCTGAACGTCAACACCATTGCCCAAATCCTTAGTTGTTGTTTTTTTTTTTTTTGCTCTAGTACTTTTTTGCTCTACTCTTTACTCTTTAATTGCATCTTCAACATCTCCAACTGCCTTGCTTCAGGCTTTGATGGAGCACGCGTTGCATTGTATTTATTCATAGAAAACCTATTTTCCAAACTAAAAGAAGTCAAAAGTCAATCCGTTTGAAAACTGTGTGAAGAAACGACCCCTTTCACAAGTAAACAACACTTTGAACAGCAGGACACGCAAGGCTTTGAGCCTTTATGGAGGATGTGAGCTGTTTATATTTCTGATGTTCCGTACTGGATATGAGTAAACAATCTTCAGTAGAAAGATCAGATTCAGATGAGAGTTGAGGACCTAAAAGCAGAAGATATTGTGATTTACCAGAATGTAGAGCTATTTCATCATTTTGCCATCTGCATTGAAAAATGCTGTTGACATTGAGGGATGAAGGTGCTTGGAGCCTCTCTACAGGTTTGCATGTTCAGCTGAAAATGGCCTTGTGGTTATTTAGATGCACAAGTATGTATATGTCTTTCATGGCCCACTGTGGTACCTGAGATGCTAAACGCTGAACCTTGACTTAATACAAAACAAAAAATGGTTTTAGGGAGTCTAAAGGATTTGTTTTCTCTTTTTTTTGTTGAGGTCACAAAGACCTCTGAAAGCACAGAGAGCTTATATATTTTTTAAAGACACCAAGCAGTAAAAACTGTTGATGCGCAAAGATTTCCATGTGTAAAATGGGAAATCGTGGTGAATTTATATGTGCAAGAGCTCACCCAGCAGGGATATTCCACATATCTTATGACCCGGTGTGCTTGTTTGACCCAGTCCATATTTTATCTTCATGTTGAATAATGGCCTGTACTTACCCTACTGCTGTTGCTGTCTACTTTCAGCATTTGTTCAGATAATAGAACCACTTTGAATTTGTGGAGATTCCCTAGAGATGTCGTACATTTCTATTTTTTTTTTTTTAGGAAATTCTGTTTCCTCTGTTCAAGCAGATCTTACCTGAGGGGAAAACAGTGGTGTTTTATGATATTCCGTGTGCTGAAATTGACTACATTGAATGTAAACATTAGTTGTGCAAAGCAGTGCTGTGAAAATGCCAGTGAGGAAAAAGGCATCTGCTGGTAAAACGTGATAAATCAAACATAACGCTTGTTAAAAGCTTTGGGAGCTTCACAGTCTTGAAGTACCTGTTGATGTGTCATAAAAATCTAAAGACATGCCTCAAATCCTATAGCACTTCAATTAATTACTAAGAAAGTGCAAACTATTGGTAAATATTTCCATAGTGTGTAAAAATTCTAAAGAGTGGGGGGGGATGGGTGTATATGCATGCTGATAAACATGTCTCGATTATAGATTAAGGTACCGTAGTAATTGAAGGTGGGCAAGAAGAAATAAACCAAAGAAAAAAGCCAGAGTGAACCAAACTAAAGAAACCAGATGAACTAAAACATCACAAATATCTGATGGGACCAAATGAAGCCATTGTGCTCTATATGCTGGGAGAAGGAATAATCCAAATAAGCAGCTGCTGTGGGGGTTGGTAAATGGTAAAATGGCGTATACTTATATAGCGCTTTTCTACCTTCTTTGAAGGCCCAAGGCGCTTTACAGTCACAGACCCATTCACCCATACACACACACATTCACACACTGATTACCACAATTCAGGTGGGATGAACAAAACAAGTTCAATAGCCTGAACAATCAACACAAATATCTATGTATCAAAGTCAGCCGGTCCGGACCAAGTCCTGAAAGTTGCGTTTAGTCTGTGTCCAGACTGCCGTCAACTGGACATGTCAACAAACCACAAGACTAAATATCTCTTTAATCATTGGCCAGCAATTACGAGGGCGGGGTGCAGAAATGAGAGAAAGAATAATGGAAGTCCTGCGCTTTTGCAGTCCTTGGGATAGTTCGCGGATTCAAACTTTAGATTCCGTGGACTAATTTTAAATGTCTGTATCAACGTCAGGTACAACACTTTTTATTTCCAACTTTGGTACAGCAGAGGCATGCTGTAAGGCGGTTACTGAGGAAACGACCTCTAAGAAAGTACACTGATAAGTATTTATGACATATAGATTGACGGGAAAACAGTGTGAGAAGCGATGTGTGTCACGGCAAAAGTCCTTTCCTACTTCGTTTACATCCCGTAAACACCGGCTACGGTGGCCGTATTGGTCCGGTTGTTCCACTGCTAGCATGGAGCCTATTCAGATTGCATTCAGACTGAGAAAACCCGGAGCGAACCGAAGCTCAGTTTAATTGGAAATGAACTGAGACCACCTGAAAAGATGGGTCCAAGAGCGGTTCTTGGTCCTGGGTCCACCTGGCTGTATTCAAACTGAAAGTTTGATCCGGATTATTGGGAAAAAAGGAACTCTGGTTCACTTTAAGTCTAACATGTACTAAACATGATCAAAACTAAAAACCAAACCAAAAAAAGGCACAAAAACAGAATATTAAAAAAAGGCCCAGTAGGGCTTGTTGGGTTCCTATTGTTTATTCTCCAGTGGGCTTCCCTTATAATTTTTAGTGAACTTCTGCTGCTCTACAGTGAATATGATCTAGAAAACTGCAGATTTTTTTTTTTTTAATTTTGGCTAAAAACTGGATAATCATAACTGAAAGACCATTGGGAACGCTTAGAAAATTAATCAAAAAATGATGGGAGCGGGTCTTTAAACCCTGCCAGAGACACCACAGGACTTTGAAGCAGCAAATTTGGGGACATCTTTGGGCAAAAACCACCCCAAAAAAAAGTCACGTCACCGATCATGACTGGTATTGGCCGATCTTACAACACATTTGAGTAAAGCTATTTCTGTAAAAGCCAGCTACTGAGGATTAGGCCAACTTTACTGCAGAAGGAAATGCATCTATTGATAGTCTGTTCCCAAAAAGTTTTGTAAACCATTCCAACCTGTGTATCTCTAGGTATGTGCGTCATTGCACACATAGACATCCATGTTACAGAGTCCATTTATTTTAGTTTTTTATGTTGTGTTTTCTTTAATCATGCATAGTCCTGATGCGTGATGAAAACAAGCGCACAATATTAATCTTTCACATAAATATATTTTCACGTGGCTTTGAAACGTAATCAGGAAAACTGTTTCTTTGAAGCAGTTTTTTTTTAAACCTCCCATTAGAGGAACTTGTTGTGTTTACACAGCAGATTGAGAGCAACACATGTTTAGACCTGACTGTTTGGACAGTTGGACTGCGCTCAAACAGTTTGAAACTGGATCTTAGAGAAGGCACATAAAGATGGAAATTCACAAACATAAGTAATTTAGATAAATTAGGAATCCCATTGTAATTTTAATCCAGGGAGATTAGAAACAAAGATTTTCCCGGCATTTACAGACCCTTTGCAAATCATAAAGATTCAGATATTTTAATGCTTTTCTTCACACACAAAGTCTTTATTTTTGACATTAAAGGTCCTTTTTCCATTTAAATACTTTTTCATAATAATTCTCGACCCAAAAGCATCAGTGAACATTAAAAACCGTTGGTAACAATATTCACAGAGACACTGAAACATGCTTAACACGCCTCCTTCAAGTGCTTATGCAAAAGCAGTAAACAGGAAAACTCCTGTGAGCGTGTCCATGGTAGCTCCGGCTTCTCTTAAGGTGACGGCTGAATGCTGAGATTTGGGCTTTTTGTCTTCCTTGTCTGCTTTTGATGGTTGTTGGTTTGAAAGACGCAGCTGTGTGCGAGTACACTAGACTCTTCAGGCTCTTTCTGATTGCAGCTCGCTGCCTTTGACTAATGCTCATTATGTTGGTTTGTATATACGAGTAAGCGCATGTGTGTGTGTGTGTGTGTGTGTGTGTGTGAGTGCATGCTCTGAGTCGGATCAGTCTGACCCCCCGCCTTGCCATGTATCATTCAACACCATTGAAGTGCTAATATTTTGAATCCAATTTTCTTTTTTTTCTTTTTTCAAATCTCAACATGTTGAAGCCGTTCTGACTTCCACTAATGAGGAGTTAGACTTGCCTGTTTTGATTATGTATGATTAGTTGATTAATTGATCAACAGAAATGTAACATTAATGTCAATCTTTGGAAACATCTTTTGGGTTTCTTTAGCTTTTCTTTGTAATTCATGGCAGTAAAGTGAATATCTGTGTGTAAAACAAGTGTTGCAGATGTCACCCTTTAATTTGGAATGTGTTTAACAATTTTTCCTTCCAAAAGTATGAATCAATCAAAACCATGAGCATAATTTGTGGTTCCTGCGCAGTCTCTCTTATGATGAAAGCATAAAAAAAAGATTCAGAGAGATGATGAAAGTGATTTTCTGCTGGTTATGATTTTTTTATGTGGTACTTCTCATTTTATGATCAATAATGGACTTTAAATTCAAAAAAATCAACTTTGTTTTTCGAAGGAGACCCAGTCTTGTTTAACATCTAGTTCAAGTGAAAAATAGCCAATGAGAGCAGCTTTAAGAGGGATTAATGGATTGACAACTCCTTTCTGTCAAATGTTTTCAGTTGAATTTGTTTTTAATTTTCTACTGAAAATGTAAATTAAAAACAATTTGACTTCAATTTGATTTGTTTTAAACTCTGTGAAATAATTAAAATGGCCAAAGTTTTAGTTAAGAATCTGTTGTTTTTTGGCCACTTTATCCTTCAGTTTGAACCATTGACGCTATATGGGAACTGGACTGAGTGAGTGTGACGCCACCCAGGGAGGATGGTTCTGGATCCAATGGAAAAAAGTCAACTCAGTCGATATTTTTAAGCGATATGGATGCCGCCATGTTGGAACCAGACAACTTCAGAAGGCAATGATTGACAACCACTCTCACCAATCAGGACTGAGCATGTTGGATGTCCACACCCCTACCATTTGAAAGCAGGCTGGGGGGAATATGTCAGTCGAACGTTTCAAACCACAAACGTCTATTAAGGTATCTGATTGGTGAGTTTATAACTTGAATAACTTTTACTACAGAAAAATATATTTAAAAAAATGAGGATTACCAAGGACATGTTAAAAAAGAGGTAGCACATAGAGAATAATGATTCTGACAAATAAAATAAATGATTAATAGTTGTTTATGTCTTTATAGAAGTCTGTGGGATTTCGACTAATTCAACTGGGGGTACTTCCTGTTTGGAACTCAAGGGAGGAGGGGTCACTCAGTTCAGTTCTCATACAGAACCAATGGTTTGCTCAGTTAAAATTTCATTCTGTTCAAGGTTGTATTCAGACTGGACACATTTGTTCCGCTTAAAGTGAAACAGAGTTTGTTTCCCTTAATAATCGAGAACATATTTTCAGTCTGAATACACCCAATTGGACCCTGGTCCACCAGGAACCGCTCTCGGACCCATCTTTGGTGGGTGGTCTCGGTTCGTATTCAATCAGAATGAGCTTGGCTCGCTTTGAGATTCCTCAGCCTGAGTACAATCCCTTCCCAATCCCAAGGCAAAGCAACTGAACCAGAATGGCCACCGTAGCCGGTTGTCATGTGATGATGCATCAAAGCAAATGTAAAGCAACGATTGTCGTGTTATCAGACAGAAAAAAGGGTTTTATTTGTTCGAACGTTTATTTTAATACAGCTGAACACTTCTTACATGCTTTTCTGTGTCGTGTTGCACGTGCCTGGCGCTGTTGTAACGTCATCCTATAAGCTACATTGTAGTTCCTAAACAGAATTCTCTGAAAATAATGCACCAACACCACAAAGATGAGACACAGCAGCTCATTGGAATGTGATTAGAAAAAATTCAGACTCATCAAAACAATTTTAACGTGATGCACATGGTACGCACTTTTTTCCCCCACAATCTAAATGTCATCAACACTTATTAGTACCTTCTTAGACGTCTTCTTGCCAGTAACCGGCTTGCAGCATGTGTCCACCAGACCAAAAAAACTAGTAGAAAGGGTTGTACTTGTCGTTGATACAGTCATTACAAATCAGTGAGTAAAATACAAAGTTTGAATAAGTGAACTATCCCAACAAGAACTGCGAAGCACAGGACTTTGACCAAAATTCTGCCTCTAGTTGCTTTTCCCGCACTTGTAATTACTAGCCAATAACTTAATAGATCTTTAGTCACCTGGTTTTGTTTACAAGCTTTGGTCCGGAACAGGAAAGTCCCTTTGGCGGCAGTTTGAATGCAGACCAAATGCAAGTTCAGGACTCAATCTGGACCAAATTAAGTGAACGACCCAGACCAAAGGATTTCCCCAGTCTGAATACACCCAAATTAACTTCACTTCGTTTTATTTTAGCCCTGCAACAGGTGGTGTTGGTGACCTGTTGCAGGGCTCGCCTTCACTTAACAGAAGCTGGGTTGGGTCCAATAACCACAGGCCCCCAGAAGAGAGTTAGTGGGTGCTGAGGATAGGTTTTGTATAAAGCACCATGTTTTCTCTCCCTTTGTCCCAATGTAACAATAAAACACCTAAAAATAGGCTTTGATGGTTGCATTACTAAACAGAAAATAATATGTAATTAATTTGGGATCATTTGCACGTAAATAATTGAAATTTCTGTGATTGATCACAATTAAACATTTTGAAGACTAATTGCTCGAAGCTAAAATATTTGAGACCCCTTTTTTCCCTTTTTGATGTTATTTTCCACGTGAATTACTTCCAAGGGGATTTTTACAAACTGAATGCATTTGAATGTAAACAACCACCAACCACATATCAGAGGAATTGGTAGCATTTATAAAGGCCTTTTTTTTTCTCACCGTCATTCCACTCACCAACAGTAAATTCTCCTGATTTTTCTGTTCTTCACCATCATTTTTCTCTCAACGTTTTCTTTGTCCTTTCTAAAAGAAAATATGAAAAGGGGAAATTTTAACTTCTAGCTGCAATCTAGCCTTTTTTTTTTATTTTTTTATTTTTTTTTAAACACAGTTTCAGGACTAAACTTGCATCATCCCACGGAGCCGCCTGGCCTTGCTCTGCATGCTTTCTGTTTGACCCCCTGTGTCTGTGCATACTTTTCTCAGTCTAATACAGAAATTCGTGGGAAAGCCTTGAACAGCAATCTGGTTCATACGCCCAATAACTTTGCAATGCAGTCGTAATTTGTTGTGTCTTAAGGTGCGCCTTACATTAATAATAATGATTATTATCTACCTGTTTTTGCTCAGGCAAGGCCATCAACTGCGATCCTGTATTCATGTGCATGAGTTGATGTATTCCCTCCATGTTTCTCTGTGTCTCTTGCTTTATCAGTGCTTCATTCCTACACACACACAAACACCGATTCCAAACAAAAAGACCTTCGGGCCCAGAGGGCTAAAGCAGCCAATCAGCTCGGCAATCTCCACCGAGCTCTGATTCATGCTGCAATTGGAAACGCACACAGTTTCAAACATAGATGCTGCTTTGCTGGGGGCTTCATCCTCCCCACACCCGACTCAGACACAGACGCCTACACGAAATAGAGCAGCTCTGCTCAGGACCCAAGCCCCAAAGTGGATGAATAATTGAAGGAGTGTTGAACGTTTCCAATCTCTGTAATTATGTGAAACTCTTGACAGTGTATTTGGAAATATTTACACAGTTTATTTATTTATTTCAAGGTTTTTTTATGAAATGTACTGATTTTTGTCTACTTCAACTAAAACTAACAAATTCATTTAGTTATCTCTGTTTCTGCTAATATGAATAGAGGCAGCTATGAGTCAATGGTTTTGTCTATTTTCATATTTCTGTTCATTTGGGCATCTGATATAACAGATCCAGTTGCAAAGAACTTGTATTTCATTGTTACATTTGATGCTAAACCATTCCCGTTCTTCATGCTCTCTTTGCTCCTCAGACAGATCGGTGTTTGTGTTTGTTGTGGGCCTCGTTTGTGTGTTGTGTGTGCTGTCGTGCGTCGTAGTGAGCGATGTTTCTCAGGCTTTCGCTCCTTGTTTTCTGCCATGTCTTTGTTGTGATGTGATTTACTCCAGCATCTCAGACACTAAACAGCCCACAGGCCACAGCCTCTGCGTGTGTCAGAGTGAGAGACAGACATCTATCTGTCCCCTGTCTGACAAACCGAATCCGTCACACTGGTAGCAGACTGCCATGCATCTCTGGGAAGACAGCAAAAACTGATGAGGGTAATCATGCGCACGTTTGTGGGTCTGTATGATTTAGCCTGTTGTGTCTTTGCAGCATGTGTGAGGAGCGACGGCTTTAATAACAGCGGCTCCGAGCTCACGTTGTGTTTGAGTTGCATTTCAGGCTTTTGGCCTTTTCTCAGATGAACCAAAACAATGTACAGTGCAGAATCTATTTGCAAGATGTTTGTACTAATCTCTGCTTTTCTGTTCCAACTTTTTCTTTCCTAAACGCAATTGCTCTTCTGAGTTTCATGCGCTGAGTTTCTACAGAAAAAACCCTGCTGAGAAAATCAGAAGAAAGAGATTTTCCAGTCTTGTAGGGAAAAGTCTCCTTTCTGTAGTTTTGGAGCAAAAATAGATTGTTTGGGTGCCTAATTCTCAGTAATTTTCTTCACACTTTCCTTCATGCTCTTCTTTTCTTAACTAATGCTGAACATCTTATTCGTACCCTTGAACTAAGCAGCTCAACTATGTTAAAGTTAAGCAAATGAATCGTTACTCTTTTGTGACTCAGTCTGTGTGGAAGAAAGGGAGAGGCATGAGTCAATGAGTTCAGGGAGGGCTGTATTGAGCCTGAAGGCAGGGGTTTTGGATTGAATTCAGGTGTGGATCACTTTGTACAGGCAAATACCTTTCACACTTTGCAAACTGCACACGGACGGACGGCGGAGACCAGCAGAGGCCCAACTGATGGCCTGGAGGCTCACAAACACTGACACTCTTGGCCAGTTTGTATTTCAACAGGTGTTCAGTAATTGGTCTTAAACTGCCTCACTTCAGTTTCTACCTTTGATAATTGTATGTGGGATCATAAACATATATATATATATATATGCATATATATGTATATATATATATATGCATATATATGCATATATATATATATATATATATATATATATATATATATATATATATATATATATATATATATATATATATGTGTGTATATACATATATATTCAATAGGTCACAGATTCACTGTGTACTGCATCTTGATTGGCTGTTGACCTTGTCAATCAACCCCCCCCCCTGCCATGTCTCCTGTACAGAATGTGTTCAGTCTCCTGATTTTACATAAATCTTTTGTGGTGAGCACATCTTTGTTTTCCTTCCAAATTACTAGACTTATTTTTCTGACAGTTTGAACTTTGAGAGTTTAAACAAGAGAGAAAAATACAAAAACGTTCATGTCTGTCTGACAAAAGTGTCAAAAGCGTGTAGTGAGGGATTTTGAACCCTTAAAACATCAAAAAATTTTGGCAAAATATAAAGTTGACTACTATGGGAGTAGGAATGTCTTAACTTGTAAAATAAATATCTCTTGATAAAGTCAAATTTTTCATTTAACCACATATTTTAAAAATTATTTAGTGTTTTTATGTGTACCCATCAACTTTTGCTTATAATTTACCAGAACCAGCCAGAACCAGCTGACGATGAAATACATTTTTGTTTAGTGAATCAAACATCCAAAACTATAAACATCCCATTTACTATATTTTTCTTAGTAAAAGTTGGATTTTTTTTAGTTTTGCCTGGGGTGTCACTTAGGGTGTATTCAGACTGGAGACATTTGGTTTGCTAAAAGTGAACCAGAGTTTGTTTCTCCCGATAATCCGGTCCAATTTTCAGTTGTAATACATGCAAGCGGACCTGCTCTCGGACCCATCTTTTGGGGTGGACTCGGTTCATTTCCTATTGGACTGAGCTCAGGTCTGCTCTGAAATTCCCCATTCTGAAAACAATTTGTTTTCAGAGTAGAACAACTAGAACAGAACGGCCACCGTAGCTGCTGGTCACGTGATGTAAACAAAGCAGAAATGTAGCAACAGACCAGCAAATGTAAGCAAAGATTGTCGTGTTATCAAACAAAAAAGGGTCCAACTCCTTACTTTTTCGAACGTTTATTTTAACACTACTGAAAATGCGTATTAGATGCTTTCTGTGTCTTGTGCCCGGCGCTGCTGTAACGTTACCCTAAAAGCTAACTTGTAGTTCCTTAACAGAATTCTCTTAAAATAACGCCATAACACCACAACCATGAGACACAGCAACTCGTTGAAATGTGATCAGATGAATGCTAGCTTATTGAAACCACTTTTAGGGTTTACACATTGCTTCTCACCTTCTTAGTTGTCCTTTTGACTGTAACCGCCCTGCAGCATTACTCCACCGGACAAAAGCATCAAGAAAAAGTGTTGAGCCTGACCTTGAGACAGGCATTGGTCAGCAAAATGTAAACTTTGAATATGTGAACTATCCCAACAAGAACTGCAAAGACAACAAGGACTTTCATAATTTCTGCTACTACTAGTTCTGCTCCGCCCTTGTAATTCCTGACCAATGAGTGAAGAGATTTTTAGACACATAGTTTCGTTTACAACCTTTCGTCTGGAGTAAGAAAGTCAACGGACTTTTCACGTGTGTATACACCCTTTTACTTAGGTGCGATTTATATATGATATCTTTTTTATAAATTGCAACAGCCACTAGAGGGCACTGTTTGTATTAGTATTTTCTACTGATAGCATCGCAGAAGATTAGGCGCTAACCAGTCTTATTCCAGTCTTGACAGAATTGTTTCAAAGTAATTTGAAGTGATATAGAGAGTTTAGTTGGCTTGTCAGCTTTTTTTTTATTCTATGCTTGTCTGAATAATTGTTCACATGTTGCACTAATATACTTGACTCATTGTATGTTTCATTGCGCATCAGAGTGTTATTGCAGTGAAGCGTGCAGATATTCAGTCTACTTTTGTCATCTATTGCTATGGTTTGCCTTTCGAAATGAAATGTCCATTCTTGTTACCGTATTTAAAAAAAAAATGTTGTTCTATTTTATGCATTCTTTGGCTGCTGTGACTTTTACTCCAGATAAACTTGAAAATGTAGTAAATTAAATGTAGTGAAGGAGATTGTGGCTTCTTTACTATTTTCCTTATCTCCTCAGACATAAGGGATGGGTACATTGACTAAAAACATAAAAATGTGTTCTGGAAGCTTCTAATGAGCCTAAAAAACAGACATTGTAGTTTTTTTTAGTAGAGAATACTGAACTTGACTTCAGTTCTTTTTTTAAATACTTCAACATTTTGGGACTTTTTTATGCATATACTAATAAAGCTGTACAGGTTTTTGACTTCTCAACCCCTTTCCTTTCTTTCAGTCATACAGATGTTGTTCACAGTCAGTAAATCGCTCGGTATAAAGTATTGGTGGGGAGCCCTATTCATTTCTCTCACTTTGATCCGTGTTGATTTAGCATTTGTCCCTGCAAACATTCAACCAAAGCCGTGCATAATCCTCTGTGTTTTCAGGCCAGACCATGAAAAGTTTGCAGGCTCTTTGAATTTGACTTTGAGGCTAAAGCCAAGCACCCAGCCCCACAGGGGAGGGCCGTTTTCACCTTTCAAGAGGCGCATTCAAAGAGACCCTGCAGAAGATCAGAACCCTTTCTTTTAGCCCTGTTAAATCATTACCCACCGTGACTTTTTTTTTTTACTCTTTCACAAACAATTACCCAAATCTGTTTTTACAAATGCTCTTAACAATTATTGTGTGTTCAATGTTTGTCAGTTTGTCACGACAGTATTTCCTGTTGAAGCTGTAGAGTGAATATTAAGCCTCATGTTGGATGGAAGTGCATGAAATAACTTCATGAGTCAGTCTTCCCTCAAACTGACCTTTAAATCCTTAATTATTTATTGATACTTATAATTAAAGCTGTTTTATGTTTGCAGCGTTATGCATAAAAACCAAAAAAGAACCATTTAAATTAATTTAAAAGAAGTATAAGGAACAATGTGTTCATTTAAAGCTCCACTCCACTCATATCCCCTGAGTTTTTTAAATGTACCTGTGATCAGAAGATATTTGGGTTCAAGGTTGTAAGCATTCCCTTTTCATTTTTATATTAGCACTTATAGCTTCGTTTTTGGTTGTCGGTTTCTCTGCTGCTGCTGCTGCTGCTATTTTATTTTTTCAACGGCCACAGATGCGTACAAATTCTTTTCATGAGAATGTTGATTATAATTCAAAACCCCAGTTTCCTCTCTTTTCCTGTTGCGACGAGGATTAATTGTCAATTAAATGGATGATTCCACAAATCTGTGTTGGATCTGCAGTTTATCATGGGGGATGTTATTCTCGGGGTAGGGGAGATAAATAAAGGCCTTACTGTGTAAAGACGTGCATGCTGTATTTGGAATGCTGTGTCATGTTTGATCAGATGGAGAATAAAAATAACGCATATTTCCACACATGCAGATCAGCAAGACAAAGCTGTGTAAAGAGGAACTGCAGCTAATGACTCTTTTATTAATTAGCCTGCGATTATAACTGATTATTGCTCAATTACTGGTGAGAAAAAGAAAAAAAAAACAATTTAAATCCTGATTGAAGGCTTGTTGCTTGTCTTGAAAATGCCTAATACGTTCACATCAGCATATATGTTTAGCATATGGCGTTCACACTGGACAGTCACTTCCTAGCTAGCCCATGTACCTACAGTTGGAAGAAGCTTGATGCGAAATGTAGAAGAGGTGCAAATCTCCTGAATCTCGCTCCAGGCTTTTTCTTTCTCAACTCTAGTCCCATACATGAAAGAACTTGATGTCATAGAATTCCAGCCGGACACAAACCGCAGTTATTAATTTCTCCTCTATGATCAATTTTCAAATAGTTGTGAAGTAAAAGGAACGCCATCCATACGTCACTACTAAATCTGAGTTTCTGATTGGTCAAAAATCCACCTGGTTAAACGTGCAACACATTTTCTACATAGGATCCCAAAACTACGGTGGCCCTGAAGTGCAAACCATTCAACAAATCACTCGATACAAAAACATTTTTAAGATCACAACAACAATTTAAAAAGCGTATTACATTTTAGAAAACAAAACAAAATTTCAGAAACCAAAACATAAAAAAGAAAAAAGAAAAAAAAGAAAAAAATATTTCAGAAAACAAAATTAATTTCCAGAAAAAAAAGAAATATTACAAAATGAAAACATTTCAGAAAAAAAATTAATTTCCAAAAAACAAAATGAAATAAAAAAAATGAAAACATTTCAGAAAAACAAAATGAAATATTAAAAAATGAAAAACATTTCAGAAAAAAAATGAAATATTAAAAAATGAAAAACATTTCAGAACACAGAATGAATTTCCAGAAAACAAAACGAAATCTTCAAAGATGAAAAACATTTCCAAACCGGAAGAAGCAGGTACTATGGGACAACGCTGATTGGATGATGATGTTTGTCAATCATTTGAACTGAAAAGTATTTTAAATGAAGCGATGACGGATTTTATCGTCCAAACAACAATGTACCATGATAATTCCCGTATTTCCCATTTACATATTAAATCAAAAATGCAGCAAACACATAATGAAGGTTTAAATTATTTTTTGAATATTTCGTCTGAAGCAGAACGGTCACCCGGAAGTAGTTTGTGTGTATGACGTCCGTTCTGCAGGTAAACAAAGAAAGGGACGATAAAACGTTAACATAAACTTTAATCTTTGAATATTTAGCGGATGTGATGACAGAATGCACGCAGAAATATCAACACCAACCAGGTTTACAAATGTTTCGAAATGTCGTGAGAGGATTCTGTCTAAAGCAGCAGCTGCGAAGAAACGGGTGTTAAAGACGGCGCACATCAGGAAATGCAGTCCCGTCATCCACAGATAAGGTATGGAGGCACATTTGTTTGATCTAATAAATGTAGCGTTAAACGTGATTTCTAGGTGGGTGTTTACAGACAGATCCAAGATCCTTCAGTCATACGTTAATGACAGGTTACCTCATCAGCTGGAGAAGGGGTCACGTGGGCAGGATTCTCAGACAGGTGTACCAGCAGCATAAATCAGCAAAGCTGTCAGGTAAACTGCAGCAGTTTGTGTCTCAGAATAACATTTATGAATGCTTCTTATTCACACTATTAAGATCTGTGACTTTAGAGTGTGTCAGTGCACAGAAACATGACAGTAAATGACTGGATGTGCACATCATCAGACACGTCCAGGTGTGTAACTAAAGGTGGCAAAGTCTGTAGTGTAAAATAAATCTTTAAAAAAAACGTTTTAGTCTTTCAGGCAGAGGAGGAATACCAAATTGTTTTAGAATGTATTTTTTATAAGACTGAAATAATGTATTTTATTCTGAGTTTGGTGTTTTGACCCCTCCCTAATGAATTTCTGGTTTAACCCATTTTCTCCTCATTTTGATGAACTCAACTTTTTCCTGAATGAAAGATGAACGGCAGCTGATGTTTTTCTGTCAGGGATTTTTAATTTATTAATTTATCTCTGTCAGGGATTTCAATGGAGCTGGAGTCCAGGGCAGTGGAAGCTGCAAGCATGTAGGAGCAGGAACTGGCGTCCCTTACCTGTGCATCTTCCTCTGGATGTGATGCTGAGCAGCAATGTGGACAAAACTTCCCTGACATGACTCTTTTTGATATAGTTGTTAAGCACAAACAGACTTTTCCCAGATGCATTTTTTCCTCTAATAAATGTGACTGACAGGTAGGCTGAGTAAATGCTGAATGTAAACGCAACATTTGATTGACTGCGTGAAGAAGCCCTTAAAGGAAAATCCACAACCGTTTCTTTGTTTCTATTACTGAATAACATATTCATGTTAAGTTTTCAATAAATATACTGCATTCCTATGAAACAAATTTGTTTATTTTCATATCCATTATTACAATCCTCACGTCAGCATTCAGTTTTTTCATTGACAAAAAAACATTTATAAACAACAGCTTTGAAAATCAAACATCAACTTTGTTAATAAAGCTTTAAAACCTAAAATGGTAAACATGGAAAAACTCCTAAATGAAGCAAGCCTAATATGAACATTTTAAACTGGAGTTTTGCTTAAAGGAACATTAAGTTGTTTGGAGTTGTACAAGTGTTTGATGCGATTCCTCAGATGTGATTTCCAGATCATCAGCCCGACACTAAAGGCAGGAATTGTGCTTCGTTTTTCACTCCCCGCTGCATCATTTACAACAAATCAGGCTTATGCAGCAGGTTAAAGACTTTTTTTTAAAGGACCTGCAATTTAAAAAAATAATTAGATATTAAGGTTAAATAATATTTATTGATTACATTGCACATAAATCATGGTGACTTGCCTGTACACTGCACAATGATATGAATGACTTTAGTCTTTTTGAATTCCCATGTAGAGCTGCCATCTGTTCTTCTGCAGCTCAAACCTTTCTGGAACTTCGCTTTGAGAAACTTCACCTGCAGAAATATCACATGTTCATTCAATTAAGTATTTTATAAACTTTTAAAATTTATTTTTAAGTGTCAGTATATGTATATGCATGGTTCAAAAATATACAATACACTTTAATATTATTTCCCATAAGAACTTGTTTACTGATTTCAGTCTTAAAGTCGATTTTTAGCAACACTGATGCCATATAATTACTGTAATTACTGTATAAATCACAGAACCAGGCTGGCTCGGAGCTTTTTCTGATGTCACCGAAAACGGGAACGGCTATCATGTGAAGACGGTTCGTCTCCATCGGGTTCTTTTTGCGCATGCGCAAGATAAAAAGAAATGATCTTTTCAAAGCAGCACTTTAACATCCTAAAATTAACATCCCTAGAGACATGTGACTGACAAAAGAAAAGATCACAGAATTGATTCTTACCTAAAGATGATTGACAGCGTGAACCTCGCAGCCGTAGACATTAGCGCACAGCTTTCATAGTAAAAGTGCTCACAAACTACTTCCGGGTGACCGTGTGTCAGGCGAAATGTTAAAAAAATAATTTTAAAGTTCATTAACAGTTTGCTGCATTTTTTATTTGATATATAAATGGGAAATACGTGGATTATTATAGTACATTGTTGTTTGGACGATAAAATCCGTCATCGCTTCATTTAAAATACTTTTCAGTTCAAATGATTGACAAAAATCATCATCCAATCAGCGTTGTCCCATAGTACCTGCCTCTTCCGGTTTGGAAATGTTTTTCATTTTTGAAGATTTCGTTTTGTTTTCTGGAAATTCATTCTGTGTTCTGAAATGTTTTTCATTTTTTAATATTTCATTTTTTTTCTGAAATGTTTTTCATTTTTAATATTTCATTTTTTTTTCTGGAATTTTTTTTTTCTGAAATGTTTTTCATTTTTTAATATTTCATTTTTTTTCTGGAATTTTTTTTTTCTGAAATGTTTTCATTTTTTAATATTTCTTTTTTTTCCTGGAAATTAATTTTGTTTTCTGAAATGTTTTTTTTTGTCATTTTTGTTTTTCAAGTTTTGGTTTCTGAAATTTTGTTTTGTTTTCTAAAATGTAATGCTGCTTTTTAAATTTTTTTTTTTTTTTTAATTGTTGTTGTGATCTTAAAAATGTTTTTGTATCGAGTGATTTGTTGAATGCTTTGCACTTCAGGGCCACCGTACAAAACAGTCCTAAAAGCTTGCGCTGCAATCCGTGAACACGAGGGTTTTGAATGCATTAGCCCAAAATGCACATTTACGCAAGTTTACGTAGACTTTTCATCGAAAGTGGTCGCTTGAACGTGGGTTGCAGAGGCCGGTGCAAACGCAGCTTGGCATCAACACTTTTGCAGATTTACTTCTTCTGATTGAGACGTAGCCAGAGCTTGTGACAGCCATCACATAATGCGGATCCAAGGAATCATTGAAGTAAGTCACTGCAGATTATCAGTGATGTTCAGTTTATTTGTGTGCAGCTTTTTCATTTACTCTTTATCGCCAATTGTAAAAGGCAACACTGTCTTTTAACTACCGTCATGTAACGAGGCACTCAAACCAAATAACAATACAGATGTGTCATATTTGCTCCTAAATGCCTGATGTGAAGTGTTGTACATGACAGCACAGCCACACAGCTCCCACTCTCCTCCGAACAATGACCGTTACTGGGTCGAAGCTGTAGAAGAATATCGCCAAAAATATTAGCGGAAAGAAAAGACCCACTCTGAAAACCGTGGTTTCGGTGTTTTTAACGTGTTCTTGTGGCATTTTTATGATGACGGTGAATCAGGAGCAGACAAAAAGATGCCGTTTGAAAAGCCTGTAGACGTCACATAGAAGGTACGATCAGCAGCTACCAGCTGCCTGCTCGTCTCCATTAGACAAATAGATCCATGTACGTCTTTGTTTTCCTCGGCCGAGATGGATAATTCCAATATTTCTTCCCATTTTGGTCGCACCAAAAAATGTTCAGGTTGGGGTTGTGGAGGGCTGTAGACTCAGATATGAATTTCTAATTGACTCCTGTTGCTCTGCAGAAACTATTTCCAATAAAAAGACCACATATTCATAATTAAACACCACTATTAAAATAAAAGGATTGGAGTGAGTCTTGAAAGGATTCAGCTGTCCCGATCACTTGCAGGAGCGCTGGTGTATAAAACGATGCACTGAGGCTCGCAGATTGTGTCTACAAACATTTGCACTCCTCAGTGAGCAAAATTTTCCCTCACACATGGTGTTTGCACATAGACACTTAAGGCAATGAGAGACAGACAGCAAGGTAAAGGAAAAGCTCGCTGTGTGTAAAACTGTTTACCAACTTTTTTTTTTTAATGTGAATTCAGGTGGGTTAAACCTCTGCCATGAAGTTCTGAAAACCACACAGATTTGATTTTTTTTGCTGACTGTAAATACTTGAAATAAGGTCATGTCTTGAACATCAGAGGTTGTCACAGCAGTGAAAGTAAAGTGGGAGAACACTACTGTGGAGCCCCGGCTCTGTCCTTTTTGGAGCATGTATTGTTTGAGAGAATCAAGTCTCCTCTTGTCAAAAGGCTTGAGTTCCAGTGAGTATTTGCATTAAAAGAAGTCTGCTTCTATTATTTGAAGTCATAAGTCATAAAAAGTATGACTGGAGTCCACACTTTTGCATGACAAACACAGCTGTATTCAGTCATTACAGCTGTAGGAAAATAGGAAACCTGCATGCAAAACACTGTTGAGACCAATGCGCCAGTTCTTACCCTGTCTTTTTTTTCTTTGAAGAAGACAGTGTTGCATAATTTTTGTGTCCTAATTGTCCTCTAAACGGTGTAGCTTCAGTTATTCCACCTGTCTGTCTGAACTTTTTAATTCTTCTTACCATAAAGCAAAATAAGAGTCAGTTTAAAACAGATATTTTAAAATTCTTATTTTTATATAACACTTATTTTTAGGGCTTTAACGATTCATCTATTCATGTTCCTTTGATCCATCCATCCATCCATCCATCCAACTGAGTCAACCTATACCATTATAAAATAGTTTTTAAATGAAATTACCTGATTATAATCAGTATTGGAAAATACCATTTGGATTGAGAAACTGTAGGTTTATGTTACGATAACATATAAAGGACCATGTGCCATCACAGCGTACTACACACATGTGATACAGTAAATAATAACTATGAATCGCACCGTCAACCCCAAATTATGATATGTATCAAACCGTTGTTAAAATGGATTGTTACACCCCCACCTGTTAATCTCGTATAGACCTGAGCACACTGGAACTAGGTGGACTAAATAGTAATGAATGAGAAAAAAACTGAAAGTTATGGGACCAACAAAGGGAATGCCCAGAGATATTAGAGAAGGATAAAAGCAGAGAGAAGAAAAGAACGAGGATTATGGGTGTTGGCAAAAATGGAAAGACCCAAGGCAATATGTCAGAGCCTTAGAAGTCACGGCTCTGACATATTACCAAGGAAATGATCAGTCAGCACAGTTTTAAAACAGAGCTCATCACTGACAGGCTTAAAATGCAGAGTCTGCCTGCTGAGCCAACAGGACATCCTGTTCCCATCACTTTCAAATATGTGCTGCCAATGTTTCAAACTCCCACTTTACTATGTAGGGGTGTCTCTGAAATTGCTGCTTTCCATCCCTCTGCAGCCGTTTCCAAGCACGACAAAAACGGCCGCATGACTTCACGTGCCAGGAATCCTGTTTTCAGCAGCCAAATGAGACACGGGTGGACCAAATTACACGAGATATAGACAGTTGGAAGTTGGTTTGTGCGTCAACCTTTATTTTGCAGAATATGGCATCAGCACTTCCACGGGCACTTCAAATGTCTAAAGTGTGGATGTAGTTATAAAGAAATGCAGGTTTTTGTATTGCAGACTTTGTGTGCAAGTTTTAGTTCTTTGTCCATGTTTAATTTACATTCTTGCAGGGAAAATGCTGTTTTGTCATGTTTCGTCCTCTAAATTGCCAGAATCCGAGGCCTTGATTTTAGTTAGTTTTGTGTTGTGAATACATTGTTTTGTGTTGACATTTTAAGTTTGTTCTTTATGAGCTCTTTTTTGTAAGAGCTGAATTTTGCTGAATAGTGCTTGTCATCCTCTCAGCAGAGCGCTCACATTGAAGTGGTTTGTAAACCTTGAGATTGTAATTAAAGTGCAATTTTAATGAATAACAGCAAGAATGAAGACGGCCGCTTCTGTCCAATAAAGACAAACAACACGGCTCTCACGCGCACCCTTTAAAGAAAACACAAGAACACACAGCCGGATTTTGCGTTTCACAGTGAAGAATGATCAAATAGAGATGAGGATGTGTTCATGTGCATTCTGAACACGGCACAGATGAATGGATGTTTCTCCCGCTCAGATTTGTTGTTTGTCCTGATTTGCAGGTCGGAGAGATGCAGCATGTACTGGTGACAGAGGAGTCCTTCGATGCTCAGTACTACGTCGCGCACAACAAGTTCTATGAGCAGGTAACGTTCATGTTGCAATGTGCTGATGAATAACAGACATACTGCACAGCTCGACTGTGTTGATCTTATGGAAGCAGATAAAGTGTCATTATCAACAGTTCGCCATTTCTCAAAGTAATTTCTAAGTACAGACAATGCTGTTCAGGTTTAGGTTCAGCAGTTTCAATAGTATTACCAGCTTTGAAATTTTCACTGTCGGTCCAAATGCATGTATTAAACGTCTGAATCCCTTTCGGGGTCTTGGGGTTGCTGGAGCCTATCCCATCTACTGTTGGATAAGGGCAGGGTGCACATGAGCAGAGCCACACAATCACGCATTCCCACTTGGGGGTAATTTAAAGTCACTAGTTAACTGTTGTAGAGTGTTTTTGGACTGTGTAGAAAGGCGGAGTTCCCAGAGACAACACACAAATACACGAGGAGAACAGGCAAAGACCAGACGAAAGGGTCCCAGTCTGGATTTGAACAAGGGTCTTCCCACTGTGAGACGATAGTGCTAACCACTCTTCCACTATGCCACCATGCAACCCCACTATCTAAATATTCTGATTTAATGTATCTGTCATTCTTAAAGAAGCCAACATGTAAGAAACTTGGCTTTTTAAAACAGGATGTTAGAGAAGCCTGACTATGTCCAGCTCAAAACTCTGGCCTTTTCGATTAATTGCAAGAGATGTATAATAATAAACTACTTTGAAACTAACGAATCAGCAGTGAGCTATAAATCAAAAGATGATGTCATGTTCATGAAATGTCATCTTTGGTAAGTTTATCATAATATCAGGCATAGAAATAAAAAACCTAATGAGTCTATGTGGAAGATTTTGCACTGACGGTAATCAACTAATTTTCTTTTGCCGCAAGCCCCTAGTGGTTATTTGATAAACTACATCTGACTGCAGTAAGAAGTGAGAAAAATGAAAATAAAAACAGTCTCTGTTTAGAGATGCACGTTTTATTTTATTAATCTTTTTTTTTCCGTTTCCATTTGTGTGTGTGTGTTTGTTCTTCTGCTTATTTTTTCACTGTAAGGAACTGTATTGGCCCCTTTAAGATTAAATTGAGCCATAAAAGAGGTGTTTTGACATGCCCGTAAATCTTTAGCAGATAACAAATGTAATTTTATTCAAGGTCATCCTGCCTGTGGTGATGAGCCCTAATACCCTAAAAGATTGAATGTGCATCCCAGTTTGCTCAGGTGCGATTTGGCAGAAATTGAATATGGATGTGCAGTAAGTGAAAGACAGAACAATGTTGACAGAGTTTAGTGAGACACCCACACCCGCTTTTTTCCTCTTTTATTTGTCAGGTGTAGATGGTTGTTGATGGGACATCAAGTCTTGCTCATTTTCACACTTACTAAATCAAATCGGAGAGTTTGCTTTGGCTGTCACCGGAGCTCTCACAGCAGGTGCTGAGGCTTAAGCTTGTATTGACTAAAGTAGGTTAGCTATAATATCAAACATTCTCGCAGACGCACATACACCCTACGGTGGTCATGAGAACATTTGGCAGCTGATAACAGAAGCACTTTTGGCTTTTTTTTTTAACTGTACTAACATTAAGGTCAGCCCTAAAGACATGAAATTTCCATACATACTTACATTTACACACACACACGCACACATACACACACAGCTTCAAAGATACTAAGTCAACCTGTGGAAAATTCACTTTAAAACATCTTCAAATAAATCAACTTCCTCCTGCTTTATACATCATCAGAAACATGTTTGAAGTTATGCTTTTTATTAGCTCAGAAGGCAGGGGTGGTATTAATTTTTCTTCCCTTCCACTTCCCTGCCCTCCCATCCCCTCCTGCTCCTTTTGCCCCTCTGTCTGCAGGCTACAAACTAAAGTTACAAGTGTTACTCGGTTCACAGGCGCGTTGTTTAAGTGTGCGCTCCGTGATGCATGTACATGCTGCAGATCCAAGCATGTGTGTCGGTTGGCTCCTCCTTGATGATTGCCCCCTGCAACCCCCGCATACCATTCAATTTGAACCCAGAAAAAATAAATTGCTTTTAAAGCAGCGGTGTTCCAATTTGTCACTGAAGTTGTCTTCTTAAGCAACTCGCTTTAGGACACAAGTTGTTTGTCGTTAGTCCCTCTAGGGAGATCCAGTTGTTTCCGTAGATTGTGTTAGTCATAAAAGAAAGTCTTCATGAACTGCTACAGATAGGAAACTGTGACATGTCAGACAAACTGAAGACACTTCATGACTTTTCAAACTTGAATAAACTTTATTGTCAGTTCCAGTAAAAGCAGATTATTATTCTTTTAAATGGTTTAACAAATTGACACTCAAGCAGTTCAGACATTATTTAAACTACAGCAAATGCTTAAAAACACAAGTGGAAATCAGGCTAAACTCAAACATAAAAAAACAACAAAGAAACACAAAATAGTTTATTTAGATGTATTTAAAGCAGGAGTTCCAGTGGAAATGCAAGATTTCTAGTAAACGATTTTCTGTTCCACAGGAGTTCTGCATCACCTGCCTGATGGCAGCATGTACAAACAAGTGGGGCGGGGGGGGGGGGGGTAAAGGGTCTTCAGTAGCTTATGTAGTGCAGAGAAAGTGAAATTAATTACAAATATTTCATTGGCTTTGCTTTGTATTTGGAGGTGACGGTTCAACCAGGGGATGTTGTGTTACATAAGCTGGATATCCCCAATAATTTCCAGAATTGATCTGATCCGATACACCAGAGCTTTGATCGATTCGATTCATGATTTTTATTTTTATTCGATTAAATTTAGTTAAATTTTGATTTACAGGGTTTACACGTTTAAACATCTTTGCATAGAAATACATTATTAATCTATATATGTTTTGAAGATATTCACATTATTCTGAAACAGATCACATACTGTAAAATATATTAATGAAAAAATAAATCAGTGATATTGTTAACACCATACAGTGTTGTGCTACATAAGAGTCACCATAACTTAAATTACACTCCAAATGACCCTCGTCTACATAGGAGGCAAACATCGAACATAAAAGGGCTCCACCCAATTGGTCAAGTGCATAAATACCAATAATGTGATTTACTTTTAGTGAGGTAAAAGCGCTGGAAGCCCATCTGAAGCACTGACTCTTAGCTTTAGTCAGTCTAGTCTCTAAAAAAAAATATGGAGGATCCACTTTTAAAAAAAAACAGACCAAACCTAGAATATGAGGCTGATGTGCTTTAGAAAGACAAAAATAAAAATGCTGTCTAATAATAAGAGTAGGTTAAAATAACCATGGCTAGCCTACAACAACTGGTTAAAAAGAATTTGTGTCTATGACGCTAACTGAACATTTGGCACAGTAAGTCAGAATGATTAGAAAAATATGGGATTCTGAAGCTGAGCAGAAACAAAGATTCTCCTTTGCTTTAAAAGGTTTGGTCAATCTGTTGTTATACTCAAGTAAAAAAGCTTATAAGGAATTAACTTTTGCTAAAGATTTACTATCAATTCATTACAGTACTTTGTTACAGCAAAATATTACATTACTTTTGTAATGAGTTACTCCAAATCACTGGTAAAGTGAGAAGGAAAGTTCAGTCTTACACTGCGACACCCGTGATTTGATGCACAGCAAATTCACCTCTCGACAAAAACCCAATGCTCCCTCAATGTGTGGGAGGACCTACATTGTTATGTGTTTGACACGGATACATTTTGGAGATCAGATTTTTTTCATTTTTATTTTGAAGAGCTCTACAAAAGCATCGGCCTCCATGAGCTTCACCATCTACTGCAGGAGCTGTATCTGAAGGACGGCCGCTTTCAGCGTTACTTCCGTCTCCCTGTGACCCAGTTTGATAACTTGCTTATTCCGTGGAAGGAAAAAATGAAAATGTTTTTATTGTTGTCTCCATAGGAAAAAAATCATAACATTTAGAAGCAGAACAATCAGATTCTCCTCTATGTTGGTTTTGGACACTACGTCATCAGCACGTCATGGGCCAAAGCTAAGTCACTGATAAATTCTTTGCCAGAGATCATGTATTTGAACTTGCATGGCTAAATATTTGCCACGCGTCGGAATTTCTGCCGCGCTGTCATGCTGCTAACTGCTGCGCCTGACGCTCAGATTGTGCTGCTGGACCTCTGACTCCATCTCTCAATTAAGTTGGCATTGAAAGTGGCCACGCGAATCACATTCAGTGTGAACTCAGCTTAACACAAGAACATGTTAAAAACAGCATTTTCATCACTGATGCAGAAGTGTTGGGATAAACAAGTCTCCCGGTTTGAATCTTATGCAGACAAACAATGGTGAGCGGATGATGTCACGTGTGTGTTTTCTATGAATGTATGGAGGTAACAGTTGGATTCCCATTAAAATGAGTGTGCCGTGTCCAGTGAAGCCTCATCTTTGTGGGCTCTGAATGACTATAAAACCACATGCAGCTGCATGTTTCACATCTCTTCTCACAGCCACAGTGCTGCTTGGTCTCATGAACAGAACATGGACCCTCCTACATACAGAGGTCAGTGTTGACCTGTGCTAACGTCAGCCATTATCGCGCCAGATGGATAAGATTATTCTAATAATGTTGGGACTCACAGCACTGACAATCATTGCTAATGTTTGTTCCATGTCTGTCCATTCAGTGCGTCAGACAGAGTTGTGCAGGGTTGATTCACCAGATGATTTCTGGATCCATCTGCTGCCTTTGGCATCTTATTGTTGTTGATAAAGCCCAGATAGGAATGGAATTCATTATTGTAGCAGGTAAAAAATAAAAATAAAACATTTATATATATATTATCGGTTTTGTTTTCAAGCTTTCTATTGCATTGACTCAACATTGGTTTGCCCTTTTAATTAACTGAGTTACAATGGCAGAAAAAATGAGTTATAGATTAGCATTAACCAGCAAAACAAAGAAATAAATAAAAAATCTTCAGCTGAAAGCAAACATTAAATGAATTGTCAATTATTGTAACTGACCATGATTACTTTAAAATCAACAAAAGCTTTCAAGAACATTAACAAGATATGGATCTTTCATGCTGTGAAGATCATTCTTTTTCAATAACTGCTAATTTACTCCCATCACTTAGTGCTTACAGGTTAGCATGTGTCCATTTAATCAAATTGATTTAAAGTCCCACTCTGCCCATCTGTAGATCAAAGTGCTCCTAGTGGTCTTTAAATTCTAAATAGGCCATTTTTAACCAAGATCAAAACAAACCGTTTTCTTGGACATAGTTTCTGCAGAGCTGTATTACACATCCCATCATCCATATTACCAGTGCAATATTGAAGCTATCCAGTCGTACATTTTTGAGTCAGATGCCAACTTGGACGAGGAAAACAAAGACGTACATGGATCTAGTCGTCTGCAAGTGGATGCATCAGAATGGAGTGGGAACTTTTTCAAATGGCATTTTTTTGTCTGATTCATAACGATTTGAATAAAGAAATACTCAGAGATGCAACTTTGATTTGAATTTTCTCCAATATATGTTCCCCGTCATGAGAAAAATGTCACACAAGAACATGTTAAAAACACCAACAACACATTTTTCATCAGAGTGGGTCTTTAACATTTTTCATTGGAAGAAACACCTAAGCATTGTGGCAAAATTTAGAAAAGAGGAAATGAGCTATTTGTATATAAAAGGGACCCAGTTGGAATCCCAGTCAGGCAGAATATTTTTATATTCTGTTGTGATCAATCTGGTCTCACACAACAGTCTGACCTCACCAGATGGGAGCTTTGAGCTGTTTTTTTAAATTATTTTTTTATCTGGTACCAAACTCACCCCACTCTTGCCTCTAACATCCCATGAAAGTCTCTGAGTACAGAATACTTTGGTCTCCTTCAAACACCATACAGAGTTTTTTTGTGGCTTAGTAAAATCATCTTAAGCCTCGTTTGTTTTTTTGCCCCCAAACAGGACGATTAGGATCTTTTTGGGTGCAGAACTGCCAGAAATCTGTAATAAAGCTTTGACTTTTACTCATTGGGACATAATTTGACAAGTTAGTTGGCGAAAATAAAATGTCTTCTGGAAGCAATACTTTAAATTCCTTCCTCTGGATTTTGCTTGGATCTCAAAGTCCCTTAAATTATTTATTTACACCATAATTCAACTGATTTGTAAAGTTGTCTTGCAAGTTACCCTTTTGAATATATGTAAAGCGATGAAGGCAATGTCCCTTTAGTGTATCAGGATTAATTACTGTTGATGCCGTATGATTATTTCAAAAAAGGCTTTTGATAGTTTTGATATATTTACCAAGAAAACTTTTACTGAAGTTGTGATTGAAATCCTTACAGGCTCTTTCAAAACATCAATTTTAAATCCCACAAATAACCACCCAACGTGAACCATCCAATTAGTGCTCACTAAGAAAGAGCGAGTCTGAAAACACAAAAGGAGATGAATAGATCAGTGCAATAATCTTTCGCTGTGAGCCTGTCAGCTTTGTTTTCTTAGTTCGGAAATTGTTTCGAAGGAAAGCGTTTTTTTTTTTTTCACAACATCTTTTTCTTTTTCTTTTCGCAAGGATAAGTCATTAAGCACAAACTCTAATTCAGATGAAGGCGTAATTAGAATTCTTTGTTTCCTGTTCCCTCCTGCTGTGATCAGCCAAGGTTAGTTGCCATGGTGAAATAATAAGACAAATGCAAATCCCTCCGGTTTATCACACAGCTGTTGCAGTACTTTCTGACCTTGAGGGCTTGTGTAAATTGAAGTGAAAAGCATCGTTTTTTTAGGCAACCAGAAAACAACAAAGTATTAATGTAGAGAAAGCAGTTTGGAGCAGTGTTTAATTGAAAATGTAATTGACAGATATGGAGGTGCATGTTTGCCTACACTAGTGTGAACGCAGTCTGGTTTTTCTAGACAAAAATGTTACCGTATCTTAGCTTCGTCTCTTAAATAACTCACTTTTGATTTTGCTGAATAATTTCTAGATAAATGATCACATTTTGCAATTTGCGCATGCTTTTTGGGTAGAATTCTTCACATTTTGATTGACATCACTTGATCTGCAGGTGCTGGTACCGAAGAAAGTTGAATTCAAAGGAAAGATGATCGAGGTGGAGATTTATGAAGCAGGAAAACATTTCATGAAAGGCCGACCAGTTGAAGACAGTAAGCCGTTCAACCCCTCCATTGCTGCACCCCTCCAGCAAGGAGAAGTGTCCGGTCTGATACAGGTAATCACACACACACACACACACACACACACACACACACACGTGTTTCCTAATGATAAAATGACACAACTGGAATAAAATCTAGACTAATAGTTATCTACCGTATTTTTTGAAAATTAAGTTGCAAGGATAAAAAAAAAGTGTAATAAAGAAGAAAAAATCTTGTATAAGAGCATAAAGAACATGCTAACAAGTCAACTAAACTTTATATCACTTCAATTCTTCATCTTCTGCTTCGCTTTGGATTGACTCTGTCAAGCCTGGCGTAAGACTGAGTGGCGCTTCTTCTTCTGCATTGCTGTTAAATACTGATACATACACTTAAAGGGCCCTCTAGTGGTTGTTAGTGGGAGGATAACAAACACATGAGCCTATTTAATTTTAAAAATTCACAGATAAGTCGCACCAAACCGTGCAAAAAACGTGACTTGTACCCACAAAAATACGCTAATAAGAATGGAGGCTTGTACAGCCATCTAACACAAGACTTGTGTTTCTCCATGTGACAAAACAAGGTCAGTTTGTCACCGACTCCACACACAAGGCTCATGTCAAAGATCATAACACCAAATGTTTTGCCAGGTGACGTAGTGCTAGATTATCTTCTACAAACACACTCAGAGTTGAAGGTCAGGGTTGGATTAGAGAGGCTGGTATAACAGGGAGATTTCTGATGAACAAAAAAGTTTTAGCAAGCTGTGCAACCTCATGAATCCCAGGAACTAGGCATATCAGACATCATTGTAGTATTAATGTCCAGCCTGTAGGAGTTATAATATAATCAGAGGATGTAAAATCGATTCAGCACATGTATGTGAATTGTACAATCCATGAGGTTCTGTCGTTAGTCTCAGAAACTAACTGTCTCCATCTCCCAGGCTCTGTCTGTGTGTTCCTACCTTATCTAAACCGGGAAAGCTGTGTTTACAACAGCCTATTCAAATTTTGTGCACTCAGCAAACGAATGGCTATGAATATATGTGTTTGGATTTTAATCCATGCTCGCCTCTGTAGTTTGAGAAAAAGCAGCAGTGTATCATCCGTGAGATAAGTAATTTTAGATAAGCTGCTGCTGGCTAAACTGTTCCCTATCTGCCATTTCACCACACACACATACACACACTTACACAGCCACACACAAAACCATGTTAATGTATCTGTTTCACTGCATGTTATTTTTCACTTTGACTAGCTGTAGCTTATAGCTCAGGACATGGAGCCACTGAGCAGAATATGATACACTTTCTAATTTCACACTCCATCAGCCTTTACTGCCAGACGAAGAGGGAGGGGAAGAAAGAACCGGCAGACATGAAGGAGGGGAGCATGGATGAAGGGGAAAGCAAGCACAGAAAGAAAAAGATAGCAGAAATTGAGATTAGAAAAAAAAAAAGAAAGACAGACAGACAAAAAAAGAGGTTTTTGCTCCTAACCAAGTAACGTGTCACTCAGAGTTCTGCAGCAAAGACTAGACCTTGTAACAGTAATAAAGTCTGCGGTCCATCCAGCACTCCTGCTTTCATTCATCTTCAAAACTTGTCCTTGCTCTCCCTCAGAATATTGTCTTTCTGTCCTCCAGGCTTCTTTCTGGGGATTGTGAGGCTCCTTAAACACACTTCTTCCCATAGAAACCAGAAATGACACCGAAAGACTCACTGCACTTCTGCTTTGAGCACTCTCATAAATGCATCTCAGTCTGTAAACACTTTGTTCACATTTCCTGACGATGTGAAGATTTCACCTTCGTCTTAATACTGAAAGCAGCCACTGTTTTGCAAAGCAAATAAAAGAAAACTTTACACAGAAAAAATACATCATACTTATAAAGTGCAATAGGTAACATCAACAGTGTCTTGGCTTGAGCAAGTGGAAGCAGATGGATAGCTCATAAATTGCGCAAATGGGTAAAAAACCATTAATGCCTGTCTGTGCTTTCCACAGCATATGTGCATTAATGCTTAGTTCTATTATGTGATCTCCAATGATGCTGTTGATGAGTCCTAATCCATTGTCCTTATGGCTTCCATTGATGGCTCTTAATAGCATGCAGTGGCAGAGTGCAATAACTGACCTAATGACATGGAAACAGCCATATATTTGCAAGTTGCTCTTATAGACATCATCAATGTAGACAACAGTAATACAGATGATGTCCTTCATGACTTATTATTGAACGGAAATGAATAGAATTTTGGTTTGTTTTTCAGAATTGAATCATTTCTATGTTGCTGTTTTGAATAATGAATAGTATTAGCATGATGTGTACTTCTACACACAAATAGGCTTTAACTGACACATTTAATTAAAAAATACTTTGTGTGAATTCACACGACAGTGAGTCTTCTGTGTTCTGTTTGAAATGAATTACAAATTCTGGGATGGCAGATGTTCAGTGCTGGGTTTTGCACCAAGCTCTGTGATTAAAGGCTTTCTGAAAGGAACAGAAAAATATAGATAAAGGAGCAGGAAGAGACACATGGAGGGATGAGGTGTATAAGAGCCAGACAGTTTGAGGGAGGACGTCTTTGCTGCTTTATTTTAAGATGCAGAAGAGCGATGTATGCAAAAGTGAGAAAAATTGGTGCATAAGTGGGTGATTGGGTTGGCAAAGAAACCAGCAAAGATGTGTAATGTGTATTTTTCACAAAAAAAAAAAAAGTATTGGAGGAAATGGAGAAATCTGTCATGTCAGAAACGGAGAAAGCTTTGATGGCTTACCAGCCAGCAACCATACTGATGTGTGGGGGAGTGAAGCAATCTGACCAGATGGATTTGTAGAAGAGTGGAAAATGAAAGCGTGTGGACGCCTGTGAATGGATGAACCTGGGAGTAGATGGAGGTGTATAGATGCATGGTGATGTGAGGCTTGACTCCTGAGATGAACTGATCTGATGGAAGAGCAGATGAGTGGATGCACGTGTGAACATACAGGCAAGTAATTCAACTACAGAAAAATAGATGAGTGGAGAGGATATATATATATATATATATATATATATATATATATATATATATATATATATATTGCTACTTCTGTTTCTCCATAACTAGTCAAAGTGCTTTTTAGTTTAGTTCTGCAGCTGGAAAAAGAAAAAAGTACGAAACCAAGGAGTTTAATCCAGCCTGCAATGATTTATTATTTATTTTATTAAATTGATATTAAATTAATATTAAATTTGTACAGGATTGATAAATAAATAAAATAATGTAATTTTTCTTTCATTAAGCCAGTTATTTTCGGGTATACAACATTACCAAGTTTTACTCTTTTGCAAATGATCAAATTAATTACTCCAAAACCTCTTTTTAATAAACTTTAATTTTAAAAAAAAAACTTTTCTTTTGGAAAAGTTACATGGCTTTCAGTGTGAAAGATATTATTAAATCAAGGTAAATCCTTTCATGAAGAATTAAGAAGACAGGAAGTCTCCTCCAAACAAGAGAGGGTGGGATTTTCTAAATAAAATACCACCAGCTTGTAGACAGACAAAGCTGGTCAGCATTACCGCCATTGAATGGTGGTGTCCCAACTACCAAATACCAATAAACAATGATTTCCTACTTCTTGTATCTGATACTGATAATAAATTAACATTATTGTTAATTTATTATTGTAATTACCGGATTAAATCATAACAGTGTATAGTTCTGATTTTATCCAATAAATTTACATGGCTATTGTTACCTGCAAACAAACTGATTTGCCATACACCTGTGAACATTGAAAGCCCGTTACAATTGTTAGAACAAATAGTAAGACTTTATCTTAAATATCAAACTAACAAGTACATTTTGTAAGTAAAAGTAATGCCTGTAATAATAAAGTGGAAAAACTATTTCTTTTTCTTCAACCGAAGCAAATTAATAAATAGTTAGATTCATTAAACACCTCTACACTAGTTACCAGTCCAGACGCTTTCCGTTTGTTCACAGGATGGCCGCTAACGTTGACATTGGTGGCAGCTTCATATTCTTTCCAAATATAAAAGTTATTCTCCTTCGTGTCACTTTTTTTGCTACAAGCAACTGAATCATTCGTCTCCATCATGCTAAAGTAAGCCCACATAGGTGAATGCAACGCCATGTTTTTTTCGGAGCTCTCTAGCAGGCACTGAGCCGTGACATCACATATATGCGGCAGAACCTTGCAGGTTGGGGGGGTAGCGAAAAGGGGTTGCATGCTATGTCCGACATCCCTCCCTAATCACTGACATGTTGAAAGCTATATAGTGCTGGGCTATCTACACCATGCTCATGACTTTTCTTTTAAACACAAAATAAAGCGTTACAGATTTCCCAAAGTAAAAACCTCATCAGTATGAACATTTGACATGAATTATTTATGGATCCACTGTGTTCTGATGATGATGAAAATTTTATGGTTTATGAAAAATACATTTAAAAAATGGTCTCAAATGAAAATTGTTTAAACTCAATGCATTATGGTCTACATTCAGCAATCTAGTGAACACTGATGCACACTAGTTTTTCGCAGAGACTTCTAGGAGATTTCTAGGGCACTGGATTTTGGAATTTGGAATTTAGACAGAACCATGAAGAAAGGGTTTTCAGGGGGAATTTACGGAATTTGAGGTTTCAAATTATTGGTCAATTTCGTTGGTGAATTTTTACATATCAGAATTATTGGGATGGAGTCATAACTATTGGTAACCAATATTTTCATGCATCCCTAGTCCCAAGACTCTGTGTCCCATCCCACATCATGTGTACTTTGTAATGTGTTGTGCTTTGTTGTGTATGTGAGGGATTCTTTTTTTCTTTATCTACTCTCTTCTCTGGTTGTAAGCAGAGTTCAGTTGTTTGTAGTTTTTTTTTTGCCACCACTGTCTCCTTTCATTTCACAGTTTTTCCTTCTAAACAATTTGCTTTACCAAGCTCAATTCAAGTTACCCACAGAATGTCATTTATTTACGTTTCCTTATGTAATAGACAAAGGCAGGTACAGATTGACTTTTTGTTTCCGCAGAGTCTGGATCAGAATCCAGAACTTGAGAAGTGCTCTAGTGGTAAATGTTGCTTCATACCATTTCATCATTTTTCCCAACATGTTTTTTTAAGGTTAACTTGGCCTCTCACACTGTTAAAAATCCAAAAGTTACAGGTCAGATAACCAGAGACCAATGACCGGTTTGATTGGAATTTGTTTTTCTGGATACCTTTTGCTATGAAATTGCAACTTGGCCATGAATTGGCTGCTTCATTAAAACGTTGTTGTGATTTTGCCATTCCATTCATTAAAGATCACGGTCTTCCACAGAAAGAAATTGCTTTTATTGACGAGGATAAAAGCTTCCTATTCTGTTGGCTCTTTCTGCCTTTCACTCTGTCTCTGTTTGTCAGCCCTTCATTCAAAGAAATGGCACTTTCAGCACACAGGGACGGACAGTAAATGAGTCTTTTAGTGGCACACAAAGGCATAGACAGCATTCAACAGCTTGGCGAGGAAAAGAAAAAAGAGGACGTAGCTTCTTCACCAGTTCTCATCCCCAGATGAAATTAAATGATAGAAGAGAGAGGCCAGAAAAATGAAGCAAGGATGAAGAATACAGAGTTAAGTAGATGGAGAGATGAGACAGAGAAGGAGCTTAGAGTGCCATCTAATAATCAGCTCTTTTCAAAGCACATTTCCTCAAGAAAACCAAGACAACAGCAGATAGGAGAGAATGGCTCTGATCCCACTATAAGAGAGCAAATAGGCAGTTTGTGCCAAATACAGCATGAAAATGAAAAGAGCTGGGAGGTATACAGCGAATGAATAATGTTACTCCATGACCACCAAATGGATGAATGCACAGGTATTGAATCAGCCTCTCAAATTTTCCTTCTAGGCTGATGTTGTTTTCAAAATTCTTTGGCTAATTCATTATTTCTTTCTTGCAGTCTAGTAGTTTGCAGAGGAGATGTGTGGTCAGGTTAGAGTCAGGTATTTTGTTTTTCTTAATCATCCCCTCTCTGCATTGATCTGCAGAGATATTCAGACAACCACTGTTCTGTTTGGGTGTCAGGCCAACTCTGACTTGTTGGGATCAATGAAGACTTTTTCTATATGAGTGTTCAGTCACTAAAGTAATGGAAAGATGTCTTTCACCAACAGTTTAAAACTGTACCTGATCACCACCTGTGATTTAGCTCATCTTTTTATCAAAAGTGACATCTTTTGTGAAGTTTATCTGTTAGTTTGTATTTTTCATTCAATAGCTTCTACTACTCTTTCACATAACTTCATTGTGTGACTCATCAGCTTTATTCTTCAGTAGTTTCCAAAATTCTGCACGTCTTGTATGTTCATCATGTTAAACAGCTCAGTCAAAAATGGTGCTACCTCTCCTAAACACTTCCATACCTTCCCATACACTTCCATAGGCGGTGCAGCGATAGGGCGGTCAACCTCCGATTGGAACATTGTAGGTTCGATTCTCGGCAAGACACTGAACCCCACCTTGCCTCTGGGGGAAGGTTGGTCGCCAGTGTTCGGAGCCGCCACCACAGTGTGAATGTGTGTGTGAATGGGCGAAAGGGTTTGTGACTGTAAAGTGCTTTGGGCCTACAAGGAAGGTAAAAAAGGCGCTATACAAGTATCCGCCATTTAGCATTTGCCATACCTGCACAGGTATGTTTTCAGTATTTTGCCTTTCCATTCTTCATCCTCCTTATTGATCTATACTTCCTGCTCCACAACAGCCACATCTTCTAATCTGTGCTCTATACCAGTTTCTCAAACATCAGCTCTTCAAAGTTCTCCACTTTCGGAAATCTCCCAAACCTTTGTTTTTTTCATCTCCTCTGAAAAAACCACACAGCACTCTTCTTTTTTTTAAATTTCCATCACTTGGTCCTCCACTCTGTCCTTGTCCTATTCATTCTTCTTAGTCCATCCTTCTCCTCTAGCTCTGGAAGTTGAAGAACATCCCAGCTTTAACTTCCAGCTTCAGACTCGTCATCTGACACTCTCCTCATTTACACAACTTTCTTGGCAAATTCCTCCTTTAGGATCACTCCTCCATTCCTCTTTCCATCAACAATGACAAACCGGCTTGAACCTGTTCTTATTCTATCAACCTTCTCCTTTTCCATCTACTTTCTTTAACACACAGAATCTCCACCTCTCCTCCCTCCATCATGTCAGGCAACTGTAATTTTTCCTGTCAAAGTCATTACATTCAGAGTTCTTACTCTAAATCCATCACTTTTGCTTTTCTTTTTCTCTCTATCTTTCTATGAAAACACCTTCCTCCTCTCCTTCACTGACCAACAGTCATCCAAATCCCACCAGCACCCTGTAGGTCAATAGCATGAGTGGCGGTTGTAGTTAGGCCATGGTCAGTCCAGTATGAAAGTTCTGTTTTTGAATCCTAGGATTGATTTGGTTTTGGTTTGATGTCAGATGCCCATTCTGACACAACCCTCTGAATTTACCTAGACTGTACAACCTTAGCTGCTCCCAGGGAACCACGTTAACCAATGTCATCGGCTCTGTCATATTTCTTTTACCCTGTGAAATAACCGATTATACGGTCATCCTGTGCAATTTTTTGGAAATGTATGTGTGTATTGTGTGTATATGTGGGTATATAGACTCCATAGTTTTTCTTTTTTCTTTATATATCGCTCTCTGTACCTGTACTGCTGCTGCAACAAGGAAATTTCCCCATCGTGGGACTAATAAAGGAATATCTTATCTTATCTTAAGTAAGCTTGAAATGTTTTGAAAACAGGGAAACTAACCACCAGTGGGTGGAGGCTCATGTAAACTGACAACATTGGATTGAGTTGACAGCTGAACCCATAAAAACAACAATTCTGTAAGTATGATGCTCATTGGGACACTGCTACACTAAGAGTACACTGACTATGCATAAGATAAAGGGGAATTTATAATTAAGAGAAATAGAGACACTGAATTTAAGAAGTAGCATAGAGTAGAAAGAAGAAAATATTGTAGAGCTTATATCATATCTGTGTTATCTACTATGACCTTTACTGACCCTTTTCAGTGTTTCTGTCCTCTCTGCAAATGAATTGAATGAGCTACTCTACTGTCACTGCTGGGTAGAATAAAAAATAAAAATAGCCCTTAATTTTACAAACCATCCCATTCACACACTGCAGATTCCCTTTTTTTCTCCCCAGGTAACACAGTAGCAGAGATTTTAAGAATATCTGGGTTCTGGTGGTAATAAATCTAGCAGCACATTCCACTTCCATCAAACACAAAGCTTTGGTAGATTCAGAAGAAATGTAAAAGAAAATCTTTTGGTATTTTAACCAAAGCCTTCAAAGAGTGTGTGTTATTCACATTCACTGGTGACAGGAAATAACACACACTCTTTGAATTACCGTATTTCCGTAATTCCAACCGATTCTGGAGGTGAGAAAAGAAGCTTATGCAACACTTCAAACTTTATTTCTGTAAAGTGCTGAATAGATTGTGGTGTCAGGGCACCATACGACAGCATCACGCGCACGTTATAAGTGCGTGTAACTTGCATCATTCTTACTTTACGACACAAGACGATCATACATTCAATTTTCATGACGTCGCTTAAGGTGACAGGACTAGCCTCAAGGGAGCTACAAGATACACCTGCACTCCTCTTGAAGTAAATCCGCTCCTCTCTACCACTTTCTATGGGCCCACACAACCGAAAAAGGCTTAAGACTGCAAATAGGATTGGGGTTTTACAAATAGGAGCAAAAATATGTGCACATCTGAGCCATTTGCTTCCATGATTGCACAATTCTCTCTGTTTTTTGTTTTTTTTATGGATCAATATTTCCAAATAAAGGGTCAAGGATGGAACGGCAGGAAAAACACTAAGTAGCCTTGAACTAATGATTGTTTTTTAGATGTTAAACTGTTAACTTTAAAATGTATCAGACCATGAAGACGTTTGTGTTATCTGAACAGCACTGCTGTTTACAAAAAGGACAGTAAACCTGTTTCTTGAGAAAGTTTACATTCTAAGGAACCAAGGCAACTAGTTTGCACATCTTTCATTGATCTCTTGGGACTGTAGCCTCTTAAGAGACTTAAACAAAGTAGCTGATAAAGAATGCTGACAACTCTGACCAGAATGGTTAAAATAAATGGTAAATGGTGAATACTTATATAAAACTTTCTACCTTACAGTCACAAACCCATTCACCCATGCACACACACATTCACACACTAATGGCGGCTCCGCTGCCGAACACTGGCGCCAACCTCCCACCAGAGGCAAGGTGGGGTTCAGGACACTTCGACACATGGGCGTTGAAGGCGGGAATCAAACCTGCAATATTACGATCATGGGTCGACCGCCCTACCGTTGCACCACGGCCGCCCCAGAATGAGAATGAGTCCTAAGAATACTAGTGAACCACATTGACATGATGTTTTTTTACACAATTGATGTAATACTGAGAAAAATGTAATCTACTTTTGCCGCACAATTGTGTTAAAGTAAGAGGAAAGTAAAGGCCCTGTGTTGATTGTGTAATTGCTCAATCCTTTAAATGTAAATCTTTTTTTGTTAATGTGTTGGCTTTAATCATTTTTACACATCTTAATTTTTCTCTTTCTCTTTCTCGAAGTAGGCGTGTCTCGATCCGGGTCTGATTTCCGATCACGCGGTTGATGACTTGATCCAAAATCGGATGTTGCAGCCCGAACAGTAAAAAGAAGTCGACTATTTGGAATTTTAGCTCACAATAGCATTAAGTCCAGAGTTATTTTTATTTTTTAACTTGTCCTGTCCAACAGCTGGGCAGACAGATGAGAACTGAGGGCCTCTTATGTTGGACATATTTTACAAGAGGGGTTATTAATCTTCAGACAAACCAAAGGCATGACTGAATAAACCCCTTTTGTAATTGAGGCCAAACTTTATTAATTTCAATCATGTTTGAGAATCTTTGGCGTTGGACCGGACGGAAAAGGAAAGGAGGGAAGAAGAGAGAGGGATGCTAGAGGGGGGGGGGGGGGGGGGGGGTGATAGTGGGAGGGGGGGGATAAGACCATGAAGCAGCTCTATGCTGCTTCATGGTCATGGTCATGCAAGTCCAAGTCATGCAAGTCCAGAGTTATTTTCTGAAATAGCTGAGTAGTAGAACTTAACTTTACAATCTTTTAGCTTAAAACTTTATATCCTTTTGCTGGGAAATCAGGGCAGCCTTTCTGTATTTAATCATTTCTTCTGTTGTGTTTTCTTTTTTTGGGGGACCAAAGAGGTTTCAGAGGTAAAACTGAGAGGGTGTCAGGGAAAGAGTGTGTTAGTGGGTCTTGATGGAAGTGGCTGCTATCTCAGCTTTCCTACTGGGGAAGCTTCTGGTAGTCATTAACCTGGTCGCTGCAACACTTTGGCATAGACTGATAGCTCTGCCTTCTCCATTGGGCCTGAGGGGTCAGTGGTATTTTTTATATAAAATATTTTTCTTTTTTCTTAAGAAAAAAATACATTTTATGACCCAGAATTTTTCTACCAAGTTCCATGATAGTTGTGTTTTATCTGATTTACAGTAGAAATATGTATTTTATATGGATATAAAGATAAAACCCCTAAACTTTTTTTTACAAATAGTCCTAAATCTGTGATTGTTCTGTCTCTCTCTCTCTCTTTCTTTGTTTTTTTATTTTTGAGCTGATTTTATCACCTTAGCCCAATGTGGTGTTTTTTTATGTTCTACTCCCAAGTGTGTATTCTGACCTTAAATCACCTGCAGTTTAATGAATATTTGGAAATGTAGCACTGATGTGGTCAGGCCAGCCTGTCCAGTACACCGTGGATTAGATTGCTTATAGTTTGCATCATCTTGCTTACATTGCCATACTTCATTGGTCATAAAAAGCCAAAACACGCTCAGCTTCTTGAGCATCCGCGCACGCGCATGGTCATGATGCCGGCTGGCCGCTGGCTGTGTGAGACACTTCCAGCACAAACACAAGCCTGGAACACAATGAATTTTTTTTTTTTTTACCCTTCCTGGGTTGCAACTGTTATGGCTTGTTGCTTTGATGTTGCGTTTTCTCTTTGGCAAACGTATTGGAAGTGCGGTAGAAGGGAATCAAAGTATGTGCTCTCTTTTTTTTTTCCGGTTATTTGGTAGTTAAACCTCTAAAATCTATTTTTTTACTTTTAATTCAAAATGTCAAAAGGTTTTGTTTGGTCTTTGCAAGACTTTGTTTCTTCTAGCAGCAAACAATTCGTCCTGCTTTCAAAACAGGAGGCTTATCTATTTTTACCACTTCATTTAGCATGCCAGCTTGTATTACACGCCCTGTAGTGATGCACCAAAGTCAGGGAAGCAGGAAGAAATATCATGCACATCTATTTTCACTATTTTTAGCTAATTTGTCAAATCGCATTACAGAGCTTTATCTGGTTTGAATGTCAAACCTAGCTCCCCTCAGACTGAGTTCTACCTGGGAACCAGGAATGGAGGATGCAGATACTTTAACTGAAAGAAAATTCCTTTTACAGACTATTTCTTAGTAGGAATCTGAAAGCAGGTATAATTCTCCAGGCTCATGTAAATAAACTGCCCTTAGCTAAACGCTTCAATCAGAGAATCACCCATGGATTTTCATTTTATTTAGAATTGCCGTCCTTAAGTGCACAGCGGGCCTTCTCATTAGTGTTAATGATGCTGTGTGGGGTAACTGGAACAAGTAATTACTTGTTCTTTGAACATTTTTTCCATTAGTCAAGAAATCAGGTTCATTTAAAAAAATCTTCCAAAAATGGAAGTTACTATTAATTCAAAAGTTGTTTTGGACTTTGTTTTTGACATCTGTCTTAAAAAACGGAGCTAGTTTGGGTTCACGTTTCTTCCTCATAATAGCTGTTTTTGTCACAGCTTTGCACACTTCATCTCTCATAAATTATAAGTGCCTCAGAATTCAGCTTCAGTCAAGCACTTGAGTAGATTTGTATCCTCAGAGCGTCTCTAAACAAACTTTAGTATTAAAAATAAAATGTAAATACCAATCATCATAGTGAACCACAGCTTGCAGAGAAGACGGAATTCTTTCACACGACCCTTTTTTTTCACTATTTAAAGAAAAATCTTTTCATTACCAAAACATTGATCAGTAATAGCTGTAAGCTGTGAAACATGGAACGGTTTTGTGCTGCACTTTGATTCAAATTAATTGCTTGAAAAATGCTGTGTTGAAAAACGCTTCAAGTAGATGCTTTGCCTTTCCGTTGGCACATTTGCCCTTGGATAGATTGTTTTATGCGGCAAAGTTCAAAGTTTGTCATCAAGGAAGCTAGTTTTCTGGCAATCGGTAAGGCCACGAGCTGTACATGAAGTACAGGGTTCTTTCCCGGAAGGAATTTATTGTCATGAATGGGGGAAAAATAAACCTTCCCAGAGAGATGAGCAGCACCACAGCAACAGTGTAAACAGTATAGGAAGAGTTTTTAGCTTGACTTCACAATAAGCCTTAGTCACATGTACCTGCACCTGGGTGCTTTGGGTTTTTGGTTTGTCTGGACCCATGGAAGGGGGGACGGGTGTGTCTTGAAGGTTCCCTTGAGGCTCGTTCAGCCATCTTTAGGGACATCATGGACATGGAACGTACCATTGTTGTGTGTGTGGTAAGTGTATCGTTAAGTATTCCTAAGGCTAATTATGACATATGGGTGATGCTGCCATATGGTGCCCTAATGCCGCACTCTAGTTGCTATGAAGGTACATGTACTGGCACCTTCCTAATGACTGCGGTGTATGGTCGATACATTAGATGGATGATACACAAACCACACTCTGATATGCTAGTTTCTTACAGTCAGGCTTTGCTCAAGGAGCACGCACTTATCATTTGAACAGCACTAACAAGCCTGTTGTGCAGAAACATTTGTACGACATGCCTGCGTTTCACCTACTTCTACCTAACTTACCCCTATGTGTTTGTATAAGTGTTCGCCATGACCTTTCACCCACATCATCCCCATAAAAAGTCTGCATGGACATTTTTGCTCTATGGGCTTACGGATATTAAAATTGAGTGCGGGCTATCTGCTTTCCCCTTACATATTTGCCCATTTTTTTGTCCGTTCACACTGGCTGAGGCGACTCACAGTCAAGCAGCCACTTTAAATGAAAAGTCCATGTAAAAGCCTTAAAACCTGCTTCAGTGTTCAGAGCCCTTTCATTCATTCGTCACTACGCCACTTGTTCTCAGGCTCCATATGCAAACCAGACGTTCACTAGACGTGTGCTAAAAATTCAACCGGCATTGCTTAACGCCAAACAGCTGAATTTTTACCCATCGGGTACTGGGTTTGGTATTGACGTGTGGATAACATCCTGTTCAAAACAGGGAAGTGCCAACCGTTGTAAACACGACCATGGAGGAGAAATATAATTGCGGATTGTCCCCAGCTAGAATCGTATAACACCAAGTCTTTCATAGATCGGAATAGGGCTAAGAAAGGTTAGCAAAGTTCGCCCGCTGCAAGCACCAAGCCTCTTCTAACTGTAGATGACAGACATGCGCTGGTAAATAGTACAAAAAGAAGAAGCAGCCCCTCCCTGCCACTCCCTGCTTGCCCGGTAATGGTCCAGTGTGAACACATTATGAGCTGCATCTGAGTTCATGAGACCGTGTATAGCAGGTACCTGTAAACATAGTATTAGACCTAATGTCTTGGTCGAAAAACAAAACAAAGGTTGCTAAATTTAGATAATTTGTATCAAATTTGAACAATAGTAAATAGACTTTGATTTCATTTTGTTTCACTTTGAAAGGATCTTTAAACGTGAATTATTAAATAAACTGAATAAAAAATGTGAGTGTACTTTATTTGGAAATCTGTCCCTGCGGTGACTGTGCCAGAGGCAGGATTTACTCTGAACAGAGCTGTTTCAGGAAAAAAAAGGGAAATTCAGTGTATATTGCGGCTCACCTTCTTGTGGATCCGCTGTTTTGCTGATTTTTATCAGCATGAATTTGCATGCTTTTCTTGGTCTTTTTTGTCTTTAACAGCGCACTGTGGTTTACAACCTGATTGGCTGTTGATCTGGTCAACCAATCTCTTCCGCTGCGTATCTCTTGTATAGATGCTGCACGTGCAGTTTGCCAGAGTAAATGTCTGTCTGAGAAAGTGTAAAACGTGTGTGGTGAGGGGCTTTACAGCCTTAAACATCTGAAAATCTTGTTTAGCTGATTTCCCTAATTAAAGGTTATTTATGGAACGTATCTGCCAACAGTACACAAACAGCCCAGTCTTACTCTGTAGTTAAACTTTTTCTACATCCTATTAGTGACATCATGGTCAAAATACTTCCAAATAGCGACTAAATGCTCAGACTGTTGCCTTATTTGCGACATTAGCCTGCTTTTTCCTCATCTTATGTGTGACATGGCTCCTTTGCACAATTTCTTTTCTGCATTTAGTTACTTTAACTGCTATCAAAGGAATGCAGAGGACTTTCCCTGAACCGTGACAGTGGTTCATTTGAGTCAGAAAAACAGTGAATACAGTTTTCCAGCGACATATTTGTGATCTGTTCCTGCTAGTGGACATTGATTAGATCTTGAGTTCTCACTGCAAATGCCTTGAGGGTCTGTTGAGGACGCTTTGTTTTCTCCTCCATTTTTATTCAGTGTTCACTTTTGGGCTGAAACAGTAAGTTGAATCAAAATGTGAAGTGTTCTGTTTTGTAGGCAAATAGTTGCTTTCACCAAATTCCCATGTTTCTGCCAGAGATTTATGTGCCGTCTCTGCTGCATTCTGGGTAAATCTGCATTACCACCATCTCTTCATGTGATTGTATAGTGGGTTCATGTTTAACGAAAAATGTAAATACACTTATTATTTGTCATTATGCTTTGTACACAGTGGAGTAGTTGTGGTCGAGTGAACTTGTGTACATCTGGAGGTGTTTCTGAATCAGAATACGCATGTGTACACACACACTGTGTGTGTATACAGAGCTATCGCAACTGAAATTGATGTTTGGATTAAGATCTTTTGTGTGTAAAATGACAACAGATTGCTCTGTCTGCTGGCATGCTGTTGCGTGAGAGCCTTTGATTGTCGAGGAGGAAAGTTGAGAAGGTCGTCCTCCACTGCTCCTGCTATTTATTCATCTTTCTCTTGCTCTCTGTAACACGAGTAGTTTTAGTGTTTTTAGGGTTTGAAGGAGCATCGGCGATGGTGTTTACAAAAGCCTCTGCTCACGCTTGGAACTCCAGCTGCCCCGCACTTTGTCACTTTGCATCGCTGAGTCAACCATGACCAAGGAGCCCGTTGCACACACACACACACACACACACACCCACACACACACACACCCTGGAGTCTGCGTGCAAAGAAGGACATTAACAGCTGCAAGGCTCATTGAGAAATGTGACCACCGTGCATTGTGCTCTCTGGTTGCTCTGCATGCCACAGTTTACATGTTTTTCTACACCGGGCAAGAATGTACCTAGTGACTGTATAGGAGAACTGGACTGAGTGACCACTCCCCCCCACTCGCGATCCAAACAGGAAGTACCTGCTGGTTCCAAGAAGTCAAAATCCCAGACCTCTATTAGGGAAATAAACTCAGTCATCTTCATGCCTGAGTTTATTTGCCTCGTGCCTCAATGAAAGCATGTGGTGCCAGCTGGCCCCCACATTGAACAATCCAGAAGTTTGATTAAAGATTTTTAATCGCATTTTAAACGTTTGCTTGAGATTCTCCTAAGCCCACTTTCAGTGGAAGGGGTCGTGGCCTTCAAACAAGCTCCTGATTGGCTAGAGTGGTTGCTATAGAAACGTTGACTTAAGCAATGTCTGAAGTCCATCCCTTCTCCATAACTACCCCATTAAAATACTATATTGTAAAAACAAAAGTATGAGCTTTTTACGAAGGATATTTATGAATCCACTGTGTTTGGAGGATGAAAAAAACTTGGATGGTTGTATAAAAAAATTAATTAAAATCCAACTTTTTTTTCTTCATAACAAAATCATTCAATTTCAATGCATTGTGGTCTATATTCATCAATCTACTGAGCATGGATGCAGAGACTTTGGATTTTGGAATTGTAGATTTCGGATAGCCCTACTGTATGGCAAACGCACTATAAGTAGTGAAGGAATTCGGGCACATTCTCAGACTGACACAGACCAATCACTGCTTATTGATGTTGTCTGACATGGCAGCGCCCGTGTTGCAAAAAAAATGGCGACTAAATTGACACCATTTCATCGGAGCCAGAAGTAAGTGACGTTGGGTGACGTCCCACTCACTCGGTCCAGTTCTCATATAGACGATGGCTGTACCAGACATCATTTTAAGGCGGACACGTTGGACGGGAACAATCGTGTTTGTTCTGAAGTGACACAGAAACATTGGAGAGGCCTCCACTTCAGTTTTTTTCTTGCTGGGCTCGACTTTTATGGTTCCCCCTCCGAGCACACAGAGCTCAATAATTTTTTGGGGGGTGGGGGGGGGGGGGTATTTTGGTCTGTTCTACCACTGCGAGCAGAGAGACAGGCATTATCCTACACAGGGCTGCACACACACAAAGTCAAATAAACATGCTCCTTTCCCCACAGATAAATGCACAAGTGTCGCAGCACGCAGGAGGGAAACTAAAGCTTAAAGCTGCATCTCAGATGTTTTCATCCTTCTCCCTTCCTTCCTGTCTTTACTTCCTTTCTTCTTCTTTTCTCCTTTCCCCTTGTCTCTTCCTACTGTGCTGACATGCACCTACTGGCACTTGGATTTTCACTTATCCTTCCTACTAGTAATAGATTTTAGGCTGTGCTATTCAGTCTGTTTCCAGGCACCCTGTTGTTAAAAGACACCTGCAGAGAGACAGATAAATAGAAGCATCAAGAAGAAGGCAGTGCATTTGGCCTGTCAGCAGAGAGGGGGATAATCAGTTTGGTACTCAGTGTTGCTTTTCTTTCTTTTCTTTCGTCCTCGACTCAAAATAAACCACTTTTTCACCCCCAGTTTTCTTGAAATATTCATCTTGGCCTTTCCTCTGAATTAAGACGACAACAATTGATTTTGTTTTAATTCCATTTTTTTCTACTTTTATTGAGGGTTTTGACTTGTTAAGAATGTTTTTCCTGGTAAAATTTAAAAAGGTAGGCCATTTTTGTTCAATTTGACTGAGAAGAACTTTGCAATTTTTCACAGTTTCACTTGCTTTGTTTACCAGCATGACACACTCAAACAGAAATACACATGATAGTTTCTTTGGGCAAAAAAAACAAGATAATTTTCCCTGAGGGAGTCTGACAACAGCATTAGATTAATCAAGCATGCATGTGTCAACGAGAACGCAGTAACTGATTCCCCCTCCACCTTTTGTGTCTGAAGTTACTGTAAGTAACTTATGGATGTGTCACCCAGGCGTAGTCGGTCACAGGATCCGCTCCGCTTTGTGTATCGGAACAGAGGAAACCACTGACAGCAGTGCAGTAAAAAGAGGAGAGGGTGCTGGTTGGTGTTTGGGAGCCATTAGAGAGAACAGATGAACGGCAGGAATGTCGAGGGGGAAGAGGACAGACGCTGCCCGGCTGCTCACCACACGTGAGTGCGACACGTGTGGGCGTGCCCCGATCCTCGGACACATGCAAACGCCGTACCTGCCAGCAGGTGTTTGAGCCCACGCAGGTCCAGACACCTGCATGTGGGTCGCCCGGAGAACTTTCTAGCAACTTTTCAGCTTCCACCTATGATGGAACTTCCTTCATTCGTTTATTTACTTAATGACCCACCCTGTTGAACATTGTGTTTTTGGTGTTTTTAACGTGTTCTTGTGGCATTTTTCTGATGATGGAGGATAAGAAATTATTCTTAACTTTGAATTTATGAGTATGTCTTAATTTACAGTGTTGTAAATCAATGCATTGTAAAAAGCGTGTAAACAGATGGATCACAGGAAGGGGAGGTGGGCTTACTTCTTGCAAACAGTACCACAACTCAGAGGTGAACTTCTAAGAAACTACAGTCGCTCTGCAGAAAATGTGTCCTAAAACATGGGCTAAAAACAGCATAAACATAATTTAAAGACCACTGTGAACGCTCTTAAAAATAGATCTAAAGATGATCGAATTGACTCAACATTTAATTTTGGCAAAAACAAGTTAAAACCAAAAGATTCCTTCTGTGGTGCTGCACATGGAATTTACAGAGAAAATATATTAGCAATTGTAGAATAATAGGTAAATCTTTAGCTGGCGGTCAAAGGGGTAAAATGTTGAGAGAAATTCAAGCACATGGTAATTTCAAGGAAATTAGTTTGTGTGGTGTTGTAGATTCCCACCTGTTCAAAAGTATCCTCTTTACTTTCTTATATGATAACATAACTTTGAGAAGATCAAAGGGTATCGTAGAAAGATACCACAGACGAACTTCGAATGACCAAAGTTTGGCAGAAGTGGAATGTTTCAGCACAATCATACAAAGACCACTAGCAAAATGGCGCAGGTTTTCTAAGAAAACCATTAGAAGTGTTACATGATCGAGACAAGTGACACGACTATGACACGAAAGACTCCCGCACACAGTCAACCTTGATGGTACTTTCAATTACAGCTCGAACAACCAAGTCACTTTAAACCTTTCTAGGAGTAGATCATTGAGAGACTAAAAGCCTCTTTCTCTGAATTCTTCGAAAACATTCAAAGTGCTTTTGTAATTAAAGTTGAAAATGTCTCAAAACCACTGTGAAGGACCCCGTCCTCCTCTCACACGGACAAATTGGTGGCTCTGCAGCGATTTTTACTCCTGATCTGTCAGAAAACCCATGATATAATGACTCCAAACTGCAAACTTTATAAATCTTTCATTGGCCTTCCAGTCATTTGACTTCATCGTGCAACTTAAAGTAATGCTACATTATTCAGCATCGCGCCATGTTATGTTTGGTGATGTTACGGCACTTTTTACACGACTTACTTTTTTTAATATTTAAGAAAGAGACAGCTTTATGGACTAAAACAGATCCAAATCAACAGATCCAAATCTGCTGGATCTAAAGAGTCAATGGTAGAGAAAAGGCATTTTCCTGGAGTTGATGTATTGACTTCACAGTGTGGTGCAGATCTGGGCAGAGAGCAGCCAGTGTGCAGGCTTCTGAAGTAGTCCAAAATAAGTTGCAAATCAAATCAAACTGGCTGTGGGTCAGTGGATGAGTCCACTTTCTTTACTGCTGGTGGTGGTGGGAGAAGTGGCTTGTAGAGGCAGACCAGAGGAATTGAGTCAGTGCAGGTAGTAGTCAGTTAACGTGAGTGAAGAATATATTGGGGGTAGGAGGGCAATGTGTAGGGGGAATCGGTACCTACGTTCTGGTTGACAAATGGAGTCACGTGATGGGAAGCAGAAGTGAAAGACGACAATATATACGACAACAAAAGTATCTTTCAAGCAGAAACTCCTGACGTGTTGTGTTAGGTTAAAGTCCCACTCCCCTCATCTTTTGTTATATTTCAAAGCGTTCCCAGCAATCTTTTAAGTATGATTATGTTTTTTTTTTTGCCAAAATCCCAAAGCGTGTTATTTTTTTTAGGACATCATTCGTACAGAGTGCCATTAGTATCCCCAGGGGTCTCTGTTTACATTGTCTCCCACTAGCTTACAGCCCCTCACACCCCTAACCTAACATTACTGGTGTAACAAAAATGGCGAGCCATACTGGACCAATCCAGTCGTACAGTTTTGATCCAGATGCCAGCTCAAACGAGGAAAAACAAAGACAGACATGAATCCAGTCATCTACAAGCGGATGCATCAGAATGGAGCAGAGCAGGGAGTTTGTGCCCCACCTACTTTAGCTTCTTACATCACAGCTACAAGCTTTTTCCAACACTATTTTTTCATCTGCTTCTGATTAAAATAACAAAAAAATCATTTTTTTTTTTTATACATGTCCTCCATCATCAGAAAAATGCAGAAAGAACATTTTAAAAACACCATTTTCATTGAGTCTTTAAACTACTCTAAGAGAAAATGGAGAAAAACCTTCAGCTCTAGTCTGTTTAGGCCATAGGAATAATAAAAGCTATCTGCTTTAAAAAAGAAACTACAATCAAGGGACCAAAAGTAGAACCTGCAGACTGTGTGTCTCAGACAGACTAACAGACTAAAACAAATCAGGTTCAAAAGACTACCATACATTTGTTAGCCAGCAACAACAGGACAGACATCCACTGGTTTGGGAAGAAAACAAGACCCGGACACAATATAAAACGTAATAACATCTGCTTCGCATGAGATTTCCACGAGGCACCTCCAGCTAATAGAGATTGATTTCCACTCACAAATGTTGCGTGTCAACTCTCTCATACCATTTGATGAACGTCTAAACTGAAATGACCAAATCCTCTGACTCTTTATTTGATTAGCAATCAGTCGGTTCGTCCTTGGAATCCATCACGCTTCCATACAACAATGTAAAAACAAATCAGCGTCCAATCAGATCATTGATGAGTAGAAAGCCCATAACCAACACAGACTGTTAGCAAAGAAACACCAGCAGCAGCTAGAAAAACTGATAGAAGAAGAAGAAGCAACAAACCAAAAACGCTGACCTCTCTAATGAAGTCCAAAACAGTAATTGCTGCAAAGAGCACACCTTAATAGGAATGTTTACTGAACAATTGAGCCTTCAAGTGAAACAAACTGGCATATTTACAGGTTTCTTTCAAATCTACCATCTTAAAATGTTCCTTGATTAATGTGAATCCTCTCATTACCTGATCTATTCAATATCTGCAATAATGGCACCATGCAAAGCTGCACACGTACCCGCATTACCGCATCATTACTGAGTGACGATCATCTGCACAAGCAGATGGCGGATTTTTATGAACACCTTCATCCACAAGCTGTCTGGGAGATCAGCACATTCAAAACACAGACTTTATTACTGTTGTCTAAATCTTAACAGGCTCCAGAGGGGTAATGGAGAAACTCAGAGGGTGAAGAAGAGGAGGAAAAGATTCCTGTTTCATAACACCGCCATCACGGCGATGGATCCTAATATCAAGAGGCACTAATAGGTGCATTTCTAAAGATAGATAATGATTAACGGCAGTGATCCGTGAAAGGCGGTAATGCGGCCCACCTCCACAAATAAAATGGAGATTCCACTGGGAACCGAAGGCAGAGTCAAATGATTAAGCTAATTCATGTGTCAAAAAGAAGAAGATGAGGAACTGTTGTTTGGTGTGTTACCTCATTTTATTACTATTTTAAACTAGACACTCATGTAAAAAAAAAAATCTTTTGATCAACTTAACTATAGCAAATTCAGGAGCAGACAGTAGGAATGGACTGATTTTCATTTGAACAAATTAGTCTATGTAAACAGCTAAAATATATTAAGGAGGCCAGCTGAGTACCAACCTCCTCCTCTGTTTTTCTATCTTAGTTAGCTGTGACAGTTTGTTGTCTGTGGCCTCCCTTTTAGCTCTTTCTAATCCTTTAAAGAAAACATATTTGTCCTCAAATATAGTGAAGGCATCATGTAATCTCTATCTATCTATCTATCTGTCTGTCCCTCCCTCCCTCCGTCCGTCCGTCCGTCCGTCCGTCCGTCCATCCGTCCGTCCGTCACTCTTCCAAACCTGTTTAATCCCTTTTGGGTCACAGGGTTGCTGGAGCCTATCCCAGTTGCTGTTGGGCACAAGCGGGGTACACCCTGAAAAGGTCACCAGTCTGTTGCAGGGCCACACATTGAATATGCGCCCAGGGACATTGCTGAGTTAATGCCCATTTTGGGTTTCCGTGTTCAAAATACTCGCGTTCATGTGTGTTTACGCACCTTTTTCTAAGACTGCTGTCAGGCTCTACATAAATCATGTTGGACTAGATCTGTAAAGGAAAAAGCAGTTGTCAACGCATGTCACAGGCCACGTGTTAGCATTTCACACACCCTGCCCAGAAAAAAAACATGCATTTCACAGAGAAAGTTCCCAGGCAGGACTTTAACCAGAGATTGTGAGGCCAGAGTGCTAACCACTACACTCCCGTGCAGCCCGAGTCTGAAATCGTAAAGTCTTAATGCCGTGTCATACGGCCACTATGTAGAATTTGCGAATATTCCACAAAGTAAAATTTTGGCCTTCTTTGATATACGTATAATAGAAGTAATTCATAAGTGTGCGCAGATGTCCATCGTTTAAGCCAACGGCTCTTTACGTGAATTCGGTTTTGAGCTGTTCAAAATGTTTGGTCGTTTGAGAATTACACATTCATTCATTCATTTTCTATTCCGTTTTGTCCCTTTCGGGGTCATGTGGCTGCTGGAGCCTATCCCGGTCACTTGTGGGCGAAGGCAGGGGACACCTTGGACAGGTCGCCAGTCTGTTGCAGGGTGGAATGTCCTCAATCACACACCCATTCATTCTCACACTCACACCTATGGACAATTTAGAGTTGCTAATTAACCTATGAAGCATGTTTTTGGACGGTGGGAGGAAGCCGGAGATTCTAGAGAAAACCAACGCATGCACGGGGAGAACATGCAAACTCCACACAGACAGGTCCCCCATTGATGTTGTGTTCTTCTTGTCCCCCAGCCAGGACTTGAACCGGGGGCCTTTTTGCTGTGAGGCAAGAGCGCTAACCACCGTGCAGTTTATGCGTATTTTATGTAGTTTATACGTAATTATTATGTAGATTCTACACAAGTGGGCGTGATTTTTGTGAGATTCATACCTAAATTAGTGGTTTTCCACGACTGTTCCATGCATGTGTAAAAGACTTTTCATGCATGTACCACCGATGTATAACGTTTATATCATGTATATAGCGCACATGTAACATTAACATTAATATCATGTAATTGATCATCGAATCACTATTGAATTGCATATAAACAGCGCAATGACCACACACGGTTCATGTTGTGTGTTGATTTATGTCTATTCTGCGTGGATTCTTCGTACTTCTGTGGTTTTAACGTGGTCCATTCGTGATACATCTATCAAAACTTCCCGTAAAGACCCACACCTTTTCTCCCTTTTTCCACCTATATTTACGTATGAACAATTTTCAATTCTGCAAAATGCTCAAAATATACGTAGTGGCCGTGCGACACGGCCTTTAGTCAGGTATGTTGTCTTGCCCTTTTACTTTATAATTTACTAAATGTTCTCAGCGCATAGGAATTCCTGATCTCATGCAAGCAGGTCATTCAAAGTGTGACCTCATCCAGAGTGTGCACTTGACTCTGAAACTGAATCCGTCTGCCTACATTAAATCTGTTCCTCCTTTGTACTCTCATGAGTCGGGTTGACAGTCACCAATGACTACTCCTGCTTTCAGATTACTGCGTATTATTCATGTCAAAAGGTTGTGGGGTCCTTCCTTACTGCCATCTTTGACTTCACCTGGTCATCCTGGAGTTTGTTTGTTTTTCAGTCGTGTTTGAGATTAATGAACACATAAAGGTTCCATCTGGTACCTCTGCTACTGAGGAGCTTAAAAACCACAACAGGGCTCTTTGTTGTGCGTTCAGTTTGTTATGTGGTCACTTGATTCCATCCAAGGTTGTGTCATTCAGACATGGCTCAGGATGGGAAATGGTAACAGTTGATCCTGATGGGAATTAAGAATGTTGCTCTCCCTGCAGGAGCAGTCGGTCCGTGGAACCAGCGGTTCATCCTCCATCCTGATTGGCTGTTTCAGCGTGGATAGAGAAGCACTGAAGAAGCTGGGGATCGGGCTTGCTGTAGCTGCTGCTCTTTTAGCCTTCATCATTGACAAGTTGTACTGAGTTCTTCCTCTAATGTAGCGTTAACTTTGGGACAGAAGACGTTTGTATCTTTACAGAGAAATAATGATGTTTTAATTCAATTGTAGATATCATTTTTAGGTTTTTCCTCAAAATCTGCAACAAACTGATGGATTTTCTCTGAAAGCTACATTCTTTGTTTTGAAATGTCTTTATTTTATTTTTTTACATCTTCGGAACAGTTCACAAAGAAGCTAAACAAAACTCAACATCGGGGGGTTTTGAAGGTTGAAACTGCTGTGCAGCTAAAGAATGCATCCGTATTTTATTTGATTACATGTCCTTTCTCTCTCAAAGCCCTCAGTTTTGAGAAGGACACAGTCCGAATATTTTTGAGAGTTTCTATCATCTGTGTTGTTTTATTGTGTTTAACTGCCGTCTAAAAAGTGTTTTGTGTGATGCAATAAAGATTGAAAAAATCCAGATTGTCTAATGACTCCTCTGACTATGAAAATGAATTCAAACAAGAAAAACCAAACTAGAAAATGAATTCATTGATGATGGAGACGTCATGGAAGAGATGGGATGACCTGCAGGTCCTTTGTTCAGATGATGCATGACTTTAATGAAACAATCGCTGGTTGTCAGCTGCTGTCTGTGTGAGGAGAACATGAAGCACACAGCAAACATGACTCTTGTTCTTGTAGATCCATTTCATAAAGTCTAAAATACATTAAGTCAGATGATAGATGATAGTGGCAGTGTTAATTTCATCAGTTTTTTTGAGTAACGGACCATGTAGTCTTACTTTATCCATCCAACTGTTTTCAAAATCCCTTCTGGGAGTCACAGAACTGCTGGAGCCTATCCCAGCCACTGTTTGATGAAGGTGCAAACTATTTTTCCTAGTTTGTTGCGGGGCCACACAACCACAGACCCTCATGTTCACACCTTGTGACAATTTAAATCATCAATGCTGTTTACAGAACTCATGTAGCATAGTTGTGGACTGTGGGGGAACCCTGATTTCCCAGAAGAATATGCATGCAGGAGGAGATCATGCAAACTCCACACAGAAAGGACTCAGCCGGGATTCGAACCAGGACCTTCTAAAATTTGTATTAAGCGTGCTAACCACTGCACTGTTGTGCAGTCCTACTCATATGAAATCTTTCAGTATTATTCTAGTTTTCGTTTTTAGCTAAATGTAATGGTTTTAGTCTCATCGTCTAGTTTTATCCCCTTCAGTAACCCAGTTCTAGCTCCAGTGTTGAAGATCTTGGAAATATCGTAACTCTTCAACCGTTTACGTAATTAACGCAATTCCAACAGAATCCAAAGTGGAGAAGAGCACACTTTCCATTCGTGAAGAGCTTACCAAATTACCGTAAATCGGTTGATTCTGTCGCAAAGAAAAGCGATTTTGCGCCTTTATCCAACACTTTACGTTAATGCATTGGTCGCGTTAACAGTCAGACTTACATTCGTTTCAAAGAGCGTGCATGATTTAGGTGTCTATTAGTTTTATCTCTCTTAATAACCCAGAAATGGAGAGTTCTTATTGAGTATCTTAACCACTCAACTCTTCTAATCTTTTCCCTATAATTTTTTCTATAATTAAATGAATCCATTTGTTCTGCCCTAATATTATAAGTGTAAGATACAGCATCATAGTCTTGAGTCATTTATGCCACTTTTTATTCCGTTTTTATTTGCTCTAGTTGGTAAAAAAGTTTGTTTTTTATCATAGTCTTAAGTTACAGACACGCCAGGCATGTGATGCGGTTACCCGTGGTGTTCACACTGAACAAGCAGGGAGGGGCTTCCTCTCCTGTTCTTTTTCTACTGTTTACCGTCGCCATCTACTGTTCGGAGATGGATTCTAAACAGTATTGCATGTCCCACTTTCCTTTTCCTCATGTTTGTGTGACTGTGTCTGCGCTTTTATCAGCGCGTGTGTGTTTGTTCCAGGCGCAATGACATCCTTCAATTTTGTTATGTTTTTTTTTGCCGTCTCCTGCGAATGTGTCTGCTTATGCCAGAGCAGCCTCATGTGGCGTCTTTAGGTCCCTGTGATGCCGCTGGAGCACACAGGAGGGACTCATCTCTGCGTCGCTTGCCTTCGTCTTCATCGCTCTCTTGTCTACACACACACAGCCTCATATAAGCTAGAAACAAGGGAAGCTGGCATGTCATACATTGATTTGACAGACAGATACATGCATGTACTTTTTATAGAGTAGATGCGTTTTTCTCTTTCTCACAGACTCGTAACACAGTGCAGCTTTGTAGTACATGGCCTAACGATGCGTGTCACACACTCAGACAACTTTGTATTAGGTGATCAAATGATTTGTGCAGCTGTGAAGCTTGTTAGATCCATCTAGCCGAGCTGTTTTCTTCTGCAGCCATCCTGGAGCTCCTTTGATGCCTTGGAAGCACATTTCCTCCCTGTGAATGTCAGCGACTCCATTGTTCTGCAGTGAAATATGGACGCAGCGACTCCCTTTACATTTGGACCATCATCACTTACTGTGAAATATTGAGGCAGCGCCATCCAAAGATCATTTGTCACTTTGCATCATTCACTTCGGTTGCTTTCAATAAAAGCAGGAGTTCAGAGATTTTTTTTTTGTCCCAGCGACAGCTGCTGTAAATTTGTCATCTGTGCAGCTGAAATGTGAGACTGAAAAACTTTAGACAAAACAAAAGAGCTTTACTGTGCCTTTGCTTTTTGTGTTTGTTTTGTGATTTAATTTGACGGACTTGAGTGCTTTCGAATCTTTGTGGTCTGAGCTCTAATAAAGGAGAAAGTTTTAGTGGTGCTGAAAAGACCAAAGAGGAATACGCAATGAGTGACAAAGGTTTTTTGTCTGTTTTAGAAGACAGAAAACTTGCTGAATTTCTGGACGTGCCTGAAGAAAAGCTGCCAGGAGGACATCTTAAGCTGCGTTCTCACCGCTGTGGGCGACGTGCGTTTCATGCTTCCACGTTCAAAACTCGCGCATAGCTACGCAAGTTTCTTCAATCGTTTTCAGGCTCTACCTACAAAACGCGACCTCATTGAACATGTGGAATTCACTTTGACCAATCAGGGACTTGGATTTGGCAGTGATGGATGGATGGTGTTCCTTTTAATTCACGGAAGTGTCCACCGTTTGAAAATTGATCATTAGGGAGGAATTAATAATTGCATTTTTTACCCGGATGGAATTATACGACACCAAGGCTTCAACATTTCCCACCTAGCTTCTAGCCCCGGTTAGCAACATTCCAAAACACCGTTAGCTAAATGTGCATTCCTGATCGTGTTTAGCGCATTCCTGAACACGCGTCACATGCTCGCTGTGGACGTAGCTTTACAATATGTATGACAGTCATTCAACAATGTGCCTCAAAGAAAGACAAAAAAAAAAAAATAGCATTATTATAGTTAAAAAGTGAGGAAAAACAAATGATTTTTTTAGGATTTAGGAAACCTTTCCTAAATTATCACGTTACAAAGTCTTCTAAATTTTAAAAGGCTTTAGACTTAAGAACCATGAAAGACATTCTCCAATAAAAATTTGTGTTTTTTTTTAAAATCATTTTCTAGTAGCATTTTCCTAAAGATGGAGGACATATATAAAGACAATTCATCTTAAATTAGGATTTAATTAGGATCTTACTTAGGAGGCCGATGTCCATAAAGTACAGGATCAGAACTCTTTATTGGACAGGAGACCCACACTGGCTGTACAACTCATGCTATCTCACACTAGGTCCTCTCTCTTTTTTGGGCTATGGTTAATTGGCTGGCCTCGCCCAGGAAGGAAGTCCTTTTAACCAAGCAATAAAAAACCTGACAACAAAAGTTGCAGTTTCCTTGGAAACTATACATTTAAACCCCTTTTAATCCCAAGTAACAGGCATAAATAGATGAACAACTCAGATCATTACAAACCAAAAAGGTAATCAAACAAATCCAAACCCCCTGTGCTTCCTTATGCCCAACCCTCAAACAGGAAGTGAAGGCCATAGCCACCATTTTGTCCTTTGGGCAGCAGGAAGAAGAGGTGAGAAACATGAGAAGTCAATAAATACATTTCAACCTGAGCTGTTTGTTTTGGTTATTTTGGATGAAACAGTCAGCGGAACTGAGAGACTAATGGTGAGATGTACCAGATTGGTGACTTTGTTACAGCGTTTCTTGATGCATCCACCTGTAGACGACTACATCCATGTGATCCAGCTGATCAAAAGATGATCCGTGGGATGGAAGGTAATGTTGAATTTATATGAAGGGTGGGGACGTCCAGGCCTCAAAAGGATCTGTATCTGCACGCTGTCCAGATCTCATCGCTCTGCTCAGCGCTGATCACCTGGATCAGGTGTGTCCATCCAATTGGAGCATGACAGAGCAGGGAATGCTGGGAAAAAGAAATGCAGTCCCCACGGCTGATCTGTAGGTTGTGGGGAAGCTCACATAAATGTCACTACTGCACCTGCTGAGCTGACAGACTCGACTGAGCGAGCAGCAGAGAAGGTTGGGATTTGTCTGCCTCAAGGAAAAACAGATCTAGTCTTTTGCATGTTATCAGGCTTTACGTTGCTGTGTGATTTTGAATTTAAATTTCCACAGTTTCCAACACTAAATACCTAAAGTTAAGAGGGGGCTGGACGTACAGACGTCTGAAGCAACCAAGGAGTTTTTTCTGTCCTGAGAGTGCTGGTCACCAAAGAGAGCTGAAGGTGAGTCCATCTTCATCTCCTCACCTAGTTTGTGCAGATAGTCGGCAGCTGGAGGCCTCAAGGGGCCTTACCTTAGAAGAGGAATCTGTTTCTATTTACTAAAACATGGCGGCTGTATTGAAAGAATGTTACGTTTTACATTAATGCTGAAAACTACAGTGTGGTTTGCGTCAAATTTTGTGTTTTAGAACCAAAAATAAGTTTTTATTTCTTTCATTAGGGCCCAACCTGGTTTACGGCTTTCAAAAATGTGAATTAAACCTACTTTATGTTTGTCACAAATAAAAAGGCAGTGATTCCTTGCATTTCCACAACTCATCCAAAAGCTCTTATATTTAAGAGATAATAAATACAGTCTTAGAGGATCAAATATGTTGATGAAAACCAGAAGAAATACAAAAGTAAAAACGGTCCATCCTTAAAAAACTCAATTAAAAAGGGTGATATTATAAATAGATATAAGGGAGTGGACATGACGCACTGATTTAGACATTTTTCCCCAAAAAATGTGATCATATTTGATTGTCTTCAATGTGTGTAATTCTGTAAAAATACAGTTGATATACATTTAAGTTAGGATTGAATTAAAAACAAGGGGCTAAGAATCAATCAGATGTTAATCCAAAAGCCTTTTGAGCTTTGACAATGAACATTTCTGATATTTTCCGTTACTCTGATGTCCCTATGGGCGTCTTGAAGTGTGCAGAAACCAATTATCCTGCATACTAGCAGTAAAAAGAAAAACAATTGAGCTTTTACATTACTCTGGTGCAACAAAACATGGAAGTGAACCAAATGTCATTTAAAACTCATCAAACAGAGAAAATGTAAGCAAAGTTTTATGGGAAAATTCAAGTCAAAGTGGAATTCAGTTGTTCAGAAACAGCCAAAGTAAGCTATATAATAATTAATTAGATCTAATAAGTTTGTTGTCTTTAATGTCTGATAAAAAAGCTACACCAAAGTGTGTGAAGTTGTTAACCTTTTCTCCCAGCTGGAAGTCCTCCTCTCTGCTCAGCACAGTTCACTGCAGGCTAAACTTTAGCTTCACAGAAAAGATGCCCCGTTTCTATAAATGAATTTTCAGCGAGACAGAAAAAAAACAAAGTGATTTCTGCAACAGAGATGGAGTTTTAATGAATACAGAGGATGTTGACGTTAACGGTGAGCTGACAGATCCTCGTTAGCTGCCATCTCAGGCGGTGACCTTTTCATTTCTGCCTAACGAAGTAAATTCTTCACCGTCTTCTTTTATCTGCCACTGAGATATAAGTGTAGCTCCTGCATGTGTTTATCTAGGAATGAATTATTCATTGTATTAACAGGAACTTGAATATAAGCAGCTGTTTGTGATGTATGGAGCACAGACAGCTCCTGTTTTCCAATTTTTTTTCGATTTCCCCCCTGAAAAGGCAAAAAAAAAGAAAAGAAGGGAAGTTTAGGGGCAAAAGCAGAATTAATCTGGATGTTTGCCAGGTTAATTTAATTCTTTAAATTTTCCAAGCCGTCATTCAAAATGCCTCTGAACGCTTTCATTAGGAATTGACATTTCTCTCCCTCGTGCCGTTTTGAGCTCAGAATTTCCATGACACGTTTGTGGCGTCTGAACGCTGCAGCTGTGAGGCAAACACGATTGACGCCGTTGTTTACAAGACCGCACCTTTTGTCTCATTGTTAACAACAGACCTGCTGAGCAACTGTCACAGGCAAAATTAACAAGTAAAGTTTGTCTGGAGGGGAGGAGGCCTGCATCACCCTGAGGGGGTGACGGGTACTCCTTTTTATGACTGCTGCTTGCTGGGAAACGGTGTTTGCTGATGTTTGCTGAGTTTGTTTCTTAGCACTAGTTTACAACACAGGCTACTTTGTGTGTTTTTGGAAAAGTTGGGGAATTGCACTGTGCAAAATCTTTATCTTAAGACAATGTCAGGATATGTACAAACATAAATTTTCTATTACTTTCTTTTTGAGTATGTGCTCACCTACTAAAACTGCAAAAATCGCATGAAGTATTTATCTATTATTTTTAGGATAAATATCTTGTCCCACTTGATCAGAGATCTGCGTCCTACAAAACTTAAAGAGCCATCTGGGTCGACAACAGCCCATAGATGCCTTACTGCACCTTTTTAGAAAAATAACACACTGACTTGTATTTGAGGTTTTGTTACTATTAGGCGTGCACAATTCATCGCAAATGTATTGTTATTGCAATATCAAGCTGTGCAATACGCATATCCCAAAAGGGAAAATTGCAATAAATGGTTACCTTGGAACCATCTTATGGCAGCTTTATGTATTTAATGAATCAAATAAATCCCTTCACGTTGTTGACCAATCGGATGGAGCCCTTTAATTAAATCACACTGCTGCAGTGAAATGGAAATGACGTTTTTGGTTGTTTTGCTGTTTGTTCATGTATCCTAAGTTATTTCGTCATTGCAATATTGGTCACTAATATCGCAAATTGCGCGTTTTCCTCATATTGTGCAGCTCTATTTACTATTTTGGTTAATACAAATGAACTGGTGTTTTTTTTTTTCAAGAATAAAACAGAAACATAAAGAGAAAAAACAGTTTAATGAAAAATGTAACAGTTTTTAACTTTTGACAGAGGTTCAAATGAAAGACGCCCAGAATCATCTGAATGCAGCAAATTTGGTCGTAGGTACTGTAACGTCAGCAGTGATCAGAAAACTAAAAACACAATTCATTTTACAGATTGGGTGCTTCTCAGCTGGAAATTTGTAAATCTAAATAACCTAATTAAATCAGAGCCAATTATGTGACCCTTATCATATCTTTTTTAACCGTAAGGCGCACCTAAACTCCTTGAATTCATTCAAAAAATAAAAATATCCACTATATAATCCTGAAGTCAGATTTCTGTTTGTGCTTTCTGACCTCTCTTTGATTTTTTGTATCTTTGTTAAAGTACGGAGCAGAATCACTTGATAGATTGCTGGAGCATTATGGGTATTGTAGTCAGGAGCCTCAAAAAGTTAAACGTCCTGCTCTTCAGTTGTTTGTGAAGGTTAAAGTATGTACTTTTTCTCTTTATTAACTTTTTACTTTACAGTTCATAGAATTAAAAACATTTTTATTCGTCTTTAACCAGAGAGCCACAATGGAGTGGTAAAAGAGGCACATGTGGCTCCGGAGCCCCAGGTTGCAGACCCCTGCGCTTTAAAGACAGTTGATGTAACTAAGATAGATTTTTATTTTATTAAGATAATAAATCTTGAATATCTTGTGGAGACACTTGAAACATCTTCTAAATAACATCTCAACTGAAACAAGTTTTTATTGACTTTTCTGGAGGTTTTATCTGTGATGGTGAGCGGTCTTCTTTCATGAAACAGACTTTTTCCAGACAGATTTTGAACTTGAACACTGAGTTATTGACATATAAATAAGACAAATATACCTTAAACAATTAATTCTCCTTTCCAGAGCAATATACCTAAATATAAGTGTTGATAGCTAATTTTAAGATTTCATATTGTCTTAATGGGGGGAATATCACCTATTTTGAGTAATATTACTATAGAAAAAATTCTACTAGATTTATTGGTAGATTTTATGTCTTTATGACAAGAAAAATTCTAAATTTTCTGACTATTTTTCAGCAACAAATGGGTAAAAATGGCATTCATGAATGAATGGGCTTCAATCCTAATAAAATTGTGCTTATAGGAAGTTTTAAAGCCTGTAAAAACACAACTTTCCACTCTTTAAACTTCTGGAAAATGTATTTTTTCTCTTGAAAGGTTAGAAAACCACGGAGTTTCTAATTTCGTTCAGCCCGAGCCAATGTGGAACTGCTGGATCCAAATGCAAGGCCGCTTGGGTGTGACCAATTAATTTCTGCGACTTTGGCGACCGGCGCGGTTCATTCCTCTCTGTCTTTGCCTCCCACCATTCCCTCTGTCACACTCTGCCTTCCCATTTGTATAGGCTGAGGTCTGTTTGCTGTTTGCTAAGCACCTCTGTGCCTTCTGGAACAGAAGGGAAGCCGTCTTGGCAAGCATATCCATTTCTTATCATATACGTATGTATATGTGTGTGAGTTTGCGTGCCAGCTTGTCCAAGCGTTTACTTTGGTGGCCCTTATGCTTGTGTTCAGCGATTGCTGCGGTTTTATCTGCACATGCACACATGCAAACACGGGCACACGCGCGGACGATTGTCGCTGCAGCACACTGGGAATTCACAGCCTGCCATATGAGGCAGAGATTGGCTTCACTAAGTGTCTTGGTGCTTTGCCAGTTGAGTCGTAGTGTTTCTTTTGTGTTTCTGTGTGAGTCTGTGTTCTTGTGTGTTTGATGGACTTCCATACATCTTTGACTTTCAGTGGCTGAGAGTTTGTAATCACCGCTGGGAAGTGGGACCAAAGTCAATTTTCATCCCCGCAGCAGCATTGTTCCCGAAAGCACTTTGATACACGCATGAAGGAATGCAATGTCACTCGCTGTTTTAAATGTTTTTTTCTTTTCTTTAGAGTTGAAAAGCAGTTTTTGTCTCTCCAGACACACACTCTGCTTTTGTTTTTGTTTACACATTATAAAGGAAACGTTGAAGAAAAAAAGTTATTTTATATAAAATAGCTTTTTAACATTCTCTTTGTATGCATTTAGAGTTTATAGACAGTGTAAAAAAAAAAACAGGTAGAGACTGGAGTTATATCGCTGCATCAAACTGGAACTTAACCGGTAGAAAGTTTTGTCCTTACAGATAAGGCTTTGATTTGAAACCCCATATATTTGTGTAAATTAGCAAAAAAGTTCACTTGGAATCACAGTGAGGCAATTCCTTTCAACAGGTGGGACAAGCAAAGAGATCCTTCTGCGGATGCAGCACTTATTGTGCTGCTGACTCGGTGCTGCAGACTATGTAGTTTGTCGTGTCTTCTGACATAATTTTTTAAATTTTCTTAATATTCATCAAGTGGGGGGTGTACACATTGAACTTTTGCCCAACTGGGTTGTGGTAACCACTAACTCTTCACACAGAAATAAAATTGAGGGAAAAAAAACACATTTAAAAACATTATTGAAGCTGTTTCAGCAGCCTTTTTTAAAAAGTCAATCCAATAATGCATCTACCTTGAAAAACTAACTTGGAATCAATAGCAAGTGATGTATTTTATATACGGATAAGGTTTTGATGAACACAAATATGCAGTGGTGTAAAAGCGAAATGTTTTCCTATTAAATCTAACTTACTCAGAGAAGTGAAGTATGGTAAAAAAACCAAATGAAGAGATTTTGGTCGAATCCGAATTGTTCCCCTACGTCTACGGCTTCTCCCTACCCCTCCAATTGTAGGGGCATTTGGAGGGGTAGGGTTGTCCAAATGCCCCAAAATAAATGTTAGAAGGGCTAACCTTCGCGGGGGAGGGTGTACCATGTCACACTGTGCTGCGGAAGAAAAGAGCTTTTCTTCATGTGGGTGTGCTCTGATGCACAGAAGTTTACATGCAAATGTAAGTAATGAGTTTTTGTTTTAACCCTCGTGCCATCTTGTGGGGTCCAGATGACCCCACCCTTACATTGACGTGTTCTCCCTACCATGAGAACGGTGGATAAAGGTGGAAAGATTTCATGTAATCCATGGACACCAGTGAAGATCAAGAATCATTGAAGAAAAATGGTTCAGTGCACTGTCTAGTGGGTCTAGATGACCCAACTCCCAACATTGACGTTGCCTTGGAGGCACGCTAACGTGACATTTTTCAAGTTAAAAAAACAATGTTATGCATTTACAAACGCTAACGTAGTGACCGGTGACTATTGATGACGTCATTAAGTGGGAGCAACGTCCAAATTGGAAGACACTATGGGTGTGTCCGAATTCCCACCTTAACCCCTAACTACTAAAAAACTATATAGTGCAGGAATATGTAGTCCCGTGGATTTTAAAAGCAATTGGGATATCATGCTCACAATTCTTTTTTTTTTTAAAGGGCGGACATGACGTCATCGATTTCATGAAGTCAAAATCTAATTGCGCTTAGCATTTTGCAACCATTATTTTTTAAGTCCACTCTGTTCCGAAGATAAAAACGTGGATGGTTTATTAAAAAAATGCATTTCAATATATCTTTTTGGTAAAAAATGTTCCAACGCAATGCATTGTGGTCAATTTTTGATGAATACTGGTTTATCGCGGTTTTACAAGACTTTGGAATTTGTAGATTTGGACCGCACTACAAAATGGTGAAACCACTATATAGAGCACTACAAAGGGGTTAGGGTGGGAATTCGGACATACACTTCGTTTGTAATGCATAAAAAAACGATTAATGTGGTTAAAAAATGTTTCACGCTAGTTATGCTAACTCCCAACCGTGTTAGTAGCTGCTTTTGCACACTCACAATTACAGAGCGCCGTCTGCCCTTCAAGATCATTTAGACATCAGAAAACACAATCAGAATAAATCCATAGGGCAGCGTTTCTAAGTATTAGGCGCACTGTCAATTTTTGAATAAATAAGGCTTTTGGGTACGCCTTTAAATTTGAGTTCAGGTTTTATGATAACTCATGTTTATCTGAAGGATATTTAGGAGTTTAGTTTTTGAATTTCGTACACAAAACGATGGAATAGAGAAGGAAAATGTAAAAAACAAAAATGTTCAGCACTGAAAGCCGTCCACAACGAGCACATTCACATATTCAATGTTTGAAGTTCTGATGGGAGAAAAAGATTCTTTAATGTCCCTCCCAGCTGATGTTAGACAGTGCAGGGCTGTACAGAAAGACTTCCTGATTATATACACGTGCAAGCTTTTGTGCACATTTCAGCTTCAGAACATTTGATTTATTTTTCCATTTCCAATCCAACTTTGATGGCAGCTGCCCCCAACAAAATGCAACACAACAAGCACACATGCAGAGTTGAGGAGTCATCTGCAGGGTGGCCTTCAAGCGGGAGGAGTCGCAAATGAAAAGTGAACAGAAGCACAAAAATAATAATAATAATAATAATAGCAGCTCCTAAATTCCCTTAAGATATTGTCCTATCATTATTTTATGTCATGGGGTTCTCACGGCGTGATGCTCCTCTGCTCCATGTTCTTCCTCTCCTCCTCTGCTCTCCACGTTCTTCCTCTCCTCCTTTGCTCTTCTTCCTCTGTTGCCAGTTCAGCGTCAGCTCTGCCAGCAGACGGGCGGGACTGCAGCCCAGGGAGGAAGGAGAACGGCAACAAAACGAAGAGCGTAAATCAATAAATGGATAATAATGGAGGGATACAGAATACCGGCTGCCTCGCTCAGCCTTCCCACAATCCTTTGCCTCTTACAGGAGAGGCAATTACAATTTCACAGGTTGAAATTAAAATTCCCTGTGGTGTGTGTGTGTGCCTGTGCATGTAGGCTGTGAGATAGCGCAGGCTGTCAAAGTGATTTCAAGCTGGTTATAGCCTAAGCTCACAAAACGGATCCTTGTGCAGCAGAGGGAGGGAAAAATCTCAATATCCCCACACCCCCACCCACGCTTTTTTACTCTTTTTTTAAGAGGAAAGGTATTCCTTGAATATTAATTGCCTGGTTTTGTCTCGACAAGCTGGCTTGTTTGCAATCAAGTTGCACAAAAAAGCCCCATGCATCTTTGCCTCTTTTTCCATCTCTTCTTCTGCTCTTCTTTTCTCTCTTTATCGTCTTCTTTTTTTTGTGCATCTTTTTCTTTTATTCCCCAGGTTTAAGTGGGAGCATTTCTGAGCTGGCACGGCTTTGCCTTTTGATACCGAAGCTCTGATATCTTATTTCTGCTTTGCTTCATTCGCGTCCCTAAAGATTTATAAGCCGTGCCAAGTTTTATTTTCAACTCTCAGAGTGTTGCTTGATTTATTCCCCTTATCAGAATACCTCCGGCCTCTCCGATTCCTCCCGACAGTCTCTGTAAGCTACAAGCGCTATAAAATGTCAGCGTCTGTATCAGTCATCAGAATTTATGATGGATCGAATTCTTATTTGTCCAGAAAAAGTCAACACGCCTTCCGTTTCAGCTGCTCTGTTGTGTGGACTCACAGCAGGAAGGCTCAGAAAAACCCATCAAGTCTCCCTCACCCGAACGGGAAGAACCCAAAACTTGAAATTTGACTAGACAGATTGATTTATGTGCATCTTTTCTGATTCAATGAGAGGTGACTTTGATGGGCTGAAGGAGTCCGAGCTGGGCTCCACCTGCGGAGTCGTGCAGACCGCAGGTGGAGGCGGTTCAGGCGCGCAGCCGAGACTTCTGCTGCTTTTAAATTGAAGATGATTTTGTTTAGATATTGAATTAAGGTTCATCGCTTTCATGCAGAGCTGATGCTGAATGAATCATCCACGTAGTCCCCATCTGGAGGGAAAGCTGACAGTAATGTCATTATCTGCTGTGCTTCAGCCTTCACTTTAAGTGCTTTTGAGGCAATACTTTATAAAGTATATCAATACTTTATCAAAGCACTGAAGCATGTATCGATGACATTGACTGTATATAAGAACTGGACTGACTGAACCCTCCTTTGTCCAGTTCCAGACAGGAAGTACCTGCTGGTTCCAAGAAGCCAAAATCCTAGAAAATAAACGGCTATTGTATTCATTGCATTTGTCTGAATAACTATTCTTGCTCTGCTACCAAGTTTTTAAAAGCATTTTTACCACAACTTTTTTTCTATAGTGAAAGTTATTCAAGTTATAAACTGACCAATCAGATGGTGTCAGTAAAATAGGTGGTCTAATGTCAAACATTCGAAGGGTTTGCCCGCTTTTAGTGGTAGGGGTGTGCACTTCCAACACACTCACAGCCGACTGGTGGTCGTGGTCGCCAAGGAAACGTTGAGTCAATTGACTTCTATGGATGACATCACACTCACTCAGTCCAGTTCTCCTATGCAGTCAATAATCGGTGAGGACTGAAGCTACTGAGATGAGAGGGGAAACATTTTTAGAAGAGAGGACAGCAAGTCCAAATGTCATGAATTAACTTCACCAACAAAATCTTTTTTATAACATCTACACAGCTTGAATCTGAAGGAAATTCTTCCATAAGCAGTACATGTGAAGGCCTGAGCGGCCTCCTGGCTTTTTTTCTTATTGCTGTTGTCTCTGCATATATGCAGGATTGTGAATGACCAGAATTTACTCTCACACCACTAGAAAGAGCTGAGGGTTAGGTTCAGGTTGAGGTTGTGCTGATAAGATCAGGTGAATCTGTTACAAAGCAAACTATTTACTTTGATTTAAAAGAAAAAAGAAAAAAAGGGGAAAAAAAGTCAAAGTGCAGCTGGAAGCAAATCGATTCCAGACTGCTCAGAGCAGGATGAGGAAAGCCCTGGAACGGCGCCGTTTCCTCATGCTCTTCATTTCCCACTCTGGGTGTGCAGAGTGTCTGCTGCACAGGTTCAGACCTGTGGACACAGGAAAGTCCCTCTGCAGGACATTATTTGAGGCCGTTAGGGTTAGAACAGGGTTAGTTTTTTTTTTTTTTTTTATCTCTTGGAGTTCAAAGGTGGAATTTTTTTTAAAGAGTTGCAGGGCTGAACCCAGGTTCCAAAGCTCAAGCAAAGAGGTTATAAAGGCGATTCTATTGGGTCCGTGGATTTCATCCACCCAGACATTGAGCGTCCTAGATTCTTCCTTAAGGTTGTGCTCTTCGCCGAGTGCTAGGGATCAGCATCAGGGGGCGGGGCAGTAAGATTTGCCCCCCTGGCTTCCCCTCCCATTTTTGAGTCAAAATGTGTCTTTGATGATACAAATATTAAGAAACCACTAACACAAGCTTCTTTAGGCATTGCAAAAATAACAAAAGTCATATTTTTAAATGAAATCTTTAGCCCCTAAATTCTTTGCTACGCTCCTTTGTCATGAATGACGGACCATCTGGGCCGTCCGGGCCTAAGCCAGAATCCGTGCTGTTCTCCTGCTATGACGAGAAAATTCTTATTTTATTTTGAAAACTCATAATTATAACTCATCAAATGTACTTTTTAATGATTTCATTTGTAGTGGTCTTCCACTCTCTTGTCCACATTTTCCACCTTCCCTCATGGAAAATGGGGGAAGGTGATACACCACCAGTCCTTTCAGTAAATAAGGCATCCTGAGGAATTGTCTTTTTATGGCAAAATTCGGAAGATTTTTGCAAATATTTTTTTTTTTTAACTTTTGGGTTAAAATGTTTGAAACTTTTAAATTAGTTATAATATCTGGATCTGATATCAAACTGAAAGAGGCTGCAGTGGATGCAGCAGACGGGTTCATGCTGAAAGCATCCAGCAATATTCATGCACACTGACCACGATCATCAGTATCTATGCAGCAGGTGGTAAAATCAAGAAAACTGGACTTTTTTTTCTATTTTTTATTTTTTAAAGATCAAACCTACAAGCCCTGTTCAGAGAGAATCTAACCCCCTCCCAAGAAAGGTGCTTTGATATGACGTAGACGGGATCTCTTTAAAGCAGTGTGGCATATTTGCAGGTAAGCGTGTGCTCTGGTCGCTGCATAAGCCTCAAGGAAAGCTGGGATGAAGACATAAAAGGGAGTTTCTGTCTTGCTGTGGTTAAGTAATGCTCCTACAAATATTCTTAGACTTGGCTCGATTAGTACCGCCACATCTTGCTGACCTGTGCTTTTATGCAACCCTCCTGACTGTGTGTGTGTGTGTCTTTAAAGCATCCTAAAACTGCTCTTAAATCGCTGTTTGGGGGGGAGGGGGGTGGGGGCAGGTCAGGTGACTCGCACCCTGGAAGACACTGTGAGGAAAGATGCACACTTCATGGACACAAACACAAACACACAAGCTCTTAAATCATCATTTTCTCAGTCAAATCCTCTGATCCTCTCCTCGTCTGACAAATTCATTTTAATTCTCGGAACTTCACTTTTTCCCCTAGAACTGCTCTTTTTCTTCTGTCACTCCATCCTCCCGGACACCTCCTTCCTCTCTTTTTTTTTTTTTTTTTTTTTTTTTTAAATGTTATCTCTGTTTCTTCCCAGTCAGATTTAATCCCGTTTAGTCACGGAGGAGAGAGACGCTCTCAGCGTGCGATCTGGATCCCCAGAGTGACCTGGTCAGTAAAACTCGCTGTATGGATGTTACTTCTACAGCAAACATGTAAACGCATTCCTGCCGTGCTGACTTTCGATTCCAGTTTTCTGATTAAAGATTGGATCAAAACACTTTTCTAAACTGATTGAGCTGGTAACTTTATTAAAAAATAAATAAATAAAACGTTCATTTTCAGCTCTTTTAAATGTTGTATTTAAAGTAAAAAGATGGTTATAAATGAAACTAAATTCTATGAAAGGACATGATGACTCCACCTCTTTTCAGGGATTAAATGAACAGCTATTGTCGTGTTTCTTGAATTTCATAAACACATAAAAACTTTTCTGCACTGTTAAATTTCCACTCGGATTTTCTTTTCCCAGTGGTCTTTGAATTATAATTATGCCATTTTTAGCCAAAAAAAAAAAAAAAAACCTGTGCCATTTTCTAGGAGAAAGTTTCTGCTAAGAAATCGGCAAAACGCTTTCCTCTTTTACGCACATTCATCTTTGCAAAAGTTGGGAGGATCTGCTGGGAACGTCTGGCCTAGCCCTCCGTTAGGGGAGTCTTTAACTCCCACATCCGGTAGAACTTCAAACAGGTACCGAGGGAGGTAGGGGACATTGAGTCCGAGTGGACCATGTTTTCCACTTCCATTGTCTCTACTGCTGCTCTGAGCTGTGGTTGCAAGGTCTCTGGTGCCTGTCGCGGCGGTAACCCCTGAACCCGGGGAGGACACTGGAAGTAAGGGATGCCGTCAAGCTGAAGACAGAGTCCTACCAGGCCTGGCTGGCTGGCAGGACTCCAGAGGCAGCTGACAGGTATCTGCAGTCTAAGCGAGCTGCGGCCTGACCTGTTGCGGAGGCAAAAACTCGGTCCTGGGAGGAGTTTGGTGAGGCCATGGAGAAGGACTATCGGTTGGCCTCCACAGGCACCATTTTCAGTGCAGGTGGGGGGCTGTTGACTTCGACTGGGGACATTGTCGGGGGGTGGAATGAATACTTCGAGGATCTCCTCAATCCCACTGACTCGCCCTCTTTTGAAGAAGCAGAGAACGAGGAGAGCTCGGAGTAGAACCGCTTCTCCTCCATATCGAAAGGAGCCAGTTGAGGTGGCTCGGGCATCTAGTCCGGATGCCTCCTGGACGCCTCCCTGGAGAAGTGTTCCGGGCATGTCCCACTGGGCGGAGGCCCCGGGGAAGACCCAGGACACACTGGAGAGACTACGTCTCTCGGCTGGCGTCGGGTTTCGAAACAAAAACTTCCTTTTAACTTTCAAAATTAAACTTCATAAAATGTTATTTTATATTCAAGGTGATGCGCCGACGCAATAAATAAAAACATTATCTATCCTTTATGCTATCTGAGGCACATTAACATTGGGAGTTGGGTCATCTAGACCCCACAAGACAGTGCTCTGAACCTTTTTTTCTTCTTCAATGATTTGTGATCTTGACTGGTGTCCATGAATTACATGAAATCCTCTCCACCTTTATCCACCTTTGTCATGGTCAATGTAAGGGTGGGGTCATCTGGACCCCATAAGATAGCACAAGGGTTATGAAACAAAACATGCATTTTACAAGGACTCGGTAAGTAAGGACATGGCATGGGGCCAGGTTGCTTAAGTTCTGGATGAGAGAAGAGAGCGGGATGAACTACTTGTGACGGGGGGGCAGGACAAACCACTCCTCTGTGAGCCAAGAGGGCAGGAAGATGGACCGGAGATGCCACAGAGACAATGTAAACTAACTGACGGTCTTTAGACGGACTCATTATGCACCGCAGACGGACTGGCGTAAATTCAGGGTTAACTCCAAATCCACAAGCCATGTTCTGTACCAGCCACCTTTCTTGGGGGGGAATTTGGCTTTCAGAGTCTCAGTAAAGAAAACCATCTGTTAAATTTGTAATCTTAAAACATAATTCAGACTTAACATTACAGGACAAAGGCTAAAGTACTTTTTTCTGCGTTTTGAAAACTTCCTCAGCTTCCACTCACTGTTCGTGTTTACAGCAGACTTGTTTCCTGTCCCCTCTGTCTTTCCTGTGCGCCCTCCCCCCCTTCTTTAATTAAGCAGCAGATGCACGGCCCCTGTCCCGTCTGCTGTCCCTGCGTTCACTTTGTGTGCACTTGTGTCCTTGCATGCGTTTGTCGTCTTTCCACCCAGCTTGCTCTCAACATGCGCTAGTTTTACACCGTATTGCTCCATATGGAGGCTGAAACCAGGAGGCCGGAGGAACGGAGGCGGGACAGAAAAGAGCTTAAAACGGGTACTGCGGCGAAATCACGCCATCTATTCTTAAACTACAGTTAGCCCGTGCAGAGTGAGCGTTTGAATTTTGGGTGTGTGTGTAATAAAGTGGGTTGAGGCTGAGAGGTTGCCTCCGATTGCATCAGCTGACAGTCAACAGATGGAATCAGATAAATAAAAACTAATAACTTTGTTGCAGGATTTTTGAAAACAAACATGGTTACCGATAACCAGAGACAAAAAGTTCAAGTCAACTTTACAATGAAATGCAGAGTTTGTTCAGAAAAAGCCGGAATAAGCAGCTCATGATCAGATTGAGCAGCTGCTGAGGTCTGCTCTGAAAACTCCACTAAAATAAATCTTTATCTGGAGATATTTTAGCACTAATAGCCTTGAAGGATTCCTCACCATGGAGCTCGGGTTACAAAGCACAACCTTTTCCTCTCCTCCATCCAGCAGTAATTATCATTCAAACACGACAAATGTCTCCTTTTATTATCGCCGCGCTTTCAAATAAACTCGATGCTTCGGCCGGAATGAAAACAGAAATACACGGCCTTTCAAATGTTAACCTAATGGCGCCGGCAAACACACGGCTATAAGAAAGTTTGGCGCGTGGCTGAAAGAGTCAAGGTGTTTCTTCCTTTTATCTGATTCAATGAGGATTTTTTAAATTTGTGTTGCACAAACGGAGACGTGTTAATGGCAGTGATCTTCCTGGATGTGTGTCTTTTGAGCGCTAAAAGAAAAAAAACATTCTTTTGAGAGATAAAAGCGTCTTTATAAATTTGTTTTGCCCACGGTCTTGTTTTTATTCTAGTATTTTTAGTGCCGGGCTCTTGTTGCTACCCAGAGATTTGGCAAATTGCTCAATCCAGGATCTATGTGTGAACGTGTGTTGCCAGAGCATTACAACATCTGAAACCTCCAGCCAAACACTTCGCTGTAATGAATTCTGCTTTATTGTCTTTCTGTAGGTTTCCCACTTTATTTTTTTTCTGAATAAAAGACCATCCTTCTGAGTGTTCTTCTTCTTTTTTTTTTCCCCTTAAAATTTTGACTTTACTGAATAAAGATTTCATGAAAGCTGTGATCTCTGTTGGTCTCCTCCTCTGCCTCTCCACTCCTTCTCCTATGGATCTTTTGATGTGTCTGTGCTCTGGATCAATGGACTGGCTTTCTTCCCTGCAGGATTGTTCACACATCTGCTGCTCAAACAGGCCCTGGAGCAGGTCTGCCGGCATGCATGTGCACACACACAAACACACACGCACACAACACGCCAAATGCAAACCATACAGTGATATGTATTGACAAGGTGAGGTTCTGCAGAAGGAAGTCTGACCTCCTGCAAACCAATAATTCAAACTGACCTGAGGGATGTGACTGTAAGAATCGATGCAAACTCTGACTTATTGACATTTCTGAAGATTCCTATATGTGGATGTGATCTTAGCAAAGTGGTTCATATCTATATTGATCATGATATGTATGAGTTTCAATGTGGGATCAATTCCATGTTGTTGGTTTTTTCAGATTTTGAAAAGTGATGACAGTTTCAGAAATGTAGAGAAATTTTGTTTTAAATGAACTGACCTGACCTTTATTGAACTTAAAGACCCACTCTGATGGAAATGTGTCTTTGCCGTTTTATACGTGATAAAGGAGGACAAGAAGAAAGAAAATAAAAATAGCATTTCTGAATATTTCTTTATTCAAAACGTTGAGAATCACAATCTGATGGAAAAAGAGCGTATTTGTAATGTAGAAAATATTCGGGGGGGGGGGCATAAGCTTCTTGCTTCGAGTTCTCAGTAACGTCTCAAAGTACAATAAATCAAATTTTTAAAAAAGAGAAACCAAGAATCTGGAACAGAACATTAAAATACATGTTACATCAATGTCTGATGATGAACTCAGTTAGAATTGAATCTCTAGGAGTCAGAAGCTCCCGCATAACTTGAACGGGCACATCCATGATTGTGCTCATTTAGATCAAATTCATTGTACCATTTTTTTTCTGCACTGTAGGGTGCACTATCACTGAATGGTCTGTTTTTTAAAATAATGTCAAATATACGGCACTCCAAACTATAAGGCACATTGAGTGTCTTTTTTTGTGTTTTTAGTTATGATACATGTAGTTTGTTCCTAGTTTGCATCATTCATTGTTTATTCATTTGTCCTTATTAAACCTTTTAGTTGAACAAGGAGATCAGACAAAAGGACTAAAGGATAACCACCTCTAAACTGCTGTTGTTTTGGTACTACAACTTCATTTTCACGTGTTCGCCTTTAGTTAACCAATGTAGTTTATCCCAGACACCACAGGAGGAGATCATTCATGTTTAAACGGTCCAACTTACTTTATAAATGAATACTATAAGCTGAGAAAACAGTGCAGTAGACAGAAGGGAAGTGGATAGTGCAATTGAAGTTAAACTGAATTAAAATCTGTTGGTTTTCGACCTAAAACCCTGCTCATTTTCTCACTTGTTTAGAAAAATGCTTTAAAAAAACATTTGATCTTTTTTTTTGTCTGATATATCAAACTAAGTACCCATATGTCTGCCTCACTTTGGCCTAAACTCTTGTTTAATCAAGAAAAAGTAGATGATGCTCCCCGTGATTTAGGTCATCTCTGAGTGCAATTATAGCTAAATAATCGGAGTTTCTTTTATAAAAGCTCACTGAGTCTAATCTGTAGTAATTTTGAGAATATCGTGTTGCATCACATGGACAAAAAGGAGTCAGTTTTTGTTGTAAAAGAGAGTAAAGAGATGAACGTGCAGATACATGAAGACATTCGTTTCTCAAGGAATATGTAAACATCAAGGGCCTCTGCTCCCTTCTGTGTCATTTCAACACCAAAAAAAGGCTTTGCCTTGTATCTCTTTTTGTGTATTTCAAAGCTTGCATGACAAATTGTTTCAACGGCTCTGCAACCATTACAGCTGCCCTGCTTTGAGAGTCCTGCCTGCAGGCTCCCCACTGCGCAGCGCAAGAAAATTGAATGTAAAATGGGCTTTTTTAGACTCTCTAACCACATTACTGCGTTATGTCATTGCTCTAAAGACCGCCTGTGATATTTGGAGAAATATGTGCGAGAATGCTGTTGCCGAGCTTGCTGTTTAGTCAAGTGCAAAATAAGAGCTGCTTTAAGGTGAACCAGCGTTTCACTGCTGCTCTGCTGGCAGTCAGTCACATGTTGGGTGCGAAATCTTCTCTTGATCCCATTTAAGGCAGTATCTGTCAAAAGAAAATATGTAGCTGGAGAAAATGATTGTCCAATTCGAACAGAAGGGCAGCAATTAAACAAACAAAACACCAGTAAAGATTTCTGCTTGAAAAGTTCTTTCTTTTAAAAAAGTAGTGGTGCAATGTAACAACAGGCTCCATCGAAATCAGTCCAAAAATCCTAAAATAAAAAAAGAAATCTTTAAATACGCAAAGAATCTCCCAAAGAGCTAAGAAAATTCAATATTACCAAGAATTCCTAATTTCAGAAAATAATCTTGTCACTAAGAAATGTTTTCTTCAACTAAGTTACTTAAACTTATTTTACTATTAAAACCTTTCTTGATACTATTTTTTTAAACAATTGTCATTTTACTTAAGATTCAGTTTTTGCGCTGTAGAATGAATATAAAAATGCAAAAATACACATGTCCTTGTCACTCAGCACTGACAATGCAACGTGCAACAGTTTGTTCTTGATCATTGCATCCTCTACACCAGACTTTACCAAATGACGGATGGCGGTCCACATCCGAATCCACTGACTGTTCTCTCCACACCGGTGGTGATTGGCGTCCGCAGGGCGGACGCGTGCGTAACCATTGCAAATGCTGTGGTGCAACAAACTAAACGAGTGCTTAGCACAGCCGCCATCATTTCCAGCATCATAGGTCTACAGTTACAAGCTTAAGAGCAGATTACGAAACCTCTTATGGTTGCCTGGCAACCATAAAATAGTTGAACATGCTTCTTCATCAATGTTGAGTCTTTGGAAAATACAGCAGTTTTTAGTTCAGGGGGTGTCAGACCCCAGGTCTTCCAGTTGGTTTGCACCTGCTCCAGATTACCTAATCAGGTGTGTTTAGCCAATAAGAAGCTTCAATGGCAGGCTGGTTGGAAAACATGTGGGCGGCAGTGGTGCGGTGGTAAGGCGGTCAACCTCTGATCAAAAAATTGCAGGATTGATTCCTGCAAGTGTCCTTGATGTCTGATGGAAGGTTGGCACCAGTGTTTGGCAGCGGAGCCGCTATCAGTGTGTGAATGTGTGTGAATGGGTGAATGGGACTGTGACTGTAAAGCGCTTTGGGCGTTCAAGGAAGGTAAGAAAGCGCTATATAATTGGCAAAAGAACTTGTGAGCCTTTGTTGTGTCATTTTCTTTCCGGCGCACAAGTTTGAGTGACTTCCACTGCAGTTGTCCTTGTGTGGCTGTAAGCAGAATGTTAGATAAAATAACATTGATTATTTCAAGACTCACTCCTATGCAAATTGTGTTTTTAACATGTTCTTGTAGCATTTTTCTAATGTTGGACTGCAAATGTTAAGAAAATTTTGATTCAAATTGTATTTCTGAATATTTCTTTATTCAAAACAGTGTGAATTAGAAGCAGATGAACAAGCGCCGATTTAAAAAAAAAAAAAGATTCCAGTTACGTAAAATCTACAATCGGCAAGCCACAAGCTCCCTTTCCTGCTGCTGCTGATACATCCACCAATGGATCCGTGTACGTCTTTGTTTTCCTCATCTGAGCTGGAATCTTTCTCCAAACTCTAGGCTGGATAGCTCCAATATTACTTTTGTTGTTGCAGCGTTTATATCAGGTTGGCTTTGTGATGATGGGAAATGAGGCAGACCTACTCTGCACCAACAGTCCTGACCACAACTAAGAGGGGGATTTCTGAGGAAATCCTGCCGCTCTGCAGAAACTATGTTCTAGAAAACAACACAGTTTATTTTTTATTTTGGCTAAAAAAGCATAATCACCTTGAAAAGACCACTGTCTCTTTTCTTTCAGAGCTTTTCAGGTGTTGGAACAAAAGACAAAAACCGTCTGCTTGCTGTCTGAGCTGCAGCACCTCTGCCTCAGACGTGACGATTGTTTGCAGGGTCAAAGGTCGCGTCATTCATTTGAAAGCCTGTGTGAGTCTGGGGGCAGAGCTTTCGAAGGCCTCCAGAGAAACGTGGCTTCGGGCTCACAGAGGAGGACCTAAAGATTCCGAAAAGGGAGGCAAGCTTCTGCCTTTCATGCAGCTACTTTGTGGAGAGTGTTCGATGGCCCTGTAGCCCCCCCCCCCCCCCCCCCCCACCACACACACACACACATACACACATCCCTGTGAAGCTGGATGTTTGCAACGATATTTAAGACGGAATGAAAGAACACATTCATTTTCTCTTCACACCCTTTGAGCATATCCTTTTTTTAATCATGACATTAGATACTTTGTGAAAACTTTCCCCATTTTCTTTTTCTTTAGGAGTAAAATGTGTCAAAATGATCACTTTGTACTTTAATGTGTCATATTCTTTTTTGTTGTTGTTGCAATCGACGGGGAAGGACTCAAAAGATTTCTAAAAGTCCTAGATATTAGCTAATGCAGTCAGACTGGTGACAGTTCGACCCCTTAAAAGACATTTTGCTTGATTAAAGCAATTAAATAGGGGTGGGGCGTTATGGGGGTGGGGGGGGGGTTGCACACTTCAAAGTGCTTTGGATGTCAGATTTGTTAAAGGCATGAAAGTCCTGCGTATGAAAGATACCGCGGCCTGTTAATACCAACACGGCGTCCACATTTACATACGGGGCTGGCGTTCATATCTGATTTCTTTTGCCGGAAAAACCTCAGAGCTGTTGTTTTGCGAAATGATATTCATGAAAAGCGGCAAAAAAAGAAAGGAAAAACAGGGTTTGCTCTCGATCAGAGTAATAATGACCCTGCAGGCAGAGCAGAGCAATTAAAGGAGAGTCCAGGGGAGAGATGAGAACTATTAAAAGCCACAGAGGACCCCCTCTCCCCCAATTTCACTTTTCCTTTCTGAGCCCAGGCTAGAAAAGCTCCACACTGATGAAAACATTGCTGCAAATCCTGAAAAAAAGGCACTAATTACACAGGGGGGGCACTGGTGGGGTGGTGGGGGCCGTCCCCTGTGTTTTTAAAAGGATTTCTTGTCCAACTTAATATGTTGCATCACTTGTATTTCTGTCTGCTGTTCCTCGCGCCATGGCGTGTGTTCCGCTGGGCTCGACCCCGGTCCAAGTGGCACAGACTGGGAAAAAAGAAACTTCCAACACGGTAACGTCCTTGTGAAGGTTGTTCACGCAATGTCATTGCAGTAACGACAACCAGGATTGCTTTGTTTCTCATACCCTGCTATTCTGTTATAATTATAAAATATAACTAAATACATAGATATATCTATAGATATAACTGGAAATGAATTAAATCGGTTAGGTTTGTTTTTCCAGGAAATGATTTTAGGTGCATAGCTTAAAGGGAGGCTATACCAAATGATTAATACTTTACCCAGATTTGGCACCAGTTCATAGCTTACAAATGCTATAATATGAAGCACTTCATCTTTATAATTTCAGAGGATTAGCAAACTAAAGTCTCTGGACTTGGGCCCTTCTTGAATTAAACAGGGGCGCTGCCATATTGGATAACTAGTGCTGCCATCTATGGGATAAAGCAGAACCCATACAAGAGAGGCCCAAGTCCAGGAATTATACACTTAATGCATTTTAAATGTCAATATATAGTCAATAAGTTAATACAGATTTGGGACTTTTTTGCACAGAATCAGATAGCGTTTCCCTTGAAGACCATAGAACATATAGTACAGTGATCCCTCGCTATAACGCGGTTTACTTTTCATGGTTTCGCTACTTCACGGATTGTGTTCTGCATTCTTTCTCTCGCTTCTTCTCTACCTGCGCGTCAATAACGTTGCAGTTTAATATGCACACGTACGTAAAACATCTCGCCAAATTTACATTACGTACTTACAAATTTTCTTGCAATTTCGAGTTTCTCCAAAACCCATAGAAAAAAGAGCGACAACAACTGCCTATCACTATGTTCTTCTCCCGCAAAAACACACCTGCACCGCGGGCTTCAAAAAAAAAGAAAACACTGCAGAGCGGAGTCAGGATGCCGCGGCTCAGTCTGAAGAGCAGTGAAATACACCTGAGTCACTATTTGTCTGACTGTACTTTGTATTTTTTTCATAATCATTTAAAATTTTCTCCCGTTTAATCCAATTACTCGGGTACAGTACAGTACAGAGGCTATTTGTTTCTAAAGTACTTTTATTTGTGAAACAAATGCTTGAGCCTGTAAAATGGTTTGTTCTATCTTTTCAATGTATAATAGAGTATTTAAGTGTAAAATAATTGTAAAAAAAATAAAGGTTTCTACTTTACGGATTTTGCCTATCACGGGTTCCTTTTGGAACGTAACCTCCGCGAAAAACAAAGGTTTACTGTATCTCTATTTTGAAAAATTGTGGACTTGGGGCCCTCTTGAACCAACCGATTCAATTGGATCTTGAGGAGGGAGTATGATGGATCCAGGAATGAGGAGGCTGATGGTTTGAACCTGCAATGTGGAGCTTCTCTTTGTTCAGATGATCCTGGGTCTCTCTGCAAGAAAACAACACATAAACTAGATGACCTGAAATCTAGTTTTACCTAAACTCTAAAACATTAAATAATGAGTCGACACAGTGAAAAAAAAACATCAGGTATGCAGATGTGGAGGGATCTGAGGGTTTATTTTTATTCATCCAATGATCTTTTCACCTGATTAGATTTATTCTTCGCGCTTCGCTCCTTATGATCGCTGCTCGTTTGAGCTAATTCTGCTACCAAAGAAGCGGCGGCTGAAGTTGCAATGGTTCACTTTCAGCCAACCAAGGGTCTCCCGAATCAAATCAAATCCCCGGGACTTTTCTCAGAAAACGCCTCAACAAAATGAGTTTCTTTAGTTTTCCAGAGAAGTAGCTTTAATGTTGCGTTCACACCGAACTCGATTCACACTACAAATTGCATTGGACGCCTCTCTTTTGATGATCTTCAAATCTGCTCCTCAACGTTTTTTCTATAATGAGTTAATAACGATAAGTGTGGGAGGAGCTACTGTCCAAAGTTATTGTCCTCATTGTAAATGGAAGCATTGACTGTTTATTCTGTAGGAAGATCTATGCATTCAATTCATGGATGATGTTGAGAGATTAGGTTTGATTTTGAAGAGCTGTACAAAAGTGTCGGTAATCCCGCTGCCATGACTGGGTTCATGACATCATCCAGTCTCTCCCAGTATGTGAGCTTCACCTTCTACTGCAGGAGCTGCGTCTAAATGATGGACGCTTTCAGCGGTACTTCTGCATCTTTGTGACCCAGTTTGACGATTTGCTGTCCCGCATTATTCTGAGGAGGAAAATGAATGAATGAATGATTGAATGACAGTAGAGGATCTCAATATCAAAAAGCTCAGGAGAACGATCAGGTTCTCCTCCGTGTATGTTTTGTTATCAACACGTTACTTACCAAAGCTGAGTTCCTGATTAATAGTTAATGCAACACATCTTCTCTTCCCTAAGATTTGATTTTTGATCTCTGGATACGCCGCAATGCCCAGAACACACTGCTGCCAACATCAACACTAAAACTAGACGCCTCTGACTCCTGAAACACATTTGGTGTAAACGCACCTTAAAAGCTGACTTATCCTCTGCAAGAAGTGATTTCTGCTGACATGCAAGATAAAAGGACTTTCTTTGACTTTTTGCAAGTTATTCTGTCTGTGGTGGGCAACCTTTGTGGGATTGCTCAAACATTGCACCCCTTGTGCTATCTTATGGGGTCCAGATGACTCCACCCTGACTTTGACGTGTTCTCCCTACCATGACAAAGGTGGATAAAGGTGAAGAGGATTTCATGTAATCCATGGACACCAGTGAAGATCACAAATCATTGAAGAACGAGCTAACGAGCTCAATTCATTTTTCAATAGATTTGATCCAGGGCCCACTCCCCCCACAACTACCCAGCCATCATCGGACCACTCAAAACCCCCAATATGCCGGTCACAGCTCCCACCCCCCATCTGCCTATCAACGTCTGTGCCACCAAACGTACTCAGGAAAAGATTAACACTCCCCCCCAACCCCCTCCACAATCCCCTACTTCACATTACATAACTGCCAGCACCCCAACCCCCCCATCCAGCCTCAACATAACAAAGGAGCAGGTGAGAAGAGAGCTTCGGAGGATAAAGACCAGGAAAGCCACAGGTCCAGATGGCATCTGCTCCAGACTGCTCAGGGACTGTGCTGACCAACTCTGCCTGGTTGTAGCATACATGTTCAACCTAAGCCTCGACATAAGGAGGGTCCCTGTGCTGTGGAAAACCTCCTGCGTGGTCCCAGTACCAAAGACCGCACAGGCAAGGGAGCCCAACCATTACAGACCTGTGGCTTTAACGTCTCACCTAATGAAGACCCAAGAGAGACTGATCCTGAATCACCTCCAGCCCCTAGTGAGCCCAGTGCTTGACCCCCTGCAGTTTGCATATCAACCTGGCATCGGAGCGGATGACGCTGTCATCTACTCAGAGCACAGAACTCTGCTACACCTCGAGGAACCTGGAAGTACTGTCAGAATCATGTTCTTCGACTTCTCCAGCGCCTTCAATACCATTCAACCATCACTGCTGAGGGGAAAGCTGGAAGATGCGGGGGTTGACAACCAGCTGACCTCGTGGATTGTTGACTACCTCACCAACAGACCACAGTACGTGAGGCTCCAGGACTGTGTGTCTGCCCAGGTGGTCTGCAGCACGGGGGCACCACAAGGGACAGTGCTCTCTCCTTTTCTCTTCACCCTCTACACATCTGACTTCCAATATGACTCAAACAGCTGCCATATCCAGAAGTTCTCCGATGACACAGCCATCATTGGACGCATGTCAGAGGGAAACGATCTGGAATACAAGAAGGTGATCAAGGACTTTGTGGACTGGTGTGAACTCAATCACCTTCACATCAACGAAACCAAAACGAAAGAGATGGTGGTCGACTTCCGGAAAAAGGCTTCTCAGTCTCCCCCCGTAGTCATTCAGGGACTGGACATCGAGAGGGTGGATGTGTACAAATATCTGGGTGTTCACATCAACAATAAACTGGACTGGTCAGATAACACAAAGATCCTGCACAAGAAGGGCCAAAGTCGCCTCCACCTCCTGAGGAGACTGAGGTCCTTTGGTGTGTGTAGACCACTACTCAGGACCTTCTATGAGACTGTCGTTGCATCAGCAACTTTCTATGCTGTGATCTGCTGGTGTGGAGGCATTAGTGAAAGGGATAAAAAGAAACTGGACAAGCTGGTCAAGAGAGCTAGCTCTGTCCTGGGCTGTCCCCTGGACTCAGTAGACTCTGTAGGTGAGAGGAGGATGCTGACCAAGCTGTCCAGCATCCGGAACAACCCCTCCCACCCCCTGTATGCGACGGTGAGGACAATGAGGAGCTCATTCAGCCAGAGACTGCTGCACCCACAGTGCAAAAAAGAGCGTTACCGGAGGTCCTTCATCCCAACAGCAATCAGACTATACAATAACACGGTCTAGGACTGATGAAACTGCTGCTGCTATTTATTGCCTTATTTAATCCGTTATTTATACTCTACTTTTACTTCCACCTTGTATTATTTTTATTCTTACTCATTGCTACTGTGTTTTTCGTACTTTCCAACTGCTATTTTTTCTTGTTTTTGGCTGCTGTGACAACCCAATTTCCCCCTGGGGATCAATAAAGTCCTATCTTATCTTATCTTATCTTATCTTATCTTAAGAAAAAAGGTTCAGCGCACTGTCTAGTGGGTCTAGATGACCCCACTCTCAACGTTAATGTGCCTCCAAGGCACGATAACATTGGGAGTGGGGTCATCTGGCCCCCACAAGATAGCACAAGGATTAAAGTGGGGTGTAGGTAGCACAAAAATAGTGATTTGGGGGGATTAATGTTGAAGACAAAAAGGGGACGAACAGCATTGTCCAATCATTCACTTTTTGTGACAACAAATCTTCTTCCTCTGTTTCAAATAAGTTTCTCTTCTTCATTCAGCTTAGAAACGGTCGTCTCTGTTTCGTATTCATGCTTTTTTGTTTTTGGAGTGCTGAGCAAATATGGCAACCTTGCACTGAGAGGACCCCGAGAAGTCTTCACAGAAGTTCTGCACTTCAGCTTCTCGTTCAAGAAGAAATGTCCCGGCTAGAAGACAAAGAACTTTGTTCTTGCAACCTTGCATGCCAAAGCGACTGCTGCTGTAAGTCCCAGACGCATTTGTTTGAATCAAGATGCTGCTCCTATTGTTTACTTCTCCACAAAGCTAGTTTGCTGGGTTGCCAGATAAGATCACTGATCTTTTGCAACTGTCACGTCAGTGAAAGTCGTCTGCTTCAGTTGATGGTCTTAATGTTTCTAAGAAACCTTTTCATCCAAAAAAAAAACTCCATGAGCAGAAATGTGAGTGAAGAAGTTAATAACTTGAAATGCTTTTGAAAAGCGTGTGGGGATTACAGAGCGAAAGCTTCCAGGGATGATGGGTAGTTTTCTTCCAAACCTATTAGATCTAACTGTAGCAGCTGAAATTGCATGACTGCAAGCGCAGGTTGTTTTTCTGTCAAGGCAACAGCTCACATAATTTGACACACTTTTGACGTTGCTAAGTTGCAGCTTAGTTCTGAGTGAGGTTGTTTTAGACACGTTGAATTATGGATGTCCGAAAACTTTAAAAGTCCAAAAACTGGCAAACCAACATGGGCTTTCCATCAATGAGGAAGTTCGGGGAGAAGATGCTCTACAAATCAGAGGATTTTTTTGGTAACAGACCTTACCTTTAACTTAAGATAAAAATGCTTGCTTTTAAAGGAAGGAAAACGATCAAACCTTGAAAAATCAGTTTGTACTGATTTCTTTTTTATATAAATGCATTGTATCTAACGAGCTGCTTTGATTGTTGGAGCACTATAAGAAGATTGTTCACATGAAAAGATAAATGAAAGGCAATGAAACTATAATGCACCCTTTCTGTTAAGAATGGCTTTCTGTGGGAATCTGCTGCATTTCTTCAGCTCTGAATTAAGGTTGACATGGAGCATGAAAAAAATGTTTTTTCCATTTAACTTCTTGCCTTAATCTAAAAACATGATTGTGAAGATTCAATAGAAGGTAACTAATGCAATTCTGCTGGAGGGGCTCTGGAGGTGGAGGGTTGCTCACTGAGGGCTGTCCAGTCTCTTTCTGTCCGGAGCAGAAGCTTGGTTCGCATAGCCGGCAGTAGGTTGGACCTGTTCCCAGTACATGTTCGACTCCGGTAAGGCTGCCCTTTATCACCGGTTCTGTTAATAGTCTTTATGGACAGAATTTTTTTGGATGCGGCATTAGGCAGTCTGGTTTGGGGACCACAGGAGTTCCTCTCTGTTCTTTGCAGATGATGTTGTCCTGTTGGCTTCATCGAGCCAGGACCTCCAGCATTGAGGTGGTGTGCAGCTTTGTGGTGAAGAGGGCTGAGCCAGAAAGCAAAGCTCTGAATTTACTGCCTATCTTTGTACCAATGCTCACCTATGGTCATGAGTTCTGGGTCATGACCGAAAGAACGAGGTCCCGGATACAAGCGACAGAGGACCTTGACGCAAGTAAGAAAAAATTTCAAAAAGCTCAGGAAGAGAATGATCAGTTTCTCCTCCGTGTTTGTTTGGAACTCCATCTGCTGATCATGTTTTCAGCACGTCACGGCCTAAAGCTGAGTTCCTGATTAATGGTTAATGCCACGCGTCTTCTCTGCCCAAGATCCGATTTTTGAGCTCTGGATACGCTGCTGCGACACGGTCCCAGATGAGTGTTCAAGTGAAAAGTTCTGGCTCCTGGGAAAAAACTTTATGCAGAACAGGTCCAGATTTGGCCATCCTACTTTGGTCAAGTCTGGTCAGTGCAGTTAGTTCAAAAAGCTGCAGAGAATAGTTCCAAATGTCCTTGGTGAAAAAAGGTTACTGCAACAGGGTCAAGCATCATGATTATTTAAAATGTCATGGGAGCGATGAGGACACGTTCCTGGAGTGTGGTTGTGTGCGAGCTGGCTCATGAACAAGCGTGGCAGTGGTTGAGAGGAGCTATCATAGCATGGCCTTAAAGTCACATTTAATTGGTGTATTCCCTCAAGTAAATAAAAAAGGTGACATTTTCTCTTTGGTGTCTGGACCGGAATGCTAAAAACCGATGGGCTGAGGTTCCTGAAATGTCAAGGTGGAATAATTTCCATCACATACTTTGCCAGCTTTTGTACCTTTCCCCGGCTCTGATTTGGAAGACTGGGAAAGGTCATCGGCACATTTGACTTATTTTGTGTCAACATTTGGTTGAGGATCAATGACAGCTCTCCGTGATCAAAGATAAGTAGGACGCTGCTTTCGTTCACTCTGTTCCTGGCGCAGACAACTTCTCTGCTGGATCCACCGATACATTAATTCTTAGATGTCGAATTTCTAAGTCCTTTTGCATCATCCGTGGTTGTGCTGCTCTCCTGCTCACGCTCAACAGACACTCACACACACATGCACAGACTGAAAGCCCCTCTGGCGCAGTAAACAACTTTAAGCACCCAGGAAAACAAACAGATAAAAGCACCCCTTTGACATGAAAACATGACAATTTCCCTCTAAGAAGCCCTCAGAAAAATAAAATCCTCTGAGAGAGAAAAAGGGCTTTACTGGCAAGAACAGGCACCGCTGACTAAATCCATGTTATTTATCATCTGCCATAGCTTTGTGGCCAGCTTTAGGGCCAATACTCCTTGAATTACCTGCTGCAACATCAAAACACTCCCATGTAACCATTCAGCTATTTTGGGCCTCAAAGCATCTTAGCCGAGGGAGCTTGATGCTTGTCCATTGGCTCTCAGTGAAATGATTCGGGAAGGCAGGACTGCAAATCTTTAAAGCACTCTTGTCTTCCTTCCCTCATTTTGTCTGCGTCTGTGTGTAAAAGCGTTTAAAAGCATTTTAGATAATGCTAATCAAATCCAGTGTGATCAGGATTTGATGGCTCCACAGACAAGGATTGTCTTTTTCTAGAAAGGACTCAACATTTGTAACAGAAGAGACACATCTTTGTCTAAACCCTCCCTTGTTTTAGGATTTGGGACTTAAAAGTGGAGGTTTTTCTCAACCTCTGATATCCTAAAGGTTGATAATCTATGTGGGCTGCTGTATACGTTTGTCCGAGTGTGAGCTTAAAGTACAGCTTAGCTTTCTTCAGGATTTTTGTATTTATTTAAACGGAATAGCCACTGCATCTGATGATGTGACAGACTGATCAAAACACATTTTCAAGCCGCACGCCAATGAAAGGCAGAGATTAGACTGTGCTGTGGCTGTCATGGAAACATGGGAGGAATAAACAGGAGATTAGGAATAAAACAAGACAACAACAGAAATCCATAAACTCAACAATGAAATGATGTACACTGCAGGAACATCTGCATGATTTCAAACATTTTAATTTAAAGATCCACTCTGACAGAAAATGTTTTCCTGGTGTTTTTAACATGTTTTTATAGCATTTTTCTCATGATGGAAAACTTACATAAAGAAGATTAAGCCTACAAATTGAATTTCTTAGTATTTCTTTATTCAAATTGTTTACCAAAGGGCTGAAACAAACCAAAAGTATTAAATTGTTTAAGCTGTATGAATTACATATAAAATATCTTACAGTGTTAATCCCAATAAGTGGGAATCACAAAAACAGGTGATTTTTTTTTTAGCCCCATTTTAAGGAAACAGCTGGGATAATAAGAAATATTGGCAGTTCAGGTCAGTTTTCCTCTTTGTGGTACATTTTCCTTCCTCGTTTTCAAAAGCAACTCTCCAAATGGGCAGCTCTGAGATTTTTCCAAACAGTTTGGTTTGACTCGGTTATTATTTTCCTTCTCACAGCGCTGTGTGTCAAAGGAAGTTTATAAAATGAAAGTGCGGAATTCATTAGAATTCCCCATTTGAAACTACTGTGAGGGACTCTTTCTGTATGAAAGAAAAATTAAGTTTACTGTTGACCACACGTTTCCCCCAGGCGCGATTACATTTTAATTGTTTGAGTTAAAATCTAGAGCTGCTGCTTTCATAAAAAATATAGGCTGAGAGAAAATGTGAAGAACAGAGTTAAAATAAAATAAAATAACCTCATTTCCTGTTATACATTGCAAAAGTGACTTAGTTTACAAGAAGGCCTCCTCTTGTAAAAAAAAATCTGTTCTGCGGAATAAAGTAAAGAGCAGAATCCTCTAAAACTAACTTGTTTTATACCTCCACTCAGACTCCAGAGCACTATGGATATCCCTCTAGATTAATGGACAGCAGTCAGCCTTCCCTCATGTAACCCTTGTGCTATCTTAGATGACCCCACCACGTGTTCTCCCTACCATGACAAAGGTGGATAAAGGTGGAAAGATTTTATGTAATCCATGGACACCAGTGAAGATCACAAATCATTGAAGAAAAAAGGTTCAGAGCACTGTCTAGTGGGTCTAGATGACCCAACTTCCAATGGTAAAGTGCCTAGGAAAGCACAAGGGTTAAAGTCCCACTCCGATTTTCTCATGATATATTGGAAAAAACGTACCTAGTGGTCTTTCAGTTATGATAACAGAACAGCTTTTTAGGCAAAATCGAGTTTCTGCAGAACGGCAGAAATTCACCTCTGCGTTGGGTGAAGGGTAGTGTAGAGCAGTATTTTTCAACCTTTTCTGAGCCACGGCACACTTTAACCTTAAAAGAAATCCTGCGGCACACCAGCATCCAAAAATTTTAAAAAAAGGAGAAACTCATAGTCTGTATTGATCTACAGCCCCTCCCTCCACAGTCTCACATGCATTTTTGAGATGATTGTTGCAGACAAAGCTGGAAACTGCAGCTGTTTTTTTCTAAAAGATGCAATAAAAGTTAAGTTAGAAGATTTAAAAACAGTTTGAAGTGTGTTCGTTGGTTTCAAGACGTTTAACAACAGATCTCCTTGTGCGCTGTCACTCTCACAACCCAATGCATCATGGGAGATGTAGTGCATAAAACGGCCGGCGGAGATCGCGTCTCTGAGCTTCATTGTTTTGTTCACTTGTTCCACGGTCTGATACCGGATTCTGTGGAAAGCTACACCGCTAAAGACGAGCTTTAGCTGGTATTTTTGTTAGAACTGAGCGACTTTACGAGCTAAATCGGGACAAGGAAGTGAAGACTTTAACCACTTCTGATTGGTCAGACTGATGACATGTGATTACGCCTCCAAGAATGATTGGTGGAGACAGTTAAAGCGACGGGACTTTTCCAAAATACAGCCGGAGCTGCAGCTGAATCGTGGTAACGTCATTCTTATCAAAATGTCTTTAATAAAATAAAATAAATGCAAAGAAAAAGTATTTTACGATCTTTTATATTCCTAACTCCTCAGTGTTTTATCAGGGCCTGTTTGGATGAACAGAGAGCTGAAATCCTGGAGATGGGAAATGTTGTTAAATCAGTTAATGAGGGCAATTTCCCACGAAACACTTGACCATCTCCCACGGCACACTAGTGTGCCGCGGCACACTGGTTGAAAAACACTGGTGTAGAGTCATCCCACCCCCACTTCCTATCACCCATCTGTTTACATTCTCCATACAGGTTACAGTTTCTTACAACCCCAACCTAACATTATCAGTGCAACAAAAATGGCGAGCAATATCTTTAGCTTTACAGTCTAGAGTCGGATAGCAGCTCAGACGAGGAAAACAAAGACGTACATGGATCTATTTGTCTACAAATGAATGCATCAGAATGGAGCTGAGCAACTAGCATATCATCTACGTCAGTGGTATCCAAGCCTTGGGCCACAAACCGGTACCAGTCTGTGTGCCACTTGGTAGCGGGGCGCAGTCAGAAAAAAATGCATGCACGCATTTAGATTATTTCAGTTCAGTTTATTTTCTAATACTGATGGAAGTTTTATTTTGGAAAGCTACAGGATTCCATTCACCACCTCTGTCTTAACGCGTCAGGTGACTTTCAGCAGCTGCTTGGAATGCTAAATTAGTAGCCCAAAGCTAAAAAGCTCATGAAAAACAACCCAAAAACTTATTTGGAAAGTTTTCTTTGGGAGAAAAGAGCCAGTGAGGAACCAGAATAAGAGTCTTCCACTTTAAAGAAAAATAAAGCTTCTGTTTACAGAAAAACAGGTGTTTTCCTTAACATGGAGATTTATTGAAACAGTTGTTCTCACGTACCGGAAGTGGCTTTGCTCTGCCTGATGCAAAACGACTGATTCTTGAATGATTTACATATGTAGATAATAAAGTCGAAGATGCGATGGATTCACGTTTATTATTATATTTACAATGACAGTGTCATTTTATTTTTCACAGAGAATGAAACTCACAAAAAGGAGATTAAAGGTGAATGTTAAGAAACTTTAGCAAGAAAATGTTCCTGTGTTAAAAATAAATACACAATGAATCAGGATTTATGTAAAAACAAAACATAAAAAATAAGATGTCCCTCTTTTTTATTTTATTTTTTTTACTTGTCCTGTCCAACAGTTGAGCAAACAGATGAGAGCTGAAAGCCTCTTGTGTTGGACATATTTTACTTTTACAACATGGGGTTATGAATCTTTTGACACAGTAGGTGTATATTTGAATAAACCCCTTTTATAATTTATACAAAAATTATTGCAGCAGACGGAAAAGAAAAGGAGGGAAGAAGAGAGAGAGGTGTTAGAGAGAGGGGGGTAGGAGGGTGATCATAGTAGTGTGTGTGTGTGTGTGGGGGGGGGGGGTGGTAAAATAATAAATCATAATAAAGCAAAAAGTTGCTGGATGTTTATAATCATTGCGGTCAGGTTCAGATGTAAATCACATCTAAAAGGGGCGGAGCCTGTCCACACACACACACTTAAATGGTAGAAACATACCTGTTGGCTCCGAAAATGTTCACATACATACAAGTAAACATGGACATAATTTAACTAACTTTCACACACGCCACGCATACTTATGCATTCAGACCAACATTTAAAAAAATTCACTCCGTCACCCAGACTATTTGTGCAAAGGTGAGACAACACATGTGCTCGAGTGAGTGTCTATGTTCTTCTGAGGTGGATGATGGAATGTAAAAATGAGGGAGAGTGCCCGGTCATCCCCACACCAAGACCCTCGCTGCAGCAGCAGTGGCTCATGGTCTTGCTAGAGAGCGCATGCCTGCGCGGAGAGAGGGCCGCAGAGGGCCAGGAAGCCAGCACCCAAGGGACACGGGCTCTGAGCCTGGGTTGAGTTCTCAATGTAGCATTCAATGAAACAAAAAACAACAACCTGTAGTGTCGCTTTTATTTAATTTTTTACAAACAAACAATTTTCCTTCATCAATTGCTCGTCAACTACAAATGTTTTATTTTGAAACTACACTTCTTGTAGTATCATTTTAATGTGAAAAATAGGTTTTTCAGAAACCGGAAGCTAAAAAATATTACTGACCAACTTCAGCCCCGTTCGGACCAGTCTGTGAAAAATATTGTCTGACATTAAACCGGTCCGTGACCTGAAAAAGGTTGAGGAAACACCGCTACAAGCTTTTTTAAATGCTTTGCTTTTGTCTGCTCCTGATTCATGGTTTGAAAAAAGAAATGCCGGTACTCAGAAACGGAAATTTGAGCTTAATTTTCTTCATAAATGTCTTCCATCATGAGAAAAATGCCACTCAAAAACACCAAAAACGCACTTTTGATTTAAGTGAGTTGTTAAACATTTAAGTTTGAACCAAACCTAATATAATTGAGCTTTTTCCAGAAAGCACTTCTTTGTGAAATGGGACGAGCAAACAGCTGCTGTTTTCGGAAAAAAATGAAGTCGATTCAGATTTTGATGTTTGAACTGTGTCCAATTTAAAAAGTTCTAATTATATTGAGGACATTTACTCTGAAAATTCATGTGCGCAGTGCGATCATGGGTGACATTTTCTCGTGGAGTTTTGCTGCAGTTGTTAAAAACAACTTACTACTTGTATAAAAATCCATCAGCTCTGCATAACAACACTAAACAAACCAATTAAAGAATCCTCCACGGCTGATATTTACCCCGCAATAAATAATCAGACGGATAAACAGCCCCCAAAATTAGCTCCAAATAGCAGAAGGGGAACATCTCCTCTTTAAAAAGGAGGGTTTCATCAACTAACAAGGGTTTTAACGAGCTCTGACTGTGAAACCATGAGGGAGCTGATGGGTTTCTACCAGTCTGAAGGTTCAGATTCTGTTAACAGATCATAAACATGTTCTGTTTTCTAACAAAAATATATATATATTCGTTATGTAATTCAAAACTCATGCATAAGACTTTAATCAGAGGATAAGTCAAGCTCAGCAAAGACAATCTTTTTTTAATGAAGCTGTTAAAGATTCTACAAAGTGAATTCACGAAGAAACAGTTGCTGATAAAAGCCCCCTCAGCGCTTTTAGACATATTAGAGTGCAAGTGTAGACAGAGGCTGAAAGACTCCAGTTATTGGAAGAAGTTGTATCAAAGATTGGGAGGCTCCTCTGTGTGCTTCTTTTTCTTTTGTTCTCTTTTTCTACCAGCAGTGACCGCTGGGATGAGAAGAACAGCAAGTTGTGCCTTGAGGCACTTCAACCACTCCCATCTCCCTGGTGGATGGCAGCCATTTTGAAACAGCCCGGCTAAATCTGGTGCGGGGTGATTTGAAAGCTCCGGGGGACTCTGCCGCTACTCCAGGCTTTATTGTAGGCATTTCCCTCATGACATTAAGGCAATAAGAGAGCTGATATTGAACAATGATCTTCTCTGTCATCTGGATATTGGCACATAGTTGTGAAGTAGCGCACATGTTATTTCTTTATAGGCAGAAAAGTATCTGATGTATTTACCGTTTGCCATTTTTATTTTTTTCAAATATCTTTTGATGTTTCCATTAATTTATAAAAGGCATGCAGTGCATTTTATAAAATGTCAATCTTGTATGTTGCTTCTCCTCCTTTGGGGTTGTTCTCTGTTTTAAGCTGCTTTATACTCTGCCAGAAGCAAGTCTTTTGTTCTTACACGCAGTGCTGTAAGAACAAGAACAAGAGTCTGTTAGGCCAAAGCATTTCATACTCCAATAAAAGCTTGAGTGCAGAAGATCTCGTAGGGTTTCTCCATGGCGGCTCCACTCACAGTCAGCCAGCAACGATACTAGCCCTTGTGCTCTCTTATGGGGTCCAGATGACCCGATCCTTACATTGACGTGTTATTCCTACCATGACAAAGGTGGATAAAGGTGGAAAGATTTCATGTAATCCATGGACACCAGTGAAGATCACAAATCATTGAAGAAAAAAGGTTCAGCGTACTGTCTAGTGGGTCTAGATGACCCCACTCCCAATGTTAAAGTGTCTAGGATAGCACAAGGGTTAAAAGCAATGAAATTTGAATTTTTATAAAGATCGTGAACCATCTCTATTTCACCTGTAGTTGAAATGAGGAGAGTGACCTCTGAAGCCTGTGAAGCTACGTTCACACCCTCTGCAACATGTGTTCAAACCATCACTTCTAATGAAAAGTGTATGTAAATGTGCGTAAATCTGCTCGTTTCAAAACTTGTTTTTACAACCATTTTGGGGCTTTACGTAGAAAAAGCGTGAAGCAAATTAAGCAGGTCCAACTTTGACCAATCAGGGACTTAGAATTGGTAGTAATGTATGGATGGCATCTCTTTTAATTCATGGAAGTGCCAACTGTTTGAAATTTGATCATAGAGGAGAAATTAATAATTGTGGTTTACCCCCCCCCCTTCTATATTCACCCTCCTATCCCCCCTCTCTAATAGCCCTCTCTCTTCTTCCCTCCTTTCCTTTTCCGTCCGGTCGCACACACAAGATTTTGATTAAAATGAATAAAGTTTGGCCTCATATTATAATGGGTTTATTCAGACATACATCTGGTTTGTCAGAAGATTCAAAACCCATGTTGTTAAAGTAAAATATGTCCAACACAAGAAGCCCTCAGCTGTCATCTGTTTGCCCAGCCGTTGGACGGGACAAGTTAAAAAATAGATTAATTAAAATTTAAAAAAATGTAACAATTGTGGTTTGTGCGCGGCTAGAATTATATGACACCAAGTCTTTCATACATCAGAATAGAGCCTTGAAGGAAAAAGTCAGGAGCAAAGTTTGCTAGATTTGTACCACTTCCATATTTCGCACCAACCCTCTTCCAATTGTACATTGCCCAGATGCACTGGTAAACAAAACGCAAAGAAAAAGAAGAAGAATGCACATGCGCTTTTGGACATGCATCACTTCTTCGTGTGATGATCGTAGCATTAGATTTTCTTCATCACTTTGCTGCACATCTGCATGATGCCTTTCTATTGGCTGTCAACAGATAAGTATTTAGGGGCCCTTAACATAGAAGAAAGTAAAACTGTTGCTTTTTTTCCCAACTTGAATGAAGACATAAACATATAGTGTGTGTGGAATATAGACTGGAAACCCCAAGGTCACGGTGGAGAAACGCCTCCAAAAGATTACTGTGAACCGACTTAATCAATATGCCACAGACTCTCTATATGGCTATTTCATCATAGACTGCTGTATAATAGATCTATCTTTAGTATGCTTATTCAGACTTAAATCAGTACTCTTCATTCATTGGTTGCAGACACAATGTTACACAACTGAGTAAACCGTATCCTCTTGGCGATATCACAGCAGCATCCTTTTCTCTGCTGTCAGCAACAGGGATGATGGGAGACCAAAGAAGAAAGTGTCATTCTGGGGGGTTGTAGGGCCCTTTCCTTACGGTTCTGCTCCTTCTAATTCATCACACGTGTGACAAGTGGAGGACAATGTTTTTAATTGCTCCAACCTTCGGTGGGCCACAGGGACCAGACCGAGCACGACTGCATGTGTGAGGCAGACGGGGAATATGCAGAGGAACTTTGTCCCAATGTGTGCATCTGTGAGCTTTGAGGTGATGTCCTATTTGTTGATAAGAGATCATTAAAAATGATCAATTAAGATTTTATCCATATTGCCTCAAGGTTTATGCCTTATCTTAGTGTGTGCAGCTCAAAAAATCTAACCATTGTGGGTAAAATGAAGGGATTTGTCACTTTTGGAAACCCCCAAATGCTGCGCACAAGAGGCCTGTTAGTGCTGTTCAAGTGCGTTAGAAAAATCAGAGCGCAGTTTATGTGGACATTCTATGGGCACTTGCATATCGCGTGGACACCCAGTGCATGCCGCATTTGTGTGATCTCACTAACAACTAGTGAATGGCGTAAGACCATCGTATGACAGCATCACCCGTACGTCATAAGTCCGTGTAACTAACATTAGCCTTACAAATACTTCTCATTACACATACCCAATGCATAACAATGGTACGTTCCATTGTAATGATGTTCCTTAAAGGGTCTATATCATGCCTTGGCATTGTCTCTGCATTTTACACACGAAAAGCAACAACATCTAAACTTTTGCAAAGATGGATGTGTGTATTGTGGAGCCTTACAAAAGTATTTAGCAGATCCCCGCCTAGGGGCGGTGCTGTTGGTGCAGACTCTTCTTTGAATGGGGGGGGGGGGGGGGGTGTTCCTTACTTATCTATGTCGCAAGGTGAGGGTGGATTAGGAGGGGCTGGTGCTCAGAGGGCAGGTTTTTAGAGGGCATACAGTGATCCCTTGCTATAACGCGGTTTACTTTTCACGGTTTCGCTACTTCACGGATTTGCATCGTGCATTGTGTTCTGCATTCTGATTGGCTAAAAAGTCACTCCGCCTCTTCTCTACCTGCGCGTCAATAACGTTGCAGTTTAATATGTACACATACGTAAATCAACTTGCCAAATTTACATTACGAACGTGCAAATCATCATGCAATTTAGAGTTCCTCTAAAACCCATAGAAAAAAGAGCGACAACAACTGCCTATCACTATGTTCTTCTCCCGCACAAACACACCTGCACCGCGGGCTTCAAAAGAAGAAAACACTGCAGAGTGGAGTCAGGATGCAGCGGCTCAGTCTGAACAGCAGTGAAATACACCTGAGTCACTATTTGTCATTATCATTATAAATTTTTTCCCGTTTAATCCAATTACTTGGGTCGCGGTGGGCGGTCCTAATCTCTGCAATTTGAAGCCTTCTGTTCACATTGATGATTAAAATTATTTTTTGACAGTACAGAAGTTATTTGTTGAAAAAAAACGTTTCTGAAGTACTTTTATTTGTGAAATAAATGCTTGAGCCTGTAAAGTGGTTTGTTCTTTCTTTTCAATGTATAATAGAGTATTTAATTGTATAATAATTGTAAAAAAAATAAAGGTTTCTACTTCATGGATTTTGCTTATCACGGGTTCTTTTTGGAACGTAACCCCCGCGAAAAACAAGGGTTTACTGTACTCAGAAATGCATGAATGGATCAAAATATCACTTTGGGGTTGTTTATAGGGAGGAATGAACATCTGAAGACACTTAAAAGCTCAAAAAGTTGATTTTTCATGATATAGGCAAGACTCACCTGCGCATTGCCCACAAGATGCGGTCGCTCCTTTCTACCCTCCAACCCAAAAACCTGCAGCTCCCGTATTGGTCAATTCCCCATGTGACTCAGGCATTGAGTGAGTGAAATACCCTATTTTCCGCAGTATAAGGCACATTGGCCTACAACTCATATCAAGCAAGACAAGAGTCAGAGGTAAGAGTCAGAGGTAAGAGTCAGAGATAAGAGTCAGAGATAAGCCCATCAGTCAGTCAGATTTTATCTGCAGTAACTCCAGAACATTAGCCACAATACAATTTCTCATTCACAATAGTTGTAACTCCAAACCTTCACTGATACGGCTAAAAAAAACATTAATATGACTTTGCCTACTCTTAGCCGTTTTAGTAACATAAAAAAAAAACGTAGTCCGACACTGACATTAGTTATGTTACGGACATCTTAAGTTCTTCTATTATCAGACACGGTTGTGTTTTGCCATATACCTTACATTTCTTAACGATACAGACACTATGAACTTTATTGAACTATTTGTTACGTTAGCTTATTCACAAAACATTGCGACTCGTCAAAACCTTTCGCCGTGTACCTCTCAAAATCACTTTAGCATAAATAAAATTCCAACCAGAATAAATCCATATATAAGGCGCATAGATTTTTTTCAAATTAAGCCTTCTAAGTGCTCCTTTTAATACATAAATAAGGTACATTTGTTCATTTTGTGAAGTTCTTTTGCAAGACGAAACCAAAAACAGATGGGTGCCTCCTTAAAGGTGCTTTGACACTAAAGAAACTGCACCTGACACATCCCCCCCCCCCCCCCCCCCCTCCGAGCCCCCATCAGGGCCCCTCGCTAATGAAACCGGTGTCTCTCACACTTGTACGCTCTGGCCCTTTTCCCTAATGAACCCTACCTCCGACTCATTTGCATCTTCCTAAATTAGCTTGATAATTTTAAGGTGATTATGTAAATTAAACTGGCAATAGATGAGGAATTCTGACATGATAGGAGATTTTTTCCCCATCCAAAACCCCCAAAGAGCACCATTATAAACTTTACATTGTTCCAAAAACAGGATATACACAGGACATTTTCAAAAATTGAAATTAGTTTGAATTTTAATTGAACTCAGAGAATAATTTAGTGCCTGGGTTAAAAAAAACCAAAACAAGTCCATTTAGCTGCTTTTGAATCCTCACCCTGGTTTCTTGCCAGGGAGCTCAGTGAATCATTTTAGTCCATTAGCTTGCAAGAGGAAATTTGAGTCACTGAATATGAAACAAATTAGCAATTTTGTTTTAATGTGTTTAGAGTCAGGAGGCAGCGTGTGTCATTCCCTTCATCGATGCCCTCTGGTTTTATTCATCTGCAGTAATAAGAGACTGAAGCCCTCATACACTAATAATCCAACCATGGATTATTAATTAATATGTTCAAAGTACTGTCAGACTCTAAGCCCGACCACCACAGCAACTAGCGTGAACTCTGTAGCCCTCTCCTCTCTAGTATTCACACAGGGCTGTTGGTGATTAAACGGAGATGTTTTGAAAGTTTCTGAATTCAAGGACTTACATGCATCTTAAGTGGCAGCATTGATCGCTAAGACGAGGATCTTTTTTTTAAATTTTTTTTAAAGTGATAAAAGTTTAATCTGTTTTTTTTTTCCTTTTTCCTGTTTCTTTTCACATCTGATATCAATTTAGCAAAAAGAGAAGATCGCATTCGGGTGCTCAAACAGCCACTTCCAATGAGAAGTCTATGTAAAACGTGCACATATCCCCATGTGCTATCCTATGACCCCACCCTTACATTGACGTGTTCTCCCTACCATGACAAAGGTGGATAAAGGTGGAAAGATTTCATGTAATCCATGGACACCAGTGAAGATCACAAATCATTGAAGAAAAAAGGTTCAACGCACTGTCTAGTGGGGTCTAGATGACCCAACTCCCAATGGTTAAGTGCCTAGGATAGCACAAGAGGTTACACAAGCTTCGTGGTTCAAAAGTCCCACATACTCTAGCTACACAAGTTTTCACGACTGTTGTAAAATGCATGATCACTGATCATTTGTAATAGTTGAACCTGGTCAAACCTTGACTATTTTGGGACTATGATTTGGTAGAAACCTTTTTAGCTCACGGTGGTGCCAACCGTTTGGACACACATCATGGAGGAGAAATTAATAATTGTGGTTTTTGCCTGGCCGGAATTTTATGACACCAAGTCTTTAATATATTGGCAAAAGAGCTGTGAGATTCTGACATTTTCACCATTTCGAAATTTCACACCAAGCCTCTTCCAACTGTCTGTGGCAGATGTGCACCAGTAAAAAGTAGGAAAAAAAAAAAAGAAGTCCCACCCTGCTTGTCCAGTGTGAACAACATAGGCAGCATGCGTGTTCAAGAAACTGTGTCTATAGCGTGTTCTTAAATGCACGTCGCATACCCAGTGTGCCTTCTTTTCCCAAAATGAAATGTTATATCTAACACAATTATTGTTCCCTTAAAAAAAAAAAAAAAAAAAGGAAAATTCTACCTGTGTTCAGTGGAGGGCTTACGCAAAAGACCCAGAAAAATGTCTATAAACCACACAAACAGTAGTGCTATGTATTTTTGTATGCATTTTTTTCCATATCCGTTTGCAGCAATAGTTTTAGTTCTTATTTTGTTGCACAGTCATTTGTCACAAAAACCTACTTTTAGTGCTTCTTAATTTCTTGTAATCAGTTTGTTTTGTCCTTAAAAAGCCACCAAAGCTTCTGCTGAAGCAGCACAATCCGGTAAATTAAAGCTGAGCTTTAAGAAAAACAAAAAAAAGGAATGAGTATAAATGGTGGGTTTACATTCATCAACTGAAATCAAAGCTAGTAAAGCTAGGTTTAATGCTCTTTAGTTCTCATATGCTACACATTGTTTCATTTAAATAAACCCCAAGATATTTAAAACTATTGTCTTATTAGTTTAATTGCTTTGAAAAGTGCTGTGGACCGTCCATGTGATGTACATCAGGAAAGAGCTTAACATCCATTCTTGAGCGCACATTTAGCCCATGGTGTTCACACTGGACGAGCAGGGAGGGGCTTTCCCATGATTCTTTTTCTACTGTTTACTAGTGTATGTTCTAGACCTACAGTTGGAAGAGGCTTGGGTGAAATGCCTAAGGTCTTGCAATTATTCCTTCAGGCTTTCTCTTTCACATCTCTATTCCGATATATGAAAGACTTGGTGTTGTATAATCCTGGCCGGGCACAAACCGCAATTAATAATTTGTTCTTCACGGTTAATTTTTTAACGGTTGGAATTTTCATTTTAATCGTTGGAATTAAAGCAAACACCATCCATGCGTCACCACCAAATCCAAGTCCCTGATTGGTTTGTCCTGGTTTAATTTGCGATAAGCATTGAATTACTATTTTTAATGTAGAGCTCAAAAATGGATGTAAAAATGTGGACAACACGCGCGTTTAAGTGCATTTACATGGACTTTTTATCGAAAGTGGTCGCTTAAATGCGCCATAGCGAACGTAGCTTTAGGATCATTAAAACGTTTTCACATTGGACATGCAAATGCAAATAATGAAGTGAAGTAGAATCACTGCAACAATTATACAAAACTAAACAAAGAAACATAAATGCGTTTTGAAAAAAAAGCTTAAAAAATGGTGGTCAGGAGTGTGGTTTTGCCTCCTGTTCCACATTGTTCCAACTGATGATCTAAAAGTGGGACTGAGTCGGTGAAGGAAACCAACACAGAACCCAATCCCACTTTCTTGGATCAAAACCAAACACCTGCTAAGATTAAAGTGAAACAGTTGTTGAGAAAAGTAAAGAAATGAAAAAAAAAATGGTTAAAGTAAAGAGACACCTAATGAAATTATTTATCAGGCTATATTTTACAAACCCACAGTCGGACTTTAATCTTCTTCTTTCTGTTAGTTCCTTTTGTCACTGAGTTGCGTCATGTCATCCTAAATTGGATCAGAATTAAAATCTACAAACTTACCTCCCTTGGAGAGTTTAATTATAGATGTATAGAAAAGACATGCACACAAACCTCACAGAGATATCACATGGTGCGCAGCTATATGTGTGCAATGTTAACATTTCTGAGTATGATGCTTGTTCACACAGGCGAGATGTGGGTTATTGATGAGCCTCTCTGTCATTACTTATAAATAAAAGGCTGAGCAAAGGGAAAAGATAAAGATGAGATGAAGGTATGGATGTTATGGCCTCATGCCTTGAACCATATTTTATCAAAGCTCACGGCTGGAGAGTTAAAGGCAAGACTCATAATGTTTTCCAATCACAACTTTTTAAAGTTCTTTGACGCTTTCATGAACCCCTGGAAGATTTGACAGCAAGTTTGACAGCAAAAGCTCCTTGGTTGTCAGAAAACAACAAGGGAAAAGAATGGGATTATATAATCTATGGTTGCAAAGGAAATATGCAAAACTGATAAATGCAGGGTTTGAATGGTCATAGAAAACCTGTAAAGGTTTTGGGGGAATCGTAAATGCAATCTCTAGGTCCTTGAACAGTTTGTGAAAAATGACATATTCTAAAGTTTTAAAAAAGGTAAGACCATCTTAATATTTTGGATGCAATCAACATTTAAAGAAAAAAGTAGTTTAACATGATATTCAAATTTAAATTGTGGCAGAAGTTCAACTTTACGCTGTCGCCGTTGAGAGTCTAGGTTGCCGTAAAGCAGTTTGTGTTGTCATAAATTTCAGGGCATGGCGATTTCATCTCTCTATCGGGGATGGATTGTGAAAAGTCACAAAATGTTGGGGAAATGTAGCTTCAACAACAATTGGCTTTTCATGGAGGAGTATCAACTGTGGCTACTGAAAGACACTGACTACAAATGTGAAAAATATTCCCAGTCCTTCGACATTAACAGCATGAGAGAAGCCTGCCGGTGACACACATGAAAGTGAAAAAAAAGCAACAGCTGCCGGACACTGGAAACGTCAGAGAATTTTCAAAAACTGGTAAGAGTTGCGTTCATTCATTAAAAAATAAAATAAAATTAAATAAATGCGATCTTCGTTCAAAGAACTACAAAGGCAAAGAACTCCAAACAGGTTGAGCACTGGCCTCATCTGCTCATGACAACTATCAGATGAGCTGCAATTAAAATGTGAAAACCACAAAGTGTCTGTGTCAAAGACACCATCCGCTTTGTTTATGTGCTTGTCACGATATCACCAGCCTGTTGAGGTCTTCCTATTCACTTTATCCATAAAAATTGAAGAGTAAAACGTTGAATGTAGTTCTATTGACTAGTATGAAACGTTAGTTTATTTTGTTTTTAGTCAGTCCAGACGACAATTTTGGGCACAAAGCACCAAAGTCCATTGGTGACCTGTTGTATACTTACATTGTGGGTGTGGTTGCAATATTTTTCTCAAATTTTGCTATATTTTTTTCAAATTTTGGTTGTATTTTTTTCTGAATTTCACTACAGTTTTTCCTGAATTCACTACAAAAGAAAAGGTTGGAAGCGTGTTATAATAATAACTTCATAAAGCCCCTTTTCTTGTTGTATTTTGAGCTGTTCCTGTACCACAATATCACATATTCACATTCAAAGTTATTCTACTTTTTCCCTTGAAAAGAAAAAATAAAAAGGTCAATTTCCCTGAACACAATCATTGTTATCTGGCATTTTACATTTGCGGGAGTCAAGCGCTCTTGCTCACATGCTGGGATGGTACGGCAACATTTCAGAGCAGTATGGAGGTGTGACTGTGAAAGGGAAAAAAAACAAAAGTTTAAAGTTTAAAGAAGCCAGCGCAGTGATTTAGAACATTTAAGATACGTGACTGGAACTTCTTTTTTAGGTGTGCATTATTGCTGTGGATTAGCACTTTTTAATTCACACCAAGCAGCCAATCAGAATTGAGAATTAAACCAGACTATGGTATAAAGGTGTTGTGAATATGCCAATGTGGCTAACAATGCTAACATGGCAAATGTGTAGCGTGTTTCAAACAAGTTGTAGATTTACTGTCAACACAGTTAAAAAAGTCTGACTGACTGGTATAATTTTAGAGTCTTTTGTCTCACTTAACCCTTGTGCTATCCTATGGGGTCCAGATGACCCGATATTTACATTGTCGTGTTCTCCCTACCAGTAGCGGTTTTAGGCACGGGCCATACGGGCGATCGCCCGGGGCGGAAAAATGACGGAGGGGCGGCGCCAGCGGCTCAGCTCTTGTAAAATACTTTATGCATCACTATTGGTTTACTTATATCACAGAGTTTGTAACAGCCTGAAACCTGGCGGCGCCCCCGCCCCGCAGCTGCGCTCCCTCCTGTTTTTGAGAAGTAGACGCAAATGTGTGTGAGAAGGAGAAGGGAGGGGGCGCGGGGTGAAGAAGGAGAAGGGAGGGGGCGCGGGGTGAAGGATGCAGGCTGAGGTGAGCACGGAGCGCAAAACGCATGCGCAAACCTGGCTGGATCTTCTTCCAGGGGGGCAACGGTCGCGGGCCGCGGCTCAGTGCTTGATGAAAAAATAAAAATAGCGCCGCCATGTAGCGAATTGGCGCCCCTGGGTGCAGCTGCACGCGCTCCTTCTGGAAATGTATGACGAACGGGGGGGGGGGGGGCTGCGGGTATAAAAAAGGTATAAAAAAATCATGCTTTTTTGGTTATTTTTGTGTGAAATGCCCAAATAAAAAATGGGAAAACAAAAAAAATTCTTCACTTGGATGACAGTTGGTTTAGTCGACAGACTTGATACCTATGTCAGGACATTTATGCTAAATGCAAAAACATCTGAAATATGGAGAAAAAAGGTCAAAGCTGGTGCCCAATTTAGAAAGAAAAGAGAAGAAGAGGAGAAAAGAGACAAAGAAAAGGTTATTATCGCATAGCTAGATGCACATTTTTTAAATTCGAATGCTATCTGCCCTACAACAACAACAATGTTGCAGAGGAAAAATCTCTTGTTTGGTCTATCATGACCAAAACTGAAGTAGGCCCAAATATTGCAAATAACGTCATTTTTAAGATATTTATTCTTAAATGTTTGCTCTGCCTTAACTTGTAACATTAGTTATGATTCGTGTGTCTGTCTGCTCTGCTGTAACACAAAGTTTTTGTTGTGTTTTATTGTTGTATATTAGTTCATAATGTTAAATAAGCTGTGATGGTAGCATGCTGCTGCTGCTGCTGCTGCTGCTGCTGCTCCTGCTGCTGCTGCTGCTGCTGCTGCTGCTGCTGCTGCTGCTGCTGCTGCTGTTAGCTTTTCAAAACTCCAGTTGATCAAGTCATACCTGAGATCACCAATGTCTCAGGAGCAACTCACTAACCTGCTGTTGTTAGTATCAATCATTCAGGGGGGGAGCAGATTTCATATGATGACGTTATTGACAAGCTTGCATCAGGAAGGCCACAAAGGTTAGGTTTTAGTTAGTGTTTTCTGTTCTTAGTGCTGCAGTTACATTTATTCTAGTGTATTATTTGTGTGATTTGTAGTTTATAATATTTATTTCAGATTATTTGTGTTTATTAAATATTTCCTAACTGTATTTTCAGTTACAATAAATGGACAAAGTGACTCTATTGGGGGGGGGGGGGGGGGGGGGGGGGGGCGCCAGAGGAGGGTCTCGCCCGGGGAGTAATTCAGGGTAGAACCGCCACTGCTCCCTACCATGACTAAGGTGGATGAAGGTGGAGAGGATTTCATGTAATCCATGGACACCAGTGCAGATCACAAATAATTGAAGAAAAAAGGTTTAGCGCACTGTCTAGTGGGGTCCAGATCAGTGTTTTTCAACCTTTTTTGAGCCAAGGCACACTTTATCCTTGACAAAAATCCCGCGGCACACCAGCATCCAAAAATTAAAAAAAGAGAAACTCTATAGTCTGTAATGATGTACTGTCCCACTGCATTGTTTTATTTCTGAAAGATGTGACAAAAGTTAATTTAGTTTTCAGTAATACTTTTCAACTAAATTATTAGACATTTTACCCTGGTAGTTGTTTTACCTTTCAGTTTATTAACATGTAATTTTATGTAACCTCACAAAAAACAAATATATTCTTTTTTAAATTGTGATTTATTCTTTTTATATTTTTTTCAATGTTGGTGCAAAGGCAACTGTAATTTTTGAACAATTTTATGATCAAAATATGTTTGATAAATTTTATACAAAAAAAACTAATATTATATTTATGTTTTCTGTAGCTACACAAAAAGTGAACACATTGAAGTTTTATTAGTTTTTCTCTTGTCTTTATCAAAGATGAAGTCTTTGAATACTTTGACAGAACTGTTTTATTTCTTTTTAGATGATTAAATTGTTTCAATTAAGTTTAATTGTGGCTGTTGGCCACTTCACCATAATCCTGTTTCTTAAATGTTGTTATTACTTCTTCTTAAATTTAACATATAAAATAATCCAGACATTATTAGATAGTGTTTCAGTTAGAAAGATGACTTGGACCAAACTCTGGGATGTTTGGCTGTTGAGAAACACAAACCTTGAAGGAGAACTAAACTGTTGACCTCTGATTTCATCCAGAAGATTTAAAAACTGTTTGATGCGTGTTTGTTGTGTTTTAAGACGTTAAACAGGGAAGACTCGTTGTACGCTGAGACGTTGTCCCTTTAACCCAATGCATCATGGGAGATGTAGTGCGAAACTGCCGCCGATCGCAGACACTCTTCATTGTTCTGTTCACTTGTTCCACGGTCTGATTCCGGTTTCTTCGGAAAGCTACACCGGTAAGGACGAACTTTAGCTGGTATTTTTGTTAGAACTGAGCGACTTTATGAGGAGAATCGGAACAAGGAAGTGAGGACTTAAACCACTTCTGATTGGTCAGACTGATGAGGTATGATTAAGCCTCCAAGAATGATTGGTGGAGACAGTTGAAGGGGCGGGACTTTTCCGAAAACAGCTGAAGCTGCGGCTAAATTACGGTACCGGCATTCTTATCAAAATGTCTTTATAAATACAAAGAAAAAAGTATTTTATCATCTTTCATATTCCTAACTACTCAGGGTTTTATCAGGGCCTGTTTGGATGAACACAGAGCTGATATCCTGGAGATGGAAAATGTTTTAGATCAGTGAATGGGTAAATTCCCACGGCACACCTGACCATCTCCCACGGCACTCTGGTTGAAAAACACTGATCTAGATGACCCCACTCCTAACGTGTAAGTGCCTAGGATAGCACAACGGTTAATGCGCCTTGTAGTTTGGGTGTGCCTCAAATTCGTTAAAAATTTAAAAATATTAATTGACATTGCACCCTTTCGTGCGGAAAATACAGTGCATCTACACTCACAATTTCAACCAAAAATAAGTAAAAAGAGACTTATAAAACGTAGATAGTTCAATGGTGACATTTAAAGAGAAAATTCCCTTGTCTTTTTTGCAAATAGGTCTGAGTCTCATAGAAGTGAATTTCAAATTAGCTGTCTGCCGTGGCTCTAAATCTTCTCTTTGCAGAGCAGATCTGCTGACGTTGCAGCCAGCAAATTCCCCCCCCAAATGTTCCCTTCAAACCAAGTGCCTGCTTTCAAAAGTTCAAGAACATGAAAAAGAAGAAAAAAAAATCCTAATTCCTTTTGGCCTAATTGCTCTCAGTGGGAAGTAAACAGCTTTTAACGTATGGCAACCGGGACACGGGGATTTCAAATTGGGAGGGAGGTGGGAGGAGGAGGAGGAGGGAGAAACATGTCAGGAGAGAATGAGACAGATGAAGGTTAAAAATGGAAAATTGGAGCAGTAGACAAAAAAAAAAAAAAAACAGAACAGTGGTGTAAGAAAGAAAAAACTCTTGGTGACAAAGCTGCACGCATTTTAGGATTTCCAGCTTTGTCGCGTTTCTTTCATGTCCTCCCCCTTCCTATTTATGCACCTCCTCCCCTCAGAGGAGTCACTCATATTTTCAGCCCATCTCAGTTTTCGTTTTACTTCAAGTTTTTTTTTCTTTCTTTGAATAATTTACTGTAGCAGGGGAGAGTGGAAGTGCATTTATTTTGAGTGTGTTTGGGCTTTAAACAGAATGCCTAATGATCGCCGATGGGAGAGAGACTGCATTAATCCCATTTATGTTGAGACCTTTTAGATGCACTGACACCCGTGGCAGACACACCGGGCCCAGGCGCCGCGTTCCACTGTGTGTGTGTGTGCGCTTGTCGCATGGGCATGTATCACATGCGCACAAATGATCCTCGTCTGCATGTGTGGGAAGAACCCCCACATCACTCTCAGCGAGTGCATAAAGGCGAGTCAGGATCAAAATGCTAGCAACAAGCACACAGGCCCTCATGCAATGACAGCTGGGCCTTTGGGGCTTCCCCCGAACTCACTCAATGGATTAAAAAAAAAAAAATGTTTTCACTGTGTGTACTTCTTTCTGTTTTGCAGTTGGAACAAATGTATTCAAAAACATTTGCATTCATCCAAGTAGACTTCATATTTCATTTTTTTTTCTAGTACTGGAGTGATCTAATGGATGATAAGTGTTGTACACGCAGCTGCAGTTATATGCAGAACAGTGACTGCAATTCATCCAAACTGAAAGCTCGTGTCTTTGAATGACACAACTTAGACGCAGCGCATCTGCTATGCCACAGTCGACAGGAAAACAGAGGGATGACAACAGAATGCCTTCTTTACTTTATCTGAATAAAAATAACCTAAAAAATGAGCTCAAAATTCAGCTAGGGGGGTTATACATTTAAACCTGGCAACCTGGGTGTTTGTCCAGTTTGTGTTACCTCAGATGATGAACTGGCAACAAATTAAAATAGAAACCTATTCCCACCTACAAAAAGAGACTGAATTAGAACTGATTGGATTCAGGACTAAACTGGATTGCTTTTATTTGGGATAATAAACAACACAAATTTGCTACACAGCTTGTTTCCCGCCATTAAAAAATCAATTAGCTTTACATTTAAAGATCAACTCCAATGAAAATGGTGTTTTCTGAGTTTTTAACATGTTTTTGGGGCATTTTTCTGATGATGCAGGACATAAAATTGCTTTTCTGTGTATTTCTTCATTGAAATAGTTGTGAATCAGGACCAGATGAAAAAGTGTTGGTTAAAAAAGAGCTTATTTGTGATGTAGAAAATACGCTGGGTGGGCCACAAGCTCCCTGCTTCGCTCCACCCTGATAGATCCCCTTGCAGACGACTACATCCATGTACATCTGTACTGAGCTGGCCTCTGGCTCCAAACCGCACTGCTGGATAACTCCAATATTGCTCGCCATTTTTGTGGGACTGGTAATTTTAGTTTGAGGATGTGAGGCAAGCAGCAGGGAGTGTAAACACATGGGTGATAGGAAATTAGAAAATGAGACAGATTTTTTGCATTTTGTCTAAAAACCGCACAATCATAATAAAAAGACCACTGGGAACACTTTAACAATAGATCAAAATATGACTGAAGTGGGATGAGTGGACGAGGCGAAGCGGAGGATGCTTGCTGTCGCGGAGTCCATTCATTTCTCATAATGCACACTTTGAAGGCCATCATCTCTTATTATATCTAGATAAACAAACAAACAAAAATCTGTGTTGAATTTAAAGTTGTGAACTTTATTTTTGAACAGCCACATTCTGCAACTCGTAAACCAACAAAAACCTCAAACTTTTTCTGAATTAAAAATATCAAAAGGATGCACTGACAAATGAGGGGTTACTTCCTAAACTACGAGTTACTATAGGACCACTTCATGAGAATGATGATGATAAAGGCAAAATTGACCGGACAAGACTGTTGCAACTTACCTTTAAACTGTTGCAGGGAAACGATGGTTATGATCTTATGATATGATCAGCCACAGACAATTTATTTTGTAGAAAACGCTCAGAATCATGTAAACAAGAGTTATCCCACTGCTGTAACATTATTAAACATGTTTGTGAAAGATTACATCATCTAGCACATGTTGATTTTTTCAAGCTGTTTTTAAAGAAATATATTAAAGAAAACCTCTAAACTTTATCATTGATCTGAGTTCCTCAATTTGGTTTTGGCAGAAGAGAAAAAGTCTGACACTTTGAATGATTTTCACTCTGTATTTGAAGTTAGGAATTTCAGTTTGTTGTTATCCCGCACACTCTGGAGCTGTTGCAACTACATTTCACTACTGTTGTGACCGAAACAATTTGGAAACATGGATCTTGAATTAAAAACGGAGCTGTGAATCCTCTTTTTTTTTATAATTTTCTTTTCCTCCTTGCACTTCTGTTGCTGCACTGGCAGAAGGCCGGGCTCACCGCTGAGATCTCGCACAGTTTCCCTTAAATGTGCTTATTATGAACCTCCCTGAGTGTTTGCCTCTAGAATACCCCGATCTTTGCCGGAGCATATGCCACGATGCGTCTACAGGTCAGCATATGGCATCATGAAACATTTTCATTTTGAGAAGGAAAGAAAACAAGAGAAGGAGAACCGTTGGTTTTCTTCTACCTCCCTCCACTCCTCCCCCTGCTCTCCATCCATCTGTTGTTTCCTGTCTGACAGTGAAGAGGGGAAAAAAAATAAGTGAAACATCTGATAAAACCCCTGTGGTGTGTTGTTGGAGCTGATAGCCCTGCAGTGTGGCGGCTCTCTGAGTGTGTATGTGTGTGACCGGCTGCACATGTGCACACCTCTGTTGATGTGGGCCTGTGTGTTTTGGGCCGTCTTACATATGTATGGGACAGAACGTAATGAATGGTCCGGTGCTGCAAGCAAGTGAAAACTGCAGAGTGCACGTTTCAGCCGTGACGCTCTGCCTCTTGTGTGGAGAGCTCTGCAAAATTCTGTGACTATGATTAAGACGAAAAAAAAAACCCTGTGTCGTTTTAAAGGACATCATTTCTGCAGAGCGGCAGTGCTTCAATAAAAATTTGTGGGCAGGACTATTGAACCAACCTCCTGTCATCTGTTTATACTCTCTACCGCCAGCCCCTCGCAACCCCAAGCTAACATTAGCGAGCTATGACAAATAAAATGGCGAGCTATAAGGCCGGTTTTGAGTCAGATGCCAGCTCGGACGAGGAAAACGAAGATGTCCATAAACCTCCATACGAGTGGATGCATCACAATGTAGCAGAGCAGGAAGCTTGGTCAAGCCGCCAAATTTAGTTTGCTCTTTGATTGCTGATGTCAAAGCGATTTTGAGAGGTGCACGACTCACTCACTGTTTTTTTGTGTGGCAAACAAAGTTGGGTGTTATCGTAACTATGCTAGTGCGGCTAGCAGTATCAGACTGTACTTTTATGTGCTACTAACAAGGTTGGGAGTTAGCATAGTCATCGTCATGTTCGTCTTGGTTTGTTTTTCCTTTTTTTCCCCCCCGGAAACAATGTAGGGCAGTTACAAGCATTGTAAACACGCAAAGGCAGCTAACGTTCCTAACATGTAGTGTCTTACAAACAAGTTCTGGAGTTATTGTGATTGCAGTTGATGGAGTCTGACTGATGGACTTGTCTCTGACTCTTGTCTCGCTTAATATCGTTTGGTGCGCCTTATGTCTGACATAAGTCCAAAAATAGACTATTGCTTTATGGTGCGCCTTTAATCCCAGTGCATTATAGTGTTCAGCGATACTTGGAAATGCGAGTTTAAGCTAACTTGTCCGTATATATTGTAGCCTCCGTGTCCCACACTGAGGCACGGAGACTTAATCTCGTTTAAGGTTTTTTAATCTTGTTACTGTAGGCCGTAACCAACGGCGTACAACTTGCCCAGAAACTCCTATCTCTCTCCCGCTAAGAGAGCGCTCCCCCCAACTTTTATTCCCTCACTCCCGCACCAGCCCTCCTATTTTCTGTATTCGGCCCATAGCTGAACCCCATTGGTCCAAACTCCCCAACGACAGGCTGAGCGACAGAACTGACGGCCAACCAGCATCTCTGCTTGATGCGTTCAATGAACTCCGGAACTTTGAACGCGACTCAACAGCCACCCAGTCCAACTCAGTCCGCTACAATAAATCCTCCATCATGAGAAAAAGGCCACAAGAACATGTTAAAAACACCAAAAACGCTGTTTTCATCTAAGTGAGTCTTTAAAGACAAACACAACCCAAAAAAGTGATCAGGGTACACAAATATTTACTCTAACAGGACTTCTATTTTAAATCTGAAGTTACCAAACAGTTGGATAGTGCATGTTGGCAACGCCGTTGACAGCTGATCACAGTAAAATTCCTTCATGACAACAAAACTTTTTTTCCTTCAGAATTGTTTTGCTTGGAGAAATCTGAACTATCCAACTTGAAATGAATGTTTTTTGTATTCTCGTTGTAACACAAGGCAGATGTATTCCTTCCACAAACATTTTGCATGTCGGGAAAAACAACTTTTTAAGATGATTGCAAAATACTTGAACATAGCTTTTCCTGCATGTTCAGCACATGCCTATTTACTATAAATACACATCAAATACGGTATTTTCTATCAGTTCCTGCCACCCTGTGATTACTCAAACTGCCAGCCGTGGGTTTTATAAACCGCTCAGACGATGGTGTCTGCGCGCTCATAGTTTGAAATCAACTTTATGCTAATACTCTTCCGCAGCCTGACAGTCTCCGTGAGGGCAAGCATTAGCATAAGTATCTGGTGCTGGGAACAACAGGAGCTCTGTGTTGTTGGCATACAGTCTGTAGGTGTGTGTGCGTCTGTCTGTCTGAAAGGAGGACTTCACAGAGATGATGTGTTCAGTCTTCTGCCTCGTTTGCTCCTCCACTCTGTCTTGGTTAGACCCCTTCCTTCTGCTCAGGTCTCATTTACACCTTTAGAGGAGTGAGAATTCAGAGACCCGACACTTTCTGTCATAAAAGCTTGTGGCGGAGATAAAGTGCCCGACTTAGTGAGTCCCATAGGGCTTCTCGTTTTGAATATATTGTGTTTTTAACATGTTCTTTATAGAAAGAGGCCTCAGTACATCACACATGTAAAGATTCAGTGATGTTTTTAAGTCTGATGCATATAAAGTAACTATTTTAGTTTCTGCACTATAGGGCACAACGTCAATAGATGATCTATTATCTATCTATGTTTTCATGCATAAGGCGCACCAAACTATAAAGCACATGAAGCGAGACATTACAATCAGACATAAGTGTGTCGGTCAGGCGGACTCTACAAAACTATTCACAGCATTGACTGTATAATGCTGCAATCACACCGATTTGTGCATCACGGGTGTCAAGTTTCAATGTTCGGTCAATGCAAAGATGCAATCTAATGTTCTGCGGCGCGGTTTGGGCTTCGGGTGTGGCAATCAGGGACTCTGTTTTGGGAACGTGACGTTATCAGTGAACCAATGAAAGGTTAGAAAAACAATTCCAATATGGCTGCTAGATACAGGGATTTTTGTCCTAAACTATCTAACATTTTCTCAACCCACTGGGACCGGGGGGTAGCCGGAGACCACCCCAGTTACTGTTGGGCAGAGGCGGGGTACGCCCTTGACAGGTCATCAGACTGTCACATAGCCAATAGAGCTGGAGCGATCGAGCCCGCTATGCTAGCTAGCCATCCAGTGGACAGCAGAGCGAGCTCCGCTACCCAGGGTCGGGCATTGTAAGCGAGTGTCACTGCCTGACTTATGATGTTTTTCTTATCTTCTTGTTTTTATCAAGACAATAATAATAATAAAAAAAAAACATCCTGCAGTTTTAGTTTTATTCTCCCCTCTCGGGTTAATGCTCAAACTGGGCGACAGACGGACGGAAGTAATGTTTAAAACGGCTGTAACCCACTGCTCCTGGAGAGACTGAGGGGCCAGACATGGCGATGTGGCAGCCGGCGCCTCTGTCCAGCTCTCCAAAACGTATAAACCCAAACCACCAAATGTGGCAAAGAATGAAATTCAGAAAAACATTGGCAGTTGCTCTGCGGCTGGAGTGTCAAGGCGTCAAGGGCAGACGTGGAGCAGTAAATTTGACGACCATCAATAGAGAGGTGGCAGGCGCGAATTTGAAGCATGACGCAGAAAATGGCCTTCTTCTGTTTCCAACTAAATGAAGCCTCTCCAGTCGCCATTTCTTATGATGATGTCGGCATGTTGAAAACCAAACAACTTCAGTAAGCAGTGATTGGTTTGAATTGGGCTTGGTCAACATTTCTATGGCAACCGCTGTTGCCAATCAGGTGAGCATGTTAGAAGTCTGCGCCCCTTCCACTGAAAGTGAGCTCAGGAGAATCAGTCAATTAAACGCTTCGGACATAACTTGAATAACTTGCACTGCAGAAAAAATAGGGAAAAAAAGACAAGTTAGTAAGGGCGTGTTATTCTGCTTATTCTGACAAATAGAATGACTGAGTAATAGCTGCTTATTTTTTATCAGACATCTATAGGAAGGGAGAGGGTCACTCACTCCAGTTATCTCATAGAGCCAATTGTTCACAGTAACTCAGGTAGTTGAGCAGGTCGGCAAATGATTGAAGGGTTGGCGGCTCGAACTCCCCAGCCAACTGCCGTTGTGTCCTTGGGCAAGACACCAAACGACTTCGGTTTATCTGGTTCCGTCCTAAGCTGGTTTGTCTCCTATTACAGTGGTAGATCTTATAAGGTCTGTGTTGACTCTCTATCTTCAAAAGTAAAAATCCTGTCTTGTGGAGTTCCCCAAGGTTCTGTATTGGGACCCATTCTATTCACTCTCTACATGATTCCCCTTGGGAGACTCATCAGCAAATTTTCAAATATTTCGTATCATCTTTACGCTGATGACATTCAACTTTATTGCTCCTTTGTAAAAAATGATTACACAAATCTATCATATTTACTAGACTGCTTGGCCAGAATTAAAGTTTGGTTAAATGACAACCATTTACTCCTGAACCTTAATAAGACAGAGACAATAATTTTTTCTTCTGATGACGAAATTCCCTCCATCAAAAGACACCTTGGTTCACTGAGCTCTTCTGTCCAGCCCTGTCTCAGGGATCTTGGTGTCTGGTTTGACAAAGCTATCTCTCTAGACTCTCACTCAAAGCTCTTGGTCAAAAACTGTTTTTATCCCCTGAGGAATGTGGCTAAACTGAAGACAATGTTTACCAGATTTGGCCTTGATCTGATCATCCATGCTTTTATCTCCTCTCTTTTAGACTATTGCAATTCTCTTTTTACTTGTTTTAACAAAAAGCCTCTTAAACGTCTCCAACTGGTCCAGAACTCTGCTGCAAGGCTTTTAACTGGAACCAATGAGCGCACTCATGCCACCCCTCTGCTTTTATCTCTACATTGGCATCCTGTTAAATTTAGAATAGATTTTAAGATTTTGATTTTAGTTTTTAGAGCCTTGCACAGACAAACCCTGAACTATATTTCTGACCTTTTAACTCCCTACACTCCTGCACGTTCCTTGAGGTCCACTGATAAAAATCTTTTATGTGTTCCAAAGACTCATTTTAAAACTTAAAACCTCCCCCTGTCTCTGCGCCAAATTGACTCAGTCGAGTGTTTTAAAGCTCAAGTTAAGACATTTTTATTTAGGAGAGCTTTTAGCTGACTTTTACTTGTATTCACTTCTGCCTGTTTGTTTGTTCACTTCTATTCCTGTGTGTGTTTTATTGGGTCTTGCTAGTGATTTTATATTGGTTCAACATTGTGAAGCACTTTGTGATTTGCTCTCTGAGAAAAGTGCTATATAAATAAAGATTTACTTACTTACTTACTCACCCTCCCTGCTCCACTGGTGTATCATGCATATGAATGAAATGGTCAGCCACGCCTCTGTCAGTCTGCCCCAGGGCAGCTGTGGCAACATCAGCAGCTACCATCACCACGTATGAATACGGAGTGAATGAATAACGGGAACATATTGTAAGTGCCTTGAGCGTCTGGAAAAGCGCAGAAAAATCCAATCCATTAATATTTTGTATTATTACTTGCCACATTACAATACCTTTAACTCCTAAACTCTTTTCTACATGCTAAAAAACAAACTGACACCACAAAAACAAACATTACTGAGGCTATGCTAACTCCCAACCTTGTTGGTAACCCGTACAAAATCACAGTCCAACATTGCCACCCTTTAGCCAAGTTAGCGTATTCACAACAACACTCAAACTGCTTTGCAACTCAAAAAAATGTTTTAAAAAATAACACGACAAAGCGCTGTGTACCTCTCAAAATGACGTCATCAGTAAACACAACCAGAATTAATCCACATATATGGCCTTGCTGTTTTTAATCAATATTATGGCTAAGTGCGGAAAATACAAATGATCATTTGTGTAGAGAATGAAGATGAGAAGATTCTCACTCTATAATCTCATAAGTGGGAAATGAAGGTTGACTTGTAAAAATATAATTTGACGTTTAAAATCGTTTACTTGATTCTTTTTTTCCTGTCTATACTTTGTTTTTGTCTTTTTTTTTCATGTGTAGCCTAAGGACCAGCAGGACACTTTAGCAGAACATACACAAATATGCACAAACACACCAACTTTAAAGCTGCTTTTGGCACCACAACATCCTGTGTGGGTGTGTGTGTGTGTGTGTGTGTGTGTGTGTAGGGGGAGATGGGGGGGGGCTAGCTGTCTGCCCTCATCAGTGCCAACATGTTGCCTACATGCAGGCTGCTCGGGGGGACCTTTGTGTCTGTGCGTGTTTGTGCGCGTTTGTGTGCGTTCAGGCTTTTTTACCAATACTTGCTGCCCGTGTGAGGACAACAGAGCTCATTACACTGGTGACCCTGTTCCCATTTGACGTGTGTATTCACATCGAAGGCGTGTGCGAAGCCCGGTCAAAAGGGGGCTGCTTTGCACTGCAGGATGAAAGCGCGGGTGAGTCACCGCTAACAGGACGCACAAAAGGCTGGAAAAGACTTCAGGCGTAAAGAAAGTCAACACAAACTTATGTTAAAACTGCAAATGCTCCCTTTTGATCTGATTTTGCATTTAAAGGTTATGTGTCTCCATTCACAGCGCTGAAAGCTTTTCATGTGTCAAATCATCTGCTGTGCAGGAAAAACACTTGTCATTGAACTCCTCTATCAAATGTAAACATCCAAATCCAACCTTGACACTTTTTTCCTAAGAATATTAAACACGTTGGACTTCAAAACCATTAAAGGTGCACTTTCTATACCATGTGTCCCTGATTCCACTTTTTCCAATGTGGAGAACATTTTTTCTTTACGCCTTTTTGTGAAGACCTTCAGAGAGCGGAAGAATGACCCCCTGACCCCATGATTGAATTTTCTATTTTGAAATCGAACCTATCGGAAGGCTCCAAAGAAAAATGCAGATTGACTTTGGTACAGCAGAAAAGCAGGGGCTCCTTCACATTTCTAAGGCAGCGTATTTAATCTCATGGATATGCAAAGCAAGAACATTTCATTGAAATAACTGCATTTAAGTGAACGCAGATTGTAGTGAATGAAAGCCCCTTTGAGATTATATCCAGACTAGAAACTCCTGATGCAGCCGCTACATTGGACAATGATTGGAAACTACAGATGTTAGAACTTTGTGTTATTTAATTTGCGAATGAGATTATTATGTTTAAATATAATGATTAAAATACGCTGAAGTTATCTCTACTACTTAATGTTTTTCCCCTCCATAGCCAGCAGCTGTCTGACTGTCTGACTGCAGAGCCTCACAGTCTATGCATCCTTCACCCTTATCAGGCCTGGCATTTGCACATACTCCTGACACATTGGTCCTGGCTGGCATTTGCAGATGATTTAGAAAGGCAGAGTCTTAAAGGCTAATGCGCCCGGACACGGATGGACACACCTGCACTCTGGCTTGGAAGTGTGCGCATGTACAAGTAGATCTGCAAAACAAAATAAGGCTTAATATGGATGTTTCCGTCTCCCGTATCCCAGGATGTATGTTGTTGTTGTTGTGTGTGTGTGAGTGTGTCCTCTGGTCCCTGAGGCTGCGGCGCTGTCAGGAAGTATTGGTGTCGACGTTGAGCACCGTCTGACCCACGGAACGCCGATGTTTATGTCAGCTTAAAGAAAAAGGGCTCACCCTTTTCACTGTCAGCTGTTCTGTATGTGTGTGTGACTGGAGGTTTTAGCCCAGCTTTGAAAACTGACACTGTGCTGGAAGTCCCTGCTTTTTCCTGTAAGTCCGTCTCTTTAAAAGTTCTATGGATCTATCTTTTCTTTTTTTACTTTTTTATTTCAATAGTGCTCTTCAAGTGTTTGCAAAACGACTGTTTGGTTCGCCAAAAAGTCACCAAAAGACATATTTTAGATTCCTCTTTTACAGGAAAAGAGCAGCAGTAGTTTATCTGGATGTTGATCTTTTTTTTTTTTTCAGCTTGCTAATGTAGTCTTGTTTTCAGTTTCAAGCTCTAATCATCATCAGAATGCGTTTGATCTTAAACACATGGTGTGCGTTGGGGTTAGGGCTTCTACTTTCCAGGCATCAGCTGTTTGTGATCCAGACTTACATCGGGGCTGGAAAAATGCTTCCTCTTGATTGCTGATCATCAAAAGAATGTGGAAAAGTATCACATATTTACACAAAAAAGGCACATGTTTACTGTACCAGAAAAAAACATTTCCTTTTGTTATTTTAATTTGTTCAAAGTATTGTGCAAAAAAAAAAAAAATTCTAGCTTTTTGGTTAAATCCAAATGAGGACTGGATTGCAGAGACTAATGTATGTTGTTTTTATTTTTATTTAAATACATTCAAAGTTCTAAGTTTAGTGAATTTCTTAAAATGGATGGATGGAAGTGAAATATTTTTCAGAAAGGTAGAAGCCCATTGTACCCAAACAAAAAAGAATAAAAAATCAAATAATCTACTTTATCTTTTTTCCTTTTTCTTCCAACTGACCACAATCCAGATGTGGTTTCAAGTTAACCCAGATCACCAAACCAATGCAATAAATTGCATTAGACCCTTTTCTCTAACTGCAGTTTGCGTTGGCGTGACGCACACATGGACATAGCGTCATATATGTTTAAACTATTGCACCTCTGTATATCAGCAGCAAGTGAGTGGGACATTTAAAGGTAAAAGTATTTTAATGTTAGTCTTATTTATCAAGGGGCCACAATGGGACAAAAATGGGAACAAGATTATTAAAAACAACAGACAATTGTTGGCTCAATACGACTAAACTTTTTAATGGTAAACGTGTCCTAAATGAAGGTTCATTCAGTGCTTTCCAAATTTCTTTTATTTTTAAAGCCTGCTCTCTTACTGTCCATGGTTTAATTTTTTTCGTGTACTTCTCTGGTCTTTTTCACCCGTTTTTAAAGTAATGTACCAGTTTTTGGGGGAAGAGATTTTGGAGCCACTGGAAGGCACTCTCTGAGACCTTCAAAGCAGATATCATAATTATTAAATACAAAATGCAGAAGTGAAAAAGTAGTGGAAATCAAATTGAATCCATTTTGTCTTTATACTTTGCTGTAAGGTTTCCTTTAAAAAAACAATGTTTGGGTGAACAGCAACTGTTCTGCTTGTGTAAGTCCTCCCTAGTGGTTACACGGTAAACTGCAACTTAGTACAGTAAGGAGAGGCAAGGCAGAGCATGTTTATTTGTATAGCACAATTCATACAGAAAGGTATTCAAAGTGCTTCACAAAACAGGAAAATGCTTTAAAAACACAATACATAACAGTGTAAAGATTAAAACCCTACATAATCATTCTAACATTTAATTTAAAAGAGAAAATAAAATAAAAAGATAAGGACCCTTTAATTTTATACACTGCTAAACAGGAATGTTTTGAGTCTATATTTGAACCTTAACACAGTAGAGGCCTGTCTCACAACCTCAGGGAGACTGTTCCAGCTTTTAGCTGCATAAGACTGAAACGCTGATTCCCCTTGTTTGGTCCTGACTCTGGGCACCTGCCAGGGCCTGTGGTCCTCAGAGTCTGAGATGGTTCATATGGCGCTAACATGTCAGAGACGTACTTTGGTGCTCGGCCATGGAGAGACTTGTACACAAGCAGAGCTGCTTTAAAGTCTTTTCTTTGAGCTGCAGGAAGCCAGTGCAGAGACCTGAGCACAGGACTGATGGTACTTCCTGGTTTTGGTCAGGACTCGAGCAGCACCTTTCTGGATGTACTGAAGCTGTTTTACAGCTCGTTTGGGGAGGCCAGTGAGCACGCCGTTACAGTAATCTAACCTACTGGAGACAAATGCATGATTAGCATCTCCAGGTCTACATTACGGGTTTTTTTCTAATGTGTTTTAGTCTGGAAGTCAAAGATTTGCAAGTCTTAAGCTACGTCCACACGCGTGTCCAATTTCAATGTTAAGTCAATGATGCGATCAGAGGCCCTGCGGTGCGTCCTTCCATAGACCATTGAGGGACAGCGAGACGTCAAACTGGGTCACGTAGAGACAGAAGTACCTCTGAAAGCGACCGTTATTCAGATGCAGCTCCTGCAGTCGATGCTTCCATGTAACCTTTGACATTTGCTCCTCCCACATGCATCGGGAGCATCAAGTTTATGACCGCTTTTTTTTTGGACAAGCGCCTGGCAGCAAATTTGGTGCTATGGTCAAAAGAGAGTCAGTGAGCGCGCAAATCGCAATTAATGTGTGAGCATTAGATTTTAGCAAATTGAAGTAGCTTCCTCCTTAAATAAATTCAATGAAACGATTTTAAAACATCATGAACCCAAACTGAAGTCTAATCGACCACTTTAGCAGTTTAATCTCATATTACTGTTTGAATTTGGGCTCGTTCACTTATCTGATTTTATTTCAGTGATTCATTCCATTTGATTTCATGTGTAACCCTAGTTCTATCCTAGGCACTTTAACATTGGGAGTGGGGTCATCTACACCCACTAGACAGTGCGCTGAATCTTTTTTCTACAATGATTTGTGATCTTCACTGGTGTCCATGGATTACATGAAATCTTTCCACCTTTATCCACCTTTGTCATGGTAGGGAGAACACGTCAATGCAAGGATGGGTTCATCTAAGATAGCACAAGGGTTAAATTGTCAATGAAACCATGTGTCTATATTATTTAAACATGTTTTGGTACAAATTTGCACAGGATGCTTTTCGGCAACACACGTCAGAGCCTCATTTACCAAAGACAATTTTATTTAGCTTCGTCAAAATTTGGCTTTAATTTATGACGCATGATTAGATACTAAATATTGTGTGCAGGATTTTTTTTGGGGGGGGGGTTTAAAGAGAGGTTTTGCTTTGATGAAGTAAAGCCAACACGATTGTGAACCCCGTACAGAATGACTGTCCTCCACAAATGCCAATTAAAGCACCGAGCCTCATTTGAATATATCTGATTATTATGCAGCTCTCTCCCTTACATATTCAAAACGAGGTTCTCAATCCAATTAAATGGGCCATGTGCTGTAAAGGCGTGGGCAAACATGATTGAAGGCAGAGTTTAGGATGACAAACAGGAGCAATCTGAAAGAGATGGAAAACCACTTGCTGTGAAGTTAATGGAAGATTTGGTGATGATCACTGATGGAGCAATGTGTGTAGTGTTTCCGTGTTTGTGTGTGGGGAAAAAAAACACAGAAACACTAAACAATTCAAAAAAACGTGTACCTTTTTTTTTTGATTACAGTAAAACTCGCATGTTTTTGAAGCAAATTGAACATTTACTGAGGGACGGCGAACATGTTTCATTTCCAATTTGACATCCACAAACAAAAATTTTAAGTAATGAATGCAAAAGTGTTTTATTTATATCACAGATGATGGTTTTTAAAAACCCAAGACCTAAAGGCGTCTACTTAAAGAACTATTGAGTTTCATGTTAGCAACAGAACCTTTTTAATTGGCTTGTGTAAAAAAAAGACAGAAAAAAACCCTCCAAGTGTCAGAGGTGCCCTTTACTCCTGCCATTAAGACAAAGCAGAAAAAAAAAGCAGCAAATCCTGACACACAGTGCAGGCAGTGGTCTCACTGAGACCTTCATCTGTCTTTGGTTCAAGGCTTTTTTTTTTTTTTTTTTGGCTTCCTTTCCAGCTCGCGTTCAGAAGGTGCCTGATGCTTTTCTGTCAGACTTCCACGCCTGATGAATGCCTTGGCCTCCCGCTGCTTCACTAAATATGCGCAGTGAAATGAGCTGAAACACGGGCCTTAATTAAAAAGTGGGGACCCACGAAGATGTGATTAAAGCATCGCTTCGCGGATTAGAGTGACTAAAGCGTCTCCAAAGGCACACGGGAAGAGATATAGAGAGGCAGAAAGAAGGAGCAGAATGAGCCAGTGATTATGGGACCTCTTTCTTTCTTTCTTTCTGCCTCCCCCCCTATAGTTTCTCTTCCCGATGCTTCAGAGAGAAAACAACTCTGACTGATCTTGGCAGCTATGAATTCAAGGCCCCGTGTAATGTATTTTTGTAAAATACACATTATTAGTAAACTTTTTCTTGTTCTTTGTGACTTAATCTCATGTTATGTTGGAGAAAAACACAATTACTTATTTTTAAAGGTTAAATGTTTCTTAAAAATAAGGTGATTCTGCATTCTGTAAGCAGTTTGCAATAAACCAAACATTATGATTATTGTTTCCACAGAAATTTATGAATCTGTTTGGATATAACATGCTAAAATTATGAATTTTGAAATGTTCGTTTCTCTTAAATAAAAATCTGCATTTTGCCTTTAAAAACACAAATATCCATGAGTTTGAGATTTTGACGAACTCTATGTCACAGCGCCTTATATATGGATTTATTCTAGTTGTGTTTACTGATGTTGAAGCAATTTTGAGAAGTAGACTGTGCCCTGTAGAAACATCAGTCTGGTATTTTACGAGTTGGAAACACGTTTGGGTGTAATTGTGAATATGCTAACATGGCTAACACATAGCAGTGTTGAACTGTGATGTTTGTGTTTACGTCTTATTAACATGGTTGGGAGTTAGCATAGTCACAATAGTGTTAGGTTGTGTCCGAATTCCCACCCTAACCCCTAACTTCTAAAATACTATATAGTCTATGTAGTGCTGGGTAGCTCGGTTGGTAAGATGAGAGACTATCACGCAGGAAACCAGGGTAAATGGGGCCATTACCATTTATAACATCACCCAATGAGGGCCCTTGGGATAGGCCTTTAACGCCACTGCCTCCCAAGCGCGGTTCGGCTGCAGCTCACCGCTCTTCCCAGGGGACGGGTCAAATGCGGGGAACACATTTCCCATTGTGGGATAAATACAGTTTAATAAAAAAAAAGAAATACATTTTAAAAACAATTCGGACGCCATGCTCACTCCTTTTTTCTTTGTTTGTTTAAACAGCGGATGTGACGTCATCGATTTCACAAAGTTAACGGCGATCATTTACGAGTATCAAATAATACATTTAAAAACATTTTTCGGTAAAAAAAGTTCAGACGCAATGCATTGTGGTCTATATTCACCGAGCATCGATGGGAATATCGCCGAGCATCGATGCACACTGGTTTTTCGCCGACACTTCTGGGAAATTTGCAGGGCACTCAATTTTGGAATTTTAGATTCGAACAGCACTACAAAATGGCGAACACACTATATAGTGCCCTATTTAGGGATTAGGGTGGGAATTTGGACATACCCTTTGTTTTAGCAGTATCAGCCTGTTGACATGTTGCAAGCAAGGTTAGAAGTTCCATGTACTGTAAATATGTAAATGCGGCTAATGCTTCTAATGTGGCTAGCGTGCAGCGTGTTACAATCAGTTCTAGAGTTACTTTGAACAAACTTTATAAAGTCTGACTGACTGACGGACTTATCTCTGACTCTTAATGTGCCCTATAGTTTGGCGCGCTCTATGTATCCCATGAATTTGAAGAGTGCGCCTTATAATCCAGAGTGCACTGTAGTACGGAAAATATGGAAAGTTTGCAAATGTGTGCGCTGTGTGTGGGAGACTTCAGACTGCGATCCGTCCCGCAGCTCTAGGTCAACGAGCTACGGAACTCAGGAGAACCGGGTCTCACGGTAAAAGTGTGTGTCCGGGCAGAGCTCAGACCGTCAGCTCACACACCGCCCCAAAGCCGCTGTGTTCAAAGCAGAAATGTCGCTCAGTCCTTAGAAACCGTTCAAACAACAATCACGTGGATTTGTGTTTCCAGTCGTGTCCCGACAAAATAAAGGCTGATGTTATTCCCACATATTTACCTGCAGCCAAGATGCAGATTGCGGCATTTCCTGCATGGATTTTATGTTCATCAAAGTCTAAATGTTGTTGTTAGCGTGTTAGCCTTTCCTAACCTTGGCTTCTTCCTGCTCCATTCTTCCACAAAAAAAGCCCTGACCACACGGATTAAAATTAAAATGATGAGCGAACAGGCGCTTCATAATAACCGTAACATTAATAAAAGCATGTTTATAAAATCATCTCGTATATTGCTGAGCTGCCAGATATCTATGTATGTAGCCGCTTGGCTTCTTTACAGCAGAACTCATTTCCTCTTTCGGTTTTTCACACACTACTGCGCATGTGCGAATGATTTATTCTGACCGAAAGTGTGACCCATGTGAACGTTTGTTATAATCGGAAATAGTTTTTCTATGTACACGGTTGAATTCTAATCCGATCATTGATCCGATCAAGATATTTTGCACATGTAACCGCGGCTTATGGTGTCGACTGGCAGCGTGGCGGGGGCGTGGCATCACGATGGTGTCTCTCCATCGTGGTGTCAGTCAGCCATCACGTCCATCGGCACAACCTTAATTGTGCATCTTAGCTGGACCTATTTGGTGTAATAATTTCCATCCGTTTTTGAGCCTTTCCCTGATCTCAGGTATCTGTAACGATTGTTTTGATCTCCAATGAACAGCGCCTGTTCTTTTATAAACCACAATTTGACAACAATGAAAATATGGGAGTGGGTGACCGGCTGCTCTAAAATAACTTGTGACCAGGGATTACATGTGCAAAAAGTCACAAGAAAGAAAATCCAAGAATGGTTACTGAATTTTGTTTGTCCTTTACTGATTTGTGGTTTAAAGAGTAAACTTTAAAAAAAAAAAAAAAAAAACTTCAACACAAACTCAAAATTGGGAGCACATACCATTATCATCCTTAAATTTCAAAAAGTCCAAGTACAGTAGTGTCCAGCAGTAAGAAGTAGACAAGAGAATCCATGTTCAGAAGAACCCATTGATAGAGGTTACAGAACTGTAAAATTGGAGTCTTCTTTTGGGTTTAATAGTTATAATTTAACAGTGTTAACTGAACTGTGTTAATAAGGACGTTAAATCAGAAAACAGTAGATATAGAAGACTAAATACACACAAATAGATTACTGATTTATTTACTTGTTGATTTTTTTTATTTGGGTATTTTTATTGTTAATTTGAATGAGAGTTTTATAAGTAAATTTTGTACAGAAAATGGTTAATAATGGAGTATAGTTAATAGTAAAGTATATGTTCCGTGCAAATTTACTGGCTCTCAGACACTCACAAGTTGTGCGTGTGTGTGCGCTAAGGTTGTGGCCCAGCCTCAGCTAGACCCCTGCCTTCAGTCGCCCCCAGGCAAATTGAGTTTGAAACCCGTGTTCTACGCAATTTAAATCTTACGCAACGGGGCATGATTTTTGCAAGACGAATACACGAATGTGAGGTTTTTATGACCGTTCCATATTTGTTCATGAATGTCTAACAGACTTTTCCCACATGTACCACAGATGTATAACTTTTATCTCTCGCATACAGGGAAACATATTACATTATAATTACATAAGTGACGCACAAATCACTTATGAATTCCATTTTAACAGCGCAATAATTACGCATGGTTCATGTTCTACGTTCTTGCGTGTTCTTTGCGTGGTTTACTCGTACTTCTTCCATGATTTTAATGTGGTTTATTCTTGATATATACGTGAATATACTTTTTCGCACATAGTCAAACATGGCGAATTTTCATCCGTGCAATATGCACAAAATGTTGGTAGCAGCTGTGTGACACAGCCTTGAACTTGTCATTCATTCATCATTTGTGTCTCAGTAAAAGGTGCAACATGAAACATTGCTTACTTAACAGGCGTCTAGGACAAAACATCTGAAAATATCACTCAAGAATCAATTTTGATAGACTCCCTCTAAGCCTTTTATATGTTTTCTTGTTTTTGACTGACGGCTTATATGCAGATACCCTTTTCTATTTAGAGCTGCTTACTGTATGGATACAAGGTCCTATATTAATCCATTTTGCACAGTAGAATCATGCAAAGTGGGGTAACGCTGGATAACACAAAGAGATTCACACTGCTTACACACTGATTTCTGAAGATAATCTCTTTAGCATCAATATGATTAAAGGCTGCATCTCATATCCATAAGATCTGCCATCAAGCAGTTTTTTCTAAGCAAATCTCTCCTGATTTAGATAAGTGTGGGATAAAAGTAGGTGGAAAATGTTTGAGAAATGTACGTTAATAAAGTTCCTGTAAACTGTCTAAATGTTTTTATCTGCTCTTTGACAATATTAGAATTAATTAAAGAAAGACACTTAAATAAGCCCAAAGAGAGAAAAAAAGCATTTATAGAGAAGACCCACACAATTTTAAGTGGGAAGACACGGATAAAACGATTGCTAAAAAAAAGGAAGCTCACAAAAGGAGGACTAAAGCAGAAGGAAATGAAAAGAAAAACCAAAAGCACTGAGGAATAACCCTTGTGCTATCCTATGGGGTCCAGATGACCCCACCCTTACATTGACGTGTTCTCCCTACCATAACAAAGGTGGTTAAAGGTGAAGAGGATTTCATGTAATCCATGAAAACCAGTGAAGATCACAAATCATTGAAGAAAAAGGGTTCAGTGCACTGTGTAGTGGGTCTAGATGACCCCAATCCCAATATTAATCTGGACCCCACAAGATAGCAGAAGGGAGAACAGAAAAGGTCACTGAAAACTCATCCCAAAAGAACTTACAAGTCAGTGAGGACGCTGTTAACAGGTTAACAGGTCAGGGACAGGTGATGCTGTTTGCCTTTGACTCTGCAGGATTTTTTTGCTGCAGCTTGTTGTCAAACGTGAGTGCACGGTGGTGTAGTGGCTAGCACTCTTTCCTCAGAGTAAGAATACCATGGTTCAAATCCTGGCTGGGTCTTTTTCTGTGTGGAGTTTGTGTGCTCTCCCAGTGCATGTGTGGGTTTTCTTTAAGAACTTTGGTTTTCTCCCACAGTCTAAAAACATGCTTATCGATTGATCAATGATTCTTATGTTTCCATATATGTGAGTCTGTGACCCTGCGATGGCCTGATGAGCTGTCCCGGATGTGCTGGATAGGTTTTAGTAACCTCTTGATCCTGAACAAAGGGAAGCTACGGACACACCGGGAATTTGACTAGTGTTCAAAAATGCGCTAAACGCTAGTTCTTGAACTTGTGTTTAGCATGAAGTGTTCACACTAGACAAGTAGGGAGGGGCTTCTTCTTCTTCTTATCTATTGTTTACTAGCGCATCTTTGCCACCTACAGTCGGAAGAGGCTCGGTACGAAATGTTGAAGCTGTGCGAATCTCACAAACCTTTCTTCAGACTTTATTTTCACATCTCTATTCTGATTTATAAAAGACTCGGTGTCTTGTAACTCCGGCTGGGCACAAAACGTAATTATTAATTTCTCCTCTGGTTCGTACTTCCGTGAATTGAATGAGACGTCCTCCATACGTCACTAGCCTCTGATCGGTCAAAGTCAACTTTCAATGGGTGTTCCATGGCTGTGCGTTTTGTACATAAAGCCTGATAACGGTCGTAGAAACTTGTGTAGCTAGGCGTGAACGTGAGAGTTAAAGCTACGTTAGCACCCCAATCTAAAGGAGCTTGCTGCCGTACAGAAGCTGCACCACTTTTACCCCAGGAAGCATCCCCAATCCCATCCACTCCCCCTTACATCTTCTCACTGCACACTGTGACCCACAGCCTTCGCAGGCTTTCCACAATCTGTCTTATTACGTCCAGTCCTATTCAATCTGGATCTTCTCTGTTTTACTCCAATAAATGTCTTCCTGTTTTGTCATTTCAGTCAGCTGTAGTCTGAAATGATGAGTCTGAGGGCGTTACATAAAGTCAGATGAACTGCAGGGGGGTCAAATTCCTCTGTCTGAGGCCAGACTAGAGGGGAAAAGAAGAACCAAAAGAAGGTTTTCATGCTGTGTTCCAACATTTTGAGGTTTTTTTTTTTTTTTTTTTTTTTTTATAGTTGTTAATCTGATTCCACAAATCATAGTTTTTATTTTGCAAACGTTCATCAAAAATGCATCAGAAATGTGTTCAAAAAGTTCATTAGAAAAATTATTCTCATTGCCTTATGAAGCTCTCGTCCATGTTGCGCTCCATCTCACTGTAACAAAGTGTGAATTCACTTCCTCATTAATACCGTATCTACTTTTCATCCGTGTCACCTGTCCTGCTGAGAGAGGATCTCACACCGAAAAGGCGCATGGTGTCACTGCCACCAAGGAAGTGGGATCTTGCAGCCATAATGCCCAGACTTCACTGTGTGTGCTGGCAGCCGCCTCATTCTCTGGCACTGACCTCACGGCAGATCTCACACAAGTCTGGCTGATAAATGATGAGGCCACCGTGGCAGACGCCAAACAGCTGATCCTCATACTGTGACTGTGTCCTGCTCTGTCACACGTCACTCATCTTCAATCCATTTTTGGCTTGACTGATAATGAAAAAACAAAGAGTTTAGGGATTTTTCTTTCTTTCTTGGTAGGCAAAAACAGCTTTGAATGTGTTGTAGGAGCGATATTACCTCTGAAGGTTTTAAGTCTGGATTTTTCTGCCTGACTTTAGTGTCCTCAGTCAGAGGATGAGATGTTATCCAAAGAAAATAGAAGAAGTCAGCATCAAGGGTGTTTCTTGGTTCCGGAAAGACTTCAGTCACCACAGAAACCTGTACATCTGCATTTTAGGGATCAAAAACAAAAGCGTCTGCATTTCCCACTCTCTGTCCCACGGTCCCAGTTTAATAAACTTTGCCCAGCACAAAGACGACCGTAAAATTCGAAGCAGGACACGGCCCGATGTGCTCTGGGTAAACGCCTGCAATGCCATTCTCAGCCCATCCAATCTCTGGCTTTTCTATCGGCCCCTTGCTGATTACCTCTGAAGTAAACCATGAAGTGGAGGAATAATGACCGTCAAAATGTCATCATGTGTTCACCGCTGACTTACAGAGGAGTGCACGGCCTCCCATTTGGCTTTTTCAGTGCTCAGGCCGAGACAGAGAAAATAAGAGGCAATTAATGTGAGTCTAAAGAAACCGAAGATAGTTAGACAGGAAAACTGGGGGTTCATCTGAGCAGCACAGACACTCTGATGCAATTGTGTGTACAAGAGTGGAGGTAAACAGCAAAGCTAAAAATACACAGATGAAGGAAGTTTGCAGCAATACCGGTGGTGCACAATGCTTTGACAGCCTTACAGCACGGTGAAACCACTTGATGAGGTGTTTCACTCCTACACACTCACACTCACACACACACACTCACACACATATATATATATACAGCTGCGTGACATTATGTCATTGACTCTCTTTTCTCATAATACAGGTCTGTTCCTGCTATCGCTGGGTCTGTGACCCAGTTAGAAAGCAAAGGAGATGAGATGCTTTGCAAAAACAGAAAAGGATGTGGATTTGCTTTAACAAAAAATAGCGGCAGATGTCTGTGTAGTCTTTGTCTTTGGTAAAGTTTAACTAGTACGTTTGTGCCTTGTCAAGTTGCAGTCTTAGTGTAAGGTTCATTCAGCAAGGCATTCACCAAAATAGATCTGCAACATTGTTCACTAAACATTATCAAAATATTAAGGTTTGACCAAAATGCATATGTCCAAAAACCCAATTTACCATCCATGGCCAAATGCACGGCAGAGGAAGTGTGATAATGTACAGCTTTGATTGCAACCACAAAGGTTCAACTGCAATCAATGCATCAACTGTAAACTAAACAGAATGTAAAGCTGTCTGTTGAAGAAGTACCATCCGTAGTACCAGTACCAACCTCAAAGATTCAGCTGTGAGATTATGAAAAGAAGAGGAAAATGAAGCACTCCTTAAAGAATTGAAGAGGAAAGGGAAAAAAAAACTTTCATTTCAGATTCCAAATCAGGAACTGAAAAGCAGAATCCTAGAAAATCTTATAAACCAAAACTCTGCATTGTTGATACATTTAAAACCCACTACACCTGCTAAGGATGGCTTTAAAAGTATCAAATGAAGGCGTGTTTTTATCTTGCAGGATTTCCATTTAATCGCTAGTAGTACAGGGCTGTTTTGGTCTTTCTTTTTTAGTTTTATTTGCTCAATTGATTTATCTTTAAACCTTTTTTTTGACAATGCTTGACATCCGTCTTTTTATTACAACCCAATATTTTTCCTTTTATGACACAATCTTTCCACAGTGAACCCTGAAACTCTTTAAAAAAAAACATGACACTTCAAGTGGTACAGTTTGTCATTTTTTGCTGCAGAAATTACACAAATTATTTTTATGTTTTATACCAAAAGATCAAACACCTAGAGACAAAATAAAAGTGTATAAATCAGCAAACAGAGATAAGAAGAGGTCAAAAAAATTTGAAAAACAAAACCAAACAGCCATTTCACTGAACTATACATAAAGTTTCAGGGATTTATTCCAAGCGGTATCACAATTATGTGTCACAACTCTTGTTTTTTGTTTTTTATAATTAGAATTTCAGTACAAATTCGTGTAGTACATAACAGTATGATATATGACGCATTTACAAGGAAAACAAAGGGGAAAAAAAGAAAATAAATAATCAAATATAAAAGGAAAAAATCAGAAGACGAGTCACCCAGTAAGAGCATTAGGTTAACTAAAGAGAAGTTAAAGTCCTACCACTCGACAGAAGTAATACCGTAAAGCATTATAAAGCCCTAAATGGTCTCTTGTAAACTGGAGAGAGATGCGTCCCATTTCCTTATTGAAAACAATAAGTTTTCAACAAACATCAACGCAGTCTGTATACATTCAGCTTTAGATCATAAAGAGGAGACGGATCACCTAAAGTAGAGAGGCTCTGAGAGAGGGGTGTATCATGCTTGTTGTGCTTTTTTCTTCAATGATTTGTGATCTTCACTGGTGTCCATGGATTACATGAAACCCTCTTCACCTTTATCCACCTTTGTCATGGTAGGAAGAACACGTCAATGTAAGGATCGGGTCATTTTGACCTAAAAAGATAGCACAAGGGCTAAAGCCTTTGCTGAATCTTATCCTGCTTGTTGCTTAGTTGGAGCAGTTAAACTTCAGCAACAATGTTTTTCTTTCGCATTCCTCTGATCTGCTGTGTAACTCACACCACAACACCACTTCTTTCTCTACATTAACGCCTGACAAAACAAATACAAGGAAGAAAAGCAGCACGGCAGTGAAAAGATTTCAGGAGAATTCTTTACATTCAGTGAGTCAATCTAGCCTACTGGTAAAGGTGATTAACAACACCAGCTAACATATGCTAACACAGTTTCTCTTTGTGGTTTTCTATCTTTCTCACTGTAGAAACAAAAACTGAAACCTAATCCCCAAAACGACCAATAATTCAGCAGATCCCCCCTGGAACTGCTGACTGGAATTGAAATATGCATTTTGGAGGATTGAGGCTTACTTTTATTTTTGAGTCAACCGATGCAGTTATATTGTTAAGATGATAAAGCATTTATGTGAATCCATTTTCATTGTCAAATGAGATTTTTCTAATTGAATTTTGCTACACATTTACTAGAGAACTTTTTGAAAATGAAATATCAAATACCATTTTCTTTATCATTTTAATTAAGTAACAGAATGAGCTGTGCTAAAGAAGAAAAAGCAAAAGTCATTTGGCGGATTGATTTTCATTTTATTTTAGAGTCAACAAACACAGCTTTATTTTGAAAATGAAAAAGCATTTTGGGTACTGACTTTTATTTTGAAATATGAGACAGATATGCTTTTATATAAAAAAAAAAGCCTGATACCACTAAAACAAACATAACTGTGACCACGCTAACTCCTAACCATGTTAGTAACACGTTAGCCGTGTTAGCATATTTACAAGAACATCCAACCAACACAAAAACAAACAGATTGATATCACTAAAACAAACATTAGTGTGACTACGCTGACCAACTTCATTAGTAATGTAAAAAAAAACACAGTCCGGCATCGCTACACATTAGCTGCAGATACATGTGCAAAATATCTTAGGCGATCAATGGTCGGATTAGAATTCAACCGTGTAAATGGGCACAGAAAAACTTTTTCCGATTAGAACAAACGTTTACATGCGCAGCACTTTCGGTCAGAATAAATCAGTTGAACATGCGCAATTCTGTTTAAAAAATACTGGAAGAGGAAATGAGTTCCATTGTAAACAAGCCGAGTTGCCACATACATGTATGCAGCAGCTCGGTAATATACGAGATGATCTTCTAAACGTGCTTTTGTTAATGTTATAGTTATTATGAAGCTTCTCTTCGCTCATCAATTTATTTTTAATCTGTGTGGTCAGTGCTTCTCTTGTGGCAGAACGAAGCCGGAAGAAGGAGTAGGAGAGGCTAACACGCTAACAACATTTAGCCTTTGATGAGCATAAAATCCATGCAGGAAAAGCTGCAATCTGCATCTTGGCTGCACGTAAATATGTGGGAATAACATCAGCCTTTATTTTGTCGGGACACGACTGGAAACACAAATGTACGTTGATTGTTTGAACAGTTTCTAAGGACTGAGCGGCATTTCTGCTTTGAAAAGCTCACACACCACCCAAATTCCGCTGTGTGACATGTCCATCTCCAGGTTCTGAATTCGGCTGCTCATTCACATAGAGCTGCGGGACGGATGGTGGTATGAAGCCTCCCACACGTAACAAAGCATCCACCCCTCCCCTCAAACACAAAGCTATAAGTCCGGCTGCTTTGCTCAGAGACACGGGTTGCTCCGGCAGCCGCGCCCGGACATCAGGGTCACAAAGGGCTCCCCGCTGCCCCCCTCGCGAGGGGTGTCAGGGAAGATAGGATGGGAGAGGCAAGGAGCTCGCGGAGCGATGGCGGAGCGCAGAGGTGTCCCCGCTTTGCACCGGGCGACCGCGGAGCAGCTGGTCGGTCCTGTTTGAGCTCCAAAAACCAGAGCAGTAGTGACCCAGGATCGGAACTGCATGCATGAACGACGATCGGATCAACAATCGGCATAACCCACCTATCTCCATCGGAAAGAAATTTTTATCCGAACGAGTCTGATCGGGGCAGACTATTCCGAACGACGTGTTTACATGATGCATTTTTATTCCGATCAGGCGTTCCTTCCGATTACTTTTGTCCATGTAAACACAGCTATTGGCTGCAATAGCATATTAACATAAACACCTAAGCTTGTTTGAAACTGGTAAAAAAAAAAGACTGATATTTTGTCAGGGTCGTATACCTCTAAAAATCACCCTGGCATCAGTAGTCACAACCAGAATGAATTCATATATATAAGGCATTCCAGATCATAAGGTGCACTGTCGTTTTTATTTTATTTTATTTTCATAAAAGTTTTTAGGCCTTATAGTGCTGAGATTATTTTTGAGAACAAAAATAGGTATCCAAAAGGTTAATCCAAAATTTTTCGAAGTATCACCTTCATAAGACAGAGTGTTAGCGCCAGTTTACAAAGTATTTTTTTTACAAACGTTTTTTCATTTTTTTTATGACTTCTAAGTCGTAAATTTACAAGAAAAAAAGTCATAACTGTTGAACTACGAGATCTTAAGTCTTAAATTTATGAGTTTTTTTCTCGTAAATTTACGACATTAAATCTTGTAATTTTACTTTTTTTTTTTTTGGTGGCCCTAAAACTCTGTTGCACCATGGTTTGCAAAATGCTGGTTTTCAAATTTTATATCCAAAGTAGGAATGTTTTGTATCCATAGTTAACCAAGTGTTTGGTGGATAGCATTTGGAGTTTAACCTTTAAGATTACGGAGAGGTTGGCGCCGTCGCCTAAAAAACATATGCTCTTTGAAATACTGTGACTCTTTGTTCACGCGATCGATGTGAATCCGCCGATTCTGACCAAGAGAAAAGTGTTTTTTTAGATCTGCTTTGCACTGACATGCAGCTCCTCGTGTTAGTTAAGACAGAATCAGCTGTTTGATTGAACACTTCATCTTCAGAAAAAGTCAAAGAGTTATGGTAGTTGAAAGAATTCAACTATTAAGTCCCACTTTCATGAAAATTTCCCATCAAAAGCGCAAAATTAAACTTAATAAGATTGTACATTTCCTTTAACCTTATTACTGTAGATTTTGGACAATAAGACGCTCAGGAGTATGAGTCAAAAAATTGAAAAGAAAGAAGAAAATAATAATAATTAAGTCACACTTTGAGGAGAAATGTATTTAATGAAAATTTCCATTTCAATTAGTTCTTCGTGGGAAAATAACGAACACTTGAGTCCATTAAGTTTAAAAAACAATCACATTTAAGTCACACCTGAGTATAAGTCGCACCCCCAGCAAAACTGTGCAAAAAACACTACTCTAAAAAACATGGTAATCATATCCTTTCTAACCTCAAAGTGTAAGTTTACTTGCAGTGTAACAGGCTTCATGCTTGTGCACATTAGAATATATAAACACACAAATGATTCAGCTCATAAAGAGACAAAAAACAGTTTATTTCCACCATTTACCTGTGTTCACACACAGCTCAGGTGTCCAACAGGTAAAGTCCTCCATCCACCGTCTCTGAACCTCCCATTTCCTCTCATCTTCCGCTCCTTCCGCCTCGTTTCCTGCCCGGCCCGTTATAAATAAAATGAGCTTGATATACAATCAGAAATTAAATGATCTACTTGACGTGCTGCCTGCAACAATTTCCAGAGCAATATGTGACTGTTTGTAGTTTGAGGTGGTGGCTAACACAATCTGATCAAACCAGAAAGGGCTGGCTGGAGAATCTGAGCGGGCTTCCCCCCAAAGTCTGTTGGATATTATTCACTCTGAAGGCTCGAAGAGCTTTATCGGAGTGCCAGAAATAATAAGTAACCGAGTAAAGCTCATTTCTGGATCTGGCAGAGCCTTTGCTCCCAGACATTCCTGCTCCTCAACACACAAATGCACGTTCTGGGTACACACACACACACACACACACACACACACACACACGACACTTAAACCTCCACAACAACAATCATCTCCTTCTTGAATGCATGCTTTAGGAACCGGTCCCCCTATAGAACAGGCAGACACAATTGGACTGATAGAATTGGACCGAACGCACGCCGCTTGTCAACCTCCTACCGCCACACTCAAACACGCTAGCACTCACACACACTCTGGATTGGTCCCAGCGCCTGCCATCTGCGTGTGTTTGTATGTTGGCCTATTGTACCAGGGAATGTGTTATATTAATGTGTGAAAGTGAATGAATGGGTGTTGAAATGAGTCTTTTGATATTTGGAAAGTACAGAAGGTCAGCCTGTTATGCTGTAAAGGCCAACGCTGTGTCTTTAGAAGAAAGTTTAGACTGAAGTTTGTTCTCACAGGGCCGCTTGATTCTGAAAGCTCAAATTCTTCTTTTTAAACGATTGCGGTAGTTAGTGGTTTGATTCAAACCTGAAGGTCAGAAAAAGACTCCTCAAACAGGAGGCATTCGTGCTAGCTTCATATTTTTGTCACTTCCTGCAGGAGTTCTTTTTAAAATTAGAATGTCAGAAAAAAGCTGAACCAGAAACAATCCACTTTTGTGTTTATACACTAATTAAAACACATTTTTCTTTAGAATTAACTTTCTTATAAACTAAAAAAAATAAACCCTCAAACAATAAAGCATGTTTTGACATAGTGAATGTGATTTGTGACAATTGCTGATTAAAAAAACAAAGAACAATAGAAAATAGATCAAAAATGAAGATGTAATTATTCTCAAAAAAGAGTTATAAAGTAGATGGAGGTCAACAGAAACAGAATCAACTGGGCAATTCACTATACTTAAACTTAACTTATTGAACAGACCCACTAAATGACCTGAAGAGAGGGGATCAAACTACCATAAAAATATGGGGGAAACTCAAAATATTTAACCAAAGCACAAGATTTGGACTGTCTATAGAAAGAAAATAAGAGTACACAAATACAATAACATGAACGCACAACAACCTGACAAAACCAATTCAGCATGATGTAACCCTTGTGCTATCCTGGGCACTTTAACATTGGGAGTTGGGTCATCTAGACCCACTAGACAGTGCGCTGAACCTTTTTTCTTCGATGATTTGTGATCCTTACTGGTTTCCATGGATTACATGAAATCTTTCCACCTTTATCCACCTTTGTCATGGTAGGAATAACACATCAATGTAAGGGTGGGGTCATCTAAGATAGCACAAGGGTTAAATAGGTTAAGGTTCCTCCCCTGGGAAAGTTGGGCAAATGGTTTCTTCCAATGAAAAGTCTATATAAATGTGCGTAAACGTGCAAGCGTTGAACTCATGTTGAAAGTTAAACCAGATAAACTTTGACCAATCAGGGACTCTGATTTGGTAGTGCCCTATTGATGGCATCTCTTTTTAATCATGGAAGAACCAACCATTTGAAAATTGGTCAAAATGGTCGTTCAAGAATGCGTATTTTGCACGTTTTTGAACGCGCTCCACATGCCTGACTTGATAAGCGACCAGCATCCACCCCAACACCGGTAACTCAAAACTTCCATCTATGAGTGGGGCTGGGATTTTATAAATAGGGCTGGGATTATTTAAAATCGCTTCTTCCCACTCCTTTTCAAGCAATAAATCAAGCTCTACTTGACTTTAGTTACTGATCACTGTTTTTAATTAAGCAGATGTGATTTAAGTGTTTTTTGTTTGTTTGTTTTTCCTGTTTTTTTTTTTAATCTATGCATTTTATCATTTCTGTAATGAGCTTGATAAATCAATTGTTAAATTGTTCAGTACTGGGGACGCCAATATCTTTGCATTCTTTTCACTCACAGGAAAGCAGCCGCGCCACATTCACTAAAGGCCATGTGTGGTTTTTCAGCTTCTGTGCCTTCTGTGGAGTTCTACCCAAGAATACCACGTAGAACTGCAGTAAAGAACTGAAACCACATATTCCTGTTTTGTTCTCCAAAGGAAATAGTACACAAGGAGTGTCTACACTGTTTTTTTCCTGCACATTCCAATTATTGTGTAACAAACTTCACAAAAATTTTGAAATGTTTTAAAGCAGACTGGAAATATGCAGAATGACACTTGTAAGAATGAAAGCGTTTAAATAACAATTTCCCCAAAAGGTTTCAGTTTTTTGTTTCCTTTTTTGTTTTGATTTTCTTAAATTGTAATGTTTTTTTTAATTGGTCTTCAGCATGTTTTTGTATTGAGTGATTTCTTGATGTGATTTGCTCTTCAAGGCCACCGTACGTCTCGATAGCACTTCCCTGATGACCTCATGCATTGGTGAAAGTTTTCTATCAGTGTTTCTCTATCCATCTTTCGACTGCAAATCACCTTTTCCTCTATTAAAAAAAAAAGTTTTATTTATCAATCTTAAATGAAACTGTTCCTTCCTATGTAAAAGGGCTTTACTCACCTATCTGCATTTGTTAAAAAATTGTAGTAAATGCTTTTATTTTGGTAAAGGAATGTACTACAAAAGAAACATGTCAACGTTCATTTTTTAGACAAAAAGCAGGTTCATGTGTTTTTTTTTATTTTTATTTAATGAATATTATAATCAGAAGACACTGTGAGTCCACAAACATGAGTGACACTCCAATGAAAAACACACAAAAGCGCTCTGTTTGTACAGACGACACACAGATGGACAGAGCATCTCATAAAGTCTACCTCTCTGGATTTACATTACCCCCCCCCCCCCCCCTATACACACACACACACCCCACTCCACACAAATGAAGGGCTTATTCAGGGTTATTATGGGATATTAGTTTGTGTTAAAAAAAAAAGGGCTTTGCAAGATGTTGCCGTTGCATGGCAACCAAAGCAGCTCACTCTTCTTCACTGTATGTGCTATAATTATTATACATATCATAGTTTTTATTGTCATCTAACAAGTGTCAGACTAATCTTTTTTTTTCTTTCTTAGTTTGTTATGAAAAGATTAAAATGAAAACAGCAGACAAATTATGCGCTTGTTTTCTACTCAACGTACACAAAGTTACTTTTCTTTGCAGCTTCACAACTGCAAACAGTTGTGGAGTTGTTTGGTAATACACAGCTTTGTCTATATAACTTTTAATATTATATAGTATTTGAGTGAGGTCATCATCTGGTTTAAAAAACTAACAGATGGGCCTCTGGTTGTGCACATCTCTGGGGTGACGATGAATTGCATCTGTTTGAGGATTAAACACTCAAGAACAATGTGGCAAATCTCCAGCAGTCTTTGAATCTGGCACTGGATTTGGTGATCAAACCATTTAAATCACTTTTCGCACACATCTCAGACTAACAATGGACCTTGAGACCATTTTTTTTTCCACTTAACCCTTGTGCTATCCTATGGGGTCCAGATGACCCCACCCTTACATTGACGTGTTCTCCCTACCATGACAAAGGTGGATAAAGGTGGAAAGATTTCATGTAATCCATGGACACCAGTGAAGATCACAAATCATTGAAGAAAAAAGGTTCAGCGCACTGTCTAGTGGGGTCCAAATGATAGCACAAGGGTTACGGGTCTTTCTGTATCATAAGATGTAAAGAAAAATAGAAATGAAAAAAAGGAGATCAATTTTGTGAAATACATGTATACATTTAGAGTTGCTCCTCCTTGTGTTGTACAAAAGTTCCTGTTGGGATATTTTTCACCATTCTTTTTACAAATCTGAGCAAAAACATTTTCTGCGTCATATTTCTTTGCACCTAACAATCCTGCAAAGCTTGATGTTCTGCATGGCATCAGTTGTTAATCAACAATCTTGGTTCTCATGCAATTCCTCGGGAAACTCGCGTTTATGTAACCACTTCCAATGAGAAGTCTGCGTAAACTTGCGTATCCTCGCTAGTTTTTAAGACCGTGTTCAGGCTGTACGTACAAAATGCACCGCCATTAAATGTACTTTAAAAGTTGAACCAAATTTGACCAATCAGGGACTTGGATTTGACATGTGTAGTGATGAATGGATGTTGTTCCCCTTCAATTCATGGAACTACAAAGCATTTAAAATTGACCATGGAGGAGAAATGAATAATTGTGGTTTGTGTCCGACCAAAATGATAGAACACCAAGGCTTTCATATATCGGAATAGAGCTGTGGAAGAAAAAGCCTGAAGCAAAATTTATGACATTTGATCCATTTGGACATTTCACACCAAGCCTCTTCCTGCTGTAGGTACATGTGCTAATATGGAGGAGCGCCGGTCTAAAAAATGTGTGTAGCGACGTATAAAAGCCAGAAACATGCATTTCCATATATTTACATAGACTTTTCATCGGAAGGGGTCGCTTGAACACACTCCGCCCAGGGCGGTGTGAACGCAGCTTTATACATATATTGAGCTCTATTTGATCAAAATGCATGGGTTTGTAATAACACACTATAACATGGATCCACCTTTTACACAACATTCTGGAATATATATGTAAATACATGAACAGAAAGGATTATAAACCAATAATAAACGTTTGTTTTCACTAAAGTTTGACAAATAAATCAAATCCAACCAGAAATGCAACGCGAATCACATCTTCTGTCATTAAAAGGACTTTGCAGAACTCAGCTTTTGCTCCGTTATGGTTTAAAAACCGCTGAGCCCTCTCCTGAACATTTGGAAATTAAGAAAACAAGCACTTCATAAACATGTACATCCCCCAAATGCTCTTCATGACTGCCACCAGATACAATCAGGAGTTATGTGGAATGCGATGAACAGTGCAGAACACAGAAGAAATAGTCTAAAGAGAGAAAGAGCTACTGTGAAACATGCTGCTGCAGACGCAGATTAAAAGACTACAGTCTTCAGATGAATATATTAACATTTCATGAGGCAAATCAGGGACTGGCAATCTCTTCCCCTGCATAAATAATGAGCTGCTTTAATATGACTGCCTGGCTGGGAGTCTCCCCTGACGTGTGTGAAATTGAATGGGATGTGTGTGTGTGTGTGCTTTTGATATGGTCTGAGAGTTTGTGTGCGTATAGGCGAGATGCAAATGACTGACGCTTGCACGAGGACATTACACACGTGCCCACTCAATAAGAAGCACACAAGCACCTTGATGAAATGTGCAATTTAGGATCTGCGCAGCTGCAAATTAAACTGTACAAAACCTTTCCAGATTGTACTTCCAAGGAGGTTTGAAAGAGTGCAGCACCTTCTGCAATCACCTTTCACGTCCATTTAAATTTGACAGCCAAGCTTTTTGAAAAAAAAAATAAAAATGCACGGAAACTGCGTGCACCCGTCTATTTTTGTGGTCTGTTTGTGCTACACTTTTCTCCTTTTTCACCCCATTTCAAAGTATGAGGCAAAAAGCTGACTTGCTTTTCTTATTGAGTTTTATGAAATTCCAACAAAACAATAGAAATAAAAAAAGAATCTTTTTTATTGCAATTCATTAGGGGTGCAACAGATCACAAAAGTCACACTTTGGATTGAGTCACGGTTTTAGAGGCGTTTAGGCGGTGTTCTTATATTTTCTGTCATTGTAATTCAGTTAAGGGGAGCCCTCTGTTGTTGAGGAAAGCATAAATTTGTGTGATCACGTAATTATCTATTGTTTAAATGGCTCGGAAAAACAGGAAGGAGGCAGAACTGTTGGGAGCTGATCTTTTCTTTTTTAAATATCCACAATGTCGGAACGAAAGCGTACAACAGATATACGAATTATGGGACCTCATTTTATTTAGATGACTTCACTGTCGCAGCGAATGGCCACAAAGAGGAAGTGACGTAATATTCGCGAGAGTGGGGACCGATCGGCTTGCTGTGACAGATCACGCAATTCTTGGCGGGGGCGGGGCAATCCGCGGTGTTCCAAACCGTGGCTAGCGCCATGATCCACCGTGGCTAGCGCCATGATCCACTGCACCCCTACATTTCAACTGAATTTACCTCTGAATGGACCTTTTAAAAAAAACAAATCTCATGAGCATTTTCAGAAAAAAAGGACAATAATGTAACAGATCTGCACCGTCTGTCACAGATAACGCGTCTCTTTTTGACGTGACTGTTAATGTGGTAAAGTGCAGTGTGTCAAAAGCAGTTAACAACAGGAGAGCTGCCCCATAAAAAAAAAAGGCACCAAAAATAGATGTTGTAAAATAAAATGTTTTATAAATGAATGTTTTTAGCCAATACCGCTGAAGGATGCTGGGAATTCAAGGATGGCGACAGTAGGTTGTCATCAAGGGTCACGTTCAAGTGGTGCCCGACCGACCTCAGAATGTGCTGGAGTGGATAAAGCTATGCGGTAGATTAATAGCTTTAACATCTATTCAAAATAAATGAAAACAATAGATTTTTGGGGGAATTTTACATCTAACAAAACACATGTTCTTTTTATTTTTATTTTATTTTTTTCTCTGGGAATAAAATGTGAATCCAAGAAATCAGAAATCAGAAACAAATCAGAAACAAATCAGAAACAAATCATCTCTAAAGGATAATAAATTCATGTCTTCTTTTAAAAGTTAATGAAAAGCAAAATGATTAAATTCACTTCTTAAGTCTCTATTTACTGGCATTCGTTACCTTTCTTTAAAAAAGAAACGGCATGGTCTGGCATTCAGCCTTTCTAAACTTCTGCTCTTAGAAAGAGATCTTTACCAAGATAAAAGTTGAATTTTTTATACTAACAACATGGAAACATAGAAATGAACAAAACATTAGAAGACATCACGATTTTTTAAAGACTTTCTAAGCTGTCCTTGCCTTTTTCTTATTTATCATTTTGCTTCCTCTTTCGGTCCCTAAACCTTCTGCGTGTTTTTACCACTTGATGAGATTGAAAAACTAAGAAAAAGGTTGAAAGGGGTTTTTCTACGGCTTTAAGATTATTTTATGTGTTCTATATTAGTCTGAAATTAAAACTTTCTTTGTAATGCGGTCTTCAGAAACCAGCCTCCAGTGGTCATTTGAGGAATTGTGATATTTGGTAATGGAGGATATACTATGGAGTAAAAACAGTTTTAAAACATTTTAATGTGTGTAGTATTTGATTTATTACTTGAGACTGCCTGGTTGTGTGTAATTTTGGATTTGTGTGTGTGTGTTATTTTTGACTTCATGATTTGTAACTTGTAAGATACATTTTGAGTGTAGCTATGAGTACTTGCAATTGTGTATCCACGGGCACACTGGAATATCAACACGAAATACAATTTGCGCATGCGCAACTTGAAATTACAGCAACCTAAAACTAACTGGGAATTCAAAACGGCTCCAATACACACACAACTCTTGAAATAGTAGGCACTAATCGCCTGATACACACACAGACAAAAACCCTTTTCACGCACAGATCAGAGTTACAAATGCACGAGGGACTTGGAGACTTTTTGTGCGTTCATGATGGGTTCAATATCTGCTAGAATGCTGGGTCATTAGAGTTTTATTATCAACTTCTACCGTTGCTGAGCTGGCAAAAACTTAAACAAAAGAATAGAAAAAAAGGACTATCTCAACACTCCAAGTTTACTTTTTAAGACCTTAAAAAACAGCGATAAGATATGATTATCTGCAACGTAGAAATGTTATAACATGGATAGCGGACACTCCGCGGTTGTTTATTGTTTTTGGTCAAATCAGAACAGACTTCGGGGCAAAAAGTAGGGAACGGCTGCACATCTTCACCCAAAAAATAAAAAATAAAACTTTAGAATTCAAAACTAAAATAATAGGCGTGACATTGTGGACACACTGCTGTTTGACCAACAGCGTAGAATCAACCCTGCTGTTTAGTGTTTTTAGTCTGTGTCCTGTAGCCTGATGGAGAAATCGCTGTTTGGATGCAGCCTTCCCCTGAGCATGTCAGATTACTGAAGAGAGGGTCAAGTAAAACTCTCAGTTAAAGGCCAAAGCAAAGAGGGGGAAAAAAAGATTAGGAAAATGTAGAAATGAGAGGGCTTTCACCCTGCTCCAACGAGACAAATATTCAGACATCGGTAACCCAATCAGCATAAAGGTTAGGCTATTATTGGTTCAAGTGTGTTCTGGTGAAGACGTTTCTGTGTTTTTCTGAGTAGTTGAGGCCTTTTGTTTGGCGGGGAGGGTTTTGGTTCAACGCTTGTCCAGAGAAGACTGGTGTGGCTGTGACCTCGTATTGTAAAGTATGAAGGCTCTGCCCCCCCAAGTAAAATATTCTGTATCTATTCCTTTTATTACCATGATAATGAGATATATATTATTGGTCATAAACATGCTAGAAACAATATTTTTAGATCTGAAAGCAGTTTCATGTTTTCTGTTTTAAAACAGCAGGCGTTTAATGAATGTCAACTGTAGTGGACACCAGGAGCATTTTAATGTATTTAATGGCTGCACATTATTTTAGGAGAAAAAAGGGAAGCAGAGAGGATTCTATACCAGATAGTTGAGGGAGATTCAGATTTGGAGCTTTCGGATGATGAAAAAGGATGAGGAGGATGAAATTCAGGGGAAAATAACTGTTATTTTTTTAATTAACTCTATTTTTTTGTGTTTTCTAAACGTCCATCATAACAGATTTACACCTTTGCTAGCAGGGCGCCCTGCCTATCAAACTGAAGTCCAATCCCGCACTTTTCACTGTACATTAATTACATTTATGAGGATCTGTTTTTGTTCCAGTTGTGTTCCAACTACCGGGGAATCACACTCCACAGCCTCCCTGGGAAAGTCTAGGCCTGGAGAAGAGGGTCTGTCCGATGGTCGAACCTCAGATCCATGAACAACAGGTCGGTTTCCATCCTGGTCGTGGAACAGTATAACAGCTCTACACCCTCTTTAGGGTGCTGGAGGGAATGCGGGAGTTCGCTCATCCAGTCCAGATGTGTTTTGTGGATTTGGAGAAGGTGTTCGACGGCGTCCCCCGTATCTTTTGGAGGGCGCTTTGGGAGTGTGGGGTCCAGGGAACCTTACTGAGGGCTGTACGGTCTCTGCATGACCAGAGCAAGAGCTTGGTTCGCATAGCTGGCAGTAAGTCAGACCTGTTCCCGGTGCATGTTGGACTCTGGCAGGGATGCTCTTTATCACAGTTCTGTTCATAGTTTTTATGGACAGAATTTCTAGGCACAGCCAGGGGCCAGAGGGGGTCTGGTTTGGGGACCATAGGGTTTTGTCTCTGCTCTTTGCGGATGACTTTGTCCTGTTGGTTTCATCAAGCTGGGACCTCCGGTTTGCGGCCGAGTGTGTAGCAGCTGGGATGAGGGTCAGCACAGCTAAATCTGAGGCCATGGTTCTCGACCGAAGAAAGGTACTTTGCCCTCTCTTGGTGGGTGGAGTGTCTCTGCCCCAGGTGGAGAAGTTTAAATATCTTGGCGTCTTGTCCATGAGTGGGGGAAGACAGGAGCGTGAGATTGACAGGCGGATTGGAGCTCGTCCATAGTTATGCGGTCGCTGTACCGGTCCGTTGTGGTGAGGAGAGAGCTGAGCCAATGAGCAAAGCTCTCAATTTACTGGTCAATCTTTCTCTGTAGCAGATGGTCCAACAAGTAACAAAAGAGTGATACAGAATTTTATTGTTTCAGAACAAAATGTAATGTTTTTTGGGTGAATATCACTCTAAAGATTTAATCTGCTCCTTTTTTCTGATTTTCCAAATTGAGTTCTATTTTCACAGAAATATCGTCCTGTTGTCCTCTACAGTGGATATGTTGGGAAATTAAAATAAAAAACATTTAAAAAAAATTAAAAATGTAAGCTCTTTTTTAGGCCCAAATAGATAGGAAATCACACAAAAGGAGAAATTGTAGGATACTTTTTTTCCTCGGTTCTCAGTAGGATATATTTTAACGGACCAATGTTGGCAAAAGATACTGCCGTGGAGGCATGTTAATGTTGGGAGTGGGGTTATTTGGACCCCACAAGACAGATATCGGCTTGTTCAGCACAGTCTTGTGAGGTCCAGATGACCCCCACTCCCAACAATAACGTGCCTTGAAGGCACTTTAACTTTGATAGTGGGGTCCAGATGACCCCACAAGAAAGGTAACGGCTTGTTCAGCGCACTGTGGAGTCCAGATGACCTCACAAGACACTTTTCGGCTTGTTCAGCGCACTGTCTTGTGGGGTCCAGATGACCCCACAAGAAAGGTAACGGCTTGTTCAGCGCATTGTCTTGTGGGGTCCAGATGACCCCACTCCCAACAATAACGTGCCTTGGAGGCCTGACAATTGCTCAATGGTACAGAGGTGGTTTTGCAATAAATCAGCTCAGCAGGTTTGGTTCACTGATTTGTGCAAGAGTGCAGCAAAGCAGCAGAACCGCTCTGCACTCGTCAGCTCCTGAGAACAGCTTCACTGATCTTATCCAGAACTCTGTCACCTCTGAAGCAGTCTTCCTATTTAATAATCTTTACTGTCTCAGAGAGTTTTACTGAAATCTAGGAAGTCTAGGGAAATAAAAAAAAGATTAGGGAAGAGGTCAAAGTTTTTCCCTTCAATCTTATTATTCAAGTCTCACATCTCAACATCAAAATCTCGTCTCACAGGGAGTTGGTTGGATGGAGGGATGTGTGTGTACATGATTGAATGTGACACTCAGTCGGTCACCACACAGTTAAGAAAATAACCATGGCTAATAAAAAAGTAACACGTCGACTTTATTAGGTTAAAAATTAAATGGAACTGTAATTAAAGGGATGGGAAGTGGGAAAGGGGCGACATGGGCTCCAATAACATTTCAATAAACCTCGTGGTTACAGGAGATTGAAAAAAAAAGATGAAAGCTCTTTAAATGCTAATGCGGCTGAAACGTCCATGTTTTGTGTTGAAATCAAGGTGAATGAATTGGTTAACAAAATACTGGCTCGGCTGGTTGTGGATCCTGTTTGTTTTTTCTCCGCCGTCAGTACAGAACCTCACTACTCTGTACCTTTACTGTGCTTTGTGTCAGACAAAAAGGAGAACATTCCAGGTCAAAAATCTTACTAAGAAGGTTATACTGTATGTTAGTCTGATGTAAGCTAGAACGTTTTATCTAAAGACCCTTTTGTTGTCTTAAAATACGTTTGTGTTTAGGGATGTAGTAATCGCTGGCCTACAGGACAAAAGTGGACTTTCTTGGCAAGGGTTCAAGTCCCAGGATCAGGCTGCTTGATCTTTGTCTAGGTTAGGTTCTTGTGAGGGATAATTTCTGACAAGGTGTCCTGACGAGCTGTCGTAGACAAGTGAGGAGCAGCCCCTTCCAGGAAGAGTTTATGCTGCCAGCACCGCCCCCTAGGCTAACAGACACACCCACTTTCTCAGTGGAGCTAGCGGTGATCAGCAAAAACGCTTTCCTTTCATATGCACAGTTTGCACATCCATCTTTGCAAAAGTTCGCATGTTTTTGTAGCCGTGGGTGAGACGCAGACACCCTGTTGAGGCGGACTCTAGGTTGATGTCATGAAATGGGCGACACCCACAAGGCGCAAAAGGCGGAGCCTCAGAGATTGAGTTGTTTTATTGCTTATTTAATGCTTATTTAGTGTACCAAAGGTAATATATTATCATTTATATGGATATATCTTAGGCTTAAGAATATCATGGTATAGGGCCTTTAAGTGATACAAAGAATCATTTCAGAGTGAAAGTTGAAAGTGAAGGATGAAAGGTTGAAACCAAAGTCTATTAATATCTGAAATATCCACCATTAACTCTCATTAAATGCGGCTCAACAAACAAACCCTTTTCTATTATTAACTGCTAAAAAAATCATTTATAAACCCATATTCACCCTGTATCAAACAACAACATTGCCATTGATGGTAACATTAGAAGGATCTTGATCACAGAGCCGTTCGAAGGACAGCGATCTTTTCTTTTGTCTTGATGTTGTGACAAACTGTGGAATAACACACATGTTCTAAGTTTCTAATGTTCTAGTAACCATCTGGTGTTTAGGCCAGCGCAATTATAGAAAAGGTTCAGGCTATGTAACTGAAACTTCTTTTTTAGGTGTCCATTGTTACTTTTTAATGCAGCCAATCAGAATCGAGTATTCACCCGAACCAAGGAATTGTTTGCAGTGTCTCCTCCTACTCCATCCCTGGATGGATGATAGTAACCTGAGATAGCATGGAGCTGGAATGGAGTTTGTGTTATCAGATCTGATCAGACGTCTGCCTGTTGTGCGCTTCAGTGTTTGTGCTTTTACATTCAGTATAACAAAAAGTCATCAAACTTTGAACGATCAATTGTCTTAGTGGGTGTTTATGAGAGGAGAAAGACTGTTTCTTACAATGTTTGTCCTGGCAAAACCAATATTTCAGCTCTGCGTCGGTAGAACTGTTGGCCAATGAAGGCCCAGGGGTTTTTGAATGATAATAAAAATATTGAACACAGAAACAGAACACTTTCTTTATCTTTTTTAATCTTCAAATGTTTGCTCTTGTTTATCCGGCTTTCCTTCTGCCCTTTACTTTACTATTTTGAACTTGTTCGTCTTATTTTTTTTGAATGATCATTACCTACACTGATGTGAAAGCGCTGTCAGGGCAGTTTAGTGATCTCGCCCAGATAATCTTTGGATAAATGAGGTGAATGGTGCCAAGAGCATCTTAATGAAAGGTCAACGAGGAATTTATTACACGAAACTTCAGCAGGATTGTTAAGAGTCGCTACAAGATGAAATCAAAAGTGGAGCTGGGGGAGGAGGTGGAAAACAGTCAGAATTAGGGACATTTTTAGTTTAAAAAACACAATAAATAAGACATTAAGATGGTAAGACCTGTCCAATCTGCAAACAAACCTACTGTAAAAAGAAAAGTCCCTCAGGAAAACTTCAATCTTAAAAAACATCTAAATATAAACATTTAAAATAAAGAGTACAGTCATTAGCTTAACCTACTCCCTCTGAATAAAGATCTATGCTGACGTTTACAAAATCACTTTAAATTCCAAACAAAAGTTTTAACTTTCTGACCATAAACTCCCAATAAGTTTGATCAACCTTTAACTTTGCAAAGAAAATACATCAAACATACTAAAATATTCTGTTTGCTAAGTAGCTCCTAGCAAAGTAGAATGAGCCAGTAAACAGTAGAAAAAGAAAAAAGGAGAAGAAGCCCCTCCCTGCTTGTCCAGTGTGAACAGCATGGGCTGCATCCGCTACAGGAGCGCTCTAGAACGCGCGTCGCAAACCCGGTTTGTTCCTAGCATTACACATCTGCTCCTCATGTTAGAAATGTGTTGAGGATCAATCCCTCAGATTTGAGGAAATGGGACACCAAAATCTATTTTTTTGTATTTGAAGGAAAGCGTCTTTTTGTGAAGTCAGATGTCGAAGTTTGGTTCTACAGTTTGACCCAAGTGCCCTCAGTGTCACTATAAGCAGTAGCAGTGCACTTCCAAGAACCTGCCTCAGAGCTACACATGGTCCGTGAGCACACCAGTCTGCTCCTCCCTTCATGGCTCCTGTCCGCCGTCACTGTCAGAGTCGGTCTGCTGGGTCTTTGAGTGCACAGGTGCTGCTAGACTGGCCCCTAATGAGTCCACATGGGACTGTCTGGGAGAGGTGTGTGCTTATTTGGGCTCCTGTCTCTTTTTTGTGTGGGCGTGCTCCACGTTCCTGTTGTGTCCGTGTGCTTTTAAAATGCCGACCCTGCTATGTTTGTCAAAAACCCCAGTTTGTGAGCAGCAGCGATGAAGAGGATGAACCAAGCCAGATCTCATCCGTACAAGCATTTCTCTCGCACCGTTCATTTGTAAGCCGTTTGAACTGTCAGCGTACAGCATGTTAACATTTCTCATGGTAGGTCAGCTCTGTTTCAGGGTTCGATGCACATTTGAAGGCAGGTATGATGCATACCAAAAGCTTCAAAATGCAGCGTGTGTATAAATCTAAAATATTAGACAGAGTCGGGAACAGTTAGTCTTTTGTTTTTGGGCATGAAAAATGTCCTGAGGGTGTTCAAGTGTAGATTTAAAACCCTGCAGTCTGCTCTGCTGAGGGTTTTTAATGACCTCCTTTGGGCGACTGATGCAGGAGCCCATAGAATCGGCGTTCTGTTTGGTTTTCTACTGTGCTTGATGCAATAAGACAGGCCTGTTCAAACAAAACAAAACAAAAAAAGCCAAATGCTACCAACTATTTAAACTGGAAAGTTATGAGAGAGGACTTCCTTTTTCAAACCTTCAAAATTAAAGCTGCACACAAACATAACTGGAAATTTAAAAGCAAAACATTTACACTTAAATATAAGCTGCTTTCACCGACACAATGACCCAAAATCTATTTCGGTTTTTACCTGTTTTAGCAATTGCCGGTCTTGCACCGAGTTCTGTCACCCATGACTTCTATAGACTGTACGTTTAGTGGAAGCACAAACACTTCACTAAACAGGAAACACGACATTTCAACAGAACCTAGAAACCTATTAGTAAAAGTACAGTGTTCCCTCATTTATGGTGGGAGTTATGTACTAAAAAAGGATCCACGATGGGTGAAATTCACAAAGTAGTCAGCTTTATTTATTACAATGATGTTTTAAGGCTGTCATACTCCTCACTACACCCCTTATACCCTTTTTGTTAGACAGGTATGAATATTTTAACACTTTTGTCACCTACTTACGATCTCAAAGAGTAAACATTCAGAGAAAAAGAAGTTATTTTTTTTAGAATGAAAGATTTATTTATGGGGATTGATTGACATGGTCTACAGCCAGTCAGGATGCAAAAAACAAGGGACTTATTTTTGTAAAATGTAAAATTTTGTTAAAAAATAATAATTGTAAAACACTGAAATGTGAACCGTGATATAGCGAGGAACCACTGTACCCTGACTTATGGTACCACTAAGCATTTGATAACCTTTATGATGTCATTTGATTAGTACATCTATTTTCCCAAAAAACTAAATAAAGTCTTTAAACATAAAGACAACTTTGACCCCTATTTTAGTGTCATTTGAGCTCTCACTATACCAGAAGATCTCCCGGCAGCATTATGAGATCACAAAGGTGTCTGCAGAGAGAGAGGGAGGAGAGTTTTATTCGTCAAACATCACTTCAACTTTGTCAAAATCTGTTTTTGAGCCACTGTTATCATTGCATATAGACTCTGATTTAAAAAAAAACTAATTTTCTTGAACATTTTCTTCAATAAGAGGATGAGGATTTAGCTTTGGCATTGGTTTTCCAAGTAATGAGACTGATTTAGCCATTTCTATGAATCTGGCCTACTTAAATTACTCATGTGGAGAGGATTTGTGATACCACACTTGATTGGCTTACATTTTTTGGGGGCAGAGAGAAGTCACATCTGTCACAACTCCTCGGTTTTATGGAGTTCCACAGGGCTATATGCATAAACATGGAGTTTCCTCAAACAAACTTGAACCTCATGACCTTTACTTTTATCAATGTCTTTACTATATGCATACATCTTTCTCTTTCGGCTTTTCCCATCAGGGGTCGCCACAGCGAATCATCCTTTTCCACCTCACTCTATCATGAACATCTTCTACCCTAACATTAGCAAACTTCATGTCCTCTGTTAAGACATCCATATATCTCCTCGTTGGCCGTCCTCTTGCCCTCCTGCCAGGCAGCTCCATCTCCAACATCCTTCTACCAATATACTATATATCGGTACTATATGTCTTTACTATATGCATACATAGGCTCCAAAAAACAATATATTTAGTAATGGTATTAACTTGTGTAAGGTTTCAAATATATTTATACAAAAACACAAGTTGTTCTGTTTGGAGAAAAACTGAAAAATGAAGAAATGCAGAATTACATGCACAAGCATAAAAAATGAGATTGTTGTAATTGTTTACACAGACAGTTCCTCAAACAGGAAAATGAGAGCGGTTCTTTTAAATAGAAATGAAAAGAGCACTGGGTAAACTGTGATTATTTCTACATAAAACAATGCAGCAGTTGGAGCAGTTTAACTGAAGATCAGTAGATAAACATCTCTGTTGTGTGTCACTGTTGAAATTGTTGCAGACGTGGGACCTTTAGGTGTGTGTGTGTGCGGGTGTGTGTGTGTGTGTGTGGGTGTGTGTGTGTGTGTGCGGGTGTGATTGCTCCTTGCTTTTGGGTTCAGATGTTTTATCTATCTGTTGACACAACACGGTGAAGTTGGGTTGAGTGGTTTTCAAGCTGGTTTGACTGGTTTGTTACACAATCCCTGGAATAGTGAGGCAGCAAGCAGAAAAACAACAACACAGGAAGCTAAATTTGACCTAAATATGGTCCAACCGTTGAGGCTCAAAGACCCAATTTGATAAAAATTGGTTTTGCTTTTTTTTTCAAAATCAAAATCCTTTTATTGTCGGTGTACATGGTGACACAATGAAAGTGTAGCAACCTTGGAGTGAAGATAAAATAAAATAAAAATACTGTAACTCACATCTCTAATAAAAAAATTTACAATATGTACAGAAACAATTAAATATTAATTACGTATGAACAAAATAGAATGGAAAGGAATTTTTTAACATGTTCTAATGGTAGTTTTAGTCCACAATGGAGGAAATTAAAATTAAAAGCACATTTCGGAGTATTTTTTTATTCAAAACGCTACTTGTAGACCACTTGATCCAATCTTGTTCGCCATTTTTGTTGCATCTGTAATGTTAGGTTGGGGTTGTGAGGAGCTGTCTGCTAGTGGGCGAGAAAATAAACAGATGGATGATGGGAAGGAAGGGCAGGGTTGCTCTGTGCCAATGTTCAAATTCCTTGTGAAGTACTGTCGCTCTGTGGAAAGTATGTCCAAGAAAATTACGCCATTTTTTTTCTTTTTTTGCTAAAAACAGCATAACCATAATTAAAATACCCACCGGGAACGCTTTGAATATGGTTCAAAAGATGACTGGAGTGAGATTTTTTGGGAAACAAATCTAAAAGGCAAAAAAAAAGCTTATTTTTTATTTTAAGTCACACTTTTGTAATATAAAGCATTTCAAACTACCTCTGAAATTTAGATTCAAATGTTTCACTCATGATTTATCCCAACTCCAAAGTAAATGCAGTTTTGGCAGGAGTTGTTTGACATTAATGCACTCGTGAAATCAAATCCCACTACTGTATCTTGCCTCCAAAACATTCTTTTACTTTGAAAGATAACTTACCTCCCACAAAGATGTTTCACATTTCTCCCACTTTCTGACTCACGGAAACTAAACCAAGAGCAACTTGAGATGGCTTCACAACATCCCCAAGCATTTTTACTGTTTTGAAAAAAGGTATTTTGAAAATCCAGTCACACAAGATCGATTTTCTGCAAGTTTCCATGAAATGTATAGTAAACAAAGGATCCATTCAAACTTTTTGAAGTCCTGTTGTGAATTAATTTCGCAATTTGCTGAGCTGTCTGGCATCTCACAAGGACAATATCATCCTGAAGTTTGCTGATGACACCGCCGTGATGGGACGGATCACTGGCGGGGGACGAGGCAGCCTACAACAGACATGACAGAGAAGATGATAGTGGACATGAGGAAGGAGAGGAACCCTCATCAGCTGCTGCTAATCTGGGGTCTGGAGGTGGAGAGGGTGAGCAGCTTTAAACCAGGACCTCACCTGGAACCTTAACACCACACAGCTGGAGAAGAAAGCTCATCAATGGCTGTACTTCCTGTGGAAGATCCTCAGCAGCTTCTACAGCTGCGTTGTTGAGTTCATCCTAACAGTGTGGTACGGCAGCTCTACCGCCATGGACCGCAAACGCCTGCAGAGAGTGCTGAAGACTGCATCCAAGATCACCAGGACTCCTTTGCCCTCGCTGCAGAGCATCTACAAGCGCAGGGTCCACAGGAGAGCTGCCTCCATCATCGAGGACCACACCCACCCACAACGAGGTCTGTTCCCTCTCCTCCCCTCGGGACGAAGATCCAGGAGTGTGAAGTGCAGGACTACCACTCACTGCACATCTTTGCACATACTCTTTGATTATTATTAGTGTTCTTACACCTTAATATTCAACAACATCCAAGTGTATCACACTGTTTAGCTCACAAAAGTCTCTTTGGCACAGTCATTCTCAGCTGAGGGTGCACAACAGCTGATTTGTATATAGGTTTAGTCATTTACTTCATGGTTAAACTTTGTTTTGGTATGAATGTTTCAGATATCCTGTAAATATCCTACTCTATCTTTTCATTCAGCCTTAAACCTAATGACATTCAGAGCAAACAAAGTAAGCATCTCATTGTACAGGGAAACCCCTTACCTTACTTGAATCTGACAGTTGTCACTTCCCAGTGAAGAACTGATTACTTTTATGGATTCATGTTTGACTAAACGACTTAGACAATACCAATGAGTTATGTAGCCTAGAGTCGCTCCGCTAGCTTGGTCCGTTTGCAAAGTTGGACGCCATATTGGGTCGGTCCAGATCCCGGCTCACTGCTGTACTACAATTGCACAAACAGAGCTAAATAAAAAAAAATTAAATAAAAAAACAAGGATGTAACTTTCCCAAGTAAATTATTACTGCCAGCTAGAAACGTTGTGCTATCCTAGGCACTTTAACATAGGGAGTTGGGTCATCTAGACCCACTAGACAGTGTGCTGAACCTTTTTTCTTCAATAATTTGTGATCTTCACTGGTGTCCATGGATTACATGAAATCTTTCCACCTTTATCCACCTTTGTCATGGTAGGGAGAACACGTCAATGCAAGGGGTGGGGTCATCTGGACCCCATAGGATAGCACAAGGGATAAAGGAGAAAATATTTTAGGAAGATCTGAGTGAGTTTCCTTTCAGGATAGTGAACATTTAGGTTGATCTTCTAGTCTACTTAAAGTCAATTTTAGCTTTAAACTTTATACTTTTTCCACGTTTTCTAGCAGGATCACACATTTTGGTTTTTTTTTTCTTCTGTTTTTTTGGAGGATTGCCCTCTGAATTGAAGGATTTTACTAAGCTGAGACAAAAAACGAATCAGGATTCCTTCTGTAGCAGTGAGTGAAAACTGCAGGGTGGATATCCCCCACAGCGGTGTTAACTGTTGACTGGGTTGAACTGTTTTCACTCCGCCCTGACCGAGTCGCTCCGCCCCGGGCGCAAGCGGCCTGCAGCGATGTCGGCTATCAGTGACAAGTTTTGAAACACAGACCAAGAAGTCCAAGAGTTTCTGTAAATATTAGTTTGTGTGTAGATTTGAATAAAATCACAACCATTTAACAGGTATACATTGCGTTTCCTATATTTATTTTGAAATGTGTTTAATCTTGTCCAGAAACATTTAAAGCATAACTGGGGACTTATTTTTGTGACGATCAGACCAAGATAAGCATTTTATGGTAATTTCTCTGTATCTGCTAAGCCATGTCTCATTGTTTACAGACCTTTGCAATATGGCGTCACTCTTGGATGTATCTTGGACAAATGGGCTAGCGTAGCGTCTGTAGCAATAGAACTCACTGGACAATATCAATATACTTTAATCAACAAAGTTTTTCATGAATCCGGTGAAATTTTTGTCTAAAAATGGACAGAATAAATGTGAATATTAAAAAAGGGTAGTATAAGTAATACATGTAGTTTGAGAAAAAAAACGTAAATGAATGATTTTAGAAAACCTCAAGAGATTGTTTCAAGAATAGATAATTTTTTATGGAACTTTTTCTTTTCTTCAAGCATATATTAATCTGAAAAAAAGGCAATCAACTGTAATTGTTATTTCTGAACGTTGGGGTTCTCATCTGTTGCCTTGTTTATTGCATTCAATGTCACTTTGTGTCTATAAAAAAAGTGTTGCCACTGCAATAATGATGCATCGCATTATAACACCTCTCCTTTCACACAGCAGATGTAAGTTATTCACAGATATTACGAGAATAGTTGGAAGACAGCAGGAGACCTGTGAACAAGTCATTCTTTATTGTTAAGCGTTCAGAGTTTTCCTCTTGTCACTTAGCGTGCAAAGCTTTACCACTCCCAACTGATTCACATGGCAAGCTCACAGTCTGCACACATGTATCCCAACACGAGGGATGAGAGTGAAAACCTGATGCAAAAACAGCAGACAGTGATGAGGACTTATCACAGAGACGTTCCCACCCACTGAGATCAGAGACAGAGGGGAGAAACGGAGCTTCAATGGGGAAATCTGGGACTCAAGAATGGACAAGACATTTTTTTGCTCGACTTAAATTGTGATCAGGTCAACATTTGATTCCTGGGAGTTCTTGTGATTCCAGAAAAGCAATCAACTTCTGGAGCAATTTTACTAACAACACAACTAGAGTAGTGATCTCAAACCTTATTCAGGCCACAGACCGGTTTAATATCAGATAATATTTTCATGGACTGGGGTGTTTTTTGGCTGTAGCTATCAGATTTTCAGTTTTCCTCAACTTTTGAGGGTAAAGATTATCTCTTCTGTAAAATATCTGCTTTTAAACTTTATTTGTCCACAGGATTTTTTTTTTTTTGTAGGAACCATCACAGTGTGATCTAGATTTTCCCTTATAACCCCTAACTGTCAAAGTGGAAGCTAAAAAGTCAGATGCCAACTTCAACAGACTTGTAAAGTGCAACGGACAAATACAAAAAAGAAACATGGTATTTTCGAAATATAATAACAAATGTGAACCCGCTGTTCGAACAACTTTATTAGCAACATTCTCGTAACATTTGACAGCCGGTTGCTGGAAATTCTGCATTATTATGGTCTGTTGGAACTGTCACAATAGATCCATATTTTGAGTAAAGACTTCTGGTTTTTGTCTCTTTTATGCAAAGTTTCTTTTATTATGAAATTGAAGGCTGTGTCATTTTCCTCTCTGATTTGTTTCTGCTTAAAACTCTTTCCAATTGCGTTTGTTTTTTATGAACTCGGGGGGGTTTCAGTCTTGTGGTCGGTTCAAGCGCTTTAAGATGATAGCAGATGAATTGCCCACACATGACCGAGCGACTTGATCTGCATCCATAAGGCAGTCGTTTTTCAAAATAAAACGTCCTTCAGAATCAGATTACAAATTTAAAACTGCAACTCTGTACAGTTTTGAGGGACAGTTGGCAGCGTCATTTGTTTCTGTCTACAATGTGGATAATGTGGAAGTCCCGCAAAGTTATTTAAAACAGATTTAAAATGATAATGCCCTTTTTTTTCTAGTAATAAAAAGCACTTTTCTTTGGATTGATGGTTAAAAACTGATCAGCATCGCAAATCAGACCCTCACATGTCTGCTCATTAGAACTGAAACAAAAGTCCAGCTGTAGTCTTCCCGTGTGGCCTTTAGATGCACTCTGTGACGCCAGTTTCAGCGCAGTTTTGAGGCGGTTTCTCCAACATCAGTGCATGGCCCCTTTTCTACTGCCTTTTCTACTCTGTTCTTTCACATTTTCTACAGTTTCTAGAAGAACATTTATTCCGCTCAACAATCTAACCTTTAGTTAAGTGCCAGTCAATGTTCTGTTCTCTGCATTGACCTCAGCATGGCCTGTGCACTGAAAGCACCTCTTAGTGAAGCTGGGTTTAATGGAGTTTGGCGGCATCTTGCTAAAGTCTCTCAACACATTTGACCTCGTAGAACAAAATCAAATTTTCAAAAACTGCAGAATTGGTCTGATATTTAGCCAAAAAAAAAAAAACAATGACGCTTATTTCTCTACTGTGAATCCTTTGCAAAGAGTAGGCAATTTGAAGAATTATATACCAGATTCAATTCAATTCAATTCAATTTTATTTGTATAGCAACAACAGTCGTCTCGATGGGCTTCGAAGTAAAACATGAACTTAAAAGGATCACGAATACAAAGAGTTCAATAGGAAAATACTAAAATGAACTAACAAACTGACTATGCTATACTGGCATCCCTGCCCTTAGACCCCCCTTCGCCCACACGCCCAGATGTGTCGGTTGCTCCACTCACTATAAGTCACTGCAGCCAAAATATGCTTATTAAAGAAAAAAAAATCATATTGAAGTCGCACTTTTGGGATACATTTATAAAAAAAACAGGAGCAGGCTTTTCCTCCAGAAAAAAAAAATCAAAATAAAAGAACAGAAAACAATAGACCTTTGTGTAAGACGTATCCCTGAAAAAAAAAGCAACTGATACTTCAAAAAATATGAATATTGTTTATGGAAACTGGGTAAATGACAAAATTGAATGCGTTGTGTCAAATAAATGTTCTGCTTGTCATATTTAGCTGTTGCAGTGGCTGTTCAATAAGATATTGAAGACTTTGATGCAGTTTAGTTGGGTTTTTTTCTGTGAATTTATCAAGGTTTAAATAGACATTGAAAGGTTAAAGAATTATGGGTAAATGGAGACTTCTGTGAGGAGAAATAGAACACTGCGTTCCAGTGGGACCGCTGAGAGCCGTTGTAGAGATGAGACAGAATCTATGAGAGTCAATGTAGGGACGGACTTTCCAATGAGGCTGTGTTTGTAGACGCCCAACTTTGAGCAGAAAAAAGAATGGCTAAGCATTACTTACTTTTTATTGTTCAGGAACAACAAAGTGGTTAAGAAAAAGATGCAATGACAGAGCAAAATATTAATTATGTTTCCAGAGGCAGAAAAAAGGTTTAGGAGTCATTGCTGTTTATGTAATCTAGCATTTTTCTTTGCAATGTCTCCATCTGTAGCGCCTCCTCATATGTTTACATTTACAAAGGGGTTAGTTCAACACAGGCTAGCTGTGAGGGAAATTGAATGGTATTAACCCTTGTGCTATCCACTCCCAATGGCACTTTACCATTGGGAGTTGGGTCATCTAGACCCACTAGACAGTGCGTTGAACCTTTTTTCTTCAATGATTTGTGAACCTCACTGGTGTCCATGGATTACATGAAAAGGGAGAACACTTCAAAGTAAGGGTGGGGTCATCTAAGACAGCACAAGGGTTAAGGGATCAGTGTAGAAGAGATTCAATGAAACAGTAGGGATCATCTGCTGTTTTAATTCTGACGTGTGTTTGTGTCTTTCATCTTCCAGGTCTCTCTTACAGTACAGACCAACAGTTTGGACACACCTTCTCATTCAAATGAATGGGAAGGTGTGTCCAAACTTTTGGTCTGTAATGTAAATCTCCCGATCTCACTGGCTGAGACTTTAACAACCTTCCCTGCTCTATTATCAATGAATTTTTTTGGTCACAACAATAAAGCCACTCTGTGATCATCTTTTGATCTATTGGAAGTGCATTCCCAGTGGTGTTTTAATTAGGATTAGGCCATTTTTAGGGGAAAATCTAAACACCTGTGCTGTATTTAAAAAAAAAAAGTCCAGTACTTGCCTTGTGGCAGGAGAAATTCACCTCTGAGTTGTGGGCGGGACCGTTTGTGCAGAGTAAGCCTGCCCCCATTTCCCATCATCTCTTTGTTAACACTCTCTCCTGCTAGCTTACAGCCCCCTTTACAACCTCAAAGTGGCGAACAATATTTTGAGCCAGAAGCCAGCTTGGACGAGAAGAATAAAGACGTTCATGGATGTATTTGTTAGGAAGTGGATGCATCAGAATGGAGCGGAGCAGGGAGCCTGTGGCTCGCCGACTGCAGTACACGCATCACAACTACAACTTTTTTCCAACTGCAAATGCAGTTGAAAGGTTAAATATCTTTATATATGTCCACCATCATCAAAAAAATGCCTTAAGAATTTGTTGAAAACATTTTCATCAGAGTGGGTCTTTGAAGTGTTGTGCACAACTATTTGTGGACGCAAATATTTTTGGTAGTGTCTTTTGATGGTAAAATATAATTGAATATTTAAAAAAAATTGTTTAAAAATGTTTTGACTCTGATTTGATATTTCTAGAGGCAAAGCGACCATCACAGTGCAAGGTGGTGAAAATGCAAAGTTTTTTTTATAAGCATCTTAAAGTTTAGGAAATGGGTGAAATTCACCTTAAAGTTGAGTTTTTGTTTTTTGTTTCTTTAAAGATGACATGTTCTTATTTATGCTGATAATTGATTCATAAGGAAGTTTTAGGGATAAAATTGGTTTCACACATCTGATCTTAAAATGTCTTCATAAAACTGTGAGCGTAACGTTGTACAGTGTTTGTTAGTGGAGCCAGTTTGTGGTACAAGCACCAAATTTGGCATGGATGGTCCCAGAGAAGCCCAAGACAAATACAAGATTTTAAAATACATATAATATACATATGATAGTATTCTGTGAGTACCCCTCAAGTTAAAAAACTGCATTTTGTGCTCGATCGGCTTATATTTTTTGGATTAGGGTAAAGAGACATTGAATATTTTTGTAACACCGGAGTGTATTGTCCGCCATCTTTACAAGTACGCACCACTTTGGATTTTCCTTGTGCTCTTTTTTGAAAGAGGGGATCCTGAGGTACATTGATGCCAAATTTAGTGCTTATCCTCAGTTCTGAAATATCAAATATCAATATAACTGGTTTAGCTAGATTGCAGTTTCGCTTTCGCAGTCACGCTGTTTGGTGAACTTTTTTCAGTGCACTTGTGCATGCTTTTTGTCTTTTTTTTTCTTTCCAACAGTTCAATGCGTCCTGCGTCCTTGTTCAGTTTGCCAAATTTACACAATCTTCAACCCCAATCAGCTTTTTTTTCTCTATTCTATAATGCAGGAGCATTTTTTTCACCAAGGTTTGGACTTTGAGAATTTGAACAAGAGAGAAAAGTGTGAATATGTGAAAAAAAGTGGATAAAGTGTGTAGGGAGAAATTTTACAGCCTTATGACATCCATAATCTTACTTCGCTGGTTTTACCAATGGCGGATTATTTTCAAAGCACAGCTCCTGCAACAAATGAGGGGACACTAATGCAATAAAAAGGCTTAAAGAAAAGAGAAATGGCAAGAAATGAAATGTCTTTATTTGGATTTAGATGAATATTTGAATGGATTTTTCTCTAATTTTTGAATTGGAGACAATAGTATGTTTTAAAAACATACTGAATACAAAATACAACTATAAGGACAAGAAGATAAGTGAGCAGTTTCTACACCTTTTGCACAAACACACAGCATTTATTTTAGGAAGTGCAGAGCAGGAAGAGCACTTTCGCCTTGTTCCCAAGAATTGAAACAAAGAATCTCCAATTTTGCACTGCCAGCCATTTGTTCCAATAATAATCCACTATTATGTTAAAGTAACTACTGTCAAATGGGTTTTCTTTTTTGTTTTATCATTTTTTTTACTTTGAATTTCCTTATGATTTCTAGCGACCATCCCGGCTTCAACAGGATACAAGATAATAACAGGAAGAACAGCGCATAAAGCAGAGGGCACTTTTGACACACAAAGACGGAGCACACAGCTACAAATAAGACGTGAGTGACTATAAGTGGTTTAAAGCGAAGGATGTGCTGTGCGGTTGCCATTTACAAATAATGGACCTGTCATGATGTGGGAAGATGGCAGTATGGAAAATGGGGGAGCCGCTGATTATTTGGATGTCTGTTTATGCAAAGGTCAGCTTTATTATGTTCAGATGGAACGAGTGCAGAGTCTTAAACAACCCTGTCAACCAGAGAGAGCAAGTGTCTGTGAGGGTGCGAAGAAAACACAGGTGACTTTAGTGAAGAAGGAGCAGAAACGACTCTATTGGGAAGTTGACCCTTTTCTAAAGAAAATGTACTGTTAGAATAAAGTACATGTTTTCCTGTGAAGAAAAAAAAAAGCAATGAATGCTGGTGACCACAGCAAAGTCATGCTCTAGCATGTTTTCCACTATGTGAGCATCCAGCAGTAAATGGTTAATTTCATGGGTTAAATGCTAATGTCACACATTTTGGTTCAAATCTGGGTTTCTTCTGAGATGACATCTTCCATTTTTACTTCATTTCACACCAAGGTTGGAAACTAAAACAGGAAAAATATACAGCATAAATTCCAAAACCACACATTTCCTTTGGAAGCATATGTATCTAGTATTTCGTAATAAAAGCTTATAATGGAAAAATGCTTTTTCATTTGTCAAATGATTTCCTCCCTCCATCTTCTAACCTGCTTAACCCTACAGGGGTTACAGGGGTCTTGCTGTCACGGGCATCCCACTCTGAAACTGTTCGTAACTCCTACTGGAAAGCTAATCCCAACAAGAATTGTGCGCAGATTGTCATGGTGCCTCTGTCAGCTATCTTCCCCCTCCCCTCTCTGCTTGGCCACTGATTCGTCCCAGCTGCGTTCACTCATCTCATCAACCTGCCAGACCTACTTAAGGAGCGCCAGGACCAGAATTCAACGCTAGTTCGTTGCCCCTGATGGTGCTTGTCTGGTCTCTTTCAAGTTTTCCTGTTACGTATCTTTACCCTCGTCTAAACTCTAGTCTTTCTATGTCCAGGACCTACATATCCCACGAGTGGACGCCAGCTTCAGCTTCAGCCCAAGCGGAGTTATCCCCGGAGTTACCTACCTCCTCTCAACGCTCCATACATCAGGCCTCAGCTCTGGCCTCAGCCGAACCTCCAGCCACGCCACGGGCCACAGTCGAACCTCCAGCCACGTCAAGATCCACCCTCTCATCTGGAGTTGCCGTTCCTGCCATTCCCCGCCACAATAGGACAAATTCATCCGCTGGAAAAATTAAATCTATTATTTACCTTCACTCACCTCCTGTCTTCCTTCTGGGTTTCAGCGTCTGGGTCTGTCTAGCTTTGACAAGTCATGACAGAACGAACTAGCCCAAACCCCGACCCAGCTGGCCCGGAAGATTTACAAAATACTGTCTCCCAACAAGGTCTGTTCCTGGAACTCCTCTCCAGTGCGGTCACCCACGTCACTACAGTCCAAGAGGACACGATCTCTCGCATCAGAGGTATGAACCAAGCGCTTTCCGAGCTAACCGAGCGACATGCTAACCCTGCTATAGGAGCTTCTACTCCGTCTTCCGGCAACAATGCAGCTTCCGCTTCCGGTCCTGTCAACTCACCCGAAAACTTCCGGTTACAGCCTGAACCGTTCCTAGGCAACGTAGAAGCCTGTGGCGGCTTCTTACTTCAATGCCAACTCATATTCCAGCAGGCTCCCAGGCATTATCACTCTGATATCAGTAAAATCACCCTTATAATAAATTTTCTCCGGAAGAAAGCTCTTCGGTGGGCTCAAGCCTTTGTTTCTGCTAACCCTATTAGTCACCTTCGTTATGAACACTTCCTAAACGAATTCCGTTTGATTTTTGACCAACCCCGTAAACGGGAAGAAGCCACACGTAAATTACTTAACCTGAAACAACACAACCGGACTGTTAGTGAGCACGTCATTGACTTCCGCATTCTGGCGGTCGAAGCAGGCTGGCCAGATCTGGCTTTAAAGGGCATTTTTTATCAATCTTTGAATGAAGAAATTAAAGACCATCTCTGTACTCAGCCTGAAACTAACTCCTTTGAAGAGCTCGTTTCAGCAGCCCTCCGACTCACCGAGCGACGTCATGATCGCCAACAGACCCCAAAGAAAACCATCAGCGATCCGGCCCCTTCTACCATCACAGCCCAGTCGCCCCTCAGAATGGATTTTCTCGCAAGCTCCAAACGATCTGAGGGACCTATACAGATAGGTCATTCTAAACTATCTGCAGAAGAACGACAGAGGCGAAAAGAGGAGGGTTCATGTTTTTATTGTGGAGCCCATGGACATTTAGTTTCACAGTGCACTCTGCGTTTAAATTCCCAAAACCCCCCGCTGAGTGACAGGTCACGGGGGGGCAACCTCAGCACTCAGGAAAATCAAAGCTTCCTGTACATTCCTGTCAGAATATGCTGTAAAACCCAAACTCATGCTTTCAGGGCCCTTATAGATTCTGGAGCCGAACAGAGACTAATTGATCATGGTCTGGTGTCTAAACTTGGTCTTCCCACAGAACCTCTGGAAGCTCCTGTCGAGGCCTCGGGCTTAGGAGGGCAGCACCTCTCCAGAATTACGCATCGAACCAAACCTGTTCAACTTCTCACCTCTGGCAACCACAGGGAAGTTATGCAATTTTTCATTACCCAGTCCACTCATACGCCCATAGTACTAGGCTACTCCTGGTTAAAGTTGCATAACCCACAATTTAATTGGAGTTTAGGACACATAACAAACTGGAGCCCCTATTGTTCTGCTAATTGTCTCTCGTCCGCCTTACCTTCGGCTCATCATCACACCACTGACTCTCCCAGTAACATTAATCTGGATAAGATCCCCTCCTGTTACCATGACCTACGTGATGTTTTTTGCAAATCTAAGGCAAGCGCCCTTCCTCCCCATCGCCCCTACGATTGCGAAATCAATTTACTACCGGGTGCTACCTTACCAAAGGGCCGCATTTTCAACCTCTCTGGGCCTGAGAAACTTTCCATGGAAAGTTATATCCAGGAGGCGCTATCCCTGGGTCACATTCGTCCCTCATCATCCCCTGTTGGGGCAGGTTTCTTTTTTGTCGAAAAGAAAGATAAATCTCTCCGCCCCTGCATAGATTACCGGGAACTCAATCAAATTACAGTCAAGGACAAATATTCTCTGCCCTTAATCTCCTCTGTTTTCGACTCCGTCCAGGAAGCCCACGTCTTCACAAAACTGGATCTCCGTAATGCCTATCACCTTGTCCGTGTCAAAGAGGGGGATGAATGGAAGACTGCCTTCAATACCCCCCTGGGGCATTATGAATATCTAGTTATGCCCTTTGGGTTGACTAATGCCCCAGCAGTATTTCAGAGGTTAGTCAACAACGTTCTTAGAGATTTTCTAAATCGCTTTGTTTTTGTATATCTTGATGACATCCTCATTTACTCAAACAATCTTACCCAGCATGAACAACACGTCCGTCAAGTCCTCACCCGTCTCTTAGAGAACCAGCTGTATGTTAAGGCAGAGAAATGCGAATTCCATGTCAAGTCTGTTCAGTTCTTAGGTTACATCATTGAGGCAGGTCGTATAAAACCCGATCCCTCCAAGATCGAGGCTGTTTCCGCCTGGGAACCCCCTACCAATCGAAAGAAACTGCAACAATTTCTGGGCTTTGCTAATTTCTATAGACGTTTTATCCGCAACTACAGTAGCATTGCTGCCCCGCTCACTCGCCTCACTTCCACCCATCAAAACTTTCAATGGACCCAAGAAGCCCAACAGGCCTTTGACCATCTCAAGAAACTGTTTGTCACAGCCCCCATTCTCATTCAGCCAGATCCCTCACGCCAGTTTATCGTGGAGGTCGACGCCTCGGATTCCGGGGTCGGCGCTGTTCTTTCCCAGAAGGAACTCACGTCTGGAAAGGTCAAACCCTGTGCTTTCTTTTCAAAGAAATTGTCGGCTGCAGAACAAAATTACGACGTGGGGAATCGTGAACTGCTGGCAATAAAATTGGCCCTGGAGGAGTGGCGGCACTGGCTGGAGGGGGCTGAGCATCCCTTTATTGTCTGGACAGACCATAAAAACCTCGCTTACCTTAGAACCGCCAAGAGACTCAACTCTCGTCAAGCCCGGTGGTGTCTGTTTTTTGACAGGTTCCGCTTCACAATCACCTACCGTCCTGGAACCCGGAACATCAAACCAGACGCATTGTCCCGCAAGTACAGTACCACGGAAAACTCGATCACCACCACCATAGTCCCCTCCACGTGCATAATCGGCGCACTCACCTGGGATATCGAAAATCGGGTGCTCCAAGCTCAAGGTGAGGAACCCAATCATGCCCCCTGTCCTAACGGAACCCTTTATGTACCCACCTCCCTCAGGGCAGATGTCATCTCCTGGGGGCATACCTCACGGCTGTCCTGCCATGGCGACGTCCAGCGCACTCTCCATCTCCTCCGTAGAAGGTTCTTTTGGCCTTCAATGGATAAGGACGTCCGTGAATATGTGGCAGCGTGTACCACATGTGCCCGCTCCAAGTCCTCTAACTCTGCCCCAGCCGGATTGTTACAACCATTACTCACCCCCAGTCGTCCTTGGTCGCACATCGCCTTGGATTTTGTCACCGGGTTGCCTCCATCTCAGGGTAACACTGTCATACTCACCATCATTGACCGTTTCTCTAAGATGGTTCATTTCATTCCTCTAGCCCAGTTACCCTCCGCCACAGAAACCACCCAGGTCCTGGTTGACCGGGTATTCCGTCACCATGGCATACCCTTGGACATTGTCTCGGACCGTGGTCCCCAGTTTGTCTCTCAAGTCTGGAAAACCTTTTGCTCCGCCCTGGGGGCCACGGTCAGCCTCACCTCCGGCTATCATCCCCAGTCCAACGGTCAAGCAGAGAGGGCCAACCAGGAACTGGAGGCAGCCTTGCGCTGTCTGGCGGCACAAAACAACGAGGACTGGTCCCAGTACTTAGTATGGATTGAGTATGCCCACAATACTCACGCATCTTCCGCTACTGGGGTGTCACCATTCGAAGCCGCGCTCGGGTACTCACCACCTTTGTTTCCGTCCCAGGAACTCGATTTGGCGGTGCCCTCTGTCCAGCAACATCTCCAGCGTTGCCAACAGGTCTGGCGCCAAACCACAGAGGCTCTCCTCCGCACCAAGGAGAGCAACTGTCGCATCGCCAATCGCCACAGGGTGGTGGGACCCGTTTACCAGCCCGGCCAACAGGTATGGCTCTCTGCCCGCAACATCCCGATTCAGGCCTCCTCCCGGAAACTGGCTCCTCGCTTTATCGGACCGTACACTATTGAGAAGATCATCAATCCGACCTGTGTCCGTCTACGCCTTCCACGAGCCCTCAAGGTACACCCTTCCTTCCACGTTTCACAAATCAAGCCCGTCCGGGACAGCCCTTTGTGCCCGCCGTCCGCTTCCCCGCCGCCCGCCCGTATCATCGACGGCGCTCCTGCCTTTACGGTCAGCCGTATCCTGGACATTCGGCGTCGGGGTCGTGGGCACCAGTTCCTGGTTGATTGGGAGGGCTATGGTCCGGAGGAGCGATCCTGGATCTCCCGCTCTCTCATCCTGGACCCGTCCCTCATCGAGGATTTCTTCCGGGCCCATCCTGATCGCCGTCCTGGACCGCCTGGAGGCGGTCGTTGAGGGGGGGTACTGTCATGGTGCCTCTGTCAGCTATCTTCCCCCTCCCCTCTCTGCTTGGCCACTGATTCGTCCCAGCTGCGTTCACTCATCTCATCAACCTGCCAGACCTACTTAAGGAGCGCCAGGACCAGAATTCAACGCTAGTTCGTTGCCCCTGATGGTGCTTGTCTGGTCTCTTTCAAGTTTTCCTGTTACGTATCTTTACCCTCGTCTAAACTCTAGTCTTTCTATGTCCAGGACCTACATATCCCACGAGTGGACGCCAGCTTCAGCTTCAGCCCAAGCGGAGTTATCCCCGGAGTTACCTACCTCCTCTCAACGCTCCATACATCAGGCCTCAGCTCTGGCCTCAGCCGAACCTCCAGCCACGCCACGGGCCACAGTCGAACCTCCAGCCACGTCAAGATCCACCCTCTCATCTGGAGTTGCCGTTCCTGCCATTCCCCGCCACAACAGGACAAATTCATCCGCTGGAAAAATTAAATCTATTATTTACCTTCACTCACCTCCTGTCTTCCTTCTGGGTTTCAGCGTCTGGGTCTGTCTAGCTTTGACAAGTCATGACACAGATGTTTTAGAACGCCATGTCGTTTTCCGGTAGGGCCAACAACGCACTGATGTCATGTCATCGCCCCGCCTCCCCCCTGGAACTGCACGGTGGATGTGAAAACAAAAATGCATTATCGCTTTAATATCATCACAGAATGAGCAGAGTTGAAGTAGAAAATGAAAAAGCATTTTGGAGGATTGATTTTTTTAATTTTATTTTTGAGTCAGTTGATTCAGTTACAATGTGACAATTAAAAAGTATTTCTGTTAATCCATTTTAATTTTCAATTTAGATTTTTCTAATTAAATTTCGGTACACATACTTGCAAACTTCATGAAAAAGGAAATTTCAAAAATAAATATCTTTATCATTTTAATTAAGTGACAGAATGAGCGGTGCTGAAGAAGAAAAAGCTGTTTGGCGGATTGATTTTTCATTTTATTTTTGAGCCAATAAATGCAGCGTTATTGTGAAAATGAAAAAGCATTTCTGTAATAGACTTGTATTTTTTAAATATGAGACACATACGCTTCCGTACATTTCTATGATTTACAGACGCAGGAATGTTTTTCCTGAAGCAGCAGATAAGGTAATGGTGAGGTGCAGCAAAAGCTAATGCATCCTGCTAAATTCTAAGGTTGTGTCCAAATTCCTTCACTACTCACTACATAGAGCACTATTATGCGTGTTCGCCATTTTGTCCTTGTTTTCCAGCAGTAAAAGCATAATTGCACTGACTTAAAACTAATTAGAATACCACCGGACCTAATCTAGTAAAAACGACATAACAATAAAATGCAGAGCAATGCAGCATATTTTAGGAATTATTAAGGTCAAACAAAAATTTCTGTCAATGTCTGACTTTGTTCCTATATCAATCAGACCTTTTTCGATAATATGGTGTTCTTTGTGACTTTGTTTCTGTTTTCATTGGTTTTGTGCGTTTAAAAAATGGTTTATTTAAAGATTTCCTACATAGTGCCAAATGTTTTGCACTGTTGTGTGTTCATTTGGATTATGTATGAAGTTGGTGCTGAACTAAAGCTGCTAAGAAGAGCTCTTTGGGCATAAGCTTGGAATGTTGGTGTGGATCTAAGCAGTCACTCACATGGAAAGCACTTCACCAAAAACTCCGAAAATGTATTGCCATATTAAAAAATAAAGTCGGAATTTGATCAAGGCTTTACTACGACGGAGTTTTGGGCCACCAAAAAAACAACAAAAAAAAGTAAAATAACGAGATTTAAAATCGACATTAAAGTGTGTCTTCTGTCTGAGGAGGAGCACTTTTTGGTATTTTCAACGTTCTAGTGTCAATATAACAGGCTATTTTCATCTTTGTTGTTTTATGTTGAAACCGGATGTTTCATCTGGAGGAGGAAGCGTATGTAACTGCTTACACATTGGTCTTCTGTGCACGACAGGTTCATGACGTAATGTGACTTCTGGGTGTGTGAATGAAAAGGAAAAATAAAGCAGCGGTCCTCTACACCAAAGAGTGTCTCTGAGCTCCTCATTATACATATGAAACTCCACTTTGCCGACACAGAACCCCGAAATGCCGGCTACACTGACAATAATCGGATTTTGGTGGTTCAAAGGTTCAGAATTTTTGTCTTTGAAACCTAATCGGAAATAAAGCTTCACAAAATGCTCCATATCTTCAAGCTAGGCTCAGATAAACAGACAACTTTGGTGTTTTTTTCCTTGTTCATCTATGACTTTTTTTCTCGTAAATTTACGAGATTTAAGTCGTAAATCTACGAGATTTTTTCTCGGAAATTTGCGAGTGTTTAACTCGGAAATTTACGAGAAAAAATCTTGTAGATTCACAAGGTTTTTTCTTTATTTATTTTTTTCGTAAGATCTCGTAGTTTAACAGTTATGACTTTCTTTCTCATAAATTTATGAGATTTAAGACGTTAATCTATGAGATTTTATCTCGTATCTCGTAGATTTACGATTTTTTTTTCTTGCTTTGTTTTTTTCTTAAGATCTCGTAGTTTAACAGTTATGACTTTTTTCTCGAGAAAATTTATGACTTAAAAAGTCGTAATTTAAAAAAGAAAAAAAAAATGTGTGAACTGGTCCCAAAACTCCGTCGTACTTTACTGAAGGTGAAAACAAAATAAATTTGTGTCATAAAAAAAACATTTTTCCGTTCCTGTCCCCCCCTTGATTTTCCCCTGACGGATGCCAGTGTGTTCTCTTCCATTACCCGTGTCATTTCCTCGCCTTCAACCGCGATCCTCGTTTGTGTCTTTAACAGAAAACCTCTCAAGAGAGGCGTGAGAGTGGAGGGTGGTCATGGAGGAGGAGTGCGGAAGCCTCAGAGAGGGAGGAAAAACTAGAATAAAATAAAATAAAAAACCATTAGGTACAAGAACCAACTGTTGTGTTTTATCACTTTATTTCATGTTGGTTTACATTCAAAGTGGGCTTTAAAACAAGACAGCTGGGAACTTATCTAAGCCATCTCTAAGTCAAAAAGCCCGTCTGAAACCTTGAAGTATGACAGTATGAAACCACCGCTGCCAGATGGACTAAAGCTCAGCCAGGCAGTTAGTCACACTTGAATTGAACACCAACTGCACACTCAGCTACAAATAAAGCTGTGAGAACCAGCTTGTGAGCTGCCAGCATCCAGACTGACAGCCATCCATCCATCCATAAGGCAGGCGAGGCTGGCAGACACACACACACACACCCACAGAGAGATCGAGCTGGTGCTGCTGATCTGCTGCTCTGCCATCCCTCCGGTGACTGCAGATAACAGCATGGAGCTGAACAAAGTAATCCACCATAGAAATCCTGTTTGAGAAACCCTGAGATAAATACTGAGAGAGGGGAAAAAGGGAAACGAGGCATCAATATGGATCGGGAGAGGCCATGAATGATTGGACAAAGTGGAAAAGCATTTCAAATACGACGGTTGGAGGGGATGCTGGTTAGGGAAGCAGGGGTGCACCGATTTATTTGAACGATTTTGATTCATATCATAATTTGTGGTTGACAACAGGAGTCGTTTTAGAACGATCCGATACGCTGACATAAAATGAATCCTTTGCAAAAAATTCAGTCAGTGTGACTCAGAGATAAATGCTTGTAAAATAAACATGATTAAAATATTGTTTTCCACATCAAAATACAAATGGAACATTATCAGAACATTCTAGCAGACGTTTTTGCTAAATTCAAAGTGTTTCCACACATTGGACAGGAACGATGGTTTGATCATTGTTTGCTGTCATCGCCTGTGTGATGTCAGCTGTGACTTGATACTTTGGTACGTTAAAGTGACATCAACCTACTGTACCTCAATCCAAATGGCATTTTTTTCATGATCAATTATCATCAATTTATTTTATTTTGGAACGATTTTATTCTAGTATAGGTTTTCAACGACCTGCCTCAGACAGACCAATCTGGTTGGATCGTTGGAACATAAATCGATTTACCGATCAATCATCACACCCCTAGGAAAAAAAAGAGACAAGAAGTTGAACAGATTGTGGGAAAGAATGAAGAACAATGAATGAGCAATTGATGAAAAATTGGTAAAGGCTGCCAAAAATGTAAGATCTCAGATGTGGATCAGCTTTTTTCTATTGTCTGTTTGTGGGTCTCATCTTCTGCTTTCTAGCTCAGCCACACTGTACTTCTTCTCCCTCCCTACTCTGTTTTTTTTTCTTCTTTTCTCTCACTCCTCAGCTCCTTCTCTCGCTTCCTGGCTCCGTCTCCAGACAGTTTTTTTTAATGTAGCTCAGGCTGTCTGGAAGCTCTTCATTTGCTCTGCCTCCCTCGTCTTCACCTCTCCCTCCACAGGACCGTGATTTTTCTCCAGCCTGGGGGACGACATGCTGGATAGCTTGACTGGCCAGAGACCGCTGTTCTGGATATGATTTATATTGCATATGGAGCAACGGAGGATCTGAACAATTGGAAGGCCTGGCTGCATTTTCCTGGACACGGCACAGGAGATTTCCACCCCCTATGAGATGCACAACATGGAAGTCGAACAGATCTCTAGGGAGTCAGCTGCTACAAGTGTTTGCAAAATAAGAGCAGGGAAAGAGCTTTGGCGGTGCCTTCTCACTTTCATCCAAAAGAGAAAAAAAAAAGACCCATTGGAAAACTGCGGGTTCCAGAATTCACCACAGAGGTCCAAATTTTCCTTCCTGTCATCTCACTTTTCGTGGCTCTCTGTTTTGCCAGGCACCCTCAAGTTCTGCATAGTCCTTTTACATTGGTGGAGCTCCAGATCTCTTTGAAACCACCTTCATCACAGGGAAAGAAGATAGAAATCCACATCACAGCAGCTCTTCATGTAGACTTTATATTAGGAAAAAAACAAAACAAAAAAACCCCATGCATTGCTGTCTTGCTCTTTGCTTGCTCCTCATCTCTTCCCTTCTAAAAAATATGAGAGTGGAAGAGAAAGAAGTGTGTGAGAGCGCTTCCCCTGCCTGCCGCAGTGCCGAGCGACTGGCTTGGAGAAGTGAGGGAGGCGAAACGCAGGCTGTTGCTAACTCTGTGGTGGCAGACTGGCAGGACGCGTTTGACAGTGTGCGAGTGACTGGTTCCAGTGCAGCTCGCCGCCCGTCAGCCGCTGTCAGTCAGCTCTCACTCGCTGTCACTCCCAGGCTTTTGTCACGCCGTACAGTTGCATATATTAGTGCTAGTAATTAGTGGGTGCATGGATGGAGTCCCCACAAACTGGAAGCACGCAGACGCATACTTATTCATGCAGAAAAGTGTCCAAACACTGTTTTTGTTTTTCGCACACACAAATGTCCTTTGAGGTTGCATCAAAAATAACAAAACATGTTGGAAAATGGAACATTCTAATGAGTTACTCTCCAAAATTTCATAGGAGCTCACTGTTGAACTGTTTCACTATACAGATAATCCACTAACTCAATTTAACCCTTATGCTATCTTAGATCTTAGATAGCATAAGGGTGGGGCCCTTACATTGACGGGTTATTCCTACCATGACAAAGGTGGATAAAGGTGGAAAGATTTCATGTAATCCATGGACACCAGTGAAGATCACAAATCACTGAAGAAAAAAGGTTCAGCACACTGTCTAGTGGGTCTAGATGACCCAACTCCCAATGTTAAAGTGCCTAGGATAGCACAAGGGTTACAGTAACGTTTATTTTGCACTAACGGGAGAATCAGATCGTAAGCTGCACCGTCACTGAATGGTCTATTTACAAACTTACGGTATATCAGACTATTACGCTACGTTCACACTGCAACAAGCATTTAGCCACTTCCGATGAAAAGCCTATGTAGACACGCATAAAACTTTCCATTGAATTGTGTTTGTTCATGATCCTTTTGATTTTATGTTTTACCCTACATTTATCCGCACAAAACCCATCGAGACGACTGTTGTTATGATTTTGGGCTATACGAATAAAATTGAGTTGAATTGAATGAAAAGCGTTTCGGGCTTCCGCATTCAAAATTCTTGCGTTCCCACGTAGCGATGCAAGTTTCTGCCGCCATCTGTGTACAAAATGTGTGCTCATTACTAGGTCAAACTTTGACCTATCGGGACCTGTATTTGGTAGTTCACAGAAGTGCCAATCATTTGAAAATGTATTATAGAGGAGAAATTAATCATTGCGGGTTTTTTCCCAGGCGGAATTACATGACGGCAAGTCTTTCATTGTGAAAGAAAAAGCCTGGAATAAGATTTGCACACTCTTGACATTTTGCACTTTGCTTCTTCCAACTGTAAGTGGCAGACAGTAGAAAAAGAAAAAGAAGAAGAAGAATTCCCTCCTTGCTTGTCTGGTTTAAACACTATGCAGGCAAAATGGATCATACGCTCAGCGAGTGATTCTGTAGCGTCAGGCGCAGTAAGAGAGACAAAAGAGTCAGAGAAAAGGTCAATCAGTCAGTCAGACTTTATTTACTGCCTTCACAGCGAACTCAAACATTGTTTAACACGCTACACGTTAGCCACATTAGAAGTGTTAGCCACATGAGTCGAGTTAGCGCATTTACAATATCTGTAACTCCCAACCTCGTTTGCTAGACAAAGAAAAACCAGACTGATACAGCCGAAAAAGACGATACTGGGTTTAGTCTAACTCCAACTGAGGAGGTTTAGGACTACCAAAAAAAAGAGTACATTTACGACTTTAAAGTCGTAATTAAAAAAAAACAAAAAAACAAAACAATTTTGTTTGGAAAACTCTGTCGAAAACTCACAACCTTGCTAGTAGATAAAAACAAAACAAAAAACCAAACAAACACAGGTCAATACCACTAAATGTTAAACGCGTTACCGTGTTCACAATAGCTGTAACTCCCAACCTTGTTTCCAAGACGTAAAGAACCAGACTGAGGGCGCCAAAAAAAAACCATTGTTGGTCAAATGAGTTGTATTGCTACAGATGCTATGCTAGCCCGTAAGCATTGTCCAAGATACGTACATAAAGAGCGACGCCATATTGGAAAGGTCTGTGAACAATGATTGTGTCCGAATTCCTTCCCCACTCACTATTTAGTGCCCTAAAAAGTGAGTTCGCCATTTTGTAGTGCTGCCCGAATCTACACCTCCAATATCCAGAGTCCTGCACATATCCCAGAATTCTCTGTAAAAAAAACAGTGTACATCAATGCTCACTAAATCGGAGTATATAGACCACAATGCATTGCGTCGTAACAATTTTTGCCAAAAAATGTTTTTAATTGTATTTTTTAATAAACAGTTAACGTTTTTATCTTCAGAAGACAGTGGACTCACAATTAATCGTTGCAAAATGCTCACATCAATTAGATTTTAATTTTGTGAAATCAATGACGTCATATCCACCGTTTAAAAAGAAAAAAAGTAGTGAGCATGGTGTCTGAATCTCTTTTAAAATTCAGGCCAATAGATATTCTTTTAGTAGTTATGGGTTAGGGCAGGAATTCCTTTTCCTTTTGTGCCTTTTAGTCTGGAAAATACAGTGTTTTTCAATGTAGAAGGCCCAAAATCCCTTTACCACAGTAAAACAATAAAACATTGGTGTGCAAAGGCACCGATGGGACTTTCTGTAAGAAAGTAACAAAAACCCCAAAGAAAAAGAAGATAAAACAAAAAGTGTAATAAAGGTGCAAGGAATAGCCTCTACAAAAAAAAAAAAACAGGGACATCCTCTTCATAAATAAAAGCAAATGTTCTAGTGTTGCTTCACTTGTAGCAAACAAACAGCTGAACTGAATGTCCAAATAATTAAACCAAAACTGTTTCTCTATGGTTCAAAAATATTCAAACATATCAGAATTTCCTGGTTAGGAGCGGTGCACAAACACACCATTGATAATATATAGGATATGCCTTAAAAATGATTTCTAGCAGTGAGATGTCATCAATCCAAATCTCCGGAAAAAGAAATGAATGCTGGGATGTTCTGAATTCTGACAAATGGTACCAATATGATCCTACAGAGGGTGTGTTTTGAGAGACTTCCAGACGTGTTTCTTCCTTTGTCAGTCTGTGTGAATGAGAAGCAGCTGTCTGTCCAGGGACAAGCACACATCTTCCCATTAGTCTCATTGAAAACAGTTGTTTTCTTTTCATTTTTCTCAGAGAAATCCTTTGATTATGAAAAACTGGGGATTTTATCAAACCGCCGCCACATGCTACTTCTGAAGTCATTCTCAATATGATCATTTAAGCCTCAACAAAATTCATTTATTAAATATAATTTGAAGGAATGAACATCAAAGTTTTTGTTTTTCTGTTAGCTATCGGCATGCCAGGCAGCTGTGTCATTAAACCTTCCTCCTGCTTTCCTTTTTTCACTAAATGGTTTCCTCTCCCGTCATTTTTTTTTTCCGGCACCAGTCTTGCAGTTTTCCACAAACGTTTTATTTATTTACTTAGATTTAAGACTTTTTTGACTGTTTTCCCATAAAAGTCCTAACATGTTCTTGAACGTTGTGTTCAAGCTGGATCACCTTTCAGTGCAAGCAGGTAACCCACTCTATACCTAACCTCTTTTTAAAGACAGAAATGCTGAAAATTTTCCTCTCCCTTTTTCAAATGGATGTACTCGGTTATTCTTTGGCATGTTTCTTTTTCTGTTGTGTCTGCATCCTTTTAAAAGCAAATATAACCAGAAACAAAGCACCAAACTGGATTGCAAAAGACAGGCTGGAGTTCCCAAAATGTCTTGAACCACTTGAAGGGGTGACTTTATCTCATTTCTGGAGTGGTGCTCTTGAAATTCTTTATTTTTAAGTTGTTGTTTTTTTTAAATATATTTAATGATTTTCAGTATTCCTAAAGGGGTCTTCAATCCATCAAAAAAATTCTTAGTTTTAGTTTCCAAAATCTATAAAAGTGGGACTATTTTGTGCGGTACTAACAACAAAAATAAAATTTTGAATTATTGTGACCAATTTGAAGCAACAATAAACATTTTAGACTTGTGTCAAGGAACATTTGCTCAAGAGCTAGTGAAAATCCCACAAAATGTAAACCCAAAGCAAGTTTGAGCAAAATATTCCCGTGTCCTTGTAACATTCCTCAAAAAGCAAATAAGTGGGATTTCACATCAGAACAGAAACTGTTGCTACTTTGCACCCTGTTTTCCAACTGCACTTCTCTAACTACCATGTTTTATATCAGCAAGACTCTAGTGTTAATGTTTTAGAAGACACGCTGAGAGAGCGAGTAAAACCTAACCAGTAAATGTTTGGTTGTCTCACATCATTAGGCACCTGCAGACTGTATCCACTGTCCATAAGAGTTTTTTTTTTTAAATTATACATTTACACCCGAAAAACAACCTTGAAGTCACTTTTTATAGAACATAAAAATCCAAATTGCATTCACACCAAGGTACCAATTTGCATTGATTTTTATCTTATTTTTTCGTTGGGTTCATGAACTGTACACATGAGGTGGACTGAGTGACCCCTCCCTCCTCAAGATCCAAACAGGAAGTAGCTGCTGGCTCCAAGAAGCCAAAATCCCAGAGACCTCTATAGAGACATAAACATCTTTGTCAGAATAACCACTCTTACTCTGCTACCTTTTTTTTTACATGCTCTTGCGAATCTTGATATTTTTTTCTGTAGTAAAAGTTCTAAACTGACTGTGACAGGGTTCTTCTTAGCAGTGAGTAAATAAATCACTCTAAAATAAGATGACCGAGCCAGCAGACTCCAAATTTCAAAATGGGATTTTATTGATCCCCAAAACAATATTTAAAGAAAGAATACAAAGCTTCTGGGAAAACCTTTTGCCACCACTGCAACTGCTTTCTCTCTCTTAACTGGGGGAAGTTCACTCCTTATAAAGGCTTAGCCCCTCCCACAGGCCAATTAACAAAACACTTCCTTAAAACAAATTCCCAGGGGATTCTTAAATATAACTCCCAAAGTACAGATATTTAGCAGGAAAAAAAATTGTAACAATTGAAATACAGAAATCAATTAGACAGAAAGGGGAAAAAAGCAAAAAACAAAAACACTCTGACATGTGAAGTCACTTCCTGTTCCTGTGGATATGTATGCTGATGTGGACAACGCTCTGGTTTGGCTGTTTGTGGAGGGAAACTTAGATTAGTAAGTAAGATTCTGTCTAAAACCAAGTGCGCACCCTAAGAATTAAACAAAATATGAAATGTGGGTGATTTGTTTGTCTGGGTGTGTGCGTATATTCAGTGAAACTAAACACTGCTACTGGGCTGGGAGAAAAGAGACAAAAAAAACAACAATTTAGGCTGGTGTTTTAGGCGCTGTCCTGCAACCTGTGACGCTACTTCGTCACTCTGACCAATCGGATGCCTCGGTAAAAGTATGTGGTCTCACGTCTTCTGTTGGAAACTGATTCAAGCCCGCGTTCCAACATTCTCACTGCTGATTGGCGAGTATCAATAACTGATGTCGAATGACTCCAACATGGCGACGTCTATATCGCGGAAAAAAAAGCAACTTCATTTAACCCTTGTTAATATTTTTCAGAGATGGAAGTAAGTCATTTTCTATGGGTGCGGTCCCAATCACTCTGTCCAGTTCTCATATACAGTCAATGGTCTAGTTACAGCATGTTTTCACACTCTTTCGGATAAGTTTGCGTTCATTTGGGATGAAGAAATAACATCCAACTTCATCCGTTGACGAAATTTGACCACATAGTAGAAATGATCTCACATACAAAAAAAAAGAACTGGAGTCTTTACTCCATCAGTGTGATTTAACAGCAAAAAGAAATGCCACTCAACTGATGACAGCTGAGGAAATGTAAACAGAGGTGAGAAGCTCTTTAAAACCTTTCACTGATTTGATCTGACTCTCTCACACTGTCCTTTTTTTTTAATTTTTTTTCCCTTTTCCCCATTTTCATCCATCCCTGACACACTCGCACTCACACACACATGCGCACATTGTCAAGCACATCCTCCACCTACCAGGTGTGAAGAGGGAAATGGCAGTCAGTAATTGGTGAGAAAGCATTTTCTCACATTGCTGGAGGATATATTACAGCCAATAGGTTTCTAATATGATAGAATACCGAAAATACCAAATCTTCTCCATCTCTGACCCTCAGATGTAACTTCCTGAGGTGAAAGGGAAAATGTGATGTCGCGTTCAACGGATTATTATTTTAAAAAACGATAATGCTCTCTCAGAAAAGTGATTATTCATAGAATTAATAACAGGACAAGGTTTAAAGCACCTGTGGTTGCTATTTTACACAAAGAAAGTAGACTCTGAGCGACAAAAACAATCATATTTCAAGGCAAAAATAAAACAGTCCATATGGGAGTCATAGAGCTGATACACTTCCTTTACATTTTATTCTATTTTATTTGGCTGTGTAAACTCACATGAACTCTTGTGTAGACCAAACTATGCTGAAACAAACACCATCAAATACTGGCATGGTTCACTAAAATTAAAAAATAACTTTTTTTTCCAATGAAATATAAAAAAGAAAAAAAACTGATGTACGTGCAGTAAAGTAAAAAAAAAGTTAAAAAGCAGCAAAAGCAAAAATGTGAAATATCTCAACAGTGAAGATGGTGTAGTTAACCCCTTTATGCTGGAATTTCTTTTCAATTATAAAAAAAATATATACCTAGGTGTTATTTTTTTTTTCCTTTTAAAATGAAGTAGAGGCCTGTATTTAATGGTTATGTTGTAAATGAGTGACATTGTGCGTGAAGGTGACAGTCATCGGCCCGTCGACGTTCTTCTCTTGTTTTGTTCATGCGTGACACTTCCGGATTGATCCCTGACGTTTGACAATGTTTTGGCATTTCTCACCCCTGTAGTCTTAAAGCCATCTAAAAGCTGCGCCCGACAGTCCTCACAAACAGATGCTTACCGCTCTGTTCCTGATCTCAGATGTGCGAGTGTTTGGACGTTCTGAAGGAGTTCATCCCTGTGAAAGAGAAAACCGCCTCGACTGAGATCAAATCTTTGCAAACGGAAGCTCGACACATCAGCTGCAGGGTGTGTTTATGAAATACAGATAAACCGATCCCCTTTTAAATATCCCATTTAGTTATTATCTTCATAAAAACGTCAGATTTAGAGTGATTTCTAAAGAACTGATCTGACAGATTTATCCAACTCATTAGGGAGGAGGTAAGTTGACCCTCAACAGCATGATAAAGATTATTTTTCTAAATGCATACTTTTTTTGATAATTCATCTACAAATAATTAGTTAAAATACAATTAACTGACTTAAGTGAATGGTTGATAGTTGGTTTAACTGACTTTCATCCCTACAATCTTTTTGCCCTCCTTTCTCGCTCCTTGTTTTCTGTAACTGCCTTCCTTCCCTTTCTTCGACCTTAATTTTGACTGACTGAACCGTCAAGCTCCCGAAAAAGTGGAGCACAACCCTCTGCCGGAGCCACCTTTGTGTGTGTTTGTCATCCAGGGGTCTGAAGGCGGAAGTTAATCTCAGGAGATGTGAACCTCACACACACAGGCTGCTGCCTCTTCACCTGAGGTTCACTCCCGGGACCTTCCCATGCGTGTCATCCGTGTACTTTGCCTGGGGCATCTCAGCGGGGGGATCTCAAGAGAGAGAGAGAGAGAGGGGTACACCAACCGCACACGAGCGTCAAACACGGAGGCTCGAAGGTGACGAGGTGACACCGCATCCCCTGGATATCTACTCCCTGTCAAAGCTCAGTGACGACTGGTCACCTCTGACATCCGCGTGCACGCATGTCTGTGCGCGCTGTCATTCGGACACGGCTTTGTGCAAATGAACACATCCACATTCATGGATTCTGTCTGAGCCGCGCCACAAATTTACAGGAGGAAATTTACAGGAGCGGTTTGATGCTGCAAACCGTGATGTCACACGGCGCTCAAGAAGGTCAGACCACAAGCGTGATTTCAACTCTAACAGCATTGACAGCAAGACTTAGAATCATTTGACAGGTTTTATTGTGCCTAGAAGTGACTTTCTAAGCAGTAAAAGTCTAACAATACGTTTCTTAACTCATTTAAAAAGTACAGTCAGTGCATCATTCATAGATCAAACAAGAATTTACCGTGATAACATTCATATTTTTGCAATAAAAACCATTCAAAGGTGGAAAAATTAGCCAAATGTCCTTCCTTAGCTTTACCTGTTCCTAGGAAACATTTTGACCAACACTTAACAGAAATTATTTTACTACAAACTTAAAACTTTATACAATCAATATATCCAGTAAAGCTAAAAATCTAAAGGGAAACACAATTCACACTTACATGCAAATATGCTTTAAAAGTGGATAAAAGCAACTTGCTGTATTTTTTTCGCACTATAAGGCCCACGGGATACTAAGGCGCACCGTCAACGAATGGTCTATTTCCGAATTTACACTATATATAGAGTGTACTGAACTCTTATAAAACACATTAAGCAAGACTGAAGAGTCAGAGATGAGACCATCAGACTTTGATGAACTGCGTTCACAGTAATTGTAACATGTTAAACATTAGAAGCGTCTCACCAATGGCAGTAAAGCTACGTTGACCCCACTCTCAGCAACACGCGTTCAAGTAACCACTTCTAAAAAACACATCTATGTAAATGCACGTTCGGGCTTCCGTGTTCAAAACTCTCGTGTCCACGCATAGCCATGCAAGTTTCCACAACTGCTTTCGGGATCTGGTAAACAGTAGAAAAAGAAGAAGAAGAAGAAGCCCCTCCCTGCTGGTCCAGTGTGAACACCAACGCACAATCAAGAATGTCCATTTTTTAACACCCGCCAAATGTCCGGTGTATGCGTAGATAATATCCTAACCTTGTTTGCAACATGTAAAACACACACTGATACCGCTAAAACAAACGTTACTGTGACCGCACTAACACGATGTCTTGTTGGTAACACGAAAAAAACAAACACAGTCTGACACTGCTACATGTTAGCGTGTTCACAATAACACCCGACCTTGTTTGCAACTTGCACAAATAACTTTCCACGTGCCCCTCAAAATCGCTTTAATATCAGTAAACACAAGAAGAATTAATAGACAGTCTATCACTGAACATCCCCCGTTGAAAATACCTCTCCTCTGGCTGCAGCGAAATGAAGATGAGTCTATCGCCATTTTTCCAAGATACATTTGGAGCCAGTCCACAGCGATTGGTCCAAGTCGGTCGGACCCGCGCTTCTAGGGAGACTGCTGTCGCCAATCGTGAGTAAGATTGTTTGAAGTCCACACCCCTTTCTTGAAAGCGGCTTGGGAGAATCTGTCAATCAAATGTTCGAGGTGGGGGGCCAGCGGGCAACAAATGCTTTCACTGAGTCATGTGATTGGTCGGTTTAGAACTTGAATAACTTACAATTAAGGAAAAGATTACTTAAAAAAATCATATTGGCAAGAAGGTGTATCAGAGCAAGAATGGTAATTCTGACAAAAAGAATGACTAAGTAACAGCGGTTTATTTCTCAATAGAAGTCATGCTAAGGGATTTTGGCTTCTTGGAGCCAGCAGGTGCGTCCTATTTGTAACTTTGCGAGGGGGAGGAGTCAGTCTGTCCAGTGATATTCTGTGTATGGAATTTATCTATAGGTGTTACACCCCTGTCTAGGGGCTTAAAGGATGTGACATAAAGGTAAAAATTAAATACCCCAATGACTCAAAACTTCCCACAAACAAACCCAGGCTAAAAATAGAGAATGTATTTAAAACTCGAAACTACACAAAAACAACCAAAAATACAAGGACCAAAGCCTCCGACAATAGCAAACAAAGTGACAGAGGATGTAGAAGTATTTAAACCCTGAGCTGGACGTCCTCAGCCAATCAGGTGCGCCGGACAAGTAGGGCCCCAATCTGCAAACGCATATAGGTGGGGGAAAAAAGAAAGACAGAACATCCCACCGCATCAGACAGAAAAAAACAAAAAAAAAAAAAATGTGCCCACAGACAAATGGATGCATCGTCATTTTTGGAAAAAAATCAAGGCTTTAAAGTCTGCAATCTAATATATAAAGAACAGCATAAACATATATATATATAATCTTGCATATAGACCTGGGGGGTTGTCGCACATTTACCTTGTTGAACATGTGTGTGCGAGAGTGTGTGTATGCACATTCCACTTAATCACTGTCCTGATAGTTTAGCGCTGCCTGTATTTGCTTTCCCCTACAGAAACAACCTTGAAGTGCGGCAGATGTTCGAATTCACCCCGCTGAACTGCACAAATCAAAGCTGGAAACACTAATAATGAGCTTCTGTCAGTTGCGAAAAAGGAGAGATTGTGGAGGTAAAATAAGAGAAACACACTCTCCCTATCACACACTACCAATCATTAACAGCCAAGTTATAGTCGCACTTAGCAGCTGCTCTTTCTGGATAAGATAACACTTTGCTGCTGAGGGTGTGTGTGTGTTTGTGTGTGTGTGTGTTTATATCTGCATCTTTGTCTGTATGGGTGCCTGAAAACACCTGTTCAAACAACTCTTTAGAAATATGACTGAATAAATACATTTCATATATACAGTAACCAGCCATCTGTGTGTGACGGGGTTGTAAAGGAGCAGGAACACTGACTTTGTTGACAGTAAAAGTATAATAAATCAAAGAGCTCCATTGTATCTAGTGCAGTTTAAGGACACGCGCTGACGGCGCAAAGTCTTTTCAAAAGCTTGACTGTTTTCCAGCTTAATCTGCTGCTCCACTCATTGAATACCCCTTGTGCCAATGCAAGGCACGTTAACATTGGGATGGGGTCATCTAGACCCACTAGACAGTGCACTGAACCTTTTTTCTTCAATGATTTGTGATCTTCACTGGTGTCCATGGATTACATGAAATCCTCTTCACCTTTATCCACCTTTGTCATGGTAGGGAGAACACGTCAATGGAAGGATCGGGTCATCTGGACCCCATAAGATAGCACAAGGGTTACAGAGCAACAAGTAAAGTGTCCTCATTATAAATATGCTGGATTCTCTGGTCAACAAGTTGGCCTCATCTTGGCCGCAATGGTACAACATTTTAGTGCATCTGTGACGGTGGGCCTGTTTCATTCCCCTGGTTAAACTAACCAGCTGCCCTTTTTTATTTTTTTACTCCATCTGCACTTTATGACTCAGGTGACACCATCAAACAAATAAAAATCCTAACTTCCTTTGACGACCCTGCAGTAAAACCAGGAAAAAGGACTAAAATTGACTGAAGAAATTAGTGGCCTTTCATTGTGGAAACCTGAGCGTTGTTCTGGAACAAAAGCTCTTACCTTTACTCCCACCTTTTTTATTTAAGGGGTAATTAAGATACCTTTTCTTCTTGACACCATAAGGATAGGGTACATTAAGACTCAATGGAATCCCTGAACATGTGACCTTCAGTCGTCTTGATGCTTATAGAAGTTTTGCCTTTTGCATCAGGGGGCTAAAAACTCTTTTCTGAATGTTTTCACAGCAGCCTTACCCGCCAGGATGGACCACTGTCCTATTTTCACTCTTCCCTGCTTTCGCTCTCCAACTTTGTGATCGTGTATCTACTGTACGTTATCCTCTTAAGACCTTTGGTTCAGACATTTTGGGTTCTATTACCACAGTAGTTCATTCTGCTTCACTGGGGCCCTGTGACTGTGTGTGTATAGAGGGTCAGCTCAAATATTAGTTCGGGTCTGAAGAGGTTAAACAGAGTTTCAGTTTACTTTAACAACTATTTTAAACAAGAGGAGAAAAAAAACCTGAATACAATTTGGGAGATTCTGCAGCCTTTCACATAAAAGCTTATTTTGTACTTACCAAACAGCAGGTGCTGCTGGTAGCCCCTCCCACTTCTCTCAACCACATAGACCTGTAGCAGCCTGTCTCAGCTGCAGTCAGAGCAGGTGCTGAGTCCTCTGGTAAACTATTCGTTCCCTTTTCTATTCCCGCTTTATCCTCTGTGTGGGGTCACCGTGGTCACTGGACCCTACTGCAGCTTTCATAGTGTGAGGACAGGCCCCTAAACAGGCCGTTTGGGGCCACAATCACACACACTCATGATTTAAAGAGTCACCAATTAACCCCATGAAGCGTGTTATTGAACTGTGGAGAGGATCTACAGTGCTGGAAGGGAAGGGGGGCCAGTGTTGACTATTGTGCATCAACGTTCATTACCAGAAGTTCCGGAGCCCGCTTTCTAGTGGTAGGGGTGCAGCCAATCCAAAAAGCTCACTCCTTCACTCCTGATTGGCCAGAGTGGTTGTCATAGAAAAATGTTGACTCAGACCGACATGGACCAATCACTACTTACTGAAAGTTGCTCGCTCCAACATGGTGGGCGTCTGTTTTGCGAAAAATTGTGACAAAATTGACTTAATTTTTGCTGAAACCAGAAAAAAAGTTATCTTCTGTAGGGGACATCACACTCACTCAGTCCAAGTCTCAGATACAGTCAATGTTCTTTTGTTTTGTTTTTTTCAACAGAAAATGCCATCTGGTTTTAAAGTTTGGGCCTAGATCAAATTGTGCTCCTTATTGCATAGGGTTTGGCTTTGAGACAATATCACTGCTATGTCAAAGCAAATGTCGCAGTAACAAAACAAATTAACTCAGACTTGTAGCGTCTTTCTTTATCCCTTGTGCTATCTTGTGGGGTCAAAATGACCCCACCCTTACATTGACGTTTTCTCCCTACCATGACAAAGGTGGATAAAGGTGGAAAGATTTCATGTAATCCATGGACATCAGTGAAGATCACAAATCATTGAAGGAAAAAGGTTCAGCGCACTGTCTAGTGGGTCTAGATGACCCCACAATATAGCACAAGGGTTGTAACAACTTTTCTCCTTTACAACAAATATTGACTTAGGTTACTGAACTCCGTAGCTTTCAAACCTTAAAAAAAAAAAATAACAATGAGTGCTGATGCGTGGATTCAACCGTCAATTTCATTCCTTAAAGAAAAATGGGTAGCAATACATTGCCAGCCTGTGGTGCCCAGATATACCCCCCACATGCCCAAGATTATCAGACATGTACATCTTTAAAAAAAAACTCATGAAAATGTTTATATGCAGGTTCCCATTAAGGAGCTAAGTTATTGTTTAGTATTCCGCACAGCTTGCTGGCATATGCGGTAAAAATAATCAGAATTATTGGGATGGTGATATCCCTTGGATGCCTGGGCACAGAGCATGCATGAATTTCCATAAAAAAACATCTTGACAAGTTTCTCACTTCTTTTCATCGCTGACACCACTCAAAGACGGTCTATTCCCACAAGTTTTCACTCTGAATTCTCATTACCACACTCTATTTCTTGTAAAAGGTCTGACTCGCACAGACCCCCAAGCATGGAATTGTAATTGCAATAAAGGTCAAGCTGTGGCTGGGATAAACAACATGATGTGGTGATGCCTGATGCAGCTGTGCTGATATTTGTTCAGAATCCAGGCAATCTAAGGAAAACCTTCATGTAAATCTCTGAAATTTGTTTTTTTTTTTGTTTGAGCAGCGATGACATTTTAATTTGATTTCTCGCTTCTTTTTAATCGCAACTTTCTGGTGCGTCGACAAATGTTAAGATTTTGAAGCTCAAGCTGGAGCTGGACTCCAAAGAGGGTGTGTGACAGCTGGTCAGTGTACACCTCCATTAATATTTAAATGTGGGAAGATTTTACGTTTTCATGAAACCGACTGGACCCACTCTGAGTGGGTGGCTAACCATATGGTGTCAGTGTTCTGAATAACAAATGACCTAGAGATGGGATTTATCCGAGGAGTAAGCTGGGGAGAGGAAAGAAAGAGAGATGTGGGTGATTTGGCAGCATCTCTCATTTGAGTGTGAGACAGAGAGGATGGAAGGAGGGGGGGTGAACAGAAAGTAAACTGAACAGCGTGAGAGGGGAGGACTTGCTGCAACCCGATCATGTCCAAAAGCTGAACTTACAAAGTTGGAGCCTGCCTGTTACCCCAACCCAGAGGGATGCAGAGCAACTTTACTAAAGGCACTCCTTACATTGAATAGAATAACATCTGTCTGATATCTTGATATCTGATAAAAAGTTATGAACCGGTTAATGATAAATCATGTAGTAAAAATGGTTACGGTAAACCAGGGCTGGGATTATATAAGTTTGCTTTCTGTCAATCAATCTTTGATTTAATGTCTATTTATCCAAAGTTTTTGCATGAATGCTGATTGTATTGTTTTTGTGTAATATTCTTGCCTTGATTGCTTGAAATAAACCATTTCAAATCAAATCAAATCCAATAATATCAGTTTTTTTTAAGTCGGATTCCGATGATCTTTTGATTTGTTTTAAAATTGTTCCCAGTAATTAGGATTATATTGTTTTTAGCCAAAATAATAATAAAAATAATTATGGTCCTTGCAGTCTATGACTGCTGCGGGCCATAATAAAACTGTGTCATTTTCTGGTATATAGTTTCATGCAGATCAGCAGGCGTTCGTTTTAGAAATTCACCTTTGAGTTGTGGGTGGGATCGTTGGCACGAAGTAAGCCCACCCCCACTTCCCGTCAAACATCTGTTTTCATGCTATCCCGCTAGCTTACAGCGCCCTCACCCATCACAATATTGGAGCTGTCCAGCAGTCCAATTTAAAGCCAGATACCAGCTCACAACGAAAACGTCGTCTGCAAGTGGATGCATCAGATCCGAGCATAGCGGGGAACTTGTGGCTAGCTGTTGTAGCTTCTACGTCACACCTACAAACTCTTTTCCAACTGCATTTTTTCCATCTGCTCCAATTTGAATAAAGACATACTCAGAAAAGCAGTTTTAAGTGTAACTTTCTTTTACACATGTCCTCCATTACCAGAAAATTGCCACATAGACGTGTTAAAAACACCATTTTCATCCGAGTGGGTCTTCAACGATTACTTTTATACCTTTCAATTTAGAAAAAAAAAAACAAGTACAGTATAAAGGGAAGGATTCCAGACAAAAACGTGTGAGACACGGAGAAAGAATGAGGACAGACAAAGAAAGTTTGGGTTTGGTGGGAGGGGCATGGGTTGTGGCGGCAAGAAGGGGAGGGGAGGAGGGGAAGGGGGGGGGGTCACAAAAAGAACACCTGTTGAGATTAGGGTTGGCACGCGACCCACTCCAACTCGCGTGGCAGCTGCACCTCACAGGAACAATGGCAGTAAAATAGTGAGATAGAGAAAAGCAAGAAGAAAGTTTGAATGCACTACTTATCCTTTCAGGTCATGTGTGTGTGTGTGTGTATGTGTGTGTGTGTATGTATAGTGGTCCAATGTGTACATGGAGAGAGTGAGAGGGACTAGAAGAGGGAGGGAGGGCTGTAAAATAGAGAAAGACACCCAAGTTACTAAAACTAGGTGAAAGGTCTTATTTGTCTGTCAGTTAGAATAGAATAGAACAGAATAGAAAACCTCTCCAACAAACTGAACGTGTCTGTGTTTTTGGGAGAAATTGGGTTTTGTGGTCTTTTTTTCTCATGACATGTCTTAAGAAATGTAATCTCTAAATTGCATTTCTCAGTATTTCTTTATTCAAATTTTTAAAAGTCAAGAGAAGACAGAAAAAATGAAGTTTGAAAAAGATCCTATTTGTTAGTTTGAACATACATTGGGTGAACCAAAAACTCCATGCTCTGCTCTTGACGACTAGATCCATGTAAGTCTATGTTTTCCTGGTCTGAGCTGGCATGTGGCTCAAAGATACACAGCTGGATAACTCAAATGTTGTTTTTTGTTGCACTGGTAACATTAGGTTTGGGGATGTGAGGGGCTGTAAGATAGTGGGAGAGGATGTAAACAGAGAGCTCTCGCAAACTTGGAGGGGAAGTGGGGGCGGGGTTGTTCTGTGCCAACAGTCCTGCCCACAACTCAGAGGCCAATTATTAATGAACTACTGCCAATCTGCAGAAACTATGTCCTAGAAATTGACATGTTTTTTTTGTTTTGACTTAAAATAGCATAATCATGATCAAAAGTCTGCTGGCAAAACTTCTAAATGGATCAAATAAGGATCAGTGGGTCTTTAACTAACCATATCACAGTCCAAATGTCCTATTTGTTATGCTCCAATTCCAAACAAAATCCCATTCCTGAATCATTGTCCACCAATTTCAGCTAGATTTAGTGGAGTGCTGTTCGCCTGCATTAAAAAGGCAGTGCAGGCCAATGCGATCATTCTTATGAGCTAATGCTCTGATTACCACAGCAGTTCTGCTTCATTGAAGGGTCACAAATTAAAGCCCAATTACCTATAGCTTTACTTGGATGCACAGCAGATGCGAGGCCATATCACATGTAATTTTATCGAGGAAGTGCATCCAGTAGGTTGAGGAGCTTATTTCCTAACTCCTTTATTATTTTCCTGCTGCGGTCCAAGTCACCTCTGACTCATGTCACATCGGACTGTCTCTTGTGGTCTCTTTGCACGCACACTGCTTCTATTTTATTTATTTATTTTTCAGTTCATGCCTCTACTGATGGCACTCCTTAATGTGCATGCTCCCTGTAGCAGAGATCATTCAAAGTTGCATTTCACACCTTTCTTTTACCTCATTAGAGTTCCGTTTAGCGCACACGCCCGGGCCAAGCATCCCCCTGCTGCCTTCTTGTCCAGCACAGACATTATGTAATGCACCCCAACTAACTCTTCTTAATCTTTTGGCCTGTTCTCTTTTACCCTCCGTAACTTCTCAGTCACCAGCCAGGCTGCGTCCTCTCTGGCTCTGCGACGCCATCTAGCGGCTCTCTAAACCCTGCATTATTGTTTATTTACACTGACTGTCTGCTGTTATCACTCACTTTTTTTATGGCCTTTCTGCTGAGCTACATATTTTAGATTGATTTTTTTGTCTATATTTTTGCTCAATTGAACTTTTTGCATCATAAAATCTGAATGTGCTTTGGAACAAAAAGAGGAAATGAGGTCACTGTTGCTGCATGCGGGTGCAGTTTGCAGGTGAGAGTCATTTGGAGACGTTTAATTGTTAATCTAATGTTTATTTCTGTGCGCAACTATCAGTGAGGGATCCACGGGGGTTGAATGCCAGCGTTTTTTAGTGTGGATGAGGATGTGGCGCGCGCGCCAAGCGCCTGTCACCCGCCTTCCCTCCGCGTGCGCTCCTCTTGCCGTTTGTCTGGTGCGCTGTGGCGCGTTGCTTCGCGGTGGATGATGTGACAAAAGACCGCCCAGCCCCGCCTCAGAGGAGGAGGTGGAGAAGGAGGAGGAGGAGGAGGGGGGGTGTAAATAAATTGGCGTAAAGTCCTCGCGCGCACCATCCCCACGCTCAAATTTGTCCAAAAGACGTTCCTTGTAAGTGTTGCGTTGTGTCGCTCCTTCACTGTAAGCAGACATGGAAAAAAAAAATCATATGTAAAAAAAATTTTTTTTTAATGTTTGGAACACATATTATAATACATAAACTTGATTTGCGCATTTTATTCTGAAATGCATTGATAATGTGAGCACGCGCCATTCACAACATCCTCACTATGTTGAGGGGAAAACACTGCTTTATTCTACTTCCGGTTAAGTATTTAAGTAGCCACATGGCAAAGAAAAAGTATAATTGACTTCCTATATACTGAACCTATATGTTAATGGAAGACACATGGACTGTTTTAGTAAAAAAAAATTGAGGGGGGGTTCACAACATTATCCCGTGTCTCTTTAAAAAAAAATCAGTTTCTTATATTTTGGAATGAGGTCAGACACGAGGCTCCTCATTGCACACGCTGATTATTATTGCGTTTCATTTTCCACCAATGCGCGACGAGGAGGGGCGCGGTTTGGCGCAAAGGCAGGGTAGTGACAGCGTCTGATTGGTGGATTTTTATCGCTGTTGTATGAGGAGGAGATAAATGCGAGAGAGGAGGGCCGCCGCTGAAAAGACTGCTTGAAACGCGACAGTTTGGCTTTGCAGAAGGGAGGCGGGTAGTAGAAGTGGCTTCTATTTTTTTCTAACCTCCTTCCCCCCATTCGGAGCAGATGCAGAGAAAAAGTACACAGTCTTGTGCATGAAACCGGCACGCTTCACTGCTCTACATCCGTGTAGAGTCCGCTCCCGGTCTGAAATGAGCTTTTAAACTCCACAACTGGAAGTTAAACTTTTTTTTAATGCCTGCTGCCTTTTTAGGCAACTTTGGACCTAAGTGCTGCCAAGTTTCTGGTGCAACTCAGGAGTAAGTTACTGTTTACAGCTCTGACTCGGTGTGCGCTGCCGGGCAGCATGGTGCAGAAAATGAGCCACACGGAGAGCACCTCCGAGGCGCTCTCCTTCTTCACCGGGGACTCGGGCTCCGACTCCGGGGCGTGCATGGACCTGGACCCGGCCGCCTCGCCGCTCTCCCCGGGCTCCTCCACCGCCGGCGACAAGCTGGGAGACAACCCGGCGTGGTGCAAAACCCCCAGCGGCCACATCAAGAGACCCATGAACGCCTTCATGGTGTGGTCGCAGATCGAGAGGAGGAAGATCATGGAGCAGTCCCCGGATATGCACAACGCCGAGATCTCCAAGCGGCTGGGGAAGCGGTGGAAGCTGCTGCGAGACAGCGACAAGATCCCCTTCATCAGAGAGGCGGAGCGGCTCCGCCTGAAGCACATGGCGGACTATCCCGACTACAAGTACCGGCCCAGGAAGAAAGTCAAATCCGGCGCCTCAAAGCCCGGCAGCAGCGGCGACAGGGGGGACAAAGTTACCAGTAGCAACACCAGCACTAAGACCTCCTCATCCTCGAGGAAGAGCGGTTCCAAATCACCCAGCAGCAGCAGCAGCAGCAGCAAGCCCCACAAATCACTGTTCGGGAGCAGCACCAAAGCATCCCCGTTCTCCTCGGAGCAGCCGGCGGACCACAGCCCGCTCTTCAAGTCCAAGTCCTCCGCCGCCAAGCAGATCCCGGACGGGAAGAAGAAGCGGGTCTACGTGTTCGGCAGCGGCGCGGCCAGCCTGAGCATCAGCCCGGGCTCGGCCGTCACGGTGCCGGCCAGCCCGACGCTCAGCACCTCCGCCGACTCCAGCGACTCCACCAGCCTCTACGAGGACGCGGCGAGCCGGGAGGAGAGCGCCGCCTCCCCGGGTAGCAGCAGCAGCAGCAGCGGGGGGCACACGTACACCAGCCGGCGGGCCTCCTCACCCACCCCCTCCGGCTCGCACTCCTCCATCTCTTCGCACTCTTCCTCTTCCTCCTCGTCGTCTGAGGATGAGGAGTTCGAGGACGACCTACAGGACGTCAACCCGAGCCCGAGTTACGACAGCATGTCGCTGGGGAGCTTCGGCTCCTCCGTGCTGGACAGAGACTGGGACTTGAACTGCGAGTCCATCTCTGGGGGGTCCCACTTCGAGTTCCCCGACTACTGCACGCCCGAAGTCAGTGAGATGATTTCCGGGGATTGGCTGGAGTCCACCATCTCCAACCTGGTGTTCACGTACTGACTCCACGCACGCGGGCAGCTTCACTGCCGTAAACCGTGACGAAAGTCCGCGCGCCTCTTCGCGCTCACAAGCCAGAGCTGCAAAATCCCTGGAAAGCGACGACTTTGCTCCCCTCCTCCTCCTGCTTGGACTTTTCTTGGGATGCGTGGACTGAGTCAAAAATCATGGAGAGGAAGATGCTGAGCTTCCCCGCATTCAGTCCTGGACTGTTTTGAACTTAAACTGTGATTGATTTGCACGCTGCGGTCCGCCGTTCACTTAATCAATGTTGTTGCTGATCGAAAAAGGGACATTTCACAACTTTTTTTCTTTTCTTTTTTGCCCTCCACCAACCGCCAAGTTGAAGGTACAGAACAGGACTGCCGTGCGACATTTTTTTTTAAATCATTGTGTCAAAGAGGCATTGAAAATAAATGAAACTGAGGTGGGTTTTCTTTTACTATTTTAATCAAAATGCAAAAGAAAAGGAAAAAAAACAAGCATGATAGCCTACTATGTTCCTATCTTGTGCTGAGATTTTCTGTGAGACTGTTGGAACAGTTTGGAAAACTAGTATTAGGATTATTTATATGGATAGGTGGCGCTCGCTTTTTTTGGTTCTTTTATTTTGAAAAAAAAAGCACGTTGAAAATGATCACCAGCTGTCGTAAAATTTTTCAGGATTCAACTTCGACTCTGTGCTAAACTTTATACACGTTTTCTCTACGATTCAGGACCAAAACGTTTTGTTTTTCTTCTCTCCAGATAATAGTTCTAGAGAAACACCGACTTCTTTGTTTTGTACATGGATCAAGATGCCATTTTATACGGGATGTTGTATTTATATACTGTTGGAAACATCTTTTTAACTTCATGTTGGCCTGCACATGATTCGAGTCCTGTGTTGTCTTTTTCTTACACAGTTTGTTTGTCACTCTTTTTTTTCTTTCTCTCAGGCGAAGGGCTAGAGTTAAAAAAAAACAACACAACTTTTTATTTCCCCTTTTTATATTTAAATGTACACACTTTTTTGGACGCTTCAAAGAGAGGAAACATTTTGATTATTTTCTCAGTGTATTTTTGTACAAATATATATGGAAAAAAAAAAGAGGAAGTCAACAATCGGTGTGTGTAGCCTACAAATACAGCTGTATTGGATTTCCTAGTTTTTAATACCCCGGCGGGCTGGTTTTCATGCTGCCTTCAAGTGCGTTGGTAAATTCGTTTAGTTGCTATCTTGGCGGGACAGACATTGTGCCTACTCTTTGGGAGAAAACGTGTTGACTGAACAGAGGAGCTAGTAAAACATACAACTTATAAAATTGACTAAAAAGAAATCACACACCTCATGAGAATCTTCCCCCCAATAGCATTTTTTCCAACAGCACTTGAAAGCAGCACCAGTCCTTGAACCAGCCTCCTTTTTGAGCCCCTTCGGCGTTTACAGTGCCAGACTGCAGGTTGCTTAAAGACACAGGAACACGTTTTTGTTTTTTGTTTTGTTTTTTTCTTTTCCCACCAGCTGTTCTTGTGACCCCATGTGGGGTTAACAGCGTCACTATCTCAACCAGCAGCGACTTTGCATTTCACTTTTTACATTTTTCTTCTTTTTTTTTGCCTGTGACAAAAAAATAAAACAAAAAGAGGAGATTGTAGCTTTAAAAATTTGACTTGGATGTTTTCACCGAGTGATGTCACATTTTGCCAGTCAACCACTGGATCGAAGAGACTGTCAATATTTTCAAACAAACAAGAGCGACAACATCAAGCATATTCAAATTTCTGACTTGAGTTCCGCAACATCTACATGTACTGCGTTTCTCATTGTATTTGAATATATAACCTTTTTTTTACTTGTCGGCTAAACTATTAGCTAATAAATGTTTTAGTATCTTTATGGCATGGTGACTAGCATTTGTATTTCAGATTGAGGTTATTAGCTGTTGTGTTTTTTCAGAAAAAAAAAAACTGGGGGAGGGGGGATGAGGAAAAAACATTTAAACGTGAACTTGATCTTTGTATATTTGACTGTACCATAAAGCAAAAAGATTGTGTGTTTATGTATGTCGTTGCTATCAAAGACAGGCACTGTCTAGAACTGCTATCTTTTCCACATCCTTATTTACATTGAAGGTGGTCAGTTCAGACTGTTTTTTTTATATAAATATATATATAAAAGCATTTTTAAATATATTAACTTTATTTTTCATCCATCTTGTGCAATATGCGGTGTAGAATTATCATTTATTGTCTCTAAATCATGCCATAAACAAAGGAACCACCCGTTTTTTTCTCATTTTTTTTTGACATAACAGAGAAATGAGGGGGTTTTGTCTCATGCCAGCTAAGTTGTGTCCATTCACTGCCTGTCAGATTGTTGATAGCAAACTTGTGTACAGAACTTTTTTCAAAGAAGGAAATAAATATCAGCTGGAACTGAAAGTCTGTATCAGTTTTTGTTGTTGTTGTTCATGTGAAAAATTCTTCATAAATGGGACGTTTTGATGATGATGTCACCGCATGGCACAGATTTGCTTGGGAGCTGCAAAGCAACATCATTGGTTGGTTATATCAACTGTGGGTTGTTTTGTTGACATCAGAAAGGGGCCGCATAAATAACTGCACTTATCTGCTTAAAGAGCTGTGGACGATGAATTTGTGGCTTAAGGGGTAAAAAAAATAATAATACATTCCATTATGCATAGCTGGAAAACAATATTATACAGGGTTGATAACAGAAAGTAGGTTAGTGTCACTTGTAAACAAGAGTTTGTTGATTTCAAAGCATCATAGAATTATAGCTAATGATATTTATTGAATAACTAATACCTAAATGTAGGTACAAGTTATTAATAAAAAAAACACAAATTTTGAATTTTATTCAGAGAGATTCCATAACTAATGAACTCCTAATGTGTATAAATGAGCCGAATTCTTATCGATTCAGTCTAAATTCCCTACATCTTCTATTCTCCACATTGTTTTCTTGCTAGTTGAGGTGTGTGCTCACAGCCAGACAGCCACGCTTCCCTTCCCCCTCTCCCAGACAGACCCTTGGTGGGGGGAAGGGCTGTTGAAGCAGCAGTCAGCCAAGGGCCCTCCAGCGTAGCTGACAAGCATGTCTGTCTGTCTTTCTGTCTGTCTGTCTGTCTGCCTGCTGTATGTGTCTGTTTACTGCATGTGTATGTATGCGTGTGTGTGTGTGTGTGCATGACATGTGGATGTCTGTGAAAGGAGAAAACAGCTGCTTTAAAGGGCCGTGCAACTTAAAAAAATGAAATAAAAACTAAAAAGCCTTTACACAATCCATTTCATTCTAAAGGTATGGACTCTTGGTCTGTGCAGACGGGCTGCATTGAAAACATCTACTCCCCCTTTCATTCAGCAAAATATGCTGATAATTAGGGGTGTAACCATCGATGAATCAATTGATATTCCTACGATCCAACTAGACCAATCAATCAGAGGGAAGTTGATAATCCAACTGATCTACACAATTATAAAATTGTATTTAAATGAAATAAATTGATTGTATCGATCTTGGAAAAAAAACAACATTTGGACTGATGCACAGTAGGTTTATTTTACTATGACGTTAAAAACGACCATAACAGCGGAATAACACACATGTATTTCTAAAGACACGATCATACACTGTGGTACCATGTTCTAATCATTTTCCATTTTGATGTAAAAAAAACAACAGTAGGCTGAACTTTAGGAAACTAAACTGTGAATGGATTTACCTTTAATTCTTGTTTATTTGTTTGTTTGTACACATATTTGATTTACACTTGAATATCTTGCCAAAAAATACAAGGATTCTGATAAACTTCACCTGCTCTGTTCAGTATCCTGGTATTTATCTCTGAGTCAAAGTGGTTAAAGTTTTGGCTAAAGATCTATTTTTAGGTCAGTGAATGATCCAAATGAACCAAAATCCATTAAGAGTTGTAGCGTCTGCCACAAATTAGGATATGAATTGAATTGTTATGTAAATGAATCGCTACACCCCTACTTATAATGTAAGATTTCATTGAGGTGGTGAGTCTTTATCTAGATTTGGATCAGTCATGCATGAGAAAAGATAAAGTGCATTGCGCTGCAAACTGCATTGAAACTGATGTTGTTGGGCTTTAACATGGGACAGCTATGTTTAAAAAACGACTCCTTTATGTTCTATTAGTGTGTGTTTTGTGATGTGCTGGTTCAAAAGCAGCATTTTAAGTCTCCCGCCCCTTGTTTTCCACAATCAAATAAGGAGAAGTCCTTTATTACAGTCTAAATTCTGTCTGTGGTTAGCTGTACGAGACCCATTGATCCTAATCTATTATTGAACATCCAAAGGATACATGCTGCATGCCTCATGCACCGGGATATAATCTGCAATTTGTGGTATTATCTTTCAACCCCGAACCGTTTCAGCACTTCTGTGTTCATGGGGAGCTCCTTCAGGCGCCGGGAGTCCTGCTCGCTGTGCAGCTTCGAGTGCCGCTCAGCTGGCTCCTCGGTGGGGGGACGGGCAGCCAGCAGCTAAGGAGTGGAGCAGAACAGTCGAACTGTAGGAGGCCTTGGCCTGAAACCACAGCAGGAGGAGGAGGAGGGGAAGGAATAAGCTGTTGGAGGTGGGAATAGAGAGGCAGGAATCCATTTCTTCGCCTGACTGTCATTATGTACACCCTTAACCCTTGTGCTATCCTATGGGGTCCAGATGACCCGATCCTTATATTGACGTGTTCTCCCTACCATGACAAAGGCGGATAAAGGTGAAGAGGGTTTCATGTAATCCATGGACACAAGTGAAGATCACAAATCATTGAAGAAAAAAGGTTCAGTGCACTGTCCTGTGGGGTCTAGATGACCCCACTCCAAGTGTTAACCTGCCTAGGATAGCACAAGGGTTAAACCAGTATGAGTCGGTTCTGTGGGTGGGCCCCATCATTCTGGTTTCATTTAATTCCAATTCAAGTTTGTTAAAATTATACGAGAATCCTGTTTTTCATTTTTTATTTGTGACTGTCTGGCATGAAGCTGCTGGAGGTTTCAGTTATAAACCCACTGGCTCACTTACACAAAAACCTCACAGGATTTAAAACACAAGACCCCAGATCTGAATGACTCGGATCCATTGACCGTATCCCTTGTGCTATCTTAGATGACCCCCCCCTTACTTTGACGTGTTCTCCCTACTATGACAAAGGTGGATAAAGGTGGAAAGATTTCATGTAATCCATGGACACCAGTGAAGATCACAAATCATTGAAGAAAGAAGGTTCAGCGCACAGTCTAGTGGGTCTAGATCAGTGTTTTTCAACCAGTGTGCCGCGGCACACTAGTGTGCCGTGGAAAATTGCCCTCATTAACTGATCTAAAAACATTAACCATCTCAAGGAAATCAGCTTTTTGTTCATCCAAACAGGTCCTGATAAAACACTGAGCAGTTAGGAATATAAAAGATCATAAAATACTTTTTTCTTTGTGTTTAATTGATTCTATTAAAGACATTTTGATAAGAATGACGGCACCGCGATTTACCTGCAGCTATAACTGTGTAAGGAAAAGTCCCGCAGCTTTTACTGTCTCCACGACTCCACCAATCATTCTTGAAGGCTTAATCACATGTCATCAGTCTGACCAATCAGAAGTGTTAAAAGTCTTCACTTCCTTGTTCCAATTTAGCTCATAACTCACTCATTTCCCACAAAAACACCAGCTAAAGCTCGTCTTTAGCGGTGTAGCTTTCCACAGAATCCGGTATCAGACCGTGGAACAAGTGAACAAAACCATGAAGCTCAGAGACGCAAGTCTTTCTGCCGTTTTCTCGCCGTGTTCACACTACATCTCCCATGATGCATTGGCTTAAAGGGACAGCGCCTCAGCGTACAATGAGTCGTCCTTGTTACACGGATTGAAACCACAACGAACATACAGTTTGTATGTAACTTAACTTTTATTACATCTTTTAGAAAAAAAACATCTGCAACTTCCTGCTTTTTCTGCCACAATTATCACAAAAATGCACGTCAGATTGCCGGGGGGGGGGGGCTGTAGATCAAAACAGACTATGAGTTTCTGCTTTTTTTTTTTTTTTGGGATGCTGGTGTGCCGCGGGATTTTTGTCAAGGTTAAAGTGTGCCGTGGCTCAAAAAAGGTTGAAAAACACTGATCTAGATGACCCAACTCCCAATGTTAAAGTGCCTAGGATAGCACAAGGGTTACATGAGAACTGGACTGAGTGGCCTCTCCCCCCTCGCGTTCAAATAGGAAGTACCCGCTGGTTCCAAGAAGCCAAAAGCCCATAGACTTCTGCAGAAAAAAAAAACACAGCTAAAACTTAGTCATTATTTATGTCAGAATACCCATTCTTGCAATACTTCCTGTTTTAGAACATTTTCTTGATAATTCAAAATTTTTTAATATATTGTTGTGTGACGGTGTGGCACCGTCAGATGACGAGGGGGGGCCACACCGTGTTTTATTGTTTGTGCATTTATTTATTTTATGTTTAAAATTATTACCTGTGGTGCCACCTGGGTGAGGATTAAGAGCCACGCCCCATGGGAGGGGCTCCTCATTTAAAAGGAGCATCACAGGTTAGAGAGAAGAGGAGTAATGACAGAGTGTGCTGCATGGCCCTGCGTGGTGCTCACCGGGTCTTTAATAAAAACAGATCCTCCTCACCTTGGCTCCTCTGCATCCTTTCTCGGCGGGACCCCGCCACATATGGTGTCAGAAGTGGGATCGCAGAGGGGCCACAAAAAGGTGAGGACGCAGCAGCGTGGTGGGGACGACGATTCCCCAGCAGCCCTAACTCTTCTCCAAGCAGTCCATCCTCTGAGGAAGAGGGGGTGGATCCGGGTCGCCTCGTCGGAGCGTCAGGCCTGGCCAGGGGCCCGGAAAGAAACACTACGGCGTCCAACTCGGCGCCCATGGCGAGCGGCGGACCACGCGGACAGCAGGGGCGGACCGCCGGAGCACAGAGACGGCCGAAGGCGGGACGGGCACGCCGCCGGTTCCACTGCCGCGGATGCGGGCGTTGGAGGCCTGCGCGGAGCTGGACAGGGGGCGGACCGACGTCTACCGGGCCGTCAGTGGAGTGCTCCGGGAGTGGCGTTACAACTCGCCTGTAACCTGCTGTCGGCGGCTCCGATCGGCTAGGGTGCCATCTGGAAGGAGACCAGCGGGGGCGTGTGGCCGATGGAAGGGCCTTTGCCGGGGCTGGGAACGACCAGAGCGGGCACCGAGGAGCGGATCGGAGGGGTCGCCGTCGTGGAGCCGCTGCAGCCTATGCATCCCACCGACGCGACGCAAGGACGTGTTTCTGGCGGATCGGCGTGGGGAATGCACGGCGGCGGACTGCTGAGGGGATTGCCGCACATCGTCAATCCCTCAGAGGAGGGGGATGGTGTGACGGTGTGGCACCGTCAGATGACGAGGGGGGGCCACACCGTGTTTTATTGTTTGTGCATTTATGTATTTTATGTTTAAAATTATTACCTGTGGTGCCACCTGGGTGAGGATTAAGAGCCACGCCCCATGGGAGGGGCTCCTCATTTAAAAGGAGCATCACAGGTTAGAGAGAAGAGGAGTAATGACAGAGTGTGCTGCATGGCCCTGCGTGGTGCTCACCGGGTCTTTAACAAAAACAGATCCTCCTCACCTTGGCTCCTCTGCATCCTTTCTCGGCGGGACCCCGCCACATGTTGTGTTGTGAAAATTATTTAAGTCATAATTAACCAATGCCTCAATTCAAAACACTCAAAACGTTTGATAGATTCTCCCGAGTCTGCTTTTAAGTGGTAGGGGTGTGGCCTTCCAACAAGCTCACTCCTGATTGGCAAGAGTACTTGTCGGAGGGTTTACCTTTTTTTCCCAAATTTGGTGCATGCTTTGTTTGTTTCTTTGTTTTGTTTTTCTGTGTGCGGTGATGTTTTGGTTTGCTGTGATTTGGTCAATTATTACCGGGTGGAAGGACTTACAGGGACAAAAAAAGGACTAATTGGGAAACCCCTCCCCAACCCCATACGATTGGCTGTGGGCGTCATGCCCTCTCTTAAAAGCCAGAGGGCAGGCGAGAGCAGGAGGACGGCAAAGCTCCGACAAGGAAGGACGGCAAAGCTCCGACGAGGAAGAGCCTGAGAGAAGGAACTGCACGGAGACCCAGCAGAGCTACACGGAGGCGCGCTCACTGGAGGAATTCAAACATCCGAGGCAAGTGAGGACTTTGACGGGATCGGTAGAGAAGAAGACGAGCCCTGGACGTGACGCGCTGTGTGGGAGGAACTATTCAACGCGATTTCTCAGCTAAGTAAAGGAACGTGGCACTTTTAACTCTGGAGAGAGAGTGTGTCCAGACATTGTTGTAGTGCTGAGAGTAAGGACGTCTCTTTACATCCTCAGTGAACGTCGCAGGGCCAAAGGCTGCAACTAGAGGAGCTGCGCTGGACCTGTCTACACTGAGCTCTGCTCCTACCAGATTCTTCCCTCTTAAGACTTAGTTGGGATTGAAAGCTCTTTTTAATTTATTTATTTGGACTGCTGATCCAGCCTTACCGTTTTTTAAAACTGTTTTATCCTGGTGGATTTTATTATTTTGTTGACTGTTGACCCAGTTGTATTTTTGTTTTTATTCTGACCGATTCTTTTATTTATTTTAGTCTGTTGTCCCATCCGTATTTTTAACCATTTTACTCGGGTTGGGTTTTAACTATTTTTTAAAGATCAAGACTGGACAACTGTATTAATACAACATTTTTCGCTGTATAAAAATTTTTAAACTATACTTTTGCCTGGCATTTTCATTTCTGAACCTTTGGTATCTCTGCGAACCTGACATTTCTTTTTGGCGTTGTCGGCAGGATACCAAATCGTTTAGAGATGGATGCCAGTCAGCGAGGTACGAGTTCGGCGATGACTGCACAGTTTGTTATGCCATGGTTTATGGGGGCAGCTTTCATACCGAAATTTGATGGGGATACAACCAAATTTGAACAGTGGAGGTGTCAGGTGGAGGCCATGTTGAGAGCACAAGGTCTTGGTTCACAGCAACAGGCGGACTTTGTCTTGGGGGCCCTGGAGGGCAGCGCCAAGCGAGAACTTAATCTCCTCAGCAAAGAGGAAAAAGACACTGGAAGAAAAGTCCTTGATGCATTGCAATCCCTATATGCTCAGCCTGCCACTAAAGCACAGCTTCGTACCAAGTTTTTTAACTGTAAACAAAAAGCGGATGAAACAGTTGATGCTTTTATCTTACGTCTCCGGGAACTCTTTTACAGATGGCAAGAAGGTGACAGAGAAGGGACTGAAGGGGAAGATGACCTGCTACTGGACCAGCTTATGGTAGGGTTGAAAACCGGTTCCATAAAGCAAGAACTGAGTCGACAGATGAGACGACGTAATGTTATGACGTTTAAAGCTGCATGTAAAGAAGCCCAGGCCTTAGCACGAGAGCTACAGGAGGATGAGGAGGCTGCGCATTCTAATCGAGTTACCTATACCCCTCAGAAACAGGAAGCTGTCGATGCAGAGCATCTCAAGAAACAGTTAAAGGCCGAACTGAAGGAGGAACTGTTGGGTGAGATAAAAACAGGAATAAAAGAACAACTGAAAGAGCTTTCAGCTGACCTAATAGTAGAAATAAGGAATCAGTTTTCTCACCATCAGCAGCCCGCTCCGACCTCATCATCCACCTGGGCCAGACCACGAAGCCGCAACCCCACCACTTCCTATCAGTGGGATGCAGAGGGGAGGCCCATATGCCGAAATTGTGGAGTGGCCGGGCATGTGCAGCGGCGTTGCACCCAGCGTTCATCAAAGCCTCAGGGTTTTTAACTCCCCCTACAGCTGCGGGCCAAGCAGTAGGGGCGGTGACTCTGGACCAGGAGCCCACATCACAGGCTGTCTTAAAATCAGAGGCTACTGGGCCACTTAAGCATAAATCCGCCCTGATCGGGGAATGCCCTAATGTTTGGCTCAAAATAAACCACCAGCCTATTCCCTTTATACTGGATACAGGGTCACAAGTCACCATGCTTAGTCAGAGCTTATTTGATAAACATCTGAAAGGTACTGGGGTGACAAGCACAGATTCTCTGCCTTGGCTGACCCTACGGGCTGCTAACGGACTGAAAATTCCCTACAGAGGTTACACTATTGTGGATTGTGTTGTGGGGAGTATTGAGGTCACTGGAAAAGGCATCATTGTCGTGGATGACGAATGCCTTGGCCCAGACAAAGGCATCCTAGGCATGAACATTATTAAACCCGTTTGGTCTATTCTCACCCAGGGGAGCCACCCAGGACTGCGGGCATTCAAAACCACCTTGACTTCTGTGGAAGGGGAGGCTTGGTCCAGAGCCTTCGCAGAATGCCATCGAGTCACCACAGAAGCTCCAGTTCCATCATATGAAGGGGTTGCGAAATTGCCCCGACAGTCCCCTGTCATCATTCCATCGCTATCCGAGATGATCCTGTGGATACAGGTAACAGACAGCCCAATGACCTCGCCCTGTACTGTGGTTGTAGAGCCTTTTCCAGACAGTGACACGGAATGGCGCATAGGACGAACTTTGGCTTCAGTGGTTGGTGGGCATGTACCCTGTAAAGTTTGCAATCCCAACCCTTACCCTGTTGAGATACCCCAGCGCCAGCCTCTGGCCCAAGTGACAGAGGTAGAGACGTCAGATATACAGGGTGAACAGGAACTGGTGCTCAACTCTGTGGCCCCAGATGTGGTGGAGGTGGAGGTAAGACGTGTGGGGGTCGTGGATGGGGAGGAAGATGCTGAACATCCTGTATCTGCCTTACAGGGAGATGGCCTCACTCCAGACCAACAGACAGAAATGACCAGTCTCCTGCATAAATGGAGGAGAGTTTTCTCTCGTCATGATGAGGATTTTGGCAGAACGGGAGCTGTGAGACATCAAATACCCACTGGCTCTGCACCCCCTAGTCGTGAGCGGTACCGCCCCGTACCCCCTAGCTTATACCAAGAGCTACAGGCGCTCTTAAAAAATATGTTGGGAAGCGGAGTGGTGAGGGAAAGCTCTAGTCCATGGGCGGCACCAATTGTACTGGTGAAGAAGAAGGATGGAAGCTGGAGATTTTGTGTCGACTACAGGAGATTGAACGCACTCACCCATAAAGACGCCTATCCCCTACCCCGCATTGAGGAGTCCCTGACAGGACTGAAGGCAGCTAAATGGTACTCCACATTGGACCTGGCCAGCGGATACTGGCAGGTGGAGATGGATCCTGTCGACAGAGAAAAAACGGCGTTTACCACACCGTTTGGCCTATATGAGTTTGAGCGGATGCCGTTCGGCCTGTGCAATGCTCCAGCCACCTTCCAGCGGCTAATGCAGCGGTGTTTGGGTAATCTAGTCAATGACTCCCTCTTGATTTATCTGGATGACGTTGTGGTTTTCTCCCCTGATTTTAGTAGCCATGTCAAACACCTGGAAGAGGTGTTTGAAAGGCTGGATCAGCATGGCTTAAAGCTGCAACCCAAAAAATGTAATTTGTTCCAGCGCAGGGTGACTTACTTGGGGCACGTCATCAGTGAAGGGGGAGTATCCACTGACCCCTCTAAGACGATGGCAGTGAGAGAATGGCCTGTACCCCAGACTGTGAGGCAAGTGAGATCCTTTTTGGGTTTCGCTGGCTATTATAGAAGGTTCATTCCTCACTTTTCAAAAATAGCAACACCTCTAAATATGCTCACCCACAACACCTCCGGAAAGAAACCCACTCCAGTGACTTGGACTGAGCAGTGCCAGCAAGCTTTTGACAAACTGAAGCAGGCCTTGCTGAACGCTCCTGTTTTGGCTTATGCTGATTTCTCCCAGCCTTTCAGGTTGTACACGGACGCAAGCTTTGAGGGCTTGGGAGCAGTGCTGGCTCAGGTTCAAGACGGGAAGGAGAGAGTCATTGCATATGCAAGCAGAAGCCTTCATCCCACAGAACGCAATGACCAGAACTATAGCTCGTTCAAGCTAGAGCTGCTGGCATTAAAGTGGGCAGTAACGGAAAAATTTAAGGACTACTTGTATGGCTCTGAATTTACCATCTTCACAGATAACAATCCACTTGTGCACCTGGAGACGGCCCGGTTGGGAGCTGCGGAACAACGCTGGGTGGCTCAGCTTGCAAATTTCAGGTACACAATTAAATATCGTCCTGGTGTACAAAATAAAAATGCTGATGCACTTTCCAGGCTCCCAGAACAGAAGTCAGATTCCTCAGCATGGGTGGTGCGAGCAGACGCAGATGAGTCATGGCAGGAGCGACAGGCCAAGGACAAAGATCTGTCACAGCTCCATGAACAGAAGAAACGGAGACTCTGCAGACCTGAGGTGTGTGAGGATTCCTCTCTGTATCAAAAGGGACTGATAAAGGAATGGGACAAGATTTTCCTAAGGGATGGTGTCCTGGGGAGGGAATGGAAAGAGCCAGGTTCTGGACTTGCCATCTTCCAGGTACTCATCCCCAAACAGGAAACGAGGGACATCTGGAGGACGTATCATGAGGACATGGGTCATCCAAGCAGCGAGAGGACCTATATGGCCATTCGACAGCGCTGTTACTGGCCAGGGATGTCACAGGATATCGGGGTCTGGACGGATTCCTGTACACAATGCATCATCAATAAAGCTGGACCATCTGGGAGGGCACCCCTCCACCCTATCTGCACATCATACCCCTTTGAGGTCGTTGGTGTGGACTACCTCTCCCTAGGCCGTCCAAGTGACAGGTACCAATACATCCTGGTAATCACAGACCTGTTCTCAAAGTATGCTATTGCAGTGCCCACCAAGGACCAGGCCGCAGACACTACAGTGCGGGCCTTATATGATCACCTGATCCATACATTTGGTTGCCCAGAACGCATTTTAACAGACCGTGGTGCCGCCTTTGAATCTTTACTAATGAGCCAATTATGCCAACTCTATGGATGTGAAAAGAGCCGTACTACAGCATACCACCCACAAGGTAACGGAGCTTGTGAGAGGTTCAACCAGACGCTCCTAAGACTCTTAAGCTCCCTGGGTGAGAGGCAGCAACCAGAGTGGCACAGCAAACTGCCTGCTTTGGTTCAAGCATACAACAATACAGTCCATAGCACTACGGGGATGACTCCACATTTCATTGTTTTTGGAAAGCACGCTAGGTTACCAGTGGATTGGACAACTGGCCTCCACCCTACCGTTGAGAAAAGCACCTTGGAAGGGTGGGTGAAGCAGCATCATCATGCCCTTAACCAGGCATATCAGGCTGCCAAGCAACAGTCTGAACAAAGGAGAGAACAGGATCAGACTCGCTACAATCGAAAAGCAAGATTGCGACCCTTGCTCCCAGGAGAGCGTGTCTTGATCCGTAACTTCCGCAGGAGGGCCAGGGGGAAGCTAGCGCCAAGGTGGACCCCAGAGCCATTCGTTGTGGTGAACCAACTAAGAGAAGATCACCCAGTATACCTTGTTCGCCCAGAGGGTAAGGAAGCTCCCACACGCACAATTCACCGTAACAATCTGCGTTTGTGCCCTGTTGACATGGTGCAGGAAAATCCAGGGCTTCAGGAGTCAGAGAGGCCAGTGATGCAACCGGACAATCTGCCACCTCCTACCTTGTGGCTTCCCAGGCTGGTGCTTAGCCAAAGAGCACCCGAAGACAAGGATGGACACCAGGCTGAAATGCCCCAGCAGGCTAGACCACCTGACCCTCCAGAAAATTCAGCAGTTTGTGAGGGGGCTCTAGTACGCCGTTCCCAGCGCCCCAATATTGGCATGCCTCCTGTAAGGTACAGTGAGTAATTGGCCGAGACGACCAATGTTAAAGTTGGGGGGGAAAATGTCGGAGGGTTTACCTTTTTTTCCCAAATTTGGTGCATGCTTTGTTTGTTTCTTTGTTTTGTTTTTCTGTGTGCGGTGATGTTTTGGTTTGCTGTGATTTGGTCAATTATTACCGGGTGGAAGGACTTACAGGGACAAAAAAAGGACTAATTGGGAAACCCCTCCCCAACCCCATACGATTGGCTGTGGGCGTCATGCCCTCTCTTAAAAGCCAGAGGGCAGGCGAGAGCAGGAGGACGGCAAAGCTCCGACAAGGAAGGACGGCAAAGCTCCGACGAGGAAGAGCCTGAGAGAAGGAACTGCACGGAGACCCAGCAGAGCTACACGGAGGCGCGCTCACTGGAGGAATTCAAACATCCGAGGCAAGTGAGGACTTTGACGGGATCGGTAGAGAAGAAGACGAGCCCTGGACGTGACGCGCTGTGTGGGAGGAACTATTCAACGCGATTTCTCAGCTAAGTAAAGGAACGTGGCACTTTTAACTCTGGAGAGAGAGTGTGTCCAGACATTGTTGTAGTGCTGAGAGTAAGGACGTCTCTTTACATCCTCAGTGAACGTCGCAGGGCCAAAGGCTGCAACTAGAGGAGCTGCGCTGGACCTGTCTACACTGAGCTCTGCTCCTACCAGATTCTTCCCTCTTAAGACTTAGTTGGGATTGAAAGCTCTTTTTAATTTATTTATTTGGACTGCTGATCCAGCCTTACCGTTTTTTAAAACTGTTTTATCCTGGTGGATTTTATTATTTTGTTGACTGTTGACCCAGTTGTATTTTTGTTTTTATTCTGACCGATTCTTTTATTTATTTTAGTCTGTTGTCCCATCCGTATTTTTAACCATTTTACTCGGGTTGGGTTTTAACTATTTTTTAAAGATCAAGACTGGACAACTGTATTAATACAACATTTTTCGCTGTATAAAAATTTTTAAACTATACTTTTGCCTGGCATTTTCATTTCTGAACCTTTGGTATCTCTGCGAACCTGACATACTTACCATAGAAATGTCGACCCAGACCAACTTGGACCAACCACTGCTTACTGACGATTTCTTGTTCCAACATGGCAGCGTCCATATCACGAAAAAGGGAGACTGGATCAAATTAAATTGGTTGAAATTGGAAGAAAGTCATTTTTCACGGGTGACATCACACTCACTCAGTTCAGTTCTCCTATACTGTCAATGGTCCCACCTGTCTGTCCTTCTTTTGTTGTTGGAATTACAACAGGAAGGGCAGAAAGGTAGATTTAAAGATGAAAAGCCCATATTTCTTCAATACATCTACCAATCAACCAACCAATCAACAAATCAACAATCAACCAACCAACCCATCCATCCATCCATCCATCCATCCATCCATCCATCCATCCATCCATCCATCCATCCATCCATCCATCCATCCATCCATCCATCCATCCATCCATCCACCATCCATCCATCCATCCATCCATCCATCCATCCATCCATCCATCCATCCATCCATCCATCCAACCAACCAACCAACCAACCAACCAACCAACCAACCAACCAATAAATCAATCAATCCACCTATCCATCTGACATCATATATCAGTAAGACAGTCAATCTTATTGCCCTTTGTCTTTCATACAACAGCATTGCGAACAAAGTGAAATAGTATTTCCTGGAACCATTAGAGTGACGGTAAAAACAACAAAATAGAATACTAGTAAACACCAATAAATAAATAATAAATAGTAAATAAATCAAAGAGCAACCCCACTCACCCGACTCTCCTGACCCCCAACTACCTTCCATCCATCCATCTAACTCCACCCAAACTTACCTCCATACGCCCACAAAAAAGTTTGCGCAGTGATGTCATACACCCGACCAATCAACAAGTCCACACGTTAATGTCCAGTTCCAATGAAAGCAACAATATCCTAACCACTGATCCAGATTTAGCACTGCCCCCCCCCCCCCCCCCAACGCCATCCCATCCCCAAGTCCCAAACACAATCCCAGCTCACGCTTTCAGAAACCTTCAAGTGAACAAGACAACATGTTTGACGCACCTTTGACATGTTTTCGGCATCATTCACAGCTGCTGTGAGGCAAATTCTAACCTAAAAGGGAAAAAAAGAGACCTGCTATATATTTTTTTTAAGATATTTTAGGATGAATCCTTGCTGGTAGCTTTCCTATAAGAGGAGCACACTATTGTCCTCGTTCCTCATGTTCTAGTATAGAGCCTTCGCTGCCTTTTTGTTGTTCTTTTATCTGTTTGGGACAGACCCAATGAAAGAGGGATCAACAAAAGTGCCAGAGGAAGTAAGTGACATTTTTAAGATATATATATATATATATATATATATATATATATATATATATATATATATATATATATATATATATATATATAATATATATATATATATATATATATATATATATATATATATATATATATATATATATATATATATATTTATATATTTATATATATATATATATATATATATATATTTTTTTAAATATGTCTTAATGTAAGAGTTAGTAGAAACATTCCACTAAACGTTTTTAGTAGAAACATTCCACTAAACGTTTTTTTATTTTGGTTTTGATGTGTTTTTTGGTTGATTAAAAACATTTGAAATCAGTTTATGTCTGCTTTCCAGCCAGTCCTGGGTCTAATATTGTGTGAGTAGTTGTTTGACTTTGAGAGGGCGGGACTCTTTGGAGAGCGAAATGAACTAGGCGCGGCCAAAAAGGAGCCCCATCCATCTATCACACGTGTAGACAAAGGGGGACTCCACAACACAAAGCTTGATGTGCCCTCAACAAACTTTTTTCAGCCCCCCCCTCTACGGCCCACGGGAGCGCGCAGCCGGCGAGCCGCCCCGCAGGTGAGTGCGACTCCGCTTTGCGTCTTTTCTCCTCCTCACTCCTGAAGTGAATTTCCAGTCAAAAGTTGCGGGCTGTAGTTGGTGCGTCAGCGCTCCAAACTTGAACACAAAGCAGGAGACAAGAGGGCGAGAGACATAGAGAGACTGCGGCGGCGAGCAGGGAGAGGGAGAGGAGCGGTCCCCCTTTTCCTTTGTCTGATGCGCGTTGAGGAGAGAAGTTGAGGAGATGCTCAAAGACGCATCTCCACATTAGCCAGTAAAGACCTACGTATGCTGCTCACGATGACTTGTCTTTGCGCCTAAATGTGGGTGAGAAGGAGTTTGTCTTGATTCCGGTGTTTTTTGTGTGAATTTTTCGTCTCTTGGGGATGTTGCAACACTCAAAGACAAAGAAAGAAAGAAAAAAAAAGCCCGGCAGAAGTTTGCGCGTAAAGGATGTTTTAAGCACGCGTAAAAACAGACAAAGTAGCAATTTGTTAACTCTGATGTAATTTGTTTTTTTCCATCTTTTGCTCCATGTTTTCATTTGACAGCGGTGTGTTGTTTTTTTGGCGAAGTTGCTTTTACTGCAGTGTGGGAAGTCAGCACAAAGCCATCAGGTGTAAATTCAAACAAAAGCCTGGTGCAGTGGAACTTTTTCTTGTTGCGCACGAATGTAGAGGATGACCCGAAGAAGTAAAGATGAGCGCAGACGTGGGCGCGTTTACAAACTTCTCAGAGCGTCCTGGAAGCAGATCAACAGGTATTTGACGCTGCTGCGTCTTTGTTACTGTAAGGCTCCTTTGTTCTCAGCCCATACAAAGAACATCGACGGAGGGAAGCGCCTGACCACCCGGATAGAACTTTTGTAACTCTTTGGAGCGAGTTTGTGGAGTTTCTTTATTATATTTAGACATTCATTTGAGAGTTTTAGACTTTCTTTTGTTCTTTTTTAGTCCTTAAATACATTTGGAAGTTCATTTCTTCCCAGAAAAATCAGCTTGAAAGGTTATCTTTCAGTTTAAGGGGAAAGCAATAAAGTATTTATTTAAAAATAGATTTTTCACTGTTTGGCGCATTCTAGCCTTACAATTAGACTTTATATGAGTTAACAAAAGAATTTTGACACTAAATGAAGTGGTTTTCTTTTTAGACTGACATTTCTCATGAGAAAAAGAGATCCGAGCTTTAACTTTACCTGTTGAAACGCTCCAAAAAATTTGAAAACTTCCTTTGTTTGTTAAAAGCTTGAAGTCAGTTACATTGACTGTTGCTTAGTTACAGCCCTCTCATCCTATTTTGACTTTTAAAAAAAAACCTTTTCTGTCTTCAGGTGGGATTTAAACACAGATTAACCAGCGAAAGCGTTCGGTCCTGTGGGAGGTAAAGAGGAAAAAAAAATATGCCGAACTTCCGTGGAGGATGCTCAGAATCACCAATCAAACGAATTTCAAGAAGAGAAGGATTAAGAGAATTCCACTTTTTTAAATTTCTTTTTAGCTTTATCACAGGAGGATTTAGACTTCAACTCCTTATGCAGTTGGATTGCAGCTTTTTTTGTTTTTTGGAAACTTGTGGAGACACTTTTGAGGATTATGAAACCTCTTTGCCGTAAATCTCTCTGGGAGACGCGTCCCAGGCCAGAGCCTCCAGGACAGCAGGATATTGCTTCTCATCTCCTCCTTGGGCCTTTGCACACACCCAGGTAAGATTACTTTTTTAGTGGGACTCGTTCAGCCACTTGTTTTACAAGGCAGGTTCCGCTGCAAACACACATCCTCATGGTCAAACATGACCTCTTCGCTTTTGCTGCAGTTTCCTTTAAAGCAATTTTGTGTTTTATATATGAGCTTATGGGACGTCCAAAGTTTTTGTAAAGAGGGCCAACCACTCTGCCTGCATTCTTTGAACCCCTCTGCCATGTTATACTTATTTCTTCACATAGAACGAGAATGCATGACAAATTAGCATTTTACATTTTTTTACCCAAATTACTGTGAATTTGTGATTTGAAGATCAGAAATAAAATCATGAAATTGTCTGTCTGGAATAAAAACTTTCATTAGCATTAAATCTGGGTTCTGTGACATAAAATGAATGTTTGAAAGCTCGCACATGGATCTAGTCATCAACAAGGATGCATCGGAATGGAGCGGAGCAGGGAGGCGTTGGCCCGCCCACTGCAACTGAGAGTTTTTTCAAACGGCATTTTGTCCGTCTAAAGAAATACTTATCTTCGATTTGTTTTTATTTGTCCTCCAACATGAGAAAAATGCTACAAATTATGTTAAAATCCCCCAAAACAGGATTTCGATTGGAGTGGGTCTTAAAGGCTCTGAAGGTCAAGTCGCCACAGGTTGTTTTACAGGTTTTCAACGGGTCATAACGTCATTTTAGCCAATCACAACCAAGAAATCATGCATACAGGTCTTAGAAAGCGCTGGGGGCTGCATGTTATTGATTTTAGGAGAGGAGCCTGGGCGCTGCTGGAAATTTGACTCATGTGCCGGACTTTGGATGTGCCGTTATGTCATTTTCCGTTTTTTTTCTCTTTCGAAATTAAACTGAAAAGATAGGCAAGTGTTCCCTGATTGAGGTGAATTAATGTCACGAGTGGGTCACTTAAACGGGGGCATTTAAGCGAATTGAAGGAAACCCCACCCTTTGGATATTGTGTTTTTGAAGGACTTTTGTTTAAAATGTAAAAAAAATCCCACAAATTTACTTTTTTATGACATAATACCATGGGGATTATTTCTTTTTCTTTTTATTTTTAATGTGCATCATATGCAACCCCATTTGTGGGTTCTGTTTTGTCATTCCAGTCATTCAGGTTCTTCTAAACAGCGGCGCGCCAAATCGTTTCATCAGTCGAACGGCAGTGTGTGCTCATGTGGGTTCTAAGTTTGAACCATTCAGCTCACTGAGGTGACAGTGCCTGTTGCTTTAAGGCGCAAACACTTATCCAACAACAAACGCTCCTGTGAGAAGGAGGGAAAGTTGGATCCGCTCCTTTCTCTCTCCTCCTCTGCACCCAATGATGTCATTGGGAGCCAATGAGAGCCAACAGCGGCATCCAAGCTCGGCCCCTAAAGCCCCTTTCTTGTGCATGGCAGCCCACATGGTGCTGCAGCATCACATTTTCACCATGCGTTGCTCTGCAGCAGAGATAGGAATGTGGCTCAGGGCTACGCTCTGATGTTAATCTACCGTGTCTGCACAGAAATGAGTTCTCCATCACTGTAAGCAGTCTGTAAGTCTGCGAGGAGGACGCTGAAGGAGCGAGGAGAGCTGACATTTCATTTAAGATTAATTGGCAGACTAAGCACATCAGTCACCAAGACATTTCATTTTAATAACTTAATGAGCAAAATCCAATCAAATAGGACAGATTTCCTCCTATCGGGAGGTTTTATGGCTGTCATTCACTCCCAAATAATATATTTTAAAACAAGAACAGAACAATCTTTCAGTCACATAACACCTCCTATGATGTGCATCAGCCTAAAAAACCTCCTCCAATGTTGTTGCTGTTTTTGAGGCATAAACACAAGCAAAAGCCAGGAAGTGACTGGATCAGAGGGATTCCAGGTAAGCAGACGCTGTGCTGCGTATGTGCAGACAGCGATGAGCCATGGATCTTTAGGAGACGGAACAGACAGAGTCAGAAGGGGGAAAAGTATGCACAGCATTTCTTTCTGATGCTGTCCAGACATGCTGGTATTTCCCATAACCTTTTGTCTGCTTCACTGACTTGTGTCTTTCTGCTCTCCTGGTACAGCGCTGATTAAATCGAGCACAACTACCGCTGGTAAACATGACGTAATTCCCACCAGCATGGGCTTGTTTACATTTAAAATATATGTATATATATATTTACCAGAATCTGCAGCTTTTATTAAACTGCTTATCAATAATGCAAGCCCAATGCAGCATTCCGGATATTTATTTCATACATTTCAATCTATTTGCTTCTAAACCTAATGTCAAAAGGATTTTGTGCTATCTCAGAATCTCACCGATCATCATTTGACTTGTAAAATCGGTCCCAGAGGTCCTTTATTTATGATTATACCGTTTGTAGCCCAAATAAAACAGAACTGTGATGTTTTCTGGAACATAGTTTCTGTAGAGCAGCAAGAGTACCTTAGAAATTAGTCTCTGAGCTGTGCCAATTGGCACGAAGTAAGCCTGCCCTCATTTCCCATCATTTCTTTGTTTTACACACTCTCCCACTAGCTTACAGCACCTCAGAACCCCAACCTAACATTATTGGTGCAACAAAACGGCGAGCGATATCGGAGCTATCCAGCAGTACGGTTTTGAGCCAGATGTCAGCTCAGACGAGCAAAACATGGATCTAGTCATCTAGAGTAGAGCAGGCAGCTTGGGGCCCGCTCAGTGTATTTTCTGCATCACAAATACAATCTCTTTTCAACTGCATTTCTTTGTCTGCTCCTGACACAACGATTTGAACATAGAAATACTGAGAAATGCAGATTTAGGCTTCATTTTCCTTATATTGTCCTCCATCATCAGAAAAATGAAAAATTTTCCCACAATTTCCATCGCAGTAGGTCGGTAACCCTTGTGCTATCCTAGGCACTTTAACATTGGGAGTTGGGTCATCTAGACCCACTAGACAGTGCACTGAACCTTTTATCTTCAATGATTTGTGATCTTCACTGGTGTCCATGGTATCCACCTTTGTCATGGTAGGGAGAACACGTCAATGTAAGGGTGGGGTCATCTAAGATAGCACAAGGGTTAAGGACATTGTTTTTCTCTGGCTCTGATTTTTTTTAACACAATAATGTAATTAAACAGGAGAGGAATCAACAAAATTCTCATCCAGTTTTCATTATCCGTCTTTCTGAGCTGGGCTGCCGTTGTGTAGAGTTGATTAGACTCCAACGCAGTATCAGTCCTGGTGTAACTGATCACCACCATGAGCCTAATTCTGACAGACATCTTCTGGTCACCCTCAGGAAGCCATCAGATTTATTTTTAACTTCTCATTGTTTGTAGCTCGTGGGGAAACGCAAGAACCTTCTCTCAGGAGCCACATTGATAAACTTTATGTGGACGCACTTGGTTTTATCTCCTCTTCATCGAGCAGCAAACATCTAAATATAGAACCACTTTCTGTGTTGGATCAGTCTTTGTTGAACTGATATTAATTTTGCTCCCAAGCATCACTATATCAGTTGTTTTAGGACTTCTGAGGAACGAAAACGTCTTAAGATAAGTGAAGTCAAAATCTTCTTTTAGAATAATTTTGTTTCCTTTTTCTCTCTTACCAGCTGAATTTAGGTTGATCCTCCCTTTGTGGAGAAAACTGAGTCACACAAGACTTCATTCTCTGTCTATGGTAGAGTAAATGACAGTGCAGTGAAAACATTAGGCCCGCCGTCACTAATCGTAACGACAGGCCTAATTCTCCAAGCTACAAGCATTCTGCAGTCATCCTGTTGCCAGCTATCGGAGCTTCGTTTTAACGCTCAGCGGCTGTGGCCACGAGATAAGTCAACGTCCTTTACTGCCATGCTAATACATACCAGCACTGGGGGGGGGGGGCGAATAAATTATTTCTTTATGACTGCACACCAGGCAGACTGTCGGAAGAAGGGGAAGGCGAGATGGGAAGCGGCTGCATATGGGAGATGGAGCAGAAAGAGGCTAAACGATGAAATGATGAGATGGAAAGAACAAGGATGCAGAGAAAATAGAGTCTAAAAGCAGAAGAGTTCAAATAATAAAGACTCCGCTTCATGGCCAGCTTTTTTCTGTGGTTGGTGCTTTGCGTTACTGCTACTGCGGTGCAGGAGTTGTTTTGTGTGAAGTGGTCCTTTCAGTTTCTGTGTTAAGGCGTGGACAGATAACTATAGAGTGCTTCTCACTTTTGCAGCCATCAAGAGCATGGTAGTTTATTAAAATCTGTGCCAATATATTGTTGTAGCTTCACCTGCAAAAGACTTGATATGACACTGATTACAGATTGTGGAACAGAAAGAAAAGTTGGTGTATTCCGTGTTTTCCTCACTATAAGGAGCACTTAAAAGCATTAATTATAAAAAAAGTACACCTTAAAATTTGGATGTGCTTGATGTTGAAGCGATTTTGAGAGGTACATGGTGCTCTGTCAAAATGTCAGTCTGTTTGTTTTTTTAATTAGTTGCAAACAAGTTTGAGTGTTATTGTGACTATGCTAAGGTCGCTAACGTGTAGCGGTGTCGGACTGTGTTTTGTTTTCGTGTTACTAATGAGCTTGGGAGTTAGCGCATAGTCACAGTTACTTGTTTAAGGGATATCAGTCTGTTTTTTTACATGTTGGAAACAAGGTTGTGATTTACAGGTGGGCCTGTAGTGAATGCCTAAACGTGGCTAACGTGTAGCGTGTTGGACTTTGGTCATATTAACGTTTGTTTTAGCAAAATCAGTCTGGTCTTTTATGTGTTGCAAATACGGTCGGAAGTTACAGATATTGTGAATATGCTAACGTAGCTAGCGTAGCTAACGTGTGGGAGTGTCAGACTGTGATTTTTTTTTTTACCTATTACTTATGAGGTTGGGAGTCACAGCGTTGTCCCAGTAACATTTATTTAAGCGGTATCAGTCTGTTTTTTTACATGTTGGAATTGTCAAGATTGGGATTTGCAGTATTAGTGCCTACGCCAGTGTGGCTAACGTGTGGCGGTGTCGGACTGTGTTTTGTTTACGTGTTACCAACAAGCCTGGAAGCTAGTGTCTAGTCACAGAGCTAGTGCAAAGTCACAGTAATAGTCACACTGCCACCCTAACGTGTAGCAGTGTTGGACTGTGGTTGGGAGTTAGCGTAATCACATTAACGTTTGTTTTAGCTGTCTGTTTTTATGTGTTGCAAATAAGGTTGGGAGTTACAGGTATTGTGAATACGCTGACTTAGCTAACGTTTGGGAATGTAGGACTGTGTTTTCTTGGAAACAAGATTGGGATTTGCAGGAATAGTGACGCTAGTGTGGCTAACATGTAGCAATGTTTTTTTTTTTTTTTAAACGTGTTGGATCCACTTGCAGATAAAAGATACATTCACATTTTCCTGGCTGGAAAACTGTTCAGCTGGATTGCTCCAATATTGCTCGCCATTTTTGTCGCCTCTCTAAAGTTACCTTGGGGTTGTGAGGGGCTGTAAGCTAATAGGAGAGAGTGTAAACAAAAGGATGATGGGTTATCAGGGGAGTGTTACCTCTACGCCAACAGTCCCGTCCACAACTCAGTGGCAAATTCTGCAGCAATGAGACACAGCAACTCATTGAAATGTGATCGGATGAATTCAGACTCATCAAAGCAATTTTAACGTGATAGACATTGTTTCTCACAATCTAAATGTCATAAACAACAACCATGAAGCAGCATAAAGCAACGCGTTGCTGGATGTTTATAATCATTACGGTCGAATTATAAAGTTTGAATTGGTAAAATTACTGTAAAGGGCAGGACGTCCGTAATTTCTGCCTCTATCTGCCCTCATAATTCCTGACCAATGCCTAAAGAGATCTTTAGTCATGTGATTTTGTTTACAAGCTTTAGTCCGGAACAGGAAAGGCCACTTGATGGCAGTCTGAATACAAACCAAATGCAAGGTTCAGGACATGACCCGGAACAATTTAAGCGGACCCTGGCTGGAACAAACGGTTTTCCAATCTGAATACACCCTTTTCAAAACAGGGTTTTTGATTTTGGCTAAAAACGGCTTAAAGACCACTGGGAACTATTTTACAATAGAGCAAAAAATATTTGGATTTGGACTTTAATAAAGTCTGACTAATGGACTTTTCTCTGACTCTTTTGTCTCACTTAATGTGCCCTAAAGTTCGGTGTGCCTTATAAATGACATAAGTTCAAAACTAGACCATTCAATATGGTTTATAATCCAACAATGCAGAAAATACAGGAAATAAATCTGGTAATACTTTAGCAGAAAACTTTTGATACAGAAAAAGTCAGCTTAGATTGATATTTATCTATATTGCGTTCCGTTTTATTATACTTTTTTCTGCCTGCAGCACAGTTGTCCCGTGGGTTTTTGTTGGGACAAAATAAAACAACACACTAGTGCATGGCAAATCAGTTGGAAAACGAATATAAGTGAGTGCCAAAATCAAAAATTCACGGGATGATAGCTCACATGGTGTGTTATGAGACAAGTCGAAGCATCTCTAAAGATATTGTTTTCATTTTAGCCCACGTATAGATATGGGGACACAGTTTCCAATAACAGCTTTTTGCCAGTTGCCTATCTGTCTGTTACAGATCAACTTATTACCTCCATAAATGCACAGCATGTTGCCGTCTGGGAATGGACTGGTAATCCCTCTAAAGACTGGGGGGTTTTATCAAAACGAAATCTGCTTCCAAGCACGCGTCAGGTATAACGGTACAGAACCGTGCAGTTGCCTGGTTTACAGAAATGTGCGTAGAGACTGGGATTTTATCGTAGACAAATCTGTTATTGTCTGGTGGTTAAGAGATTACCAGGCTGTGATTTTACAGACACAAAAACACACATAAGTGTCATTAGAGGATGAACACGGCTGCATAATAAAAGCACAGAACAGTTTAGATGTATCAGTTCCATGCCCTTTAATACAGTGATTGACTGTGGGGTGATGATACAGTATTAAGTCAGTAAATCTTCAGTTGACAGCATTTATTATACACACATCATAGTCATATTTTTTTCAATGCAATTTGGTTTATTTGTTTCCCATTTAAAACCAGATAAGAGAGAATGAGGCATGACTTAGATTAAGAGTTTAAATATCTATGCTAGTTCTGCTTCCATAATTAAAACACCTATTTTAATTGGTTTGGCCACGAGCATAAACATACACCTTCAAGATAGTTGTAGTTACTAGGAAACTGCATGATTAACACAAGAAAAAAAACAAAACAATATAAGGACATCACACCTCTCCTGAGTTTTCTTTAACATCAACCATTTGCCATAATTTCATAAAAAGCTCAAAGGCAAATTTAATTTTATACAAGACGATATAACATAACAATTAAAACAAGTGGTGTATTCCACAGGATGTGGTTATTTCCAGTTCTTAGTCCCACTCTGATTATGTTTTTATTTATTTTAAATGTGTCTCCAGTGGCGTTTAAGTTATTTTTGTGCCATTTTTTGCCAACATTAAAAAAAAAACCTGTGTCATTTTCTGGGACATAGTATCTGCAGAGCGGCAGGAGTTCATCCCTGAGTTGTGAGTGAGACCAACTCAGAGATGTTCTCACAAACAGAGCAGGGATGTGGAGGCCCACCCATAGTAATCTTTTTTATCTGCTCCTGATTCACAATGTCAGAACAAATTGTTAAAAACACCAAAAACACAAATTTTAATCAGAGTGAGTCTTTAACCCTTGTGCTATCTTGTGGGGTCCAGATGACCCCACCCTTATATGGACGTGTTCTCCCTACCATGACAAAGGTGGATAAAGGTGGAAAGATTTCATGTAATCCATGGACACCAGTGAAGATCACAAATCATTGAAGACAAAAGGTTCATCACACAGTCTAATGGGTCTAGATGACCCAACTCCCAATGTTAAAATGCCTAGGATAGCACAAGGGTTACGCATAGTAACTACAGTTTGAAACAGATTAAGCCATATGGCTATCTACATATCTAGCTTATTAAATATTTGATTGATGAGTAATGAAAAACAAATTGTTTTGTGGGTTATTTCTTTTAACTCAAGTTGAGAACCTTTCTTTCTGTTTCTTTATATAGTTTATTTAACAGGGACGGTGTACAGTTTATTTATTACAGTTTATTTTAGCCTATATTCATAGCTAAGCTGCTGAGTTTCAGTGTAAATTAAAAGCTATAGTCTGGTACAAAGCATCTTTTCTTCGATTTATCTCCTGTACAAGCTACTGCTAATGCTAACGCTACCACAGGATTTTGTCTCTTTATAATCACTAAAAGTGTTTCAAAGCTAAGTTTCCTTCGCAAAGTCTTGCTGTTTATCAGTTGCCTTCATGAATAATTCAAAGATAAAAGGAAATTTGACAAGACAGGCCGAGTTTTTTATTCTTTTTTTTTCTATCTTCACACAAATAACCCAAAAATATGTCTGTTTTTCACATCTTCTTTCCTTGAAATTCTTTAGTTATCCAGAGATGTGCGTCTCTCTGTGCTAGGTAGTAAGTAATATGCTGCAACTGTCAGTCACACCACGGCTGCGCTAAAACTAAAGCGGAGCAGCAAAGTCTGTAGAGCAGGGGTGTCATTAAAGCCGACTATTGCTTTGGAATCTGCCGTCATTTGATCGCCACAGGGCTTGTAATATTTTTTGACAGTAATTATTTTTTTATTTACTTCACAAAACAACACATGATCAGAGAAAATAAAAAACATTAACTATTGCATGAGGGGGTGGCAGTGAGGAAAAAAATGTAACTGAAAAGCATGAAGGAATGAAAAAAAAACTGACTCAAAGTCCAACTCTTTTGGCCTAGAAGTGTCACTTTAAATTTCTACCTTTGATTTCCCATTTTAAGAAAAAACAAACTTTATCTCATTCAAGAAAATATGTCTTGAATTCAAAACGCATAAAAATCCTAATGGTTTACATTAAATGCCTGTATTAATATCAATGAAAATGTTTTCTTTTTTATCTTTGGGCATTTCTTTTTGTCTGTTAAGCTACAAACACACCGCCTGTGTTGGGTAAATTACTTTTAACCATTGCGCTATCCAAGGCACTTTAACATTGGGAGTTGGGTCATCTAGACCCACTAGACAGTGCTCTGAACCTTTTTTCTTCAACGATTTGTGATCTTCACTGGTGTCCATGGATTACATGAAATCTTCTCCACATATTTTATGGTAGGGATAACACGTCAAGTAAGGGTGGAAGGGTGGAAGGTGTGCTAAGATAGCACAAAGGTTAAAAAGTAATTGATGACTATACTTTAGTAACTGGATCAATTACGTCACTCATTACTTATTTGAACAAGTAATTCACTACTCGTTACTTTACTAAAGTTTTTGGGGAAAAACCAGTTTCCACAAATAAGATCCTCTCGTCTTTCATTCAACTTTATTTTTAAACCAATGAACTTATGTAAAGTAGGAACATGGTGCAAGACATAACCTGGCTTTATTCAAATTCAGGCAGCAACGTGAAAAATGACACTCAAATAAGTTACAGCACATGTGGACTATGCCACTGCTCACAATGAAATCTGTAAAAAGATGTCTGTGAAGATTCATATCTCGCAAATCTGAAACTAAGCAATTTTTTTAAAAACACATATTATTAAATGCTTTCAGCAGTTTGCTCTTCTTCTTCTTAAACTTTGATTTTATCGCGATGACTGCAGCAATGAGGACATGTCTGTACTTTGACCGATCTCCATTTGCATGAGCGTCCGTGTACTCTTGTTATTCCGTTTTTTATTTATTTATGTTTGGTTTCATTTAACCAAGAGAAAATGTCATCGCCTACAAAACTTACAAAGAAACAAAGGTTTCTGTAGTCCAATAAATGTAATTAAGCCTGAAACGATCTTTTACTTTGGCGGGTGCAATGACGTAGTTGTGATTATTAACATAATCTGAGATCCTCTAACAGGATCTGAGATATCAGACATTATAGTGAGACACTTTGGGCCTATGCGGGGTAACCCTTGTGCTATCCTAGGCACTTTAACGTTCGTTGGGAGTTGGGTCATCTAGACCCACTAGACAGTGCGCTGAACCTTTTTTCTTCAATGATTTGTGATCTTCACTGGTTTCCATGGATTACATGAAATCTTTTCCACCTTTATCCACCTTTTTCATGCTAGGGAGAACACGTCAAAGTAAGGGTGGGGTCATCTAAGATAGCACAAGGGTTAAAGATGAATAAAGACTGTATCTACGGCAGCTTATTGACATTCTTCATTCTGGGTTTAGGATGCTATAATAAAAAAATAAATTACTCGTATTGGCAGGTCACACATGTAAGCATGCTAACTGGATTAGCACTTTTAAGTTTATAAATTGTATCCTTCCTTGTCGCTTTTTAAAATAAAATTCATCCATCCAAACTATCAGATTTTCCCCTAAAATCCATGTTTTGCTGATAAGATAGTATATCGCAATGTGATGTTCAAGTCTCCATGTGTAGAGTCAAGCATTTTATAACCGCATGATGCTAAATGTTGAAAAAAAAAAAGGTTGGGCTTCCTGGAGGCAGATTACGCCTCACAAAAAAAAAAAAAAAGCTTCCCATCAGAGTATTTGCATTGACACGATTTTCCAGTCCAGTGCGGCGCCTAATCTGAGTGCCTGGAAATGGGCTGAATAAGCCCAAGTGAACGTCTCACTTTTAATAATGTAGCAGTTCCAAGTTGGTTACAGTATGCATGATTGATGCACACGGATCCACGGGAAAACACGGACCCACGCTTGATATTTAGCTCAACATTTCTTCCAGCATTCACCCTTTACTAATGTGAGTCGGTTCCATTTTTCTAAGGTCATAATATCAAGAATGCAACTTCAAGCTCATGCTTTTATGGACAGTATAAAAAAATCCAGGGGGACATAAAAGGTTGATGTATTTGCTTTTAAGGCGCACCGGTCAGTGTGTAATATCTGGTGAAAAAGTGGCTGCATAAGGCCAAGTCATGCCCCGCTCTAGTTATTTTGCATCTAATCGCAATGTGTCCGCTCCCAGCGACTCTGTAATGCACTGTGTTGCTATCTCGCTAGGTCAAACTCAGGGTACTTGTAAATGTCCTTGCTGAATAAACTTAGATTGTGAGTCAAACTGTGTGTGTTTGTGTGTGTGTGTGATCCGCAGAGACACAGAAATTCCTCCCACGCAAACATAGGTATTCAGCGCGTCCAGCCTGTGGGAATGTTCACAACACCTCAAGCTAAGGCCATGCTCTGCTTCTCATAAAACTAAGCACACAACACTGACTGACATAAGATCAAGTTTCTTCTCGGGTTCCCAGGTTGAGGGGTTCATTTTTTGCAGACAAATGAGCTGAGTGGGCATGAATCGCCGCTTCAATAATGCATTCATCGGCCTCTCAGAAAGTTGTCCCATGCAGGCTAGAGTTCCCCTTCACGTGGTCCATCATCAGCTTCATTTGAAGTCTTTTTTTAGATTCTATTAACTCTGTTTAAATTAAGGTTCTTACTAAAAATACAGATTTGCCAATGTCTTTTTGTTGAAAAGAAGCGAAAATGTGACTTCATTGACCAGAAACCTAAATAAAAAAAATTTCAGAATCATCTGAATATTTTTGCATATGAAGTTAATCCTTGAAGACGTTCTAGGATTCCTTTCCGTTAATAATCCGCTTGCACTCTAGCATGCATCAGATCAATCAGAGTTTCTTCTTCTCCTTCTTCTTGCTGTGTGTACATTGGTCTCTGAGGTGCAGTTGTTTGCATGCAGACAGAGCATTGCAGGGCTCTCTGATGTCCTCACTGGTGCGTGCGGTAATGGGAGGTGCTGACACCGTGAAACGGAGCTCCTTAGACATGCAGACACAAGGACACCTGCAAATATGACCTCTCTCTGTTTTCCAAACATTTTTCTCCTTTCTGAAGCTACGTTCACATCGCCCTCGGCAACGCACCTTCAAGCAGCCACCTCCAATCCAAAGTCTTGTGCATTTCGGGCTTCTGCGGTCAAAACTTTCACATTCACACGTCGGTGTGAAAGTTTCTACAGCCGTTTTCAGGCTCTATGTACAAATTTGGAGCCATTGGACACGTGTTGAAATGTGAACCAGCTTGAACCAATCAGGGACTGATTTCGTAATGACCCATGGATGGTGTCCGTTTTGATTCACAGAAGTGCTAACCATTTGAAAATTGATCATGAAGAGAAGTAGCGGTCTGTGCCCAACTTGAAGTTATGTTACACCAAAACTTTCATGTTTAGAATAGAGCTGAGAAAGACAAAGCCTGGAGCAAGATCTGCATTGCTTTGATAATTTGCACCAAGTCTCTTCCAACTGTGGGTGGCAGACATGTGCTAGTAAAGAGCGAAAAAGAAGAAGAAGAAGCCCCTCTCTGAATACGCGCTTAGCGTGTTTTTGAACGAGTGTAGTGCGTATGGAGCATAACTCCCAACCTTGTTTGCTGCATGGAAAACAACAGACTGATACCGCTAAGACTAAGCTAACTCCCAAACTTTTTAGTAACACTTGAAAAAAACCCATTCCAACACTGCTACACAAGAGAACGAGAACATCTAATCTTGTTTGCAATTTATAAATAAAACGGACTGAGATTTTGACAGAGCGCTAGTAAAAAGTAGAAAAAGAAATAAAAGAAGAAGCCCCTCCCTGCTTGTCCAATGTGAACACCATGGGCTAAAGGTGTGTTCAAGAATGCACGTTTAGCGTAGTTTTTTGACTGCGCGTCGCATGTCGGGTGAGAACGGAACTCGATGACACATGGACGTCTTCTGTTGTTCCCTAAGTGTCATCTTTTTGCTTTGTCGGACTCATTTTCCGACTGGACGCAGCGCCAAGCTGCGCTGTCACAGCACACATGTAGAGCCGGCCTCCTCTTCAGTTCACCACCAGTTCATTCTGCGACACACTGACAGGAATGCTAATGCGACGATCACAAAGAAGCCGGGCTAAAATGTCTACAGAACTCTTCTGAACTCGCAGCACCGATTTGTTTTCACTTGAAAGCATCGCTCCAGACATTTCTACTTAATTTTCTTTATGATTTTCGTCTCTGTGGGACTCAATCTGTCTGAGACTGATAACATGCTGCCACTTTGCGCTGATCCATCTGTCCCTGGAGCTTCTCGACAGTCTAAAAATATTCTGTCAGATCTTTTGATAGCGGGGAAAAAAGTCATATTTGATGATCAGTACTGTTTCAAAATGAAAAAGTAGTTAATCTTTATATTCTTTTTTTCTCTATGATTTAGGCAGATAACTAGTTTACTGGCTTTCTGATGGTGACCGGCTCAACTACAGATGGTTTTATCGTGAAGATGTCCGAGCTAAAGCACTATCTGTGATGATAATTGTGTTTTTGGTGTTTTTAACATGTTCTTGTAGTATTTTTCTCATGACACATATGACACATATGAAGAAAATGAAGCATAAAATTGCATTTCTGTCTATTTCTTTATTCCAATTGTTGTGAATCAGGAGTAGAAAAAAAATGGAAAAAGCCTGTAGATGTGATATAGAAGCTCAGCTACCTGCCCCGCTTCATTCTGATGCATCCACTTGCAGACAAATAGATCCATGTACGTCTTTGTTTTCCTCGTCGGAGCTGGAATCTGGATCTAAACTGTACGGCTGGATTGCTCCGATATTGTTCGCCATTGTTGTTGCACCAATAATGTTAGGTTTGTTGGAAGTTGGAAGTAGGAAGTTGTGAGGGGCTGGAAGCTAGCAAGAGAGAGTGTAAACAGGGATGATGGGAAATGGGAGCAGGCTTACTTTGCATTAAACAGTCCCTGCCTACAACTCAGAGGCAAATGTCTAACGAACTCCTGGCGCTCTGCAGAAACTGTGTCCTGGAAAATTACACCTTAATTTTTATTGTTATTTTTTGCTAATCATAGCATAATCATAATTAATTCATAATTAAAAGGCCACACTTTTACAATAGATTAAAAGATGATCAGAGTGGGACTTTAAAAAAGTGTGGAGGACAGACAAGTTGCCTTTTTTATTGAAAGTATTCTTTTCCCTTGGACTGTGTCCTCAGAAAGGACTTGGAGAATCCCTGCTGAGTAATGCTGCCTTCATCCGTCTGTGTTGGAGCCTCTATCGTCATCCTGGCTTTTCGCTCGCACGCCCCGCCGCACACTGCCTTCACAGCTTTGTTTTGTATTTTCCTTCTCCCTGCCAGTCACACTTTGTCTTGTACTCTCGTTTCCTCCTGCTTGTCTCCTCCTCGGGTTTGTTGTAGTATTTCAAAGTTCTCACTGCCAGTACTCTCTGCCTGCCACAGTTGGGATACTTCTTAAAGAGTTTTTTTTTTTTTTTTGCTCTTCTTCTCAAAATTCCCGGTTGTACTCATGGACATTTCTTGTCCCGTTCTTTATTCCAGATTTGATGCGTCCCTTCCTTCTCCTTTCTCTCCGCCACTTCAGATTCCTGTCTGGATGAGTGCATTAGGGCCTAAAAGACAAGTGTGCTTTTCTCAGCCATTGTCTTGAAGAAGGCTCGTTAATAACCTCTTTTAGCTTGAGGGTTTGCACTGCTTCTGTCTTGTGATGAGTCACCGTCTCGCTGCGCGGCTTGTTGTCATTTGAACTCTGTGAGAATTTGCATCCTCAGAGTGTTTCTTCCTGCTCGGGTTACCTCTCACTTCACAGGAAGGATGAACGACTTCTTTCAACCAGATTGCCTTTGACGTCTTTCCTCTCTTAATGCAGTTGTTTGACTCTGCAAGTGAGATGCCGTGAAAATGAGCCGGCTGTGAATGATTTATGAGGTAAGTCGGAGCAGATGCATCATCACTCAGGTCATTTTTGAAAAGGATGTGGCTTGCAGACTTCAACCTGCCTCTGCACACAATTGTTTGTTGTGCAGATGGAGCAGGGCTCAAATCCCTGCTTGGGTCACATTTGTCGGTGGAGTTCTCCTTGTGTGCTGAATGGGCTTCCTGTGGCTGCTCCTGCTTCCTCCCCCCGGTCTAAAAAACAAACACTGTAGGGTAATTGGTGGTTCTAAAGTGTCTGCATGTATGGGTGTTAGCTGTACTTGTCTCTATGCAGATCTGTGATAAATAGATGACCTGTTCGTGGTGCGATGAATAGGATGGGCTCCAACACCCAAGATTGTGTTTGTGTCTTTACCAGATTGTTGGTCTCCCTTGGTGTTCATGTGTGAAGTGTCTGCTAATGTCTGTTTACACTGTTTTTATGCGCGTAAATGTTACCCATGTATGCATAAGTAGCTCAGTTAAAGCTCGGAGCGTCTGCATCAGATTTCCTCATCAATCCGTCAGGACATCCCTTCCCCGGACGTTCCTTTCAACAGTCCAACCCATGTGGGCTATTGTCTAAAGGGGAGGGATCGCAAAACATTTTTTTTTTCCAATAAGAAGGGAGTATGGGGTGTAAAGTTTTGAAGCCCAAATGTTCTTATCTCATGCACTATTTAGCGAGGCAGTGGAGTGTGTGTTTGTGTGTGTCTCTGTAACATGGGTAAGAGTCCGTCTGTCAATGCCTCAGGGCATGTTGTGTTCACAGACACAGAAACGCACACTACAAATATGCATATTCGCACACAAATCCACACACACACTCTTTTTTTTCTCTCTTAGTCACACATTAACTCATAAAAATGCCTAAGGGGTTTAAAGCTCCATTCCTATATGGCCTTGGTGCCGATTGGAGAGGTCAACATGGACGCTAACTTCATTAATCACATTTGTTAAGCGCATAGAAATTTGTGAATATTTTTCCACATGGGTTTTCTCCACAGTCAACAGTCTCTTTAAGTTGAAGTACAGAGCTAAACCTGTCATTTAGGCAACAGTTTGACGTCACTTACATAATTACACACTAGTAATACATAGTAAAAAGAAAGTTCAACACCGCTACGTGTTAGTCGTGTTAGCGTGTTCACAATAACACTCAATCTGTTTGCAACCCATTAAAAAACACACTGATTTCTCTAAAACAGACATGATCGTATTACGCTAACTCCCAATCTCGTTAGTACTAAATAAAAAAAGACAGTTCAAAACCGCTACGTGTTAGTCGTGTTAGCATGTTCACAATAACACCCAATCTGTTTGCAACCCATTAAAAAACACACTGATTCCTCTAAAACAGACATGATCATATAACGCTAACTTTTTTACGCTAACTCCCAATCTCGCTAGTACTACATAAAAAAAGACAGTTCAAAACCGCTACGTGTTAGCATGTTCACAATAACACACAACTTTGTTTGCAACTTACATAAATGTCAGACTGACATTTTGACAGAACGCTGTGTACCTCTCAAAATCACTTTGACATCAGTAAACACCATGAATATCTATATATATATCCACATAAATATTTATAAATGAGGCACTCCAGATTATGAGGAGAACTGATGTGTTTTTTTAAATTAAGCCTTTTAACCCTTGTGCTATCTTAGGCACTTTAACAGTGAGAGCTGGGTCATCTAGACCCACTAGACAGTGCTCTGAACCTTTTTTCTTCAATGATTCGTGATCTTCACTGGTGTCCATGGATTACATGAAATCTTTCCACCTTTATCCATCTTTGTCATGGTAGGAAGAACACGTCAATGTAAGGGTGGGGTCATCTAAGATAGGGTTGGGCGATGTCCCCTAATTTGGCCGTTGACGATGTTTGCTGTCAACCATCGGGATGGACGATGACATCGTCGGGGGGGGGGGGGGGGGGGGTATTTTTGCATTTTTCGTTCAATATAACTGCTATTCGTTATTTTGCTTTTTTCATTTTATTTCCCAACTAATGGTTAATCCGCGATGATCCAGTATAAACTGAGGGAAGTGACTTTAACAGAAAAAGTAACAAGCAAGATAGAAAAGAAGTGTACTCGCTCCCGCACTTAATTAGTGAAGTGGACCGGCGGAGCGCAGACTTAAAGCTTTGTGTTTGATGGGAAGGGGGGGGGGGGTACATGAGCGGTATGTGTGGGAGATTTAAGACTGCGATCCGTCCCGCAGCTCTAGGGGTACAAGCAACCGAACTCAGAACCGGGTCTAAACGTGTGTCTGAGCACAGCTCGGATCGTCAGCACACACAGCGGTTTGAGCATCAAAGCAGAAATGTCGCTCAGTCCTTAGAAAACATTCAAACAATCACGTGGATTTGTGTTTCCAGTCGTGTCCCGACTAAATAAAGGCTGATGTTATTCTTACACGTTTACGTGCAGCGCCACCCAAAGCTAATGTTGTTAGCCCGTGTTAGCATACTGCTAATCCTGGCTCCGTTCAGAAAAAGCACTGACCACACGGATTAAAATTCAAATGATGAGCGAACAGGTGTTTGATAATAACCGTAACATTATTAAAAGCACGTTTAGAAGATCATCTCGTATTTTACCGAGCTGACATGTCAATATATATAGCCGCTCGGTGCTGTTATCGTTTTGTATTGAATTGTTACATTTAATAAAGTTTGGAAAAAAAGCCGCTCGGCGGAAGTTATATCCCCTTCCGGTTTTCAAACTGCGCATGTGCGAATACTGCGCATGTGCGAATGATTTATTCCGACCGAAATTGTGACCTTAGTGAACGTTTTTATATTCTGAAAACATTTTTCTGGGCCCATCTACACGGTTGGATTCTAATCCGACCATTGATCCCATCAAGATATTTTGTACATGTAACCGCGGCTTATGGTGTCGACGCGCAACGTGGCGGGGGCGTGGCATCACGATGGTGGTCTCTCCATCGGGATGTCAGTCACCCATCACGATGGACGATGATATCGTCCATCGGCACAAACCTAATCTAAGATAGCACAAGGGTTAAGTGCGCCTTATAGTGTGGAATATGCAGTACATGTCATTCAACTTCCTTAGGAAGTGTAGTGTACATTTCTTGTAATTTGTGGTTCTGTACTGTCCTTGTCTGTACAGAAACGTATTCATTTTAATTTATGGAATTAACATTTAAGCGTTCTCAAACATGATTGACCAAAATTCAAAATATAAAGATGCTGTCATAATACTGAGATGAATTCAAGTTTTTGGGTGGATCTTTCTAGAATCTAAACAGTACATTCCTGAACGTTATCAAAGACACAATTGTGTTTTTTAGGAGCATTGGGAATAAGAAGGACATATTTCATATACCCTCTGCATGTCTTAGGTGGAGACTGTAGCATCATAAGAGCCGGGACCTGAACCAGCACATCAAGAACCCTGACCTTGTGCTGAACATTGGTGTGGGACCTGTGAAACAGATTGTGTAAAGGAGATAATTGCGCAACATCCACAGCATGAGGGACAACGTCTCACAACCTCTAAAACAAGAAATTCTTGAAGGAACTGAATGTCTGCATTAGTTGGTTTGATACAATTCAGCAGGTCGTCAGGTCTAAAACAACAGTCATTAAAATGGCTTTAATGGTTAATTTAACTCTGCAGCAGTTTAATTGAAAATGAAAAGTTTTCTTTGTGACAAAATAGTGAATGAAAAGATATTTACAAGCTTAATTCAGATTTTGATGTCATGACTTTAATGAAATCAACATTCTTTATTATATAATCTAAATCTGGATAAGTGGGTTTGCAAACTGAAGAAAGGGAACTTTTTATTTGTACTGAACTTTTCAGTCACAAATAGTTTGTGTGCTCACAACAACCTCTTGTTCTTCTGGCTCTCCTGCTTGACATGTGACTCGAAAGCAGTTTTCCTTGCTGACTCTGGTTAATGAGATCATGTGGACATGAAACAGTGTGTCGTCAGCAAAACTTTCATTGGCTAAACTTTGGACTTCAAATCAGAGAGAATATTTTAGATAAATTGGGATAATATTTCTCCCAAAGCTAATCCCGATGACTGCATTCATGCGTCTACTTAATTTGGAAGAATTAGTTTGACTTTGTCAGCATATGAAATTCCCATGAAAACCTTAACCTCCAGTGAGAGCCGCCCTCGGGGGAATTCGTGTCTTCTGTCACACCAGATTGTATTTGTTCCTGATGAAAGTCAGCTGCACGGCTATCTGTGTGAAAGCATGCTTACTCCAGTCGCAGCATGATGTGCTTATTATCAGGATAAATCGCAGAGATGGATGAGCAGATGAAAGATACAGATGGTGTAAAAGCATTATCACCATGTTGTTATAGACTGCTCACACAAACGCTCGCTGTCATCCTTCACCCCAGTGATAAGTCAGATACCTCTTTGGTAGTGCGCGGCTTTTATGAAGCCTTGAGTGGTACTGATGGCGCATGTTTTGCTCTTGACTGATGGCTTTCCTCTGATTCTAAATATCTGGACGCCAGTTCAAAGTTAGAGACGGAGCACAATGTCCACTTCAAGGACTAGAGCCATTCCAAACCGTAGTTGGCTGTGATTGGCCATTATCAGGAGCTTCTCTCATGTTTATGGAGCCTGTATTGTGTATGTGTTTGCATGTGATAGAGTGTGTCTTTGTGTATGTGCCAAAAAGTGTTGTCTGACATATGTGCTTGTGTGTGTGTGTACATATGCTGTGAGATAGAGCTGTGTTTTGTGTTTGCAGAACCAACAGAGGAACCATTAGAATTCATGTCAACCATTCATGTCTTCATTAGGTGGACATTCCTTTTTACTAATTTGGAAAGAAAACAACATTATACTTTGCTTTAGTAGCCTTCTATACTGTAGATAAAATAATATAAATAAGGGGTAAGGCCTTAAAGTCACAACTGCCCTCATGGGTGAATACGAGCGGTCTGCAGGGGTAAAAATGGATTGATTTTTTCAATTTTAAACTGTCCATCCACAGAATTACATATATATGACCTCAAATACACACAACTAAGGTGAGTGACAAAGCCTCTAAGTAAGTGCTATGTACCAGTAAGCAAAGTTGTTAAAAGGAGAAAATGACATCCCCATCAGCAGTAACATACCACAGAACCTTTTCTACAGCCCATGTTTCTGAGAACTCCCTGAACCTGTTAGCCACCTTAAAATAGGCATACCCAACCCTTAACCGGGAGTTCAAAGTAGAACGACTGTTCTACATCGACACAACTCACAGAGAGTGCATTATTACGGGGTGGCAGTAGTCGACCCCTGATTGGAATATTATAGGTTTGATTCCTGCCCATATGTCAAAATGCCCTTGGGCAAGACACCAAACCACACCTTGCCTCTGGTGGAAGGTTTGTCGCCAGTATTTGGTGCCAGTATTTGGCAGCATCAGTGTGAATGTGTGTGACTGTAAAGCACCTTGGGCCTTTGAGGAAGGTAGAAAAGTGCTATATAAGTATACGCCATTTACCATTTATTGCATCTAGTGAGTCGGTTTACAATTTTGGCTTTAACACAAATGGAATTTAGTAGTTTGTTTTTTTGTATTCGAGAACACAGGCCCAAAAATAAGGAGGAAAAAACACCTCTCCCAACCCAAGACACCAAGTACTTAAGATATTAAGGAAAGGACCCAAGCGACAACAATGCACAAACAGATGTGGTACAGTATCAGACAAGGTGCATGTGAAAAATTGCCAAACCTGTATGGAGCAAGCAGGTGGCCTGAAGGAAATAACAAAGTTGTAGACCACACGGTGAATCCGTGGAGTGAAAATATTCATTCACGTTTATTTTTTCCGGATATTTTGCAGACGCCAGCAAAACAGTAATCAATAAAAGGGTGAAGAAGGCGAGACACAGGCGTTTTGTGCGGATTTTCCATTTTTTTCAACCTCCCCAAACCCTTTGGTCAGCACAATGTGTCCAAGTGATCAGTACACATCTTTTTGTGCAGTCTGGCGATTACAAAATTAGGAAATTAGACAATCAGAGCATAGTTTATGTGTGCATCCTACAGGCAATTATGTTCCAACTACACACCCTGTGCAAGCAGACAGGAAGGAGCCAGTGTGCGAGCCAGTGTGCGAGCCCTACTAACAACTAGACTGTGGCGTAAGGGCACCGGACGGCAACATTACCCGTACGTCATAAGTGTGTGAAACGTATATTATTCTTATAAATACTTCACGATACTTTAACCACTTGTGCGAAAATTGTATGTTCCATTTTTCTGATTTCCCTTAAGATGGGAGGATGAGCCGTAACCCTTGTGCTATCCTAGGCACTTTAACATTGGGAGTGGGGTCATCTGGACCCAACAAGACAGTGCGCTGAACCTTTTTTCTTCAATAATATGTGCTTTTCACTGGTGTCCATGGATTACATTAAATCCTCTTCACCTTTATCCACCTTTGTCATGGTAGGGATAACGCATAAATGGAAGGATCGGGTCATCTGGACCCCATAGGATAGCACAAGGGTTAAGGGAAGTGCAAGACACACCTGCATAAATTGTAACCATTCTTGCCTATGAACCTCCACAGGCCGGGACAACCCAAGAATATATGACCGATGCTACATACACACTAGGCATGTGATGGCTGAAGTCCGAACTGGACCATCGCTACCCAATGCTAGCGCATGTAGTCACAGTTGGAAGAGGCTTGGGGCGAAAAGTCAAAAAAATGCATATTTTGCTCCAGGCTTTGTCTTTCTCAGCTCTATTCTGATAAATGAAAGACCTGGTGTCATAGAATTCCTAACGGGCACAAACCATTAATTTCTACTTCATGAACAATTTACAAATGGTTTGGAACGTCCATGAATTAAAGGGAATGCCATCCAAAGTTTGAGCTGGTTTAACTTTCAATGTGTGTTCACATTGCCCAAAAACAAGATACACAACTTGCATAGCCACACATAAAGGTCAGAGTTGTGAATGCATTTGCATGGACCTTTCATTGGAAATGGTCTTTGAATGTGTGTTTCTAAAGCCATGTGGACAGCTCAATGTGGCATCAGCTGAGGTCCAGTTCAAGTGGATTTTTTTTCTCCTTAAGCCTTACCTTTCACTCTTCTAAACATGTTTTTAACATCAATTTACCACTAGATGATCCAGAGTTGTTTTGTTCAAGCTTCTGCTGAGTGCAGAGTACACCAGACTGTGTGTGTAGTGCTAAATGAGCAGAAGACTCTGTGACAGCCTCTTAGTGTTCGCCAACTATGTGTTGCGCTGGCAGAAGAACTGTCCTTTTTGTACAGCTAGTGGTGCCGCTGAGCAAAATGTGTTTGTGTGTCAGATGGTTTGTGAGTTTGTCAGAGGGTTTTACTCTTGATGTGCAAACATTAGGAGGAGACCCATATAAAGAGGTTCAGATGAGCGCGTGGCTTCAATGAGACGTAGCTACTAGCTAAAAAGATCAATGAACATGCGAAGCACATGGCAGTTTGCTGAAGGTGATAAAAAGTGAAAGCTTGAACTCAGCTAAACTTCTGAATTTAGCTGGACAGTAAACACAAGAGTGACCTGACAGATTTCAAACAGCTTCAGCAGATGAGTAAGAATTTGAAAAGATAAGCAAAGTCCAAAAATGTTTTCTTTAACTATTTTCTTTGTAGCAAAAAAAAAAAACAAAACAATATTTATGCTGATAAAACCAAGTACAGTATATCTTTACAGATCTTGGTCCTTGAGATCTATCATGAGCCTTGTTTCCATCCATCCATCCATCCATCCATCCATCCATCCATCCATCCATCCATCCATCCATCCATCCATCCATCCATCCATCCATCCATCCATCCATCCATCCATCCTCCGGCCCAACCCTGCTATTGTTGGGAGAAGGCGGCGTACGCCCTGGACAGGTCGTCATTCTGTCACACTCACTCAAAGGTCAATTTAGAATGTTCAATCAACCTATGAGCCATGTTTTTGGACTGTGGAAGGAAGCTGAAACAATCCATGAATGCATGAGGACAACGTGCAAATTCCACACAGAAACAGCCGGGATTTGAATCTGAATCTTCTCGCTGTTAGACCACAACACCACAGTGCAGCCTAGCTGTCCCTGTTGTACTTGCTAGTAACGTTTTCCTGGTTTTTGTGCATTCACACTGGCAGGTGTGTTTGTTTCTACAGATAGTTTGCTTCATTTGACAGCTGCGAAAACTTTGGTGCAAATCAAACGAGTAAACCCTGGCGCGGTTCACCTGAGTCCGAACTGTAACTAATTCTTCATAGAGCAAAGAGCGTAAGCAATCCAAGAGTTCCTGGTCATAAATTATCTACCCCACCCACTTCAGCATCAGTTGTCTTTTGGGTAGTTTGGTCCGCTTCAGTTTTCACTCAATATATTTAAATGGGAAAATTATTAGCACTCTCTGCCTAATGGAACAATCGTTATCATGCAAACAAACATGCACATTTATGGAAACATAGATATAAAATGAACACAGTGAGCAGTCCTCAACATTCACACATGAGATGAGAAGGAATGAGCAGATGAAGGCTGAAGAGTGAATGGAATAGGTTGAAGTATCTGCTGATTGAATGCTAGCTTCCCTCCAAGTTTGAGAGAATCTAGAAAAGAAAATTCAAAAGAATTCTGTCTCTTATATTTAAGTGGAGCTTTAAGGAAAGAAAAGGTTGGTTCTTTTTTTCTAAATCAGGACTCTATTCCATCTTCTTTGAAAGAAAATGTAGCTCATCTTTCAAATTTTTATGTATGATGAGTGAGGGGCCACATTCTTCCAAATACAAATCAAAACCTTCTTAGGTCATTCTTTTATTTTTCAGCTGCAACTAAAGTAAAACATTTTTTACCTTTCATTTGAGTTAAGATCTGACCAGAGAGAATATTATTTGTTTATGTTTCTGCTTCTGTTGCTTATTCCCTGCCATAGATGGCGCTTTTTTTCTCATCTGCTATTAGAACTGTGCAGATACTGGTGTAACCCTTGTGCTATCTTAGATGACCCCACTCTTACATTGAGGTGTTCTCCCTACCATGACAAAGGTGGATAAAGGTGGAAAGATTTCATGTAATCCATGGACACCAGGGTCTAGATGACCCAACTCAAAACATTAAAGTGCCTAGGATAGCACAAGGGTTAAAGACTTGCTGTCCCGCATTAGTCAGAGAGAGGAAAAAATAAGAATACAATTTTATCATTTTCTGGATGCAAAATGAGAAAAAATAAAGTTCAGGAGGCCTGAGCAGGCTTCCTTTCCATGCCACAGCTGCTCTCCAATCTGCTCTCCCCCCTGTTGGACCCTGCGCCAGGGTGTGCCCCGTCCGTCTTCCCCCTACATTAGCCGCGACGGACTCCAGCAACCCCGAATGGGAAATAGCGGTTTAAAAAAATGGATGGATGACATCAGATAAATGCCACAAAAACACTGAAAAAACTTTAAAAAATGCATTGTGGAGAGCGTTGTTTAAATTGAACAATGCTTTCAATTCCACATATAAATGTAATTACATCATAAATGCATTGGTACTAATCAGATCAGATTAATTTGGCAAAAATTTCCATCAGAGAGGTCAACACTGAAATACGGTGGATTTCTGTACCAGAGTGTGCAGCACGAGAACAACACACTCACCTTGCAGTGCGACCTGCGTGAACGGCAGCTCAGCCTCATCATAATTTTTGTAATGGGATTCCAAGCTATTTTGATATGACCCACCAGGCCATCTTGCTCGGTTAATTAAGCCCCAAAGTTGCAACTGTAGCCAAATTTTTCAAGTGTAAGGATGTCCCAAGGCTGCCGGGTATATTTTCCTTCACCACAGTCCTTCAAATTTGGATGAGCAGGCCTAATTAGAGGCAGAATTTGGTTGCATGGCACTGACTGCACCACCGAGTTTTCAGCCAACCTGAAAGCACACCAGAGGGCTGTCTTAGCGTCTCAGCAGAATAAAGTGCACACCATAGCAAGTGTTGATGCAGCCGACCACAGCCCCCCCTCACACACACACACACACACACAGTTCTAATTTCAGATCTGGAAATGTTTATCGTGCACTTCAGAAAATCAAAATGCACAAAGAGGCTTTATTATGTTTTTCTATTTTGTAGCAGTGGAAATATAAAAAATAGATATTTTCCTCTTGTTTTTTCCTGCTGTTTCCAGTAAATTCTCTCTAAAATGTGTCTATTCACACTGGGAACAACTAGAAAAAGCAACAGGATTGTGTTTTCCAGCCTCTCCACCACATTTCTGTCAAGTACAGTGCAAGTCTCCTGTGAAACCACTTTCCACTTACAGGACAATATGTCTGGATTGCCTGAAGGAAAGAGCCTGAAGTTCATCCCATTAAATGGATTGAAGTTCTGCTCAGGCCTCTTTTCAGTCCAGCAGCTTTTTATGAGGGTATATTTCACTGACTCACTGGCACAGCTGATCAGGGAAATCCTTCTGCTCACGGTCTAGTTGGGATGACTGACTGATGCAAATATGCTGCGGCTCAGTCCGGGGCCCAGCCGCCGTCATCAATGCTGACCCAGTTCAAACCAGAGCGAGGAGCAGAGAAGGTTCCAGCTCATCTGCTTCTCACATTTACTTTCTGTGACTCCACATATTTGAATGGTTTTCCGAAGCGATTGATTCCTGCACGGCAGCCCTGTGATGCGGGCAAAGGAAGCAGATGATACATTTCAGGACGTGCTAGATGTGTGCGCGGCACATTTTCTGGACGGGCAAGAAAGAAAGAAACCCGCTTCAGATCATTCTTTTAATGTACAGTCTATATTTGCTGGGGAAGCACAGATGGTTTGCAGATTCCTCCGTGATAAAAATAGGCACCATTAGTTTAGAATAAAGGTTTGCAAAAACGTATTTACTTAAAGACATGTGCTCAACACGTAAAGGTTAGGTATATTATTTGAGAGTCATTTGAATTGTTAGTTATCAGTTGGTGATGTGAAATGTTCGGTCTGTAACTGAAATGTAAATATTCATTTGCTGATGCGAGATCGGGACCGCTGACTTTGAATTTTGTATCAAACAGAAAGAAAGACAGTTTGACTTTAACCCAAAGTTGTCTCTGATCAACACAATGCAAAGTAGAACAGGGAAAGTAATCCAGTTCCAGATTATTTCTTTTTCATTTTATTTAAATATAAACTGCAGATTCTTAGACTTTAGAACAGATACTCTTTCCACCTCTTTTAATAGTCCAAGATGAGCTAAAATCTAAAGATCTACTTGAATATTCAACAACTAGAAATCATGTTTTGGTCATAAAATGATCCCAGAATTATGATCAATCAGTTGTCTACAAGAATCAAATGATGTGTTCAAAGACCCACTCCAATGAAAACTGTGTTTTTAACATGTTCTTGAGTCATTTTTATGATGATGGAGGACATATAGAATGAACATTAAGCTTCAAATTTCATTTCTAAATATTTCTATGTTTAAATTACTGTGAATCAGGAGCAGACCAAAAAAAAAGCAGGTTGCAGAAGCTTTTAGCTGTAATGTGGACTCTACAGGCTAACTCTGACCCTCCCTGCTCTTCTCCATTCTGATGTTTCCACTTGTTGACGACTAGATCCATGCACGTCCTGCACTGTGCTCAGAAGTTTAATATTCTTAAGAATTTTGTCCAAAAAACATCTTGTAGCTTGATAGCAGTTCTGTAAAGACGCCTGTTGTCTTAGATCAGGAGCTAAGAAGCTTCGATAGCTCAATAAATGTTCAATCACGTCATGTTGCATATGAAAATATTATGTCATAAGCCCAGAAACCCTTTTTGTGTCCATCAATTGATGACTGTGTTTCAGTTTTAGAATTGTAATAAAAGGCAAACTGGTATATTTTTTTTCCAGTTGACATGGCTTCTTTAGCAGCTGGGTAAGACTGGACTTCCACTGTTCCTGTTTTTCTTCCATGAGCGGTGCTGGCCTTACAGCTTGTTAACCTTTCCTAATGCTACCTGCATGTATTAATAACACTCAGCTGGAAAGGTCAATCGATGGATGTGTGTGGCTGTGTGTTTGTGTAATTGTTTGTCATTTATGCAACCTATAGGTGGCTTGGTGAAGAGTGCTCATTGGCTTCTAAGTAAACGAGTGAGGGTAAATTGAACATGCTCTTAAAAATAAATCAGTTAATGCTTTTGCTGCACGGCTGCAAAGGAAGAATCTGTAGTTAAAGATTGCACATTTTTTCCCCTTGACTGAAATATCGTAGGTTCTTAAAAAAAATTACATGTGTAATTAAACAAAATGATAGACATTTTTATGATTTTTTTTCAGAAATTGAGAGGACTAAAACACACAGATTCACAAGACTGTTTTAGCCGTAGGTTTTAGTTCATTTAATCAAAGATTTACATGGGTTACATCATGGGTTACATCACAGGGTTTGCAGGGTAACCCTTGTGCTATCCTAGGCACTTTAACATTGGGAGTTGGGTCATCTAGACCCACTAGACAGTGCGCTGAACCTTTTTTCTTCAATGATTTGTGACCTTCACTGGTGTCCATGGATTACATGAAATCTTTCCACCTTTATCCACCTTTGTCATGGGAGGGAGAACATGTCAATGTAAGGGTGGGGTCATCTAAGATGGCACAAGGGTTAAAAGATTGAATTTCATTTATAATTTTTTTTACCACTGGTCACTAAAATTGTTGAGAAAAATGTAAAAGTAATTTAAAAAGTTGCTAAAACAAAAAAAAAAAGCGAATAATGAACAAAAACGACAACCCTTTCAGTTTTTTTCTCTCCAAGAAAGCTAAATTAGTAACAGAAAACTCCAAATCATTTACATAAAGAACAGTAAACAGTGCTACAAATGCTACAATTACTAAACTACACACTAGATATACAGACTGACGTTTACTTTTAATGTTTTATAAAAAAATGGAAACTTCAAAGTAAAGGCCAAAAAAGCCCTGGCTTACACAGTAAAGGTAGCAAACTAAACTGCTTCTAAGGTGCAAATACCAGCAAAATGAATTGTTTAACCTTTTTAGCACCAGAGCTTTAGCTCTAATATTGACAATATTTTTTTTTTGGGATTTTCGTGAAACTGCAACTTTACGCAATTAACGGAACATGAGATTCCAAGAGAAGCCGTCTTGTGTTGTCATGCAACGTCGCTTTTCTCCACATCAGAATCAGCTGATATAGCTAATGTCAAACAGTAGGTGTTATTTTGGTACCTCCGCTGACGTCTCCGGAGTTCAATGGTTTTACTAGCTAAAGGAATGCTGCCATTTTTAGATGTTTCTGAAGGGTTGCAAATGTTTTAAATACATTTCCACACAGCATGAAACAGTATGTTGAAAGAACAAAACATAAAAATGAGCAAAGATAAAAACCAAAAGCGAAAGAATCACCTTGAAGAGTTGAATGTTTGGATATGACAATGACAGAAATAACTGAAAGCATGTTGGAGAGTTTTGCATCCTGGAAAACAAACAGAAGAGCACGAGGAGGATGTAATAAAAAACAACAATTTTTCACTTTCTCTTTCATGAGAACTCTGTAAAGGACAAAAAAACCCCTGATGGCTTAGGAATTACTTATGCAAAGTTTCTTGAGATGCTTTAGATGCCATTTGCATGGGGAGAACGTGCTGTAACTCAAAGATTAAATGAGAAAACAGCTCAGAAGAATCACAAAACTCTCATCAATGCTGTTTGGAGTTTAAAATGAACGCATAGGAAATTACAATTATTAAATAGAAAGGCAAGTGCGTATTTATGTGATTGTTGGATGACATCTAGGCAGGGGCAGAGCTACAGGGGGGAGGGAGGCAGCTTTTCCCCACACTTGACCCCCGCCCACATTCCACAATTTTTGAATGAAAATTAGTATCACCCTTTTTTTTTTTACAAAGATTAAGAAATCATCAATACAAGCTTCTGTAAGCATAGCAAAAATGACAAAACCAATATTTTTAGATGAAATGAAAACAATAATATTATTAAAATATGTAATTTGAATCTTCTCATTTGTAATGGCTTTATGCTCTTGTTCCGCGCTCCCATTTAAAATGTTCTAGCTCCGCCCCTTGACCTGGATTTCTGTTTTTCCTCAAGTTTGTCTACATATTATTTTATTGGGAGACGGGGGTACATGGTGGAGCAGTGGTTAGCGCTCTAGCCTCATGGTTCAAGTCCCGGCTTTGGGGTCCAGAAATAGAATTGCCAATGAGGGACCTTTCTGTGTGGAGTTTGCATGTGTGGGTTTTCTCTGGGGACTCCGGCTTCCTCCCACCGTCCAAAAGCATGCTTCATATGTTAACTAGTTAAATCTAAATTGTCCATAGGTGTGAATGGGAGTGTGCATGGGTGTATGATTGTGGCCCAGTGACAGACTGGCCACCTATACAGGATGTCCCCTACCTTGGGGTTTAGATGACATTTACCTGTTGAATGGATCATATTGATATTTTAGATATGAATGCACTCTTATCTTTCCTCCAGTAATGAAAATCCTTTTCAGTTCCCATGTTTTTCTTAGTCTGCAAAGTTTTCCAACTGTCTGTAAAACAGGTACAGATTGAGCGCTGCATCACAGACAATCTGAGATTCACGATGTCTTTTCCAAGGACACTTTGACATATACATGTGACTGGGGATGTTTCCACTTCCTAAGCCCTCTAAGAGCATGCAGCATTGGACGCCAGAGGCCTGTACAGCTGCATGCTTATGGCAAAAATAACGATGGGTGTTTTGATTTGAAAGTTTGGATTTCTCTGACTTTGATGGACACACGGCCTCAAGAAATCACAATGAATTATGGATGTTGCATCCCAATATGCTGCCAGCAATCAAACACATCATCGAAGCAACCACTGATACAGCACCTGTAGCTATGGAATGTGAATAGACTTCCATTCAATTGTATAAAATGTCAGTTAATCCACGTTGAGGCAGTTTGTGTTCTTGCATGTGTGTTTTGGGTGTTTATATGTGGAGATCACAACCGTGCATTGAAAGTTAACCTTTGATAATGATTTAAAGTGGCACAGGGCCTGTGATGGACTGTTAACTATTACAGAGGATGTTCCACGGGCAACTTTACCTTCTTAGACTTTGTTTTAGTCTGTCTTAGTTGATGTTTTTAGTAATACACTTTTTCTCACTGCATAGTATTACGGGAGTGAGCCCTGCCCCAACTGGAACTGTTGCATTGGCAAAAAATAAAAAATAAAAAATGGGATGAATACTGCACATTTTGAAGGTTTCACATTCCCTACGTCGGTCACACATTTTTACCAAACAACTAGCCTTTTTCTTTGATCTAAATTTGAGAACAAACCGAAAATATCTATTCGATTTACTTTTGTTTGTCACAAAATTACTTTTTCAGCAGACTCCTGGCCAGTAAAAAAAAATACTCGCTATTTAATGAGCAGCTTTATACAGTTTAGTTCAGAAAGTTATGCTACTATTTGCAAAGTAAAGAAATAAAACTTTCAATAGGACTTTTCTACCTTCATTAACCCTTTAACTTTGGAGTTGTCACTGGCAACAACGAAATACAGGAACTCGCTCTTGGAAATACCTTAACTCTGTCTGTTTACGCAATCAATGTGCATCTGCTTATTTAGACTTGGAGAAAATGTAATTTCTTGCATCGACAGTCAACACATTACTACTGTAAAGTGTTGACTGATTTACGTTTGTTGCCAAAGCATGTCACTACTGTAAAGTGCTAAAGCTGAGGTATGAAAAGGGTTGAGGTCCAAAGTGCCTCTCAGTCACAAGTCCAACTCACTTACACACACACATTCACACTGATGGTGGCAGAGCCGGCATACCACAGTACCAGGAGGAACGTGGGGTTCAGTGTCTTGACCAAGCGCACTTAGACACATAGGCAGGCACAATAGGAACAGAACTAAAAGTTGACCGCTCTACCTCTGCCCCGCAGACATTTATATATATATATAAAAAAAATAAACTGCATCCACTGCTTCCATGTTTCAAAATACTTTTGTTAAAAAACAACTGTTATTATGGAGCCTTTAGATAAATCTGACGAGTCAAAGTGTTAAGTCAACACAGTACAGCTCATCTTCATGCCATTTTGTCTGAACTGTAGCTTAATTATACCCCGCATGAAAACCTCAGTGTTTCAGGCTTCACCCACTGACTGTATATAGAGAACTGGACCGAGCGCCTGTGACATCACCCATTGATTTTATTTCGCTCTGGCGAAATAAAAGTCGCCATTTTTCCGCCATACAGATGTCGCCATGTTGGAGCCAGACAACAGTGATCGGTCCGAGTGGTCTGAGTCAACGTTTCAATGGCGACTACTGTTGCCAATCAGGAGTGAGCGTGTTTGAAATCTAACGTTCAAGGCGGGGGCCAGCGGGCACCGATTGGTCAGTTTATAACTTGAATAACTTGAAATAAATAAATAAAAAATATCATGAAAAACAGATTAGCAAGAAGATGTTAAAAAAGGAGCAAGAAAGAGAATCATTCTGAGAAATATAATGACTTAGTAACAGCTGTTTATTTCTCAGTAAAAAACAATGGGATTTTGGCCTCTTGGAGCCAGCGGGTAGGGGAGGAGGGATTGTCAGTCCAGTTCTCCTATACAGTCAATGGTTTCATCCCATACTGAGCAAGCAGTTGGCAAATGTTGAGAGGAAAACTCCTTTCTAGAGGAAAAGCAGGACAAAACCCTCTGAGAGCAATCGCCGGCATGTCTGTTACTCCTCCTGAGCACATCGTCGTTATATTATATTGGACCCTGTGGTCTGCTTCATCGTCTGGCATCCGAAGATATGAATGTCAAGAAACTTGGCAAATAAATTCAAGGTCGTTTCACTAGTACGCTGTTTGAAAGTCTTACTTGGAAACACAACAAACAGGGAATTTGATCTTTGGGCATAAAAAGACACAAAAATCTGTGTTTTTTTTCTAGTGATTGACATTTGTTTTTTTTCTTTTCATTTTTGATCTCCAGCTTTTGTTTTTCAAAAACTGTTTTATGGATTTCTCGTTTTAAGAGCACCTTTGCCTTTTTTTCAGTGTTGCTCACGACATGTCGGGCCTGCTCTTTCGTTTGAACAAGTCTTTCTGTCTCACTTACTTCTGTTTACTTGAAATTTTCAGGCATTAACAATGCAAACATTGCACCTGAGGCCTAACTGCTGCGAGAAAAAAAGCTGCTATTTTTCAGCTGTCATGGACCAGAAACTTCTCTGTTAGCATTTGAACAGTGTTACACAGTGAGAAAAAAACAAAAGGAGGTGAATGCAAAGCCTGCCCCCGCCCCCCGGAGGAGCGAGTCACCGCCTAAGATGAAGGTTCTCGGCTCTCACCCTGCAGAGCTTCAGGTTAGATTTCTTACATTAGGTGTGCTTCCTGTAAACTTTACACCACTGTGGCACCATCTGCAGATTGCAAATGTGATGTTGTCATCTCTACTCTATGATAATCTATAGCATCAACCATACAGGAAGACAAACCTGCAGCGTCTGCAGAAGCTCGTCACACCTGAGAAATGTGTTGACAGTGGATAACCTATAGAGGGTTAAAAAAAAGAAAAAAATGATAATGAGGATATTTTTGGTGACAAACTGTTAGTCGCATGTGACTGCATGGTTATCACATTTGATTTTGAGCATTGTCTCCACCGCAACCTTTCAGTCCAGCCAGCAGTGCCACCCACAAGCTCTCGGTTTTTCTTGTTTTGAGGCACACCTACACTGTTTCCCAGTCCGCTGTCTGCGCAGATCACTGACTTTTGAAGAGTCAGAGCTCAGCACCATGCGCATGAAGTTCAGCTTTCATTTAATTGCAGCCCCACCAAAGACCCAATTTTGGGCCCCAATCCACGTCTAAGGAAAAAAAAAAAAAAAACAGCCGACACAACCCAGTGCGGATGAACATCTCCCGTTTTCTCGGTGGGTGATTTCCAATCTGACTGAGGCCCTGATAGCGGCGACATTGCTGTTCCTCATTCCCTCAGATCCCCTGCCTCCGTCTCTCCTAATCAGATTTCTCTGGTTGGGTTATTTATCATCGCCGGCTCTGGCTGTGAGTGATGCTTGGCTAATGGGTTTAGCATTCAAATCTGCCGGCTTGATGCGACAGAATCCCAACAAGGGCTGTCATTCCTGTGGCAGCAGAGGCTCCAGAGCGGCGTGAATGAGAGGAAAAAGCATGTTGGAATTTGCATTTGTGTCATGTTTTTTTTTTTTTTTTAAGCATTTGCTTGGATTTATATTGATTTGAAAGGTGATGAAATGAAATGGATGCATGGAGGTATTGGAGAAGAAAGGATCAAAGAAATAAAGAATCCAAAAAAAAAAAAAAAAAGAAGGGAAGGGGAGGAAAACAGAAAGACATTTTCATCCATCATGGATACAGAAGTGTCTCTCTGCCAGAAAAGGATCATGACTCACCAAACGAGAGCCGGGAAATGAACATGTTGCAAGTAAAAACAGAGGAACTCCTCGAATGTGAAGATCTCCCACATGTAAATGAGACTTTATGGTATTGACTGACAGTTATGGGTATGACAATGATTATTAGTCATAAACCAGCAGCTGCGAGGGGCTCCTTCATCCGTCTATTTTACACGGCTGCACCTGCATGCTAGCATTATGCGGTATTTGGTTGTCAGACAGGTCCCTGCGACTTTCTGTTTGCTGTAATTTGTAGTGATGACAGAACTATAAATTACCAGACAGCTGTTAGTCATGCTTCTTTTTTAACATTTCTTTTTTTTTTTTGTCTTTGTTGTTCTTCCGATGCAAGTGGAGTGTCAGGTGTATCATTTTCCAATGTTTGATCCAAAACCATAAATTAACAAGAGACAGTATAAGGAGACCGAGTGCACGCATGCATGCGTGTGCGACTGTCAGACTCCTCACGGCCCCCACCACCTGCTCCAGGTAAAGAGCTCCATATGCGTGGATGACAGACTTTATGTGGCTTGCGGGAAACATTCTGGACACTCTCATCACCTCATCCGTCATCAACTCCCCAATTAAAAATAGAGATGCCACATTAAGCAGGCAGAGGACGTCGAAATGCAGGTCTCTTCCAGATAAGGTCAACGGAAACGGAGAGTTTATCAATATTTTTTTTATTTTTACCAAGCAAGCTTTTTCCGACAAGTTGGGTCCTGCACAGACTCCAGGTTGGTGCTGTTTGTCTTGCTGATCCTGATCCACCTACAGGCTGAAGCCGGAGGTGATGACACCAGCTGACTAAGACTTTGGGCTTATTTTTAGATATTTAAAGAACTGGAGTGACAAGAGTGTTTAATGCTGGAACTCAGGCAGTCCTGGCAGCTTTTTAACTCGTTAATTGAAGTGTGAATGCCTGTTGAGACAGAGTGTGTGGAAAAGAGAGAGTTGGAGGAAAAAAAGGTGAGAAAGAGTGTTTGTTTGTGGTTTAGACATGTCCCAGCTAATGACATGATGATAGGTGCACACAAGAAACAGGATGTGTGCACCTTAATTTCAGGTTAGAAGACATTTTTTGAAAATGTGTCTCTCTTTTTTTTAATTTAGAACATTCTCAGGAGCTAAAAGAATCGATGGATGACAGTGGTTTGCCCACGTCCCACTTCATTCCCATTTTTTTGTTCATTTTTTAAAAATGTTCCCATTGTTACGTCTTTTAATAGGGATATGTATCTTTCCCTCTTATGCTTTGTACACACCGGGCAAGTGCGACATATTAATAGTGCGCTGAACGCTGCAAGATGTCAAAGCGGTGCAAGCCAACGCTCTATTCTGATATATGACAGACTTGGTGTCAGTCATATTGTTCTTACGAATTTCACCACCACCAAATCCGACTCCCTGATTGGTCAAATTCAATTGTGTTTTGTATGTAGAGCTTGCAAATAGTCTCAAAATCTTGGATAGTGGTGCGCGATGCAAGCCTGAAACCCACATATGTGCACATTTACATAGACTTTTCATTGGAAGTGGTCGCTCGAACACGCGTTTCGGAGCATCACGTGAGTCGACGCGCATCTTGATACACGATCCACGAATCGATAGAAAGATTTAACCAACTTTGTGGGGATACGACACAGTATAATTCTTTTACCTAGATATTTCTTATTCATTTGGCATTTAAAACCATAAATAAAAATGCTGTTAATTAGGGAAACCATTTTTTTTCTTACTGGCACTTTTTGATTTGAACGCTTGTGCTATCTTAGATGACCCCACCCTTCCACTGACATGTTCTTCCTACCATGACAAAGGTGGATAAAGGTGGAAAGATTTCATGTAATCCACAGACACCAGTGAAGATCACAAATCATTGAAGAAAAAAGGTTCAGAGCACTGTCTAGTGGGTCTAGATGACCCAACCCCCGATGGTAAAGTGCCTAGGTTAGCACAAGGGTTACGCAACAAAACAAATGTCTCAACGAAATAACAGCTTCAGACATAAAATCCTGACATTTTGAGTCTTTTAGAGTAGTTAATAATTGTAATTTATTCAGGTATTGTTTGCAGTGCTGTGAAAAAACGGCCTATCACATGTTTAGTGCACACAACACACATTCGTCACTGTGGTTCACCTTCAGCCAATTGTAATTGACCCAACTTGGTAGAAGCAAGCCTGTACATTAAAAGTCAAAGACAGTAAAGATACAACAGGACGAGAAACTGAGAAAGTTTGCCAAAAAATGATTATTTACTTCACGATGGATTTGATACCTTTATACCAACACAATCGTGTTCATATCTGTGGTTTTTAACCGACACTGCTGTTGCTGGATTGATTTTTTTTCCGTCATGCCTACTTTTTATTCTTTGCATGTTTTTCTTGACTAAATACTTTCCCGTTTTTGTTTTTAATTTTTTTTTTTAGATCCAGACAAGTGCACCATCTCTCTTTGATTCCTTTCAAGTACAAAGGTTGTTTCAACTTTCTGAAATAGGCGTAAGGGCTTGTTTGCACAAAAATGTGTGTCTGCGTTGTGTCCCAGCATGACTTTTAGTCTCCCACTCAGCTTTGTAATTACGTTTTCCCAGCTCTGGCTGTTAATTGGAGTTGGGTAAAATCACTGGTGTACACATGCAGACTCACAGATTAACAGGAGCTCAGTTGGACTGCGTTGTAGACTCAGATCAGGACCCGTGTTTTGTAATTAAGTTAAAACTCCACAGGGACACACGCACACATGTTACCTGTGTTCATTTGGCATGCATCATTTACTGAAATGTATCCTGTGTGTGTGTGCTGGGAAAGGATGGAAGGCTTGCTGTTTGTGATACCCACAAATGGAGTGTGCGCGTTCATACAGCACACAGCAGAGGTTTGTAAACTCGTCATATTTTCTGGCTCAAACAGTGTAAAGCTGGAAGATAAATGAAGGAGATCACTTCCTTTCAATCTCGTTAAATACAAAATAATTGTACCAGACTGAACTAAATAACTGAAAAAATGATAAACTCTTAAATTGGGATGAAAAGTTAAAAAATGCTCACTGGTTTTGTCTTTTCTTTTTGTTGCTTCACAACAACACAACTCAATGTTTCTAATTTCTAATGGAATGCTTTCTCTGCAAAAATGATGTCCTAAGAAAACAACACAACTTTTTGTATTTTGGCAAAAGACAATGTAATCATAATTAAAAGACCGCTGAGAAAACTTTTAAAATAAATCAAAAGATGACTGGAGTGGGAATTTAAGCCCATTTATATCACTTAACATTTCAGATTCCAGAGGGTTATCACACTAAATGCTGTTTTGGGTTGTTTGGTATGGGACATTTAAGCAGCAAAAACACATGTTTGTGTCAAACTAAGAAACATAATTGAATCCCTGTTGGTGTAAACAAAAATAAAAAAAACAAGTGTTTTGCCTAAAGTGAATCGAGATAATGAGTTTTTAGTAGGGTTCCACTCTGTCCACTGAGTTGAGTGCTGAGTTAAGAAGAAGCCTCTCAATATCCAGTATCCATATTTATGTAGAAACCTTTTTAGACTGCTGTCCCCAGACATTTGAGCAGAAGAAAATGCATGGATGGCTGTAACAACTTTATTTTTTTTTTTGCAAACTACTATTGAAAGGGACAACCTCTTGACTTTTATAAATAAAAGAAACTGGGATCATTTCAGTTTACCAAAGTTTCACTGCAACTACATTTTTTTCTTACCTAACAAATCAGTTCACATTTTGAAAATAAGTATTTTCTTTAATTAATATACTATTTCAATGTTGGTTAAGTGGTTCAAAAATTCTTGACAACTTTTTGGATTTGTATTTTATGTAACTTCTTGTTTTTTTTAATTCAACTCAAAGCTGCACAAGTTGTTCGTGGCTTTTTGAGAGACATGTTAACCTAAAGCATGACACTGGCCTCGCTCAGAGTTTTAACCCATAGGCATGTTGGTCAGGCTCTGTGACATCATGTAGTACCACGCTACTGATGACCAATTTACTGTGACTCATTTACTCTGACGGATGACTACTATAAAGTAGTTATCAGTATTAAAACCGGGGGCAAGGCATTTACTATGGGTGATGTCACACGCTATCTATCTATCTATCTATCTATCTATCTATCTATCTATCTATCTATCTATCTATCTATCTATCTATCTATCTATCTATCTATCTATCTATCTATCTATCTATCTATCTATCTATCTATCTATCTATCTATCTATCTATCTATCTATCTATCTATCTATCTATCTATCTATCTATCTATCTATCTATCTATCTATCTATCTATCTATCTATCTATCTATCTATCTATCTATCTATCTATCTATCCAGTTCTTCTCTGAGTCCCTGGTATTTCTCCAGGATGGTAATGCCAACCAGACATTGTAGTGGTGGAATAAGAACAGAGGAAAGCCATTGTGGGAGTACCAAGCCATAGCAGCATAAAGAAGAATAAACATGAGAAACTGGAGAAATACCAGGGACTCAGAGAAGAACTGGAGAAAGCCTGGAAAGTGAAGGTGACAGTGGTGCCTGTGGTAATTAGAGCACTTGGGGCATTAACCCCCAAGCTGGAGGAGTGCCTACAACAGATACCTGGAAAGACCTCAGACCTCTCTGTCCAGAAAAGCGCAGTGCTAGGAACAGCTAAGATACTGGAGGACCCTCAAGCTCCCAGGCATCTGGTAGAGGACCAGAGCTTGGAGGAGAAACCACCCATGGAAGGGTGAGAGGGTCGTTTTTATATATAAAAACAAATCAGCTGTATGTGTGACTGCTCTTTCCTCGTGTGCGACCTCAGATCAGATCCAAGCGCATGCCAACTCCATCATCCAATGAGTTGGCCTGGCAGTCCAGGTTAGCGAGTATGGCACCGTGTGAAAAAACACACCTTAAATCTATCTACTCGGTGTGTGGCAGGAGTTTCGAGAAAACACGCTGAGAACGGGAAAACCTGCAAAAGAATAGTTTGCGGTTTGACTCGTAGCTTAAAAGTGTCAGTGAAACAGAAAAAGCAGCGCTGCAGGCAATCAGTGAGTATTTTCTCCTGATAGGTCGACAACACAAACCTTGTTCTTGCCTCCACATGAAAGAACTACTTTCAACTGTTTTTTTGCACTTTACAGCTTCCCCATTCTTCCAGTTGGTTTCAGACATATTTACTTACGTCACTATGAAATTGTTTCTGACTTTGACTGTGAGTTTTATATAAATTAATGTACATATCTGCTTGCATCAGTGCGCTGACAGACTGACAAAGTCACGAGAAAGGAGAAAAGGACAGTCTCTGACAAAAGTTATTCAAATCAAGCTGAATTAAATCATAACTGCAAAGGCTGTCACTTTAATATTCCCTCCAGGCATGTTAGATAATTTATAAAAGTGCTTTTTCCAGGAATAATTTGTATCCTGCGCATGCTTCTCTTCAAAAATGAATTCTACTCAGAGATCCTTCACGTTTCGATTTTTGATTCTAAGCCCTTCCATCCCGACTTCCTTTCGAATTTGTGGCAACAAAAGACTCCAGTTTGCACTTCGCTTTTCGCCCGTCCTCCTTGTAGGATGCATACAGTAATGTTTAAAAAAGAAAGTCACAATTCTTCCCCTTTTTTTTGTGCACATTTCCCTTTCCTTAAGTCCAACTGACTTTTATTTTTGTAAAGACAGAGGGTGTAACTGCCACGGGGGAGGTCAAGTCTCATGTGTGTGTCTGTGAGTAATTTTGTGGCAAAAAAGGCTCCAGATTATTGCACATGAAATGTTATTCATACAAAGCAGCTCTAGCGTGACTATCCCCCTGCTACAGCTCTTAACAGCCTATTGGAGAAACATAAAAGGACGACTCTCAGTAAAAAAATAACTGTCGGCACATTTTTCTAGGAAGAGTTTCTATTTCTGAATGTATATATATATATTTTCTGATTCTTGGGAAGACTCGAAAGTACGGAAAAGTTCTGAGAGGTGGACATTTTTCAGGAAGGTTTATAGTGTTGTAGTTTTCTGTTCTCGAGATGTTTGGCAACTTTATTTAAATATAAATTAGGGTGCCTTTTTTTTGGGGGGGGGGGGGGGGGGGTGGCAAAAGGAAACCCCCAGACTATTTCCACAGTTTTTCCTTTTCTAGTTTTCTCTTATACTCTGACTTCTTTTTTAATTCATCAGTGTTTTTAGTCCCTTCAGCATTTAGCAAAAGTAATGCATTCATTGTGCGTGCGCTGTGGAGGGAGGGGGACTGTCCAAATCTACAATTCCAAAAGTGAGAAATTTCCCAGACATCTACATACGCTCACTAGATTGGTGAATATAGACCACAATGCATTGTGTTTGAACAATTTTTTAGTTTAAATTATTTTTTTTTGTTGATAAACCATCAATGTTTTCATCAGAATACAGTATATTCATAAATATTCATCGTAAAACCTGGATGTTTCGACTTTGTGAAATCAGTGAATTCATATTTGCCGGTTAAGAAAAAAACTAGTGAGCGTGGTGTTTTTGTAATCCAGGGCACTAGATAATCCAACACTATATATATTTTTTTAGTATTTAGGGAATAGGGTGGAAATTCGGACATATCCTGGTAGCTAGAAGTTTTGTAAATATGCTAACACGACTAACACTTCTAATGTTGTTAAAGTGTAGCATATTATACAAATGATTTCTAGAATTACAGTGAACACAGTTCATAAAGTCTGACTGTCTGATGGATTTATCTCTGACTCTTTTGTCTCTCGTAACCCTTGTTCTGTCCTAGGCACTTTAACATTGGCAGCTGGGTCAGCTGGACCCCACTAGTGTACTGAACCTTTTTTCTACAATGATTTGTGGTCTTCACTGGTGTCCATGGATTCCATGAAATCTTTCCAATTTATCCACCTTTGTCATGGTAGGAAGAACACGTCAATGTAAGGGTGGGGTCATCTAAGATAGCTCAAGGGTTAATGCACCGTATAGTGCTCCTTATATATGACAATTTCAATTCTCTAAATATAGTAGATTTAGATAATTAATCAGAAACTATTTAAACTTTTAGATCAATGTGTCACGGTGAGGAGGCTCGAGAGCCGGTAGGACCCAGAATGCAGAGGCGGAGGCACACGGTTCAAGGGCAAGGGGTTTAATAGAAACAAAAAGCGCTGCAGAGCAGGATGACAAAACAAAACTAAAACTCACTGTGGCATGGCGAGGGACAAGGAACAAGGCATGAACACCATAACAGGGGTAATGGACCAACACAGGAGGAAGGCAGAGACAAGACTTAAATACAGACAGGGCAGACAAGACACAGGTGGACACGATCAGGGCTGATGGGGACCAAAGGAAGTAAAACTCAAGAAAACAGACAAGACAGGAGACTTTCAAAATAAAACAGGAAACAGAAACAAGACAGAACAAGGACCAAAAACAAGACAACAAATTCAAATCATGACAGTACCCCCCCCTCAAGGAACCGCTCCGAGGTTCCAAAAGTCACATGAGGGGGGGGGGGGCCCGGAGGATAAACCTCGACGGGCACAAGAGTCCAGAGGACGGCCGGGGGTCCGCGCCGTCCGGCGAGGCAGGTCCGGAGGAAGGCCGGGGGGCCGAGCGGTCCGGCGAGGCAGGTCCGGAGGACGGCCGGGGGGCCGAGCAGTCCGGCGAGGCAGGTCCGGAGGACGGCCGGGGGGCCGAGCGGTCCGGCGAGGCAGGTCCGGCATGAGATCCTTGGAGTCGTCAGGCTTGGAGTCGTCAGGCTTGGAGTCGTCAGGCTTGGAGTCGTCAGGCTTGGAGTCGGGCCAGCAGTCAGGCTCTGGCGGGTCGGGCCAGCAGTCAGGCTCTGGCGGGTCGGGCCAGCAGTCAGGCTCTGGCGGGTCGGGCCAGCAGTCAGGCTCTGGCGGGTCGGGCCAGCAGTCAGGCTCTGGCGGGTCGGGCCAGCAGTCGGGCTCTGGCGGGTCAGGCGTGGAGCCGAGCTCAGGCGTGCCAGTGGAAGCAGGAACGGGTCGGGGCGCAGGCGGCACCCCCCTGGGAGCTGGAACGGGTCGGGGCGCAGGCGGCACCCCCCTGGGAGCAGGAACGGGTCGGGGCGCAGGCGGCACCCCCCTGGGAGCCGGGAGGGGTCGGGGGACGTCCGGGACCACCACTGGACGAGATTGTGGTGCGTCCGGGACCACCACTGGACGAGATTGTGGTGCGTCCGGGACCACCACTGGACGAGATTGTGGTGCGTCCGGGACCACCACTGGACGAGGTTGTGGTGCGTACGGGACCACCACTGGACGAAGTTGTGGTGCGTCCGGGACCACCACTGGACGTGGACGGGGACGGTGGCGGCGACGACGACCCCCCCTCAGGGCAAGCCGGCTCCCAGTAAAGTCCAGGGAGCTCCCACTCCAGGCATATGAGGGAAACTGGGCCTGGTCAAACACCTCGTATGCTCGGCTTCCTGGCAGTAGGCCTCCAGAAGCCGCATGTCCCGCTCTGCTGGGTCCAAAAAATTTGGTTGGTCCATTCTGTCACGGTGGTGGGGCTCGAGAGCCGGTAGGACCCAGAATGCAGAGGCAGGGGCACGTGGTTCAAGGGCAAGGGGTTTAATTATAACAAAAAACTGACAAAACCAAAAACTCACTGTGACGTGACGTGGCATGAGACAAAGAACAAGGAACATGGCATGACAAGACATGAACACCAGAACAGGAATAATGGACCAAACACAGGAGGAAGGCAGAGACAAGACTTAAATACAGACAGGGCAGACAAGACACAGGTGGACACGATCAGGGCTGATGGGGACCCTAAAACCCTAAAACAGGAAACAGAAACAAGACAGAACAAGGACCAAAAACAAGACAACAAATTCAAATCATGACACAATGTTCCCCAACCTTTATGTGTTTTTAAAAAGAAAAACAAACAAACTCTGATCCTCACAAAAAACACACTTTTGAAAAATAACAATGACAACAACAGATAACACCAGTGGAACATCAATAGTAACATATTCTGCCAATGAATGTTTGTACTATGTAAACAGGCTTCGTGTGGGAAATCACCTGTTGCAATAAATCCATATTTTAACCCTTGTGCCCTCTTGTGGGGTCAAAATGACCCCCACCCTTATGTGTTGACGTGTTCTCCCTACCGTGACAAAGGTGGATAAAGGTGAAGAGGATTTCATGTAATCCATGGAAACCAGTGAAGATCACAAATCATTGAAGAAAAATGTTCAGAGCACTGTTTAGTGGGTCTAGATGACCCAACTCCCAACGTTAATGTGCCTTGGATAGCACAAGGGTTGCCAGGACTCCTGGTGGCCTACTGTTGTTGTTATTTGCATTGAAGTCGTAGCCCGTTCTTCCATCTGTTATTCTGTCCCTGCACTAAACCCTTTTCCATTTGCAAGGAAACGTTCCACATACAATCTTTGTCTTATAGCACCCCGCCGAGCGACTTTTAGCGCTCAAGGGACTGAAATGTAAACAACAGATTCCTGTCGATTTTCAAAACCAACTTTTTTCAGAATAAAAGATCGTCCAAATGTAGTCACAGCTCAAGTGATCAAAGGTGTAGCTGAGAAAATCCATCCATCCATCCATCCATCCATCCATCCATCCATCCATCCATCCATCCATCCATCCATCCATCCATCCATCCATCCATCCATCCATCCATCCATCCATCCATCCATCCATCCATCTCCGTCCACTAATCCGGGAGCGGGTTGCGGGGACAGCTGTCCAAAAAAAAGACATTCCCGGGCAATCCGAGTCCAGCGTGTCTTGGGTTTTCCCCAGTGCCTTCCGCCCAGAATCTGGTTATTTTTCAAATGAAAAGATCTTTTAAAATAAAAGATTGTTGAAACCTAAAAAAAAACCCCAAAGAAACAGGCATAATAATTTTTTTTTTCTGCGGCCCGGTGCCAATTCATCCACGGACCAGTACCGTAGGTTGGAGACCACTGTTTCATAGCATTGTCAATCACAGAAGAGGGTTTTGCTATAACCTGATTTAGTTAAAACCGGGGTGAATTTGCACCAGGAAGCTTGCCAGTGACTGCTTGGGTGTTCTGCATATTTATAGCATTGGGAGGGGGGGGGGAGGGGGGGGGGGTCAAAATGCTGCCGTATGGTTCCACAGTCAATTGGGTGGGGCAACTTTTTTCCAAACAAGTTGAACTAAAAGGCAGCAGTTAATAAAAGCTAATAAACCTTTCCCCCCTGAAAAAACAGCCTTCCTTCTTTTATGTGGATTTTCCAACAGAGCAGGGGGAAAAAAAAGCATTTGCAGTGAGCGATTGCAAACATGCGCATCTCTCCTCATCTACATTTTTATTCCTTTTTGTAGTCGCATGTTCCTTGCATCCCACTCTGTCAGTGTCATTATTATCTTCCAGTCCGTGTCTCTCTTTCTTGCATCTGCTCACTCGTCTGTTTCTTTACTGTACATCCTTTTCCACCTATTTTTTTTTCTTGTTTCCTAGCTGGGCTCTGTGATATTTTTCCCCTCTGCCGTTCGGGTTTTGTCTGCGCAATCTTTGTGATCTCTGTGCGAGTTGTTTATAACTACTAAATATTCCCCTCCCCTCTCCGACTTTTCCCGAGTAACAGCGCAGGGAGAAATTTAATCATTTTCACGATGCCTGGTGGACTCGTCTTTCATTTCTCTCTGGATTATAATTTTATGGCAGTTCAGCGTTGTCAGATGGTGAGAAGCCACATAGGTAAAACAGGAAACTCTGTTTTTAACTTTAGAAAGCTGTTTTTAACTTCAAGTTTCTTTTTTTTGTTGTTTATTTAGAGTTCCACAGGCGCTCTTAAAATCTTTCAAAAGTTTGAACACAAATAAAAATGTACTTTGAACATACTAAAATAAGTTCCAACATTTCGACAATCGATTTTTGTTTTTTCCTTTCCCGAGGTCACCGATAGCTTTTGGTTGCCCCAAAAGCACAACTTGACACGGCGTCTTTCTAAGACACGATTCTCCAAATATGTTGGGGCATCACCAAAGGGCAACTCTGCATTTTACCTCTAAGAAGAGAAAGGTCCTTGAACAGCAGCTAAACAAACGCTGGTTGCCAGGCAACAATGGAGCTTTCACTAAGTTTACAGTCCTTTTTATTAAATCACGGGCTAATATAGATCTTTCTGGTCGTGTGGTGATTTTAATCTGGCATCAACAGTGCGGTAATCAAAGTTTTATGGCGGTTATTGTTTCCTTTGGCGTGCGTTACTCCTCACACAGTGGCTTGGCCTTACGAGGGAGCATAAAGGGAAATTATTGCGGCGCGCGTGAAGCCCCTTTTGTTGCAAAGATGAATATTAAAAGAATTTTTCAGCGTTTGAATCGTTCTGGCAGCTCTTTATACAGCCCATAAAAGCGGTACAACCTTACGGCGAGAGAATGAACCATATTTCTGTCTGACACCAGATCCCTGTCTGAATAGAGAGGACAGCTGAAAGGATAGCCTCTGTGGCCTGAATCTGACACTTACGACGCTGTCGACTTTTTAACCTCAGCTCCTATTGGACAAAGGGTGGCCCTCTCCTTGTCTACCCCCCCCCCCCCCCCCATTCACTCTCATTGGTGTGTGCCACACCCCCTTGGGTCTCGTTACTTCCCTCTGCTCCTTTTCCCTCGCTCAGTGCCTGTGGTCAATCTCACACGATCAGGGAGCTGATGCTTGTGTGTCCGGAAAACACAATAAGTCAGGTTATTTAAGGTGCAACCCTGGAATCCAACACGGCCAGCTCGCCATTTTTTAAGTTTCTTATAGTCTTTATCTGATCTGCGATCGCCGTTGTTGCCGCCGACTCTGTCTCACTTCATTTCGCTCGTTCTACCCCTCTGTCCTAGGCTGAGAGAGGAAACACGCTGAGGTAAATCCCTGTAGTCTGACCTGCGGTTGAACCTTTTTCTTTGACAGATTGCTGCAACACAAGCCTTTCATTTCATCAGCCTAAAAAAGAAAAAAAAAAGGAAAAATCCCGCCCTCCGCCTTCTTTAAGTGTTGCATTATTCACCCCAAATGGACAGCAGTAAAAAGATCAAGTCCGGTGCCAATGAACCTAGCATGAATGGTGTACTTTGTGTGTGTTTGTCCACTCAGGTGCCATGATGATTGCGTGTCTGTATGAGGCCCATTTGGGAGATAAGGGGAGCTGCGGCGGCCATAATGGCTTTTCGGAGGGAGGTTTCGTTATGGTCGCTGAAATACAGACGGAGCTCCCAAAGTTTGAACGGTTCATTCGGTCCCACTTTGAGACAGTTAACCCGAAAAATACACATTACCACCAGTCCTACACGATTCTGAATTTGACAAGTAGCAGATATACTTTTTTTTTGGGACAGAATTACTGACCTCAAAAAAATGTGGATAAGTCCAATGCTGAGAGGAAACATTATCCAGAGTCGGACGGAAGATTTGCATCCAAACTGCTAACAGGCTGACCTAATCAAAGGCACATTCCTCTGCAGATGTTCTCACATGTGTTTCTGCCCAGCACATGCTCATTTCTAAGAGGTAGCAGGAAACCAGATAAAAGGATGAATGTCTGCAAGTGTTCAAATCAAGAAGACAAAAAAAAAAAAAAAAACACTGTGGCACTTCATTTAGCTTCTGCAGAGAGTTTAAAGTCCAGCAAAGGCTTCTTTTTTTTCTTCTTTCTTTAATACAGATTTAGAAAGTAGATCCTCACATCTGGAACAACTGTGTTTATTAATCTTAACTTGTTGCAGTCTAAACTTGTCTTCAATTTGGCAGCAAAGTAAGGAGACGAACACTTAGCAGTAGCGTCTGCTCTTATGTGATTGACGTTCATTTTCCGCGTTTTGTTTGGTCATCCATTACCGTTCCCCTGTGTGAACTTATTCCAGACGTATCACACTAAATATATCCCCTTACATTAAAGTGGAGTTGCTCTCCATCATCCTCATAATTGTGCACTTTCCCAGCGATACACGCACAGTGGTTGTCCTTGCCAAGTAAATGAAGTGTTTGTGATTGGTCACACAACCAGCTGAACAGCAGAATCAAACTCATTAACGGCGCTGAAGGATCCTGCAGGATTACACGGAGCGTCGTCTGCTGATGAGCTCTTTCTCAACATGTAGGTGAAGCACCAACAACATGGTTTTAATCATAAATCCTGCTGCTGACGCCTGGGAAGAAATGCTTTCAACGTAAGCCAAACCTAGCTGGGGAAATAGTGGAAGACTGAAAGTAGAATGAAATCAAAGGTTATATTTAGTCAGTAGTTTCCTGAGCAGTAATGAGTTACAAGGACTTAGTTATTTTTACTTAAGTAACTTCAGCTAACTTTTTTTTTGCCAAGATGGTGGCGCGCATAGGTGTAGCGGCTCTCTTCTCCCCATTCTATGTATCTACCCAACGTCAAAACTCTACTTCATTGCTAACTCTTACATCTGACATGTTTGCGCACAACCTTGTATGCAATTTTGCACACAAATTTTGGACATCCCTTATTACAGCTTATATGTGTACACTTGTACATGTTGTTGATACTGATTTATTTAATGTTATATTTCGTTATTTTTCACTGTAATGGTGATGCTTCGATTTCATTGTACAATGTCCCGACCGACCGACCGACCGACCGACCGACTTACCGACCTACTGATCTATCTATCTATCCTGCACCATACTTATTACTTCTACCTACTTAGGCCTATTGATGCGTTTTTACTCTAAGGCAGTGGTCCCCAACCTTTCTTGCGCCACGGACCGGTTTGACGTCAGACAATCTTTTCACGGACCGGCCTTTAACATGTGGCGGACAAATACTGCAGCGACACTACGATGAAGGAGGCAGGGAGACGGGATAAGACGAACTCTGAGCTTTTATTTTGACATGCATGACGCACATCGCACAGGTGGCATCCTCCTCTCCCCTTCCCACACTCGTGGGGCAAAAAAGAAGTACTGTCTATTAAATGTAACTTTCTTTTTTTTGGAAGTAGAAGGCTCTTCTTCCGTCTCCTGGCTGGGCGTTTTTCCCCCTTGGCAAAGAAACTTTCCAAAGAAGTTTGTTTTTTTGCTCATTTTGCTAACTCCTGGGTTTTATTTTAGTGGTAACCTATCATGTGACCGAGAAGAGCGCCTTGGCCTGCATTAATGGTGACAGACGGATGGAACAGAGAATCGGGCAATTTTTCAAAATAAAACAGCTTTCAGAATTTAAAAATAAATAAAACGTTATGTAAGCTATTTATTCTTTCCCGGTACCAAATGACCCACTGACCGGTACTGGTCCATGACCCGGGGAGGGTTGGGGGCCGCTGCTCTAAGGTAATTAGTAGGGATGTCATGATTTCCTGATGATTTGGTTCAAACATTGATTTTTGCATCACTATTTTGTTTCTATTTAATATGTGAATTACGTGCTACAAAACAAAAAAAATTAAATATAAAAAATGTGCAAACATAGTGACACAAAATAAGCTTACATTCTTTCGACTACTGCAACTCTTCCACTTTTTATGCAATTAATCAGCAGATTCTAAAGCCGAGAAAAGCAGCAGAAATACAATAAAAGAGAAATGTTTACGCTGTCAGCGTGTTCTGCTGCGGAGAAAAGCAGCTTTGCACCAACATGCAACACTTTTTGTTAGTAATGTGTCGCATATCGGTGCAAAGTGGATTAGCAAAACTGTTTTTCTTCGTGTCAGAATCAGCTGAAGTGGTTGCAGAGTTATGATAGGTCAAAGAGCGATTGTTATTTCAGCGACATCTTAACCCTTGTTCTATCCTAGGCACTTTAACATTGAGAGTTGGGTCATCTAGACCCACTAGACAGTGCGCTAAACCTTTTTTCTTCAATGATTTGTGATCTTCACTGGTGTCCATGGATTACATGAAATCTTTCCACCTTTATCCACCTTTGTCATGGTAGGGAGAACACGTAAGTGTTGGGTCATCTAAGATAGCACAAGGGTTACAGGGTTAAACAGGCAGATTGCTTATCTGCTGTAAATAGAAATGAAATGCAGAAGCTAGAAATTTTTAAAAGTGGGATTTGAGAAGAGTTCAAAAAGCCAGATATGTTTATATTTTTTCGATTTTCCTCTCTTTCAGGTCATGCGTTTGACTCGTTTTTTCACCTCCGACCCCTTGAACCGTGCTCACTGTACCTTTCTCTTCATCAAACTCGCTCAATGTAAAGTAGAGAAAGTTGAATCAGGGAAAATATTCCTTCTTTCTTCTCCATACACAAAAATGGGATTCTGTTATGAGAATGACATTTATCTTCTTTTGATGGTGGCAGTTCTTCTCTTCTTTTGATACCTGAATCTTTCATTCTTAATAAAGTCAACACAGTTGCCAGAGAAATGCATATTATATTAAATCCTTCAGTAAACCTCAGTCAGCTTCATCAAAAAAGACAGAAACATATTAGCAGGTGAAAGCGTTAACACATCTGCAACCTAAATCAGTTTGACTTCTGCTAGAATCTTTTTCCTTCTTTTTGTTTGTTTTACTGTCGCTATGGAAACTATTCTCACTGGTTTCATTTTCTTCTGTTTTATCACAGGATTTTTTTTTTTTTTTAGTTTGGGAATCTAAGTATCTGTTTGAGGTTTGCAAAATTAAATGGTGTTTAAATAAAAGGCTGTCTTCAAATTAAATATCTGCCTTCCACAACCTCTTTTTCCCTAAAATGGCCCGCCAGGCTGCTTTTCCTAATATTATTCTGTGGTTTCCACGCAGACCTTCCTGCCAATTTGGGTTTTTTAATACCTGATTTTGTTCAGTTGTGGCTAAAACATCTTAGGACAACAGAAAGAAGATTTTGTCTTGAAATTTTTTTTTACTTTTGTGTCTAGATTGTATTTACAAGACTGGACAAAGTGTTCTGAGGTTTTCTTTGGAGCTCAAAGTTGTTATATATTTATATTTTAAAGTGCCTTTAGGCAGAATTATGGGCTGAAGGATATGCTCATTTTACCAAGTGTTCTTAAACACGGATATTCAGCTGTTTCTGCAGCTTTACTTACAGTTAACATATAGTGGCTCTGGAATTGTTGTAATTGAGAGCTTTATCTTTTTTTAAACTAGATCACTGCAGAAATTTGATCAGAATTTTTTTTTCAGTTTGCTTCTGTCACAGTTAAAAATGCACAAATATGTAACCTTTTTCTTCTCTGTTTCACCTTGGCAGCATAAAACCATTTCAAGAGTTTTATTTTTTTCAAATAAAAATGAGCATAATTGGATATTCTTTTTCATGTTTTTCTCTACGAAAATCTGCACTAAACAGACTCAGGTATCCATCATTTATGTAGCCCTCTTTAGATTGTGGTGATAAAGAATAATTGATCATTTTTGTGCTTCGTTTTTCTGAAACTGTCTTTAACCCCAAAGAGCCCGTCCAAGATTTGACTTTCAATGGTTTTGGAATAAAGATTTTATTTTTAATTGCAGTGTTATTTTTTATGAGATATAGATTGTATCACTTATGATATATTGGGTGATTTGGGATGTTTTAGGCTGCAATAACGTTAGTTTAAAATGTTAAAATATTGGCATTAGTTTTCAGGAAAAAAACCCAAACGCTTTTCTTAAACACAGTCTCTAGTTTGATCCACCCATTTTTAAACTGTATCTTTATTATAAAGAATTACCTATCAATAAATTTAGCATTCTTTTAATACATAAATTTATGACAATAGATTACTTATTCTCATCATAAGGTTTTGAAAATTAGCAAAACATTTCCCGCCAAAAGAGTTTCATGGAAGCAGCCATTTAAAAATGAGCAGGAAAACCGCTTCTACTGCCTCTAGTGGGTAGATGATGAACTACAGGGCAGAAAACAAGAAAGAATTACATCCAGTGGGTTTTTTAAGGAAAGGTTGGATCATGCTAATGAGGTAAAGGTCTCAAAAATGTATCAAATAGGATTTGATTGCATTACTTTTATAATAATTACTTAATGCAAAGCTAATAAACGGGACTAGAAAAGACAACACTGAGGGGACATTGGGGATTTTTTTCTCTCATTTCTTAAAAATATATCACTAACTTTTATATTATGTTCCCAAAACTCATTCAGGGGTAAATGTTTGGAGACCAAGGAAACTAAAGAAATAATGAAAAAGAGAGAAAAAGTCATACAGCATGAAAAACAAAGGACAAAAGGAAGACAGGGTTGGAGTTTAACCAGTAACATGTAATCAGTCCATTATACAAAACAAAGAGAATTACAACATTTATTTCTTGGAAAAACAAAAACTGGTAGTCTTGAACTTTTCAGAGTTCGTGCATTTGTACACGTTTTGGGTTTAGAGAGGTCTCCACTGTGGGACTGGATGGGTCTCTGTTTCTGACTGCTGGTGAGTATATTTTAATGTTTCGAGACAACTGCACATCTGACACACGCTGAACCCATAACTTCTCACAGTGCAGATGCTTGGCTGCGGCCCAGCGTTTCTTTGGCAGGCTACCACGGAAACAGCAGCGTTGTGTAAGCGGTAAGCGTGCTCACGCGCGCGTAGCTGCCAGGTGTGTGGGAGAAGGAGGTGTGAGCTGTTGGTTAAGTCTTGAGTTGAGAGTTTTGCCGCAAAGATATAAACTCCTGCCTTCTTTGCGTCTCATAAAATCGGATACATGTGCGTGCTCCTTCCTTCTTCACAGTCGCTTGCTTCTGTTGTCTTTAGGCAGACGCAGAATGTGAGAACCAATCTTTTTTGATTCTTCGAAAAACCTGCCGGTTACCCTACTGTAGTTCCAAGTAAATTCCTTTTCTGATTACGGATCCAGCAGGTTATCTTATGTAATAGATTACACTCGAAAAGTAATCTTCTTGGCCTTGTTCACACCATAAATGCGTTTATGAGCCTCGGGGCTTGCAGGTCTTTCATCTGTAAGACTTTCAGCTGTGCCTGGGCTTTGCCAATAAGACATGCTGTTTAAGACTTGGAAACTGGTCTCCAACCTCTGAAGTAAATGGCTTGCAGCTGACGTTTGAGCGCAGCGGTTTCAAACATTTCAGGACTCTGAAGATGATTTTGCGGGGAGCTCCAGAGGTTGTGACCTCCACTCTGACAGCAGCCTGACCTGTGCCTAATGCCACTGTGTGGTGCGTTCGAGACCTGGCTGAACATGGGTTTTTATATGTACTTTTCAGTGACGCGCGGTGAGGTTGATGGCTGGTGAGGCACTGACTCCTCTGGAGTCAGATTTACAATAGCAGGAACTTAATATCTCACCGTTCATCCAACAGCAGGAAACAGCATATATGATACACACAACAACACATTTGTCCTGCAGAGAATATTTCTTTTATAGACGTGGACAAAACACTATTCTTGTGTATAAATTATTTATAAATACTGTAAACAAATGAAAGTATACATTTGCGTTCAGCACACATTTAATTTTGACCCTTAGTAATGATTTCTGGTATATTTCCGACTTCAAATTCTGGTGCTTTAATCAGTGTTATCAAATGTTGTCTGTGAAAATGATTATAAAAATAATTCTTTTAGGCCTAACATTTAGTTTTCAAATACTTACATTTTTTCCACTTAATCCCATGTTTTTTTTCCAAAAAACAAACATTTAAAAACATGTCTGGCCTCACTTTTTGAGTCCATGCGCCAATCCTTCTCCACAAAAAGCTCTATTATCTGTTGGAAAAGTCTTCATTATTTTCCTTTAGTTTAATAGTCTCTCCTTGTAAATGAAGAAAGACGTCCTTGGTGTGTTCTGTTTCTACTGCAGCAGTGTTGCTGCAGAGCAGCTGTCAGCTCACGCCTGCCCCCTGCTGGCGAGGCTCGCCATTAGAGTTAGCCCTGTGACGGCACGTCTCTGTTAAAATTGAGTTCTGTTGGCAGACAGGAGGCGAAGTGCTCCGGAGCCTCACCCGGAGTTTGTGAAAAACTTTGGGAAGCGTGTCGAGTCAACTTAAAATGTATCTTTAATACGGATCAATGGAAAATGATATGTACTTGATGTACGTTTTTCAATGTCATCACAATGCAGAGCCTCACTTGCCTAATCTGACTGCGCGTCTCTGGTACTTTTAGCATACGGCGTCCACACTAGACTGTTGTACTCACAGTTGAAAGACATTTTGAGCAAAATGTCAAAGTGTTGCAGATCTCGTGAATCTTTCTCCCGACTTTTTCATCCAGCTCTATTCCAATGAATCAAATTTGGTGTCCCAGAATTCTGTCCGGCCACAAACCGCATTTATTCGTTTCTCCCTACGATCACTTTTCAAATGCTCCACACTTCCGTCCCCACCAAATCCGAGTCCCTGATGGGTCAAAGTTCAACTGCTTTAACTTTTAATGCGAGCTCAATCATCGAATATTTCATTTGTCGAACCCCAAAAACGTGCGTAGCGACGTGTGAATACGAACGCAGAAACCTGCATATACAGAACCAGCATTTCTATAGACTTTTCTGGGAAAGCGGTTACCCAAAAGTGTGCTTCCAAACCTGGTGTGAGCGTAACATGAGAGATATTTATAGTGGATTCCCTGCTACCTTAAGGATTCCCGAAGCACGGATGAGAAGGAATGCGGTTCAAACCCTCACACCAGACAATTCTACCTGTTTCTGTAAAGAAGAGAGCTCAATTATATCAGGGAGGGAGGTCATAGAAACGATAATAAAGGTTACTGTGCATGTGTGTCTGTGCAGAGGGGGGATTAAGGAGAGGGGAAGGGCTGTTCTTTAATTATTTACAGCTGAGCAACCGCAACAAACTCCCCGACCCACCAGCCCTCCTCTCAGTCTACCCTCTAATCCACAGTTAAGTTTCAAACACATTTAAAGTTTCCATCTCTTTTTCTTTAATCCTGGGTGGTCAAGCTGTGCTGGATCCTGACTGTGTGAGAGATCTTCCCCTTCACTCTTTTGTTTGTATGTTTGTCTCTGAGCAGCAGAAGGGGTTATTTGCTAGACAACCTTGAGAGGTAACTAATTAAAATGGCTTGAAATAGCAAGAAACTAATGTGACAAGAGGGGAATTATACAGTAGATTTCGGTTTCAGTCTCGCCGCAAAGAATTTTTTTTGGATTCATTTCATGATGATTTTCTCCCAGTGTGTAATGACTGGAGCATTTTAACAGTCAGAGTGGTTTCAGTTATTTTCAGACGCTAAGTCACTCCGCAGTATAAGTTGCAGCAGCCAAAATTCTGCATTATTAAAAAAACATCATATATAAGGTGCACTTTTGGAAGAAATTTATTTAACGAAAAATGAATGGGCATTTTATCTTGAAAGGCAAATCATAATGGCGGAATAAATAACAGCAATTGACTGAATATCTGCACGCTTCACTACCGTAACCCATTGATGCTTCACGAAAAATCGTAGCAATAAGCGCAAAATATGAACACTTATTCAGATAACCACAAAGAACACGCTAACAAGTCAACTAAACTCTTTTACATCACTTCAAATCCCTAAATCTGTGGAATTCCTCATCGCCTGTGTCGCTTTGGAACAATTCCACCAAAACTGAGCAACGCTTCTTCTTCTGCATACCAAACACAGATACACACAACTACAGCGCCCTCTGGCGGTTTTTGCTATTTATTTATTTATTTATTTATTTGAATTCACATAGAAGTCGCACCCCCGGCCAAACTATGCTAAACAAACAAACAAATAAATAAAGCGACGTAAAATTTGGACATTTGATACAACACAGTTTGGTTTGGTTTGCTAAATTTCTCAGCTCAACTAGCTGTAACCTAATGTGTACTTTCAATATCTATTACCTGCAGAGCTCAGGTATGTTGAGGTTTTTTTGTATATGGAATCGATTCGCAGGTTAGATGCTGTTTTTACCGCCTATGTGAGTCAGAGGTGGTCAAGCATTTACCTTTAGTGAGTTTCTTTAATTTCCTTTTATATTTGTTGTGTATTTTCCAACATCTAACCATATTTGTGCTTAAATTTGTCCTTTTAAAATGAACACTAAGCATTTATGGCCATTTATTAAAAAAAAACAACAACAAGGGTTACAGTCAACTAGAAAGGAAAATCGGACTGTGCAGAAGACAGACCCAGTGTGCAGTACATTGACAAAATGAAATGAACCTAACTATAATGAAATGTAAGTGATTTTGTTCTTCTGGACAAAAGGACAAAAGGTTTGTTTTCTACGGTAATCTGATCTCTTTATGTTCAGGATTATTTTTTAAGTTTTTAAGAAAACTGGTGAAGAAATTGAAAAAGTTCGAGATGTACATTTTAGCAACACTAAGGAGGATTTGAACTGTTCCGCCAATGGCTAATGCAACATTTAGGACAACAAAAAAAGTAAAGTAAAAAATGATTACCACATTGGTAGATTTTCTGTAACCCTTGTGCTATCCTAGGCACTTTAACATTTGGAGTTGGGTAATCTAGACCCACTAGACAGTGCGCTGAACCTTTTTTCTTCAATGATTTGTGATCTTCACTGGTGTCCATGGATAACATGAAATCTTTCCACCTTTATCCACCTTTGTCATGGTAGGAAGAACACGTCCATGTAAGGGTGGGGTCATCTAAGATAGCACAAGGGTTAAAGACATTTTGATAAGAATGACGGTACCGCGATTCAGCCGTAGCTTCAGCTGTTTGCGGAAAAGTCCCGCCCCTTCAATTGTCTCCACCAATCATTCTTGGAGGCTTAATCACATGTCATCAGTGTGACCAATCAGAAGTGGTTAAAGTCTTCACTTCCTTGTTCTGATTCTGCTCATAAAGTCGCTCAGTTCTAACAAAAAATACCAGCTAAAGCTCATATTTAGCGAGACGTGAGTCTTTCTGCCCTTTTGCTGCAGTTTTCACACTACATCTCCCATGATGCATTGGGTTAAAGTGACAACGTCTCAGCGCACAATGAGTCTTTCTTGTTAAACGTCTTGGAACCACAACGAACACACATCAAACAGTTTTCAAATCTTCTAACTTAACTTTTATTACATCTTTTAGAAAAACAGCTGCAGCTTCTAGTTTTTTCTGCTACAATTATCACAAAAATGCATGTGAGATTGCAGAGGGGCTGTAGATCAATACACACTATGAGTTTCATCCATTGTGGTGTTATCTGCGGTCACCGTAAATAGGAAATTAAGTCTTATAAAGTTTTACTTTGAAAGTAAAACAGAAGTTGGGTTTTTTCTTTCAAACCCGGACCTGTTTTCCAGTTAACTGGCTTTTTGCTGTGAAATGCATGCGTGAACGGACCGTCTGACATATGACAGAGGGGATTGGACGTTCCGGTTGATTGATGAACGCTTTTTTTGTGTCAACTCAATGGAGACCCGCAGAAATCAGCCTTTACCGCTGTTCTGTGTGGAAGGAAACAGAACCAGATAGGGGCGTGAAAATAATCAGCATTCCCCACCCATTCGAACCACGTCATGAAATCTGTCCACCTTTATCCACCTTTGTCATGGTAGGATAACATGTCAATGTAGGGGGGGGTCATCTAAGATAGCACAAGGGTTAAAACCAAAACAGGCTGACTGATGTCTTTCCCAGGGTTTTAGACTTTTTGCCACACAGGAAGTCTAAAAAGAAATGTTTCAGAATAACTTTTTTGTGTCTTTCACAATGTTAAAATGAGTCAACTCATTTATGTGTGAATCTTTCTACAGTTTTGTATGCAGATCTGCAATATCTAATTCATATAACAAACCCAAATTGATTGAAGTGTCTTCCTTTATCACTCAAGCCTCACCTGTTCCAACTGAAATTCTATTATCTGGCTCTGCAGCAGTGGAATTAAAAGTTGTTTCGAATGGGATGCAGTAGTATGATTCCTTTTTTTTTTTTGTCTTCACAGTTGACGGTTACAAGTTGTCAATTTATGTATGCAAAGTTTGTCCGTTGGTAAAGTTGGACGCTTAGATTTGCATAAAGCAAAGTGCAGAGAAACAGTGGGGCTTTTTATGTCGTGCTTTATTGTGTCTCTGGGTTATCAGGTCTGTTTAGTCTGAATAAAAGAGTGCACAGGGAGGGTGTGTGTGTGTGTTTTCAGTTTGTGTGCTTTGACTGTTTTCCCCTCTAATTTTCTCAGTATCACATGGCATCTTTGTTCAGGAATTCAGAGGTGAAACTGCTTCACAGTCAGGCAGCTCTTCCAAGGAGACTTTTAAAGCTCGCTGTAAGCGTAAAGGGTAAAAAAAAAAAAGCGTTTGTTTGTCAGGGAAACCAAAAAGTGGGTCATGATTTGGGTGGTTTTGTCCTCTCTAAATGTAATGAGGCTTACATATTGTTGTATGTAACTTTAGCTGGAAAGGAGCCGAGCGGGATGGTATGAGGACGTGCTGACACCGCTCTTTCCCTTGTGGAGTGCTTGGAGGCTGGTCCGTGGGTGGCCTGCAGCAGGAGGGTAGTTCAAGCTTGTTTTGTGGAAAGTGAAACCAGCCCGTCCTCTTAAGCCTTACGTCAACATCAGTCAGTTATTGATGTTCTCTATTTTAAGGTGAAAGCTCTGCGCCTTTCCTCTCTCTGTACGTCTCTGTATTGCTTTCAGTGGGTGTGTGTGTGTGTGTGTGTGTGTGTGTGTGCTTTCAGCATTCCTCACACAGCCCAGCCAGCTATGTGAAAAAATAAGCCGGCTTGGCTACCTTTCCCCTTAAGTTAATGATTTAGAAGAGGTGTTGGCAGACTAAATGATCACAATCTAAAAAGCCTCATTGAGGTGCTGCTCAGTGGCATGCCACAGCTCGGAAACACCTGGCCATAATTTTTCTTAATGTAAAAAAGCTCACCGTGTCAAAAATTAACCATCATACGAGTAAAAAAAACATATATTTTCTGAATATTTTATAGAACCCATACCGTGCTGCTTTAGAGTCATCTAACCCTGATTATATATTTACACCAGCATTAATTATTGCGCTGGTTTAACGTGCTCTTGGATATTTGAAATGACCCTCTAGCTGGAAGTATGATGCCTTGTCTGTTACAAAGACCAGGTCTTCTCTGGTTAATAATTAAACCGAGCGTTTCAAGATGCGAGTTTTTATGTAGCCCGTAGTGTTCACACTGGATGAGTAGGGATGGGCTTCTTCTTCTTTTTCTTCTGTTTATTAGTGCATGTCTGCCCCCTACAGTTGGAAGAGCCTTGGTGCGAAATGTCGAAGCAGTGCAAATTGGGCTCTAAACAGTTTGATTCGGTTCATTGTCAGTTCATCTGCATCATGTCAGCAGTGAAGTCTTGGTTATTTGAAAAACCAACACAGACGTCGTCAGGCTTATTGCCGTGTCTGGTTTCACCAGATGAACCAGCTACGCTCTGAGTTTGGTGAGTTTCGCTGCTTCACTACAAAATCCGAGTACCCCGATTGGTCAAATTTAGCTGCCACAGACGGCTGCCAACGCGCATTCAATGGTCATGTGTTTTTCTTACATAATGCCTGAAAGTATTGTCAAGGGAGGCGTGTACATAGCTTTACCTCCAGTATTATTTCTCCGCTCGGTTTTACTCACCGTATTGATTTGGGAACTAACGTCTTCCTAATGAACCGAAACACAGTTGTGTCAGAGGAAAATTTTACAGATAAGAACACTGTTTTGCAACTTCTGTTGTAACTATACTAGGATGGGGGACGGATGCCCTTCTTAACACAACCCTGTATTTTATTCGGGCTGGGGACCGGCACAGGGGGACTCAGACTGGGACCCCTGTGTTTAAGGACCCACACTGGATGAAGCTCATCGCACCCCCTGGGAATCGAGCCTTGGTTTCCCATGGACCAGTTCTGCATGCAGCCAACTGAGCCACCCAGTAGTACAAAGGAACAAACCCTCTAAATTTTCAATTCTGTCTGTAAAAATAAACTGCATCCACTGCTGCCTGGTGTAAAAGGCAAACGAAACATTCTCCTCAGCCAAAACAAAAAAACACACTTCCTCTTTTTATAATGGAAAAAAAGCTTGTTTATTTTATCTAAACACCATAACCTTGTGCTATCCTAGGCACTTTAACATTGGGAGTTGGGTCATCTAGACCCACTAGACAGTGCGCAGAACCTTTTTTCTTCAATGATTTGTGAACCTCACTGGTGTCTATGGATTAAAGAAATCTTTCCACCTTTGTCATGGTAGGAATAACACGTCAATGTAGGGGGGGTCATGTAAGATAGCACAAGGGTTAACTGTCACTTTGAATTTAAATAAAAAACAATAATAATCTAATTAATAACTATGAGTTATGTTATTTTAAATCACTTATGTGTTTCACTTATAGCTGACCCTGTAAATGTTTTACCTTATATAATTTGTTATATGACCTTTTTATCCTTATTGAAGAAGACAAATGGGTACATTTGTGAAATGTGACATCATTTACATTATTAGAGCATATAGTGTGAAGGAAATTATATGATAGAAAAGAGCATATAACATGAAACAATTACACTATGTGTGTTTTTATGATTCTCTGCTGCTCAGACGTTGAATTTTCATTCAAATAAAATTGCTGCAAGTTTCACACCAAGTTTGACTGTTTTGGCTTTTTTCTTCTTCTTGTTTTTCAGGTGTAAAAACTCATCAGGCGTTTGCTGCCACTGGGCATCTACAACGAATAGAATCAGACCAACCTGCAGACCAACAGTCAGAAGATCTGCTAGAAAAGTAAGTGACTTAAGCTTTGTGAATTTTAATCAAAGTTATTATATTTCTGTCTTTTAAACTAGGCAAATGGTCCTCTCTAAGAAGTGCAATGTGAAAGCAGAATAAAAAAGTAAAAAATTTGTGTCGTGTTGACTGTCGTGTCTAAAATGGGGGCGGCTGTGGTGCAGCGGCTGGGCGGTTGACCCATGATCGTAATATTGCAGGTTCGATTCCCGCCCTGCACGCCCATGTGACAAAGTGTCCTTGCCTCTGGTGGGAGGTTGGCGCCAGTGTTCGGCAGCAGAACCACCATCAGCATGTTAATGTGTGTGTGCATGGGACTGTGACTGTATAGCACCTTGGGTCTTCGCAGACGGTAGAAAAGCGCTAAATAAGTATTTACCATTTACCATAAAATGATATAGTGGTAAATGGTATTGCATCATTCAATAGCACTTTAACTGAGCCAAGGAAAAAAAAGCAGATGTATTCACCTTTCAGTTCTCTTTCATTTTGCACATTTTCCTTACAGTGGCCCCCACATGTGTGCAGGTTAACCATGCAAACCTTAAACCGATGTATTATATAGTTCAACTTCTGAGGCATGCGACCATTTTGCCAGTCCTCCCAAATGAAAACCATTAGATGAAAAATCCCCGAGATAAAAGAGCCGAAAGTGAGCCGGAGTAATATGACAGTTAAATTGACGGGACCGGGCAGACGGCTGACTGCTCAGAGGGTCTAATGAAAGGTTTCTTTGAAAGGCCATGTCAGCAGGTGAATGGAGGTGAAATATGTAGCCTCCCCCCCTTCTCTACTCACCGTCTCCCTCACCTGTCCTCGTCTTTTCGCTCTTCCATCTGGGGCCTAAAAAGAACGTCTGTTTCACCTTCGATAACCGCAGTTATTATATAATCCGCTGCTGATCTGTCCGTCCGTCCATCCGCCCGCCCGTCTATGTTCGTGTGATTGCAAATACTTGTAGGGTGTTTACTTTTTTTTATGCAGATATCACTTTTTCATACTTCTTGAATTTTGAAGGGAGCTAGGTCGTTTCCATTCAGTCGGTGAATGAGAGTCTTTGTCAGCTGATGTCTTCTGGCCTGTGCAGCAGCATGCAACTTTAGATCTCTGTGGCTGCACACGCTGCTGAACACAACCACCCTTCTGAGGTGCTATACCTTTCCCTCATTTGGGTTCTGGACTCACGATGATGTTGGACATAACCTACCACTATGGCTCATTCTTTGGCCATGATCATTAAACAAATTGGTCCTTAGGATAAATGAAAAACAAGTCAATCTTTTTTTTTTACGTTTTGCATGGCTTCTGTCACATGTCCCGTCTTATCAAGCAGAGTGCTTTTAGTTATGGCGCCATCCCTGTCTGGATTTTGCTGGTTTGTGGTGCAGTAACTCCTCATGCTCTTATTTTGACGGTGCATGATTAAAAACACACACACCCCATTAGCATGGGACACGTCTTGGCGTCAAGACAGCAGGAAGTGCTTGATGTGCAAACAATCACTGCTGGTGGAGAATGAAAAAAAACGCTGATTTTGTTCTTTGAATGGACTGGATATAAAACTGGACATTGACCCCTCCCCCGTGGCATACCAAACAGGAAGCACCTGCCGGTTCCAAGAAACCAAATTCCATAGACTTCAATAGAGAAATAAACGGCTATTACTCTGCCATTCTATTTGTCAGAATTCTTGCTCTGTTAACTTTTTTTAACATATCATGGGTTATAAATTGACCAATCAGATGCTTCAATAAAAGTAGGTGGTCCCTTGTTCAACGTTCGAAACGTTTGACAGATTCTCCCAAGCTCACTTTTGGTGGAAGGGGTGGGGAGTTCCAACAAACTCACTCGTGACTGGTGAGAGTAGTTGCCATAGAAACATTGACTCAGACCGTAAGTCACTGCTTATTGATGTCGTCTGGCTCCAACATGCCACCGTCCGATTCAAGAGGACCTGGAACCAGACGTTCACCCCCCTACCACCAATTTCAGCCGAAAAATACTCTTTTTCTGTTTTGATTGACATAGACACATTTAACTGTCCAGTTGGGGTTTTCTTTCCCGTTTTAACACCGGAGATGTCTCTGTTAAAGTCTACTATGCTTTTTCACACACTCTAACTCAATCTACGTGGCCCGTTGAGAAAATCACCTTTTGTTGAAATCTAGGGGCTTTTTTGGCATTCATGGCTTACCATACCTGCTTAACCTCCAAACTCCACTGACTGATTATTCAGTGCAGCCGGATCCTGGTGTATTTAAGCTCCATGCCTTAATCTACACTTCACCAGTTTGATGTGTTCTCTAACCTCGAGCAACCCATATCAAACTGATGGTTCTGCCTGCTGATGTTGATCCCAGTTCTGGTTTTGGAGGCCGAGTCAAGTCTGCGCCTTGTTGGTGTGTTGCCTTAGTTTGGATTTTGGATAGAATTCCACATGGATGACCCTGGACTGGATGTTACACAGATTCTCTGGTGCTTTCCCCACGTTAATGTCTCTAGTGTGCATCTCTACCCCTTGTGCTATCTTAGATGACCCCACCCTTACATGGACGTGTTCTCCCTACCATGACAAAGGTGGATAAAGGTGGAAAGATTTCATGTAATCCATAGACACCAGTTAGGTTCACAAATCATTGAAGAAAAAAGGTTCAGCGCACTGTTTAGTGGGTCTAGATGACCCAACTCTCAATGTTAAAGTGCCTATGATAGCACAAGGGTTACACAAGAGGCTGTTTCCTGGTGACTCCCCTATGCATCTGGCATTATCATCATTCCAATACCACCTGAGCTTCAATAAACTTCATTTATCTTACCCTCAGTGTGCTCCTCCTTGGGTTGTCCGATACCTCCCCCTACTGACACCGTTTTGTGCCGGAAAACAACACTTTCAAGTGGCTTTTCACCGATATGCAACCGATTACTAATATAAAGTGTTGCAAAGCGGCTCAATTCTGAAAACTTGTGGAATTTTCGCTTCTGCAGCCAGGTTCTTCTCTCCATATCGCGAAAAACTGACAACTGCATGGACTTCATTACATTGGAATTGGAAGTAAGCCTTTTTCTAAGGGTCATGTCACACTCACAATCCAGTTCTTATATACAGCAAATCTTTTGAATGATCACTTTTGAGGTGAACTATTTTGTACAGTGCGGCAAAAAGAAGAAGAAATTTCAACTCTTTGTCAAAACAAAAATTTAGAAAAATCTCACCTGCCAGGAAAGTAATAATTACAAGGCTGCCACCAAACACAAATTACTTTTTATTTTTAAAAAAACACCTCTGCAACGCAACAGCCGATAATTTGATTCTCTTTCTCAAATGAGCTCATCAGTGTAATTTTATTCTTGTTGAGGAAAAGTGTTTTTACAGAATCTTTTTTCCCGAGCCGCTCAATTTTAAAATGACTGCTTCAGATAAAAATGGAATGTGACACCACCATGGATCAGACCTCTAGGCGGATGAGAGACAATATGTTGTTCTAATATGCAAATTCTGCATTAGAAATGCAGTGAAAATGAGCGCGTGAGATGATCGCACCATTAAAAGTTAGCATTAGTGATGTGGTATGCTAATAAGGCCAGATGGGACCCTTGTGTTTGTGTAAAATAAGCCCCTCCACTTCCTGGTGGTTAGACCTGGAGAGATTATATTTGACATGCCTCGGCATTCCTTTGACTACAAATACGCTGTTTTGGATGAAATATAGTTGAAGTGTGAAGCTGTCCTCACTTGTATCTTTTTTTTGTGTGTGTGTTTGTGAAATGAATTCAGACGTCTGCTTCCATTTTCTTCTTTTATCTACTTTACCTGAGTGTTTTCTATTTATGTCCAACTGAAAGGCTGTGGCAAAAGGGCTGCATTATAGAGAAGGGTTGTTTATTTTATCATCTTTTCTTTCTTTATTTGTGTTTTCCTTCTCTTTGTGCACCTTCTTCCTCGTCATTTGAAATTCACCAAACCGAAATAGACGACAATAATGTCAATGAACAAAGTTGTGTTTATTTCTGTGCTCTTCATGCAAGACCCACTCCCATTAAAATTGTGATTTTGGTGTTTTTTTACGTGATCTTGTGGGATTTTTGTGATGATGGAAAGCATAGAGAAAGAAAATTAAGCTTGAAATTGTATTTCTGGGTGTTTGTTTCTTCAAATTGTGAATCAGGAGCAGACGCAAAAATGCAGTTTGAAAAATGTGCATTTGCGACATTGCAAAATACACTGGGCGGGCCACAAGCTTCCTGCACCGCTCCACTCTGATACATCCACTTGTAGACGATTAGATCTATACACATCTTTGTTTTCCTCGTCCGAGCTGGCATCTGGCCCAAAACTTTACAGCTGGATAGCTCCATATTCCTCGCCATTTTTTGTTACTCTGCTTTTAATAGACTGGGGTTGTTAACGGTTCCAAGCAAACTGGGGAGCATGTAAACAGAAGGATGATGGGAAATGGGGGGAAGCTTAATCTGCACCAATGGTCCTGTCTATACAACACAGTGGTGAATATTGTTATTGATAGAATAATTATACTTAAAAGACCACTGGAAACACTTTTAAAATGGACCAAAAGTGTGACATTTTAACCTAGTAGCGTTTGAAAAGGCCTATATCATGCAAAATCAACTTTTTGGAACCTTTCAGTGTATTATAATGTTCATTTCTGACTATAAACAACCCCAAAGTGGGATTTTGATCCATTCACGCATTTCTGAGTATTCCTCTATAAAACAACCCCTCCCTGTCCATGATAACGAGTGAGCCCTCACATTGTGACATCACAAAGTGAGGAACAGCCCTTCTAGGAAGAGTCTGCGCTGCCAGCCCCGCCCTCAGGCTAATATCCACTTTCTCCACGGAGCTAGCGGTGATCGACGAAAGGCTTTTATGTTTTAAGCACAGTATGCACATCCATCTCTGCAAAAGTTCGGATGTTGTTTTTCTTTCGTGGGCGACACGCAGACACGATGCCGTGGCCGGCTCCAGGTTGACGTCATGAAATAGGCCATAGGCCATCCATGAGAAGCAAAAGGCGGAGCCTCAGAGATCAAGTTGCTGTACTTCTGGGTCTGAAAATAAGCTGTGAAAATGACTAATATTTTATTAAAAAACTGTTCTTTAGTGTTCCAAAGGTGATATATGATCATATAAATGGATATAGTTTACTATAAAAGGCTTAAAAAAAGCATGGTATGCCCTTTAAATACTTCACTTTTTTTTTTTTTTTTACCTGCTATTTATTTGAACTGTGTTGTTTTCCACTGAGTCTTTCTAAGGTGATTATCAACTACTGAGTGGCAACAGCAGATGTTTAAAATCAGTTTTTGTTGTCTGTAAGTGCTCCCTGAACAAACAGTGTCTCACTAAACTCAGTGTTTCTCCTCCAGCCAACATTAGCGCTGTCGCCACTCAATTCCTGGCCTAATAATTCCAGGGCACACGGTCAGATCCGTAATGCAGCATCATGATTTGTTTTGGGGATATATTCCAATTCTGCTCCTGGGAGGTCCAACGGCTCCTCTAAACCCACTCGTCTTTTTTTTTTCTGTCTCTCTCTTTTAGTGGGAAGGATTGTTTTTTTTCCTTCCAATTGTACTGGCCTAATCCTCAGGACAAGAGGAGGTCATCACAGTTTGCAAAAAATACAAAGCAACAAAATTGCTATTCTGGAAAGTTTTAGTCGTCCTTTATTTTTTGGAAATTTGGGAACAACCTAAAAACATTTGAATCAACATTTAATTGCAGATTGTTCTAAAGAAACATTTATAAATCCCTAAAAGAAAAGAAACATTTTAAGCCGGAATCTTTTTCAATTAAAATTCCTCAAATCATGGTTCAACTCTTGTATGAGAAAAGGAAATAGTTTTGTTACTTCTCCCTGACTTATTTTTTTTTTTCAGTGTTTCTGGGATTTTACGCTTTTTTAAGCACAGACTTTTTGAAAAGACCTGAAAGACTTTTGTAACCTTTGCAGATTAGTGCACAGAACAGTCGTTGGCAAAACACAAAAATAAGGAAACAAGAAACTTTTCTGGTCCTTTATTCTGTGGTCTACTAATTTTTGGAACACTGTCCTGAGTCCTACAATCAATTTATGGGCTGTCTGTGGAAGAACATTTTTACAGCCTGAGTTTTCCCATCATTGTTTGGACCCAAAGTGATCATGTGAGACAGGATGACTTATTACAGCGACTGACCACAGCAATCATTTTGTCTCTGACTAAAAGCGAAGGAGTACATAGCGACCAATCAGCATGCTGTGTGATGGCAGCTATGTTACGCTAAACGGAAACTTATGAACGCAAAATCAGAGATAGGGAAAAAGCGAGATGAGACACAACGCACGTGAAAATATTTGTTGATATATTTGAAAGATTTAAAAAGCAAAAAAAAAAAAGTTGTTAAAAGCAAAAATAAATGTATTATTATTTTTTATTAAAGGAAATATTTAATAATTTTATTCGCTATTCAGAAAGTTTTGTTTGCAATGCGGTGGCGTAGTTATCAGTTCTTCATACAGGAGAGGCTCTTCCTTTGGTACAGAGGCTGCTCTGGATGGATCTACCAAGTACTGGACTTGAACACACCAAGCAGCTTTTGCTTCATTGCAGGCAAAAACAACTTTGAAAAAACATCACGGATAGGTTCCTTTTTTCAAAATAAAAGCACACTGAACTATCTCAGTGAGAATGTCACAAAGAATTCCTGTTATGTGCACGAGTCCTAGATACATGTCAGTGTTGTGGGAGTGTCGACTGACTGGGAACTCTATCCTTTCACTTCCATTTGAGATGTTGACTATCAGTGTTGTGGCCTTTGAAATGATTGGTAAAGCCTTAGTCACTTGAACTCATGCAGAGGTTGACTCGTATGGGTGCTGCAGGTTTTCGGGGTTCTCCAGGCCCGTAGAGGGTCGAAGACGTGAGCGGCTGCAGTTTAAGGGGAGCGCAGGTGCGTCTTGCAGTTCCCTTAAGGCTCAAAGGGCCACCTTAAGAGACGTAATAAAAATGGAACGGACCTGTGTTAAGCGTGTGGTAAAAGTAACGTGAAACATTTGTTAGGATAAAAGAAGCTATGCACACTTATGAGGAGAGGTGACGCTGTTGTTTGATGCCCTTACACCACACCCTAGTCATTTGTAACCCTTGTGCTATCCAAGGCACTTTAAAATTGGGAGTGGGGTCATCTAGACCCCACAAGACAATGCGCTAAACCTTTTTTCTTCAATGATTTGTGATCTTTACTGGAGTCCATGGATTAAATGAAATCCTCTCCACCTTTATCCACCTTTGTCATGGTAGGGAGAACACGTCAATGTAAGGGTGGGGTCGTCTGGACCCCATAGGATAGCACAAGGGGTAAGGTGTGCGCACTGGCACATTGCTGACTGCACCATGCTGCATGCATGGGGTATGCAGGGTGCCTGTATAATGTCCACACAAACCCCAATCTGCTGTCGGATTTCTTCCTTTTTAACAGTCAGGCTGTGTGGAATAAGCGTGCACTCATCACTTGAACAGCTATAATGGGCTCCGTGCGAAGTACGCACATTTTGGAGGGTTAAAAAAAAAAAAAAGGTCAAATTTCATACGGTGTGCCTGGATATCACCTACTTCACCCTTCTCATGTTGTTTAGGTGTTCCCTATGACCAGTCACCTGCAGCGTGCCAGTAGAAAAAAAAAAGGTACATGAAAACGTTTTGCTCTTCAGGCTCACTGAAGGTCTTAATCACACCTATCCTTCAACAGCTTCACTGGCTACCCATCCCATTCTGCATTCAATACAAAATCTTGCTCGACACATTCAATGCCTTTCACAACCTTGCACCTCCATATCTCTCTGACCTCCTTCATATCTCCATTCCTGCTCGCTCCCTCCGCTCCTCTTCTTCTATCCAGTTTTCTGTCCCTTCTGCCCGTCTTGTCACCATGGGGAGCCGGGCATTCAGTTGCTCTGCTCCCCGGCTTTGGAACTCACTCCCCCCTGACCTCCGCAACACTGACACACTCCCACATTTCAAATCAAAGCTAAAAACTCATCTTTTCCAAATGGCCTATTCACTTTAACATTAACCTTTTCACCTTTTTATATATTTTTTATTTAATTTTGTATTTATTTAAATTGTTGTTGTTTTAAGTGTTTATTGTATTTTATACTGTATACATGCTGTGCGGCGACCTTGAGTGCCCAGAAAGGCGCCTTATAAATAAAATGTATTATTATTATTATTATTATTATTATTAATGTTCCGGCTGGCTGCCGTACAGGTGTTCCCATTTTTTTCGCCTGCAGATATCCCACCTGTAAGTCCTTTTTTGACTAACCGTCGTCTTTTTGTGTCCGTCATTTGCAGTTTTTTGACTCATTAGGCGTTCAAATTTTAGTGTAATGGACTGGAAAAACTCCCAAAGTTGATGTAGGGGGTTTCATTCTTTTAATTAAACCTAAATAAAAGCAACACTGGGAAATATTTTGCAAAGTTCTATGTAAATGAGACTCACAGTTTTATGAGGCACACCAGCTCAGCGCCACACAACCAGTGATTTCAACAATGTTGAATTGTAAACATAACCTTTTTCTAACACTCCACTAAAAGGTCATATCTGTATAACCAGGAAATCCTTTCATTTATTTCTCAATCTCTCATGTACTAAGGTGCATAAAGTGCTGAAGGATTTTCTAACAGTCTGAAGACAGACAACCAATTTGAATCAAGTGAGCTGCTGCTCAACTATTATTACCAAAATGCACAAGATGAAGGATCGGCGTCCGGGTTTAAAATAGCCGCATTGCACCCGGTCACCCTTTATCTGCAGATACGACTGCTCCAAACACCACTTCACCCCCCGCCTGCACTGCCATTACCATGTCAGCATGAAGTCATTGTCTGAGCCAAGCCTGATGATGTCATTTCCTTCATAAACAACTCCAGCTTCCTTTTGAGGGTCCATATCTGCTGAGTTAGTCCTTTGACTGCTCCCGAGGGACCCTTCCCCTCCCCTGACCTACATCTTAAATCAGAATTAAGTGTCATTTATTTTCTACAGCCTTTTGGCACGATCTTCTTTCTTCAGTGCAGGTTTTGTTGTGTGTGAAAAAAGGACTGTGGGAGCACGAAGAACATAAAGAATTCCTCTTTTTTTCCTCACGACTTGAAGCATCAAAGTGTGGTGGATCCGTACAACGATCGCACAACTTATGCCCCAGTTTAGACTCACAATGTGGCAAATTCTGCCGATTTATCCAAACATACATTGCACTTGTGTAAATAAGCTAGGTAAGGAGAGCGATCACAGCGGGAAATGCTTTTTTTCTTTCAAGGTTTTATGGAGTAAAGCACAGCTGTAGCCTGGCTGCCTGCAACAACATGGGCTGGGTTGTTGAATTTAGCCAATGTAATCACAATCTAGATGAGCTTTAAAGCTGCTGGTTGTTGGTTGGGAGAAAATAGCCCTATTTTGCTTTGCCAAATCCCCTCCTTGCTTGTTTTTTTGTTTTTGTTTCTCATGGAAGTTTGATATGGGTTCAAAGTTTGGGGCCGCTACACACCCATGCGCCCTAACAGTTTTCCACCACATGTGTTATCAGCTGAGCCATGAATGTGGGAAAGCCCCACAGGCGGAGTGACATCATGGCCCGCGGAAAACTGGATATATATTTGAGCACACCAGGGTTCAGCTGGGAGAGTGAAGGAAATGGGAGAGACTGCTGAAAACAGCAGAAAGCAATGCAAACAAAGATCCACATTGTCCCACGGATTTATGGACCTCAGTCCAGGCAATTCAAAAAAGTGCAAAAGTTTGCTTCTTACTCAAATATTTGAGATTTTTCTACAACTAACAAAAGTGGGCTGACAACTTCCAAGGATTGCTTCAGTAAAATATATTTTTTAACTCTCATATCATCAGCTGTTTCATACTTAGATGTTTGAGCAGCAAAAAAAAAAAAAAAAAAACTCTCCAGCATATGCTATCAGTTTAGCTGCAATTAGCCAAACCCAATGACACATTTTATAGTTTAAGTAACACACATGGGTGGAACCGAGAATGACTGGAAAATGACTGAACATGAACATAAAGCAAAATAATGGAAAAAATAATGGCTACAGTTTGTATTTTTATGACGGCGCGCTGTAATTCACTCTCAACCGAGGCTTCGGCCTGTCGGAGGGAATGCTGGTCCTGTCAGTTGTAGGTGCTGGAAAGGAGAAGGTGTCCTCAGGACAGAGAGTTTGGGTTCGTGCAACAAAAGGCAAAATTGTAAAAGTGTTACCAGTGGTCTTTCAATTATGATTGTTCTTTTAAGCCCAAATTTAAATTTAAAAAAAAACTGTTTTGTTCTAGGACATAGTTTCTGCATAGCGCCAGGAGTTCATTGGAAATTCAGTCTGGGATCAATGGCACAGAACAACCCCGCCCCCCTTCCCGGCAACCTTAACTGGGAGCTATCTGTTTACACTTTCTCCCGCTAGCTTACAGCTCCTCACAAACCCAAAATAACAACAAGCACAGTTTTGAGCTGTACAGCGTACTGTAAAAGGATCTAGTTGTCTAGTGGATGCATCAGAATGGAGCAGAGCTCCAAAGAACCCTGGTTTTTCCATAGGCCAGTCCTACACACAGCCAACTGAGCTGCTCAGCTGCTCTGGTTTGGGTAAGGGTAAGTTATAACCCTTGTGCTATCCTAGGCACTTTGACATTGGGAGTTGGGTCATCTAGACCCACTAAACAGTGCTCTGAACCTTTTTTCTTCAATGATTTGTGATCTTCACTGGGGCCCATGGATTACATGAAATCTTTCCACCTTTATCCACCTTTGTCATGGTAGGGAGAACACGTCAATGTAAGGGTGGGGTCATCTAAGATAGCACAAGGGTGCCTAGGATAGCACCAAGGTTAAAATGTCAACTTCCGGCCGATGTTGTCAGTCTGTATCGAGGTCCCCCTAAAAAAATGCATGTTGAAAACACCATTTTCATCGAAATGGGTCTTTCACAAACAACTGGCTTTATTAATTATTCAGAAAAAAAGTTTCCCTTAAATCTGGTTTCTAATGACTAGGGAAACCTGTTATTCTAAGACAAACTTCTAGAAAACAAAATCATCTCATTCCAAAATCCAATTAGCCTAACAAAAGCTCCTGACACTCAGCGTTTGACTCTCACATGAGAGGAGGAGCTGGATGGCGGAAGAGATAGGTCAGACATGATGCAGTGGATGTATGGAAACCTGGCAACTGGATGGAGGCTCATTCCTCGCAGAACCAGGTTTGTCTTAGAAAATCTGTAACCTAAAATCACACGAAGTCTTGTGTCTGATGTTCAGATGAATTCCTTCCAGTGTAACCCTTGTGCTATCCAAGGCACTTTAACATTGGGAGTTGGGTCATCTAGACCCACTAGACAGTGCGCTGAACCTTTTTTCTTCAATGATTTGTGAACCTCACTGGTGTCCATGGATTACATGAAATCTTTCCACCTTTATCCACCTTTGTCATGGTAGGAAGAACACGTCAATGCAAGGGTGGGGGATAGCACAAGGGTTACACAGGTTTGAAAGCTCACATAAGGTGAAGAAATGTTCAGCAACAGCCATCTAATCAAACCAAGTCCAGAAGCCTAAATTCACAAATGTCCTCAAACTCCCTAAAAACCCAGTTACGCCCCTAACCTTCACTTTTAGGTTCATGCCACAAAAATACAGTTCGGTCTTAAGGGTTCTAGTGATAAAGTTTCTTCAAACACCCAAGTGGTAGAGGCCATTGTTCCAGTCTATCCACAGACTAAATTACAGTTATATATAACTTTACCAGGATTTTTTATTCTTTTTCTAACTGCTGATAGTAACTTCTTAACCTCAGATTCAGAATTGTATATGAGATCCTTCAACATGTGACACATAAAAAAAAAAGTTGTCCTTTTTGTTTGTGCTAACATTTCATGGTATTTCTGTGTACTCAGCATTTTTCCATCCCTTCACTGAGCAGCAAATATGAACGCCCTTTTTTTCTAGCTTCTTATACAGATAAAATACAAAAGATTATGAAAAACTAGATTTAATGCACAGACGAAAAACTCCAAAAACTGTAAACAAGCATACGAAAAATAAATATAAATGAAAACATGAACAGTAACAAATGTTTAATTAGCTGTAATTGACTTAGATCTAACTAAATAGCTTTTCTAATTCTTTAGCGTCAGCAGAGTTCAAACACAGAAAAGATGGAGGTAAGTTTATTCCACCATTTGGGGGCAATTGCTTAAAAGGAATGTTGGTGTGTGTGTGTGGGGGGGATCACCAGCAACCTTTGATCTGAAGACTTCAGGCTGTGAGTGGGAGTATAAAGGCCAATGAATCAAAGATGTGGAACGCAGTTTGACCACGCAGGAGAAAGACAGAAAAGCTAGAAATCAATTGGGATGAAGACTTCACCGAACGGCATCATCATGGTTTTTAAAAGCTCAACACACAAAGATTTAAACTCCACACTTAAAAGGGACATCTTGCTTTTCTTCTTCTCCTTCTTTTATTTATTTTTTTAAACATATAACTGACACGGCGGAAGAGCAGACAAGTGGTTGAGCAAACGATGTGATGGGTTGGCATCCTTCTAGGAACTGTCAGCTTCTCTGCTTGTCTAAATCTCTCAAAGAAAGCCATGTGAGAAGGCTGACATCATTCCAGAACAATAGCTGGCGTCTTGAATACTCTGGTGGAAAACTGACATGCGTCCAGGAGGAGGGAAAGATGACAGCGGAGAAAATCACTGCACCCAGCGCAACAGAATGCCAGCTGGTTGGCATTCTGGAAATGAACAGAGAGGGTTTTATTTTGGAAGAGCAGCCGCCGCGTCAGAGATGCGGTCCACAAACTTTGACTGCCAGAGTTCAAACATTCTTCCTGAAACTCTGCCAGACATCACAGCGTGCTGCTTCAAAAGCAAAGTCATTCATAATTGTCCACCTAATGACTTTATTCTACTTTTTGGCGATATGGTTTTTCCTAAATAGCGGCAGAAATTCTTATGCTACATGTAAAACCAGCATGTGTCACGTGTTGAAGAACACGCTGAACACGGGTTCTTGAACACATTTTTAGCATATGGTGTTCACACTGGAATGTCGCCACCTGATGCTAGTGTGTGTACTCACAGTTGGAATAGTTTTGGTGTCAAAGTGGTGCATAACTAACAAATCTTGTTTCAGGCTTTTTCTTTCACAGCTCTATTCCGATTTATGAAAGACTTCATATCATATCATTGTGGCCAGGCACAAAGCATAATTATTGATTTCTCCTTCATGATCAATTTTCAAATGGTTGGTACCTCAGTAATTTAACCATGTGTCAACCATCTGGTTTAAATGCCAACGCTCGTTGCATTATGTAACAACCCAAAAACTGACCTAAAAACTTGTATAGCGGCGGTTGAATGCAAGAGTTGTGACTGTGGAAGCCGGAAACATGCATATACGTGCATTTATATAGACTTTTCATTGAAATAGGTCGCTTGAATGCAGACCTATTATTTGCTTTAAATAACGTTAAACTCTTAGGGGAAAGACAGGGGTTGCCTTTGTTATTTTATTTTAAAACAGTTTTTCCAAGAAAAAAAGGACACAGTGTAGAAATTTCACTAATACATTTCTAAATAAAAAGAAATTTACATCATATTTATCTCACAGAATTATGATTTCCTCTTCTTCAGAACTTCAGAAATTTCTGTCATTCACTTCTATATAGTGGTGGTTTTTTGCACTGATGCATCATGGGTCAGAACATTTTTTGTTGAATGATAGCATGGGGTGAAGATTTGACGTGTCGTGCATTTGTCATCCTATTGTGTCCTTAGATGGCTGTATGCGTCTGCTCTGACTCATCTAAGCCACCAGGAGGTCTAAAGAGAAAACACTTCATTGTTGGGTGAGTCAAAGCATGTGACTCATTAGCTTCTACATGTTACTGAAATGATTGGATTGAAATCTTTGTTTAAAAGAAAAGTACAGTTGTGTTGCAACTCTGTCATGCTGTGTCAAAGTTTTCATATCTGAGCAAGGTGAGCAGCCTTGCCACTGAAGGCCACATTCTTCATGTCCTGAGATGACATAGTTATTATGTGACTTGATATTTGGCTCATTCACAGTTCTGAGTCTGACGCTGAGTGTTTATGAAATTTACGAGGAAGAAGAACTCCATGTCTGCTAGCGGAGCTTAGCACATAGTGTAGTTCGCCATTCTGCACGTCAGTCAAGTGAGGTACATTTGAGCGAGGATGTAGCTTAAGTCTGTCTGTCGGTCGGTCGGTCGGTCGGTCGGTCCGTCCGTCGGTCCGTCCGTCGGTCCGTCCGTCCGTCCGTCCGTGTCCTGCAACCTACTCACTCTTATGTCTAAATCAGGGGTGCCCAAAATGTTGATCACGGTCAGCCGGACATATTGGACACCCCTCATTTAGACAATATTCATAAATATACAGACTATAACAGCACAAAGTCAAGAACTAAGAAAGAGTCACTGCAAAATCGGCTGCTGCAAACGCTCTTAGGATAAACCCGTCACTCATTATCCATCTTTTTTGTCTGTAATGTCCTCACTCCCTCATTTCTCCAGTTTCCATGAAACACAATCAGCCACAAGTCAACACCGAATGACTCCAAACAGGCTGCATTATTGCTCTAATTAAGCTGTAATAAGCCCTTATTAAACGGCCGCAGGCCTCGTTAGGCAGTTCATTAAGCCATTTCATCTTTTTACTCCTTCATTAAGTCTCCTTTCTTCCCTCTTTCTTTCTCAGGGAGTGTGGGAGCGGAGAGGTCTGGGAGATCACGACCTTAATTCTCCCCAAGACAGAGGATTTAATTAAGACTGAAGGATTCCTCACTGACTCCAGACCTCTACAATAAAACTATAATAGGGACATGGATTGCACAGGTGAGGCACTGCTTTACTGTTTGGCAATATACACTAATAAGCTTTTTCATTACAGTAACACTGTTTCCTTCATGATCTCATTATAGGTTGTTACAGGTTTAAAACATGAAACTGATATACAAAGAATTTAGGGGAGTTTTAGAAAGACAAACACTGCTATTTTATTTGACTTTGGTTTTGTTTGATAAAAATCATAAAATATTAGATCACTGTTACAACAGCTTTTAATTTCTATACGGACAGGTTTCCTACAGTGACAGATGACAAGCCAGTTGCAACAGTTCAAAACGGTGCTAATTCAGTTACATCTCGGCTGTTTACACTTTAAAGCTGGATATGCTGACTGGTTCATTCATAAACCTGCCGAGCAACTCTGGCGGGGAAAAAAGAAGACGGAGTCATCAAAGTGGGAAAGAAGCCCACGCTGCCAAACCAGATGCTCAGAGGCTTTCTCACTGTCTGTTCTGTGTTCACTGACAAATCCGAGCTAGAACTGAGTATAACCCTTTTGCTATCCTGTGTCTTGGAGGCACATTAACGTTGGGAGTGGGGTCATCTGGACCCCACATGATAGTGCGCTGAACCTTTTTTCTTCAATGATTTGTGATCTTCACTGGTGTCCATGGATTACATGAAATCCTCTCCACCTTTATCCACCTTTGTCACGGTAGGGAGAACACGTCAATGTAAGGATCGGGTCATCTGGACCCCACAAGATAGCACAAGGGATAAAGGAACACCAAAAAGCCTTACTTAAAACAAAAAAAAAAAAGAACAACAGCACGCCTTATTTTATATCTGGATGAATTAAGGTTGTGTTGAAGCGATTTTGAGAGGCACAAGGCACACGGTGTGTGGAAATGTCTGTTTCTTGAGTGATACAAGCAACGTTGGGTGTTACTGTGAGTACGCTAACGTTAACAGTGCCAGACTGTTTTTTTTTTTTTTACATGTCTTGAGTCTAGTCAAAGTCAAGTTTATTTTAGCTGTATCTGTCTGTTTTTTTTTACATGTTGCTTTACATGTTGTTTTAGAGTCACAGGAGTTGTAAATACGCTGTTACGGCTACCGTGTAACGGTTCCGGACTGGTTTTCTTTTTACATGTTACCAACAAGGTTGGGAGTTTGTGTGGTCACAGCAACGTGTGCTTTAGCGGTATCAGTCTGTTTTTCTCACTTGTTGCAAACAAGATTATGAGTTTTGTGAATATTCTAACGTGTAGCGGTGTTATAGTGTTTTTATTTTCTTTTTTGTATAAAAAACAAACAAAAAAAACTAAAAAGGTGGGAGCTTGGGTATGCACAGGAACATTTGTTCTATCAGAATCTTTTTTTTTCTCATGTTACAAACAAGGTTAGCATTATTGTAAAGATGCTAACACGGCAAACGTGTCGGACTGTGTTATGAACACGGTTGTTAGTGTAGTCACAGTAACATTTGTTTTAGCGGTATCACTATTTTGTTTTACTTGTTGCAAACAAGGTTGGGAGTTACAGGTTTTGTTGATGCGCTAACATCTAATGTGGCTAATGTGTAGCGTGTTACTAATAAGTTTTAGAATAATTATGAACGCAGTTATCCGGTGTGCTTTGACATAAGTTCAAAAATAGACCATTTACTGCCTCACAATGTCTGTTTTTTTTTTTCTCTTAGATTTTTGTGGTTATATTTATTCCTTACTTGTTGTTACACTAAAACCAAGTTTTCTATGACTCCAAACCAATTTTCCTAAAAAAAAAAAAAGCAAGTATAAATACAAGTTAAAAAAAAACTGCACATATAAAACACCTGCATGTTTAAGGTGGGGACTTCCTGCTTTGGCGTGAATTTTCTTTTTTTTTGGGGTGGCCTTCCTGTAGTTTCACATGCCATTAAACAACATCTGACAGTGTCTGCTGGTAGCAGTCCATTCTTCTTTTAGTCCATTTGTTCTTTTCCAGCTCACCCATTACAAGATTTCCCTTTCAGCTTTAAACAGATTGGACATAGGTTTAAAGTTGACAGGACTGAGACTTTACTAGGTTATTGGGGTCCTTTATTTATTTATTTTTTTTACATTTTTGGACAACGTTTAGCATTTGTTTGGGTCATTACTCAATAAAGCATCCTCACAACAGTATGTTTTTACCTTGTTTTAGCATGAAAACTGTGTTTTCAAACTTACCAGGCTTCAAGTTTATTTTTTTTCCCAATGACCCTAAACAACCAAAGCTTTATCTCATCTCATCTTATCTCATTTTTTAGTGTTCAGTAATTGTTTAATCAGTTTACCTTCTTGTCAGTAGCAAAGTTTAGCTTTTCCTGATGGAATAGAACCTAGAAACATTCATCCATGAAACTGCAATTAGCTGAAGCAACAGTTAAATGACAATATATAGTTGTCTGTCAGATAATCCGCAGCAACTTGGAAATTACCTCTGGTGCAAAACACTTCTAAAGAGTGAAGGCAAACCAAAGGGAGGGAAGGATTTAGCTGCTGTGTATTGTGGGATAAACAAAAGCCTATCACAGATTTGAGGTGTGACTCAAGAAACACCATAGATGTACAGTCAGAAAGTGTGGAGTCGTTTTTCAAAACATGACAATCCAAGGACATTGGCTATTGTTGGGTTTACCCATTTTTTTTTATTACATTGTATTATACTAACATTTGGGAGCTGGCTTAGCTCGTGCTGGTTTGCGGCGCCTTCCGTCCGTGAATCCAGGGTTCGACTCCGGGCTGCTCCCTGTTCCCTTCTCTACCTCTGTGCCGGTTCCAAGCCCGGTTTGAGAAGGTTGCGTCAGGAAGGGCATCCGGCGTAAAACATTGCCAAATTTACCATGCGACTTGTTCGCTGTGGCGACCCCTGATGGGAGAAGCCGAAAGTGGAAGAAGATTATACTAACATTTAAAAGTGCTTTTCTGCGCAAAATGTTTCCCTTAATATCATCTACCATAAGTGTCTCAGGACTTAAAATAGGCCAATCCAGTCTGTGAGAAACGGCGGTGAGACAAGACAGACACAGCAGCTGAACAGAAATAGAACACATGAGCTAACATAAATCCACAACAACAAAGACAGGAAGTGTGAGAAAAACAGAGTGAGGCAGAGGGAGAATCATGGGGTTTCGGACATCTGCAGACTTCAGGAAACTCAATCACTTCCTGGTTGAGATGGTAGGCTGTACCTGTGTGTGTTGTGAAAGCATGTCAGGTTTCACCCACACACATCTACTGAAACAGAGACAGGTGAAGGACAGCCTTTCTGACTTCTGCAAGGATATGTATTCCCTATAGTTATTATTCCAACTTACTCCCCTTTTTTACAAACTCCAATCGCGTGCACACGCACACCGTCGCAAACACACATAGTCACGAGCACTCACCCACCCACACACACACTCACCAGAGGATCAATGTGGACACGGTCTCTTCTTGTCACCAACGCAAACATCTGTCACCTCAGCAGGATACAGACACCTAGTAAACACACAGTTGTGCGCATAAAAATACACACATGATCTCTGTGTCTGGATCCCTATAGGTATATAATCCACACACAGAGTCGTACATCCTTGACTTCAGAGGACATTAAATTGACTTAAGGCACCTACAGGCTGTGAAATTTCAGCAATCCTATAAGTTTATTGCAAGTCACGCTGTGCAGCATGGATCTAATAAACCTGCCTACGCCATTGCGTTTGATATATATAGACGGTACTGTGATGATACCCTCTGAGCTATGCGCTGCAACTCAAGACTGCAATTCCCTTTGTACTTTTTTTCTTTGTGTGACATCTTCCTTCATGATAACAGCTGGAAATGGAATAATGGAAGCAAACCTCAGCTGGCTCAACGCAACAGATCCAGGAACTCTGTCCCAGATTCGGGGTGTTTTCTAAACTGTTACAGCAGTTAGTTATTGCAGAGGGTCTTAGAGTGCAAAAAATCTTACAAGAAGCCAATTCTATCGTCATTTTTTATTGAATAATGTCCAAATGGGTCTTAACCTTTTCAGTGATTATGTTTTACTGTAAGCAGCCACCAAAACACTTATTTCCATACTGAAATGTCCTCACTGAACTATCCATTAATTACAACAAACACTTAGACACATGTCCCTCAAGACTCCCAGGGGGAGGCCTTTAGGCACTACCAGCAGACATTGTCAGATGTTGTTTAATGGCATGTGAAACTACAGGAAGCCCCCCCCCAAAAAAAACAAAACAAAACAACAACAACTAAACTTCATGCCAAAGCAGGAAGTCCCCTCTTCAATCAGGCAGGTGTGTTTATGCATGCAGTTTAAGAAAAAAAAAAAAAAAAAAAAATTTATTTACTTATTTACTTCTAGGCAACAGAATGCTTTTTTTTTTTTTTTTAAGGAAAATTGGTATGGAGTCATGGAAAAATAGGTTACATCTAGTTTCCACTCAGCTCATTTAAGTGTAACAGTAAAGTAGATATCTAACCACTAAATAACTAAGAGAAAAAAAAACACCCAAAAGAAACAGATTATAACCCGCATCGTCAATAAATGGTCTTATTTTGAACTTGTGTCAAAGCACACCGAATAACTGCCTTAACAGATATTCTGAAAACGCTGGTCAGGTTAAAAGCTTTAGTGTACGCACAATGCCTAAAACTCCCTAACTTGTTTGTAAGACATGAAAAAACAGACTGATACCAATAAAATAAATGTTACTGTGAATACGTTAACTACCAGCCTTGTCAGTAACACGTAAAAATAAAACAAAACCCAGTCCGACACCACTTAAAGTCAACCGTGTTAGCAAAACTACATTAACACCTAAACCTTTTTGCAACAATTTCAAAAAATAGACGCACACGCTTAAACAAACAATACTGTGACTACGCTGACTCCCAATCATAGTAAAATGTGAGGAAAAACACCGTTTGACATTGCTATTAGCCGTGTTAACTTATCTATATGAACAACCAAACTTGATTGCAACATGTGAAAAAACAGACTGATACCACTAAAATAAATGTTACTTTGACTATGTTAACTACCGACCTTGTTAGTAACACGTAAAAATAAAACAAAACCCAGTCCGACACCACTAAACGTTAGCCGTGTTAGCTTATTTACATTAACACCTAAACTTCTTCAACATTTAAAAAAAACAGACGCACACTGCTAAAACAAATGTTAGTGTGACTACGCTGACTACCAATCATATTAGTTAAATGCGAGGAAAACAACGTTTTTTAGCCGTGTTAGCATATATATATATTAAAAACCAAACTTGATTGCAACATGTAAAAATAAGACTGACACCGATAAAATAATTGTCACTGTGACTACTCTAACCCCAAGCTCTCTCTTAGTAACGTAAAAAAACCCAACACTCCGACACTGTTACTCGCTAGCTGTATTAGCTATTTACAACATCACTCAACTTAGTTTGCAACTCATAAGAAAATAAACATTTTGACAGAGCTCAGTGTACCTCTCAAAATCATACCAAAATCAGTAAGAACCAGAACTAATCCATATATAAAGCACTCCAAATTATTGGTGTGTTTTTTAATTAATGCATTTAAGTATGCCTTATAGTGCGGGAAATACAAAAGCGTCAGGCCCAATAGAGTGATACTGTCATTTATTTTAACTATTCCAGTTCAGTTAAATATTTCCACTTATTTTTGTAAATGCATGCTTTGTGTCCATTTTTTTAATATTTTTTTTCCAGCAGTTAAAGTACATACAAACACAGCTGATGCTATCTGATAAACAGCCACCCACATGCAGTCAGGCACACAAGGAAGTGCTGGTTTGGACGTTATGCAAAACCATAGCTCCTGCAAAGGAAGGCACATGAGAAGCACACACACTCACTTATCTGTCAAGTGATTAGTTACACAATTAGAAGTAGGAGTTTTGTTAAAAAGCAGAAGCTCCATCAGTTTGTATCTTTATGCGGGGAGAAATGAAACTTGAGAAACGGCTCAAACCGCCTGTGAGTGGATCCGTTTTATCCTCTGCTGCCACAGCTGAACAGCGCTTTGAGCGTTGTACTGCAAACAAACAGAGGGAGATGACTGGTATTTATCCAACAGTCGTTCCGCTTTCAAATCTGCTATTTTGGGGGAGACCTTTGGACAAATGGTGAACCCACAAGACCTTGTTGGCTAAGTGAGGCAGCCTTTTTAGCTGGGTGTTTTTAATTGGCTGTAATTGTAGCTGTAGTCTGCTCAGTTGAGACAATCAAAGACAAGAAATTACAAGACCTCGGTGACCAGCCCTGAGGGGACAACTTCAGACCGTGAAACATGCACGCACAAGCACACAACACATGCACATGTCACCCACTCATTTCCTGTGTGCTTCATGTAAGACAGTCTTTCTTCCTTCTCTTCTGTTTGGAGGGGAAGTGCAAGTGTAATGACTTTTCCTCTGCGTCACCAACAGAACATGTGCGGGGCAAACAGCCGCGCTGCACACGTTCACATGTGGGATGGTTTGCATTCATGCATGAGCGTGTGACGAGCTCGATTGTCGTTGCGGGGTTGGACGTAGACGACATACGGTCTCCTCAACGTCTTTGAGAAACTTCGTGTTGACAATCGCTGTTGTTTCCAAGAAAAGTTGCGAGCGTGTATGTGTTCCCAGGATGAGTGCTTTTACTAACCCTCCAAAATAAAAAGAGCCTGTCGATTCACTTTGTGCATTTAATGCAACAGCCTTCACTTTTGAGTACTGTATGTACGAGCGTACGGCGCACATTTCCAAGTACTTTTTCTGTATGTTTCTTGTAAACAGCTACCACTGAGGCCTCATGCAGGGTGTAAAAAAACAACTGTTTCTGTTTCTGTGAGTTTGGGTGTGCGCTGCTCACCGCTTCTGTGTCGGCTGTATCAATATTTTATTTCTTGGGAATTAATATGTACCGAGTTGGATTTCAGTCAGAATCTGTTCTGGTAATGTGCCATGAAGAATTAATGATACCTGCTGACAGTACGGCTATCGATTTTCACTGTCCCACTACATTATTGTAAAGCTTTGAATGAATTACAGTTCAGCTCCTAAAAGTTTAATAATTCGGAGCTTCATCAATAATTCTCGTGTTTTCACAAGAAGCAGGAATGCAAAGAACAGAGCCGTTACAGCGACTTCGGTCACAGGCAAACATATTTACAATTGTGGATCATTTTTCCCATTTCCCAAAAGTAATCAGTGTCCACAATGTGGAGAATAGTAACAGGAAGAAAAGGTTATGAACACGCAAACTGGATTACATTAACGTGTCAAAAAAGTCCTTAAAAAAAAAAACGAACTTGGGAAATAGTAATAAAGGGGTCATAATAAAGGTTTTTCTTTTACTTCCTGCTGTTCAAAACCATGTAAGACTGCTGCGCCTCTTTGAGATGATCAGAAGTGAATTTAGAGAGTGGTGTTTTCTAAATTGTTGGTTTTGAGCTCCTTTATCCGTTGTGCTATCCTAGGCACTTTAACATTGGGAGTTGGGTCATTTAGACCCACTAGACAGTGCCCTAAACGTTTTTTCTTCAATGATTTGTGATCTTCACTGGTGTCCATGGATTACATGAAATCTTTCCACCTTTATCCACCTTTGTCATGGTAGGGAGAACACGTCAATGTAAGGGTGGGGTCATCTAAGATAGCACAAGGGTTAAGGATTCTTTAACTCTTTAAGTTAATATACGCATATGACTATAATGCTCTTTAGTTGTTCCATTCTTTTATGTAACAACAAAAACAAAACAACCAGCAATTATTGACATAATTTTTCAGTCACCCAAAACGGTCTTTTTATTTCCATTTATAGTCAACAATTGCTGTGGTTACCTGGACAAAAGTAATCAAAATTCGGCATAAAAATGCGTCATGTAAACATACCGTTCAGAATACTCTGCCCCGATCAGACTCATTCGGATCAAACTTTCCTTCCGATCGAGATAGGTGGGTTATGTCGATTGTTGATCAGATCGGGATGCATATCAATAATTTATTCCGATTGTGGGTCATTACTGCGCCGGCTTTTACGTCACGCGTAGACGGGTGTGGCGTTCCAGAGGAGGCTTTGGAGCTCCAAAGCGCTAAAATCCAAATGACACAAATGAACCCAAAAGTCGATTTAGCAACTGAAGTGAAATAAATATTTTTTGTGTCTGCAAGACTTGTTTTCAGTAAAGTTACCTCTTAGGTGTAGCTTTAAAGCAAAACCAAAAACAAACCACAAGTAAACCGAGATTTCAAATTAAATCAGAAATTAAGCCAATCATGTTTCAAAGAATAAACATAATTCAGAAAACAACAACAACAAAATCCTGGAATGTGGAAATAACAAAGAAAAGAAAACAACCGATTGAGGAAACGGAAAACGGTATCAGACTATAACATGAAGACTGTCATGATCTGTTGAGTAATCCAGTCAATTTTTAAGATCTTAACTCATTTTTTCCCCCCTTTTTTTATTTGTTTAATTCAGTAATGAAGAGGTGAAAGCTGTGAGATTTTTACTTTAAAAAATTAATCCACAGGTTTTTCCACAAGAACAGAAACATTTAGAATCAGGGCTTTAAAGTGCACTGATTCAAATGAATTCATGCATCTGAAAGTATCGAACATCAGGGTAGCACATTTCTTTTAGCCATAGCTTTTTATACCTTCAACTAATGAGGACAAAAACTTGTGTTAATTAGGTTCCAGTATTATTTTCATCCATCTGTTCCATCCATCCATCTTCAGACTAAGCTGAATCCCTTTAGGGGGTCACAGGGTTGCTGGAGCCTATCCCAGCTACTGTTGGGTGAAGGGAGGACACATTGAACAGATTGCTAGTCAGTTGCAGGGCCACACTCTCATATGCACTCCTAGGGGCAATTAAGAGACACGGATCGACCCACAACCCATGTTTCTGGACTGTGGGAGGAAACCGGAGAAAGCCCCACATGTACAAAGAGAACATGCAAACTCCACATGGAAGGGTCCTAGCTGGGATTCGAACCATTTTTGGTCTTCGTGTGAGGCAAGGGCGTCAACCACTACACCAATATTGGCCAATGTGCTTTGAGTGTTGTACCAAATAAACAACCCCCTCCCCATTTTGTCCAATGCTGGACAGGCTGCTGGTCCACAAAACACAAAAAAAATGAGACAAAACCACTGAGGTCAATCTAAAATGTTCAGACTATCAAAGTAAATGAAACCAAGTACGGATTTAAGTAAAAAATGAGAGAAATCTGGAATATCTTTAAAATATCCATGGAAAAAATTTGTCCACACAGAAAGTTTAGAACATTTTGCTGTTGTTATTACAAAAGCGGTTCACAATAAAGGCTGTACATTTCTGGCCACCAGAAATGAGAGAGGATTTAGAAAATGAAACAAGTTTGGTAAAGCTTGTGCTATCCTAGGCACTTTAACATTGGGAGTTGGGTCATCTAGACCCACTAGACAGTGCTCTGAACCTTTTTTCTTCAGTGATTTGTGATCTTCACTGGTGTCCATGGATTACATGAAATCTTTCCACCTTTATCCACCTTTGTCATGGTAGGGAGAACATGTCAATGTAAGGGTGGGGTCATCTAAGATAGCACAAGGGTTACACCAAAGAACTAAATCTCTTAAGTTGTTCACACCAAACCCAATTCGCACGTCAGGGGCGTCCAGTTTCAATGATGAGTGAATGTACAGACGTAAACAGAGGTGATACGGCGTGATTTGAACGTCAGCCAAAGTCCATTGGTCTGGCAGCAGCATGTTTTGGGCACTTTGGCGTAGCAATTAGATCAAATATCTGAACTTTGACAAAGTAGATGCGTTCCTTAAACTAATCAGAGACTTAGCTTTTGCCTTTGACGCATCGATGATGTGATCAGTCCAAAACCGACATGGAGAAGAACCTGATTCTCCTGAACTTTACAATGTTTTTCTTTCTTTGCATGGAGTTTGTGAACACATTTTTGGATACGCGCTTCATCCAACGGGAATTTGACGCTCATATCGCATTGGGTTTGAACGCAGCATTAGCTTTTAGCATTTGTTGATAGCTTGTGTTGAAAAGTCGGACACCGCAAGCCTCTTTGGTGGATTTTATTTACAACGGCCTGAGTGAAAGGTACGTCCTGAGTTCAACATCCACACAAGCAACACGTGGTAAGAATTAGCTCCCCTCCCTCCCACCCTGGGCTCTGCTGCTGTCTGTGGCTCTTCGCCCCCCCCCCCCTCCTCCATCTGCCCTCCGCTTCACCAGCGGAGGCTGAGCTGAGTTCATCTGAGGTCAGACAGACTGGAGTGGTGAGGGACGTATCCTTTTTCTCTTTCTTCTTTTGCGCATTGAAGTTGTTACAAATGTAACTAAGGACGTTTGGGCAAATATTATAAAAAGTTAGTTCTGTTTCAACTACCCGGTTAAAAATAATCTGTTATTTTCAGGAAACTCTGCACTGACCCAGACATTCTCAGGATAAACTCCAAAGTCACAGGCAGGAAGCTGATACTTTCCCAGACCTTTTTTTCTTTTTTTTCTTGGTCTGTTCCAATGATTCGGTAGCTTCCTCCAAAGACTAATAATACAACAGCCCCATTGTGCAACATTTCATTTCCCCTTGCCCGATTTAGCAAACGAGAAGGCTTTGCATGCAATCTTTCCCCTTGTAGTGTGATTAGCTGAAGTTTTAACTGTCCTATTAGATTAGATTAGATTAGATTGTCACACCACATTACAATAGTGTGCCAGTGAAGTCTGGCACCGAAGAACGTGCTTACACAGATAACTGTTTTCATGCATTTAGACCTGTCTTTCTTTTTTTTTTTTGGTTATATCTCATTTTGGTGGTAAGAAATCTCTTCTCTTCAGCTGTGACACAAATAAATAAAGCGTTGGAGTTAAAATGCACAGATATATTTAAAAAAAAGTGCAGGTCAGTCAAGCTATGACACTTAAGCAATCATTTGTGTACCTTTGTTGAACAGAAGTACAAGGTAGCAGGCGCATTAAACCAGGATTACATTGTCAAATACATTTATCCAATTAGAAACACCAGATGAAATTCACATTTATTTACTGTTAGAGTGAATGGGAAAAGTTTCTCGTCTTCGAACAGTCAATTCATTAAATTCTGATTTGCTATCTAGCCCTTGTGCTAGATCCCAACCATGATAAAGGTGGATAAAGGTGAAGAGGATTTCATGTAATCCATGGACACTAGTGAAGTTTACAAATGAAGAAAAAAGGCTCAGCGTACTGTCTTGTGAGGTCCAGATGACCCAACTCCCAATGTTTGGCACACTTGCCAGCAAAGTGTGGGAACCCCTGTCTTCTGTCTGCACGTTTTCTTCGGGCCTGCTGCGGGCGGCAGGTCGCAGTGAACACTCGAACAATGCGCATGGGTAAAAAAAGCATTAAATAGATGAGATGCAGGCACTTTCACTAACAACAAAAAAAGTGGCGTTAGGGTTCTGTATGACATCATCAAGCTATAAGTGCGTGTAACTTACATTATCCTTACAAATACTTCACTTTACCCTTACTGCACGCACAACAATCGTAAGATTTTCATGACATTCTTTAGGTAGCCAGTAAGAGTCTCAAGGGAACTTCAAGACACAACTGCACTTCCCATAAAAATGCAGCGGCTCCTAATTACGACCCTCCACGACCCCAGATAAACTCCCAAGATGGGGGCATGGGACTTGGGAGCAAGTTCATTTCAAGCATTTGCAGTTTTTAAAAAGTTGGAAGCATTTTGTTTGCACAAATAAGTAACTTGTCCACACAAGTTATCATTTTGTGAGCACAACTTGCTATTTTGTGGCCACAATTTAGCATTTGTCATCACGAATTAGAATCTTCACAATGCTCATTTAAACAATAAATGCTAATTTGTGTGCAAAAAATGCTAACTTTTGTGCAGAATATTGGGCACAAAAGTGGGCAATAATAGTTTTTTCTGGTCACCAATCAGCATTTTTTTTTAGTATTTTGTGCACACAAATTAGCATTTATAATTTAAATTAGCATTATGACTTTTTTTGTATTGTATGCACTCAAATTAGTATAAAATTTAAATATGCAAATTTGTGCACACAAAATGCTAACTTGTAGGCACAAAATGCTAATGAACACATATTGCTTTTTTCTGTACACAAATTAGCATTTTATTTGTATTTTGAGTGCACAAGTTAGCATTTTTGGAGCACAAGACAAAATTTTGTGCATTTTGTGACTTAATGGACCTTTTAGGTTAAATAATGTTAAAAAAATGCTTAAAAAATACAGGCCTAGCGGGAAATGTCCGTCAGAACAGCCAGATGTCCAACTGGCCTCCAAAAGTTATTGTGTAGTGAAAAAACATACATACGTGCATTATTATACATTGATTTCGTTTTTTATTGGCGACTGTTGTTTTAGGGTTTTTATATGTAACAGAACATAAAGTTGCTTGTTGGGAGATGTAGTTCTATAATCAGTATTTCAAAACACAAGGATCTAAGACTTTTTTTTTCTATGAAAACATTAGAAACAAACATCCTATATTTCGTATTTTTAAAAAAACAGAGTATTTGTATAATATATACAATAAATTATATATTTTAAATGTCAAAGCAACCTGATTGCAAAGTAAAAGCATGCATAAATCAGATTATATCATAACAGCCTATTAGTGCCAAATGGCCAAACCTGGAATTTGACTTTAATGCATTTCTTTACTTTTGACCCATTGAAGAAAGGTTGGGTTAGGACAAATCTAAAGAATACTATTTGCATTTTTTTGATTAAAATGATCCAGAAGGGCAGTACATGTCTCATTTGTCCTGTGGGATGGAGCTTTTTCTTATTAGAAAGTGTGTTGCAGCCTGCTGCGGCATTGAAAACAGTCCCACACAGGCTTGAAGGCTGAACGTGAGATGAAATTACATGTTAAGATGGATGTTATTTGTTGTGCTCTTGACACAGCCTATTAAAAATTATAAACGATCTTGCAAATGTAATATTAACTCTAGCCTTGCTTCAATATTCACCTCATAGCTTCACTATGCCTATCTTGCATCAATTATATAGACTTCTAGCAGTTTTGTGAATTTTTAGACACGCACACCTTCACTTGTTATTCACTTTTCCTTGATGTCTGCATGATCGATGTTGGAGTGAAAGATGGGATGATAATACAAAATAACAAAAGACAATGCTGTTTTATTTATCGTGTGGAGAAATATATTTTATAGCCTTGACTCAAAACACATTATTGAGACAAATTGTGGTGCTGAAACCACCAGCCTGGCCTTGATCGCCACTGCAGGCGAAGCTTTGTCTGGTCGGCCTGAAGAGTTTGTCTTTTTTTGTGTTTTGTGTGTCGATGCTTCCATAGATTCTCATTTAGCCCCAGGCCTGGACTTCAGTTTGTCTCCATGTTTGGCTGAGCGGTCATCGTTCATTCTATCAGCAGGCCTATCATTCGGAGCGTGTGCATGTGTGTCCATGGGTGAAATGACCACTGGGCTTCCTGCTGTGTTGACCACATGCTCGCCTCAATCCCCATTCTCTTTCACCCCTCCTCCTTCCAGCTTTACCCCACTTGGTTGCAGCAGCTTAACCAGCCACGTTGTCTTGTCATGCCCGGCTTTTCATTTTGTTATGAATTGTCACGTTATTCAACCTTTTTGTTCCCATTTTGGACCCTTCACACGTCCCTCAGCAATGCGCACTCAAACGGCCACTTGCAATGAAATGTACACGGGGGTTTCAGGCTTCCTCCTTCCAAACTCTCGCAGGACTCTAACGCGACCGTTTTCAGGCTCTACAAATAAAACGCACAGCTACTGAACGCACGTCAAAAGTTAAACCAGTTGAACTTTGACCAATCAAGTCCTTGGATTTGGTAGTTATGTCTGGATTCATTTTACAGAAGTACCAACCGAAGGTGAAATTGAGAATTGTGGTTGATGCTAATCTTATGATCTTCCGTATATCGGAGTAGAGCAGTGATAAAAAAAAAAAGTCTAGAGCAAGATTCACTAGATTTGCACTGCTTTGACATTTTGCACCAAAACTCTGGGTGGAGGACATGAACTAGTAAGACCACTAAGATACTAAGACTTTAGAAAACAAGTAGCAAACATTTTTTAACATCACTTTTTAAATGTCCTTTGTCACTGAGATTGAAAGAATTACAAGATTAACCTTTTTTTCTCCACCTCTGTAGCACTTTTTAACCAACATTTTGCAGAAAAACAAACAAACAAACAAAAAACATTGGCTCAAAATACATCAGCTTAATGGCTGCTTTGAGAAAGCCTCACATTTTTTACTGTCAGGCCATACATCCCTTATTTTTACCCCAACTCAGCCCACATCCTTCAGTTGTCTCATCCAATAAAGGTCTAATTTGTCTTTGCCAGTAGTAAAGTTATTGAATTTGAGGCCATACTCCTACTTGAAGTCAAGGAGACAGGCATGTCTGTGTACGCTTATTTATGTCTGAAGGTGTGACACGTTCAGCGCTTACATGCATTTGCTTTTGATTTATCGTAAAGGTGTTCCCAAAAACTATGTTCTTTTCTAGGATGTAGTTCCTGCAGAGCGGCAGTATAAAGTCATGATCTTGTAAGCAAACATTTAATATTGTAATGTGCAACTTAGAGAGTTTTATTCTTAAAACTAAACTTAGGACATTTTGATTTCAAATCTGTGACTTTACTCCTCATTGTAGTGGCACAAATATGAGTTCATACAGCGGTAGTTCATTAGAAATTTACGTCTGAGTTGTGGGCGGGACTTTAAGCATGCAACAACCTATCCCCTCCCTGTTGCTTAGCCCTTGTGCTATGTTGTGGGGTCAAAATGACCCTACCCTTACATTGACGTGTTATCCCTACCATGACAAAGGTGGATAAAGGTGAAGAGTATTTCATGTAATCCATTGACACCAGTGAAGTTTACAAATGGTTTAGCGCACTGTCTTGGGGGGTCCAGATGACCCCACTCCCAACGTTAAAGTGCCTTCGATCGCAAAAGGGTTAATGCTCTCTATGTAAAGTCCGTGTCACACAGCCACTGCATACGTTTTGCACATTTTCCACGTATGAAATTTCGGTCTTTCGTAATACTGGCGTGATATAAGTAATTCATACGTGTTTATTGCGTTTATCATTCGTTCATATGCGCGATTGTCCGTCGAGGCCGATGTGTCTTTACAATAAATTGAGCTGTAGAAGATATTTGGTTGTTTAAAAAAAAATTACTCAGTTTACACTAATTTTGTGTAGTTCATACGCAATTATTACGTATATCTTATGCCATCGTGTGTGTTTTCCAAGTAAGTCTTAATAGACTTTTCCCGCATGTACCACCGATGTAGAACTTTTATATCGTGCATACAGCGCCTATATACCATTAAAATTACATAATCGATGCACAAATTGCATCTACACTGTGCAAAAATCACGTACAGTTCATGTTCTACATTGATTTGCATGAAATTTCATGTAAAGACGACAAGTTTTTTTCAGGTATTTTTTACGTATGACCAATTTTCATCCGTGCTACATGTGCAAAATGTGCGTAGTGGCTGTGTGACATGGCCTTTAGTGGAGCAGGAAACTCTTGACCCACCCAGCATACATGACCTTTTGGTCAATTTGAATACTTAGAAATGCATTTTGAGCTTAATTGTCTTTGCAAATGTCCCCCATCATCAGAAAAATGGCTCAAAAACATGTTAGAAACACTGGAGTTTGTCTTAACCGGCCCGTCTTCGCCGACCCGTGAATTCCTGAAGAACGTGTTAATGGTATCAAGTCTGTTTGGCGAAACCAAAACATATTTCTTCACCTCTCGCTTTGCCATAAACATTCACTTGCACTCCCTTTACTCTTCCCTGTGACTCTTGTTTAAGGCTAGGCACCAGTAAAACTCTCCAGCTGTCGGCTCTCTTCTTGCAGTGAACCTAGCCAGCTGTCTGCCCCCCACATTTGACCTTATTCTGAGGAGCACCATTGTATACGTTTGCCTGCATGTGTGTGCATGTGAATGAGTGCCTTCATGTATGCGGGTGCATACATATGTCAGTGGGCTTTTATTGTGACCTTTGGCCTTTCAGGGCTGACAGGCTAAATCTATCCACCCTGCCTCTCTCTGGCTGTCGGCTCCTTTTCTCCCCCCATGTTTCCTGACTGATAGCCTGTCTGTGGGATTGTGAGTGTGTGTGTGTGTGTCGTTCTGACACGCATTATGCATGTGTCTGTGCAAAAGATGGCTGGATGTCTGAGTGCCACTGAGACAAATAAGGAAAAGGGAGCGTATTTGAGTGTGTTTTTGAGACAAGAGCCCACAGAGGAAGATGCTGTCTGGACTCTTCAAAAATAGTAAAAAAAACAAAAAACACAAGAGTTTAAATAAAGTCTGTGTTTGCGTCTTGGAAGGGGTATCTGGTAATTATTTAGTCAGGCTTTGACTTCTGACCCTCCCCTTTGACCTCTGGCATCCTGTTCGACTGAGGAGATCGGCTCGAATACACGCGTGTGCTCACAGTCACACAGTCGCACAAACACACACCCTGATATCTGAGGAGTTGGTCTCCGTGGAAGCTGTGAGGTGATTCACAACCTTAAAGATTCTCTTTTGCTTTTTTCTGCTTTCACGTTAGTATTCACTACAGTTTAGTTATAAACAACCAGCAGAGGCGGAGCTAGAACATTTGATATGGGGGCGGGGCAGAAGACTTTGGAATGGTGGCAAATGAGTGCAAATGACAGGATCAAAAGTGTGCATATCAAACATTTTCATTAATGTTATTAATATTAAAACAGGACTGCTTTTAGCTGTCTTTTGCTAATGCTAAAAGAAACATAATGGTACTAATATTGACCCCAAAATTGGGTGGGGGCTGAAATCCTTTTGCTTGGAGGTCAACACACCCCCTGTAGCTCCGCCCCTGACTGGGGTTTTTCTTAAGGTGACACACCAAAAGCAAGGCTAATGAAAGCAAGAAACTTAACACCAAACCAGACTGATTACAATTACGTTAATCCTTATTAAATTTAAATGGGTAAAATGTAACTCACCCCAGATCATTTCAATGAAGCCGCATTTTCTTGACTGTATTTTAGTTATTGGCTTAATAGATCACATTGATGGGTGTCTGTGTAGTTCATGTTAATGGTAGATGGTAGTATATAGCAAACCGGAGACAAAACAGGACCTAGAAACACGACTTTGCTGTAAACAACTGCTTGTTTGTGAGGAAGACCAGCTCTGAACAGAAAGTAAAGGAGGAAGGAAGAAAACTAGTTCCACTAGATCAGAGGTGCCAAACTCCAGGCCTTGCCTTGCCTTGCCTTGCCTTTTCCAGAAATGCTGCCTTATCTGCTGCTACCCTGGATCAGGTGTGTGTAGCCAATAAGGAGCTTCAATGGCAGGTTGGTTGAGAAACATGTTGGACACGGGGCCTCGAGGCCTGGATCTGGACACCCGTGCTCTAGGTTGACTAGAAAACAGTCCAGGATCTACCCCTTTGTATTTTAGTTGCTGTGCAGCCACCAGCATCCCCATGACTCTAAGCAGGGACAGATGGTTCCACTGGTCCTCTAACTATTATGAGTTTATGAGGGCCTGCGCCTTCCGCTGCACCTACTTTATCTGCGTAACAGTTTCTTTCTTTATGATTTAACACATTTGATAGTTATTCATTTCATTTTTTTCTACTTTTCCTAGTTGAGCTCAGAGACAAATCAAAGCCTGCAGCAATGTTATGACCTGAAATGAACCCTTGTTTTCAGATCAGGTTTCAAAAGAACAACCCTTCAAACGATGCTGACTAAGTGTAATTGGGTTAATGGATCCTTAGATGTTTTCAGGCACGATGTACATTTTAAGGTCTTGATCACTTGCATCCGTACAGGTGCAGCAGGTTTTTAGGATGTCTGGGTCCGTAGAAGGTTACTAGAGCGGAGAGGGCGCATCTTCCAGAGGCTCTTATCCACTTGGCAGTTGCGACTCAAGCAAGACACACAAACAGTCGTGTGTCTTGGGATAAAGTGTGGACTCAAAATTCGGTTTGAAAGTAGCAAACTCCACGTTCGGCCTCTTGTGGGAGGATGGAACTTATGGGAAGGAACCGGGTCAGCTCAGTATCCTCATGTGTCACCAGACAAAACCAAACACTCTACTTTGTCTGTTTGGTTTCTTCTCTGTGCACACAGCCGTTCCACTTGTGTGTCTATTTCCATGATTTATGGCAGCCAACGTTCCAGCTCTTGGCACACAATTGCTTTTGTTTTTCACCGGTCTTTTAAAGATATCCAACATCAAAACTCGCACAATAAAACACAACGCGGCGGCACAAAAAGGCAAAAATAAAAGCAATAAAAAGAGCCATAAAGTTAAACTCAATAAAATCACTCGAGAGGCTATACTCAGTTACGGTCAGAGTTTCAGCTGGAGGCAGAAACTTTTCTTTAACTGCTCGGCTTGGTGAATAGGTTAGAAGTGTGTTTGAAATATTCGTCTAGGCAGGGTGAGTGTGTGTTAACAGATGTCCGTGTATGCAAGCCAAACAACCCGTATCCTTAGTTTCAGGGTGAACTTCAATTTCCTCCACTTTTAAGTCATTTATTTAAAAAAAAAAAAAAACTGGCATGAAGCTTTAAATTTGGTCTTCTTTTTTTTGTTTGTTTTTGAGAAACTCTGCACACTTCCTCTTCTCTGAAGTGTTTGTTTTTGTAGCAAGCCCCCTTAATGTCACAAACTGTCTGAGGGATGGAAGGTGACAACCTGGTGTGAAGACAGGAACAGATGGATATATTTAACACAACAGTTCAAGAATGCATTAAATAAGAAAATGTCCTAACTTTTAGTAGGGGAGCGGTGCTTTCAAGGTTATGTGTAGGCTTAGAGAACAAGAAATTCTATTCTGATTCTTTTCTGTTTTTCGAGACAAAAAAAACAGACACTTAACCCTTTAACATTGGGAGTTGGGTCATATAGACCCACTAGACAGTCTGCTGAACCTTTTTTTCTTCAATGATTTGTGATCTTCACTGGTGTCCATGGATTACATGAAATCTTTCCACCTTTATCCACCTTTGTCATGGTAGGGAGAACACGTCAATGTAAGGGTGGGGTCATCTAAGATAGCACAAGGGTTAAGGGGTTGGATTGGGGGCGGTAAAACCACCAAATAGTTCCCAAGCGCGGCTGTGTCTGCAGCTCGCCGCTCCCCCCTGGTCAAATGGGGAGAACAAATTTCACACACCTAGGTGTGGGCGCGTTTAGCGTCTTCTTGAACGTGCATCAAATGCTGGATGACTTTGCAGCTTCATGGAGCAAAAGCTGGTGATCATCCACAAAGAAACACACGCATGTGTGGGAACATGATCTGTTCAGGAGTTTCCAGCACTCCAAAGCAGTACAGGACTTTTCTTCCATTTACAAAGAGGCTGAAACCTACACTAGGAAAAAAGATGATGTTGGATTTAAAGTGGAATGTGAGAGTGGATTAGAACATGGACTAAAGTGATCTTTAGTGGCTTAAAAAGTCCAGATTTGTTGGCCGGTTGGCGGCCTGATCCTCTGCTCAGGCATTGAGTGTGTGTTTGCCTATCAGTCTATGGGTGATGGGAATGGGGGCGGCACCCTTTCAGTCGTTCCTTGTGTATATGGTTGAAAAAAATGTGTTTTGGGGCTTACAACTGGACAACTTTCAAGGTTGCAAAGCAAATATTATAAGGAATTCTGATGAAATTCTACTTTGAACTCTTTTGTGTTGGGTTCATTGCCTGGACTGAAACCAAAAAATAAATGAAAAAGAATGTGTTAAACATTTTAGTTTGATTTTGTCCGTGGTGTCAGGGCTGCAGCTGTGTGCGTGCTCAATGTCATCTCACACCAACCCTCCCGCCTACTGACTCCTCACCCTTTGCAGGGTTGAACTCTGACCCCCAGAGAAATGATCCTAGATCCTAATTATGCAGAAAGGACGGCTGGTGACAGGAGACAGATGGAACGGCGCGTTCACGTTGAGGCAGAAACGCACAGACGGTGAGGCAAACGAACTGAGTGGAAAGGTTGTTTCAGGCCCTGAGGAGTGACGAGGGAACCACAGGGGCGCTCACACACACGGCTCAGCTTACACAGGAAACTGCTGAGACACACGGGTCAAGTCTGTTTCCAGGTTTATGGTTCTTGCAGACATACCGCAGAAGGCTCACACAAAAGCCGCATACGTGCAGTTGCTTTTTTTTTCTCTCTTTCTCTCTCAGGCACAGTTGGAAAAGGTTTGAGCAACCACTGTGTTGTCAGTTTGACAAAGCAGCACCTGGGTGCGTTCTCCCTGAACCGCCAGGCCTGTTCGGCGGTGCTTTGTCGTTGACATTTGAGAACATGCACACCGGCCTGCAGGAAAACTTTGTTAAAAGACACGGATCCTCAACACGCACGCACCTCCCTGAGAGCAGGTGTGCTCAATGAAGGTTAAACTGGGCGTAAACTAATTCACGTTGGCCTCCCAAGGCTTTGTCCCCTAAAAATAATGAGTTTACCCCATGCTAAACCTCCCCCAGAAGTCTATAGATGGCGTCTCAGTGATTATAATAATTATCAATGAACATAAGGGGCCTCATCTGTCTTTCTTTGTGGTTTAAAAACCTACATATGTGCACAAATAAACCTGCCAAAAAGGAAGTTTGGTGCACTCCAAAAGGTTAGATTCGCCTAACCTAAAGGCCTTTCTCACAAATTATTTCAAAAAACAAGTTGAGGACTATTCAGTTTACCGCTGTCAGTGACCATCAAAAATATTGAAGGCTTTCTTTCAAACATGACCTGATGTGACCTTAGAGACAATTCAGTGTCAGAAAGCGTTCGGGTTCAGAGTTTTGTCTCTACGGTCTCCTGACATAACATTCTGCATATATTGAATACAAAGATGAATAAAAAAGACGGATCAAGGGCTGAAATCTCAGGTGCATGAACAAAAGAAAAAAAAGGACAAACTAAATAATTGGAAACTAAATTATTAATTTATAAAAGGTCAAATGAGTACAGAACTGGCTACTTAAGATAAAAAAGAAAAAAAAAAGCTAATTATGACTTTCTAAATTACCGTGGAATGTCAAGTTGTCAGGGTGTGGTGAGAAAAATGTCAAAGTAAAAGTGAATTTTTTCTATCTCAAATGTCATATGAGCAAGAAAATGACACTTTAAGATGCTAAAAGACTTCAGTAGATGTGGCGTTTGGAATTAATGCCTTTTCTTAAATTTTTTTTAAAAGACCAACATATTTAGTTTGCTAGACTACACTTTTGATTAAACAGTAATATAATTATGGTAATTAAAATGTTCTGACTACTGTTTGTGAGACTTAAAAAAAACAGACTGAAACCGTTGAAACAGACGTTATGTGAATATACATCCGCCTCCTTCTGGTCATCCAGGTTAGCATATTTACAATAATACCATATTTTGTTTGTAACTTATAGCTTAAAAAAAACAGACATTTTGACAGAGGACCATGTTCTACGGATGGGCAATACTGGAAATTTGGGTATCGATCCGATACCAAGAATTTACAGGGGTACTTTTATAGATACTTTTTTTTTTAAATGTTTGATAATAGAATAATTTTGGAATTTTTCTGTTTAACTAAACATGAATCAAATTTAGAGCATGTATATTAGTAATGGCATAATACATTATTAATAAGAAAGAAACAGTAACGAGTGCAACATGTGACTGCCGTTGCAGTTACATTCAGGTATCTTGGAGAGCGGGAACTGTCTTGACGCGTGCTTCAAAAAAACAAGGTGTTCTTCCTTTTATGTGATTTATTTTCTTGCACTTTCTTGAACAGTAAAAGTACAAATCACAAACCACAAAAAAAAACTTTAAGGGCATGAAGACGTCCTAAATATGACAATAATACGACAATAAGACGGTCCAAGATTAATATGCTGCAGTGCTTCCCAAGTTCTAAATCCGAATGCAAATGCCAATAAAAGCTCCCAAAATGCATCTAACCAATAGGAGGCCAGAATAGCCCCATGACCAAAGAATGACAGGCGCATGCATGCATGAAATCTAATAAATAATCTAATTTCAGCCAAATGGCTCCAACACAACATTTTAAAAAAAGCTACTACAAAGTAACCAAAAAACAAAATAAATAAAAAACAGCACCACAATGTTTTTCATTTTTTTAAATAAAGACAGTAATGAAATAACATAGTGACTAGTAAAAAAAAAAGTCACCAAAAGCAACTCTGTAATAAAGTTAAGTTAAAGTCATGTCACACACCTAGGTGTGTAAAAATTAGTTCTTGGCATTTGACCACTGGAGGAACCGTGAGCCTCAGAATAAAGCCGCTCTAGAGACGTTTGGTCATTTAAATACCCGTAAAGACAAAAATATAAAGAACGCAACAAACAATTCTGCCATCAGTGCTAAATACAAATCTGTCTGCTGCGCAAAGAAGCTGGGAGGGGAGGGGCAAGTTGTAAGCAGCAGCGAGAGGGTTTGTGTGAGGGGGGGGCGCTTTTGGCAGACAGACAGGGTTGCCAAATTGGGCTGTTTTCCGCTCAAATAGGGCTGTTTTTTTTTGCCCAATTTGGCAACACTGCTGACAGATGGTCACCGCGCTCGCATATGAACTCTGCAAATAAATTTGAGCTTGTTACTGTAGGTATGCTAGGAACGAGCATACTAGTACTCAGCATACTAGTACCAATACTTCACCGCGGTATATCGATGCGCAGATTGATCCACCCACGCTTACTGTTTACCTGTCAAAATTGTTTCTTCGCAAATTCAGAATTAATACATATATCTAAAAGGCTCTGGATTTTAAGGCTCGTCATTAAAAAAAACAAAAAACGAAGGGTTTTAAGTCTGCCCTGTAGTGTGAAAAATATGGTACTTTTATGCAAGATGTCGCATTTGTTTATACAAAGAAGAAACCTATCGGAACAAGTCTTTTTAGTATTCATTGAAAGGAAAAGCAAAAAAAAAGAAGGCAAAAATCCTCCTGAGTCCTGATAATAATGTGACAATGAAAGGTTTCCTTTTTTGCTGTTGCTTTTTGAGAAAATTATTTGTCAAAAAAATGTGTCAGCGTTCCACAGAAGACTAACACTATCACACAATAATGGGAGGGGGAGTTGTGAAAAGCCGTATGTATGCAAGTCCTACTGTTCAGGAATATATAATTCTCCATTGATATGCTAAAAAGACATTTGGGATTGGGAGTTTTAAAAGCAGATATCCACTCGGGAGTTGTGGGCAAGCAGAGGGTAGCTGCATAATCAGCTCTACCATCAGCCAACTGATATTCTGCATAATAGAGATGGGATTTCTGGGTCAAAGTGTGTGTGTGTGTGTGGCAGTGGCAGGGTTGGTGGGGTCTTTTGCTTTTATCTGCATGGATGTGTGCAGGTCTGCACGCATCCGTGTGTGTCTGCAGATGCAGAGTGCGTGTCTGCGGATCTGGTATTTTTTTGGGTCTGTGTGAAAGAGCACGTGTGCGTCAGGAGCGCTGACCTCTTCCCTCCGCAGGCATGCAAGTCCCCCTCTCATTAGGAAGGGGTCGAGAGTAAGACGGGCAGACGGACAAATCAGGAGCGAGCAAGGGGGAAAAAAATAAAATAAAAATAAATAAAATAAGAGGAAGAATAGAAAATAAAGAATACATGAGGGGGGTCAAAGGTCGCACATAGATAACTAGAATGGGGCTGTGGCAGAAGAGGTCATGAAATTCTATCATTCACATAGGTGGGCACACATCCTCCAAATTAGACACATTCCTTAACCTTTTTTATTATAAGACTTATATTATCTGTCAAAATGTTTCCTTCAACCGTTTTTCCTTTTTTTTATTTTTTATTTTTTACCTGTATGCACAATATCAGCAGACTTTATTTGTTCAGAAGGCAACAGGATGCATCTGAAAATGGTCAATTCTCTGGTGGGAAATTAGAGCACACACTGCTGTTTGCTCTGCACCTCTGAGGAAACGCAGAGCTGCATCTGGATGCCACATGTCAATCTGGATCAACACTTCCGCTGTCACTGTGTTATCCTGTGCTAAAGTCTGCTGTTTTGATGCGTGTGTCACAATAGGAATCACTTCTCCAAAGTTGTTGTCTGAATTTTAGAGGATAGATATAAAAAAATGCACAATTTGGGGAAACCTGGCACAAAAACCTGGTCGATTTTATTTAAATAAGCAAAAGAATCTGTCAATGGGGTAGGAAAAATGGTCTCTCCAAAAATTATTCTTATTTTTAGACAAATATTTTAGTGTAGTTCTCTCAAAAATAAGATTATTTTGCCATTTTAAAAATTTCCTTTTAAGACTATTTTTCTTGTAAGAAGGAAAAAAAACTTTTGAATTTTTTTTCCTGAAACAAGAGTTTTTTAATTTCTTAAAATTCAATTTCTGCACTGTTGCCAGTTGGGAACTACAGGGGGGTGGGAGGGTTTTTTATTATTACCCATGGACCATCAGGCTCCTAAACAAAGCATATCAAACACAATAGCATTTGTGTTTTTATACAGTTTTTTGCACTGCTTTTATTTTGCGTTTGATTATTTTCTATTCTTATAATTCCAGATGCACTTTGTCGTAATGGCTGCATTCATTTTGGTCATTCCACTTGTATGATAACTCAATTTTCGATTTCTAACTTCTAATTTTCTTTGTGCAAATGTCTAACTGTTAAACTGCTCAAGGTAAAAAAAAAAAATACAAAAGAAGAAAACTTGAGAAAAAAGTGTTGAGTTGCTGGACATGTTTGGTAAAGTCAGTCTTATCTATAATGAGAGCATCATAACAGAACAACCTCAACAGAACATCAAGCAAACACGCATCTGAACAAACCGAGGGCTTTTTAAACGTCTGTTTTGGACAGCCAGTTACACATTCGCTCACAATACTAGGGTGCCAGGTAAAGTGTGAAAACCAAACGCGTGTCTGTATCAACACCTCAAATTAAGTGTGGTGGTGAGTTGGTGATAAGGAACCTCTAAAGGTAACGTCATTTCTATTCGGCCATGGAAATAAACTAAAGATGCATCGTATGAACAAAGTGGGAAAAAAACAGAAGAAACTGGTCACAGTGACCGCACCTCAGGCAGGGTCAGCTTTCACCTGCAGGTCTAACTGCAGCTGGCCGGCACTCAGGTTGCACTTTCAAAAACATTGGCTATTAGGACGATAGAAAGGCTCACATTTGGACTGAACACCCTGTGTGTCTCATCAAGCTAAAAATATATGTATTATTTATGGTCTGTCTTTGAAAGCACAGTATGTGTCGCATTTTGATTGCTTTGAAGGGTTATGCTGAGTCAGACCAAGACATGGGATAGTGTGTAATTTAAGGTATAGCATTGGAGCACCGCTTTTGCTCGTTTAGCAATCATGGTGCATGAGCTAAGCCTTATGGGCACCTCTTTAGGTTTGCCACAGCACAGTACTCTGAGATGAACTGAATGATCTCATTCATAATTTCTGTCTGGTATAGTGTAACCCTTGTGCTTTCCTAGGCACTTTAACATTGGGAGTTGGGTCATCTAGACCCACTAGACAGTGCGCTGAACCTTTTTTCTACAATGATTTGTGATCTTCACTGGTGTCCATGGATTACATGAAATCTTTCCTGTCATGATTTGAACTTGTTGTCTTGTTTTTGGTCCTTGTTCTGTCTTGTTTCTGTTTCCTGTTTTATTTTGAAAGTATCCTGTCTTGTCTGTTTTCTTGGGTTTTACTTCCTTTGGTCCCCATCTGCCCTGATCGTGTTCACCTGTGTCTTGTCTGCCCTGTCTGTATATAAGTCTTGTCTCTGCCTTCCTCCTGTGTTGGTCCATTATTCCTGTTCTGGTGTTCATGCCATGTCATGCCCTGTTCCTCGTTCCTTGTCCCTCGCCACGCCACAGTGAGTTTTGGTTTGGTTTTTGTCATCCTGCTCTGCAGCGCTTTTGTTTGTGTTTGTAATTAAACCCCTTGCCCCGGAACTTTGTGCCTCCTGCCTCTGCATTCTGGGTCCTACCGGCTCTCGAGCCACCCCTCCACCGTGACATTTCCACCTTTATCCACCTTTGTCATGGTAGGGAGAACACGTCAATGTAAGGGTGGGGTCATCTAAGATAGCACAAGGGTTACAGTGGACTTCATGAGCCACCGCATCCTTATGTACTGTATTTTCTGCATCATAAGGTGCACTTAAAGACCTTGATTTTCTTTCGAAAAATGATTGTGCGCCTTATGATCCAGTGCGCCTTACATATGGATTCTTTCTCGAAGTGCTATTTAGGGGTTATTGTGAGTATGCTAACACAGCTAACATGTAGAGGACAGTGTTTCCTTTACGCGTTACTAAAAAGGTTTAGAGTTAATATAGTCACAGTAATGTTTGTTTTAGCTGAATCAAGTCAGTTTTTCTTTATTTGCAAACAAAGTTGGGAGGTTGGGTGTTACAACTTTTGTAAATACGTTTGGGTGTTAATGCAAATATGCTAACTCGGCTAATGTAACTTTTTTTTTAATTACAACTTTAAAGTCATAAATTTACGAGAGAAAAAAAAGAAATAATTTACGAGAAAAAGTCATAAATGAACGAGAAAAAAACCCAAAGTTGTCGGTTTATCGGAGCCTTGCTTGAAGATGAAAGATGTGGAGCATTTTGCGAAGGTTTAAAAACCAAAGAGATTCTGAACCTTTTGGCGACTCAAACGCAACTTATTGTTAGTGTAGCTGGCTTTCCGGGGTTCAGTGTCGGTAAAGCAGAGTTTCATATGTAAAACAAGGAGTTCAGAGACATGTTTGGGTGTAAAGGACCGCTACTTTATTTTTCTTTTCATTCACACACCCTGAAGTCCATTTGTTCCCTTACGTCATTAACCTGTCATGCGCACAAGAAACACCAAAGGGGAATGAAAATAGTGTTACATATGTCCCCTCCTACAGATGAAATGTCTCACAAAACAACAAAAATGAATCAAAATAGTCTGTTATATTCGCATAAGAATGCTGAAAATGCCAAGAAGTACGCCTCCTCAGACGGAAGTGTCACACAGACGTGGGTTGTGTCCGAATTGCCACCCTTACCCCAACATAGTGTACTTGATAGTACGTTCACCATTTTGTATTGCTGTCCGAATCTACATTTCTCAAAACCGCTGTTAAAAAATAAATACATAAAGTAGTGCGCATTTAGTTTTTTAGTAGTTAGGGGTTAGGGTGGGAATTCGGACACACCCGTAGAGATCTTGTCTTTCGAGGAGGAAGAAAGGATGGAAGTGAACATCTGCAGGGATACTGATGGCTTCGTCAACGGGCTGCAGAGATCCTGCAAACCACCCATCAATAAATAAAACATTAATAAATCGTAAATCAAACAAATGAGCTTTCAGAGATTTGTATTGTTATCAATAAACATTCAGTTTACCTGTTCTGTAAACTCACTTTGACTTTAATCTCGTAAATTTACGACTTTAAATCTCGTAATTTTCCTTGTTTTTGGTGGCCCTAAAACTCTGTGCAGCAGTGCCAGGCAGTATTAAACCCTTTTATTTACGGGTTACTGTCAAGGTTGGGAGTTAGCATTGTCACAATAAGGTTTGTCTCAGTTGTATCAGTCTGTATTTTTTTTTTTTTGAACAAGTTTCAAACAAGTTTATTGAGTGTTATTGTAAATACGCTAATGTGGCTAACGTGTAGCGATGTTGGATAGATTTTTTTATGTGTTACTAATAGGTTTGGAGTTAGCATCGTCACAGGAATTTTTTTTTTGTGGTATCAGTTTGTTTTTTACGTGTTGGAAACAAGTAGTTAAGTATTGTCAATACACCAATGTGGCTAACACTTCTGAAGTGGCTAGCGTGTCACAATCAAGATATTCAACTACTTTTGAGTACAGTTACTAAAGTCCGATGGATTGACGGGCTTATCTTTATTTGCTTAATGCTCCTTGAAGTTAGGTGTGCCTCACCTGTATACATTACAAAAGTTGGAAAATAGACCATTCATTGACAGTCTAATTTATAATCCAGTGCGCCCTATAGTACAGAAAATACAGAATATATAAAACTAAACTTGTTTTTCATCTTCTTCTTTACCGTTTATTCCCTTTTGGGGTCACGGGGTTGCCGGAGCCTATCCCAGCCACTTGGGCGTAGGCAAGGGATGCCCTGGACTGGTCGCCAGTCTGTCGCAGGGTAGAATATCCTCAATCACACATCCATTCACTCTCACACTCACACCTATGGACAATTTAGAGTTGCCAATCAACCTATGAAGCATGTTTTTGGACAGCCCCCCTGCTTCAGTTCATTTCCTTTAAAAAAAACAAAAAAACAACAGTGTTTTTAAATGTTTAGTTTCTAAAAAAAAATATATATATATATATATATATATATATATATATTTAAAAAAATAAGGATGATTAAAATATTAATGGATAAACAAGTTTAGTCCAAAAACTAAACTTGTTTATCCATTAATATTTTAATCATCCTTTTTTATAATATATATTTTTTTATCACTGAGGTAGATTGGTCTTAAAGCAGTTTTTTATTTTTATTTTTACTAATAATAATTAAATTCTAGGTTAAAAGTTGATACATGCATAAAGTAGAAAGACAGAAGGGCCATGATGGAGCAGCGAGGGCATCCATAAATCAAATAGCGGAGCAGGAAAAGTGCAGATCTGGCTAATTCTCATCAAAAGGACAGAAAATAATGGCAGGCTGTGTGAAATAGAGGAGTGGATGATGAACGCAGTGATAATCTGTTAAATACAAGTAAAATAGCAATTATGAACAAAGCAACCACAACAGAAGGGGAAAACTTCAATGAAGCCCACCACCTCATGATCACAGAGTTGTGTGGTTTATGTTAAAGGAGCCTCCTGTACTTATTACAGTCATTACCTCAACCCATCCTGTGTCGGTGCTCCAGTGTTTGGGCTGACGCACGGCTCTGGAGCCTTTCAGGGCCTCGTTCGGGAAAGGCTTTTCCTCTCTTGTAGACTTTGGTTGCCGTCACTAAAGTCTTCAATCAGTCTCTGATGTTTGGTTAATCCTCTACTAAACTTACCGCCCATGCTTTGGGAATTACAAATATTAGTCCCGGATGCTGTGGACGATGATGGAGAAAAGGCAGTAGAATAACAAAAAATTTGGTAATGAAAGCGTAACACAAAAAGGAAGGAGAATGATGCAGGGAAACAGACAGCAAGACAGAAAGAGTCAGAGAAAAACTAAACAAAAAAAACAACCCAATAGACGCCTAAATCCCAAGGAGCCCCCTTCTCCTGACGTTGGTGGGGTGTGGTTTTGTGGATCTGGAATTGTTTCCTGCGGAGGGAAAATCTCATTTGAACTTTCAGTTTGGCACAAAGGTCTAAGTTAACCACATCACAACTTTGTGCATGTTGTGCATGTGTGTCTGTTTCTGTGTGTGTGTGGTGGTGGTGATGGGGGGGGGGGGGGGGGGGTAGCCGTCCTTCTTCAAAGCTCACTGAAAGTATTTGCTGCCAGAATCTCATCTGAATTTGTATTTCTCCCTCCTTTTTCCCAATCTTTTGGTTCCGTCTGTCTTTCTTTAGTTCCAACATTGGCTCTCTGCACTTGTGCAAAGGTCTCAAAAGTATCCCGAATTGCTTTGACAGGTACCGTAATTTTCCGCACTATAGAGCACATCGAAATATAAAGCGCTCTGTCAATGAATGGTCTAGTTTTAGACTTGTGTCATATACGAGGAGCGCCAAAATATACTACGCATATAGTGAGACAACATAGTCGGAGATAAGTCTGTCAGTCAGTCAGACTTTACTAAATGGTATCAGAGTAACTTTAGAACTTGTTTGTGACACGCTACATGTCAGCCCCATTAGAAGCGTTAGCCGTGTTAACAAATTAACAAGACCTCTACCTCACAACCTTTTTTGCAAAGTACAGAAACTACATAATACCACTAAAACAAACATTACTGTGACTGAGCTAACTCCCAACCTTGTTGGTAACACGTTAAAAAAAAAAAAGCACATCTAGTATTAATCCATATTTGAGGTGCTCCAGGTTATATGGTGCTTTGTCATTTTTGGAAAATAATTAGGGCTTTTAAGTGCGCTTTATAGTGGAGAAATTTGTCTTTACTTTTTTGCTTGAGTGAGATAGCATGTTAACCTACCAAAATACTGACATATAAATCAGACTGACCAGGAAATCCTACGGGTCACGAATGCTCTATCCCAATGGGATCAGAGTGAAATGATGCTTTGCTCATGAATGTTTCATTCCAGTTTACATAACAGTGGCTTCTCTCCTTGGCAGCTCATGCTGAATATGTTATTACAGGGTGCTGTTCTACTCTCCTGCTTTTTACTCCGAGCATCCTGTTGCTCCTGCCTCCCAGTGTCCATCTGTTCAGGTTTACTTCGCCCTCGTTCTCGGTTTCATTTTGCGAAAATAAGGTTTTGTAATCCAGACATGTGATTATTTCTCAGTATTCCCTATTCTCAATTGGATTTAAGTTTCAGCTTGCCTAATTGGTGCGATGTGTTCAGCTGTGTTGCCAAAGCAATTTGAAGGGGCAAAGGGAAAAACAAACAGTTGAGTTAACAAAACAGCAAAACATACCAGATCTTTGTCTCATATTGCCTCAAATGCACTTAATATAAATAAATCTCCATAAAAGTATGTGAATTATGAACCGAAAGGTTTCATCGTGTGGCCATACTGTGAGATCCCAGCTGTTACTCTGTAATGTTTGGCCCAAATGTGGTTCACATCTACAATTTTCTCTGCTTCACATTTCACCTTTACTGATTGAGGGGAGGAACCCTGGGTGAGGGGGGCTGCTTAAGCTCAGCTGCACATCCACTAGAAACGACCCACATATGCTTCTCTATGTGCCTCTTGACCTTTAGACTAGTCTCCACCTGCTCCTCAGCCAAGTAACTGACCGCTATTTGCCCAAAGAGCACATACCATGAGCCAAATGAACCTTGACTCATGTTGTTTTACAATATGTTGAAATGATTGGTCGGTTCTGCAAGATGCGTTTAGTTCACCTTGAAGTATCCCGAAAGTAAACAAGTAAAAAAAAAGGAAAAAACACCCCTTAACTGAGGATGTTATTTTTATAGCTTAAAGTTGAATTTTTAATAATACCACTTTCAATCTTGCTAGTTTGCACATTTTTAAGCAGAAATTTCCTAGCTGTTATGCCTTAGTCACAAGTGACCTTATGGGTGGACACAAGTATAAAATGTTCGGTGAACCCTCATGCTGCGTTCACATCAAACGCCATTGACGCCCATTTCTGACTGCATTGTGCCGAGTGTGACATTTGGTGGAGGAGGAATCATGGTGTGGGGTTGTTTTTTAGGACTTGGGCTTGGCCCCTTAGTTCCAGTGAAAGGAACTCTGAATGATTCAGGAGACCCAAACATTTACGACAAATACATTCTCCCAACCTTGTGGGAACAGTTTGGAGCGGACCTTTTCCTCTTTCAACATGACTGTGGACCAGAGCACAAAGCAAGGTCCACAAAGACATGCATGACAGAGTCTGGTGTGGATGAACTTGACTGGCCTGCTCAGAGTCCTGACCTGAACCCGATAGAACAGCTTTGGGATGAATTAGAGCAGAGACTGAGAGCCAGGCCTTCTCCACCAGTGTGTGACTTCACCAGTGCGCTTTTGGAAGAATAGTCAAAAATTCACTTCAAGGCACGTTAACATTGGGAGTGGGGTCATCTAGACCCACTAGACAGTGCGCTGAACCTTTTTTCTTCAATGATTTGTGATCCTCACTGGTGTCCATAGATTACATGAAATCCTCTTCACCTTTATCCACCTTTTTCATGGTAGGGATAATATGTCAATGTGAGGGTGGGGTCATCTGGACCCCACAAGACAGCACAAGGGTTAAGGTGGCCACCCGAGCATCAATTGAAATGAAAGACACACCTGCGCTCCCTTCAAAAAGCAGCCACTCCTGTCCATGGCTCTCCACGGGCCCAGAAAACCCAAAAACCACAACACCCGCATGGGTCAACCCCTGACTAAGGCCTCACACCCATCCTGACTTTAAAATTAATGGAGCAAAGTGACCAAGTGACCTGTTGCACCTTAAGAAATATAAAATGGGGGGAATAATAAAATCATGAAGATTTTAGCCAAAGTTTAGCCATCATCCCAGTTGTGCTGTTTCAACAGCACTTTATGTGAGGATACATACCCTGAAAAGCCAAAGCTTAAATGGACTGCTACAAAAAGCACAAGAGAAGGGCCCAAATTTTCCAAAAAAGGAGTTTAAAGTCGATAAAATTATACAGGAATTACAGGAAACAAGAAATAGCTATTAATGAAATAAACCTTTCAAATACCTCATACTTTATTAGCCATTTTGAGGTAAATGAAAGCACAGCCCAAAGTCAAATCAGCTGCAATCAGGATCTGGAACTCAGACAGCAACTGCACTAAGGGCTCCTTCATTCGGTGAAGGACAATTAGTCTAGATCTGCAAAAACCTTTAGAGGAGCCAGTTCATGGAAACTTAAAGCAATCAAGAAGAAAGCTGCATGCGTGCCATAAACTACAGTCTGAAGCAAAAGAGTTATTATTTGTCCATAAACATCACACCATTTGACTGGCTCGTTTCCGCGTAACGATGAGTTTCATCCGTCCTTACATGCTCGCAAGTACTTTTCCATTTCTGTTGGTATTTTATAGATAAGGAAATGACCCTCTTTAATAATAGTTATAGTGGATGAGTTCTCCATCAGTTGCGGTCCAACATCCAAGAGCTGCTATTACGTTTTAGCCGTGGTGTTAAGTAAAAACACTGCTGCCCATATGTCAGGGCCTCTCTACCACAAAGCACAGCCAACCACCCATAAACATGAAAATAGTTGATGTGTTTCCATGCTGGTTTCAATGTCTATTTTTGCAACTGTTGTGGTCCCATCTCAGCCGCCTCTCCTTTAAGTCAATACTGTCTCTGAGTCAGTTTCTTTCACCCATTTATAAACGCGGTTCAGGCAGACAATCATCCGTGAATGTCTGCCTGGAGCTCTACAGCAAAAAGTCTAAATGTACGTTTTGCCTTGAAGTAAAATGACTCTTAAGGAGGAAGTTATGAAGTAATTGTAACAAAATATATAAAAGCACCTTAGTATTATTTTCTATCTTTTAAAAGAAATGTTTCTATGAGCTTCAAAAAGATCTGTACTTTGTGACTTTCTATTTGACAGGATGAGTCATACCTTTTACCTAAAATAGATAATGACTGGAGGCCTTTTTAGAGACCAGCAGATTGTGTAATAAAACACACTATTCTTGTAATCCTCAGAACATGAGGCACTTACTGATCATACTAATGGAGCATTTGCTCACAGCCGGACACCGGGACCACTTCAGGAAAAAAAAAATATCAAGTGAAAACAGCAAACTCAAGCGTTTTCTCCACTTGTTAAATGAGGCAGTTTTGTAAAGAGTGAGCTGGTAAATTCTCTAATGAACTGTTAAGGGGTGAGTGATGTATCAAGGACCTTTTATAAACCCATTGAGACCCAAGGAATTCTCTGGCTATGCAGGCCCACTTGTACAGGTGTGGTTTTTCTTTTGAGTACAAATCAGTTTGCCGTAAAAAAACAGCAGTTCAGTAAAATTTAGCTAGTTTATGACACATTACCATACCATGACACAACCACCACCCTGTCTGGTAGCAGATGATTGCTCTTTCTTTTAAGTAAAGCTTTTCTTCCTTTATTTTTTTTCACAAACTCCTTTTATTTCAACCCTCTTATTGTGCTGTTTCATAGTAGATTTAGTTCTTTAACCGGTCTGCATCACTGATTGTATGTGAGAACCGGACCAAGTCACCCATAGAGAAATGACTGACTTCCAGCTCGAATGAATAGAAGTCAATTCAGTCGCCTTTTATTCCTGATACAGAACCAGCTAGTTAGAAACCAAACAACACCAGTAAGAAGTGATAGTTCCAAGTAGGTCTGAGTCATCGTTTCTATGGCAACCACTTTTGCCAACTAGACAACCCCCTCCCACATGAAAGCAGACTTGGGTGAATCTGTCAATCAAACGTTTTAAACGTTCTACGAGAGATCACATGCTTCCTTTGAGGCACCTGATTGGTCAGTTTATAACTTCCAACAAAGAAAGAATACAGAGAAAATGCATAAAGACCCGCTCTAATGGAAATCGTGTTTTTGGCGTTTTAACATTTTCTTGTAGCATTTTCCTCATAATGGAGAACATGTAGGAAATAATTTAAGATTAAAATGGTGTTTCTGAGTATTTCCTTATTCAAATCCTGCAGATTAAAACAGAAATACTGCGAGGCTGGATACCTCCAATATTGCTCGCTGTTTTTTTCTGCTTTGTTAACATTAGCTTGTCGCTAGTGGGAGAGAATGCAAACAAAGGCATGATGGGAAATTACCTAAGTTAACTTTTGTGCCAAAAGTCCCACCCACAAGCCGAAAGGGAATTTCTAATGAGCTCCTGCTGCTCTGCAGAAAATATGTCTTCCACTACACAGGCTTTTTGCTTTTAGCTAAAATTTCAATAATCCTGATTAAAAGACCACTGAAAATTATTTTACAATACAAACAAATATAGTTGAAGTGGAATTTGAAAGAAGTATCAGAGCAAGAATGTTTTTTCTGAAAAATAGAATAACTGAATAACATGTTTTTTTGTCAATACAAGTCTACAGGTATTTGGTTTTTTGCCTGAAACACAAGGGGGGTAGGGGTCATTCAGTCCAGTCTATGGTCTGTATGTAAACCAAGTGGCAGCACAACTATTAATTTCATTGATCAACCAATAATCTGTTTTTTAAGAGTTTTTCCTTAGCTTACCGTAGCGTGTTTAGTTTAGTTTAGCAATCAGCTGTGGTATTTTATAACTAATTTTATGTTATGAGTGTGAGATTGACTAATGCCACCCCTCTCTGACAGATTAGTCTTTAAGACTTTATGGTTGTTTCACTCTGTGATTTGTCAGCAAGGGCTAATTTTACCACAAACAAGCAGGACAAACAGCAAGAAAAATTCAGGGTTGTGTGTTTGTTGGAAAGAACAAGGTGTGCAAACAACTGTTTTTTTTATTTTATTTTTTTGCTGTGTTTTATTTGAGCAGGTGTATTGTAATGTCAAAATGTTTGCGCGGTTCTCCAACCAAGTTCTGACCTAAACCAGCCCAGTAAGCAAAGTAAAATCTTCTCCAGATCTATCTTTTTCTAGTCTTTTCGTCTTCTCTAAAAACATTTGTCATTTGAAAGAAGCAGCTTTTTAACTAACAACTTGGGGTCCTGAATGGCTGTGTCTCTTTAAAATCATGTTACATATTCAATGTATGTCGAAGGAAGTGACAATAGACATGTAAACTGCATGCATGTACTCATGTCAACACCCCTGCATAGGTGTGTGTTTGTGTGTGTCACAGTGTGTCTCTGAGCTGCAGACTTTTTCTCTGGCGATGGAACACGGGCCATTATCACCCTAGTGTGTCAGTGTCTGTCTGTCCTTACTGTAGAATGTAGGTCACCATTATATTGCTGATGATGGAGTCTACTCCTCTGGAGAACCCTACAGATACAAGAGCCCAAATTAGACACTGTTATCAATGTATGTGACTCTGTGTGTGGGTGTGTGTGGATACAAAAGAGGGAGACAATATTATCAGAAAAGAGCCTCACAGGCATGAGCATCCATTTTATTTGAATGCTCATGCCTTGTCAGCACTAAGCTACAGACACATCAGGTATGTAACGCGAGTTCAAGAGCGTGATAAATGTGGGTTCTGGAACACGCATTTTGCCCATAGTGTTCACACTGAACAAGCAGGGAGGGGCTACTCCTTCTTTTTCTACTGTTTAAAATCTCATGTTTGCCACCTACAGTTGAATGGTGCAAAATGTCAAATCCTGTGAATCTCGCTCCAGGCCTTTTCTTTCTGTTCAGATCTAAGACTTGGTGTCATGTAATTCTGGTTGAGCGCAAACTGCAATGAAATCATAGACAACCAGGTGGGCCCGTAAGGTGACAATGTTCATGCACCTTTTCTCTAAAGCCACACATAATGTAAGTAAGTATGATACACAGACATGTCTTAGTTCCTGTACACTGTGCAGGAACTAGTGCTGTCCGAGGTAAAGGTGCGCGCCCATCGTGCAAAACCTGGCAGTTCGAAATTAGACAATTAGGCTGTAGTTTGTGTGGACGTCCTATGGGTACTTACATATCACGCGCACATCCTGTGTGTCAAGCATTTGAGGGCGGTCAGTTAGGAGCCAGTGTGCGCACCTCATTAATGGCTGAAGTGCGGCGTAAGGACACCGAACGACAGCATCACTGATACATCATGAGTGCGTGGAACTTACATTATCCGTAGAAATACTTCATGATACATTTACCACTTAAACGACGAAAGTACGTTTCATTTTCATGACATCCCTTAACCTCTCAAGATTCAAGCTAATAGTTAAGCTAACCCTTTAAACAAGTAGTCACAGGGCCTTAGTTATGCAGAATTACCTACTGTGGTAATATGATATCACACATGTGGACGCCAGATCCTAAGAGGATAAGGTGGTCACACGAGCCACAAGGGAAACCGCAAAACACACCTCTCTCCCTTTAAAATGTGTGTGCACCGGTCTACAACCCTCTTTAGGCCCAAAAAACCTGTAGCAACACGTACGGGTGAACCCCCCTGTACAGGTCCACATGACTAAGGCTTCAACTTCAACGCGTCTATCGAATGAAGTTTGATAGACGCGTGTTTTGTATGAAAATAGTCAAGGAAGCTTGCACAGCTATGCGTGAACTTGAGAACCCAAAATGCGCTTTTACGCACATTTACATAGACCTTTCATTGGAAGTGGCCGATTAACCCTTGTGCTATCTTAGATGACCCCACCTTTACATTGACGTGTTCTTCCTACCATGACAAAGGTGGATAAAGGTGGAAAGATTTCATGTAATCCATGGACACCAGTGAAGATCACAAATCATTGAAGAAAAAAGGTTCAGCGCACTGTCTAGTGGGTCTAGATGACCCAACTCCCAATGGTAAAGTGCCTAGGATAGCACAAGGGTTAAATGCGTGTTGCCCAGGGCGACGTGAGCGAGGGTCTGCACCTAATTTGAGAGGTGTGTGTTGGCATGATAAGGAAGCTTCACACAGGCATGAATTACGTTTATTCCCATTAAATTACATTAAAACAAAAAAAGGCCTTCTTCAGAACACGACAGTTGTATTTTACTACAAACCCAGGAGCAACGATAAATATGTGTCTTTAAATTCTCACACTTACACCCTTTATGCGACCTTCAAGATCAAAACGCGTCCTCCCGTCTAGCTGCTGATCCAGGGCAAGTTGTTGAAACATTGCATAGCCTATAATCCCCCTTCATTTCAAGATGTCTACATTTCCTGGCAGCCCACTGTCTGGAAGTCACAGGGGCAATACCACATGCAGTCAATCTGTCAAACCAATTCGGATTTTTTTTTTCTGCCCAAAAGTTATATTCAACCTGAGAGAGATGAATGGGACTAAGAATGTCTACCTTTGAAAAGCTTCATGCTTTGACCAAATCATATGCTGTCACTCCTAAGCTTTAGAAGGCCTGCACTTTTCATCAAAGCTCTTGATGGCTACCTTTCACAGCACCGTCGAACACACCCTCGAAAGCTTCCCTCCCTCCTTTCCTCTCATCCCCTCCCAAATTTCTTTCTTCTCCCCCTCCAATGTCTACTGCCCCTCTTCCCGTGCCACCGCTCCCCCCAAAAAATCTTTCCATTCCCCCTGTCCTTAATCCCTCGATTCCTTTGTCGCCCCCTCCCTCCCGTCCTCAATCAAGCCCTTAAATCCCTCCAGGTTTTTTTTTTTTTTCCCCCCTCTGTGTCTGTGTCACTTCAGAACTGTCAAGGTAGATGAAACAAGAGGCATTCGGATTCATCCCAGTAATAACAACCCACTACTCCTCTTCCCTTGTGGCAGCGGGCCGACATTACTGGCCTTTTTGGGCTTTATTTGCATATTTGTTTTCCCTTTTGTTTCTTTTGATGAATTATTTACAGCGGAGTAAAACGACAGCAGAGATCAGTAATCATTGCTGTTGTGGTTGAATGAGCGCCTTTCTCCTCTTTTTTAACTGCTTCCTTTCCCCCCTGATTTTCAATCAAGTATTTCTCTTTTTCTCCTTTCATCTTTTCCACTGACGACCTAAAGAAAAACAGAAAAACTCATATTTTTTTTGCATTTCTGGTGGGACCTTTCCACTGTCTGGCGAGAGCGCAGCCTCTTTGTTGTTGTAATGATTACAGTCGCAATGGGGGGGTGGGGGGGGACGAAAAGGGAAAGAGGAGAGATCAAATGAAAATAGAAAATGTGCTGGGTGGGCCGCCTCATGCATCTCCCACACACAGGACAAGTCGGATAAAGCACACACATCCTGCTGTTGATTAACTGTTGAGGCACACAGCCGCTACGTACATTTTGTGCAAAGCTGCAAAAAGTTGTGGTCTTTACGTGAAACTTTCACAAATGAACCACATTAAAACCACAGAAGAAGTGCGAATAAACCACGCGAAGAACCCGTAAATTGACGTAGAACCTGAACATGCATGATTATTGCGCTGTTTATATGCAATTCATTAATGATTTGTGCGTCAATTATGTAATTTGATGTGATATGTGCGCCGCATCAACAATTTAAAAGTTAAACATCTGTGGGACATACATAAAAGTCTGTTAGACATACGTTGACAAACGTGGAACGGCCATGGAAAGCCACAAACTTGCATCTCGCAAAAAAACATCACGGCCAATTGTGTAAGATTTACGTAATAATTATGTGTCAACTACGTAAAATATACTTAAACTGTTTCATACTCAACCCACCAAAAAACCCAGCTTAAAACCAAATTCACGTAAAGACCCGTCAGCATCTGCATTGACGAGGCCAAAAAAACCCACTTGTGAATTACGTATTCACTAAAGATCGAAATTTCATACGTGGAAAATGAGCATTGACGTTTTCTCCCTACCATGACAGGTGGATAAAGGTGGAAAGATTTCATGTAATCCATGGACACCAGTGAAGATCACAAATCATTGAAGAAAAAAGGTTCAGAGCACTGTACCTAGTGGGTCTAGATGACCCAACTACCAACGTAAAGGTGCCTAGGATAGCACAAGGGTTACGAGAGTGTCGTTACAATAAGTTATTACGGAAGTTGAGCTTTGACTTTTCAATAGTTCTAAGCTAATTTTGCCTGGAATTAAATTAAGCTGAGTTCACACCGCCCCCAACAACAACACGCGTTCAACCGTCCACTTTCAATGAAAAGTCTATCAACACGGCTAAATTCCTATTTCAGGCTTCAAAACTCTTGTGTCACAACAGTTTCCGGGCTCTACGTTCAAAATGGCCCTTCAATAGATGGGCGCTCTACCAGGTTTAACTTTGACCAATCAGGGTTTTGGATTTGGTAGTGAAGTATGGATAGCAACCCTTTCAATTCACAGAAGTGCCAACTGTTTGAAAGTTGAACATGACGGTGAAATAAAGAAAATTGGGGTTCGTGCCCGGCCGAAATGATATGACATTAAGCGTTTGCCCGATGTGAACGTATCTTTACAGTACACATGCTTTTGCAAACAAAGTTGGGCCTCACGAGTTACAATCACTCTGGGAGCTGACAATTGCCACAATTTTAAGCCCTCAAAAACTGTGTTCAAAGTGCGTATCGCGGATTTACCTCGCATTCATACCTCGCACACCCTGCCACTCTGTCCCTGTATTGCCCTATCCAAGAATAACGATGCATTATTCATGCACTGAAGTCTCGTCTGCAGACAAAAGTCAGCCTTTGCATTTATTATTTATTGAAAACGGCTCACATGATGAATCCCTTAACAAACAGACTAAGCACTGCACCTATTTCCATTTCCCGTGCTGTTTGTGTTTTGGCATGGATTTAAGTGGGCTCATTAGGTGAAATGAGGATGTAGGAAGAGGAGAGGACTGGCGGGGAGGGGGGAAGAGGAAGAAATACTGTAGTGGTAGAACGGGATGAGAGATTTTTGGGGACAAAAAAAGGACAGATACTAAAAAAAATGTTTTAGTGAAAGACTTACAGGGGAAGATAATGAATGTAACAATATAAGGCTGAGGGTTTTACAGTCAAGACTTCAAATTACTAGTGTCCCCATCCTTTTTACCCACTTGAAAGTTGGTAAACTCATGTAAAACCAGCAAATCGTTAACTTGCATGCAAAAATATGTTTTGTTTTTTTACTTTAGAGCAACCTCTGCTATGATATCAATACAGAAAATCCCACTTTACTCGCTAGAATCACTGTTACAACTGTGAGTTTTCCTTCAGGATGAGACACTGAAGGCCACGATTGCCATCCCCCTCCAATGGCAATGCAGCTATCAGCTTTTCCAGAATACTCAGGTTATGTTGTATTCTTTCTCAAAACGCCCTCAACATTTATCACTCGGAGAAGCCACGCAGTATTATCTTTGGGAAGAAATTTGATATTCAACCTTTCTTTACATGGATGAACACACACACACACACACACACACACATACTGACTAAATTCAGTTACATAAAAACATCTAATCTGTTCTAGCAAAGGTTAAATAATTGATGTGTTATGTTAAAAAGGAATGAAATAATCATGGTCTGTTGGATGTTGCAGGAACTTCAAACTCAAGTTTGAAGCTCGGTAGAGGGCTGAACAGGGCGCTTATGCGGTTAAATAATAATGCAATTCATACAGTTAAGAGACTTGGAGGCTTTTCCTTAGACCTGATTATCTGGGTGTTTTATACTCTAAAAATGTCTGATGTAACTTGAACTAACACCGTCTTTGGTCACTTTTTGGTTTGGTGTGCACAAGGTGGTATTTGATACACTTTTAGGACAGTGAACAATAGGAAATTGTTGGAAACTGGTAACTTTTGGCCGAAAATGCCCTAAGCCAATCTTCTTGTCGATAAGCTAACATAACTCAGATTGTCAGTGCAAATTAATTTGGGGTACCTTTAGAAGTAACCTTTGAAACAATGAGTTAACTTGTAAAGCTAAAGAGTTTTTCTGCTTGTGCATTCATGAGATTTTTCGCGATTAACAACTAGCAAGTCTCAGGTTTATTTATCTTTGTTTTTTTTTTACTTTATTAGCATCAGGCTAATGCCTTGATCTAAAATGCCCTTATAGGTGCAGAAACGAGCTGTCTGCTGGCAAAAAATGGTCAAATCTGTATAGGGCACGCAGATGACCTGCATAATATTTTCAGATCGTACATTGTTCGGTGAGCCCGTTGGGCGAAAATGTTTATTCACTTTAAAAGGGTGTTAAAAAAGGTGAAGAATGTGAGATGGAGGCAAGTCGTATGGATTTTTCATGTTTTGAACCCCCAACCCTGCACACTATTCAAAAGTGTCAAACACCTCTAAGCTACCCTTAGGATGCGTCCGCAACTATCTACGACCCTATATGAACCTCAACAACCCAAAAACTTGGAGCACCCGTATGGGTCCACCCTATACAGGTCCATACCACTAAGCCATTAGCTATTATTGCCAAAAACACCCGTAATGTGTGACTAGTGACATTTTGGTTCACGCTAGTTTAATAGAAGACGTCAGTTGTGTCCAAATGCACTCACTATACTCCCAGGTTAGTGTACTATATTTTCTTTTCATTATTTATTTTTTGGGGTGCCCGAATCTACAATTTCAAGATCCAGGGCCCTGGAAATTTCCCTAAAAATCTGTGAAAAACTAGCGTGCATTAATGCCTACTAGATTGGTGAATATGGACCACAATGCACTGCGCTATGGTTTATAGCACAGTCTTCACACTGGACTGCCGCCATCTGATACTAACGCATGGACTCCCAGTTGGAAGAGGTTTGGCGTGAAAAAGTAAAAGTGCAAGTCCCTCTAATCTTGCTCTAGGCTTTTTCTTTTACCACCCAAACCAAATATATGAACGACTTGGTGTCATATAATTTCGGCCGGGCACAAACCGAAATTATTCATTTCTCCTTCATGATCACTTTGCAAACGGTTGACACTTAGCACGCTACCCATATGTCACTACTAAATCCGAGTCCTAAATTGGTCAAAGTTCAAGTGGATTAACTTTCATGTTCATGTTAGACATAGAAAGTGAAAACGGACCTAAAAAACAAGCGTTTTGAACGCAGAAAACCAGAACGTTTCCATAGACTTTTCAATGGACGTGGTTGCTTTAACCTGCTTTGCTGAGGCCCACTTAGCTCTAGCATGGCACAGATCAATGTACGATCACTAGTTTAACTAATTATTGACTACCTAAATATCAAACAATTTTAGATGAACTAATTCACTGTTTTGGAGAATCATATTTGGAGAAACAAAGAGCTATTATATTTCAGTTGTCTCTTTTTTTTAAAAATAAAAAAATAAATAAAAGGTTGAAGCATCAAAAGTCATAACTGCCTTTTTAGTTTGCTGCTTGAACACTTAAATGAATTTAAATGTTGAGTATATCATGAGGCTTTTAAACAAACCCATTCACCAAAGTGTCATAATCTGCCGTCAAAACCGCAGTACCAGAAAGGAACAGACATTACCTGCGGTGTGGCACACGCCCACGGCTGACCTTGTAAATGGTTGATAATCATTTCACAGCACTCGGTTTTATTGTTTTATGACACGATGCTCGGGACGATTGAAATGTAATCTGCTTGTTTACCCTCGTTTATGGCTATTAAATTAAGCTATGAGTGTAGCGTTTATCTTATTATGGATGCGCATCCCGATGCTGGATAGACCTAAACATGTAATGTACTGTTGCTTCAGTGAAGCCGGACTGGTTCTATATTTATGATAGCCTTCTAAGATTGCGCTGCAATTGCCAACGACCCCTTCATGAATTTCTGTGGCTGTCACTGGTGTTTCACTGCTGCATAGGTGTCTATCTGCTTAGACTCTAATGTGATCTGCATGTCCCATTACACTTTTTCATTTCGTGTGTCGTTTGCCCTTCAGTTACAATTTGTTTTAAAGGAAGGAATGAGAGAGAAATCCATAGTAGGTTAATAAACACACTCTGTCCTCTGCTCCCGTTAGGGTTTGGACTGTTGTCTTATTTATAGCTCTTGTTCTGTGTTTGGTATTAATCGACTGTGACCGGCATTGAGAAGATGGAAAGCAATTCTTTTTCCTCTTTTACCAATTCACTGTTTCCTCTCTTCCAGGCCTCCGTCGTTGCGTTCCATGTCGCACGGAGACCACCTCACAGGGATTTTCCTCTTCACCAGGTAGCCACAAAGAGGAAAAGAAGCATATTATCCACATGTACGGCATCCGACCCCTCTGTACCACATTAATGCTGACCACCAGCATTGCAGGAAACGCACGTCCACACAGACACACACTTACGCCAAACAGAGTATTATCTTTATGAGGTGTTACACACCAGTGACCACCAACACAGGGTCTCAGTGTTCTCTAATCCACACTCTGTCTGAAAAGACTGCTCCATGCAACAGAGGGATTACAATGGCGGATAAATGGGAGTTTTAATTTGAGTCATTATAAGAGTCTTTGCTTATAAGAAGAAGTGAGGAAAGATTACTTGTTCATATGGTTCAAATGTATATTATATTCTACTGTCGGTCTATCCATTAAAAGATATGTGCCAAACAGTTTATCAGTCATTTTGTTTGCTTTAATGTGCACACGGATACCTCTAATACAGTGTTTTTCAACCAGGGTGTCACGGTGAGGAGGCTCGAAAGCCGGTAGGACCCAGAATGCAGAGGCAGGAGGCACAAAGTTCCGGGGCAAGGGGGTTTAATGGCCAACAAACAAAAAGCGCTGCAGAGCAGGATGACAAAAGAAACAAAAACTTACTTGGCGTGGCATGAAACATGGACGAGGAACATGGCATGAACACCATAACAGGGGTAACTAATGGACCAACACAGGAGGAAGGCAGAGACAAGACTTATATAAAGACAGGGCAGACAAGACACAGGTGGACACGATCAGGGCTGATGGGGACCAAAGGAAGTAAAACTCAAGAAAACAGACAAGACAGGAGACTTTCAAAATAAAACAGGAAACAGAAACAAGACAGAACAAGGACCAAAAACAAGACAACAAGTTCAAATCATGACACAGGGTGCTGTAAAAGATGGTAAGGTTTGCCATGGGACATGATTGAATTTCACTAAAATGGTCAAAAAAACATTTACCATTGCCAGGATATTAGTTCTGTGTTCCTTCAAATAGGCTCAGGTTTAGTTATGGTCACGTCTGCAAAAATGCCGCCAAGCGGCGACCGAAATGCCAGGTTTTCAGCCTATTCGGCAGGTGACGGCCCACTGGCCACGCGGTGGCACTGGTAATCAGGTCGCAGCAGTCGCATTTTTACACGTTGAAAAAATGCGGCCGCTGAGGTTTTAAGAAAAAGTCAAACAGCGAAGGGAAGATTTTTTGACATCGGTCATGTTTCTTGAAACTCCCTTAGCGCATTGGGGATGACTGTGGGCACACACGCAACCCTCAGGCTGTCCTTTTCTCCTCTTTTTGCGAGGTCCTCACATAAATCAGATGTGCGCAACTCATTTGATATTTGCGTCTGAAATAGGAAGGATGGGCTTGTTTGAGCATTTATGGGAACATGTGAAACTCAGAGGAGGGAGGGAAAAAAAGAGGAAATAAAGAACGATTCCCAGCAGAGTCCATTCCCATCGTCAACGTTAACGACCCATTCGGTTCGTTCGTGAACGCCACATCTCTAATAAATCTGACTTTTGAACTTTGTTTTTGTTGATTTTGTTTTTATGTATATATATCTTTTTCCTTTGCTGCTGCAGTCGAGTTTGGTGTCGGCTCAGCGGCACCTTGACCGCGTGGGGTCAGAACAAACAACAGAAAAAACAACTCTTATGGTAAAGTACTTCCCTTGTTTGTTTGGTTGCTGGTGTACCTTGTGATGTTCATAAAGGAAACGTTTGGATCCAAAAAAGGTTGAAATAGACTCACAGGAGAAACTTTCAAACTGAGAACAGGCTCACAGTGACCAGCAACTTTGTTAGTTTAACTGAGAACAGTCCCATTCAGTCTGAAACAATAGAATCAGCTAAAGTAAACCTTTGGAAACAAACAAAGCAAAAATTTGGATTTACTAGACACAACTGCAAGGCTGTTCTGTACTGGAGAGAATCACAAAGGAGAGCAGACGCCACTCATGAAAGCTCCTTTGACTGGTGGGTAAAAGGGAACCAACGTTTAATGAGGCTAATGCAACACTACAATACAATAAATATTCTACTTTATTTTAGTTCTTATGGAGTGACAATAAAAAGAGGAAAAAGATAAATTTAAAAAAAGGAATTTTGTAAACTAAGTGAACATAATCAATGTCATTGATTGCATTAGCTTGCTGTCATTGATTGCATTAGCTCAGCTGTTATGAGCTGTAAAGAAAAAGTATTTTAAAAGTTCAGGTATATTTTTCAAAGCAAAGGCAGATTACTTCACTTTGACAGAATGCTTATTAAAAAAATCCATACAGCAATTGTTTATAGTCTGCTTGTTCATGACAAGCTGCTACTAAAGCCACCGTTCTTCCTGTCATTGATGCATCTCACTGTCTTGACATAATGGCAACACTTTCCACTGTCTGCGTTGGCGTAGTATCAAATTAGCATTACTTTAAAGCTGGAGAAAAGTTACTTATTTATCTAATGATTTAAATTCTTCAGTTATCTCTGCGGGGTAAACACCAGTCATGAACTCAATTGTTTCAGATTGTTGCCATGTTACCTTATACATACCAGTGACGCGAGGTGAGGTTGATGGCAGGTGAGGCACTGACTCCTCTGGAGTCAGATTTACTATGAAAGAACTAAATATTTCACATTTCATCCAACGGCAGCTAACAGCTTATAAAATACACAAAAGAAAATATTTGTCCCAGAAAGGAAATTTATTTTATAGACATGGAAAGAACACTCTTCTTGTGTATAAATGATTCATGTGTACTGTAAACAAATTAAAGTATAAAGATGTGTTCAGCACACATTTGAACCTCGGTAACTATTTCTGGTATTTTTCCAACTTTCCAACCATTTCCGGTTCCGGGTTACGGGCAGGACGCGTGGCGTGCCTCTCTGCGATTACAACTATCTTCAAATTACTTAAAAAGTTGATTTTCTCCAAAAAAGAGAGCTGACCATGCCCCCAAAGAAACCCCAGGAATACGAAGACCTCAAAAAGACTCTTGACATTATTCAAGAAACGCTGAAAAGTTTTATGGATCAAGTGTCGGCTAAGCTAACACCACTTTGGGAAATGATGGAAGAGTTCCGAAGATTTCGGGCTCAAAACGAGCAGCGAGAAAACCGGGTCGAGATTCTGGAGAAAAGACTGGACGATGTGGAACAGCAAGTAAGGATGAATAATATCATTCTCACTGGAGTACCAATCAAGCCTCGAGCGAAACTGACAGCAAGAGCAAGCACTGCTAATGCTAGCGCTTGACGTAATACTTAAGTAATTCATCTTTGTCATGTGCTTTATCGATATCTTATAATTTTTAATTCTGTCTGATAAAACCTAAGAACCGGATATTGATAAATCATGTAATAAAATGGTTACAGTATAACGGGGTGGGATTATATAAGTTCGCTTCCTTCCACTCCCTTTCAAGCAATATTTATTAATATGTATAATTATCCTAAGTTTGATTAGTTACTGTATGAATGTATAACTGATGATTATATTGCTGTTGTGTATTATTTCTACCTAATTGCTTGAAATAAACCATTTCAAATCAAATCAAAAAAATCAAAACTTCAAATTCTGGAGCTTTAATCAGTTATCAAATGTTTGTGAAAATGATCATAAAAAGAAAATAAATGATTTTACTTACATTTTTTTCCACTTACTCCCATGTTATTTAAAAAAAACAAAACAACGAAAAACATGTTTGGCCTCACTTTTTGAGTGGATGCTTTAGTTTAATGAGTTTCTCCCTCTCAATGAAGAAAGACGTCTTTAGTCGGTTCTGTTTCGGCAGCAGTGTAGCTACAAAGCAGCTTTCAGCTCATGTCTGCCCCCTGCTGGTGAGGCACACCTCACCTAAAGAAACCTCAGAAACTGTGGAGAACCTGTTCAGTCGACTGAAAATATATATTTAACACAGATCATTGGAAAATAATATTTACTTAATTTACTTTTTCTATTTTATCAAGATTATGCCTCACCTGACCGTACGTCACTGATACGTACATACAGTGCATGATTATTTTCAAAGTCTCACTCCGATCATCTTTCGATCCACAGATTTCCCCCCATATTCATGGGTGTTAGGGACCAGAGACCCCCTTGAAAAGGGAGTATTTCTGATTATTTCTTTACTCAAATCGTTGTGAATCAGCGGCAGACAAACAATGCTGTTGGTCGTAGAAAATATGCTTGGTGGGCCACAAAACCTACCCTGCTCCATCATGATTCATCCATTTGTAGATGACTAGATCCACAATAGGAAGGTGGGGGTGGGGTTACTTTCCACCAAAAGTCCCATAATCAACTTAGAGAAAGAAGGACCTTCTAATGAACTATAACCACTTTGCAGAAACTAGAAAACCTCACAGGTTTTTTTTTATGTTGCCTAATCCTTTTTGAATAATCATTATTAAAAAAAGCCAACTGGAAACGCTTTAACAATAGATCAAAAGATGATCAGAGTGGGTCTTTAAAAGGATCTGAGCTCTGCAGTAAGATGAACCAAATGTCTTATGACCCAGACAATGCCACCTCTTTGAGTTTATCACGACTTAAGAGTTCATTCCGATGTAAAGCCAACTGGTGTTTATGGGGGAATATACTTCTGAAATATCCAACATGACAGATGACAGGAGGTATATAGAGGCTTTAGAGCGCTCTAACCCTAAAATCTCTCAAAATGGATGTTATTTTATCATTCAGTAGTTAAATAATCCTAAATACACAGTCAAAGCAAACAGAAAAGCTTTCAGGGTGAAGAGGTGGATTATTTTTCACTGGCTGAGTCAATTACCTAATCTTGGACTAGTGGAGCCGCTGTCAACCTGACGACTAAACTCGTTGACCGCAAAGAGTTTCAGAATCTCTGACTTTATTTTACTTTTTTTGTAGACTTTTTTTCCCCTTAAATGTAATATTTTGTTGGCATAAATTACTTGAGAGCTGATCTAACCTGAACTAAATCCTAGCCACGGTGAGTCGTGGTTTTCTGAACACATGCCAGGGTTATTTCTGGATCCTTTAGTTTAACATGCTGAGATGTGCCTGTGTGAGCCTGCATGTTCTTTTTGTCCCCTTTATCGTCACTGACCTTTCCAAGGTTACTCCTCCTCAACACCAGTGACAGTCAGGACGTCTGCAGCCCCTAGGAACTGAGCAGACGGAAGCTGGTATAACAGACAAATGAATTAATGATGTTTAAAAAAACATATAAATAATAGCTTGTTAAATAAATAGGAAAACTAAACACATTGTCCTTTCTCATCTTTTTTTTTGGTTGCCTTACATCTGTAACCTCCCCTTATAATCTTTGGTTTATAATTTCTGGGACATTCAAGCGACCACTTCGCATGAAAAGTTCAAGTAAACATGTTAATGCGCGTTTTGGACTTCCGCGTTCAAAACTTTTGTGCATCGCTACACAAGCTTGTAACCCTTGTGCTATCCGAGGTGCATTAAGTTGGGAGTGGGGTCATCTGGACCCCACAAGACAGTGCTCGGAACATATTTTTTTCAATGATTCTTGATCTTCACTGGTGTTTATGGATTACATGAAATCCTCTCCACCTTTATCATGGTAGAGATACCACGTCAATGTAAGGATCGGGTCATCTGGACCCCACAAGATAGCACAAGGAACTGTTTTCAGGCGCTACGTACTTTGACCAACCGGGGACTCGGATTTGATGTCACAACCCATACATATCCGTAATGACAAACTTTAGAAAATTGATCACGAAGGAGAAATCATGCTACGGTCACACGTACAACTGTGACCGTGCAATGGGGAGGCTTCGGCAGAATCTTCAAGATTAGCTGCTGCCGCCCCAATTACTTTTGAAAATTGTTGCGGTGGTCCCGGATGTAGATGACAGCAATCCGGCCGCCAGTAAAGCGACAACACCATCACATAATCTGGCCACAGCTGCAGGCAGCTCTGAGTGGACGATGTGTAAATGTATTCGGACAGCGGCCATCTATATCAAGTACCACCGGCCGGCTGGGGCAATATTTCCTACCCACTTGCACGCACAAAATAAATTCACACACTTCTCAGATAAACAATTATACTATTTATATCAAAAACAGAGTAAAAACCTCAAATTTCTCAAACAAAGTCATCCTTCCTATTTCAGATCCAACTAGCAGATGAGTTGTACGCATCCCGTTCATGTGAGTACCTTCGCAAAAAAACAGGAATAAAGGAGAAAGGGAGAGTCGCAGTGCTGTCATGGAGGGGGGTTGCTCATGATCATCATCAGTGTCTCATGTTTCATGCCCCCTGCCCATCTCAACAGCCCTCGTCCAGTGCCGGCGCTGCTACCTCACGGTTTCTAACAATCGGACGGTGGCAGTGGGACGGCAGGATGGGGGGCAAGGAGGTGGCTGTCTGAAGTTGGCAAATCATTCGACGATTTTGGGGGCCTTGCAGACCTTCCTACCAGTCAGTTATCACACTGCTGCCGTCCTGGCACCACGTGACCTCAAAATATACCTGGGCGGCCACTGCCCAATGTCATAAACATGTCCAGGACCCGCTCATTTGAACTTTGTCTCAAAACCTCGGCGTGTGAAAATATGACTGCCGCCGCCCGGTTAAAAATGCCACCGTGCAGCCACCTGCCAATTTGGCTGAAAATTGTGGTTTAAGGCCAGCCTGAATTCTATGACACCAGGCCAAAAAGAAAGGCTGGAGCAAGATTCACGAGGTTTGCACCGGCTTGACATTTCACACCAAGCCTCTTCCAACTGTGAATACGAGCGCTAGCATAGGGTAGCAACAGCCCAGTGTGCACACAGTATGCTAAAAGCACGTTCAAGAACCCGCGTTCAGCATGTTTTCTTTAGCACGCCTGGTTTTTAGATGTCTCATTCAGCTTTTCGCATAACCATTTCTTGCCACAATTGCTTAAAAATGATCTTTGAAACAAGGAAAAGAGTTCAGTGGGAATGTCAGAAGAATAAAAACAAAGGTTTTTCAATGGCAGCTCAGAAGCTTGTAAAATGCGCACAAATTCACCATATAGCCTTTTTGAATGCTAATATGCAGCAAAGGCAGGTCATTTTTTATTTAACTGGGCTTTGGAAAAAGAAAAAAAAAAGTTTTGTTGCATTCATCAACTATGCACTGAATGAGTCTCTTTTTTTGTGCCTTTGTCAGGGGAAACCTTATCCACACCTTACCTGACAACACTTTCAACAGACTCAAGATCCCTCATGACCCTGAGCAGAAGGAAGCCGACATGAAAAACTCTTGAATGAATGAATGATTGAAAACATTTGGGATCATGATCTATTTCATGACATTCAGTGACACAGAGATTAGAATATTTTTACCCACCAAAAACTCTGTATTGTGAAAATAAAAAGGATCAGAATTTATGATATAAGAAAATATCATTGTGTTATTTAGCAGAAAAAAGTTACTTTGTCATTTTGCTTATACAACACATGTAGAATACGATTTTTCCTGGAATACAAATGTAAGGCTAGCAGTGCAAATATAACAGGGAGGGTGTGAAAAAATATATTAATATAGGAAGCTGTAAGAGGGAATATTCATATAAACATAAAAACCTTTAAAAAAATTTGTATCTAAAAAAAAAAAAAAAGAAGTTTGCAGTCTAAATGTGTTTTATGCACTCTAGGATTATAAGGCCCACTGTCCATGAATGGTCTATTTTTGAGGCACACCATACTGTAAGGCATATATGAGGCCATATAAGTGACAAAAGACTCATAAATCCGTCAGTCGGTCAGACTTTATTAGAGTAATGTGTTTTTTGTAACTCTAGGGTTACGTCCAAATTCCCTCCCTAATCCATACATAGTGCGTTCGCCATTTTGTAGTGCTGTCCGAATCTACAATTCCCTAATCAAGTGCCCTAAAACTGGTGTGCATCGATGCTTACTAGACAGACGAATATACAATACAATTTTTGCACAAAAAAAAAAGGATTTCAATGTATTTTTTTAATAACTCATCGTTTTTTTGCTTCAGAAGACAGTGGACTCATAAATAACGTAAAACGCTCATGTTAATCAAATTTTAACTTCCTGAGATCAATGATGTAATATCCGCCGTAAAAATAAAATAAAATAGTGAGCATGGTGTTCGAATTGCTTTTACAACAACTGGAAGCTTCCAATTTTATTTGCAGTCATGTAAAATAATAGACTGATACCACTAAAACCAATGTTACTTTGATTAAACTAACTACAAACCTTTTAGTAACATGTAAATAAAACAGTTTAACACGCTACATAGTAGCTGTGTTAGCCTATTCACAATAACACCCAACTTTGTTTGCAACATTTAAAAATGCAGATACATCTAAAACAAATGTTATTGCGACTAAGCTAACTCCCAACTTTGTAACGCATAAAAAAAACTACACACAAAATCACGCTGCTACTCAGTGCGTTAGCAAATTTATAATAACACCCAACCTTATTCGCAACACGTAAAAAACACAGATTGATACCGCTAAAACGTTAGGCCTACTGTAATTACTTCAATTCCTATACGTAAAAACAAACAAAAAAAAAAAAACGTAGGCGATGTCCGTATTCCTTCACTACTCTCTACATAGAGCAGTATAAAGTGCGTTCGCCATTTTGTAGTGCTCTCCAAATCTACAATTCCCAAATCAAGTGCCCAAGAAATTTCCCAGAAGTCTGCGAAAAACCATTGTGCATCGATGCTCACTGGATTGCCGTATATAGACCATAATGCATTGCGTCTGAACAATTTTTGCCAAAATTTTTAATTCAAATATTTTTTTCCAATAAACTATCAACGGTTTCATCTTCAGAACACAGTAATATCATAAATGATTGTCACAAAACGCTCATATCAATTAGATTTTAACTTTGTGGAATCGATGTTTAAAAAAAAAAAAAGAATTAGTGAGCATGGTTTCCGAATTGCTTTTAATATCCAGGGCACTACATAGTCCTGCACTATATAGTTTTTTAGTAGTTAGGGGTTAGGGTGGAAATTTGGAAATAGGCATAGTTCGACATGCTACACGTCAGCCGCGTTAGAATATTTACAATTACATCCAAATTTGTCAGTAAAAAAAAGACCGACATATAAAGCACCTCTCAGAATCTCATCAACAGCAGAAAATACCGGAACAAATTCATATATAAGGCAATCCAGGTAATAACGAATTTTCTTGTAGAAAAAATTAAAACATATTGTGTGGAAAACCGCAAAGGGCCTATTGGTTGATAATTACAGGTATTTTTTTTTTCTCTGCCTATAATTTCTGTCATCGGAGTCTTTTTTTTTGTATTGTATTTTTTAATTTCCAATTGGTCTGGAAAAGTACAATTAAAACGAATAGGATTGAACTGTGTTTTCTCTGTGACGTTTCTTTCGTATCATCTGCAAAATAAAAAGAGTGTACAAAGCAGTGGATGTTCCTGTGGTAATTATTTATTTATTTATTGATCTACTTATTTTTGCATACTGCTGGACTCATAGAAGATCATCACACAAGTGTTGACAGAAAGGTGTTTTTGCTTGTAAGAAGAGACAAAAGGCCATCTTTAAACTGGATTTTGATTAGCGCATTATGTTGATTTGGCTGTATTTTTATTGCTGATTTCGAAAACTCTCCTGTCATTAGTTTGGCTTTAAGGGCTCCGTCTTGATTTAACTGGTTTTTGCATTGTCAAAAACCAACAGCATTACGTCATGCGAGTCTCCGGACATTTTCTGCTAAAAAAGCTACAAAATGAAAAATGTTTTGAGCACTGATTTAGGAAGTGTTCCTTCGTCAGCAAACTGGGACATCCTCACTGATTTGGAGAGTCTTTTTGGCAAAGCAAATCGACTTGCCGCAAAGATTATGCAAAAAAGAATTCACTTGTGAGACAAAATCCAATGCTGTAGGCAACAAACAGGCTAAACTGGCACATTTCCTCTCGTTTAAATCAGCTATGCTTCCACTCCTGTCTGGGCTTTGCAGAATGAATAGCAGATAGGGAAAAATAACATGTTTTTGGGCTTCAAATACTTCTCATAGATGGACACTGTAGCTCCTGTTACCACCTCTTCATGTGTTCTGAAGGCATGGTAGAAGTTCCGGGCTATATAAATGGAACTTCTAATTGTTTTCCTTGCATTTTGGTTTCAAGTACAGCACCATATTTGCCTGGATTATAAAAACATATCCTGGTAGGGAGTGTAAACTTCTATCTTTAAGATACATTTTAATCCAGTCAAGCCCACTACAGCAAAAAGTAGGATGACAATTAAAATTTTGGGGAAGTAGAAGGTTTAATGAAATCCTTTAATGAAATCCTCAAAATGCATTTTTGAGGTAATCTTTTTTCTGAGATATAAATAGTATCAATTAAGTTTTTGCGCACAACAGTGTTAGTTTAGGATTTATTAATATTAACATAAGTGTTCAGGGAAAAAAAACACTAATTTATCCGCTGTCCTACATTTAATCCACACATTTTTAACATGGTGTGACTGTATAGTAATGAATTATCAATACATTTTTTTTTCTTTCAATTCATCAAGTAGTAATTTTAAAAATAAATAACAACTGATGAGTTATTCTTACTTTAAAGTTTTGAAAATTAGCAAAGCAGCCATTTTGAAATGAGCAGGAAAAGCCCTCTACTGCCCCTAGTGGAATGTTGACAAACTGCAGCGCAGAAAACAAGCAACAAGTTGAATTTAATGGGTTTGTAAGGAGTTTGGATCATGTTAATGAAATTGGGGTCTGAGAAATGCGTGTTTTAAAAATGATAGGATTTGTTATGTAGGGTTAATATAGAGGCTCATTCTGATAGATTGTCTGGGTTGATAATTGTACTTATAACTAAGAATTTATTGAAAATCAACATCCTCCTTTCCCTCTTTTCTCTTTCCCCTGACTGTTCACTTTTTCTATGTCTGTACACTTCGTTTTTGTTGACATGCGGTGTCATTCATCATCTAAATCTCTGTTTTCGTTCACCTTTTTTTTCTCCGTTCACACTGTCTCCATCCTTCCCCAGGCTCACTCCAAAATCGTGGCGTGGAATTGCCGGCAGAAGAGTGCCTGCTGTTTTCCTGACACACTCTTCCTCCCCCTAAATCAAAACCAACTAAAGGCAAAAACCAGGTTATTACCTTAGCCGTGTTTCTTCCCCTCCGCCCCCCCCACTTGTTCTTCCATTTTTGCACGTCTATGAAATTTTACACTTTCTAAAGAAAAGGCCAGCTGCTCGGCGAGACGAAAAGGTGTGAGGAGGATTTGAAGGAGACTTGCTGCATAAATAAGTCCAAAAAAATATTGTAAAATATAAATAGTGAAATGTGAGATTGATGTCAGGCTGGGTGTGTGTGCTTTCCCTCAGACTGCCTTCAAAGGGCACACGTTGTGCTTCTCACCCACACACAGTCTCATCATGTGTGGGAGGGTCGAACACGTCCTTTTGGGTAAGATTGGCTGTGTGTTTTTTTTAAGTTTTTCTCCTTAAAATAGAAATGAGACGAGTTTATTAAAATCTAGAAAAATAAGTATTTGAACTAATGAACCAAATAAAATGAGATTTAAAAAAAGTTAAAGAGTAACAAGACAGTAAATCAACTTTTTTTTGGCTGTTTACCTGTTCAAACGGGGCTTTAAAGGTGCTGACTGTTGGTCCTTGGCAATTTTTGTTTAATTCCGGAAATTGTAGTTAAAAACCATTTGTGTCCTAACCCCTAGTGGTTGAAACAAGGTAGTGAAGATGAATTTTGTGATTGGTCAACTGGTGTAAATCCCACGTCTTTTCACAAGTTTCAAGTCATGCTGTGCAGCTCCATTATAAAAGCCCCGCCCATCTTGACTGTTTCTAAGGGTGACGGAGCGAAAGGAGCGACACCGAAAGACGGCTGGGGCTCGTTGTGGTCGCCAAACTGGCCGCTGGCTGGCCGGCAGACAGAGAGACAGACAGCCTGCTCGGGCCTCCTGAACCTTCTAATTTTTTTTTTTTTTATTTCATCAAGACAATAATAAAAAGATCATCTAGTTACCTCAAGCTAACCTCACTGTCAATCACGGATGCATACCACCTCCCCCTTTTTTTGTGTGCATTTTTTTTAATCTAGGTTGCGAGTAGAGTCAGCCTCCAAATGTCCTGTTGTGTTACTCTTTAAAGAATCACTCAGAAAATTGTGATCTTGAAGCATTATTTTGCTAATGGAGGACATGTTTTAAGAAAATTAAGCTTAAAATTCCATTTCTTATTATTTCTTTATTCAAAACACTGAATCTGCTGCAGACAAAAAAATGCTGTTGGTAAAAAGTTGTGTGACAGATAAGTTACTGTGGCAAGGCACAAACTCCCTGCTCTGCTCCATTCTGATGCATCTACTTGTAGACAATTGAATCGGTTAGTTCAAAAGGGGCCCAAGTCCAAGAGGTTAGTTTTTCCAGGAAATGATTTTAATTGCATAGATTAAAGGGAGGCTACACCAAATAATTAATACTTTACCCAGATTTAGCACAAGTTCAAAGCTTACAAATGCTATAATATGAAACACCTTCCTTTTATAATTTCAGAGGACTAGCAAACTAAAGTCTCTGGACTTGGGCCCTTCTTGAATTAAACAGGGGCGCTGCCATATTGCATAACTAGTGCTGCCATCTATGGGATAAAGCAAAACCCATACAAGAGAGGCCCAAGTCCAGGAATTTAGCACTTAATGCATTTTAAATTTCAAGCATAGTCAATACATTACAATGGACTTGGGACTTTTTTGTACATAATCAGATAGCTTTTCCCTTGAAGACCATAGAACATATAATATCTCTATTTTGAACAATTGTGGACTTTGGCCCCTTTTGAACTAACCGATTCAAATAGATCCGTGATCATCCTTGTTTTCCCCATTCCAGCTGGCATCTGATTCAAAACTGTACGGCTGGATAGCTCTAATTTTGCTCGCCATTTTTGTTTCACTGGTAAGGTAGTGGGAGAGAATATAAACAGATAGATGACGGGAAGGGGAGCCAGGCTTTACTCTGCACCAGCATAGGTGAATATCTAATGAACTCCTGCTGCTCTGCAGAAACTATGTCCTAGAAAACGACGCACGTTGTGGGATTTTGGCTAAAAATTGCATAATCATAACTAAAACCTACTTGGAACTTTTTGGAAATAATATATGATCAGCCTCCAAAGCCAAAAAATAAAAACAAAAAAAAAGGAAAAACAGAAGACACTGGGCATTGACGTGAAAAGGATAAAAACAAAAACTATAAGAAAAAAATCTGGCTAAAAGGTTGAAAGAGAATAGGCCCAAAACACAAAGGGCAGCCAGTAAGCAACATGGCAAGCAGACATAAACAAGTGCAGCCAAAGACGGATGATCAAACCAAAGGAATGGCTGTATCGATGATGAATGCCCAGCAGTGATGATGGATGAATGAGTGATTGGACGAGAGGAGGAGGAGGAGGAGGAAGGCGCCGTAAACAGGAGTGGAGAAGTTCACGAGGAGGGCACATCTGCAGGAGGTAGGAGGGATGGTAAATTGTTATGCAAAAGATGAAAGAAAGTCAAAATGAAGTAAACTTTACGTAACCTTGAATAATGTTTGAAAGGGGAGCAGCGAGGAGAGAAAAGCAAACACAGAGGAAGAGCGCATGAAAGAATAAATGTTTTTGGAGGGAGAATAAACGGAAAATAATGAAAAGATGATTGTACTGTAAATAATTGGCTCTTTATTTTGCAAAAATGCCAACAAAGCTGAATGTCATCATTTGATGAAAAGCGTTCCAACACATTCTCTTAATTTTCCGCAGCTGCGTGCTTCTTGTAACACAATAGCCTTAACATCAATTTTACAATAAAAATAAAAAACAAGAATATAAATTAATGTCATGGATTAAAACCAATCACAAGAAGTTTTCTTATCCTGTTATGCAGCAAAAAATCTGTACTTTGGGGGAAGCAGTGAGACATGAAGCGTTCTTCAGAGAAGTTGAAAATGATAAATCACCAGAATCCTCCCTAAAGCATCCTTAGAGTTTACATAGCAGTGAATGCGATGTCATGTGTAAATAGTTCTGATCAAAGTAGGAAAGAAAAATCAATTCACAATAGAGAGTAAAAGCAAAAGTCTATAAACTGGTCTATCAACGGGTGTCCCTGTGCCGGTCCCCACGGGTAAAATACAGGGTTGTGTCAGGAAGGGCATCAGGTGTAAAAATCTCTGCCAAACCCCCTTTACAGATCACTGAAGGGATATGCTGAAATGTAAACAACAACAACAAGTAAAATAGTCTATAATAGTCTATATCCATAGTTAATTTTACTTAAAAGAAAATACATATTACAAAAAGAAACATTTGACTATCGGTTAATAAAATCCACAAAACAATGTCCTAGTTTGTCCCATTTCTATAGCCAGATGTGTTTTTGTGTGTGTGTGTGTTTTAGTTGTTTCAAAATGAATGTTGGAATCATGAAAACTTTGAAGACTGTTATTATTTTTGCTATGGATTAGTATTAAATGTTTTATTTTAGGTACTTTAAATTTAATTCCTCTTTTATATTGATTCTGAGTTTTCCAACATTTTGATTCCCTTTCTTAAATTTCTCACTTTTTTTTCTAAAATTCTGATATTTATATTTTCTTGGAATAAAGATCTTGGTCTTAACATTTTTATGTTGTTTCATCTCACTTTAATTTAATTTAATTTTTTTTCAAAATCTTGACTATAAAATTCTATCGTTTATCCGAAAGCTGTGACATTTTATTTCTGGAATTTTGTTTTTGCCAAAATTCAAGTTTTTTTCTTTTCTTTCTTTTTTTTTAATCACAGATGTTACAGTTCTAACAAATATTCCTTTTTAAGTTTGGTTTAAGGATGCACAATGGTGCAGTGCTCAGAACTCTCACAGCGAGAAGGAAATGCTTCCTTTGGGTCCTTTCTGTGTGGAATTTGCATGTTCTCCCTTCACATGCATGAGTTGTCTCCAGGCACTCCTGCTTTCTTCTACATGCTTCATGAGTTAATTGAAGCCCCCAGTTTGTGGTTGTTTGTCACTATGTTGGACTAGTGGACTGTCCAGGTCCCTGTCCCTGTCCCTGCCTTCACCCTTTAGTAGCTTTGGTTGCAGCAACCCCGTGACCCCAAATGAGAGACTAACGCAGGATTTAAAAAAGGATGGTTGAATTTAGACTCTCAGAAAACATGCGATTATTCAGAATTTATATCACTGTAGAACACATAGAAAAAAAGGAAAAGTCCAGGAGGAACCCTAATCCTTTCCTTAATGAGATAAAACATGAACAACAACACATTGTACTATCTCCAGCATTAAATTCAGTCATAGAACTAAAGTGAAGGAAATATTAAAACCATTTTCCACAGGCTTTACTGTGGGTAACTTCCCATTTAAAGGTCCCTTTTATCTGGAGTTTCATGAGGCTGTCATAAAACTGCATCATGTGCGCCCAGCACATTTTAAATAGCATGCCGTTCCTACATTTAATGACCAGTCCTCCAGTAATCTTCTCAACAGTAATAACTTCATTTGACTTGGAGATTCATTTCACACATTTGATTGAAAGCCTAAACACATCTTAGTCTGGGCTTGATGAAAGACATCAATTCATGACTTTTTTCTCAACCCTCCTCAGTTGGTTTGGGCAGAAACTGAGGTGGGGCACAAACAACACTGCTGTATTCATCCCGGCAGCCCATGCTCTCTCACCTGTGCAAATTACTGTGTGTAAACAGACAGGATCACACTAGTTTCATGTGGTTAGCCACTTCCCTAGCTGGGGCATGCTCTACTCAGGAGAAATAAGCCATTTCCTGCTCACTGAGGGAAAGATATGCCCAACTGTAACAGACTGCAATTTTTTCCAGATGGTGGATAGATTTTATCTTGCTGGAGATTTTACAAGGCTCAACAGGACACATGCTCACTAATGCAGGATCTCCAGAACACCATGCTTTAATCGAATCATAATAAAAGTAGTGGTTTTCAATGGCAGTAATATAAAATCATCAAATTACTGTTATTTTAGATGAGGCAGGATGAGACAGAATTCTTTTTTATTACTATTCTTGCCTTTTAAGACAATGGAGCTTGAGTCGGTTTGTCTCACGCGTTTGTTATGGCATCGCATGTAGCTTAAAGAAAATACAACCATAAGGGGGCACAATCTGGTCCTTTTATGTGCTTGTCCCAAGTCTGGCTTAATGCAGATGGTTGTATCCGCAAGAGTACTCAACATAAAACCAAGTCAAAATCAAATATACCAATCACAGGATGATTCACTGTGGCAAGCCCTAAAGGGGAGCGGTACAGATCAAATCAAATCAAGGCTACTTTATTTTTTTTGGTAGGAACAAACAAGCATTAGTAAAATCATTAGTACAATCAATACTACACACATAAACTAAGTAAAATACAGACAATAGCCTGTACAGTTGGGCAAAAAAGTATTTAGTCAGCCACCAATTGTGCAAGTTCTCCCACTTAAAAAAGAAGAGAGAGGCTTGCAAATGGAAAACAAGTATTTGGTCATAGCAAAAATTCAACTCAACACTGTTATTGACCCTTTGTTGGGCAATGACAGCTGTCAAACGTTTCCTGAAAGTCTTCAAAGGTTTTCACAAACTGTTGGTGGTATTTTGGCCCATTCCTCCATGCAGATCTCCTCTAGAGCAGTGATATTTTGGGGTTATCGCTGGGCAACATAGACTTTCAACTCCCTCCAAAAATGTATTTGGGGGTTTAGATCTGGAGACTGGCTAGGCTATTCCAGGACCTTGAAATATATCTTATGAAGCCACTCCTTCATTACCCAGGCAGTGTGTTTGGGATCATTGTCGTGCTGAAAGACCCAGTCATGTTTCATCTTCAATGCCCTTTCTGATGGAAGGAGGTTTTCACTCAAAATCTGACCATAAATTGCCCCATTCATTCTTTCCTTTACACGGATTAGTCATCCTTGTCCCTTTGCTGAAAAACAGTCCCAAAGCATGATGCTTCCACCCCCATGCTTCACATCAGGTATGGTGTTCTTTGGATGCAACTCAGCATTCTTTCTCCTCTAAACACGATGAGTAGAGTTTTCCCTCCTCTGAACACAGGACATTCTACCAATCCTTTTCTGGATCATACAAATGCTCTCTAGCAAACTTTAGATGGTCCTGCACGTGTGCTGGCTTTAGCAGGGGGACACGTCTGGCACTGCAGGATTTGGCGGCGTAGTGTGTCACTGATGGTAGCCTTTGTTACTATGGTCCCAGCTCTCTGCAGGTCATTCACTAGGTCCCCCGTGTGCTTCTGGGAGTTTTGATCACTGTTGTTGTGATCATTTTGACCCGACAGGGTGAGATCTTGTGGGGAGCCCCAGATGGAGGGAGATTATCAGTGGTCTTGTATGTCTTCCATTTCCTAATAATGGTAAGCAGAATCTCACCAAGCTGCTTACTTATTGCAGATTCAGTCTTCCCAGCCTGGTGCAGGTCAACAATTGCATTTCTGGTGTCCTTAGACAGCTCTTTGGTCTTGGACATAGTGGAGTTTGGAGTGTGACTGTTTGAGACGACTGATTTAGCCATTGAGGTTGGTACAAAAATCTACACAAAAATTCAAAGAATTCCATATAAAATAACAACACATTTTCTTTCTAAGGGTATATGTTGATGGTGACAGGTTGTCACAAACCCTTAATATGTAGTCCCATAGGGAACTGTATGTAGAGAACAGGATGGAGTCGGGTGTGATGTCACCCATTGAAAATGCCTTACCTCAGGCTCCAGTGAAATCAAGCCAATTCAGTTGCCATTTTTTTCATTATTTGCGATACAGGCGCCATCATATGGAACCAGTTGGTCATGATTTGTCCAAGTCGGTCTGAATCAACGTTTATAGGGCAACTACTTTCACCAATCAGGAGCAAGCATGTTTGAAGTCCACATCCCTTCCACTGAAAGTGGCTTGGGAGAATCTGTCAATCAAATGTTTGAGTTGGGGGCCAGCGGGCACCTCATGCTTTTTCCGAGTCATCTGATTGGTCAGTTTAGAACTTGAATAACTAGTGATAAAGAGAAAAATACCTTCAAGTTGGGCTAAGTTTAAAGGGGGATGTAGAAAAAAAATATGCAGAGGTTTTCCCATTGGAAATCTCTGTGAAACAACACCTATAATCCAACTTTTCTTCGCGCCATCATAACCTAATCTGTAAGATTCTGATCCAGTTGTGAACACAGCATTTACAGCATGCTCCTGCTGCTTTTAAATGCATTAAGCTGTGTTACTGCACTGAATATTTTAACAAAACAGGTAGATGGCTGGTTCTAATTGCAACCAGGTTTATTAGCTAAGCTAAAACTCCACAAAGCTAAATCGTGGTCAGGCAGGCAGGGGTCAGTAGTGAACATGAGAACATCAGAGAGGCAGGCAGGAATAGTCAGGATTCAGGCGAGAACCAGGGCAGGCAGCTGGCAAACAGAGTCAGAGACAAACCACGGTCAGGAAATCAGAAGATTAGGTCCAAATATGATGCTCGGTACTGCAGGCAGAGTGGCACAAACAATACTTTGCACTGAGTGTGGCTCAGTACAGTGCTTAAGTAGACTGTGACTGATTTTAAATGGGAGTAAGGTGTGTGACTTCTAGAAACTGTGCGCTGGGGTTGCTGGGAAATGTAGTGCGTCTAGAACTCTGGAGACTGTTCCTGCAGGTGACCAGAGGGGGAGACAGAGCTCTGACAGTTATCATATTGATGATCACATTAAAAAGGGGGAAATGTAGTGTCAAAACGACATTATCATAGTTTTACATGACAATTAGTTAACTAGCAAGGGTTTTTCACATTATTATGAGGTGGTTCACTTGAATAAAATGGCTGTTGTCAGCTGTGACAGCTCACTAAAACTACTGCAGCAACAGGCGCATTGTGAAAATGCTGTCATGCAACTTAGATGAACAAAGATGGGGAGATTTGATCTTATTTAGGTATCTGATAGTGAAATTTAGAGCAACCTAAAAGTGAGGAAAATATTTGATGGGTTAAGGATCTCGGCTACATTTTCTTTGATCTGTGAAATGGGAACATGGGAATTCAAACCAGCAACTTCCTCGACTACCAAGATAGAGATAAGCAAAAATGGGTCATCTGGTCTTGTTTTATTACAACAAATGTTTTTGTTTTTTTTAAAGTTCATATGTGTGAAAGTGAATTGGTTTTAGACAGATTTCTCTTCATTCTTTCTCCTTTGGCAGACAGGAGGAGTCGTGCAAGGTCACTCCACCACTGCTCTAGTTACCAAGCACAAGGCAGTGTGTGCACGAGAGTGTGTGTGCACATGTGCGTGGACAGCGTGTGTTTGTGTGATAAAATGACATTCCAGCCAGTGAGAAGGCATGTCCTGACTTGTCCGCAGCCCAAAACACAGTCAGTTAAGTTTCCATGACCTCAACTCCATGCTGTTCAAAAATGCAAACACATGAACACATTCTCCTTCTGTGCCGCCTCCTATTTCCTGGCTTTCGTATCTTGCTGATCCATCTTTTTTTTGTTCATCCTGTTTTCTAAATTATTATATAGTTCAGTGTTCACCTGCCAAAAAAAAAGAGCGATGCGTCGTGCAGCAGGAGTTCTGATGTCTACAGAGTAGTTGCATCAATTAACTTACACTTAAGTGGTTTCCTGAGAGGAGTTGGGCTAATAATAGCACAATGAAGTGACAAATATGCAATTAATCTCACTCTAATTGCTTAGCAGGTAGTCAGTCAGTCATAGTCCCCCCCCCCGTGTGATGTCTTGCTCACTGTCTGCAGACTCTCTGTACATGAGTTCAGCCTTTCACGGCTTCAGGGGTAGAAACATGTTCTCATGTGTTGACAACATGGTCATTCAGCCAATCAGCACTTTTGAATTTAAACACAACTGAAAAAAAAAAAAACAACTGGAAAAGAAAAAGGTAAGTCTGAATAGGATAATTTAAAAATGAACTATTTATAGGTTGGTCAGCCCAAGTCCCATTTCTTCTTCTCATGACAAGAACAGTGTTGCTGGAAAGCATCACTTCATGGCAGCTAATGTCTCTAACAGTAACATATTTTGTGGTCAAAGTCTGAACAGTACAGCAGCAGCAGCAGCAGCCATAATGCACAAATTACATGGACTTTTCTGCAGTTTAATTAAATGTAAATGTGTTTCCATTCCGAGTTTCATACAAGTAAGCACGTGTTATAGTAGACCATGAGGGAAAAGGTTGTGCTGCAACAGCTGCAAAGAAGGAAAAATTCCCAGTTGGAGGAAATGATGTAAATGTTGAGGTACACTGGCCTGAGCAAAGAAAAAGAAAAACAAGTATTGTATTTTTCGCAATATACAGCACACCGGATTATAAAGCGCACCACCAGTGAAAGGCCTGTTTCCAAACTTATGTCACATATTAGAAACAAAAGGGTCAGAGGTTAGTCCATCAGCCAGACTATTAACTACCTTCGCAGTAACTTTAGAACTTGTTTGTAACATGGCAGCCATGTTGGCTGCACTAGCCATATTGGTGTGTTTACAAAACCCGTAAATCCCAACCTCGTTCGCAACACCAAAACAAATGTAAGGCAACTGTTATTACGCTAACTCCCAGCACATTCGCATACTCACAATAACACCCAAATGTTTGTGGAACTTGTAAAAAAAACAACAAAAAAACAGGCTTACATTTTGATAGAGTGCTGTGTAGTTCTCAAAATCATTTCAACATCAGTAAACTGAACTAGAATAATCCAAAATACAAGGCGCAGTGTTGTTTTTTGAAAATAAATGAAGGCTTTTAGTGCAGAAAACAAGATATGTTAATAGGTTTTTTATTTAAATATGTCATGTTTCATGTTGTTTTCGTTTATTTATGCAACTAGAACATTTGTAGTCTCACTGGTAGCTTACTGTCAAGGAAAAAGAATTCAGCTCGAGGTGTGTTCTTTTAAATAAAATAAGAGATTCGACTGAAAACAGTCTATTTCATAACACAAGAATATAGAGGAAAATGTCATTTTCCTTTGTTTTGTCTCATGGCAACAGGTTCAGCAGGTGTGACATCTTCCTACTTCACATTTTAGTGAGTGTTACCATAAGCCAAAGATTCAAGTATGACATTAGATGTAAAGTGAGTCAAAGCAAAGTAGGATCTGTATTGTGTCACACAGCTGAAGAGACAGCAATGGAGAAACTGTCAGAAGAGTTTAGCTAAAGCTATTCTCAACCCTGACAAAGCTAAGAAGGGACAAAAAAATAAAAGGTTGGCCAATTGTTTGGTTTGTTTCTGGAGTTTGGCAACACTTTCGAAGTTGAAAGTCACATATTTACATGATTTTTACATTAGACAAACACATTGTCAAAATGAGCTTTTATCACTTGTGTCTTTTGGCTAAATAAGCTAAACCTTCTCTGACCCGCAGTGTTCACGAAACAGCGATCCATGCCCTGATAACCTTTGGTGTTACTCAGCGATCACTTAACCGCATCCAGTTTAGGCTGCTTTCCACTGCTCCGCCTGTGGTGCGTCTTTGTTGCATTGTGTTGACACAAAAAAACAACGTTCATTAATCAATCAGCATGTTTTTACATCGCCTCCGTTATATCTGCGTGTCCTCTCCGTCCCCCCGCAACATCATGCAAGCTTAAACGGGAGTTCTAGTTCTAGTTCGTCAATGTCGCAGCAAAAAGCCACGGGAAACAGGTCTTGGTTTCAAAATCAAGACTTCCGTTATCCTTTCAAAATAAAACTTTATAAAATTTGATTTTATATTTAAGGTGACTTCCCCACTCGATAATGCACATTAACACCACAGACAAAACCGGCGTCCATTTTTGGACAATTGCAAGCTTGATTTTAGAAGTACAAAATCATCATGTATGACACAAAACGTGAATTTTACAACATTTCAGTTAGGAATGAGATTGCATGGGACATGACTGCTTTGGGTGAGCGAAGAGAGTGGGACGAACTACTCGACACAGGGGTGGCAGGACAAACCACTCCTGGGTGAGCCAGGGGGGAGGGAGGGCAGACTAGAGACGCATTAGAGACTATGTAAACTAACTGATGGTCATAAGACGGTGTAGGCACTAAAAGTATTTGGCCTGCAATAACTGTTTGTGGTCTAATGATGATGTCACACTACGGTAATACTACATAGCATCGAGCTAGGGCCCTATATTTTCCTTTCCCGTTTCATTCAACCTAACGTTCTTTCCCTCACAACTGATAATGCCATTTTGAATTTAATGCGTCTGACAAAATTGGTTGTTACACCAAATGTATATTAGGGAGACAAATTGGCAATATAAACTTATTTTTCCAACATGAGTAAATGAATGACTGCATGAGAAACAATTTTTATTTATGGTGTGCAGTCTGTTTCAATTGGCCTAAATGTCAGTTTTTTTAATGATTGCAAAGTTTACATTTTCTTTTTTTTTTTTTTTTTTAAAAACCATGTTGAAAGCATTAATTACAAAAAAAACACACCTTATTTTTGTTCAATTTTTATGTATTATTCAAGTTACTGTTTTGTATTTTATTGCTTGTTTGCTGTTAATTTGTACATTTTTGTTTTCTATTTGCTCAGTTAAAAAATGTTTTTTTTTAAATATATTTTTCATTTAAAGCCTGTTGTTGTAAAGTGGTCTAGAAACACATTTTCATTCATTATTTATTGGAAATAAATGATTACAATGATTACAACTGCCGCCTTTTGTTATAAAGCTGGATCTAAAATAAAGTAAGTTATCCTATTTTTGTGTCTGCACAAAAGTGTGAATACAAATTTCTAATCCAACAATAAACACAGTAATGTCTTTTATAGTTATTGCAGTCTTGTGAGAATCACTTATGACATCTGCTTTCAGCTTGTCTGATTGCTCTTAAGTTGCTTGTGTTTACTGCATGTTTTAAATCCTCAATTATTGCCGTAATTTCGACATTTTAAGCACCTCTTTTTGAAACCCCAACAAAAGGAGCAATTCTTAGAAGTAAGAAAAAGACACAATTTTCTGTCGCATAGTGCTAAAATGTCATTACAGTTGACTAGGTTTTATATGTACAGGCATTTCATAGACATCTAATTCAGCCTCATTAGAAGGATTTTGCTCACGACTTCCAGTGATTTCCCAGCAGACATGTTAAAGTCATGTTTTAATGATACCATTTCTTTAGTCTCATCTAGCCAAAAAAAAAAAATATATATATATATATATAAGAAAGATGACAATAAGAGGAGACTTTAAATGGGCTACATTTGTATGCATTCTTGAAAGAGGAACAAGTTATGGGCCTCATGTGGCACAATCACAGCCCGTGATGTGAAATATTGTTTTAAAATCTTGTTTTCCCCTCTGTGATGTGTGAGTGTTCCTCAGCTGATACCCTTCTTTTGCTCTTGTTCCCACCACTAATTAGAGACGGAATTCCACTGCTGATGGCTTTAGTGCGGGATCAGAACACACCCAGCCATTATGAGAAGAAACTCAGGCAGTCATAATGTGGCGTGGACTTGGCCACTAAAAACGCAGGGGGGGGGTGGAGCACAGACATGGGAAGGCGGAGCTGTCTGTTTAATCGTTTAGAGTTCTGCTTGGGGCGCCTTTTGCATTTTGCCTTCTGTGATTGTTTTCTGTTAGCCTCCTTTGGCTTTTCTTTTTCCCAGGATACAAATCTTTTTTTTTTAAATTCCTGTCTCTTATGATCCCTACTATCTATCTTTTTGCTGTCACAAGCAACGCTACGAACACACCGGGCACGTGATGGGCGTTCAAGAACGCGCCATAAGGGTATTGGTGAACTAGCTTTTAGCGTAGTGTTCAAACTGAACTGTTGCTTCCTGATACCAGCACATGAACTCACAGTTGGAAGAAGTTTGATGAGAAATGTTGAATCCCTGGAATCTTGGTCCAGGCTTTTTCTCTCAAAGCTCCCTTCTGATACAAGAAAGACTTTGGATGAATTCGAATTGCTTCCCTACCCTTATGCCTTCTCCCTAGCCTTATATTTATCCTTTGAGGTGGAGAAATATGGAAAAAATAGTAGTTGTGTCCTAATTTCTTCATTACTCACTAGTACAATATATAATGTGTTTGCCATTTTGTAGAGCTCTCCAAATCTACAATTCCATAATCGAGTGCCCTAGAAATTTTCAAAATTCTCTGCGAAAAAACTGCTCACTAGATTGGCAAATATAGACCACAATGCATTGCGTCTGAACAATTTTTGCAAAGAAAATGTATTTCAATGCATTTTTTAAATAACATTTTCATCTTCAAAAGACAGTAGATTCGTAAATGGTCGTCGCAAAACCCTCATGCTAATGCGATTTTAATTTCGTGACATTAGTTAGGAGTGGGAATTCGGACATAGCCTGTGTCTTCTAATTTGGGACTATTGATGATGTCGTTAATTTTCGCAGATCATCTACGTTAGCTAGTAGCTGCCATGTATAACAAAATTGGTTTCAGAACTTTAAGAAGTCATGCAAAACAAAAATTCAATACTTTCTCGCCCTACCGGCAGAGGGATTGCAAGCCCTAAGTCACTACGTCTCCTTAAACAAAATACTATTGGACACCAGCTTCAAATGTCCCAACAACTTCAGCAATAGAGAGGAGCCAGAGCGGTATAGGGAAGCAATTGGGATTTAGCCTTCGTGTCATATATTTCCATCCAGGCACAAATGACTATAAAGGATTTCTCCTTCATTATCAATTTTTAAACGGTTTTAAACATGGTTTAAAATGCAGGCTACCCATTCAAGACTACCAAATCTGAGCCCCTCATTGGTTAAAGTTCAATTGATTTAACTTTTAACATTCGCGTTTTGTACATAGAGCCAAAAAAACAGACTAAATAACCTAAGTAGTGAAAGCCTGAATGTGAGTGAATTCAATGAGGAAGCCCATGATGCGTCTACAGTGTATATTTGTGTTTACAAAGACTTTTCATTGGAAGTGGTCGCTTGTACGCGCATTTCAAAGCCCGGTGTGAATGCAGCTTAAGACTCAATATGAACTTCTGACAGGAGCTAGATCTTTGTCTCCTACCAGTGATTCAGTGATCACATTCATACATCTAACGCCTTTGAAACGCCTTCCACCGAGCGCAACCAAAACACACACAAACTGACATGCAGGCCCTCCTCGTTTCTCTCCCACTTCTCCCTCACTGAAACTCAAAACACATGCGCAGTTGCACGCACAGACGTATGAACGTGAGGGCTTTGAGGTTGTTTGTGTTCACATCAGATACAGCAGCCCTAATGTTTGTTTGCAATTTCCATTGGCTCAGATCCACTCCGCCAAGCCCATGGGAATTTGCGGATCAGCATCTTCTCAAAAAGCTGCTGGGCGTCAGAGTGCATGACTGAGCACAGAATAAGTTTAGCAACTTTGTTTTTTACGTGAGGTTGGCGTTGGTTTCGGGGCTTTTTCATACATTGAGTAATGTTGGAAAAGGAAAAAAAAACAGAAAAATATAGTTTGAGAACTGCTCTGACAGAAACATGTACGTTAATTATTGGTCTTTTATTCCATTTAATAATGTAGTTAAATAACCCAAACATTGAAATAAATTGAAATACTCAACAGAAAAGCTTTCGTTTTTGGTACCACAAAAGCCTCGGGTTATTTTTGCAGAGTTTACATGTTCCTTTCCTGCGTTCTCTATATTGCAGTGGATGTACCAATATGTATCGGAAAGTTGAATGCAGAAGTGAGTCTTTCGTTGGCACTGCAGAGTTGTCAAAGTGCAACACAGCAGCGGTGTCAAAGAAAACAACATTTTTGCAAAAAAACAGGCAGAGTTTTTTTGGGTCAGTGTGACCGCTCAGTCAAGTTCACACACTTTCTTAGAAAACCACAAAACAACACAGTGGAGTGGGATACGCCAGCACACCTGTGCGTGCGTGACCTCCATAAGAGCATGATGTTTTTGTAGTGCTACCCTTTTTTTAAATCAGATTCAAAGACTAATGCGTAAGAGTTTCTCACTTAAGCTGAAATTTGCATTTCTGAGTGTCTGATTATTCAAATGGTTGTTAATCAGGAGCATACATTTACTCTTTAATGTTTGTGTTTTTTCTTCTTTTTCTGTCTTCTGATCTTTTTTCTTACAATCTGAGAAAGCGGTAGTTTCAGTTTCTCTCTCCTACTTCCTCAATGACTCTTAAACTTTCCAAAGCTGACTTGGCACCATGGCGACAGAAATGTCAGCAAACAGTTGAATTGTGTCACATGGATGGCAACATTTTAAGAGAATAAAAATTTGATGGGCTGCGCGGTGGCGCTGTGCTTAGCGCTCTTGCCTCACAGCAAGAGGGCCCCCCGGTTCAAGTCCCTGAACTGGGGGAGCTGAAACAAAACACCAATGGAGGACCTTTCTGTGTGGAGTTTGTTTGTTCTTCCTGTGCACGTGTGGGTTTCCGTGCAAAAGCATGCTTCATAGGTTGATTGGTGACTAAATTTCCCCTAGGTGAGGCCCTGGTTCAAACTGGTGGCCGGTCCAGGGTGCACCCCACCTTCACCCAACAGTGGCTGGGTTGGCTCCAGCAACCCCATGACCCCAAAAGAAATTGTTGGATTTAGCACTCAAGTCATTTTATAACACATTTTCCCACTTTTACCTTGTATTTTTTTAATTGTATCTGATCCAGTAGTTTAATTAGTGCCAGCTGATCCATTAAAGACCCACTCCAAACATCTATGATGCCCAGATGAAAAAAAAAAAAAAAATGTCATTTTCTAGGACATAGTTGTTGTAGTGGCAGTGGTTCATTAGCAATTCGCCTCTAAGTTGTGGGCAGGACTGTTGGAGCAAAGTAAGCCCACCCTTACTTCCCCAGTTTGCACCATCTCCCTCTAGCTTACAGCCCCTCACAACCCCAAGCTAACATCATCGATGCAACTAAAATGGCGATCTACATCAGCGCCATCAAGCCGTACAGTTTTGAGTTCAGATACCGGCTCAGACGAAAAAAAACAAAGACCTAGATGGATCCATTTGTCCAAAGGTTCAGCATGGTTCGAATACAAGAAAAAAACGCTTAATTTTCTTTATGCATGCCCTCCGTCATCAGGAAAATGCCTCAAGAACATGTTGAAAACACACGATTTTCATCTCAGATGGTTTCTTCTTTCCCTGAAAGACTTTTCTGTTATTTGCTTGTTACCTGGGAGCACAAATCTGCAGCTCCTCTTGTAATCGCAGTGTAACACATGTAAAAAAAAAGAAACATGTCTGCTGTTTCTTGCAGGTTTGGCAGAGAGAGATTCAGTGAGAAAGATCATCCCGTCTTGACAGGATTGTCAGGGTAAGTGTTAACATTTTTGCTTCACTGTCTCTCCAATCCTGTCTCACTTTGTGTGTCTTTTTTTCGTCTCGTCTCCCTTTCTCTCTCGCTCAGAGCTCTTACAGCTGATTGCATAAATAATGTACAACATGTAAATCCTCCGCAGCTGCTTGACGTGTGCCTTCTTTGTTCTTCTGTCTGTTCTTGCTCTCAGGTTGACATGGGAGGCTTTTCTCCAACCTTGTCACCTGTCCTTCCCCTTTTTTCCCTTCCTCTACTCTCTTCTAAGCCGGAAGGTACATTCTTTGTCTTCTGCAATACTTATCTCACTTCTGTGCATCTCTATATAAGGCTAGTTGAATCATTATTTTAGCTCATGGAGTGTTGGAAAGTTACATTTCATGTTGTGCGTTGTTTTTTTTTAACCAGTAGACATTTCTTTGACTTCAAGACCCAATCCAACCAATTGTGCTTTTGGTGTTTCGAACACGTTCTTGTAGCATTTTTCCGACAATAGAGGAAATATGTAAAGAAAATTGAACGTAAAATTGCATTTCTAATATTTTCTTTATTCAAATCATTGTGAATCAGGAGCAGACAAAAAACGACAACGAAACATTGGAATACCGCTACAGCAAGTCTAAACCTCTCTGCTCCGCTCCATTCCCACGCGCCCACTTGCAGACAAAGAGATCCGTGTACGTCTTCCTTTTCTGGCATCTGACTACAAACTGTTCAGCTGGATGGATAGCTCCAAGATTGTTCACTATTTTTGTTGCACCGCTAAAGTTAGCTTGGGGTTGTGAGGGGCTGTAAGCTGGCAGGAGAGAGTGTAAACACAGGGTTGATGGGAAATGAAGGCAGGCTTGCTCCACACAAACAGTTCCGCCCGCAACTCGGAGGAAATTTCTGATGAACTCCTGACATTCGGCAGAAACTGTGTGCTAAAGTATTTTTTTTTTTCAATTTTGGCTATAAACAGAATTATCATACTTTAAAAGACCACTGGGAACGCTTTTACAGTAGATCATCAATAGATGATTCGAGTGGAGCCTTTAACCCTTGTGCTATGTTAGATGACCCCACCCTTACATTGACGTGTTCTCCCTACCATGACAAAGGTGGATAAAGGTGGAAAGATTTCATGTAATCCATGGACACCAGTAAGGTTCACAAATCATTGAAGAAAAAAGGTTCAACGCACTGTCTAGTGGGTCTAGATGACCCAACTCCTAATGTTAAAGTGCCTAGGAAAGCACAAGGGTTAAATCTGTCCAGTAAAGCCAACTAATTTCCAAATTACTGTGACTGTTTTCAGATACACTGTTCAAATTTAACTCCAGGCTTGAAATACTAAAATTAGAAAAAAAAAGGTCAACCAAGTGTGTGCTGCAAAATGAATTTTTCTTTCATTGTCTTTGCTCAATCGGGTCCTTAGGTTGGACTCTAAGCGTGTTTGTTAAACCACTTGTGAGGCAATTACATGTTAAATGAAAATTAGTGGTTTCATGTAAAAAAAAAAAAATCTATCAAAAGTGGCAGATTCGAAGAAAAAGAAAAGAAAGGCAAGTCCTTTTTTTTGGTGCTGCAAAATAATTTCCTTTTACCTGCTCGGTCTCCATTGTTCAAAGCCTGGAATGATCTGTCCAATATTGCCTGCAATCTGACTTCAAAGGGTTCCAGTCATGTTAAAATACATTTTAATTGTGATAAGGAATATGCTGTTATGCTTAAAGCTGTCTGCTTTGTTCGTCTGGTCAGAACGAACAAAGTCATAAATACAGAGGCTGTGCTGTTTAAAAATAAGAATTGGTCGCATTTTTCACTGTCAGCTGTTTCTTTGCACACAAAGACGTGCAGGGACCACACACAGACTAAAGTTGTCATTTTTTTTTTCCACCTCATACGCACATAGATTGTGTTTGTCAATAGCAAGAACAGTTCACAATCCTCTGTAAAACTAAAATGTACTTTTTTTTTCTTCCCAGAACTTCCTGTTGTTTCTGGGACACAACAGATGAAGGCAGTACCTTTTTGTCCGGAGATAAAGCGATTCTTTAGTAAACCCCTGAATTCTGATAGAGGGATCTCTAGGCTTGGATTTTGTCACATCATCTTGAAGCATGTGGAGGAGAGCTTTCACCCAATTTCAAACGGCTTATTTTGCCCGAAACCTTTCAAATTTTGAACATTAGACAAGTGGGCTTCACAAGCTGAATTCATTTTTTTGTAAAGAAAAATAGAAAATTGTCAACATTTTAGGAGAGCTTTCCTTGAAAAACATTTCTTCAAAATCCTAATGTGGTATAAAATTTGTAAATATAAAAAAGTAAAAAAAATCAATGGATCATCAAATTAAAAAAGTATCTGAAGTTGTGGTTTTAATACAGCTTCTCCATGATGCGTGTCTTGGGCATTCATGCCCCACTGACATACACATTTGTACATTTTTGTCATTAGCGGGTTCCAACGCTCAGCCTTGGCCTCTCTGACTCTGATAGGGCCCCTTCAGGGTTTCCTGTGCAGTTTATTAATCTGCTGATCAGCAGACACGTTTTGAAGAACAGACAGACTTATCGACTTGCCTCTCTGTTTATGGTTTGTATCTGAGGTTTCTATTCGTAAATTCCTCATTCAAGCCCAAGTCTTAAACTTTTATAAATTTGTTCTCAGGAATGAAGGTATTAGTTATACCTTTGTTCTACACATTTTATGGTCTTAAACAAAAATGTTGTGTCCTGAAAGCAAAGATAAAAAAACTTCTTCAAAAAGTACCGAAGACAAAGTGCTGAAGCTGCTGAAGCATGCATTTCCTCCTTGTGCATGCATGGGTTTTCTCCGAACACTACCCCAGTTTAAAAATATGCTTTGCGGGCCAGTTGGTCACCCTAAATTGTCCTTAGGTGTGACTGAATGTGTGTTTTGTCGTGTGGCCATGTAATGGACTTCCAACGCTCTTGTGTGTAAAGGCTGGTTTTAAAGTTGAGTCACTGGAAGTCTTCCGTGTGGGTTTGGTACTTGAATATAGTATAACACGGAAGTGACGTTCTTCTAGTTTTATGCACTCTCTCTAAATGTGTCTGATTGTGTAGTCTATTCACACAACACCCTTTTTACCTTCCCACAGGTTCTGTTTTGGTGTCCCAATGAGCCTTCAAGAATAGACTAAAGTAGAAATGTTGGATAATTGGTGATGGTTAGTTGGTGAATTGTTGTTAAACCAGACTGAACTCTCCCTACAGAGCTCTGCAAAAAAAAAAAGTGAACATTTTGAGAGTCCTTACATAAAGATCACTTTTTAAGTTCTGAGAGAAAAAAAAAACTTTCAGCTTTATTTAGAGGCCAGAGCTTGCTTTTGGTCAACTTCTGCCCCAATGCAGCAAGTTTGTACATATGTTTGTTGAGTTGGCTGGCATTGCTGGTTTGGCGCGGTCTGTAGCTGTCTGAGCCAACCATATGCCTGCACAGCTTCGTCTGAGTTTGTGTGTATATTCATTCTCATACTTGGGCTCTACAAAGATTTTCTTAGCCACGCGTGACCGTGTCTCCACTACTACAGGGTGGTCAGAAGTGTGCCATGCGGTCATGCAATAAACAAGGATGTTCCCTGGCTATTTTTTTAATGTCCATATGCAGCATGGCTTTGTTACCAAGGTGTTTATTCCAAACCACAGCAAACCATGACGGTGACAACTGTCTGCTGGGAAAGACCGCCTCAAGGAAGGAAAGACAGGCAGGGATGAAAAGACAGAGAGATGTAACGGGTGGGAGAGTTGGATGGAGTGTATAAGGACACACCTTTACAGTTTAACCCTTGTGCTATCCTATGACCCCACCCTTACATTGATGTATTATTCCTACCATGACAAAGGTAGATAAAGGTGGAGAGGATTTCTTGTAATCCATGGACACCAGTGAAGATCACAAATCATTGAAGAAAAAAGGTTCAGCGCACTGTATTGTGGGGTCTAGATGACCCCACTCCCAACGTTAAAGTGCCTAGGATAGCACAAGGGATATACAGTATCTGGACGGTACCTGAATAGATGTAAATATAAACTATAACAAGGTTTTGTAGTGCAAATGAGGGATGGACACATCAAGACATATTTAAAGGCTCAAACATTTCACCAAAATGTAAAGGACTTAAACAGAGATCCGCATCAGCAGACACAGAGGAATCTTTCAGTGACTGGAGATAAAGGAGACAAGGTGTACTCTTCTGATGAGAACAGGTGGAATAAACTGCAGGAAAGTAGTCAAACGCAAGTTTTCCTAGGCCCAAGAGTAAGACTGATGGCAGGTGGCAGATGACACTGAAGGGTAAGTAGTGGGGTAAATACAGAGTAAGAGTAAACAGAAGCTGTGATGGTTTTTCTCTAAAGGCTGATTTCCACTGGACCATCTGCAGTGCGTCTCAGTCACGTTGACACAAAAAAATAGAAAATCATTAATCAATCAAAATGTTTAAATCTCCACCGTCATATTTGCGATCGACATTCGTCTCTCCGCACCGCAACGGAAGCTTTAGGTGAGAGTTTTATTTCCAGTTCATTGACAAGTTAATGTTACAGCAAAAAGCCAGATAAATGGTAAACAGGTCAGAGTTTTAAAATGAAGATCTTCTTTGTACTTTCCAAATAAAACTTCATAAAACTGTTATATTTTTTATGTAAGGGGTGAGTCCACGTATTAACATATGTTAACACCGTGGATAACGTCATCAAGTTTAATTTTGGAAGTAAAAACTATATCAGTATTATAATTAAAGATGCATTTTACAAAAAGGAAGGAGAGAGCATGGGGCATGAAGTTTTGGATGAGTGAGGAGAGCAGGACAAACTACTCGACATGGGGTTGGAAGGACAAACCACTCCTCTAGATGCCAGGGGTGAGGGGGGGGTGGTCCGGAGATGCTACAGACATGTTGCAAACGTAACCGCCGGTCATGAGAAGGACTCCCCATGCAACACAACGGAGATACACTGCAGACGGACTGGTGTAAATCCGGGGTGACTCCCTGTGTCACCAGGAGATTGCAAGGCAGAGTTGAGGAAGCAAAAAAAAAAAAATGTGAACAAGAGTCCAAAAGTGGTGATCAAGTGTTTGATAAGGAAACTTCTCTTGGTAGTGGTTAGTTATCCTGGAAGAGCTTAGGATGAGGAAAAAGAGGAAATCCAACTATCTAGGGACATCCAAGAGAAAGCCAGGAGGCGATCCAGGTCTGGATCCAGACGCAAGGTCAAAAAGAAACAAAGAAACTTTGTGGTCATGGAACAAAGTAGAGCGGTTGACCTGGGATTGGAGGATCACAGATTTGGTTCCCGTTTTGGCCTTCCATGTGCCAAAGCATCCTTGGGCAAGACACTGAACCCCACATTGTTCCTGGTGGTTATAGGATGATGGCTGTGTTGGGCAGTGGAGCATTGGTTGTGAATGTGTGTGCATGGATGAATGGGACTGTGACGGGAAAACGCTTTTGGTCCAAAAGCGAGGTAGAAACACGCTATAGTAGTATACGCTGTTTACCATTTGATGAAAAGAGTGGAGGTCGTCTTCCGTCAACTACTAACTTCATTGACTTGTAGAGGGCAGTACATTCTGCTGAGAACTGATGAGCACAATGATCACACAGGAAAACAGGAGGACGAAACACAGTTGAGGAGCGAAAACCTGATAGTTTTGCAAACAAAATATTATTTATAGTCTCCTGTTTTTGCAGTTTCAAAGTAAAAAAAAATTCAAAGTAAGTAAAAAAAAAAAAAAAAAGTTCTCAATTAGGATTTGCCCAAATCTCAGACATCAGTTATCTTTTCAAGGCTACAACACGTCGGCTGTTGCTAATTTCAAAGCTCTTTGACTGATCCAAGCCATAAACAGCTTTTGGCTCAAAGCAGCCCCAGCACTCTCAAGATTTAACTTAAACTCCCAAGAAAAAGAAGGTTAAAAGTGTTTCATGCAGCTATTTCATCTCGTAGTGATATGATTAAGAAATGGCAGATGATGGGAGCATTTGAGGTCTGAGGGCTTAAAAGATGTTTTCTGGGCTACAGCTGACTGCATAATTCATGCAGTAAGGAAAAAATAAAAGTTGTGGGCAGCTATAGACTCCTGGACAAACAGTAAATTTCTATTCCAGAACACAACCGCCCCCCCAAAAAAAAGAAAAGAAGAAAGAAAAGAAGCCCATTTTTCTTTTTACCACAGAAACAGTCGTGATAGGTGGCAAATTACCATCTGGAAAGAGGTTCAGTGGGTTGATGTTGATAAACAAGACTTGTAAGTTGCACAAAGTTGTGGAGCATTTATGGGAAAAAGCTGCGTCATGTCATTAAAAGAATGCCTCTTGTGGTAGAAGGTGGGCTGATCGTAGTATGGATTTGTGTTTCCAGTAAAAATGTAAAAAAGAGGCTTTAAAGTTTTGATGATTTCTCAAAGAACGATTAGTTTGTTGGCATGGGTACCCTAAAAAATGAGAAGATTAAAATAAAACCAATCCATCTAGATTTCTGTTTTGCGATTTCCTTCTAACGCTTTGTTCACACTTCCCTGGGGAACGTGTGATCAGGCAACCACTCTCAAGACAAACTCTCGCATTCTCGTCGTTAAGCAAGTTTTTGGGCTCCACCTACAAACGCGTGGCTTTTGAACACACGTTAAAGGTTAAACCAGTTTGATCACGCATGGATGGCATTCTTTTTAATTCACATATGTGCCAACCGTTTGAAAATTGATTACGGGGACAAATGTATTAGCAATTCTATGACACCAAGACTTTCGTATATTGGAATAAAGCTGTGAAAGAAAAAGCCTGGAGCGAGATTCGCAAGATTTACATCGCTTCGATATTTCGCACCAATTCTGTTCAAACTGTGGGTTAGTAGTATCTAGAACAGTGTTTTTCAACCTTTTTTGAGCCACGGCACACTTTAACCTTGACAAAAATCCCTTGGCACACCAGCATCCAAAAAAAAAAAAGGAGAAACTCAGTCTGTATTGATCTACAGCCCCTCCACATTCTCACATGCATTTTTGTGATAATTGTGGCAGAAAAAGCTGGAAGTTGCAGCTGTTTTTTCTAAAAGATGTAATAAAAGTTAAGTTAGAAGATTTAAAACTGTGTGTTCGTTGTGGTTTCAAGACGTTAAGAGGAGAAACTCATAGTGGGCCGAGACGGTCACGCTGTCACTTTAACCCAATGCATCATGGGAGATGTAGTTCAATAATCCACCAAACGCAGACAGACTAGCGTCTCTGAGCTTCATTGTTTTGTTCACTTGTTCCACGGTCTGACACCGGATTCTGTGGAAAGCTACATTCCTAAAGACTAGCTTTAGCAGGTATTTTTGTTAGAACTGAGCGACTTTATCAGCAGAATTCAGAACAAGGAAGTGAAGCCTTTAACCACTTCTGATTGGTCAGACTGATGACATGTGATTAAGAATCCAAGAATGATTGGTGGAGACAGTTAAAGGGATGGGACTTTTCAGAAAACGGCTTTAGTTGCAGCTAAATTGCGGTACCGTCATTCTTATCAAATTGTCTTTAATAGAATCAAATGAACACAAAGAAAAAAGTATTTTACGATCTTTCATATTCCTAATTTCTAAGTGTTTTGTCAGGGCCTGTTTGGATGAACAAAGAGCTGATATCCTGGAGATGGAAAATGTTGTTAAATCAGTTAATGAGGGCAATTTATTTCCCACGGCACACCTGACCATCTCTCACGGCACACTGGTTGAAAAACACTGATCTAGAAGAAGTACTTGTATCGGGAAGGGGCAGTCCAGTGTGAGCACCACATGCTAAAACCCGTATTCTTGAACGCATTACATGTGTAATGTGTGAACATAGCATATGTTGTGTGTTTCTTTTTTTATTTTTGAGCTTCGGTGTCTGAGTGTGCCAGTCAAAGCTCCTCCTGGCAGGTCACTGGGTTCCTCCACTTCTTGAGCAGCAGAGGGGAGGGAGGAGAGGAGACATCCAAGCTGTTGACAGGGATTTATGAGCTGATAGTGTCAGACTGCAAGCACAACAACAGTCTCTCTGTCTCTGCCCGGCGGCTCATGAGGCACAGACCGAGAGTGGCAGAAAGAACGGAGGGAGTGAGGGTGAGGCAGCAAAATCAGTGGAAATGAAATTATAGAACAAGCAAAGAGAAAATGGAATGGAAGACAGTGAGCGTTGGGGAAAGATGGGATGGGCGGGGGATCTAATTTCATTTGCTTGGTAGCTGTTTTTCTTCTTGTTTTGCTGCACAACCTTTTAGGTTTTTTTTCAGAGCTTCAGATCTCATCTTCTTCTGACATACTTGTATGAAAAGAATAATTTTTTTGACTGATTTTTTTTTTTTTTGGCTTGTTTAAATCCATGCAAGTCAAAGCTGTGTATACTGTAGAGATTTGTCTCCTTTGTGGGTCTGATGGTTGGACTAAAAAAATGTACCCCTATAACCTATGAATAAGTGCTAAAATGAAAGATCTGCAGGAAAATCCTATTGCAGAATAATACAAAATTCCTTTTTTAACACTTCTGGGTTGTAAGATATGGCACTATGAGTCACTTCTGAACTGTTTGCTGTTGGGATGACACACCCTGATAAAGTTGGACCGTCTGGCTGTCTGACCAATCAGAGACAGTCTGTAGGATAATTTTGTCTAACTGCTGCTCTAAGCACAAATGACAATATCTGATTCTATTAAGGTTTGGTGAATTCCATGAGACATTTTGTTTTACAAGCTCAGTTGGGTTGGAGCTCTTTATTTTCCAGGGGAAGTTGTGGTTTTGGTGTGTTCTCCCTCAGATATTTTGGACTCCAAAAAGTCCAGGTCTCAGATTTACACTTTAGGGTCCCCCCCCCCCCCCCCTTTACCAAATCAGAAAACGTGGAAAACAAGACTGAATTTTTTTCTTTTTTTCATTTGCAAATTTGAGAAAGTGTGACTCTTTTTAAAACTACCGACCAGCTGTTTTCTTTAAGTTTTGACCTTCATAACAGAACAGTAAAGTTCTCTGGCATTACATTCAAAAAACTTCTTTAAAAAACAGTTTTTTTTTAAAGAATACCAGAACAAAGGTTTAAGATCATGCCTCCCCCCAAGTTTGCCCCACGTGGGGTATAGCTCCACCATCGCTCCCTGTTGTTTGGCTGTAAAAAGCTTGAAACACATTTTTTAAAATCATATATTTCATATACAACTGAGCCAAAAAGTGAGCGTTCTTCTAGTTTATTAAACCAAGGATTGTATTTGAGCTAATTAGAGTTTGTGGCTTCTGGGAACAGCGATGTCGCAGATGCAACTGAAACAACACAATGCTCTATAAACTACCTTAACTCTTTGACTGTTTCAAAAATCGCATTGAATCAGCTGATTCTAATGCATATCTAACCGGCTTTCCATCTTGGCTTTGCACCTATATGCATATAAACGCACAGACGGAAAAAGTTGCATGATGTCGTAAATCCTCTTTTCTCCGCGACATAATCAGCTGATTACGATGATTTCGGAAACACTTCACTGCTGTAAAGTATTTGCGCAAAACAACGTTTTTTGCTTCGGCGGAATTGACAAAATCACGTTTAACTGCGTAAACGGCTGAAGATAGCCGTGAGCTAAAGCTCCGGTGTTGATGTCCGGGCAGCTGATCCTGAATTTCCACGGCGCATCTTCGTTGCATTATTTTCCCTGCTATCCCCGTGTCATCGAACTTTCAAAACTTTAGCGATCAGGCCCCATGCCCTCTCCTTCCTCACCTTGCAAAATGTATATTTTATGTAATAAATGTTGTGTCACCTTCTTTTACTTTCAAAACTAAACCTTTGCCACCTGAGGGGAAATTGACATGGTGTGTTAATGTGCATAATCGCATGGGTATGTCACTGTAAATATGAAATACTTGAAAGCACAACGGATGTTTTTATTTTGAAACCCACACCTGTTTCCTGTTTTTTCCGCCTTTGTACTACAAAATTGACGCGTTGACGGACTGGAAATGGAACTCCTGCGTAAAGCATGTGTTGCATTGTGGAGGCACCGGACTTCAGACGCAGACATGACGGAGGCGATGTAAACGTTCCGATTGAAATAATAAACGCTCCATTTTTCTGTGTCGACGCAACAGAGACGCACCGCAGGAAATCATCCTTGAAATTATGTGTAGCCTCAAGTCTTGGGCTCTGGCTCAGAGTCAAAATCTGGTGAAAAGCCTCCCAAAGGGCTTGATCTTATCCTTAAGTGAACACGCCTCTGTTTTTCTGGATGTTGCTCTCCTCACAAAGGTATAGAAAGTTTTGGAGTCTTTCCATCATGGGGACTTGATCTGTGGCGGTGAAGAGTTGAGCTAATACAGTAAGCACAGCAGTCTGTGCACCAGTTGATTCATGACTGACAATCCTGAGTTCTGGATGCTGACTGAAAAAGTTAAAGTGGATGGAATGAGCTTCCAGTGAACGGATATGACGCCTACCCTTGGGGATGGGAAGGAGAGAATGGTTGTCCTGGAGGAGCTTTTTATGGCAGGTTTCCATTTACTCCCCTGCAATGGAAGTTGTTCAGGCATGTACAGTACTGGAGATGCTTCAGTCGCGTCCGGCTGAGAAGAAGAAGCCTCTGGGTGGACCAAGGACAGAATTTTGTCTCTCGTCTTGCCTGGGATCCCTTTAACATCCCCTCGGGGGGTGAAGAAGGTGGCTTGAGAGGAAGATCTCGGCATCACTGTTGTCTCCGTGATACGACTCTAAAAGAACAGATCGACAAATTGAAGATATGGTTTAAACTCAAACTGTATCTATTGATTTCTAATTCTGGATATTTAATGACAGACGCCAAAATTGCTCCTTCTGTTAAAAGCTCCCACTGTGACAATGAGAGCGATCCAGCTGTGATGTCTGATATTTAGTGAGAAAGTGAGCCTGACAGTGCACCAGCATGCATCCCCTCTGGGAATAATACAGTCTCCTTGTGATTTATGTGTCAGCTGTTTCTTTTTTTTTAATGACAGAGCATTAAAGACTCATGACTTATAAGGCTCCTCTCATTTCACAGAGACACTCAGACTCGTTTCAGAGCATAGCTTACACTTTCGGGCAGAGTAATGATCCCAAAGTGAGTTTTCCACAACTGCAAGGACCATTGTTTTCACAGAACTCCCAATGCAGCGGTTAGACTCGTTTTTCTTTTTTTCAAAACGAAACGGAGAAAAAGAAATCTCACCACTTATTTATTTAGTCAATGATGGATGGAGGAGGAGACAGACGTCTTATGGGGCAGAGCTTCAGAAAACAGTTTCAGTGCTAAAGCTGTTAAAAACAGCAAAGGAAGACGTTGAAAACGTGAAATGTAGCAAGCTTCTGTTGTGTTACATGGCTAGTGTTGAATACAATCTCAACTTCTGCCTCATGACACGAGTCAACTGTTTTCTTTAACCGTATAAACAACAAAAAGGCAGTTTGCAAAAAGAAAAACTAGAGGAAACAAAAAATCTTAATGCATAAATGGGTGTACTTTTGTTTTATTTCTAATGCTAAAAATGTACTTTTTACTCAGTTTTTAAAAATAGTTTTTACTCTTTTAAGCTTTAAACCCTTGTGCTATCCTATGGGGTCCAGATGACCCCATCCTTACATTGACGTGTTCTCCCTACCATGACAAAGGTGGATAAAGGTGGAAAGATTTCATGTAATCCATGGACACCAGTGAAGATCACAAATCATTGAAGAATCTTGTGGGGTCAAGATGACCCCACTCCCAACAAGTGTTACACTATATCAAAAATGCTTCAACTTTCTGTGGCCTTTGAGAGGTAGTAAACCTGGCAACCCAACAAGGTTTGGGTAAAAATTAAGTAATAACAAAACAGTTGATTTTCTGTCAAAAGTCTAAAAGTCAGCTTTTATTTATGGTTGAATTCACTGACTGAGGTCTACAAGAGCTTTTACTGTTGTTGAGAAACCTTTATTGGTGCTTCACTCTAACAAGAAGACATGGGAAAATTCTGCAACTGCCATTGTCTGTATTATCCCGATCAAGTTTGCATCGCGTAAAATGATAAAACTGATATCCTTTTCCTGCTTCTATCTCATGTATTTGTAAAAGTACTAATAATTTCACGAGAACCTGGCTGCAGACATCAACATCCAGAACCGGAACTCCTCAACCAGAACTAGAAAAACCCCCATACTGCTTGAAAAAAAAAACGTTGACGATCCTAACAGTTACAGTTTTTCCCGTTTTAAGCTTAATTAAAGGTTTCTCTACAACGGTTACAGTTAAGGTAAATTGTATCATTTCTGCTTCCAGTTGACGATGTCAGGCCTCATCCTGTCTTTCAATAATTTATAAATGTTATGTTTTTTTTCTCCTTTCAGTCCTTCGTTCATGTGCTGTTTCTACTGGAAATCAAAAATGTAAGAAATGGAAGAATATCAAGTTTTTGTCAAACCTAGCAGTACGAAAATGTAATTTGTAATTTATTACTTATAAACTTGCAATGACATTGCAATTGATCTCACATTTAGTTTTAGGGCATCTGTGCGTATTTTGAGACTTAAGTTTTCCAAAGAAAAGCCTGTTTATAGAGGACCTTTTTCAGTCTTGAAGTCCCACTCCGATCATATTTTGGTCTACAGTAAAAGCATTCCCAGTGGTCTTTTTGTAAGGATTATGCCAGTGAAGGCAACATTTTTAAAAACTGTCGTTTTCTGGGACATAATTTTAGTTTGATGCACCAGTAGTTTATTAGAAATGCATAAATTCCTCATATTCCTTTCTTTACACTCTCTGTCACTGTCTTCGAGCCCCTTACAACCCCAAACTGGTGTAACAAAAATGGCGACTAATGTTGTAGCTATCCAGCCGTCCAGTGTTCGAGCCAAATTCCAGCTCAGACAAGGACAAGGAAGATGTTCGTGGATCTTTTTGTATTCAAGTGGATGCATCAGAATGGAGCAGAGCACTGAGATTTTACATTACAACCACAAGTTTTTCCAACGGCATCTGCTCCTGTTTTACAACTACTTAAATAAAGAAATACTTAGAAATGTGATTTTGACCTTTATCGTTTTTGTTTTTTTAAATATGTCCTCCGGTTAAAAAAAAAAACAGTTGAAAACACCAAAAACATAATTTTCATTGGAGTGGGTTTTAAACCTTGATTTTTCAAATCAAATCAATAATCTCATGAAGTCTGCAGACTGCTAGAAAGCATAAATTAAATAAAACAAACAATGAAGGCTGACCATGCTGACAGTTATATTCATTATGTTTCAATACTAAATTTAGAGGAAACGTTTGAGCTTTTTGATCTTATGAGAGCACAATCTGTTTCACATTTTTCTTTTTTTTTTAATGTGATGTGAGCATGAATTTTCCACTACACTGAGGGCTTACATGTGTAGTTTAATGGAACTCAGTTATGTTTTTCTTTTCTGCGTACTCTACAAAGTTTCACCTTTCATGACATCAAGGCAACACTTCTGTCTAACAAGAAAAGAAACCGAGCGGCGCTGCTTTTCAAAGGTGTTTGTAGAGGTGGAGCCCTTTCCGAAACTGAAGGATTATAAATGTGATGGACTTCTGGATGGAATGTTGGGGTCTTGACTGAGTGACTGTGGTTTTCCTTTGAAGACTATCTCGGTGGTTCAAGTTTTAGAACTAGTCACCACTTGTACTGATGTTCTAAAGCTGTTTCAGACTCCCAGCTAAGATCAACTGTAAATCATAGAACTTCCCATTTTTAAGGTGAAATTGATCCTATCAGGACTACTAATAGATTCATCCTTTATTTTTAAACACAAAATAAAATAGTTAAATCAACATAAGTGATGAAGTGCTCGAAAAAAAGAGTGGCTAGAAGGAACATGTAACTTGTTCCCTCCCTAATCTGATTATATTTTATGCATACATGTTTACACGTGAAACATATAATCAATGTTCTCATGAACACAAATCCATTAAAGAAAAAAGCAACAAGGAATCAAACCAACCTCGCAAGTCCCATCAGGCATTTTCTTCATTTATACTTTTTCCAAAGTTGTCAATTTTTTTTCTTAAATTGTGTAAAAGCTTTTTTCATTTTGATCCTTTCCTCCATGCTGTTCCGTAAATGCACCCCACAGACAGAAATGAGCAAACTTTTGCATGTAAGTTGTTGTGCTATCCTAGGCACTTTAACATTGGGAGTGGGGTCATCTAGACCCACTAGACAGTGCTCTGAACCTTTTTTCTTCAATGATTTGAGATCTTCACTGGTGTCCATGGATTACATGAAATCTTTCCACCTTTATCCACCTTTGTCATGGTAGGGAGAACACGTCAATGTAAGGGTGGGGTCAGAGGACAGCACAAGGGTTAAAAGGTCCACCTTTTTGCAATGAGGGTCAGATTTGGTGAGGTGAAAATGTTGGAGGGCCAACCAATGAGTCTCTATTCTTTATTCCAGTTGTGCAATCTGCATCTTTTTTTGCACTTCGTTTTTTAATTCTCCAACTAAGTCAACAAGTAGCTGCTGTTTTTTTTTTTTTTTTTTTTTTTAGATGTTTGCAATTTGTCCAGACATAAAGTTTAATAAGTTTTTGGATGTTCTCTAGTTCTTCTGTCATTGTGCTACTTTGCTTGCTGTTTTTGAGTGGCATTTTTAACTGCAACCGTGGTCTGCTGCCGCTGGAGCTCTTCGCTGCTGCAGGATGATGACCTGGGTATGGCGGCTAGCCGCGCCGGGCTAAATGACGCTGACCTTAGATGACCCTGCTACCCGGTAGATGACGCCACTATCCGGTTTGGCTGATGGTCAGAGTTCAACCCAACACCTCCAACTCAAAGTCTTCAACTTTTAAAGGAGGTATTTCATAGTTATCTGTGAGTTAGATCTTCATAAGTCTGTTTTTTAGGAGTTGGTATTGGAGCTTTTTCACAGCTCGACTGCTGTTGCCGCCATCTTTTTTGAATTTCATAACATTAAATACAAATGAACTCTGTAGTGATGATTTCGTTGCAATGGCATACTCTTCATTTCCTCACATAGAAAACAAATATCGTTTTACACAATTACCAGCTGTCAACTTTTCTTTTTTATTTACTGTAAACATTTTAGAAAATAGCTAAAAAGTCTCTCAGAAGGGTCACACGAGTGTTGCCGCAGGTTTACAATGGCTTGAAATATAGTTTAGCCAATTATAATCAAGAAATCGTAAACACAATTTTAAAAAAGGGGGGGGGCTGGAGCCTATGGGCTGGTGGAAATTTGAACGTGGGTCCCATTTGGTGCACAAGCCGGACTTTGGACATGCCTGATTTTTTTCTTTTCTTTGTTTTTTCTCCTACATCCGACACCATTAAAAAAAAAAAAGAATCAAGATCCATCTTTTCTCTAAACAGAAGTTATGGTCCATTATTTTACTAATTTTCTCCTTTTAATGTTTCACATTTGTAAGCAAATATTAAACTTTCAAAGCAAAGTACAGTAGTAATACAGTAGTAACTCAAATGCAAATGACATTCTATGTATGTGTTGGCAAAGGACTGGTAGCCAAGAGATTTTTTTGTAGATGGAATTTCACCACCTACTAGGTTGGAAAGTGACCCAGAACTTCTCTCAGTTTTTTTTTTTTTGTATCTTACTATCCTTGTTTTGCAGAAATTCTGAATAGAATCAGCAGTGGAATGCTTCTTGCGTGCACTCTGCAGGCACACGGCCTGATGCAAAGCAATGCTTTTCAAAAAGGTTCAGCATTTGGTACTCAAAGAAAAAAAAAAGTTTTGGTTAAACTTTACATTTTTGCTCAATAGATTTTCCAGCTAAACTGAAGATCTGCTAAATCCAAATGATCTGCACTGGCTTGTTGGTCCTAATGTTGCATGTTAAAAAAAAAAGTAGTCCCAGTAATGTATTTCCCCTAGGTACAGGTCTTCAAGACAATAACACATGATAAGTGCTTTGCAGTGGTGATCATACCTTGGTCACAAGGGAGCAGACGCTGCATCAAGGGCATGCACTCATAAAATATTTATGGCTTTGAGGAGGAATATGCCTAGACGGTGGCGCTGGCATGACAATATATGTGAAGAATTTGACTTTCAGCATGGCAACATAGATTATTAAAAAGCACTGTATTGCCGTGTGAAAAATCTATGTAATATAAAGCTTAACAGTGAATTACCATGGCTGTTGAACAGTCATGAAAACCTCAGGAGACGTTACATGTCATCATCCAAGAATCCAGAAGATGAGTATAAAAATTTCAGCAGAACCATGAACTGTGTTTCCTCCATACCTGCCTGTCGAAATTTGATAGAGAAGGCTGTAAAACTGTAGATTTTCAATGTGCATTCAAGGTTTCCAATTTTTGTCCAGAAGATATTACCTTTGATGGGTTTTTGAACTCTATAATATTAGGTTCCGAACAAAAAAAAAAAAAAAAATTCAACCTTGGCAAATGCTTTTATTTTTTGGAGTTATTTGAGAGGCTATTTGAAAGGCTACACAAAGGAAGAGTACCATATTTATTTAGACTATAAGTTGAGGTTGCTTGTAAAATTTGGTCGGGGATGCGCCTATCCCCACTTAAAAGCCTTCTTTTTTTCATAAAACCACAATGCACCTTGTTATCTGGAGCGCCTTATATATCGATTGTTTCTGGTTTTGTTTAATCATGTTGAAGCAATTTTGAGAGGTACTCTGTCAAAAGGTTTGGTAGTTTTTCATTATGAATACACTAATGTGGCTAGCATGACTAATATGGCTAGCATGGCTACTGAAGCTAATTTGTAGCAGTGTCAGAGGCTATGTCCGAACCCTAATTTCTGTGAGTGCGAGACTATCTAGTGCCCTGGATTTTAAAAGCAATTTGGAGACCATGCTCCCTACTTTTTTTTTTTTTTCAAATGACAAATATGATGTCATTGATATCACAAAGTGAAAATCTAATTGATATGAGCGTTTTGCAACAATCATTTATGAATGCACTGTCTTCTGCAGGTTGTTGTTAAAAAAACATTGACATTTTTTTTCTGCAAAATTTGTTTAAACGCAGTGCATTGTGGTCTATATTTCCCAATCTAGTGAGCATCGATGCACACTGGTTTTTTCGCAGAAACTTTTGGGAAATTTCTAGGGCACTTGAATTTGGGAATCATATATTTGGACAGCACTAAAAAATATTGAACGCGCTATATAGTGCCCTGAGTAATGAAAGAATTCGGACACAGCCAGAGTGTGTAGTGTAGTCATAGTGACGTTTGTTTCAACGATATCAGTCTATTTTCTTTTTTTTTAAATGTTGCAAACAACATTGGTAGTAACAATTTCAGGACATGTATGGTAAACATGATAATAGAGCTAACAGGGCAAATGCTTTTAATGTGGCTGACATTGAGAAAAAATGATAAAAACCACCACTAGAGGGCACTGTAGTTGTGTGTATCAGTATTTACCACTGACATCAACATAGAAGAAGGAGCCCAGGCACAGTCTAATGCCTGCTTGGCAGAATTGTTCCAAAGTGACACCCTTCACACCCTTTACCCCTTCAAAAATATACACTCCAACACACACACACCTACACACACACGCTCACAAACAAACATACATTATACAAGGAAGGTGGGACCGTCTGTCCCCTACCGCATCCCTGGCAGGGGGTGCCATGCCCTCGGCCCTCTCTCCATGCAGGGAGAGGGATCCCCGAGTTCTGTGGCAAGGCAAGGAGCAGGGGATCACATCACATCTGAGCCTGGGGGTGTCTGTGTCCCTGAAGTGTGGGTTCTGGTCCTTGCCCTTGAGCGCCGGCCCTCTCCAAAATTCCAACTGTGGTTGGAGCCGGATCTTCAGGGGTAGCCGGCTCGTGTCTCGCTCTCTCCTGGACCTGGACCTGATTTGTGGGCTAGGTGGGCGGCTGGCTTGGAGCTGGTGTCTCTTGGGGGCCCTGGCCAGTGCCTGGGGTCGGGGCGGGGGGATGCTCAGAACTCCTGGGTGGAGGTGGACTGCCCGTCCGGTGCTGTGGATGTTCTCCAGGGGCGGGGCCCTGCGTTGGGCCCTCCCGGTGCAGCGGGGGGGGGGTGCTCCTCTAGTTGGGCTGGAGCTTGCACTCTCTGTCCCCCTGTGCCTCCTTGCTCTCTGGCTTTGGGGGCCCCTGTTACCCTGCTACAGTGCGGGTGTATGGGGGGTCCTGGCTGCAGGGGGTCTAGGGGTGAAGATGACTGGGTACTCTCCTTTCTTTTTATATTCCATCTTCCACCTTAGAAGAACATAAACACTCACTGGAGCACAGGTGTTAGCTCACCTTTGCAATAGTTTGCGTAACGAAATGAAATGTTTTACATGTGTTGCATAAGTATGTTTGTGTGAACATCAGTTGTATTATGTACATGTGGACTTGTCTGAAGGTGAACATTTTTGTTGATGTTTATAACATTTGAGTGTGTGGACAGGCTCCGCCCCTTCTAGATTTGTATTACATCTGAACCTCACTAATGATTATAACCATCCAGCACCTTGTTGCTCTAAGCTGCTTCATGGTTTTACCCCACCTCTATAATCACCCTCATACCCCCCCCCCCCCCCCCCCATTGGCATCCCTCTCTTCTTCCCTCTTTTTCTTTTCCTTCAGGTTCAACACAAAAATGTTACAAATGTAAGTAAGATGAATGAAGTTTAGCCTAAATTACAAAAGGGGTCAATTCAAATATACACCTACTGTGTCAAAAGATTCATAACCCCCTGTTGTAAAAGTAAAATATGTCCAACACAAGAGGCCTTCAGCTCTCATCTGTTTTCTCAGCTGTTGGACAAGACAAGTAAAAAAAGTGACTCAGAGGATTAAGAATTCAACAGATTAAGTGATATAAAAAAGATATAAAGTGTTTAGTTGACTTGGTAATTTACAGTAGTTGACCTGAATAATTGTTCATATTTTGCGCAAATAGATTCCTCCTATGTTTCATAAAGCCATATAAGCATCAATGTGTTTTGGTTGTACAGCGTGCAGCTATTCAGTCTACTATCATTCTTTATTCCGTTTTTAGGATTGGCCTTTAACGTCTATTTTTATTTCCTATATTTAAAATACATTTACTGACTTTAGTCAGAAAAATAGGGTAATCTAAACCGCTAAAGTGAAAAGATGTCAAACTCCAGGTCTTGAAGGCCAATGTCTGAAATATTTTCCAACTAACCTGCCATTTAAGCTTCCCATAAGTAAAACTCACCTGTACCAAGTAATCACCAGCAGATACGTTTTGGAAAAAAACAGCAGAAGGCCAGCCCTTGAGAAATCTGACATTAGCAGGATCAGTTTAAGGCCTCCCCCAGTTTCCCCTGTCTGTGTTTTTTAATTACATAGAAGGATAAAGATGTAGTTGGTTCCCTTTTGCCCACTGGCCTGCTGACTTCCTCATAGGGCTTTGTGCCTGTCATCACGTGTTATTCTCAGCTGGTTGTGGTCCTGGAGTAAATCGTCCCACGGATGAGAGCACATCTACGCCGTCATCTCGTTCACTGTCTGTCTCTGTTTCTATTACTTTTTCCTTCTCCCAGTCCATGATGTGATTATTTACTTTGCAGTGTTCTGATATTGCCGTTTCAAGGTTTTGTCACTTTTCCCTTTTTTTTTCTTCGATATCCTTCTCTGATTAGCTTTTTTTTTTATGTCTCCAACTTAACCCGCTCTTCTCCAAAAACCAGAAAGAAGTGGCCTCTATACATATTAACCCATCCCAAACAGAGAGTGACAGAATCTTCTGAGGATGACTGCAGGCCAACATTTCAAACATGTCAAGGTAAATTACATCTTTAACCTTCAATTTGTCTGACCAGAAAGACAAAAAAAAAAAAAGTCTGTATGCACATGGAGGACAAACAGAACTTGATTTCTCCTCCCCTATCTGCCTTCATCCGTCTTTGTATGTGGTTACCAACTCCAGTTGCGGTGGTCAGATGAGCCTCCCCCAATATTTTCCGTTTCCTCTGCCCCCAGTCAGTTAAACAGAAACAAAAATGACAAACTTTGGGACAAATATATATCTAGCAAAAGGCTTGGCTTAGTGAACTCATGTTGAATCTGTATAACTAAAGCATTTACAAAGATTAGAAACAATGGTGTTGCATTTGACTTCTTTAAAGTATAAAAATAGGAATTAATATTATAAATACATATTAAATTACTGTGTCTGCAGTGAAAAGGTTACCTTGTCAGTAAAAGCAATTAAATGATTGTTTTTATAGGAAAAAGAAAGAAAACAATCTAAACCTGCCCTAATTTCATCTGCAGCTATGTACACATTTGACACGTATTCAAGATGCTCCGCTCACAGCGAGCGTGTAATGCACATTTAAGAATGTGCTTTAAACATATAGTGTTCACAGTGGACTGTCGCTACTGGACCATTTGGAAGATGCTTGGTGTAAAATGTCAAAGCGGGGCAAATCCTGCAAATTTTACTCTTTCACAGCTCTACGGTGGCCCAGAAGGGTCACAACACAACACAAAATAACATACTACATTTCGTCACAACACAATAACTCACAACAACTCACAACACAACAATAAGTCGCAACACTTTAACTCACAATAGAAGTACCGGTATATCTGCAAAGGAAGTGCTTTTATTCTGAAATTTCCACTGGGCTAAAACATCGCTAATCATGTCTCTATTCACGGTTCATGAGATCGTTTAAAGATTCTCCCGCAGTTTGTCTCCTGCTCCGTCTGTCAGCCGCGTCCTTCTGTGTGTTTCTGCATCTATGGTCATGTTCACACTGCAGGCTGAAACGACCCAATTCCGATTTTTTTGCCCCTATGCGACCTGTATCTGATATTTTCATGACAGTTTGAACGACACAGATCCGATCTTTTCAAATGCGACCCAGGCCACTTGGGTATGTGGTCCTGAATCCGATACGTATCCGATCTTTTGAAATGCGACCTCCGTCTGAACGGCCAGGCCACATGAATCCGACCCGTACGTCATCAATACACTACAAACTTCATAATTCTATGTTGAAGTAAGCGGGAACGAGAACATAAACATCAACCATGGCGGACGATGCTGCCGAGACCAGTCAGCGGAAGGGAAGCAAGGTCACCGATTTGATTAATATTTGGGGGGACAGCTCAATTCAGGCCAAACTTGAGGGCTCTTATCGCAACCGGGCGATTTTTGAAAAAACTTCCAGCAAAATGGCAGAGCGGGGGTAAAGACGATCCTGGCTCCAATGCCAGCGAAAAATAAAAAGCCTTCGAGCCAAATAGAAAGAAGTTAAAGACTGGAACAAACGAAGTGGTCGTCAACGTATCACCTGTCCGTTTTACGAAGAGCTGGAGCATTTTGGGGGATAAGCCCAGCGTTGTTGACATCCATTGTTAACGTTAGCTACTTCCACAAACAACGAGTGACGCCGTTCACCGTTTAGTACTCTTCTGCGCATGCGGGTCACTTCTGGGTCAATTTCACATTCACAAAGGAGATCACAAAAGTTTGCATTTAATTGGAAATGTGAGAGGCCTTGCAAAGAAATCGAATTTTAAAAAAATAATCGGAATTGCGCATAAAGCCCTGCAGTGTGAACTATGTGACCCACTCTGAAGGCTCAATGCCCCTTAATAACCGTAGAGAGTGAAATAAAAACAAAAAAAAATTATCTTCTGACAAACGTTCAAATGTGACAGCAAGTATCTCAATCATTTTGTATTAACACAGAGAGGGAACTACAAAGACATTTCTAAAGAAAAAAAGATAGTTTGTTCTGCATTTTAATGAGAATTGTTCTCTTCCAGAAGTAAATGCAGACATGCAGCAAGCCGGCTGCCAAGGGACCGTCAACAAAGTGCAAGTTCAGAAAAAAAATAATCAATAATCTCTCAAAAATGAATAAATGTCTACATTTATATGAGCTGGTAATGAAGTTGTACAAACCTGCGTGACAAAGTGTGAAAGCGGGACTCTTGAATGTTTGAATGCAGAGACCTGAAATACGCGCCTTTACAGACTTTTCTTTGAAAGGGATCGCTTAAACACATGTTGCCGAGGGCGGTGTGAACGCTTGAGTGTGAGTTGAAGTGTTTTTTTCATTTTGTTCTTATTTAAAGTTTTCATTATTTCTTGTAAGTTTATCAAAACACTTGTTGAGAACAAATGTCTCACCTTGCTGAACCCCTTTCTCTGAGATCTAAGCTGGATGTGTTCAACAGGTAAGAAATGAAACAAACCACGGCTAAAATGATGAAATGAGAGGTAAGAACTATCCATGGATATTTAACATTCTGAGTTGCAAGTGTTTTGGAAGAAATGCATGTATTAGCCATAAATTATAATAAAGTTAAACGAAAGTTGCGCCAGTCGAGTCAACAGAAATCAATGGAAAATGAGGTTCCTGATATGAGGAAAGAACGAAAAACGTTGTTTTTTGTATATTAGGCCTCCTTTTGACTTTGAAGCTGTGATATTTTAAATGTCTCCATTTACGATTCGTTTATTAGAGACTTAACGCTTTTTCTTGCTTTTCCATCGTTTAGTGAACCAAAAAGAAACTGAAAAGTTGTAAAGATTATTTCACTTCAGATCTTCCTTTTTGATTAGAATACAACAATATTTACATCATAGCTTGGTTATTTACTTCCTCGCCTCTAATCAAACAACATTGAAGAATTGTAGGGTACGCTATTTGTATTTTTCCAGCAATAAACATGAAAACCTTTTCGGGAAAAAAAAGAAGCCTTTTTCAGTGGTAGATAAGCTACTTTTCCACACCTCTCGGCTAGATGCAGCAACATGTCGTTTTCCACGTCTGTGCTGCCTTGACTGTTCCCTTCTGTGCACCTCAACCAGGATGTGTATAGGTCTGCCAGCCGTTAACCCCACAGAGGAAGTGTGCAGGAAATGAGATCAGCCTTAAAGAGAGGTAACGCCTCAGCCCGAACCACTGACACCAGACCAATAACTGTCACTCACAGCACCTGATGCAGGGGAACAAAAAAAAACAAAAAAAAGGCAGCAAATAACAGGAAGGTCAGACGAAAAAAAGGCACATCAAAATAGAACGACCTCTTTCTGAATTGCACAACAGATGAAAAATAAGGAGAGGCAGGAGCAGGACAGCTAAAAAGAGAAGTCACTGGAACTGTGTCACAGTGAACAGAATTTTTCAGGGATCTGGCAGCAAAAGAAGGTGATGGCATAAAGGTGCTCCGTTTTCTCTGGTGTCATCTTGTGAATTTTGTCCCAGGATGTTTTCTTCCACAGCTCTCTTTGTGTCATTATAATTCCAGTTGGGCACAAACAGCAATTATTCATTCCTCCTCCATGATCTGTTTTCAAATGGTTGACACTTGTGTTAAATAAAAAAAGAACGGCCTCCATATGTCACCAGCAAATCCAAGTCCCTGTTTAATTGGTCAAAGGTCAACCCCTTTCAACGCCTGTTCAGTGGCGAGTTTTTGACAACAATGTCAGAAACTTGTGTAGCTAAACGTAAAAGTGAGAGTTTTGAATGCAGAACCTCAAAATGTGCATATGAACGCCTTTACAGACTTTTCATCGATGACGATCGCTTGACTGCACGATGCTGAGGCCTGTGTGAACCTAGCTTGAGAACAGAATACCAGCCAAAACAGCAGGACAGACAACAACCACTGAACTGTATTGATTAAAAATAAAAATTAAAAAAAGATGTGCACTCGTGAGTCTCAGTGTGCCATGAACGCCCAACAGTGATCAAAACCAGGTGGTAGGTTTATCACAAAGGCATGACAGGACTGAGCTCCAGTCTGAGCATGTACACAAGTATTCTGTTTTATAAGAGTCAAAAAAAAGAAAACACGTTTTTTTTATTTTTATTCATTTCATGGGAGAGAAAGCAGGAAAAGGAAGTGATGAAACATTTACTGTCAAGGGGTGTGAATTCGGACACAAAAGCAGGACGGCAGAAGTTCGAATCAAAAGGATATTTTAATCCAAGGAAGGCTTCTTAAGCTCGTAGAGACCGAGGTCAAACAAGTAGAACGATCCGGTGACAAGTGAAATCAAAACAGGAGCTTATATACACACACATAAATGAAAACAGGTGGGTAAACAGGTGCCGGTGAAGACCGGGGTAAGTTACCTAAAGAACCAACAGAAGACAGAACATGAGTTAACAAAATAAAAGCCCGAACCCGGAAGTGAGACAAAGATGAACCGCCCTGGCCCCGGCTCCTGACAGTACCCCATCCTCAAGGGGCGCCTCTGGGCGCACCACCGGGCTTGTCAGGGTGACGCCTGTGGTACTCCCTGAGCATGCCTTTGTCCAACATCCTAGATGTGGGTTCCCAGGACCTCTCCTCAGGACCGTAACCTTTCCAGTCAACCAAGTACTGCAGACCCCGGCCCCGACGTCTGACGTCCATGATGCGTTTGATCGTCCATGCGGGCAGACCGTCGATGATGCGAGGTGGCGGAGGTTGAGATGGAGGGGGCTGGAGAGGACTAGTAACATGGGGTTTGAGTTGGGAAACATGAAAAACTGGATGTATGCGCATGGACCGAGGAAGGCGTAGTCGGATCGCCACAGGGTTGACGACCTTCTCCACCTCGAACGGTCCGATGAATCGTGGAGACAGCTTTCTAGACTCTGTCCGCAGCTTGATGTTGGCAGTGGACAGGAGTACTAACTGACCTGGCACGTAGGTAGGCGCCGGTAACCGACGCCGATCAGCCAGTCTTTTGTTAGCTGCGGACGAGCGAAGAAGAGCAGCGCGAGCCTCCCTCCAGATCCGTCTGCAGCGGCGGTAGAGGTGTTGTACCGACGGCACCGCCACCTCCTTCTCCTGCTCTGGAAACAATGGGGGTTGGTAGCCTAGAGAACCCTCAAACGGGGACATACCCGAGGCAGATGACGTCATCGAGTTGTGGGCATACTCAACCCAGGGCAGAAGGGTGCTCCAAGAGGTCTGGTGCCGGGAACAGATGCATCGGAGGGCCACCTCCAGGTCCTGATTGGTTCTCTCGGCCTGCCCATTTGACTGTGGGTGAAAACCCGAAGAGAGACTGACCGTGGGACCAAAAGCTGCACAGAAACTCTTCCACACCTGTGAGACGAACTGTGGTCCACGGTCAGAAACGATATCAACTGGGATCCCATGCAGTCTGAACACGTGTTCCACAATGAGTCTGGCGGTCTCTGAGGCCGAAGGCAGCTTCTTCAGGGGCACGAAGTGAGCTGCCTTAGAAAATCGGTCCACAACAGTCAGGATCACAGTTCTGCCAGCAGATGAGGGCAGGCCGGTCACAAAGTCTAGGGCTATGTGGGACCAAGGGCGGCTCGGAACAGGTAAGGGATGCAGCAGGCCAGCTGGAGGTCGATTGTTGACCTTGTTTTGGGCGCAGATCGTGCAGGCAGAAACAAACTCCCGGGCATCCCTCGCCAAACTGGGCCACCAGAAACAGCGACGCAGGAAGGCGATCGTCCTGTGTACCCCGGGATGACAGGTAAGCCGAGTAGCGTGCGCCCACTGGAGGACCTGGCTCCTTACGGCCCTGGGAACATAGAGTCTGTTAGGGGGGCCCCCACCAGGGTCTGGCTCCCGGGCCTGTGCAGTCTTGATCTCCCTCTCCAGCTGCCAGGAGAGGGTACCCAGAACACAGGAGGCAGGAATTACAGTCTGAGGAAGGGAATCCTCCATAGCCGGTTCCAGTTGTCGGGAGAGAGCATCTGGTTTAATGTTCTTGGAGCCAGGGCGGTACGACACCACAAAATCAAACCGAGCGAAAAAAAGTGACCACCGTGCCTGCCTCGGGTTAAGCCGTTTTGCGGTCCTGATATAAGACAGATTTTTGTGGTCCGTCCAGACCACAAAAGGCTGTCCCGCCCCCTCTAACCAGTGCCGCCACTCCTCCAACGCCAGCTTGATAGCTAAAAGCTCCTTATCCCCCACGTCGTATTTCATCTCCGCCGGAGTAAGCCGGCGGGAAAAAAAAGCGCAAGGATGAAGCTTGCTGTCAGCACCCTGCCGCTGGGACAGCACAGCTCCAACCCCGACGTCCGAGGCATCAACCTCCACAATAAACTGGGCGGAGGGGTCCGGTTGGATGAGAACTGGGGCGGTGGTAAAAAGGTGTTTGAGCCGCCGGAAAGCGGCCTCTGCAGTCTCTGTCCAAACAAAAGGAGAGGAGGTGGAGGTCAAACCCGTAAGGGGGGCCGCGACCGAACTATAACCCCTAATAAAACGGCGTAGGTAATTGGCAAACCCCAGGAATCGTTGAAGCTGCTTCCGATTGACCGGAGCAGGCCAATCAACCACCGCGCTGACCTTAGCTGGGTCCGGTCGCACCTCCCCCTCCGCAATCACAAAACCCAAAAAAGACACACTGGAGGAGTGAAAATCACATTTTTCTGCCTTGACGAAAAGCTTGTTCTCCAATAGGCGCTGAAGAACCAGACGAACATGCCGCCTATGTTCGCCGGGACTCCTGGAGAAAACAAGAATATCATCAAGGTATACAAAAACAAAATGGTGAATGTAGTCCCTGAGTACATCGTTTATCATGCCCTGAAATACAGCTGGAGCATTAGATAGTCCAAAAGGCATCACCAGATACTCGTAATGTCCCAAATGCGTGTTGAAGGCGGTCTTCCATTCGTCTCCCTCCCTGATGCGAACCAAATGGTACGCATTCCGTAGGTCCAATTTGGTGAAACACCGGGCCTCCTGCAGCGTCTCGAAAGCGGAGTTCATAAGTGGAAGAGGATAATGGTTCTTTACCGTAATGGCATTCAACCCTCGGTAGTCAATGCATGGGCGTAATGTTCCATCCTTCTTCCCCACGAAGAAAAACCCCGCCCCCACAGGAGACGAAGAAGGTCTGATAAGGCCCGCCTGAAGAGAGTCAGTTACGTACTGCTCCATTGCCTCCCTCTCAGGTTTGGACAGACTATAGAGATGGTTCTTGGGCAGTGTGGCACCCGGCTGCAGTTCAATAGAGCAGTCATACGGTCTGTGCGGGGGCAAGGAGAGAGCCCGGAATTTGGAAAATACCTCCCCTAGGTCATGATATTCAGGAGGGACCTTGGAGAGGTCAGGTGAGGGCGGCTCCCCTACCGGGTCAGCGGAGTCAGACTCTGGATGCCGAGCTGAGCGTAAACAGGCCTCGTGACAATGAGTACTCCAACTGACTATGCGATTGGTTGGCCAATCGATGACTGGGTTGTGATTCAGAAGCCAGGGAAACCCTAGAACCACCGGATTATGAGGGGACTCAAAAAGAAAAAAACTGGTATGCTCGTGGTGGTTCCCAGAAAGGATGAGGTGAACAGGTTCAGTGATCTGGTTAACTGTGGCGACCACCTCACCGTTGAGGGAGATCACCCGCCAAGGGCGGGGAAGCGACTTGGTCCTAAGACCGGCCTGTCTGGCTAGCTCAGCATCCATAAGGTTCTGTTCAGCCCCAGAATCTAACAAGGCCCGAACAGGAAACCCCCCACCCTTAGACACAATGTGACCCTCCAAAAGACAGGAGGTGGATTTAGAATCGACGGGCACCTGGCCTCCGCTCGTCAGTGTGCCCACTTTTAATGACGAGCGGAAGCTTTTGGGCAGTTCTTACAGTAATGACCCCGCTGACCACAGTAAAGGCACTCACCTGCTGCCATCCTTCGTCTACGCTTAGTGGGGGACAAACGGCCACGACCCAGCTGCATAGGTTCCTCCAACGGGGCTGCAGGAGGCACTGTGGGGGTAACAGAAGACATATGAGGGGAGGGCTGGACGTAAACGTCAGGGTGTCCCCTGAACTGGGAAGCGTCCACCCGGCGCCCCCGCCGACGATCCTGCAGTCGATTGTCGATACGAATCACCAGGGCGATAAGAGGCTCCAGGGATGAGGGCAGCTCCAAGGGAGCTAAGTGGTCCTTCAGCTCCTCTGATAATCCCTCTAGAAAAGCGTCCGTAAGCGCTGCGGGGTTCCACCCGCTCTATGAAGCGAGAGTCCGGAACTCAATAGCATAATCCGTCACCCGACGGTTACCTTGTGTCAGCCGCATCAGCGCCCGAGCCGCCTCTCTGCCGGGTTTCGTGTGTTGAAAAACCTGGGTGAAGGCGTCGAGAAAGGCAGAGAGAGAGGCGCAGGTCGCTCCTCCACGTTGCCACTCCGCAGTGGCCCATGCTCCGGCTCTGTCAGAGAGGTGTGAGATTATAAATGCCACCTTGGCCCGATCAGTAGGGAAACTGGCTGCCTGCAGCTCGAAATGAAGCTCGCATTGAGTGATAAACGCCCGACAATCCCCTGAGTCGCCGGAAAACCTCTCTGGTCGGGCCAGTTGAACCCCCGGGGCGAGTGACGTCGTCTGGACTGGAATCACCGGTGTCGGCGCAGAGGTAGAGTGATGTGGCGGATGAGATGACGGCGGCTGCTGGAGCTGCTTTGCCAATGTCTCAATGCGATCACCGATCATGGTCAGCTGTTGCTCCTGGCGCCCAGCCATCTCCAGCATACCTCGCCTGAGGTAATTTAGCTGTTCCTCCTGCTGGAGAATGACCCTCTCCTGGGCGTCGCTGCTCGTTCGTGGAACTCCTGCGTCCGCTGCGTCCATGATGACCGGATCGTAATGTCAAGGGGTGTGAATTCGGACACAAAAGCAGGACGGCAGAAGTTCGAATTAAAAGGATATTTTAATCCAAGGAAGGCTTCTTAAGCTCGTAGAGACCGAGGTCAAACAAGTAGAACGATCCGGTGACAAGTGAAATCAAAACAGGAGCTTATATACACACACATAAATGAAAACAGGTGGGTAAACAGGTGCCGGTGAAGACCGGGGTAAGTTACCTAAAGAACCAACAGAAGACAGAACATGAGTTAACAAAATAAAAGCCCGAACCCGGAAGTGAGACAAAGATGAACCGCCCTGGCCCCGGCTCCTGACATTTACAATGTTAGCTATAAGTACAACCGAGTACCAGAAGCTCTGTGATACCAAGCACACATACTAACACACAACTTGTTTTCGTGGCTCAATGCTGCAGCTGCAGGCACAGGACAGACTTGTTACAGCAGCTTTATGTTGCATTAGATATGACCTTTTTGTTTTTGGCATAGTCTTCTGAATAAATGCTGCAGGATGTTTTTTTTTTTTTTTTTTTTCTGGGGGGCCTAAAGCATTTGAACATGTGATGCTGCTGTGCTCCACTAATGCTGCTCTAGATTTGGATTTTAATACAAATTGTTGTACATCACACCTAGAACACTTCCAGTCCTTTGTTTTTTCCTACCTAGACACTCAGGTATGTAGCACACTGCTCTTTGGGGCAGTTGCTACAAAGCTACAGGGAAAATAAACATAGTTTTTTATTTTATTTTATTTTTTTTATTTTTTTTATAATCTGATTCCGCAGGAAGTTTTATTTTGAAAGACTATTGAATGACCGCATGTCAAGTTGCTCAGTCGCGTGTCAAAAATATATCTTAAAGTAGCTGCTGAATTAAAACCCCTCAAGTTAGCATTTGGAAAGTTTCTTTTCACAGAAAAGATTCAGAGAGGAAACAAAAGAAGAGCCTTCGACTTCAAAATAAAAGCGAACTGCACTTAGAAAACAAAAGCCAAGAAGTTACATTTCAAATATGGTTTTACTGCGACAGTTGTACCCAAATATCAGAATAATAATGCATAATATATTTATCAACCACCTGTTTATTGTTATGAGGAGGCTTCTAATAATGTTGTTCAAACTGTGGATTCAGATTTAGAAAATAACAGTTTTAATGATATTTTCTTGTAGTTATCTGTCGCAGCTTTAAAGTTGAACAAAGTTGGCTTCCACTTTGACCGCTATGGGTTAGGGAAATTTTTTTTTTTTTAAATATATAAATAAATCACATTTTAGAGGTTCTCACATGAAATCTAGTGTAAAAAAAAGTTTAAAGAGGCTGCAGATATTTTACACAGGACGAAGATAAACTTTTACCCTCAAAAGTTAAGGGAAGCTTAAAAAAAAGTCATGTCGCATGTTCATATTGTAGAATTTGTACAAACATCTGAAAATAGATGAGTGACATGTGGCTGAAGAGATGATAGTTTGAGATAAATCCAAATATGTTGCATTCATTTCAATTAATCTTCAATCAGCAGTTGCTGTATAAATCTTTGTCTCCTATTACACGATTCAGTGATTGACCAATGAAATATGGAAAAAATACGAAAAAAAATAATGAATAAGTAATGAAATGATAAATTATTTAATTGGTTAAATAAACCAAGCGAGTGTCAGACTGATGTTGTTTAAAACCATCATTAGCATATTTGCATAATTGCACCTGTGGATAAAGATTTTTGGTTAACGATGAGAAATTTATGAACACATTTTAAAATATTTTTCCAGACATTAATGTCTAAATAGATTTACACCCACCCAGTGTAAGGATACATAGTACAAAGAAAAAAAGAGGATTCATAAAGTCAATGCATGTGTGCCACTAAAAAGTCATTTCCACTGCATATTCTGCAGTTTTATTTGCTAAAGGAAACAAGGGCAAACTAATTTAGGAAAACCACAGTGGGCTTGCTGATGCAACGCATTGAAATTTAGGGAGCATTCATGCACAATGAACCACTTCTGTCAGACCACCTATCGAGCTGCCTGTGTATGCCTGGCTGTGCGTGTCCACTGTTTGTGCAGCGTGCGTGTGTGTCTGTGTACACCTGTCACTGAAGCACAGAGGAGAAATAGATGCCTCCTCTGTTCTTCAATCCTCGCAGCAGCAGCTCAGCCCGAAGGCAACATTTTCATCACTGCTACGGTTTTGTTGCAGGTATCCGTGGCCTGATCCTGCCATCATGTGCGGATTTGACTATAAAACTCCAGATCCTGAAGAAATTCCTGCTGCTTAGATGTTTCGTTTGGTTCAATGTCAAGTTCACCAGCCGGCTGCGGAGGTATAGTGTACTGTCACTGCACACTCTCTGTGGGTCAAGGTCACAATGCCTAAAGCTACGTTAGTTTACATGAGTGATTACATTTATCAAAGGATGTCAAAAAGCGCCAGCAGAGGGAAATCAAATGACCATCTTGTACCAAGAACATTTAAATGAGTCCACTGGCCCTCCAGGGTGGGGATTTGGCACAGGGCTAACCACCTGGTCCTAGAAAACTAAGATGGTTATGCAAACAGCAAACAGCTAACCCCTCTAACGTGCAATAGACCTACAGAGTCCCAACAAGAGGCTTTTATGAAGGACACAGGTGAAAGCAGGACCTTGGAAGCCAGCGACAGGAAGATGGAAGTATTGAGCACCAAAACCAGATTAGGATTAAGGAATGTGCGCTAGAAAAGAGAAAAAAAAAAAAAAAAAAAGAGGACGGCCGAAGATCACCTGGCGCCAAACAGTTGGAACAGAGCTGAAAGAATTTGGACAAACCTGGGGAACCATCTACACCTTGGCCCGTGACCGTCAGAAATGGAAAGATTTTGTTGCTGCCCTAAGTGCTAAGTGTCTCAAGGCGTAAAAGGCAGTAAGAAGAACTTCAATGGGTAAGAGACTTAAGTACAATTGCCCCACAGCCGGCAAATCAGTGTTATGGATGACGCTAAAAATGTAAAAAAAAAGAATTTTCTTGTGAAAAAAAATGAGAAATATAAAAAAAGTGTAAATGTAAATAAAATGAGAAGATCCAGAAACAATAAAAGATTTAATGTTTTTTTTTTATTTATTATTATTATTTCGCCAGAGAAATCCAATTCCTTAAACTGAATCAAAACAATCTAAAAACTGGAATGGTATATGTATCCTTACAAAATTTCTTCTCTCAAACTACGTTCCCATCGCCCTCAAGCCGACACTTCGAATCAAAAGTCTGATCTAAATGTGCATAATTGCACGTTTCGGGCTTCTGTGTTCGAAACGTGGCCATTGAAAGCCTGTTGAATGTTAAACCAAGTTGAAGTTTGGCCAATCAGGGGCTCAGATTTGGTAGTGACCATTGGATTTGGTTTATCTGGAGAACCCTGACACGGCAATGAGGCTGACGGTGTGTGCATTTGTCTTTCATATAAATGTAACCAGGTCAAGTGAGCTACACTTATTTAACCCTTGTGCTATCTTAGATGACCCCACCCTTACATTGACATGTTCTCCCTACCATGACAAAGGAGGATAAAGGTGGAAAGATTTCATGTAATCCATGGACACCAGTGAAGATCACAAATCATTGAAGAAAAAAGGTTCAGCGCACTGTCTAGTGGGTCTAGATGACCCAACTCCCTATGTTAAAGTGTCTAGGATGGGACAAGGGTTAAAATGGTTAATGCTGAGAGGGGCCAGTGAGTGGTGCTGTTATTTTTTTTCATTTTCACTCAATGCTGACAAGCCAGTACGTTTTCACGGGTGGAAGGAAAGAACAAAATGGCTGCCTGACGGTTCTAGCTCGGCACATGTGTTTCGGTAAAGAGTAAAAGTGTTTGACAGATTTTGGCGCTGTACCGAAATAAAATACCCACATCCTATGGAGCCGCTTGTGTCTGACAAATCATTTTAGATTTGGCTACATAAGGATAAACCAAGGTCAGTCTCCTGACATGACAATAATTCATATCTGCCTTTGCATGGATGCTAGCAATGAACTGAACTGTTTCTGTTCCCAAACCATTAGATTGACACCACTTTGACACCAGCCACCTCCTCCAGCTCCTCTGGGGAGACCCTGAGGCGTTCCCAGGCCAGCCGACAGACATAGTCTCTTCAACATCTCCTGGGTTTTCCCCGGGGCCTCTGCCCAGTGGGACATGCCCAGAACACCTTTCCAGAGAAGTGTCCAGGAGGCATCAGGACTACATGCCCGAGCCACCTCAACTGGCTCCTTTTGATGTGGAGGAGAAGCGGTTCTACTCCGAGCTTTACATGGGTGACTGAGCTTCTCACCCTGTCTCTATGGGAGGGCCCAGCCACCCTGCGGAGGAAGCCCATTCCAGCCGCTTGTATTCGGGACCTCGCTCTTTCAGTCATGACCCAGAGCTCATGACCATAGGTGAGTATTATATTGCTTTTTCTCTCTTCACCACAACGTACCGGTACAGCAACCGCATAACCACGGACGCCGCTTCTATCCGGCTGTCAATCTCACGCTCCGGTCTTCCCTCACTTGTGAACCAGATCCCAAGATATTTAAACTCCTCCACCTGGGGCAGGGACACTCCACCCACCCAGAGATGGCAAACTACCTTTCTCCGGTCAAGAACCATGGCCTCAGTCACTTACGGTTTGTGTCCAGACGAAATGATGCGACACCAAGTCTTTCATATTTCAGAACAGAGATGTGAAAGAAAAAGCCAGAAGCAAGACTCCAGAGATTTTCACCACTTTGACATTTTCCATCAAAGACTCTACCAAACATAGAGGGCGCTAGTAAACAGTGGAAATAAAAAAGGAAAAAACTCTCTCCCTCTATATCCGGTGCTGGTCCGGTTCTTGAATGTGCAACATATGCCTTGTTCCTGATAGCGATAGAAGATTTACGGTATGTCAAAGAGCGGTTGTCATTTTAGGGGTCGCCGGCGACAGGTCCAGTGTTGAAGGGTTAAGACCCCCAATAATTCTTCAAGAATAAATCAAATCAACTAAAATAAAGGTTAAACAATTTTTTCACTTTCTACTTAAATCACTTTTCTATATATTTTCCTGGCCGAAACACATTTAAACACAAGAACACATGTACATTTCCATATGTATTCGCTAGTAGGTCATCAGTATTTTGGTGACATTTTCTTTTCTGATGCAATATTAACGCTGCCGTTACCGTGTCACTGCTTCATTTTCCACTTCATCTCAGGGAATCGGAGTCCGTCTGCAGCTGTGGGTGTTTGACTACGTTGCCTGTGGTTCATTGTGTTCTCATGTCAATCGTTTGTTTATAAATGTGCCTCCAATGAAACGGCTGCGGGTGTTTCATTGTTCAAAACTATTATTCTATGTCAGCTCGTTTATAGTGCATCAAAACATCAAACTGCAAGTTCACTGTCATCAGTGCCTTTTTTTTTTTTTAAAGTTTGTACATCTTAAAGTTTCATTTTGAAAGGAAATCTTCTGTAATGCTTTTACGATATCTGGATTTCCATGCATTTCAGAGGTTGTGTTCTATAGCATTGTCTTTGCAAACATTATTGACCCTAAATTTGTATGCGTTCTATATCGCCATTGTTTTCAGAACCCAGAAGCCGGATACTATCAGGCCATAAGATTTTCCAAACAATGAGTGAGTCACAACAACACAAACGCAGAAGGGATAAGTACAACGTGTGCTTCACTGACCGTCACCTCTGCACCTATAGAAATGTACAAACACCCAATAAAGCTGCAACTGTTTCCCACCAGACTAGAGTCTCAGAACTCCATGATCAAATTAAGTAAAGTAGTTGGAGTGAAATAATTGGCTTCTTTTATGTGTTTTTAAGCGCTGTATGAATCTGTTACTCCTGGGTTTTCTCAGTTCCACAGCTCATTTGTGTCAACAGCTTACAATAATAATACTGATAATGTTATCATCCGAAAGCACAGACTGTTCTCAAACTGAAACAGGATTCCAGCTCATGAAAAACAGAACATGGGCATCAACAGAGACTTTTCTGGTAATGTTTTAAGTTAACTCTTTCACAATAAAATGTAGTTTTGATGATAAGGTCAGTCTGTATTTCTTCTTAGATTTTTTTAACAATCTTCGATTTGAGTCTTTGATTTAATCTGAGTGTTTCTTTAGTCAAATGATTGTGAATCAGCGGCAGATAAAGAATGCAGTTTTAAAAGGAACTTATTTGCGACGTAGAAAATACGACTGGATACATGTACATTTTTGTTTTCCTCGTCCGAGCTGCCATCTGGCTCAAAACTGTACAGCTCAAATATCGCTCGCCATTTAATGTTAGGTTGGGGGTGTGAGGGGCAGTAAGCTAGTGGGAGAAAGTGTAAACAGAGAGCTCAGTTTCAGGCAGGGGATTTGGGGGCGGGGTTGCTCTGCGCCGACGATCCTGCCCACAACTCAAAGGTGAATTTCTAATGAATGACAGCTGTTCTGCAGGAACTATGTCCTAGAAACAGCATCATCATAATGAAAAGATCACTGGGAACGCTTTGAAAACAACTCAAAAGATGAACGGAGTGGGTTTTTAATGACACACTTAGCTTCTGGTACTTTATGACCAGAACATCCAACAACCCCTCTGGTTAGATTTCTTTTTTTCTTTTTCTTAATTCAACTCAAACACCAAGTTGGAATTGAAAAATGTCATTGAATGCAATTTGCTCCAGTTATTGAACTGCTCTGGTTGGTCTACAATCTTGTATTGACTCAAACGTAGCTCAATTAAATAAAAGAGATTGGCTTTGCCCTAGTCCTATGATGTTAATGGTCTTCTTTGAGGGACTGCAGACTATTTTATTAACTTTAGATGTCAGCCCAATGGGTTATGGCACACAAATAGTTTTGGGATTACCAACAAACAAACAAACCCAATGAGCCATGTTAAATAAAATACTACATATTTATGCTACATTAGCACAGGCAGCATCAACGCTTTAACACTTCCAAACCAAATAGTGAAGCAGATAAAAGAAAGAGAGTAACTCTTACAAAAGAAAAGACAGATTTTTAAAGTGAAGAATGAACAGCACCATGCAGCTAAATTATTAAAAGCTTCACCATTTAGGCCTCAGAGTTCATAACACGTAAAAAAAAAAAAGAAGGTAACTTTAATTTGCCGCATCAGTCTGTTGTTGTCCATAGAGCTGTCTGTGCGACACATTACCCCCAGGGCAGCCAAAAAAAATAAATCAGCGCCCCAAGGTGTAAAACACAGGATGCATGAATAAAAAAATACAACGGAAAATATCACTTGTCCACCTAATGTTCCAGTTGCCGCCTGCGCTCCAGTTCTATGGGACGTGTGCTGTTTGCGATCTAAGTGAATCAAGGAAAAACATGTGGCACAGCCCTCCACATACAGCTGCTTGCATAAACACACGCAGGGCGGCAGGAAATAGCTGAACCCCAAATAATACTGTAATTGTTCCTCCTCTCTCAAATGCTCTCGCCCTGTCTTTCTTCCATAATAAAAGCCTGTCTGACAGGACAGTGCAGCATATATGTGGCAACGGGGTTGGTGGTGGTGGTGGGGGTGTTTTGCTCCTGCAGTACACCAAATTGTTTTATTAAAGGCTGCATGCAGCGCAGGGCCGTCTTTTTTCCCCTTTTCCTTCCACCGTCTGTCTTTTTTATTAGAAATGTTTTCAGTTGCCAGTAAAAGCATAATGCGTTCTTATACATGCAACATTTGCAAGTGAATTGCAGCGCCTCATATTGCCTCTCAGGGGAATCGGAAAAATGTTGTGCTTGGAGACGGAGAATCGCCAGTCCAATATCGAGTGTGATTGTGCTGCATGTTATCTGATTGAGATATTGGAAACAGGGGCATAGTGAATGTAGACTGAATGCCACAGAGCTTGGGTTGCAATAATATAGAGGCATATGAAGCAGCAGGAACAAATAATTCTTAGATTAAAGCAACTACTCCTGGCATTTGAAGGGAAACTCAAATAGGAGCAGCATATGGAGCAAAAACCAGTTCAGAGTATGTAATGTGGGAGACATGTTTAAATTGCTAATGAAGGAAGGGATGAAGTATTCTGGCATTTCATGGTCCCATTCTGTTTTATTTGTGCCGCCCCATTTTCATTCCAATCGAGCTTCAATTTTATTTAACTTCTGCCTGAGCTTAGAAGTGTCTATCTTACTGTTTTCAATTTCCTTCACTTCAGCATCTTCATCTTTTTCCTAAGCAGAGACACTGCTTTAATGTTCACATTCTTTTGCCTTCACTTTTTTTTCCCCTGCAGAATATTTATAGTCCAGTAAATGTAGGCCATTTGAAAAGAAAGGATCACTTTTGTTCTGTAAGGTTGGTGTGATATTTGCATATATCTGGGATACTTTCAGGTGTGATATCTCCAATGCTGACAGGACGGTGACAAGTGCAGAGAGGTAATGGCTGCTGGATGACTAAAATAACAACAAATGTGGAAAAGTGAAGGAAGGAAGGTTCAGAGATCCAAGAAGCAGACAGCGGGGGGAAAACAAAGAAATGCTAAAAGAGAGAAAATGGGAGGGAATAAAAAAACGTTATATTATAGTGTTTTTGAGATAAGATCAGGAAAACAAAGACGGAAAACTCGAGGACACAAAGTTAGTAGAATATTTGTGACATATCCATTGCTGATCCACATTGTTGGGTTGTGTGGACACCATGACGGTGCGATTTCCCAACCTCTTTGTGGACCGACAGAGACTCGAGACATCCCCCAGGCCAGCCAAGAAACGTAGACTCTCCAATGGCTCCAAGGTCTTCCCCTGGGCATCCGCCTGGGGGGGGGTGTCAATACATTTTTGGGTGGCACCAGAAAGAAATACCTAAGGCCTTTCAGCTGGTGCCTCTGGATGTTCAGGGCAGCAGCTCTCTTCTAAATTCCTTCCTGGTATCTTTCTGCCCATTCTCCAAGGGAATCCCCAAACTCAACCTTTTTTTGGTAAAGCCACATACATCTGTAGGGGGGTTGACCTGCATGGATGCTGCATATTTTTGGGCTAGGACGTGCACAGGATTTTAGAGGGGCAGCGCAGCAAAAACATATGTATATTTTTTTCGTTCTTTACATACATCTTTAAACTCGTTTTGTCCCTTTCGGGGTCACGGGGGTGCCTGAGCCTCTCTCAGCCACTCATGGGCAGAGGCAGGGTACACCCTGGACAGGTCACCAGTCTGACGCAGGGCCACGATCACACATTCACACCTATAGGAACAATTTAGAGTAACCAAATAACCCATGAAGCATGTTTTTGGACGGTGGGAGGAAGCAGGAGTCCCCAAACAGAACATGCAAACCCCACACATTGGTGATTCTGTTTCACGTCCGCCAAACGGGACTTGAACCACTGCCCCCACCGTACATGTGGAAATTAAGTCAAATTTTTAAAATAAGATTTCAAAAAACTTTTATCCCCAGAACACTGAATACTTTTTTAATGTTACTATCATACTGTTGCTGTGAGGAATTTGCAGGTTAGTTTGGGTTTTCAGTGGTATTTTTGGTCATGCTCTGTTCTCTGTCAGTCACTCAGATTCAAGGTCCTTCACTGTCACGTATTCAGTTCTCCGTGTTGCAGCAGTTTCTCTTGCTGTCCCTCACTCTCTCTCTCTGAGTTTGAGTGGAGCCGCTAAAACAGAAACGGCAGATAAGAAACCCTGGATTACAAGAAAATGAGTACGATAAAGCGCCTTGGGGGTTTTGGTACAGACTATTTTTTCTGTTATCTCTAACAGGAAGTTATTAATGCTAATATTTTTATAAAGAGGGAATTAGGGCACTTTTTAATACAAGGCTAGGGCCCTATGAGTGCATGTGGCTTCTGTAGAGGGTTGTAGAGAGGTGCAACCGCATCTTAAGGGGAGCACACGTGTGTCTTGCAGTTACTTTGAGGCCTGGGACGTCATGAAAATGGAACATACCGTTATTATGCATGTGGTAAGTTTATTGTGAGGTATTTGTAGGGATAATGTAAATTGTTTATGACGTGCAAAAGATGCGGTTGTACGGTTTCTTTTACACAGTACTTCAGGTATTAGTAATGTGCACAAACTGGCTCATTACCGACCGCTCCCAAATGCAGCACGTACGGATGTGGACGCGATAAGTAAGATGCCTGTGGGATGTCCACAGAAATTACACACTAATAGTCTAAATTTATCATTCCTTACAGCCAGGCTGCATGTGAGGAATGCACACCTTTCACTTGAACAGCACCAACGTGCTCCCTGCGCAGGTGGCGGTTGATATGACTGTTCAACATGTCTGTGTCATGACATTTTTTGCCTTCCTGGCTCACAGGGTTGTCTATGACCCTAAAATTTCATATGGACGCCTTTTGTGCCCCACACAGGTTTGCCCATTTTTTACCCGCAGATAGCCCATATCCTCCAAATAAGGGCAGTTGGGACTTAGGCCGAAACCAGATAACTTTAGATTGGAATTGGAATTTAGATCAACCAGTAAGTCAAGAGCTTTGCCTTTGGGTTTAGCTCCGTCTTTACTACAATAAACCAAATCAGCAAGTGAAAACTGCAGCTCCTGATCCTATGTGTCTATTAAACTCATTCTCCACTTTTTCTTCACTCATAACAAAGACAGCAAGATACCTGGACTCCTGCATCTGAGGCAGGAGCTTCTTATGTACATAGGAAAAGCAAATCAGGAGAAGAACAAAGACCTTTGACCTTCATTGACAATTTATAGGGAAAAAATGGGGACAAGGAAAATCCCTCCAAAGTTCAAAATGCACCAGGAACAAAATTAATTCACTGATGGCATCAACCTGGTAGTCGAAAAACCAGAGATCCTTCAGTAAAGGGCCCCTACACCTCATAATGAAATGGAACCATCAAAGAACACAACAAAGAACACAATCAAACACTCTCCAAATCCACAAAGCACAAACGGACTGGATTGTTGAGCTAACATAGACCCTCATGGACTCTGTGTGGGATGCTCCACTGATCTATGACAGGGTCAATGACCACTGACATGGTTTTCAGATACTAAAACACAATGTTTTACACACCACGTTTCTCAATAGATTGAAAATACCAGTAGAAGTTTTTACCATTTCGGAATGGAGATTCTGCGCAAAACAAGGTATTTCAGGAGCTTTAGAATCAATGTCCTTTGTCATTTCAACATAACAGTCAGCGAGCGACAAGTCCTCCATCAGAAAAAGGACATGAGAACATGTTAAAAACGCCATTTTCATCAGACTGGGTCTGCCGAACTCTCAGTTTATCCATACATTCTAGTATGTTTTCCTCTAGTTGTGGAAATAAAGTGGCAGTAAAGAAAAAAAGAATAAACAGGAGACTATAAATCCCGCAAACCCTGGCTGGCTTGGCTTGTAAAACTGCTCATTTGCTTCACAGACTGGTGAGCAGCCTCATGCTGCAGTGAAGCACAGCCGGCCGGCCGGCATTGTCATGAGAGGCAGATCTTTATTGACTGCCTCTATGTATGTCGTTTAAGCTGTGGCTGGATGCACAGCCAGCTTAAGTCAACTCTCACAGTGTAACGCCATCCTTCTGTCTGTCTATGAAAAGTTTTACACGCCACAACCATCTATTGCCTCCGTCTTTTCTATGCATTGTTTTATCATGCCTGCAGCTACGGGGAAGACTTGAGAAGTTGGTTTTGCTCTCTCTCCCTCCAGTGTGCAAACAGCGTGGAAAGACTGTACCACTTTCACTCCTTCTATTGAGTGTGTTGAATTCATAGTTTTTGTTTTAATTATTATTATTTTCCTCCCTACTATTACTATGTGTGGTTGAAGAAATTAAGCAGAATGTTCTTCTTTCTTGGCTTTAGAGACCCCAACAAGTCTTTTTTTAATCTTCTTTCATGTGGTGCTTTGTCTTTTCCCTATCTGTTCCCTTTCTTTACGTGAGACCTAAATGAAAAGCCAGTCCTTATCTCTGAGAGTGAAAAAAAAATGCTTTAGAAGCAACTTTGACCTGGCAACAAAGCTTAATTCTTAGCCTCTTTGGCTTTGTTTCAATGCTTTATACAACACTGTAATGGCTATGTTTAGAGGAAATTTTTATGGGTTTGTTTTCAGTTAAGATGTTATCTGTCTTTATGTTCCTGTACTTTTCAACTGCAAACTGATCTGAATCTAGCAAATGAGCCTTGCAGCTCCAGATGCTGACGAGGCCAGACGCATACAAAGGTCCGGTGTTGGGGGTTCAGAGAAACGAGGGCCGGATGGTTTTGCCAAAACGTTATTTGAAAAGATGATTAATTCTACCCAATTACTGGCCATTGACATTTTACCTGAGGGTTGGCAGCTGGGATTTTGCAGGGTTTTTGGCTACTTATGGACATCGTGTATCCCTAGATTTGATCTTTTTGGAAGTATTTATTTAGGTATACATTTTACTTTAAACAAGTTCTTCCAATTCCAATTCCCCAAAAAACATGGGGAACGTTGCTTGTCGTTATGGTCAGAAGTCCCAGGGGAAGGTTTTTTTGGGTCATATTTTGAATGATTTGTAACTGTTCCTCTGTCTGTGTCTCTAGAAACATACTTCCTGCCTGTCTGTTGAATAAACAGGACTTATGGGTGTACAACAGCAGGCAGCAGGATTTTTCTCTTTGGTATTATCCCATAAAATAACTCCTACCCTTTTTATTTCTGAAGGATTTTTATGTCAGTCAGCAGTGGATGCAGTTTATTTTTTCATGGCTTTGACATCATTATTTGTTTATTTGTTGTCACGGTTTTAGTTTATTTACTTTTCTTTTGTTTCTTCTTGTTTTGAGTTCACTTCCTGTTTCATTTTGTAAGGTTTCCTGTTTTGTTGTTGTGTTGAGTTTAGCTTTTGGTCCCCATCTGTCCTGAGTGTCTCCACCTGTGTCTCGTTTGTCTGCATGTATTTGAGTCCAGTCTTTCCCTTCCTCCTGTGCTGCTCCATAGGTTTATGTTCCCCTGTTTCCAGTGTGTCCAATATTTCAAGTTTCAAGATTGCCAGCCTACTGCAGTGGTTTAGTTTTGTTTTTGGACTCTTGTTATTAAAGACCCCGTTTCCCTGAAACCTTCTGCCTCCTCCTCCTCCTCTCTGCGCCTAGGTGCTTCCATCATTCCCCCGTTTGTGGCAGTCATTATGGGAGAAAGAGGATTTGTCACAAAGCTGCTTCTCGAAAGTGTTTAGAAGGTGTTTTAAATGGCCCAAAAATGTCAGTCTACGTTTTGAAGTTGACTCTTTGGCATCTGGGCTTAAATGTCTTGACTTCTTAAAATTGTTTGATCGCACATCCAAGGAGCTTCATTAGTCCATAAATTTGCATGGGTTGTGAAATGTTTCAAGGAAAGAAGACCTTTAAAATTCCACTCCAATCATCATTTGATCCATTTTAAAGTTTTCCCCGTGGTCTTTTAAAAAAAGACTACAACCCTGAGCTGTTTTCTAGGACATATTTCTGCAGAGCGGCAGTAGTTCATTAGAAATTCACCTCTAAGTTGTTGTTGGAACTGTTAGCATGGAGTAAGCCTGCCCCCATTTCCCATCATCCATTTAGGTACACACTCTCCTGCTAGCTTACAGCCCCTCACAACCCCAACCTAACAATAGTGGTGCAACAAAAATAGTGACCAATATTGGAGCTATTCAGCTGTACAGTTTAGAGCCAGACGCCAGCTCAGATGAGGAAAACAAAGACGGACATGGATCTATTTCTCTACAAGTGGATGCATCAGAATGGAGCTGAGCAGGGACCTTTTTGCTTGCCGTTGTAGATTGTACGTCACATTTTTTTGTCTGATCCAGATTTACAACAGTTTGAATAAAGAAGTACTCAGAAACACAATTTATGTCCTCTTCATAAATGTCCTCCATCAGAAACATGCCCTAAAAACACCAAAAAACTGGGATTTTGGGGATGCTATGACTCAACTTCAAGACAATGTCACCTGGATGCATGATGATCTTCATTGAGTGAGTTCATAACAAAAAGAGCAAACATAAATAAATCAGTATTTGTTGTAAATTTACTTATTATTACAATAGGTAATTCATTTTAACTCTGCTCTGCCATTACTTTAACTTGAAAAAAACAAAAACAAATGAATACATAGTGATGTGTTAAGCTAAGGACACACCATAAAGTGCTAAATGCACATTCTTAAACACACATTTAGCCCATGGTGTTCACACTGATGGGATTCTTCTTTTTATTTTGCAACTGTTCACTAGTACATGTCTGCCACCTGCAGTTAGTAGATGCTGAGTGTGAACTGTCTGAGCAGAGCAAATCCCGCCAATCTTTCACATCTCTATTTTGATAAATGAAGGACTTTGTGTGGTATAACGGGCAGGGCTCAAATGTGATTACTAACTGATTTCTTCTTCTTGTTCAGTTTTAAAACTGTCAAAACTTTTGTGAACTCAAAGGGACGCCATCCACAGGTCACTACCAAATCCAACTCCCTGATTGGTCAAAGGTTGACACTGTTTAGCTTTCAACATGCATTCATTGGCCTGCAAACTGTTCTAGAAACTTGCGTAGCTACGAGCGAGTGCAAGACTTCTAAACACGGGAATCCAAAACATGCGTGTTTACATTGACTTTTCATGGGAAATAGACGACTGAACGCGAGGGGCGAGGGTGGTGTGGATGTGGCTTAACCGAAGACATGGTGAAATAGCTCCAACTAAAGGTGGTTAATTAGTAGCGTCATCAAATTTCCGTCTCTGTGCACCCAAAAGAATGATACTTCTTACTTACACACATTAGCCCAATTAAGACAACAAGCAAAGTGAGATGTACCGGTACGTTAGTTAAGCTTTTAGCACTAGAGCTTTGGCTGCAGTTCTGGCATTCTTTCAACTACCGTTAACTCTTCAACTCTTCAGGTAGTTAACGTAATTCCAGCAGATTCTACGGTGGAGAAAATCAGGTAGCTTGCGCTGACATGCAACACTGTAAAATAGTGAAGTGTTTGCACAATGCACGTAAAATTATGTTTATCGCGTAAAGAGCCAAAGTTTTATAGTGTGCCAAAGAGGGTATTTTAGATAGGTGTCACATCTCTGGTGTTAAAGGGTTAAGCCAACCAACCAAAAAAGAATAACTGAAAAAAACTTTAATTTATGCTAAAAGCATGAATAATAAAAGCCTATTTACGATTAGATAACCTTTTAAACAGTACGCATTTTAGAAATTTTTAGAGGGTTAGTAATTTTTCACACATTCTTGAATTATTTCAGCAGACATTCTTTTCTGGGCATGTTTGCTTGATCAAAAGGAGCTAGAGTGTAGCTTCCATAGGCTGCAGCTTCATAGAAACCAAAATTTTTTTCTGTCTGTTATGTATCATGGATCTTAACTCTCATATGAAATCTGTTTCACCCAGACTCTTAAAGTTCTCTGTCCTGCCTCCTATTGTATTGGCATTAATTATCAAAATGATAGGGATCTGCTCCATTGTGTGGAACTGCATGTGCATGGCTGAGTCTGTATGTAAGCCTCCCTAATCTTGCTCAGTAAGAAGTTTGAAATGCTAATTATACAATGACTATGTCAACATGAAACGGCTGCGGCAGACATCAGCCCACTTGCTGGATGAGATCTTCTGTTTGGGCTTTCTTGCCGTCATAACTTAGGCATCTGTACATCGGCTGAATCTCACTGTTTCATTCTATTCCAGAGATAGTTGCCTGGCTGCTTCATGTACAAACATATGTTCATAATTCAGTGTCTACAGATGCAATCCATGTACACATGTTTACCGGTACAGTACAGCTGCTGTGGACAGTGGTCAGAGTGCTCATACGTTGTTGAAGGAGTTAGGTTTTCTGATCCAGAACACAAACGGAAAGTTACCAAGACTGAGCAACAAACAAAAGACGACTAGAATGGTTGGTACAACATGTTTAAACGTCTCTTCTGCTCCACACCATTGCATGCGTGCTCATTCTATATACTGTGCCCCATAGAGGATCAGGTAAATCTGCCTGGAGTTGATTCAATCTTGATAAATGGTATACTACTAGGCATTATTTTGGGCATCACAAAGACGGAGATATCCACAAAAAAGACTGCTTCCCCAGATAAATTCTGTCAATCACTATGTTTTGAGAGTATTTAATTACAGCTGATCAGTAAAAAACATGAGGTGTAAACCAGCTAAGTGTAGTAAAGTAAAGCAACTGTTTTTTTTGTTGCTTTTTTAATGTAACACCCCCCCCACCCCCCACCCCCTCCAAAGTAAAATCTCCATTTAGAACCTTTTTCTAATTTAACCTGTTAGACTTTTTAAGCTTTGGTGGAGTTAGGGAGGAGGGGGGGTCATGGCATACAGGGATCTATGATGGAGTTGAGGTCTATTCCCTAACCAAATAGAAATGAGTTATAAAATACACTTAAGGCATCAGCTTTAACCCACTTCAGTCAGTCAGTCAGTCAGCCAACCAAGTAACTCACCCACCCATCAGTCAATCAATCGATCGATCCATCCATCCATTGAATCAACTCATATCAAATTTCAATTAAAGAACACTGTCTGTACACTTTAAATTAATCCAGGATTTTACACTACTGCTAGAAATTTCGCCGATATGAAATATTGGTAAGGTGCTGCATATTCTCCACATCAGAATCATTTGGTTTACATTAATATGTGAACACTTCACTATTGTAAAGTGTTTCTTATCAGTGAAAATCTGCTTTTCTCAGAATCTGTTGAAATTGCGTTAAGTAAACAGATGAAAAATTACAGTAATAGAGAGAATGCCAAATAACTGTTTATGAGAACTAGACTGAGTGACTCCTCCCCCTTTGCATTCCAAATAGGAAGTCCCTGCCGATTCCAAAACGCCTAAAATACCATGGACTTCTAATGAAAAATAAACAGCCATTATTCAGTCACTCCATATATCAGAATGCCCCCTCTTGCTGTGCTACTTTCTATTTAACATGTTCTTGCTAATCCTAATTTTTTGTTGACAATATTTTTGCTGCAGCGCAACTTAATTAAGTTATAAACTGACCAATCAAACGTGTTGAACGTTATATTGACACATTCCCCTGAGCCCGCTTTCAGTGGTAGGGGTGAGGACTTTTAACAAGCTCATTTCTGATTGGAGAGAGTGATCGCCCGTGATATGTGGACTATGCATTCAAAGCCTCCAAACCTAACTCCCACGGGTCAGGCATTAACTTTTAAAACCTAAGTCTTGTTAAGATTCAGGTAGTCTCCTTCCATCCATGGCTTAAAATTTAAGTCCATAACTCATCCTTGTATCTTCCCAGGACATGACATTTAAAAAAAAAAAAACAATGATTTTGAGATAATTATTTAAAAAAAAAAAACATGGTTTTGTGTTGAATTCTTTGATTCTTGAATATTTTATAAAAAATAAACCTTTCCAACCTGTGTGATAATATCATTATTTATTTTAGGTTGCTTGCTCTTTCACTATTTTGTAATAAATTATTCATTTTCTGTTTTCTCATTTAGCCGTGGCCTTTGAATTGCTTTTATGATCTTGGTTCAGGCTAGTCAAGGCTCATGAAATCATAATATCAAAAGGTGCAGGTTAACTATCTGAAGGAATCTTTTTCTGAGATTTCAATCAAATTTGCAGGCCCTGAGCCCTTTACAGTATGCTCATATTTCTCCCATTGAATAAAACTTCTGATTTGAAAATCAAAACAAACAAACAGTGTAGTGGACACAGCCAAGTCAACCACAGCAGACACTTAAAGATATGGCATGAGAGAAGACCAACTCTGGAGTGTGTCCTCTTCTGGTTGTGTCACAGTTGAGTGAAAATCCTGCCATTCAGCAGGTCAGAGAACTCTTTAGATGCTTGAACTCGTTCCTGAGTGAATTAAAATCACCTCAAATAAATTTAGTTTTAAGAGGTATGCATGATTAAAAAAGTAATATGCTGTGTCTGAATTGACCCCACCCTAACCCCTAACTACTAAAAAATGTCATAGTGCAGGAGAACGTAGTGCCCTGGATTTTACAAGCAATTCGGACGCCATTGAACGGTGTAAATGATGTCATCGATTTCACAAAGTTAAAATCAAATAATTGATTTGAGCGTTTTGTAATGATTATGAGTCCACTGTCTTCTGGACATAAAAACATTGATGGTTTATTAAAAAAGTACATTTAAATACATTTTTTTGGGCAAAAATTGTTCAGACGCAATGCATTGTGGTCTATATTTGCCAATCTAGTGAGCATTCATGCACACTGGTTTATTGCAGAGACTTCTGGGAAACTTCTAGGGCACTCGATTTTAGAATTGTAGATTTGGACAGCAGTACAAAACGGTGAACGCACTATACAGTGCACTATGTAGTGAGTGGGGCAGGAATTCGGACACAGCGTTAATCCTTGATTGTTTTTTAAAAACAATCAAAATTGAATGATCAGTGTTTAGGCAGCATCTACAGTATGTTTCTCTTTGGCAGTTTAATCACAGCCCCAACACACATGACAGGTGTGAATCGGAACTCAGAGTCAGGTGGGGAGAAAAAGGACCGGAACTAAGTTACACTCTGATCCAACACTGAATTCAGTTTGGTTGGAATACCCTCATTAAAAGAAGAAATAGGGATAATAATTCCAGTGTTTGGGCTCATTTGTGACTCTGGGAAAATGTTCTGTCTGTGGCCGTACAGTGTGATAAGGTACAAGGGGTTTATTAAACCAATGAGTTTCATTTATTATTTGAAAATAAAACTTCTACCCAGGTTAAGGAAGTTTTAAGTCAAGAAAATCACCAGAAACATGCAAAATACTTATCCAACATAATATAAACTTAATATTGAACTGTAGATTTATGGAATCTGAAGGGAAAAAAAAGCATGAAGGGTTCATCATGCTTTCATCTCATCCAGACTTTCTCCCACATTTGTCATTAATCAAAAATATTTAGTTTTCAGAGCATATGATCTTCTCAATTATTGCCATCGTGATAAAAACAATCTTTGTCATTCATCATAGTCTTAATAAAAGCTTTAACAGGCATCTATAAAATTGTGCATTGATGAGGTTTTGCATTTTATTAATTTCTTTATAATGCATGCGTGAACACTGCAGCTGACTTCATATGTCAGAACAGATGACTTGTCTGCAGCTGTCGCTCTGTTTTTTTGTTTGTGGCCGCCTCTTGCACGTTCGCTTATACTAACATGCTCTTTCCACTTCTGCATATTCCTGCCCTCTTTATCCCTTTGAAATGTACAAACAGTTCATAACTAAGGGAAAGGGCATCATCCTGCAAACACACACACTCAGACGCACTGACTCACAGGGAGCCCTGCTGCATGTTGTTGTCTGCAGACGCTGGAGGGAGTTCTGGGAGCAAAAATAATGAGCTCATCAGTTCAGGCTGGAAGTGATGCTGGCAACACACACAAACACACATGTATCCTCATAATTTTTCTTTTTCTTTCGCTTCCATCCCATACACAGACACCAAGGCAATTACCATGATCCATGCTGGGTAGGATATTCCATCTCTTTCCAGCCGACTTCGCAGAGCCTCGGTTAAAAAGACTCTGGGCGGCCAACAAAGTACCCCCCCTACCACAGCACACTCACCCCCCCCCGGAGTTCACCTTGTTTCCCCTTTCCTCTGGTTTGGCTCTCTAAATATATGTAGTTGCAAAGTGTGTTGTGCATGTTAGTAAATTGTGACATGTTAGTGTTTTTTTTTTGTTTTTTTTTTTAAACAGAAGTACCTGAATCTGTGACTGAGGTAAAATCCTTATTAACCAATATGTGTGCTTTAGCATACGTTGTAGGGGGGAAATATACAATTTTATATGTTTATCATCTAGCTATGAACATGTAACTGTTAAGAAAGAAAGGATTAGGTGTAAATTTATTGTTTTTTTTTTTTAAGTAAAGTTTATAATTTAAGTGGTTAAAAAGAAACCAGTTTACATTTGGGATCTCCGCAAAAGTGCTGTGTTTTTCGCACTATAGGAGGCACCGGATAATAAGGGGCACCGTTAATGAATAGTGTATTTTCAAACTTTACAGACTTTATTAACTGCATTAGCTCTAGAGCTTGTTAGTGATGGGCTACAATTCAGCCCCATTAGCACAAAAAAAATTCCTGTAACTCCCAGCCTTGTTTCAACACATGAAAAAAAACAGACGGATACCGTTAAAAAATACAAAGCATAACTGGGACTATGCCAACTCTCAACCTTGATAGTAACATGTAAAAAAATAAATAAACAGTACAACACTGCTACGTTAGCCGTGTTAGCGTATTCACAATACCCTTTAACTTCCAGCTTTGTTAGTAACAATTAAAAAAAAAAAAATCCAAAACAATTTCCTACAAATTAACCATGTTAGCATATTGATTGCACCTGTAACTCCCAGGCTCTGTCCGAATTCCTACCCTAACCCCTAACTACTAAAAACTATATAGTGCGATTTTAAAGGCAATGTGGACACCATGCTCACTAATTTTAATTTTATTTTTTTAACAGAGGAAAAGACGTCAATCGATTTCACAAAGTTAAAATCTTATTGACTTGAGCATTTTGCAACAATTATTTATGGGTCCACTTTTCTTTCTGAAGATAAAAACGTTGATGGTTTATTAAAAAAAACATTTTAATACATTTTTTGACTAACTGTTCAAATCCAATGCATTGTGGTTTAAATTCGGCGATCTAGTGAGCATCGATGCACACTAATTTTTCGCAGAGACTTCTAGGAAATTTCCAGGGGAGTTTATTTTGGAATTGTAGATTCTGACAGCACTTTAAATGGCGAATGCACTATATAGTGCACTATATAGTGAGTAGTAGTGAAGAAATTCGGACACAACCCCAGCCTTGTTTGCAACGTATAAAAAATACAGATATCCCTAATACAAATGATTTTGTCACTATGCTAATTCGCGTGCTTGTTATGAACACGTTAAAAAAAAAAAACACTGTCTGATGCCGCTACACGTTAGCCGCATTAGCATATTTACAAAACACCCAACCTTGTTTGACAATTGTAGGCAAAAAAAAGACTCTAAAGCTAGTTAACTAGTTACATAAACTAGTTATATTGTTATAGCAGTAGCAGTTTGTTTTATTTTATTTTTTAATGTGTTGCAAACAAAGTCAGGAGTTACAGGTATTGTGAATTCGCTAACGCCGCTAACATGTAGCTGTGTCGGAGTGAGGCTATGTCCGAATTCCCACCCTAATCCCCACCTACTTAAAATCTATATAAATTCCCTGGATTTTGAAAGCAATTCGGACACCATGCTCGTTACTTGTTTACATTTTTTTTAAACTGTGTATATGACATCATCGATTTAACGAAGTTGAGATCTAATTAATATGAGCATTTTACGATGATCATTTATTAATCCACTGAGTTCCGAAAATGAAAATGTTAATATTTTATTAAAAAAACATTTAAATACATTTTCTTTGCAAAAATTGTTCCGACATTGCATTGTGGTCTGTATTCACCTAGTGAGAATCGATGCACACTGGCTTTTCTCGCAGAGACTTCTGGGATTTTTCAAGGGCACTCGATTTTGGAATTCTAGACCCAGAAAGCAATACAAAATGGCAAACGTACTATATATAGTGCACTATGCAGTGAGAAATGCAGGAAAAAGGACACATCTTAACATTTTGACAGAGCGCTTTGTACCTCTTAAAATGGCTTCAACATCAATAAACAACCGAAATTAATCCATATAAAAGGCGCTCTGGATTATAAAGCGCACTGTCGTCTTAAGAAAATAAAAATTAACGCTTTTATTTTGCGAAATATGTTAATTTAATAGCCTAAAGATTAGCTGTTTTTTTTGTTGGGGGGAGGGGTCTAAACATACTTTGAAAGCATTCTTTTTGTTAATTAAAAGAAAAACAAAAAAACGTGTTTTCCAAAGTAAATTCTATGTTAATATTTTAACATATTTAATATTGGGTTCATGTGTCACAGTCGTTTACCACTGATGCCATCCAATCTGAAAGTCAGTACATTTGTCTTCAGTGGCTGATTCCAGGTTAAATGTGGTGGGCTGTTACATCTCATTCATCATTCTCCACTGGAGATCCTTGGCTGGATGTTAGCTGGTTTAATTGAGATTTGAGGTGAAAAACACAGACAGAGGATGACTTTTGGGTTATTCTTTAATGCCTGCTCAGCTTTTTTCCCCCATGTTCGTCTCCTAGTCTGCTTTCCTCCTTCTTTTTCTCTCCAGGGATGATCCTACATCTCTATTTTATTCCGATCCAACTCTCATCATCTCCTGCTTCATCACTGTCTGTTCCTGCAGTCACCAATGTCTCCTCTATTCCTCCGTCACTTTCCACATGTTTTTTTTTTGTTATTTTTTTAACTGTAATGATATTCTGTGGTCTCACAGCTCTGGGTTATTAGATCCAATAAAATTTTGAAAGCAATAAAGGGAAAAGGGTCCTTGTGTGTATTTTATTCTTTTCCCTTTGTTTTATTTTTTTCATTAGACTCAGAACATATTAACAAGCTTATCCTTTATCCTTTCAGGCTCAGGTTTAATTACATTCAGAGAAACTTCACTACCGGCTACAAGCAGAATATTTTACAAAGGTTTTTTTTCTTAATTCTTATTGGCTAAGACCAAACTTTTACTTTTAGTTTCCACTTAGTTAATATTCTTGTAGTAATTTCAAGTAGTAAGCCTTAAAGTCAAGTTTGGTTAATATGTCATTATTTAAAGAATATTTCTATACATTTATTACAGAGATTATTGTTGCATTCTATATCTCTCTTTTGGGATTGCTGTCAATCTGACTATGCTGGACTCTAAATAGGGTGAGTCCCACTTCTTACCTGATCACAGCTGGATTTGTGCACCTGAGCAGGTTGAATCCTGCACAGAAAAAGATGGATCTTGTCAGGAAGAGGGATTTCAACACGCCTCACTGTGAGAATCATTAGTTTCTGTCTTTTTCTTGTTGCTTGAAGATTTTCCAGACAAATCTGGTGCGTCCTAGTTCACTGTAAGCTTGGTAGGATTTCCCCCCCAAAAAATGATGCTGCAGTCTCCAAATATAATACAAATGTCAGACATTTTTGAAGTAAGCTGACATTCTAAGGGCCATTTTCTTTGATTTTTTTTAGGCAACAGAAATGAAGAGCAGCATTTTATTCTATTCTAACTGATAGAAGAAGAAAACTTATTCAGCAGCAGCAGATATGCTTTACTTCTTACATCAATATTTAGATCAAAGTAGAAGTCCAGCAGGAGTTGCGACTGAGAAAAAGCCCAAAGTCTGGAGGAGGATGTTGCCAAATATTAAAAAACGGAAAACAATTTTGCTATTCATGCTATTACAGTAGTCTCTACACTGCAAAAACCGAATCTTAAGAAAATAAAATGACCCTTATTCACCTTATTTTCTGTCTTGCAAAAATTAACTCTTATACAGAAAGTGTTTCCAAAGCAAATATTAACATCTTAGTGACTAGATTTAAAAAAAAAAAACAATTATTGGTAAGAAGACCATTTTCTTACCCAGTTGGAAGTTTTATTTTGCCTTTTCAAAGAAATATTTTTAGATTTTAAGCTTTTTTGACTTGTTTCTAAAGGGTCTGGTTTTGTGTCTCATAGCACTGCACTAAGTGCAGCTCATTGCAGTGCTTAAGTAGACTGTGATTGATTGAGTGAATGAGAGTCAGCTGTGTGGCATCCAGGAAGCGCACGCTGGGTGTTATGGGAGATGAAGTGCATTTGGTACTCAGGAGACAGTTCCTGCCGGTGACCAGAGGGGGAGACAGAGCTCTGAATAACCTGGGGACTGAACAGTGCAGGTGAGGTTTTCCATGTTCCTTTGATTTCTTGCAATATAATAAAGTGTAAATTAAATTTGTGTACAAACACCTTTTTTTCGATTTATTTTTCAGCATAAACGTAATCTCCGTCATTTTTCTGTAAAATTTCGTAAAAACATGTTGCTTTGATAATTGTTCAAGTTTTCAGTTACCCTTAAACAAACATGAAAATTTGCTTTATTTTCGATAAATCCCTGTTTGAAAAAGGTATTTAATTAATGCTGTGCATACAATTTCAATATACAGCCATAAATCGAAAATTATTACCAAAGCGATATTTTGCAACTCTTTAGAAAAATGGTTGCAACTTAACTTTGAGATTTTTGTGAGTCAATCATTAAAAAATGCCCACAAGATACTGAAAAGACTAAATAATGAATGTGTTATATGAAAAATGCAAAATATATTTTTTTTAAATCTTACAAAAAGCATTGGTTTACCAGAATGCCCAAATCCGAAGGAATTAATTTGTATGCTGATGCAGATTATTTATATCATAATGTGAGCAGCTGGTTTTCATTTTTAAGATGACTTATTTACTGGTGACTGTGGTGTTAGAACATTAACTCTATGCATAATGTAACCTTTCACGCATGCATCTCATGGGCAGTCAATGCATTCTCCTGCTGAAATTGATGAGATTAATGCGTATCTCTTTTTTGACATACTCCCAACAGTGTGTGGCATGTTTTAGTGTAAAAAACGTGAACCACAATGACTGAAATTCCTGCAATTTAATTGTTAAGCGCCATTTAGATAACGTAGCAAAAATCGAAATACCAGATGTTTAAATAGAACTGAAAGTAAAGAAAAAAATATTGAAGCTTCCTCTTCTTTTTTCATGAATACTGATGTGAACTAAAATCCATTTGCAGCCGCATGTTCGCTCAGTCTGCAATTTATGATTCAAGCTGTAACTACCTCATTTGATCCCATCCTTGTTATGCTAATTTTCTCTCACAATGGTAGCAAATCAGTTTGATTTAACTGTGCAAACTGTGTGAGTAGAGGAGTGGCTGCCTCTGCAGTTATGCGTCTCTATGTGTGGCCCTATACCCCGTGTGCATGTGTCATGTACGGCTAAGAGTTGTGGCTGAAGTGGGAGGCGTTATTGTGCCGACGCCAAAGCTTCCAATCTGCATTTTGATGTCATGAACTCGCCACACCGGGCTACTTTAGTGGCATTTAAGAGATGGATGGTGCTTTTTGAATGGAAAGACAGGAAATGAAAAGTATTTTGCAGATTTTTGTTTAAAAAAAAATTAAAATTAAAAAGCAAAACAGTTAAAAGAAACAAACTGCAATATTAAACATGACCTTATACATTAACCTGTTTCGTTGTTTGGGTTTTTTTCTTGTGAGTTTTACTCAACAAATCTTTTTCTGACTTCAAGTATAAAGGCATACCTAAAAAAAAAAAAATAATAAATAAAAAAACATTTTACGACCATTGCTGTAAATCTCTTACACATAAAAAAGCTGAGCTGGACATGAAGATTTTTGTGGTGATTTTTGTGATTTTCATGTACAGTTTGCAGCTGTTAATAATGCTGCAATAAATACATTTTTAATTTTTTTATAAATTAGAAGCACCCGTTTTTTAAAAGAATCCTTACTAAAGATGCTTAATCAATTTTGGGGGTTGCTGGAGCCTGTCCTAGACACTGTTAGGCAAAGGTGAAGTGCACCCTGGGCAGTTTGATTGCAGGGCTGTTTGGAGATATCCAATCCAACACTAATGCATAAATCTAAGGTCACCAGTTGAGCTGTTGAATCAAGTTTTAGACTGCTGGAGGAAGTCAGACTCCCTGAAGGTAAACCCTTTGGAGTTCATGCATCCACACCCTGCAAGGACCCAGATGGGATTTGAACCAACATTTTTTGTTGTCAAGTGAGAGTGCTAACCACTACCCACCATACCAAACAGTAAAAAAAGTAAATGCCACAGCAACTTTAAACTCAGACTTGTATTTTTTCTGTTTCTATCTGGTTAAAGTAATTTCTTTTTAACTTGGAGTTTCCATTCATATATTTACTTTAGAAATTATATATCTTTTTCTCTTGGTGTGATTTATTGAGTCTGTTCATAATAATAATAATAATAATAATAATAATGGATTTGATTTATCTGTGCTTTATTCATTCCCTCCTCAGTCATATTTGGTGATGTAGCCTCAGCTGCCCTGGGGCTGACTGACAGAGGTGTGGCTGCCAGTTTTAGCCTACGGCCCCTCTGACCATCACCGGGACATTTTTTATGCATTTACACTAATGGAGCCACACTGAAGGCAAGGAGGGTGAAGTGTCTTTCCCAAGGACACAACAACCTTTGACTGAGGGGAGCGGGGATCGAACAGCCGACCCTTGGATCATTGGCCGACCTGCTCAACCGCCTGAGCCACTGTTAATTACTATTAACAACATTTTTTTTTAAAGAAAAAAAAATCCAGTTACCAAGACACACTGAATAAGATCATATATAAGATTATTTTGCTAAATAAGAATGTTCTTCTTGCAACACAGAAAAAAAAATCATTTTTTCTTGAAACGAGGGTGGTGGAGTTTTTGAACGATCTTGATATTTCCCATGGACCACCTGTGTGTCCCGCTAATTTTTTTCTTTCCCACAGACACTCCATATCCACCCGTAAAGGCAGTTGCGTCTATGGCAATAATGGATAAAGTACACATTAGTGGATTTTGCTCTATAAGTGGCCTATAATTGTTAAAGCCAGCCTATTGTCTCAATGAAAATAAAACAGATCCACATATCTGCTGTGGATTCATATTATAACTTTTTATTTTTATTTTAAATTCTGTTTCTTTGAATCATTACAGGATCAGTTCCGGGTTCACCCTGCAATATAAAGCAGGTTTAAAGGAAAAGGATGACTGGATGAATGGATCAATACCGACATGGACTAATAATGTAGAAAGCAAAGCTTTGTGGTGGAATTAAGTTCTGGAATTCAAGGTTAAAATTAGCTCAAGTGAAGCTTCAACTGGGATGAAGCAGCACAACTTATTAATCCTTAAATCCTTAAATCTCCCAATAAGGGAAAAAATATAATTTAACAAGGACTTTATTACAACAACAGGCTTTCCATTTGACCTGTTATTCTGGGATTTTTTTTCCAGAATGCAGTCTCAGTATCTCTCCATTTTCTTCTCCCTCAAACTGATTCCAGGTTCCTTTTTTTGTTTCTACTTCTCTTTCTTTTTCACTCTGTAAATCAATTTAGGGCTTGAGGCTACTGTGCCTTGCAGCTATTTTCCCAAGATTTCTCACATGAGTCGGAGCAACAACCACAGCTGAACAGGAGACCCCAGACGGGTTCCAAACTTTTCTCCAGGATTTAGACGTAAAAATTAAGCAAATGTCTCGCATCGCTATATAGACAGTGCTTTATCTCTAGAAGTCATAAAAGTTGTGATTTTTGTTTGGTGTCATTATTAAAGGACAGTTTCAGACAAAACAGAAAAAAAGAGCAGCAGAGCTTTAAAGACAGACTCCTGCCCAAAGGCGAAAGTCCTTCAAAGAGTTTGTTGTTCAAAGAACTTTGATGAAAAAGTGTTCCCAGACAGACAATGCAGAAGAATTACATGCATAGAGATGAGGAGTGATGTGCAGCTTTCTGCTTCACAAACAACCTGGGATGAGAACAAGCTCAAACAATCTCTGTTAAAGCAATTGGAAGAAAGAAAAGAAAAAAAACGATCTCATGGAAATTAGAAAACAACTGTTCTCTTTTATGTGAGGAAGAAAAAGAACCTCCTCCAGGTTGGGTGATTTGGAAATTTGCAGATGTAATCCACATATTTGCTCTGAAACCTCTGCACTCCTCCAAACTGCAAATGTATAGGAGGCTGTGCAAAGAAGGGTCGGACATGCATTCAAAGTGACGTCATGGCAACCTGTCTTGGAGGGGAGCCCTGAGCACAAGTCACATTAGCAGATTGCAGTCAAGACCTCACAGTGGGTCAGGTTCACAGTCTGTCTGTGGGCTGTCTGGTGTAGAATAGCTCCACCTGTTGACGTTTGGCTGCACAGCTTGTGAAGGTTTTTCTTCAAGACTCCCACAGTGGTGTGAGGATTCACCGACTTTGTATTGCAATGTGTTCTCAAGCCACTCACTTACTTTTGCAGTTAGTTGATCCATATGTTAGCCCTGGAAAATAAGCAGAAGTCTCTACTGAGACTTTTTTTTTTTTTTAACTTGTCCTGTCCAACAGCTAGGCAGACAGATGAGAGCTGAGGGCCTCTTGTGTTGGACATATTTTACTTTAACAATAGGGGTTATTAATCTTCAGACAAACCAAAGGTATGTCTGAATAAACCCCTTTTGTAATTGAGGCCAAACTTTATTAATTTCAATCATGTTTGAAAATCTTTGGTGTTGGACCGGACGGAAAAGGAAAGAGGGGAAGAAGAGAGAGGGACGTTAGAGAGAGGGGGGGTAGGAGGGTGAGAATAGGAGGGGAAGGGGGGTAAGACCATGAAGCAGCATAAAGCAACAAGTTTACTGGTTGTTAATCATTATGGTAAGGTTCAAATGTAGTACAAAAAGGGCGGGGCCTATCCACACACACACTCAAATGTTATAAACACATCTGCTAGCTGCAAAAATGTCCACCTGTTGACATGTACACAAAACAGATAGTGTTCACACACGCATACTTATGCCTTAAAACCAACTAGTGTGAAATATTTCAGTCATTCAATCATGCAAACTGTTAGTGCAAAGGTGAGCTAACACCTGTGCTCAGGTGAGTGTTTATGTTCTTCTAAAATGGATGGTGGAACGTGACAAGAAGGAGGGAGAGTGCCCACCCATCCCCACCCCAAGACCCCACCGCAGCAGCAGCGGCAGCCGAAATCCCCCCAACGCCACACGGGAACCGGCAGGGAAAAACCGCCGCCCGGGCGACCAAGCCCGCCACCCAGGCCAGGGCCAGCAGGACCGCCGCGAGGCCCCCAAAGCCAGAGAGCAGGGAGGCACGGAGGGAAAGAGAGCGCCGCCCCAGCCCAACCAGGAGAGCAGCCCCCCCGCCGCGCCGGGAGCGCCCAGCGCAGGGCCCCACCGGAGAAGGACGCCCACAGCCCCAGACGAAACCAGTGTGCATCGTTGCTCACTATGCAGAATAAAGACCAAAATGCATTGCGTCTGAACAACATTTTTGGCAAAAATATGTGTTTAAATGTATCTTTTAAATAAATAATAAATGTTTTTATCTTTAGAAGTCAGTGGATTCATAATTGTTTGTTGCAAAACGCCCATATCTTAGACTTTCACTTTGTGAAATCGATGACGTCAAGTGTGCTGTTTAAAAAAAAAAAAAGTAGTGTGCATGGTGTCTGAATTGCTTTTAAAATCCAGGGAACTACATAGTCCAGCGCTATGTAGTTTTTTAGTAGTTAGGGATTAGGGTGGGAATTCGGACATAGCCTAACTCCGACACAGCTACATGTTAGCGGCGTTAGCGTATTCACAATACCTGTGACTCCTGACCTTGTTTGCAACACAAAAAGAAATACAATAAATAAATAAATAAACTGATACTGCTATAACAAAATAACTAGTTTATGTAACTAGTTAACTATCTTAAAATTAGTTTGACGTCAGTAATTTAAACCAGAATTATTCCATATATATAAGGTCCTCCAGATTATAAGGCACACTGGTGTATTTTGAACCAAAATTAAGGCTTTTCATCGCCCCCAGAAAGCATGGTAATTGGAACAGAGAAGACATAAAGATCCAAAGCTCATCATTAAACACGTGAACAGTTATTTTTCCAAAATAAAATGTCAGCAACATCACGATAAAACAGAACAAACTAGCATTTGACGAAGACGAAGAAAAAAAAACTCCTGTTAGAGTATCCCTGACACAGAAGTGAGCTCTGAGAACAGCAAAGGCACGAAGGCTGAAAGGATTACCATTCAAGACTGTCTGAGCCACAGCAACAAAGGCATGACCAGAAGGAGCACCACAGCTGGGGGGAGCTTGAAAAGAGAGTCAGCTCTTTCTCACTTCAAACACCACCCCCCCCTTTTTTTTTCCAACTTGTGTCTTCTAAAGTAATTAAGGCGCTCTTGTTTCTTTTCTTGATTGAAACACAGGGGAAGTCCCTGACAAACCTGCACTTCTGTATTCCAAAAACTTCTAACAGATTCACAACCGTTGAACAGCGGAGGATCACAACTTCATGTCAAAAGGCTTAAACGCTCCAGCAGAACTGTTTATGATGCAGCTCCAAGTCTGCAGGTCCCAGCAAGACACATCAGGATCAGAAAGTATCGCTGCCCCTCCATAACTCCTTCATCTGCTCAGATCTCTCTGAACGTCTAGGTCAAACACTCCCTCTTTTTTTGGTCATTTTTATCTGTATGAGCCTTTTTTTTATATATTTATAACTAATTTAACTTTGCAGCTCCTTATTCCAACAAAACCCAAAGAATATTTGTAGTCCTGACCCAAGCCAGGACAGGGTTTATTGCAAAGTAATTGTTGATTTATTAGGCAAATACCAGATGTCAGAGCAGGAAAAGAATTTTTAATAACAGAGTATTTTATAGACTATTTTACATGTCAAGTGCACGTTCACCTAGAATGTGGGGATAAACTGTTATAAAAGCCTTTACAGAAAAACCAAGCCAAAAGCTGAATGCTGATATTGATAACCTGACGTTAAGTCGCCCATATGCTGCGATTAAAGGTCCGCTGGGACAGAAAAGAATGTCCATTTGGATTTCTGCACACAGTGGATGCTTTGTGCTATTTGAGTCTCTCCAGGCTGGGAGTGCAAAAAAAAAAAAAAAAAAGTTTTTATATGGGTGTAACAACCCCTATTGCACATTTTGAAACCATAAAATAAGTTTATGCACACACATGCACTCCTGCATAAGGTGAATTGTGACCTCTGTGGGGATTAAAAGACAGCGGGGTCAAAGCTGTCAACCTGTCCTCAGTCTCTAATACTCATACATATCAGTGAATTGAAGCACATGCACAGAAAGTGCATCACTGTCAGCGTGTCCTTCTCCTTTGTAACCTTTTTCACAGAGAAGCTGATATGTCCAAACAATGAAGTTTGTTTGATTTTTTCTCTGACCAAGAACACTTGAATAAACCTAACACGTGCCGTCCATCCAAGTCTCAGGCCCATGCTGTGATAAAAGCAAAAAAAAAAAAAAGTCATTTCTTGCCTCGGTTTTTTGTACTTGCATTCGGGTGCAAGGTCTCCCACAACCAACACCAGTTTAAACAAACTGGCTGTTCTGCCCTCTCCTGTTTTTTTGTGTTGTGGTTGAGTGTGTGCCGCATGTGCAGCTGCACTTCCTTCTGTCCTCAGACATGGTGACGGTGCCATCTAGAGGAGCATTTGCAAGATCCTGATGAATCATTCTGCAGGGATCGCAGCATGTTTTCCAACACAGTGATGCTGGTATTTAAACCTCGCTCATACAGGACAGAGACAGACTCACGCCAAATGAAAACTGCTTCTGTCCTCTAGAAAAAGAACTAAATTGACAGTCAGTGACGCTTCATGTTCAATAACTTTGATGTTTTAACCCTGCTTTTATGTTCATTCTGAGAAGCAGCATTGATCTTTGTTTCTATGTGAAATATAGAGTAACTGAACCAGTTATGTTGTAGCTGTTGAGTGCACTAAATAAGCCGAGCAGGAAAAGTTTTAAAGACAACCTTCTCAATCTTTTGTTTTTTCAGATTTTTAAAATTCAAAACGGGTCAAATTGACCTATAACATAACAGGAGGATTAAAGTGGGCACTTTTCCCCCCAAAAAGGGTCTATTTGACCCAAGCTATAACATGAAGGTTTAATCTTCTTTAATGTTCTTCTTAAGAATTTTCAAAGTGTTTCTTTGGACACTAACCTCTGTGACAAGATTTCAGTCCACTTTTAGGAACTTTAGGAATTTTCAGGAGTCAATGTTTATGCTTTAAATAACTTAACATCAAACTATTTATTTTATCCTGTACATGTGAGGGTTTGAACCATCTCTTAACCCTTGTGCTATCTTATGGGGTTCAGCAGACCCGATCCTTCCATTGACGTGTTCTCCCTACCATGACAAAGGTGGATAAAGGTGGAAAGATTTTATGTAATCCATGGACACCAGTGAAGATCACAAATCATTGAAGAAAAAAGGTTCAGCGCACTGTCTGGTGGGGTCTAGATGACCCAACTCCCAATGTTAAAGTGACTAGGATAGCATAAGGGTTACGAACCTGACATATGCTATCTGTTTAGAAAATTCCTTAGTCGAGAGCGGAGTAAGTAGTGAAAATTGTTACTTAAAGTACCTCTAAAGCAAGGCTACTGTAATCCTCTCAAGTAAATAATGCATATATACAGTAGTTTAGGTTCTTGTGCATCCCTGGAGACAACCACTTTGGATCTCAAATAAACTTTTGGAGAAATTCAGCTTTAGCAAAAATAAAGTTGTTTTTTTTTGCGGCATAACTTGCCCACAGTATGGGATAAGTTATGGCATTAGAGAATATACACTGGGGTACATTGGGCCATTGATATGTGAAATCTCACTAATGATAATGCTGTATATAAGCAGAAAAAAAAATCAATAGAAAATGTATTTCATTATTTGCTTTATTGTTTATTTGGAGTTTCCAAAACATCACAGACAGCAAGAAAATATTAACCTATATTCCCCTATGTATAACGAAGTGTTGTCGGCGGGTAAATGAAAGATCATCAAAGGTCAAGGTACTTCAACAATGGCAGGGCCATCTGAACATATACTTAGAACAAATTAAAACCTTTACGATTCATCTGCATCTGAATCTCTTCACAGATTGAACTCAATGCTGCAAGAGAAAGTCAGAGTATGCTCCCTTTTAGCTGTACCACCAAGTTTGTGTGGTACGGGGAGCTTTTTGAACACATCCTCTCCGGGCATCATTTTCTCTAAATGTGAAAATGGGTTTTCCATCAACAGACCTCTTAAAAGTTTTCTTCAGAAACTTGGCACTGATTATGTCTCCTTTGAAACTTACCCCACAACCTTTGGCACAACCTACCCCAAGCTCAACCTACCTGTGTTGAAGCATCATGCTAACTGCATGAACTTATGATGTAGCTTACAAAAGCGCTAACACATGTGTGAACTGTTTTCAAAGTTATCTTGTGTTGTGTTGTTGTGTCTTGTGATTGTTGAAATATAGCATTAGAAAAAAAAAAGAATACGTTTGCTTTGAAAAGCAAAAAATTTTTTTTTGAACCAAAATGTGCTTTCCTCTCAAAGCACCTGTGTCCTTTCTTTGGAGAATGAGTGATATGGAGGCCTCTTCACAGATGTGTGGTCAAATCACCATCTTTCTTTGTTGTTTTTTTAAATACACGTGGAGAAACTCCATAAATGATTACAAATCACTTCTCTTTTCAAACAATCTTTTTGCTTGAAGATAGAATATAAAAAAGGTCCTATAGATGTTTAATCCTTTTTTTTAAGCTAAACTTGATCACTCAACTTAGATGCTTTTACTCCATCAGTACTTAAATGATGCTTCAATAGATCAAGTACTTCTAAAATAGATAAAAACAAAGAAAAACATTTCCCAAAAAAGTTAGATCCATGACTCGACCTTAAATGAAGCAAAAAAGCCAAAAACACCTTAAAGTTCCACTCTGATCATCTTTTGATCCGTTTTAAAAGTGTTTCCAGTGGTCTTTTAATTATGGTAATGCCGCTTATTGGCAAAACCGAAACACCTTTGTCGTTTTCTTGGACGTAATTTCAGCAGAGTAGCTGAAGTTTATTACAAAACAGTTCTTTTTTTTTAATTTTTATTCGTCTGCTCCTGCTTTAAACTGGTTTTTATAAAGAATATACTCAGAAATTACTTTTTAAGTTTCATTTTCTTAACACATGTCCTCCATCATGAGAAAAATGCTGCAAGAAAATGTTAAAAACACCACAAACACAATTTCTAATAAAGAAAACATGACTCAAGACAATTTTATGTCATTAAATACATTCATTGCCTTTTTTTAATGTGACACGATGGATTAGCACATAATTGCATGCAATTCTTGCAGCATTATCGTCAATCTTGTGATTGTGTGTTTAACTTTTGGAGGAGGCTCAAGTGACTCTCCTTGTCTGTCCTTCTCACTTTCTCTTCTTCCACCATGTTTTTTTTTTCTTTTTTGGCTCCAGAGACATGATGACTCTTTCACAATAAAACAATGTGTTTTGCCACCAAATCGTACCTCTGTGAGAACAGCGAGGTCTGCTGCTGTGTGTGATGTATCACAGAACATTTTAATTTGTGTGCATGTAGCACATGTGAGTTTTTTATGGATCCCCAGGGATACCCAAGCTGAAACCAGCTGTATATCACAAAGTTCTCCCATGAGTGACTTCAAAGTTGCAGCATGCTCAGTTCAGGCTATTCATTACCAAGTCACAGGAAGGACACACGTCTTTGCTGAAGTTCTGTACAACAAAACCTGGACAGATGTACAAATGCTGGTCACTGTAAAAGAGTTCTAACCTCAATTATAATTTTTTTTGCTTTTAAAGTTTAGATGTATCTGAACAAATACGGAAAAAAAAAGTCCCCCACATCTTCGAAAACTTCTCATTTAGTTTTGTCTACCTTTGCAACTCAAGGAAAACTTTGGTCCCTCTACAACTGGGAAGGATGTGTTGTACCAAGGACAAAGAACACCAGATAAATAAATAAGAGTGTAAAAGATAAGAAACTATCTATAAATAAGCAAAAGCTCTACACATTACCCTCCCACAAGAGGACTTTTGCTTCAGCTAGTTCTCTGTCTACAAGTCTGAGCACTTGCTGTTTTCCCTTACAAAATATTTTGAAAAGTTTCAGGTCAGTCCATCATAAAGATCAATAATTTAACCTTGACCGTAAATCCACAAACTTCTAAAGTATAAAAGTAAGAAATAGTCTTGCTAACGTCATATTTCCTGCTTTTAAGTAGATGTTAATTTAAGATAAATTTGGAGTCTAAGTGGTTTGATGCACATTTGCATCAATAGGTATCAAACGGGTTAATAAATTCATTATGTAGCTTTAATGTCCTAACCTTTTGCGCCAGGAAAAATATCCTGCTTAATCTCAAAGAACTATCTTGATGGCTAAAAATAATAAAGGACCACATCCCTTTAGACCACCTAACTTGTGTAGTGCATTCTACAACTGATAACTTTCCAAATTAATGGAAATCTTTTTTGAACTACGTATGCGTTTTCCATTCTTTATAGACATTTTTTATGAAAAGTAACTGCAGTATTTGATGTGATAATGAATTGGTGCTAGTTATTAATTCATGTTACAGAAATGTTTCTTTTTGGCTCTTCTCATTCTTAGTTTTCTGTTGTAATTACCATGTGTTTCAGAGTTTGACCAAGCGACTTATATTTTTTCATTCTTTCATTAATTTTCTAAATCGTTTGTTCACTTTCGGGGTCACGGGGCTGCCGGAGCCTACCCCAGCCACTTGTGGGCGAAGGCTGGGGACACCCTGGACAGGTCGCCAGTCTGTTGACATTAACCCTTGTGCTATCTTGTGGGGTCAAAATGACCCCACCCTTACATTGATGTGTTATCCCTACCATGACAAAGGTGTATAAAGGTGAAGAGGATTTCAGAGCACAGTCTTGTGGGGTCTAGATGACCCCACTCCCAACGTTAAAGTGCCCTGGAAAGCACAAGGGTTATAATAAATGAATTTGTTACTTTCCCCAATAACAACCCATTAACTTTTAGCAGTTGTTTCCCACTAACAACCGTTGGAGGGCACTGTAGGTGAGTGTATCAGTATTTGTTATTGACAGCAACAAAGAAGAAGATGCACCGCACTTTTCAGAGAAAAGAGTGACTTATCGCTGCATTAGCATCAAAAGCCTTTCTTTTAACGTATGTATCTAATTCACATCAAATTCGCTGCTCCACGCTTGTCCAAAAAAATGCGTCCGTAAGCTTGATGCCTCAGATGCACATGGGTGGGAAGAGCTACTCCAGAATGTTTTTAGCCTGATCCCTGTCTATTTCTCATTTACAATGATGTTTAGAGATGGGATTTATTTTGAAAAGCTCTACAAAATCATCAGTAATCACGTCTCCATGTCTGGGTCATGAGATCATTCAGAGACTTTCCCGGTACAGTGACCTTGTTGTCCTGCATAAACCTGAGAGAGGAAAAATAAAAACAAGACTAAAATTAGGGGACCTTTTTTTATTATTATTATTGTCTCGAAGAAAAATACCACTGAGTTCAAGAAGCCCAATCAGGCTGCCTCCCAAAAAGCCGCAGCCCCTCTCTGCAGTCAGCCTCCCAAGGTGCGGGCAGGCCCTGCCACCCGAGGGCCGGTGTTGCTGGTGATTGCTCCAGCCCTGGTGGGCCTTGTGACAGTCTGGCGACATGTCCAGGGTGTAGCTGCTTTTACCCAACAGCAGCCGGGACAGACTTCAGCAATGCTGAAAAGGGTAGATTGAAGTTCAGGACAAGAACCCTTGTATCGATCTGCCTTCATGGATTTGTACCGCCGCCTCCGCTCAAATTGCGCAGCTGTTGGACTGCTGTGCCCAAATCGCGCTGCAGGACCTCAGATCATGTCTGTACCATTGACTTAACATTGAAACTTGCCGCTTTTTCACAAGCGAATCGCATTCGGTGTGAACGCAGCTTTACACTTCGATGCTACTTATTCTACGGAAAATATAAGTCATTTTCAAGGCTGTAAAAATGTGTAAAAAAAAGATGGAATGTTGGATGAATATTTATAAAGATGTTTTTTATTAAAAGACTTTGACAGGAATAAAGATTCAAAACATAACAAAGATGTCTCACGGGTTTGAGAAGACTAGCATTTCTACTTTAAATTAACGGTATTCCAAAAAAAGATAATAATATTAAAAAATACAAACATTTCTGGGTAAAATCAACCCTTTCATAATCAATTTCTTCATTTAAGGAAGTGCTTTTACTGAAAAAGATCTTTCTCAGAGCACTTTTATTGTTCTACCGTTTACTAACTCCACAATTTTCCACGCTGCTTTCATGCTATCAAATTCTTCCTCTGTCTCTCCGTCTGCCTGTTCCTGTGTGACAGAGTCAGTAACACCGCAGCAGGAGGTGAAAGAAGGAGAGCTGGAGGCAGGAAGAAAGAGGTGGAGGGAGGGAGAGGGTGCTAAAGTGAGGAACAGAATCATGCCTGACAGCATGAAGGGGGCAAACGCGGAAATGTGTGACACCTCAAAAAAAGACGACGAAGGGAGCAAGCTTTGTCTCTGTGCCCGCCGCTGTACGTGCGACGGGGCTCCGATCTCTTCCAATTATTGCATGAATGTGCGTTCAGTCCTGCTTCTTATATGCTTATTTGTGTGTGTGTGCGTTTGTACACAGTGGAGGTGGTTTGGGGGGGGGGGGGGGGGCAGGCGGGAGCAGCTGGGGAGGCCTTCCTCTGTTCTCCTGTCATCCATAAATGATCAGAGTAGGCCATCTGGAGAGAGGGAACCACCAACCACCAGGGCCTGGCACTGAACAAAAGACAGAGAGAGAATGTGAGGGCAGAGTGGGGTGGGGGTGGGGGTGTGGGGGGCAGAAAACAGAAAAATTGGGAGGGGGGGTGTCTAGTTTGCAAAAAAGTAAAAACTGTAGAAGTTAAAAGTGCCACCTTTTTTTGACCCACTCAAAAATTGTAAAAAAAAATTAAAATAACATAAAAATATGATAGTTTATGAAAAATAGACTACATTTAAATTTGATGAAAGAATACCAACCTTGGGGTCACCATGAATAGTTTATAGCTATGGACCTTCTATTTAACATCATAACCATATCTGTAACCTGGTTCAATGCTCATTTTGACTAAATAATAATAATAATAATAATAATATTGAATCAATCAACTATCAATTGTGATTAAAGCACTAGTCTTTTCTAATCACATCAATAAGAACTCTACTCTGTTTTTTTATGTGTGTTTTAAAATAATTCCTGATGGTTAGCTATCATGTGATTTCTAATATAAATGTTTCAAATATTTCATTATTTTTACTAATGCCAATCAATGCATATGCACTAATCTTGACAGGTTTTCTTCCTTAATAAACATCTACTTAATTTTTTACATTTGATTTGATTAATATTTCTGGATTTTTGCATTTCACAAGTTGGTCTTGGTGAAATATAAATAACTGATCTGAAGTTAAGAAGCGGATAATGATAATTTATGAAGAAAAAAGAAAAGAAAAAGTATAACAGGGCTGGGGTTATATAAGTTTTCTTCACTCCCTTTCAAACAATTAATTATCAAATAGGAATTTCAAACAATTAATCAAACTCTTTAACAAATGTAATATTTAATGTTCTCCATGTAACAATCCTAACAATCCTAATTTTTATTAATCTCTGTATATATTTATTTCTATTCTCTTCAGTTATATTTTAGTTTTGAATGCTTGAAATAAACAATTTCCAAATATCAGGACAGACAAAGAATATGTGAATAGTGTGATAGAAACAGGAAGAAAGAGAAGGGCAGGAAATACGGAAGGATGGCAGGCAGATTAGGATACTGTGAGATATCAGGAAAAGCTTAAGGCCTCTTCATATTATTCACCTTAAGGCAGTTTTTCTCTGTCTATCTTGCACACACCCACATAAACACAAAGAAATGTATTTATTTTATTTCCTGTATGCCTCAAGTTGAATAATACTAAAAATTATACTGTAACTTACTTCAAATATCTATTCTGCAATAAAAGCTATGTCAATTTGTTTAGCAACTTCAGCTAATTTTCAAACAAATTTTGAAATAAAAGAACTTTATCTTAGTTAACTTTATCTGAGGGCCCTTAGGCAAGACCCTTAACGCTACTGCCTCCCGAGCGCAGTTAGGCTGCAGCTCACTGCTCCCCCAGGGGATGGGTCAAACTCAGAGAAGAATTTCCCCATTGTGGGATCAATAAAGTATTATTATATGAAGTTTAAATTAGAAAATAAAACAAAATGCAATACTAAAGATGAGTGTTGAGCTCAATAAAACGGATCACTTTTATGCAGATTATTTAAATATAGATACATTTCTTGCTCTGACTCATGGCTTTATAGTAAAACAAAATTATGTATAAGAGGCCGGTTTCATCCATCTTTCATTCATCCCGATGATAATTATTGTCTTCCTCAGCATTATCAGGATATTTTCACTTCTGAGTCAGATGATGCCTTTTTCTCCATGCAGGGGGCACGGACTTCTGTTGGTAGCGATTCAGGAACCGGTGGAACCAGATCTTTTTATTTATTTATTTTTTTAATATTTTACTTTAACAACAGGGGTTATGAATCTTCTGACAAACCAGAGGTATGTCTGAATAAACCCCTATTGTAATCGAGGCCAAACTTTATTCATCTCAATCATATTTACAAATCTTTGTGTTGGACCGGACGGAAAAGGAAAGGAGGAGAGAAGAGAGAGGGATGTTAGAGAGAGGGGGGATAGGAGGGTGATCATAGGATGGGGGCGGGGGAGGGGGGGGGGGACTATGAAGCGGCTTAGAGCAACAAGCTGCTGGGTGTTTATCATTACGGTAAGGTTCAGATGTAATAACAGACCTCAAAGGAGCTGGCTCTGTCCACACACACTCAAACGTTATAAACACACCTGTTAGCTGCAAAAATGTCCACAAGTAACATGTACGCAATACAGATAGTGTTCACACATGCACATTGTGACTTCAAACCAACTAGTGTGAAATATTTCGTTCAATCACGCAAACTATTAGTGCAAAGGTGATCTAACACCTGTGCTCAAGTGAGTGTTAATGTTATTCTAAAATGGATGGTGAAATGTGAAAAAAAGGAGGGAGAGTGACCAGCCACCCCCACACCAAGACCCCCGCCGCAGCAGCAGCCGCGGCAGTCAGAAGCCCCGGACGCCGCACGGCAGCAGGTAGAGAACAACCGCCCCCTGGGCGATCGCATCCGGCCCCCAGGCAAGGGCCAGCAGGACCACCGCGAGGCCCCCAGAGACAGAGAGCAGGGAGGCATGGGGGGAAAGAGAGTGCCAACCCAGCCCAACCAGGAGAGCAGCCCCCCGGCAGCGCCAGGAGGGCCCAACGCCGGGCCCCACCCGAGAGGGGCGCCCACAGCCCCAGACGAGCACCTCGTCACCCACCTAGGAGTTCTGGCCGTCCCCCCGCCCCAACCCCAGGTACGAGCCAGGACCCCCCAAGGGAGACCCGCTCCACGCAGCCACCCACCAGGGCCACGGTTGGTCCAGAAAGGAGCAAGACAGGGGCCAGCCGGAGGGAGGCACCCGGGGAGAAGGGGGCCCACGAGGGTTGTTGTAAACGTGGCCCGACCAGGCTCGGCCACTGTTGGAAATTTGTCGAGGCCCAGCACCCGGGGGCAAGGACCAGAACCCACCCCACAGGGACACAGACACCCCCCGGGTCAGGTGTAATGCGATCCCCGGCTTGTGACCTTGCCAAAAAAGGCCCTGCGCGGAGAGAGCATCGCCAGGCCCAGGAAACCGGCACCCGGTGGACACGACCGCCGTTGCCAAGGGCCCCGTACCCCCTACCAGGGATGGGGTAGGAGACAGACGGTCCAAGGTCCGACCTTCCTTGCGAAATGAGTGTGTGTATTTGTGAGGGTGTGTGTGTGCATGTGTGTGTGTTTATCTTGGAATGTATATTTTGAAGGGGGAGGGGTGTGTGTACTAAGGGGGTGTAGTTAAAATTGGTGGGTAGGGCACTGAGGGTACATCTGCTGCTTGCTGGCAGTGATGTCCAAGCATCCCCCCTACCAAGGACCCTACATATCTAAGGTGCAAATAAAACCGAGAGAGGGGGGGCCCATTCCATACGACAACCATGGGAGGGGGGGGACCACTGCCAAGTAGCCCCCCCCAGGTACATCGCAGGCTAAACCCCCCAACTCCTCACCCTAATATGAGATTATATGAGGAAGGGGGTAAGTTGGGGACAGCTGGTAGACTGTCCCCCGGTGGTCAAACAGCCGTCCCCGAGCACCCCCCCAGCATAGGGCCCAGCCCCAGGGTCCCATCCCCCGAGACGCCGACGCCCCAGGCCCAGCAACACCCACCCCACACAGATAGAGAGGAGCCATAAAGCCCCCCCGGAGCAAGTCCAGGCCCCCATTTCCCGCAACACCTCCTTCGGACACAAAAAGTCTCATACAGTCGTCTTTAGTTGTGTCTGAGTTTTTGTGATGAACTGCCGGAGTCACGTGACTAAAAACGAAAAACCTGTGAATATGTGATACCGCGAATAGTGGAACACGAACAAACTGGGAAACACTGTACATCTTTCCTCCTAAAAGGATCCACATTCACATCAGGCTCAGAAATGCGTAATTCAATGACCAGTTTTAATGAAAAGTCGATGTAAATGTGTGTAAATCCGTGTTTCGGGCCTCCGCAGTCAAAAAAGACATTCTTGCATTTGCTACATCATTTTTTGAAGTTCATTTTTGGGCTCTATATACAAAATGTGCGGCCATTTAACCGCTCGCTGAAAGTCAAACCAGTCGAACTTTGACCAATCAGGGAGTCAGATTTGGTAGTATATACAAAGAAGTTTTGGTAGTTTTTCATACACAGTGGCAACTCTTTGATAATTAATCATAGAGGAGAATTCAATAATTGCAGTTTGTAACCCGCTGGAATTATATGACATCTAGTCTATCAAATATCAAAATACGGATGTGAAGGAAAAATCTTGGAGCAAGATTTGCACCGCATTGACATTTCGCACCAAGCCTGTTCCAACTGTGAGTACATGTGCTAGTGTCAGGTTTGCGACACCCAAGTGCAAATACTCTTTTCTAAATGTGAGCTCTAAAGGAATGCCCATTTAGCGCGTTCTTAAACACTCAACACATCCCGGTGTGTACATACAGTAGCTACAGAAACATGCATTTGTGGATGGAGCAGTAGTGTTGATTGTGTGGGTAACACCAATTAAAAAAAAAAAATCTACCAACAGCAAGAAAAGATTCTTACTTTTAGTGTTTTAAGTCAAGCATCTGTCTCTTAGAGCAGCTGCAAAATGTGTTTTATTGACTTTTCTGTCAGTATAATCTTTTTCATGGAGGAAAACATTATATTGTTTATATATTGATCAATGCACGGCGGCGCAGTGGTTAGCGCTCTTGCCTTACATCGAGAAGGTCCCAACTAAAACCTTTCTGTGTGGAGTTTGCACGTTCTCCCTGTGTATGTGTGGGTTTTCTCGGAGCACTCCGGCTCTGACGTCCATGTTACCCCAAAAGGAATTTAGCGGGTTAAGAAAATGGATGGATCAATGTACACAGACAAGCATATATATACATTCAGTTCAAGTCCAGGTAGATTTAGTCCCACTCAGTCTAACAATACCACAAACCAATACCAAACAAGCTCACACTTTCTCCTGAGGGCAATTTAGAATCATCAGTCAAAGATGTGTTTTGACTGTGGGATGAATTCAGAATACCTGGAGAAAACCCATGTATGCACAGGGTGAACATGTGAACTCCCTGCAGAAAAGCCCAAGAGGGAATATTATTACGGTGTGTGTATATATATATAAATATATATATTATATATATATATATATACTTTCTGTATTTTTTTTCTATTTGGTCTTATAAGACACCTTACAAGTAGGCATTACTAACACAACATATATTAAATATGTTATTTATGTTTATATATTTTTTAAACCAATGATGGGATTATTTTTTTTTAGCAAATTGAAGAGAAACTGTTCCATATTTTAGACCTCTGTGTATTGGTAAGTTATTATCTTGTTCATATAATATGGATTTTTTTGTAAGATAGAGCTTAACCCATCATCAAAGGAAAAGTAGACACATAATTCATTTACTATTTATTCTTCTGCTTCCCCATATCCAATGTTTTTTTTTATTTTATTTTATTTGGTCAAACATTTACAATGAATATCCATGTTAACACCACAATGTTCCTATATTGGATTTTTAGCATCATGCCAAACACATGGATGATTTTCAGCAATCAGGAATCCTTTTGGCGTTTCTCCGGAATAAATAAGCTCTTTCTATCTAAAGCCAGCTCTGGTTTTATGCCCTGTCACAAAAAATGTGGGTCATTTTGAGAAGAATGTTGAACTTTAAAATCTAATTGAGAGAATAGGCACCAATGAGAAAAAAAAAACATTCTGATGTCAGCAATTCCAACTGGTAAAACATATTAGCTGCAGAAAAAAGAAAGATAAATATACGAAACATAGCAAATATTTTATTTAAACAGGCAATTTTATCAACAAAGTAATTATATGCATTTGGGAAAAAACATGATTTACCCAAGATTGTTCATCTTTCAAGTTATTTTGTATGTGCTATTCTAGAACAAAAATAATACTTTCTGGCATTAACTTACATGTTATCATAAAAATATTCATGCTTTAAAATGTATTCCTAAATATTATCATCCTTACGCTTTGTTTGATATGATAACTTTACAGTAGACTACCCTTTAGCCTAGAGTTAAAACTACAAATCAAGAATTCAGATTGAACATCCTGTAGCTATAAAAGCCTAAATAGAGTCCCAATTTGCATATACATGGTCATTCTAGATTTAATTTACCCCACTGTGTGACTAACTCCGGCTCCAGTAAGATTCACACACCCCAGGCCAATTAACGAAAAAACAGCAACCCCAGGATTTGAAATTACCATTACCAGTTCATAGATGCCGCAAATAAGTGCAACGGTTGCTATTGTAATTTATTTACCCAAAGAAAGAACGTAATTAAAGCCGAGAAAAGGTGAGACCTCACAGCATCCGAGTCATTAAGGCAAAACTAGCCAGCAGAAAACAAAATTAGTGCATTGCTCTTCTGCAAAGTGTTGTAAATACAGCCGGATTGCGGCGATGTGATAATCACAAACCTTTTAGAAGCTGGAAAACAATGATTTCTCCACCATGTGAGCAATACCTAGATTTAAACAATCAAATTTCTGCCACTCCACTAGCGCTCATGATCATCTATCAAAGGAGACGTCGACGTCTTAGGCTGCATTTACACTGCAGGTCTTTGTGACAAAGTAGATTATCTACTTGTCACCGGTCTGTCATAGCTCATCACTTTTAGACACATCATGCACAACCACCAAATGTTTAAGACTGGTTTGATTTTTGTAATTTTTCTCACCTTCTCTTCCTGGTTCCCAAGGAACAAAATGGTGGCAAAGGCCTTCACTTCCTGTTTATTAGTCGGGCACAGGAAGTGCAAAGAATTTGGATTTCTTTGTATATACCTTTTGTTGTAATGATTTGAGTTATTTTTTTTATTTATGTTTGTCTTTATTTGCAGGACTTTAACTGTATGATATACAAAAGATGTCCATCTTTTGTTGTAATTATTTGATATGTTTGTTTAAAATGGCTTCCTTCCTGGGCGTGGCCAGCCAATTAACTGGAGCCCATAAAAGAGAAGAAGCTTCAGTGTGAGGGGAAGAGCATGTGTGAGCTGTGCAGCCAAGGTGTGAGACCAGCAAATAGAAACCTGGACCTGAACTTAAGAGTCATCTGCTTCCTATGTAAATTAGGCCACTCTTGTCACATCACATTGTTACAGTCTTGATGCCCAATTCTGATTTTCTGACTATATCCGATTTTTTTTTGACGACCCACTTACATCATCTTTTAAAAGTGACCCGTATCCGATTTTTACTTTTACACTACAATTGTGAAACTACCAAATTTAGACGTTTTGACCCGGAAAAGAAAGTAAAACAACACATGTACTTCCTTTTCCGGGTCAGAACGTCTCCAATGGATACCGACAATAATAGAATGGATGCCGATGGAAATAAAATCATACAGTGTTTTGCTTTCCATACTATTTTGAAAAGTCAGCAAAAATATAGCAAAACATTGGTCTCGTATGGCGGAGAAAAAAAGAGGAGAGCCCTTGTTGCAGCCTGGGGTGAATTTAGCGATGATCACTGCAGCATCGGTTCAAAGGGAGATTTGGATGCACCAAAGGATTCGCGACTGCTGACTGGTGACATGCGACTCGCATTTACTGGGGAATATCCGATTTGTCTGCTTACATGGCACACGCAAATGCACGTTTCCGATTTATTACCACATATGAATGAGGCCTGAATCCAATCTGAAAAAAAAAAAAACTGAATCCATGCGCTTTTTTCCTGCTAACACGTTCACCCGTCATCTGTGCCACATGAGAGGAAAAAATCGGAATTGGGTCACTTGAACCATGCAGTGTAAATGGGGTATTATTCAGGCCATGAAGCAGCAAACTCCTTAGACAAAGGAGCAGCTACAGACAAAGCGAATTTTGTAAAAATCGTGGTTGGTGATTTTACAGAGGAGCTGTGGATCCAAAATGTCTGCATGATATGAGCTGTGTGATGCTGTGGGACCTCTGGTGGCGCCTTCTGTGCAGTGCTCAAAGCAGCCAGTTCCTACCAAGAAGCGCATTGCAATCGCTATGTACCGTACAAACGGACTACCTGTGGTCACATGACTCATTTCATTCAAAAAAAAATGCTTCCATTGCAGTTTTGCGACATTTGTCTATTTTGATACGCCTCAAAAACCACCTCCTGCAAACTTGTTTTTGATAAATGTGAGTTTTTTTCAGAATTGTCAATTTTGGTGAATTTATGAATGCATGTCCAATTTGTGCAATTTCATAGTCAATGGAAATGCAACTTGTTGGTTTTCTGCATTTAAGAGCTGTTTCATGTGCTTTCTATACTTTCTATCCTCTTAGCATTTATTCCATCACTTTTTTTGTTGTGTGTTTGCTTTGCTGTAGTGGTAGTTTCTGAGTAAGATTAAAAAATCTTTTGGATTTATACTTTCTAGTTCTGTTGGTGTTTTTTTTTTTTTTTTTTCCTAATCCAGTGCTTTCTGCTATAACATCTTCTTATAACCAAACACAAGTCCAGGAAAACAAAATTTCAGATTCCAAATGAATGAGGCAAAATAAAAAGGAAACATTTTGGAAAACAAAAGTAAATTCCAGAAATCCAAAAATGAAACAAAATAGGAAATCAGAAAAAGTAAGTCTCATTGGTCGTCAATGGACTTGCTGATTGGATGATGTCATTTGTTCGCTTTTTCCACTGAAGTTATTTGACATGTACCTTCCATCAGAAAATATTTCCTCTGGCCACAGCTATTGCAAATGTTTAGGGATTGCTCAATCAACTTTTCACAGTTTGGGCAAAACCTCCTTCAGCTCTCCCTCTTCATCTAAACTAAAACATCATCATCATCTAATCAGTGATACCCTGTAACACCTACCTTTGTCCAGATTCTTATTTTGTTTCATTTTGTAAAATTTAATTTTAATTGCTGGAAATTACTTTTCTATTTCTAATTTTTTTTTTTACATTTTGGGTTCTAGATTTCTTCTCTTTGTAAAAACGTAAAATTTATATATATATAAATATTTTAATTTGCTTTACTTTTTTACTTGATGTTGATGTTATTTGCACTTCAGGGCCCCCGTACAAAGGTCAATATGTCATTACTAGGGATGTCCAGATTTTGTCATGTGATTGGAAATTGCAGACTCGATCAAAATAGCATGTTGTACCCCGATTAGGGATCGGACATTTAATATATAATTATAATGATCAGTACTTCATATTTTAAGCAATTCCAGATAAATACGCCTCTTGAAGCCTGCATTTAATGAACGGATTACGACATTTTATTGGGCCGCTAGTTTGATCAGGAGGCGCTCAAAAAGAGTTTGGTAACGATATTCACAGACAACTCAATAACTATTTTAAAAACCATTTTAAACTTACAGGAGGTGTGTTTATTGGTTTGTTTTAAAACAAACAACGACCTAAAAAAGCATTTTAACATAAAAAAGATTTGCTTCTTTTAATGAGAACAGAGCTGTCCCTGCTGCCGCCAGACAGATGGCGGTGAGATTGCTGCAAATGTAAGCTTCGGGAAAAGGTGATTTAATCCCTTAAGACCAAAGTTCTGCTAATCAGAATGAACTACTGTGGTAATAAAAGCCAACATGTGATGTTCATGCACCCGAGCACCAGGTTGCTTTAAAGAATCCCATAATCTCTCAAAAACAACCAAAGTGAAAAACTGTTTACATGGATATGAGCCCTTCATTAATACTCCTCATCATCATTCAACAAGGATTTTAAAAGAAAGGTTAGTGAAATAAAACTCAGTAAAAACTTTGATCTGTTGATTAAATTTTTTCATTTGTTCCTCATTGGGATCGGTAGATAATCAAAATTAAATTAATCGGAACCGGATCGGTTTCAAAAAAATCGAATCTGGACGTCCCTAGTTGCGATAATGATACGGGCACCCAAAATGAGCAAAATAAGATTCTTATCCTTTTCTGTATTTTCTTATCTGACCATTTTGGATCTACTGTTAACTTTTCTTGTATTCATGTTTTTCAGTGGTGCTGCCTCTCAAACTGCTTCTTTAATTTTTTTTTATTCGAAATGTCAGAGCTCAGGCATCCTATACCGAAACTCATTTCCAATGTTCCGCCAGTGTTCACAGCGCCACAGCCTTACAGTACCCAAACATGGCTTTTCTTGTCTTGCTCTGCTGTTATCTCTATTATCTGTTTCCCAATTGGCTGACCAAAGCAGCTTATGAATATTTGCATATTCATTTCTCATTGACACGGACCTTCTAAGGAAATCTGAAGGTGTGTTGTGATAAAAGATAAAAATGCACCTATGCACGAAGCAGATTGCAGTTAGGAATTTAAAAAGAGAATCTTGTGAGTGCCACTGCCGAGTTCTTTAAATTGGAACATTTTCTTGCACTAGGGATCCAATCCAAACCGATTGATCTGTCTGAGGCAAGTTGATAATCGAATTGACCTATACCCATTTACTGTAAAAACAAAAGACAGATCGAGGTGTAACGTCACCCGTAGGCCTTACCTCCAGCTCTGGCGAAATGCCTATACTATTAGAAAATTGTTTCAAAATTAAATAAATCAAATATTCGGATATTGAAAAATACTATTTAGATCAAAGTGTGCTAGGTTTGTAATACAGTAATGTAAAAATGATCATCAATGTGTACAACACGTGATGGCAGCATAAAAATGATCAAGCCATCATTGCAGTCCAATGTTTGAAAGCACTTTGAATCTTTAAAGACATGTGACTATGGTATGATTAAGGGATCCCGTCCAACGCAAAGCAGAGGGCGGTTGCTTTCATAAAGTCCATTCGTTTCGATTAATTTCTGACACCTCGTTGGCCATTATCTCCCTTATACAAGGGTTATTTACAAAATAAATAAATATTCAAATCATTTTTAATACTTTTGTCTGGTTATGTTTTTGGTTAAAATGCTTTTTCACCAAGAAATTGACTATTTCATTTGTGGTGTGGCGTGTTGTCATGGTGACAGCTGAGCCGATACTAACCTGGACTGCAGAGGCAAAGCCAAGCAATTGTTGATATTATATATATATATATATATATATATATATATATATATATATATATATATATATATATATATATATATATATATATATATATATTTACACAAATATTAATGCTGATCGTCACGATTGGTTAAATAGAGCATCAGTTCTGAGAGAAATTTCACCTCTTACAGCTTGTTTTTGTAGAGGTTGGGATCACTTTTAATCAACACCTAGCAGCCAGTCAGAATCAGGTATTGACCTGAACCATGGTATAATATTCTGATAATGTTCCATCTGGATTGTTTTGAAGTGGAAAAACAATAGTTGGCTGAACCTTAAATGTCATATTATGTCAAATCATGTTTACAACCACAAGTTACGATGAATCGAATCATTGCTAAAATGAATCGTTACAAACCTAGCCTGCACACTAAGGCATACCCCATGCTCTGCATTGAAATCCACTTGCCGTTTACAAATGGTGCCTCATGACAATGTACTGTTGGTTAGTCCTGCTTGGGTTTTGTTTTTTCAATTCTAGATTATGAGCTTTCTTTTTTACATCGTTATTTTATAAATCTAATCCTGTGGCAGGTGTCTGCCATCTTCTTTTCAACCTCCATTATTCTTCACCAATAATCCCACCTTTGATTCTGATTTTTATTTGAATTATTTTGTTCTAAACCTTTCATCCAGAGTATTGTTTAGCAAAAGGGCTTATATTACCAGATAAAATCTAATAATGAAAAGTTTGGATATTTGAATTAAAGAAACATATTAATAGCAAAATATATCATATAGAGTCAACACTTTGACATTTTAAACCCACTATATAATAAAAAACCTAATCCAGCTCATCCACCTCATCATCCAGGTCTGTTTGCATCAACCTTCTCATCACTTTTCACCTATACCTCACTGAGTAGCACGCCAAAGAAAGCAAAAGAAGATCCTTTATATTTTATGCATTGCATCTCCTCACAGCAGGAGGGACAGCTGTGTTTATTACAGAACAGGCTTTATCTCAGCAATTCATTATTCACCTAAACTCTGTGCTCCTCAAACTGTTTGTTCAATTCTGCAGCAGTGTAGCTTTTGAAAACAAGTCTTTGAACAGCAGTAAAGATTTTTTTTCCTCTCCCACCTCCACTTTTTTGCTCACCTTGTTGGTTCTGATGGCTGACAGAAAGGATCTACTTTCTGGTTATTCACATGTGCTAGAGACCACCTGCAGAGAAAGCTGCTGACAGCTTCAGCGCCTCCTCCAAACACACACAACTACACACAACTCACAACATCTGTGATGTAACCTCTACACTTTTTTGCTTGGGAAAAAGAGGTTTATGTCCGTGATTCACGGAGGAGAATTAAAGAGGTTTTTTTCGTTTTCTCTCATGTGATATTTAGAATAATTTGTGTATGAAACAAGAATTTGGATTGTATTTAAATAAAAATATTTAAAAAAAACACAGACTACATCTAAAACATTTTAAAGAAAATCTTCAGGTTTTACAGTAAATGCATGATATAACATGAATGCTCATGAAAAAAAATGTAAAAAACAGCGTCCCTCTTCCTGGGTGGTTTCTCAACCACGGGTCCTCAAGCTTGAGGGTCCTGCGCAGTACCTTAGCTGTTCCTAGCACTGCACTTTTCTGGACTGAGAGGTCTGAGGTCTTTCCAGGTATCTGTTGTAGCCACTCCTCCAGCTTGGGGGTTACTGCCCCAAGTGCTCCAATTACCACAGGCACTGCTGTCACCTTCACTTTCCATGCTTTCTCCAGTTCTTCTTAACCGTAACCTTTTAACCGTTTTTTATTAGGGCCCGAGCACGGAGTGCAAGGACCCTATTGTAATTCGAATGTTTATTAGGGCCCGAGCACGGAGTGCAAGGACCCTATTGTATCTGTTAGGTTTATTATTATTATTATTATTATTATTATTATTCTTCCGACTTTTCCGTCGCCTTTTTGAGGCCTTTAACATACCCCAAAACTCACCAAATTTTGTATACACATCAGGAGTCGCGAAAAATTTCATATTTTATAGGAGAACGGCATAGGTAAACAAAAATGGCTCGATAGCGCCACCTGCAAAATTTGTTTTCGCGAGCACCTCCATATGCTTTATAGTACAAACCTGATTTTAACAGGGCATGTTCATCGGATAGAAACCTACAAAAAAGTCTCTTGGGACCAAGCTGTCAGTCGCACAGGAAGTCTGATATTTTGATGACAATATGTCATTTTTGCTGTATTTTGGTCATTTGCAGGCCTCGCTCTAGAACGAACTCCTCCTAGAGATTTGAGAGTAATGACTCCAAACTTTGGTTTTGTAAACTAGACACATGTCCGATGTTAAATTGCAAAGCTTTTAAGTTTTTATGGATGTTTGTGACCATGGCGGCGCGTCAAAATTGGAGGTCGTTTCGAAAACACGCCATGAAAAGAAAAATGGCCATTACTCAGCCATGCATAATCCAATCTGATCCAAAATTGATGTGCATGATTGTAGTCTGACTCTGAACACATCTGCAGTGAAAAAATCTGGAAAAAGTGTAGCGCCACCTGCTGGCAAGAGGAAATGACATGTTTTACTTGGAGCATCACTACTCCGAGTAGGATGAGCCGACACACCTGAAAATGACGTCCACCTGTTGAAAAGCCATTGAAGTTTACTCTGACAAAAAACCATAACTTTCAATGCGGGGGTGTGGTCGTGACAGAGCGGCAAAGTTGGGCATCTCGCTATGCACACAAAAGTTGCTCTCACGTGCACATTCCTTGTCCAATCTCACTGAAATTCAATGGATATGATGAAGCTTCTATTCTGAACCCATGGATATGACAATCTTGGACGAGCTCTATAGCGCCACCTAGTTATTGCATTGGGCACATTCTGCCCTGTATTTTCTCTTTGCTTTGTCCGATGTGCATGAAATTAAAACTGGAGATACTCAGAAGGGTCCTCTCTCATCATGTAAAGTTTCATGGGTGTACACCTGACGGTGCCTGCGTAACAGGAAGTGGTCGATTATGTGCACCCAAATAATAGAAATTTATTATAAATCAGCCGTTTGTCTCAGGAAGCTGAGATTTCAGAATTAGATGCCTTTAATAACCTCCAGCTTTGATATGTAACACTATAGGGTCTACGAGAAACTTCATCACTTGATTTTTTTAATGAAATTTTGGACTGAACAAAGATTTTTAGCATAAATTCTGTTTAGGTTATCAGCACCAAGAATTCAACTTTCATAGGCATTTATGTGCTACTGCTTCCTAAAAAAATTCAGAATGATTGAAGTTACAGGTGACATCTTAGAGAGCATTACATCCAAAAAGGTCCGAAAACGTCTTTTTAGGCAAAACTACAAACACCTATTTTTTTTCATAACTTAATCATCATATATCAACACCATTTATTTTTTTAAATGTAGGGATCTGTGTTTGCTGCCTTCCATATTTTTTTCAGAAGTCCAGGTGAAACAGATGATTTTAAAAAAATCCTGATTCATCCCAAAACCTGTGCTTTTTCCGTCTGGACTCCAAACAAGTGTGTTTTAAAATTACTTATGCTTCAAATATCCACACCAAGTTTCACACGCATATAGCTGAACATGTCTAAATGCTTCTTGAATATTCTTTACAGATATAAAATGAACTGGTCAACTGTAGGATGTCATTTCCTCTTACATGCTTAAGTCTTTTCCTCATGCTGCAGCCTGCTCCTCAATCATCCCTGTTGCTGGAGTCAAATTTCACCCCCCCCCCCCCACACACACACACACACACACCAGCTGCCAGTTCATATGCTAACTAACCCAGAAGTGAGGTGACAAGAGTCTAGACACAAGAGGGAGGGCAGACTGCTTTTTCATTTGTTTTGTATGTCTTTCATAGATTTTTATGAATAATCATTGCTTTTCTAGTTATTATTATTATTTTTCTTCTGCCGGAAGAATCGCATTTTTGAGGCCTTTAACATACCCCAAAACTCACCAAATTTGGCACACACATCAGGAGTCGCGAAAAATTTCGTATTTTATGGGAAATTGGCATGGGTGCGCAAAAATGGCTCGACAGCGCCACCTACAGTGACTTTTGTCCCGACGCCCCGCATACGCTTTAACGTACAAGCTTGATTTTTACAGGGCATGTTCTTCAGATGGAAACCTACAAAAAAGTCTGAAAGGACCCACCTGTCACTCGCACAGGAAGTCTGATATATTGAGGTCAATATGTCATTTTTGCTCTATTTTGGACATTTGCAGGCCTCCTTCTAGAACGAACTCCTCCTAGAGATTTGTGAATAATGATTCCAAACTTTGGTTTTGTAAACTAAACACATGTCCGATGTTAAATTGCAAAGCTTTTAAGTTTTTACAAAAGTTTGTGGTCGTGGCGGCGCGTAGAAATTTGACGTTGTTTCGAAAACACGCCATGAAAAGAAAAATGGCCATAACTCAGCCATGCATATTCCAATCTGATCCAAAATTGATATGCATGATTGTAGTCTGACTCTGAACACATCTGCAGTGAAAGAATCCGGAAAAAGTGTAGCGCCACCTGCTGGCAAGATGAAATGACATGTTTTACTTGGAGCATCACTGCTCTGAGTAGGATGAGCCGACACACCTGAAAATGACATCCACCTGTTGAAAAGCCATTGAAGTTTACTCTGACAAAAAACCATAACTTTCAATGCGGGGGTGTGGTCGTGACAGAGCGGCAAAGTTGGGCATCTCGCCATGCACACAAAAGTTGCTCTCACGTGCACATTCCTTGTCCAATCTCACTGAAATTCAATGGATATGATGAAGCTTCTATTCTGAACCCATGGATATGACAATCTTGGACGAGCTCTATAGCGCCACCTAGTTATTGCATTGGGCACATTCTGCCCTGTATTTTCTCTTTGCTTTGTCCGATGTGCATGAAATTAAAACTGGAGATACTCAGAAGGGTCCTCTCTCATAATCTGAAGTTTCATGGGTGTACACCTGACGGTGCCTGCGTAACAGGAAGTGGTCGATTATGTGCACCCAAATAATAGAAATTTATTATAAATCAGCCGTTTGTCTCAGGAAGCTGAGATTTCAGAATTAGATGCCTTTAATAACCTCCAGCTTTGATATGTAACACTATAGGGTCTACGAGAAACTTCATCACTTGATTTTTTTAATGAAATTTTGGACTGAACAAAGATTTTTAGCATAAATTCTGTTTAGGTTATCAGCACCAAGAATTCAACTTTCATAGGCATTTATGTGCTACTGCTTCCTAAAAAAATTCAGAATGATTGAAGTTACAGGTGACATCTTAGAGAGCATTACATCCAAAAAGGTCCGAAAACGTCTTTTTAGGCAAAACTGCAAACACCTATTTTTTTGCATAACTTATCTTTCAAATATCAGCACAAAAAAATTAAAAACGGTAGGGATCTGTGTTTGCTGCCTTCCATATTTTTTTCAGACTTAAAAGTGTAACAGATGATTTATAAAAAATCCTTTTTCATCCAAAAACCTGTGTTAAATCTGTCTAGACTCCAAACAAACATTTTTTTATGGTAACTTATGTTTCAACAATCGACACCAATTTTCACAGACCTATAGCTAAACATGTCCCATAGCTACCTGAATATTTTCATAGATATAAAATGAACTGGTCATTCTAACATCTGGCATTCTAACATCTAACATCTTACATGTCAAAGCCTCTCTCAGCCTGGCTCTGCTGAAGGAGTCGTGTTACAACCCCGCCCCCTCCTGCTGGGACCCCTGCTATGTAAATTAGCAAGCAGTGAACAGAGAGATGAGGAGTAAGAATGCCCATTACTCAGGCATGCATAATCCAAAGACAGCCAGTTAAACACTGAAAGACATATTTTTTCGGTATGTCTTTCATACATCTTTAGTATTAAAAACTCTCCAAGATGAATGTGCCTGACTCCACCTGCAGGTGGATCACAGACTTCCTGACGGACAGACAGCAGTATGTGAGGCTGGGGAAGCTCGTCTCAGATACTCGGACCACAAGCACCGGATCCCCCCAGGGCTGTGTCCTTTCACCCCTGTTACTCTCCCTGTACACAAACAGCTGCACAGCTGGTCACCTGTCTGTCAAACTCCTGAAGTTTGCTGACGACACCACACTCATCAGCCTCATCTCTGACGGAGATGAGTCGGCCTACAGGAGTGAAATAGCCAGGCTGGTGTCATAGTGCAGCGCTAACAACCTAGAGCTTAATGCTCTGAAGACAGTGGAGATGACAGTGGACTTCAGGAAGGCCCCAGCCCCCTCCCCCCTGTCATCCTCTGTGACTCCCCGGTGACCTCTGTGGAGTCCTTCTGCTTCCTGGGAACCATCATCAGCCAGGACCTCAAGTGGGAGCAGAACATCAGCTCCATCACTAAGAAGGTCCAGCAGAGGATGTACTTCCTGAGGCAGCTGAAGAAGTTTCACCTCCCTGAAAAGATGCTGGTAGACTTTTACACCGCCATCATCGAATCCACCCTCACGTCCTCCATCACAGTCTGGTTCGCTGCGGCCACGGCCAGAGACAAGGCCCAGCTGCAACGCGTCATCCACTCAGCAGAGAAGGTGATCGGCTGCCACCTCCCGTCTCTCCAGGAGCTGCACATCTCCAGGACCTGGAGGCGGGCAGCCAGGATTGTAGCCAACCCCTCTCATCCAGGACATAATCTCTTTCGGCCCCTCCCTTCTGGCAAGAGGCTCCGGTCCATCAGGACCAGGACCTCGCGCCACAAGAACAGCTTCTTCCCCACTGCAGTCAGCCTGCTGAACAGTACCCCAACTCCCCCAGGTGACCCCCCCTCCCGCCCACCAAAGGACTGTCGGTGCCACTTACAGGCCCCACCATCCCAGCCCATCTGTGCTCCCACTTTAATTCACCTTACTCTACTGTATATAGTGTGTTGTTGTTGTTAACTTAATTTTTAACTTATTCTTAATTGCACTATACACCAAGTCAAATTCCTCGTTTTGTAAAGTGCGCTCTACTGAACCTGGCAATAAAACTTTTTCTGATTTCTGATTCTGATTCTGATTCTATTAATCATTGTTTTTTATTCATTCAAAATGCAATTAAATCAATATTTTATCTTTTTTCTTTTCCTTTTTCTTTTTTTTTTTATCTCTTATATCCTTTTTTATAATCAATGTTTGAACTTCTTTTCCTTTCTATTGTCATGGTTTCAGTTTGTTTTCTTGTTTTTCGCTTTAGTTCTTGTTCTGCCTTGTTTGGTTCTGTTTCCTGTTTTATTTTGAAAGGTTTCCTGTCTTGTCATGTTTCTTGAGTTTTACTTCCTTTGGTCCCCATCTGCCCTAATCGTGTTCACCTGTGTCTTGTCTGCCCTGTCTGTATATAAGTCTTGTCTCTGCCTTCCTCCTGTGCTGGTCCATTAACTTCTGCTCATGTTGATCACGTCTTCTTGTCTGGCGTCCATGTCCCTTGCCATGCCACAGTAAGTTTTTGTTTTTAGTTTTGTCATCCTGCTCTGCAGCGCTTTTTGTTAGTTAAATAAACCCACTTGCCCTGAACCCGTTTGCCTCCCGTCTCTGCGCCTGGGTCCTACCTGCTCTCGAGCCTCCCCCCCACACGACATCTATACATCCAATGAAATTAAACTACAAGTCAACAAACACAACTGATAACAAATGTCTCTAAAAAATGATGTGTATATTTGCAGAACCTTAAAAACACCAAACAAATAACAAATACTTCCCAATTAAAGCACAAAAAATGGAACACAAAATGTAAAACCCAAGTTAGAAATTGCAATTTGAAAAATATACTTTTTTCAGCAGCTTTTCAAAATCAATCACCAATTCTACTCTTCTGTGGATGAAACAAAGAACTCCAGAACAATGAAGCCATTTCTCTAAGTCTCTCTCACCTTCAGTTTTAAACAAGGTCTGTGAAAATCCACCATACATTGGTCACATGAACTCAGAGACCTGCTAAAAGTGCACAATTGTAAAAGCTCTTTTATATAGACAACTGTTTGTTTGCTTAGAGCTCTAAATATAAAAAAAAATGCTTTTCTATCACCTAGACACAGATGGAGAACCATATCAACTGGATTAATAACAGGGTGGCATGTTTAGACAACATGAAGCTGTCCATCACATTTTTGACCTAAACATGTAAACACATCCTTGGCTCTGCGGTTAGGAAATGGTATTTGGGAATCTCTTTATACCAGGAGCCAGCCTGGCCATTGGAACATCGCCACAGTGCCCATCCAGACTGGGACAGCAACGGGGTCCACTTCAGAGCCGTGAGCTGCTGTGTTTAACTCCAGCTGTCCCAGCAAGGTAGACAACTGCAGCAACATCCACTGACCAAGCTGACAAGCCCTGGCAGAAAAGATCCCCACAAGAAAAACACTGGCTCAGGCAGGCTGGTCAAAAAAAAATAGTTTTGCCATTGTCTTGCAGCTCGCAGATCAAGTGGTTTAGTTTTCCAGTAATGTCAGTCAAGAATGCAAGTTCAGATTCACAATGTTCATATTCACCATATTCAACAGACATCTCCTCCAATAGCACCTTAAAAATCCTGTGCTGTTTTGCTTTGCAGCTGAGGTTGTTTACGATTTTCAGAATAAGAGTCATTATATGTCCAGAGCCAATCACTTCTGCACATAAGGCCTGCTGGTGAATGATGCAGCAGTAATGCAGACATTTTGGAAAGTCTGGGTCAGCTTTACAGTGAGTGATGAAACCTGTTTGTCTATTGATCATAGCAGGAGCCCCATCTGCAGTCACTGCTACCAGCTTTTCTAATTGTACCTTTTTCTGCACAAAAACTCCTTCACCGTGTTATACATTTCAACTCCTCTTGTAGTTGTCTGTTAGGGCAGATGTGTCAGGAGTTCTTCTCTTGTGGAAACCAAAAGCTATGCTGTACTGTTGCCGTCCACAGACTCATTACACTGGACGTTAACCACCTGCACTTTGCAAGATCCCGGTCCAGCTAATTGGCCAAGTTATCAGACATAGCTGACACTCATCTAGACATTGTAGTGGAAATTGAATGAGTTCTATTGTTCTCATCCTTAGGGACAGTGATAGCAATTATCATCATTGCTTGAATTTTTTTCATGCTATATGCAAAAGTCTTTGTCCCTTAAGGCAACAGATTACTGCCCCCCCCCCCCCCCCCCAGGCTGCTGTCGTATTAACATTAGCTTGGAGCTCCAGAATGGACAAGAAAAAACGACGAGAATGGCTCGAGCAGGGCGTTGCTCACGGGGCGGTCGCTCGTGCCAGGCGGTCGTACGTGCTCGGGCCCGCTAAATGCTACTTGTAGCTTTAATTAGGGCCCGAGCACGTAGTGCAAGGACCCTATTGTATTTACTCGGATTATTATTATTATTATTTTTCTTCCGACGGAACAGTCGCCTTTTTGAGGCCTTTAACATACCCCAAAACTCACCAAATTTCGCACACACATCAGGAGTCGCGAAAAATTTTATATTTTATGGGAGACTGACATGGGTGCACAAAAATGGCTCGATAGCGCCACCTACAAAATTTGTTTTGGCGAGCCCCGCCACATGCTTTGACATACAAGCTTGATTTTTTCAAGGAATGTCCATCAGATGGAAACCTACAAAAAAGTCTCTTGGTACCAAGCTGTCAGTTGCACAGGAAGTCTGCTATATTGATGTCAATATGTCATTTTTGCTGCATTTTGGACATTTGCAGGTCTCGTTCTAGAACGAACTCCTCCTAGAGATTTATGAATAATGACTCCAAACTTTGGTTTTGTAAACTAAACACATGTCCGATGTTAAATTGCGAAGCTTTTAAGTTTTTACGGTTGTTTGTGACCGTGGCGGCGCGTCAAAATTCGAGGTCATTTTGAAAACACGCCATGAAAAGAAAAATGGCCATTATTCAGCCATGCATAATCCAATTTGATCCAAAATTTATGTGCATGATTGCAGTCTGACTCTGAACACATCTGCAGTGGAAGAATCCGGAACAGGTGTAGCGCCACCTGCTGGCAAGAGGAAATGACATGTTTGACTTGGAGCATCACTGCTCCAAGTAGGATGAGCCGACACACCTCAAAATGATATCCACCTGTTAAAAAGCCATTGAAGTTTACTCTGACAAAAAGCCATAACTTTCAATGCGGGGGTGTGGTCGTGACAGAGCGGCGAAGTTGGGCGTCTCGCCATGCACACAAAAGTTGCTCTCACGTGCACATTCCTTGTCCGATCTCACTTAAATTCGATGGAGATGATGATGCTTCCATTCTGAACCAATGGATATGACAATCTTGGACGAGCTCCATAGCGCCACCTAGATATAAACAAATACATTTTTTGTCACATTTTGACCTATCTTTTCTCTGTGCTTTGTCAGACGTTCATAAAATTACAACAGGAGATACTCACAAGGGTCTTCTCTCATTGTTTAAAGTTTCATGGGCGTACACCTGACGGTGCTTGCGCAAGCCACCGCCAAACAGGAAGTGGTTGATTGCGTTGCAGTCAGATAATTAAAAATTCATAAAAAATCAGCCGTTTTTCTGACGAGGCTGAGATTTCAGAATGAAATTCCCCCATACATATCTCCAACTTAAATATACAGCTCTCGCATGGGTGCACAAAAATGACTCAATAGCGCCACCTACAATGTTTGTTTTCGCGAGCCCCGCCATGTTCTTTAACATACAAGCTTGATATTTACAGGACATGTTCATCAGATGGAAACCTACAAAAAAGTCTCTTGGGACCAAGCTGTCAGTTGCACAGGAAGTCTGCTATATTGATGTCAATATGTCATTTTTGCTGTGTTTTGGTCATTTGCAGGCCTCGTTCTAGAACGAACTCCTCCTAGAGATTTGTGAACAATGACTCCAAACTTTGGTTTTGTAAACTAGACACATGTCTGATGTTAAATTGCGAAGCTTTTAAGTTTTTATGGTTGTTTGTGACCGTGGCGGCACGTCAAAATTCGAAGGCGTTTTGAAAACACGCCATGAAAAGAAAAATGGCCATTACTCAGCCATGCATAATCCAATTTGATCCCAAATTGGTATGCATGATTGTAGTCTGACTCTGAACACATCTGGAGTGGAAGAATATGGAAAAGGTGTAGCGCCACCTGCTGACAACAGGAAATGACATGTTTTACTTGGAGCATCACTGCTCCAAGTAGGATGAGCCGACACACCTCAAAATGACGTCCACCTGTTGAAAAACCATTGAAGTTTACTCGGATAAAAAACATATCTTTCAACGCAGGGGTGTGGTCTTGACAGAGCGGCAAAGTTGGGCGTCTCGCCATGCACACAAATGTTGCTCTCATGTGCCCATTCCTTGTCCAATCTCACTGAATTTCAATGGATATGATGAAGCTTCCATTCTGAACCCATGGATATGACAACTTTGGACGAGCTCTATAGCGCCACCTAGTTATTGCATGGGGCACATTCTGCCCCGTATTTTCTCTTTGCTTTGTCCGATGTGCATGAAATTAAAACTGGAGATACTCAGAAGGGTCCTCTCTCATAATCTGAAGTTTCATGGGTGTACACCTGACGGTGCCTGCGTAACAGGAAGTGGTCGATTATGTGCACCCAAATAATAGAAATTTATTATAAATCAGCCGTTTGTCTCAGGAAGCTGAGATTTCAGAATTAGATGCCTTTAATAACCTCCAGCTTTGATATGTAACACAATAGGGTCTATGAGAAACTTCATACCTCTTTTTTTCCTATACAATTTTGGACTGAACAAAGATTTTTAGCATAAATTCTGTTTAGGTTATCAGCACCAAGAATTCAACTTTCATAGGCATTTATGTGCTACTGCTTCCTAAAAAAATTCAGAATTATTGAAGTTACAGGTGAACTTTTAGACATTTCATCCAAAAAGGTCCGAAAACGTCTTTTTAGGCAAAACTGCAAACACCTATTTTTTTGCATAACTTATCTTTCAAATATCAGCACAAAAAAATTAAAAACGGTAGGGATCTGTGTTTGCTGCTTTCCATATTTTGTTTCAGACTTAAAAGTGTAACAGATGATTTATAAAAAATCCTTTTTCATCCAAAAACCTGTGTTAAATCTGTCTAGACTCCAAACAAACATTTTTTTATGGTAACTTATGTTTCAACAATCGACACCAATTTTCACAGACCTATAGCTAAACATGTCCCATAGCTACCTGAATATTTTCATAGATATAAAATGAACTGGTCATTCTAACATCTGGCATTCTAACATCTAACATCTTACATGTCAAAGCCTCTCTCAGCCTGGCTCTGCTGAAGGAGTCGTGTTACAACCCCGCCCCCTCCTGCTGGGACCCCTGCTATGTAAATTAGCAAGCAGTGAACAGAGAGATGAGAAGTAAGAATGGCCATTACTCAGGCATGCATAATCCAAAGACAGCCAGTTAAACACTGAAAGACATATTTTTTCGGTATGTCTTTCATACATCTTTAGTATTAAAAACTCTCCAAGATGAATGTGCCTGACTCCACCTGCAGGTGGATCACAGACTTCCTGACGGACAGACAGCAGTATGTGAGGCTGGGGAAGCTCGTCTCAGATACTCGGACCACAAGCACCCGATCCCCCCAGGGCTGTGTCCTTTCACCCCTGTTACTCTCCCTGTACACAAACAGCTGCACAGCTGGTCACCTGTCTGTCAAACTCCTGAAGTTTGCTGACGACACCACACTCATCGGCCTCATCTCTGACGGAGATGAGTCGGCCTACAGGAGTGAAATAGCCAGGCTGGTGTCATAGTGCAGCGCTAACAACCTGGAGCTTAATGCTCTGAAGACAGTGGAGATGACAGTGGACTTCAGGAAGGCCCCAGCCCCCCTCCCCCCTGTCATCCTCTGTGACTCCCCGGTGACCTCTGTGGAGTCCTTCTGCTTCCTGGGAACCATCATCAGCCAGGACCTCAAGTGGGAGCAGAACATCAGCTCCATCACTAAGAAGGTCCAGCAGAGGATGTACTTCCTGAGGCAGCTGAAGAAGTTTCACCTCCCTGAAAAGATGCTGGTAGACTTTTACACCGCCATCATCGAATCCACCCTCACGTCCTCCATCACAGTCTGGTTCGCTGCGGCCACGGCCAGAGACAAGGCCAAGCTGCAACGCGTCATCCACTCAGCAGAGAAGGTGATCGGCTGCCACCTCCCGTCTCTCCAGGAGCTGCACATCTCCAGGACCTGGAGGCGGGCAGCCAGGATTGTAGCCAACCCCTCTCATCCAGGACATAATCTCTTTCGGCCCCTCCCTTCTGGCAAGAGGCTCCGGTCCATCAGGACCAGGACCTCGCGCCACAAGAACAGCTTCTTCCCCACTGCAGCCAGCCTGCTGAACAGAACCCCAACTCCCCCAGGTGACCCCCCCTCCACCCCCCGCCCACCAAAGGACTGTCGGTGCCACTTACAGGCCCCACCATCCCAGCCCATCTGTGCTCCCACTTTAATTCACCTTACTCTACTGTATATAGTGTGTTGTTGTTGTTAACTTAATTTTTAACTTATTCTTAATTGCACTATACACCAAGTCAAATTCCTCGTTTTGTAAAGTGCGCTCTACTGAACCTGGCAATAAAACTTTTTCTGATTCCTGATTCTGATTCTGATTCTATTAATCATTGTTTTTTATTCATTCAAAATGCAATTAAATCAATATTTTATCTTTTTTCTTTTCCTTTTTCTTTTTTTTTTTATCTCTTATATCCTTTTTTATAATCAATGTTTGAACTTCTTTTCCTTTCTATTGTCATGGTTTCAGTTTGTTGTCTTTTTTTTCGCTTTAGTTCTTGTTCTGTCTTGTTTGGTTCTGTTTCCTGTTTTATTTTGAAAGGTTTCCTGTCTTGTCATGTTTCTTGAGTTTTACTTCCTTTGGTCCCCATCTGCCCTAATCGTGTTCACCTGTGTCTTGTCTGCCCTGTCTGTATATAAGTCTTGTCTCTGCCTTCCTCCTGTGCTGGTCCATTAACTTCTGCTCATGTTGATCACGTCTTCTTGTCTGGCGTCCATGTCCCTTGCCATGCCACAGTAAGTTTTTGTTTTTAGTTTTGTCATCCTGCTCTGCAGCGCTTTTTGTTAGTTAAATAAACCCACTTGCCCTGAACCCGTTTGCCTCCCGTCTCTGCGCCTGGGTCCTACCTCCTCTCGAGCCTCCCCCCCACACGACATCTATACATCCAATGAAATTAAACTACAAATCAACAAACACAACTGATAACAAATGTCTCTAAAAAATGATGTGTATATTTGCAGAACCTTAAAAACACCAAACAAATAACAAATACTTCCCAATTAAAGCACAAAAAATGGAACACAAAATGTAAAACCCAAGTTAGAAATTGCAATTTGAAAAAGATACTTTTTTCAGCAGCTTTTCAAAATCAATCACCAATTCTACTCTTCTGTGGATGAAACAAAGAACTCCAGAACAATGAAGCCATTTCTCTAAGTCTCTCTCACCTTCAGTTTTAAACAAGGTCTGTGAAAATCCACCATACATTGGTCACATGAACTCAGAGACCTGCTAAAAGTGCACAATTGTAAAAGCTCTTTTATATAGACAACTGTTTGTTTGCTTAGAGCTCTAAATATAAAAAAAATGCTTTTCTATCACCTAGACACAGATGGAGAACCATATCAACTGGATTAATAACAGGGTGGCATGTTTAGACAACATGAAGCTGTCCATCACATTTTTGACCTAAACATGTAAACACATCCTTGGCTCTGCGGTTAGGAAATGGTATTTGGGAATCTCTTTATACCAGGAGCCAGCCTGGCCATTGGAACATCGCCACAGTGCCCATCCAGACTGGGACAGCAACGGGGTCCACTTCAGAGCCGTGAGCTGCTGTGTTTAACTCCAGCTGTCCCAGCAAGGTAGACAACTGCAGCAACATCCACTGACCAAGCTGACAAGCCCTGGCAGAAAAGATCCCCACAAGAAAAACACTGGCTCAGGCAGGCTGGTCAAAAAAAAATAGTTTTGCCATTGTCTTGCAGCTCGCAGATCAAGTGGTTTAGTTTTCCAGTAATGTCAGTCAAGAATGCAAGTTCAGATTCACAATGTTCATATTCACCATATTCAACAGACATCTCCTCCAATAGCACCTTAAAAATCCTGTGCTGCTTTGCTTTGCAGCTGAGGTTGTTTACGATTTTCAGAATAAGAGTTATTATATGTCCAGAGCCAATCACTTCTGCACATAAGGCCTGCTGGTGAATGACGCAGCAGTAATGCAGACATTTTGGAAAGTCTGGGTCAGCTTTACAGTGAGTGATGAAACCTGTTTGTCTATTGATCATAGCAGGAGTCCCATCTGCAGTCACTGCTACCAGCTTTTCTAATTGTACCTTTTTCTGCACAAAAACTCCTTCACCGTGTTATACATTTCAACTCCTCTTGTAGTTGTCTGTTAGGGCAGATGTGTCAGGAGTTCTTCTCTTGTGGAAACCAAAAGCTATGCTGTACTGTTGCCGTCCACAGACTCATCACACTGGACGTTAACCACCTGCACTTTGCAAGATCCCGGTCCAGCTAATTGGCCAAGTTATCAGACATAGCTGACACTCATCTAGACATTGTAGTGGAAATTGAATGAGTTCTATTGTTCTCATCCTTAGGGACAGTGATAGCAATTATCATCATTGCTTGAATTTTTTTCATGCTATATGCAAAAGTCTTTGTCCCTTAAGGCAACAGATTACAGCCCCCCCCCCCCCCCCCCCCCCCAGGCTGCTGTCGTATTAACAATAGCTTGGAGCTCCAGAATGGACAAGAAAAAACGACGAGAATGGCTCGAGCAGGGCGTTGCTCACGGGGCGGTCGCTCGTGCCATGCGGTCGCACGTGCTCGGGCCCGCTAAATGCTACTTGTAGCTTTAATTATTATTATTATTATTATTCTACCGGAAGAGTCGCCTTTTTGAGGCCTTTAACATACCCCAAAACTCACCAAATTTAGCACACACATCAGGAGTCGCGAAAAATTTCGTATTTTATAGGAGATTGGCATGGGCGCAGAAAAACGGCTTGATAGCGCCACCTACAGTGACTTTTGTCCCGACGCCCCGCATACGCTTTAACGTACAAGCTTGATTTTTACAGGGCATGTTCTTCAGATGGAGACCTACAAAAAAGTCTGAAAGGACCCACCTGTCACTTGCACAGGAAGTCTGATATATTGAGGTCAATATGTAATTTTTGCTTCATTTTGGACATTTGCAGGCCTCACTCTAGAGCGAACTCCTCCTAGAGATTTGTGAATAATGACTCCAAACTTTGGTTTTGTAAACTAAACACATGTCCGATGTTAAATTGCGAAGCTTTTACGTTTTTACGGTTGTTTGTGACCGTGGCGGCGCGTCGAAAATGGAGGTCATTTTGAAAACACGCCATGAAAAGAAAAATGGCCATTACTCAGCCATGCAAAATCCAATATGATCCAAAGTTGATGTGCATGATTGTAGTCTGACTTTGAACACATCTGCAGTGGAAGAATCTGGAATAGGTGTAGCGCCACCTGCTGGTAAAAGGAAATGACGTGTTTTACTTGGAGCATCACTGCTCCAAGTAGGATGAGCCGACACACCTCAAAATGATGTCCACCTGTTGAAAAGCCATTGATGTTTACTCTGATAAAAAGCCATAACTTTCAATGCGGGGGTGTGGTCGTGACAGAGCGGCGAAGTTGGGCGTCTCGCCATGCACACAAAAGTTGCTCTCACGTGCACATTCCTTGTCCAATCTCACTGAAATTCAATAGAGGTGATGAGGCTTCCATTCTGAACCCATGGATATGACAATCTTGGACGAGCTCCATAGCGCCACCTAGATATTGACAAATACATTTTATGTCACATTCTGACCTATCTTTTCTCTGTTCTTTGTCCGACATTCATAAAATTACAACAGGAGATACTCATAAGGGTCTTCTCTCATCGTCTAAAGTTTCATGGATGTACACCTGACGGTGCCTGCGCAAGCCACCACCAAACAGGAAGTGGTTGATTGCGTTGCAGTCAGATAATTAAAAATTCATAAAAAATCAGCCGTTTGTATCACGAGGCTGAGATTTCAGAATGAGAGGCCTCTTACATATCTCCAACTTAGATACACAGCACTTGCATGGGTGAACAAAAAACGGCTCAATAGCGCCACCTACCATGTTTGTTTTTGAGAGCCCCGCCATGTTCTTTAACATACAAGCTTGATATTTACAGGACATGTTCATCAGATGGAAACCTACAAAAAAGTCTCTTGGGACCAAGCTGTCAGTCGCACAGGAAGTCTGCTATATTGATGTCAATATGTCAGTTTTGCTCTATTTTGGTCCTTTGCAGGCCTCGTTCTAGAACGAACTCCTCCTAGAGATTTTTGAACAATGACTCCAAACTTTGGTTTTGTAAACTAAACACATGTCCGATCTTAAATTGCGAAGCTTTTAAGTTTTTACGGTTGTTTGTGACCGTGGCGGCGCGTCAAAATTTGAGGTCGTTTCGAAATCACGCCATGAAAAGAAAAATGGCCATTACTCAGCCATAAATAATCTAATCTGATCCAAATTTGTTGGGCATGATTGTAGTCTGACTTTGAACACATCTGCAGTGGAAAAATCCGAAACAGGTGTAGCGCCACCTGTTGGCAACAGGAAATGACATGTTTTACTTGGAGCATCACTGCTCCAAGTAGGATGAGCAAACACACCTCAAAATGACGTCCACCTGTTGAAAAACCATTGAAGTTTACTCTGATGAAAAACAAATCTTTCAACGCGGGGGTGTGGTCGTGACAGAGCGGCGAAGTTGGGTATCTCGCCATGCACAAATGTTGCTCTCAGGTTCACATTCCTTGTCTGATCTCACTGAAATTAAATAGATTTGATGAAACTTCCATTCTGAACCCATGGATATGACAATTTTGGACGAGCTATATATGTTCATAAATGATCATGAAGCATGATCATATAATCAAGCTTCATAGGAAATCAGCCGTTTGTCTCAGGAAGCTGAGATTTCAAAATTAGATGCGTCCTACAAAGCTCCACGTTTGAAAAGCAGCACTATACGTAGGAGAAACATTTAACCACCTTAATCACCCTATTGTGCTGAAAGCAAATTTTTGGACGTTTTGACTCAAGCAAATATTTTTATCATAACATCTGTTTAGTTTATCAGCACCAAAATAAAAAATATTTACATTTATAAAATGAACTGGTCAACTCTAGGATTTTATTTATTCAATCTTACATCCTCAAGCTTTTCATCAGTCTCCCCTGCTGCAGGAGTGGAGTTAGCCCCCCCCCCCCCCCCCCCCCGGCTGTGTGCTCACATGTAAATTAGCCAGGAGTGGCAGACAGAAAGTAGAACAGTTAGAAAGCCTAGTTCAACAATAAAATACAGCAATTTCCTTTGTTTTGTTTGTCTTTTATACATCCTTAGCACTAATCATTTCTTTTTTATTCATCCAAAATACAATTAACTTTATATTTTATCTTTTTTTTTTTTTACAAACAAAATATATGAATGTGCTCCAAAACAAAACCCAGTCTCAGTACACTCCTACAGATGTAACATCAGACAGTAAATGTCTCTTTTATGCTTTTTTAATCAATGCTGCAACTACATTTCCTTTCTATACATCCAAAGAAATTAAACTACAACGACAACAAACACAACAATAGCAAATGTCTCTAAGAAGATTGTGTATATACATTATGTACCACCTTTAAACACCAAAGAAATAACAAATCTTTCTAATACAATCACAAAAAATGGAACACAAAATGTAAAACCCAAATTAGAAATTGCAATTTTAAAACGATACATTTTTCACTGCTCCGAGTAGGATGAGCCGACACACCTGAAAATGACGTCCACCTGTTGAAAAGCCATTGAAGTTTACTCTGACAAAAAGCCATAACTTTCAATGCGGGGGTGTGGTCGTGACAGAGCGGCAAAGTTGGGCATCTCGCTATGCACACAAAAGTTGCTCTCACGTGCACATTCCTTGTCCAATCTCACTGAAATTCAATGGATATGATGAAGCTTCTATTCTGAACCCATGGATATGACAATCTTGGACGAGCTCTATAGCGCCACCTAGTTATTGCATTGGGCACATTCTGCCCTGTATTTTCTCTTTGCTTTGTCCGATGTGCATGAAATTAAAACTGGAGATACTCAGAAGGGTCCTCTCTCATCATGTAAAGTTTCATGGGTGTACACCTGACGGTGCCTGCGTAACAGGAAGTGGTCGATTATGTGCACCCAAATAATAGAAATTTATTATAAATCAGCCGTTTGTCTCAGGAAGCTGAGATTTCAGAATTAGATGCCTTTAATAACCTCCAGCTTTGATATGTAACACTATAGGGTCTACGAGAAACTTCATCACTTGATTTTTTTAATGAAATTTTGGACTGAACAAAGATTTTTAGCATAAATTCTGTTTAGGTTATCAGCACCAAGAATTCAACTTTCATAGGCATTTATGTGCTACTGCTTCCTAAAAAAATTCAGAATTATTGAAGTTACAGGTGACATCTTAGAGAGCATTACATCCAAAAAGGTCCGAAAACGTGCTCCCACTTTAATTCACCTTACTCTACTGTATATAGTGTGTTGTTGTTGTTAACTTAATTTTTAACTTATTCTTAATTGCACTATACACCAAGTCAAATTCCTCGTTTTGTAAAGTGCGCTCTACTGAACCTGGCAATAAAACTTTTTCTGATTCCTGATTCTGATTCTGATTCTATTAATCATTGTTTTTTATTCATTCAAAATGCAATTAAATCAATAATTTATCTTTTTTCTTTTCCTTTTTCTTTTTTTTTTTATCTCTTATATCCTTTTTTATAATCAATGTTTGAACTTCTTTTCCTTTCTATTGTCATGGTTTCAGTTTGTTGTCTTTTTTTTCGCTTTAGTTCTTGTTCTGTCTTGTTTGGTTCTGTTTCCTGTTTTATTTTGAAAGGTTTCCTGTCTTGTCATGTTTCTTGAGTTTTACTTCCTTTGGTCCCCATCTGCCCTAATCGTGTTCACCTGTGTCTTGTCTGCCCTGTCTGTATATAAGTCTTGTCTCTGACTTCCTCCTGTGCTGGTCCATTAACTTCTGCTCATGTTGATCACGTCTTCTTGTCTGGCGTCCATGTCCCTTCCCTTGCCATGCCACAATAAGTTTTTGTTTTTAGTTTTGTCATCCTGCTCTGCAGCGCTTTTTGTTAGTTAAATAAACCCACTTGCCCTGAACCCGTTTGCCTCCCGTCTCTGCGCCTGGGTCCTACCTGCTCTCGAGCCTCCCCCCCACACGACATCTATACATCCAATGAAATTAAACTACAAATCAACAAACACAACTGATAACAAATGTCTCTAAAAAATGATGTGTATATTTGCAGAACCTTAAAAACACCAAACAAATAACAAATGCTTCCCAATTAAAGCACAAAAAATGGAACACAAAATGTAAAACCCAAGTTAGAAATTGCAATTTGAAAAAGATACTTTTTTCAGCAGCTTTTCAAAATCAATCACCAATTCTACTCTTCTGTGGATGAAACAAAGAACTCCAGAACAATGAAGCCATTTCTCTAAGTCTCTCTCACCTTCAGTTTTAAACAAGGTCTGTGAAAATCCACCATACATTGGTCACATGAACTCAGAGACCTGCTAAAAGTGCACAATTGTAAAAGCTCTTTTATATAGACAACTGTTTGTTTGCTTAGAGCTCTAAATATAAAAAAAAATGCTTTTCTATCACCTAGACACAGATGGAGAACCATATCAACTGGATTAATAACAGGGTGGCATGTTTAGACAACATGAAGCTGTCCATCACATTTTTGACCTAAACATGTAAACACATCCTTGGCTCTGCGGTTAGGAAATGGTATTTGGGAATCTCTTTATACCAGGAGCCAGCCTGGCCATTGGAACATCGCCACAGTGCCCATCCAGACTGGGACAGCAACGGGGTCCACTTCAGAGCCGTGAGCTGCTGTGTTTAACTCCAGCTGTCCCAGCAAGGTAGACAACTGCAGCAACATCCACTGACCAAGCTGACAAGCCCTGGCAGAAAAGATCCCCACAAGAAAAACACTGGCTCAGGCAGGCTGGTCAAAAAAAAATAGTTTTGCCATTGTCTTGCAGCTCGCAGATCAAGTGGTTTAGTTTTCCAGTAATGTCAGTCAAGAATGCAAGTTCAGATTCACCATATTCATATTCACCATATTCAACAGACATCTCCTCCAATAGCACCTTAAAAATCCTGTGCTGTTTTGCTTTGCAGCTGAGGTTGTTTACGATTTTCAGAATAAGAGTCATTATATGTCCAGAGCCAATCACTTCTGCACATAAGGCCTGCTGGTGAATGACGCAGCAGTAATGCAGACATTTTGGAAAGTCTGGGTCAGCTTTACAGTGAGTGATGAAACCTGTTTGTCTATTGATCATAGCAGGAGTCCCATCTGCAGTCACTGCTACCAGCTTTTCTAATTGTACCTTTTTCTGCACAAAAACTCCTTCACCGTGTTATACATTTCAACTCCTCTTGTAGTTGTCTGTTAGGGCAGATGTGTCAGGAGTTCTTCTCTTGTGGAAACCAAAAGCTATGCTGTACTGTTGCCGTCCACAGACTCATCACACTGGACGTTAACCACCTGCACTTTGCAAGATCCCGGTCCAGCTAATTGGCCAAGTTATCAGACATAGCTGACACTCATCTAGACATTGTAGTGGAAATTGAATGAGTTCTATTGTTCTCATCCTTAGGGACAGTGATAGCAATTATCATCATTGCTTGAATTTTTTTCATGCTATATGCAAAAGTCTTTGTCCCTTAAGGCAACAGATTACAGCCCCCCCCCCCAGGCTGCTGTCGTATTAACAATAGCTTGGAGCTCCAGAATGGACAAGAAAAAACGACGAGAATGGCTCGAGCAGGGCGTTGCTCACGGGGCGGTCGCTCGTGCCATGCGGTCGCACGTGCTCGGGCCCGCTAAATGCTACTTGTAGCTTTAATTTTGTATTGATGCCCTTTGGCCCAGGTCTCCCTTGAAAAAGAGATGTAGTCTCAATGGAATTTCCTGGTAAAATAAAATAAATAGAAATAGATTCTCTGTGTCCGTGGTATTTCTCCAGTTTCTCATGTTCCTTCTTCCTGATGTTCCCATCGCTTGGCACTGCCACATCCACCACAACGGCTTTCCTCTGTTCTTTATCCACCACTACACTGTCTGGTTGGTTCACCATTACCATCCTATCAGCCTGGATCTGGAAGTCCCACAGGATCTTTGCCTTCTCATTCTCTACCACCTTCGGAGGTGTTTCCCATTTTGACTTTGGGGTTTCCAGTCCATATTCTCCACAAATGTTCCTGTATATTATTCCAGCCACTTGATTGTGGCGCTCCATGTATGCTTTCCCTGCCAGTATATTACACCCTGCAGTTATGTGCTGGATTGTTTCAGGGGCCTCTTTGCACAGCCTACACCTTATGGAAGCGATTATGTAGCATAAATAAAAAGCAAAGTCAAAACCAGAAATGCTTTTTCATTTTCAAAATGAAGCTGCATTTTTTTACTCAAAAATATAATGAAAAAGCAATCCACCAAAATGCTTTTTCATTTCCTTCCTCAACACAGCTTATTCTGTCACTTAATTAAAATTAAAATGAAAATGGTATTTGACATTTCATTTTCAAACAGTTCTCTGGTAAATGTGTAGCATAATTCATTTAGAAATGTCTAATTTGACCATTAAAATGGATTAATAGAAATGCTTTTTAATTTTCAAAATGAAGCTGCATTTTTTGACTCAAAATTAAAAAAAAAAGCAATATTTCAAAATGCTTTTTCATTTCCTTCCTCAATACAGCTTATTCTGTCACTTAATTAAAATGATAAATAAAATGGTATTTGACATTTCATTTTCAAAAAGGTCCCTGGTAAATGTGTACCAAAATTCATTTAGAAATGTCTCATTTGACAATTAAAATGGATTAACAGAAATGCTTTTTAATTTTCAAAATGTAGCTGCATTTTTTGACTCAAAATTAAAAAGAAAAAGCAATATTTCAAAATGCTTTTTCATTTTATACTTAAAACCGCTTATTCTGTGTCATAATTAAAATGAAAATGCAAAGAGGGGATTGCATTTGCATTTTAACATCCACCCCGCGCAAGTTGTCACAATATTCAATTCGAAAAAGCATTAGCAGAGGGGAGGCGGGGCGATGACGTCACTGCTCTCTCTGTGTGTCCGGCTGCTGACTGACGCACACACACGCACCAAGAGCAGACTGTGTTAGCGGCGGAGAAGAGGGTTTAGTGATGGTTGTGAACTTCTGATGAGTTTCCACAGCTTCTCAGGACTAAGTAGCTGCATGTCCGCCTTCTGCGGTCCTCCTCCTGACGCACCGCGGACAAGCTTTGTTCTTCGGACCGCCAGCTGCCTTCGCACAGCGGAGCGCGAAGCTCCCGATGATCGCTGAAGGCGGAAATGCTGCTGCGATCTGAGAAACCATCATATGAGTTTGTGTTTCCAGTGGTGTCCAGAACAAAATAAAGACTGATGTAATTCACAGATATTTACACATTTATCTGCAGCTTCGCGGTGAATTTGCTGTTTGATGACATCTGGAGCTCCATCAACAGATAGCAGATTTCTCGATGCTAAACGTTGCCGGTTGGACCAAAAACACTCACTCAGCGCGAAGCTGCAGGAGAGTATCTTCATAATGTGCTTTTATTACAGTAATGCTAATATTTTACGGCCTGCTCCGCTCGATCATATGTTTTTAAATCCGTGCTGTCAGACGACGCTAAAGTTGGCTTACGATTCACAGCTTCTGATTATCGAGGGAGCTGAAGGAACATTCTGCTGCATTTTTCACATTAAGATCACCTAAAACCGGGTCCTGTTCAAAAACCGCTGGACCTGGCCTGCTCAAACCTGGATTCCTGGATCTTAATAAATCAAACAGCAAATTCACCGCAAAGCTGCAGATAAATGTGTAAATATCTGTGAATTACATCAGTCTTTATTTTGTTCTGGACACCACTGGAAACACAAACTCATATGATGGTTTCTCAGATCGCAGCAGCATTTCCGCCTTCAGCGATCATCGGGAGCTTCGCGCTCCGCTGTGCGAAGGCAGCTGGCGGTCCGAAGAACAAAGCTTGTCCGCGGTGCGTCAGGAGGAGGACCGCAGAAGGCGGACATGCAGCTACTTAGTCCTGAGAAGCTGTGGAAACTCATCAGAAGTTCACAACCATCACTAAACCCTCTTCTCCGCCGCTAACACAGTCTGCTCTTGGTGCGTGTGTGTGCGTCAGTCAGCAGCCGGACACACAGAGAGAGCAGTGACGTCATCGCCCCGCCTCCCCTCTGCTAATGCTTTTTCGAATTGAATATTGTGACAACTTGCGCGGGGTGGATGTTAAAATGCAAATGCAATCCCGTCTTTGCATTTTCATTTTAATTATGACACAGAATAAGCGGTTTTAAGTATAAAATGAAAAAGCATTTTGAAATATTGCTTTTTCTTTTTAATTTTGAGTCAAAAAATGCAGCTACATTTTGAAAATTAAAAAGCATTTCTGTTAATCCATTTTAATTGTCAAATGAGACATTTCTAAATGAATTTTGGTACACATTTACCAGGGACCTTTTTGAAAATGAAATGTCAAATACCATTTTATTTATCATTTTAATTAAGTGACAGAATAAGCTGTATTGAGGAAGGAAATGAAAAAGCATTTTGAAATATTGCTTTTTCTTTTTAATTTTGAGTCAAAAAATGCAGCTTCATTTTGAAAATTAAAAAGCATTTCTATTAATCCATTTTAATGGTCAAATTAGACATTTCTAAATGAATTATGCTACACATTTACCATGGAACGTCTTGAAAATGAAATGTCAAATACCATTTTCATTTTAATTTTAATTAAGTGACAGAATAAGCTGTGTTGAGGAAGGAAATGAAAAAGCATTTTGGTGGATTGCTTTTTCATTATATTTTTGAGTCAAAAAATGCAGCTTCATTTTGAAAATGAAAAAGCATTTCTGGTTTTGACTTTGCTTTTTATTTATGCTACATAATCGCTTCCATAACACCTTGGGTCTTGTCTGGTGTGGTAGATCTGAGCCTCTATTGCTCTGGTGCTCAGGGCTTGTTGCTGAGCTGCCAGGATGAGTGCTTCAGTGCTGTCCTGTAGGCCAGTCCTTTCTAGCCATTGGTAGGACTTCTTGATATCAGCCACTTCAGTTATGGTCCGGTGGTACATCCCATGCAGGGGTTTGTCCTCCCATGAGGATCTGTGCTCTAGCACTGTATCCTCTGCTCTCCATTGCCTGAGACATTCACTGAGCACACTGTCAGTTGGGGCCTTGAGCTTGATGTACTCATGCATCTTGGATGTTTCATCCTGGATAGTGGTTTCTACGCTCACTAGTCTTCGGCCTCATTCTTTGCGGATAGCATACAGTTTCGGGATGCTGAAAGTTACAAGAAAAAGGTTGTAATTCTATAAGAATTTACTTTTAATACAATGAGAAAAAAGTCACAGTTTTACAAGGAAAATCTGTACTCTTTTTCAAAAATAAAGTTTGTTGTGTAAAGGCTGATTTCCACTAGTTCCTTTGCGGTGCAGCACCACAACGCAAACTTTACGCAGGAGGTCTATTTCCAGGTTGTTTCCAAGTCAGTTTTGCAGCAAAAAGCCGGGGAGCCATGAAACACGTCAGGGTTTCGGAGTCAGCCTTTATGCAGCCATTTACTGTGATGGAATCTATTTTGCGCTTGGACATCAGTAACCATACTCCGACGTCGTAAACAGTGCCCATTGCTTGAGGGGTGAAGAATATTCATAGGGAAGAGGCCCAGTTTCCTGCAAGTTATTTTAAATGTCTTTATACTTACAATTAATACAATTTTGACTCACAAAAAGAGTTAGTATTTCCTTATTTGTGAAACTAATGCTGAAGTAACAGCTTACAATATGCTCACTGTCTATTGTAATGAAATACAGTATTAGTTCTTTTTATTATTGTTAATTCAATTTTTTTCTATCAAAAAGCCTTTTACCTAATACATTTATTACTTTAATGTCTTTCATTTTCTACATATATAGTTTATAAACTTATAACTTTATTATCATAAAATACAAACCTTTACTCAGAATTCTACAACTTTATTCCCAAATTTAATTTTCTCATATTTATATGATTATTCTCAAAAATTACAAGTTCTTTCTCAAAATTTAGCAACTTTATCCTCATTTAAGGTTGACTTTTTTTCTCACAGATGATTTTATATTTTTCTTCCATGGTAGCCGTAAAACTGTGCTCAATCTATTTTTAAACTATAGTTGGGCATTTCTCTAATTAACAAATGGTTTTTACTAAGGCTGGATCAAATACCACTTCATAAAACTGTGCTGTAAAATTAAACTTAAGTTATAAATAACAAAATAATATTAATAGTGATAGGATCAGAGTTTGCCACATGCAGAGTTTTAATGAGTAATCCCTCTGTATGCACACCAGTTTTATTCTCTTTTCATTAAACCATTTTAAGCTTGATGGAGCATGAAGACAGACAAGCAAAGTCATTTCTTTATTTTCAACCCCCACCCCTTATCCTTTTTTTTTATTTTTCTGCATACATTTTTACTGATAAATAGCATTACAATCAAAGCCTTGTGTGTTTAAATGTTATTCACACATCAGTTGAATTTTCATCTGCCTGAAGCGGAGCAGACTTAAGCCCAGGCAGACAGAGAAGCAGCAGGAAGGGGGCCGATGTGAATACCATGGCAAAAAAGGGCAGAAAAAGAAAAAAACTCTGGTGTTTGAGGTTTTTTTTCTGTTCATGTTTGTCATTGTCTTTCTTTCCTCCTTCTCTCTGTCTCTCTTGAAGGTTTTTAGTCAGTCTTGGCTGCCACCAAGTGAGTTGGAGGATAGCAGATTTCTGTGCAGTGAGGGTAACAGTCAGAGAGGGGAATGGAGGAGTCATTAGTAGATCTATGAATGAGGTCATGCGTATTGCATCTATACTATCCAGTTTACATAGTCTTTATATTTAGCCTCCTATTTTTTGTTTTGTTTACATTTATATATCTTAAATAAGAGGAACAGTAAAGAGGCTTGCTTGTTTGGCTTCAGCATGATTTTTTTCTTCTATAAATAACTACAGCCAAACACCAGCACCTGGTTGACAGAACAGTCGCTCAAGACTGCAGGTCACGACACATCAACCTGTGCACTGCCTGCACTGATTGCAAGAAAGCTTGTGACTCAATGCCACACACAGGGATCACTGAATGCTTGGAGCTGTACAACAACAACAGGAGTCTAAGAGCCTCCGTAAGAAACTCAATGAGCTTATGGAAGACCACCCTTTTGGCCAATAGTAAGCCACCTGCACAAGTGTCTATCAAATGGGGCACATGTCAAGGAGCTGCTCTGTCTCCACTGCTGTTCTGCATAGCCTGAATTCCCCTCAGACAAATAATCAGCAAGGATACCATGGATACTGACTCAAGGAAGGGACCACGTAGAGCTGGGCAATATGACAATGGAAAATGGCCCTTTACTACCTTCCTTGAAAGCCTGAAGCACTTTACAGTCACATTCCCATTCACCTACGCTCACACATATTCACACACTAATGGCAGCTCCGCTGCCTATTGCTGGCATTAACCTGTAACCACCTAGAGCAATGTGGGGTTCACTGTCTTACCCACATCGACCTCTCTACCTCTGTACCATGACTGCCCCATGCATCTCGTCTAGATGAAAGAAAATATATTTTTTGTATGAAGCTCTATTTTTTATATTTTAAACAAGAGTAGCAGACAACTTAAACTAAGGATGCTGTCCCTAAAAAGTTGAGAATTTTATCGTACTAATGTGGGTGTGATATAAAAGAATCACTGTCAACCCGACTAAAGTTATTAGTAAAACATGCAGGCTATGGTGTTGGGTCAAAAAAAAGCCCCCCCTTAAGAGGAGAGGTCCTCACCATGGGGTACACAAGTACTTATACCCCATTCCACCCATTTACCAGTCCTAATAATGGAATCCGACACAACAAACTTTACCTATCACTTGGGCAATGACAAAGGATACAGAGAGAGCCAACAAGCAAAAAAGCTGCAAAAGCATCATCAAGTGATGGCATAAGCCCTCAAAAAGAGTCCAGACACTGTCTGCGTCCAGATACTGTTACAAAGTGTGCTCCTGCTTCATGTTAAATTGTTTCACAAACATGACCAACACATGCTTAAAAATAAATATTTAGGCCCTGCAGCTCCGTTTAGCCAATACCTTTAAACTGCTTTTCCACGTTGCAGTTTAAGCCTATGTCCTTATTGAGGAGTAAAATTACTACATCGAGGTATGAAATTTTAGCCATTTTAACTATCAGTCGGCACGCCCTTCATGGATAACATCAGGGTATGTTCTAAGGCTGAGCTGATTCCTTAGCTTGAGTAAGAAACCACCTGTGGAGGGTATAAGAAAGATTTGATATAGTAGGGATGCACCAAAACAAAAATGTGTGGCAGACGTCAAGTAATAATTAAAATGCTTGGTCGAATAGTTACCAAATAGTTATCAAATATAGATGTTGAGTTTTTCAAAGTGTCTTGAATATTGTATAAATGGCTAAGAATTATTTTCAGATATATCTTTCAAAGAAATTAAATGTTTATAACGACACATCAATTTGAACAGTAGATGGGCTAATTAACCAAACAACAGAAAACATTTGTCCAGGGGGTATTCCAGAAAGCATGTTTAAACTACCCTGACTTTAATCCTGAACTCTGGCTGAAATCCGCCTGAACTTGCTTACTCCGTGTATGTCAGTTCCAAAAGACCGTATATGCATTGGCGTATTTACGCTCAACTTTGGTAACCCTGGGTTAATGCGCATGCACGGTAAGTACATAAAGACATTCTTAGTGGATCGCCGATTTCCGGAGTCACCCTGGAAACGCGTGGAGAAAAAAAGAGAGCGCTATATTTCAGTGAGACGGAGTCGGAGATTTTAATGACGGTGTATGAAGATTATACGTCCATCAAAAAAGTAACACAGCTGGATCAGCAAAAGAAAGAGTTTCTGCTAGGAGAAAAAGAATGAACAAAGTAAACGCACAAGTTTCTCGTATCTCGTTTTTATTTTCATAGTGACGCATACATATATAACTTATCCAACTTAAATGAATTAATTCAGTTGGTAACAAGTAAGTAAGTAAGTAAGTAAGTAAGTAAGTAAGTTTTATTTATATAGCGCCTTTCACAGATAAAAATCACAAAGCGCTGAACAATAAACAATATACAACCCAGTAAAAGCAGAAAAACAATCAATTAAATATAATGTAAGCAAAACTAAATTGAAGAAAAATAAACAGAATAAAAGTAACAATAAAACCAGTCAGCTAAAAGCATTTTTGAATAAAAGTGTCTTCAGTTGACTTTTAAAAGAATCGACGGTGTCGGCCACACGAAGGGACAGAGGGAGGGCATTCCAGAGTCTGGGGGCTATTCCCTGGAACGACCGGTCACCTCTGGTTTTGTACTTTGTCTTAAAAATCTTTAAAAGATTTTGATCTGAGGATCGGAGGGCACGGCTGGAAGCGTAGGGACAGAGTAAGTCTGATAAGTATTTTGGGGTCTGTCCATTTAAAGCTCTATAGGTTAAAACTAGAATTTTAAAATCAATACGCCACTTGATTGGGAGCCAGTGCAAGGAGGATAAAATGGGGGTAATATGTGCCCTTTTGTCGGATCCTGTTAAAAGCCTTGCAGCAGTGTTTTGAACTAACTGAAGACGGTTAAGAACAGATTTATTAAAACAAGTAAAAAGAGAATTACAATAATCTAAACGAGAAGAAATAAAAGCATGGATAACCATCTCTAAGACTGAGTTACATAAGAACGCCCGCAATTTTGCCATGTTACGTAAATGATAAAAACAGTTTCTAATTAAAAGGCTGGAATGATGGTCCAAAGACATTGACTGGTCAAACCATACACCAAGATTTCTGATACAGGGCTGTACAGAGGAGCTCAAAGAACCAAGATGCCGGGAAATTATTGGGATTTTGTTTTCTGGGGCAACTATTAGTGTTTCTGTCTTTTCTGAGTTTAGCTGAAGACTGTTACTCGTGAGCCAAGATTTAACACAAGCAAGGCAATCTAGTAGTTCTCTAAGTTTGTGGAGTTCTGTGTCATTGAAAGAGCAGTACAGCTGAATATCATCGGCATAGAAATGGTATGACACATTTTTAAAGTTATTCAAAAGCTTTCCAAGAGGGTAGATGTACATTAAAAACAAAAGAGGTCCTAAAACAGGGATCTGATCAAGTAATTGATGAACCTAATTTCTTATATCCACTCAACTCAATATTTTTTTACAACTCAAATTTACATATGTATCTTACTAAATATCATATAACTCCAATTCAATTAAATGTTTTTCCCTCTTAATTTATGGTACTTCTTGAACTCTCATATGTCTAAGTTTGAGCCTGCAGATATTGTCATTTTTATCAAAATAAAATGAAAGAAACAATAAATATTTTCAACATGAAAAATATTATTTACCATTTCTCTGAAATGTACATAACACTACAAATAAGTAGGGGTGCTAAATAATCTCATCATCCTCTCCCTCCCTCTCACTCATGGTGCAGAAAGAATTCAACATAAATGGACAAAATATCTCACCAAAACACAGTCAAAAAGCTAATTAACTAAACACGTTTGGTCAAAAACCTGCACTTTATTTTCCCAACATCCATACGTGGTCTTATCAGCCTCTCATGGTGGAAAAAGTATTATCTGAGCTTCTTCATCCACTAAATCATCTTCAAATGGACACGCCATGCTCCTTCACCTCTCTGTAAACAAACTAACCTTCAACTAAACCTGCTCCATACCAGGTTATGTTCAGAGCATGAGTTGCTATGGCAACTTGACATACCCTGAAACATACCTCTGTTTTTGGAACCGAAAGCTGAGGTTATCAACTTAGCCTCAAACTTACCATGGTAACTCACAAAACCTGCTTTCTGGAATACCCCCCAGGTACACAACATAACCCAGGGCCAGGACCAATTTGTCAACAACAGCACAAGTGTTTCAGAAATCTGAACACATGCTGACCTCTGTCATAGGCATTCCAAAATACTTGGCCAGAGTGCTGCTAGCTTTCCTTCTAGCTGCGTCAGTCACTCTCTCTAGTATTTGAGTTTTGGGCTTTTAAATGACATATTAATGCAGTGGTGCTAAAGGTTTTATTCAATGCAAATTGCAGTTCTTTTGTCACTCTGCCACACTTTTATCCACACTGCCGACATCCTGAAGGAGGTATTAGATCATCAATGCAGGTTGATTAACCAAACCTGCGTCATCGCGTCATCGCGTCACATGTTACTATTTGGCCTTACTTGCTCCCACGAAGGCCGAATGTGACTTTTTTTTTTTTCTAAGTATTTGTTCAAATATGTTTGGTGGCAGATTATTCTTTGCATCCCTAAAATATGCTTTACTTTGCAAAAAAACTGAACACACTAATGAAAATCAACTTCTGCAAAAAGGGTTTTGGATCTTAAATCCATCCCCTGTGCAGTGGCAGAACAAAGTTGATACAATAGAACTGCCAGCTGTCTTTGACGTGAGCTTCTGACTTACCTAGAGCTAATGATGAGGAAAATAGCATCCCTGTATCCTCAAATGACAGCTTTAACTGCTTCCTAAAGATCTAAGCGATGAGTCAGGGTTAGTTCTGGTGTAAAATCTTCTTATGTGTTGACTGCCTGTCATCACAGATCAGTTACCAGATGAATGTTTACAATGCAGCTTCACAACAACACTGAAAATAGTTGAGCCTGAACTTGTCCTAAAGATGTCCTGTTGTACAATTACTTTTAAAAATACCTGAAAATGTAGAAATTCATTTTAATCCACAGTCTCTGCACTTTGTTCTTTTGCTTTGTTTCTGTTTATCTTTATTTTTGACGTGTTGTTTTAAAAAAACTGACACAAGTAGACAGTTTAAGGGCTCAGTTTCCTCAAACTTCTATCTTTTGATGGATGTAAAAGCTGAAATATTATAATCGCTAACCCCAAACTGTCAGAAAGCTACTGCTTATACAAAAAACAAAAAAAGAATTTAGACTGCAATGTAAAAAAGTTACCAGCTGTCAAAAGAACAGAAATATTTTTGTGTCGTTTTACATACATATGACAGTTTTTGCATGCAAATGTATCAGTCTGTGCTTGTTCTCTATGACTTTGAGAAGTGTCTTAGAATTGTTCTAAAAATGTCTCAACGTATTGAAAGAGTTCATAAAATTATGTTAAAGGTCCTTTTGAAAATCATTCAATTGGATGTACTTTGATTGTGAATGAATGGACAAAGCTCGTAGCTTCGACAAAATCAACTACATGAGCTTTTGCACATGTTGGTTGAGAGAGGAATGGCTGCAGAAAGGAGGCCCTGCTTTCAAATAATAGACTTTTTTTTTGTTTGTCTTCTCTAGAACTCTGTTTAGCCCCAGCTTGAGCTCCCCTGACATTCTGTAGCCCCCAGACGTTCCATGTTGAACCCTAACACATTAGTTTGCAAATGTCTGAATCGCACGCTGGTATTTGTTCCACCATGCATTTGCATGTGTGTGTGTGTGTGTGTGTGTGTATATATAAATCCATGACTGTCTACAGATATTTGGCTGTTGCAGGGGAGATGATGACTGGGTGTTTTCTCTTGTTTGTGTCCTGTGAAACATTGCCCCACTTTCACTGGAGCATATGAGCTGGATATACAAAACAAGTGTTCAAAGGGATCATCTTCCAGCAGACTGGCTTTTATGTTACTTTATGCACTACTAGATACATACTGGGATGCATGCTGAAGTGCAACTTGTGAAAGGTCAAGAATTCCTCTGACGCCCACCATCAGCTCAGGACTGTTATCTTTAGGACACTAATGTAAACTACATCAAGTTTTTTTTGACACATTCATATTAGCTTTTACATCAGCATGAATGGTTTCTTATCAGGGGTGTCAGAATCCAGACCTCGAGGGCCGGTGTCCTACATGTTTTACTACCAACCTGCAAATGAAGCTCCTTATTGGATAAACACATCCGATCCAGGCAATCCTAAGAAGATGATGCAGGATTTCTGGAAAACCAGCAGGAGGCCAGCCCTGGAGTTTGACACCCAGTTAGTTTATAATTATTGCTGTATTAAAGCAATCTGGTCATTTTGTCTGTCCTTCCAATATCAGTGGCTTAGACAATGCATCATCCATAGATTGCAAATCTGTACTAGCTTTCTTTCAGGAGTAGAAGGTAATTGTTTGGCTAGCTGTTACTCATGACCAAGAGGACAAACTTACTTATACAAATAATTAAAAGAAAAAGAATTCTAATAAATGTGGTATGTGTAACAGTAGGTGCGTTTCCAATACACATATGCGCAAAACTTAATAGATATTCTAGAAGTGTCAAAAAAACCCACAATTTTGCAATGACACACCATTAAATCATAATTATCTGGATAAAAACAAATCAACTCACTCGATAAGTTAATCAAAAAGACGGATGTGAACAATCTTTTCAGTCTCCTCCTGTAGCGTTTCAGAACTATCTGCGCCAAAACCATTCGCCACAATGTCAGCTTCTTCCCCCGAGCCGTCACTCTGATTCACTCTTGACCAGTCACAGAGTATGGAACTGAAACATGAGAACAGTTACATCGGAAAAACTGTTATACTCTGACTCTGGGAATCCTGTTGATTCCCAGAGTCAGAACTAAACAAGGGGAATCAGCGTTTCAATATTGTGCAGCTAAAATCTGGAACAGCCTCCTTGAAGTCGTAAGACAGGCCTCTTCTGTGTTCATGTTAAAATCTAGACGTAAAACATTTCTGTTTAGCCGTGTATATGACTGAAAGGTCCTATCTGCACTTTTCTTTCCTTTCCTTCCTTTATTTTTAAATCAATTTTCATTTTTTTTTCTTTTCTTTTCTTTTGAAGTAAATTTTACGTTGATTATTTCTATGATGTATTGTGATTTTAATGCATTTTTCTGTTTTGTGAAGCACCTTGAATTACTTTGTGTACGAATTGTGCTATACAAATAAACTTACCTTGCCTTGCCTTGCCTTATACCTGGCTTTATATTTTTTCTTTATTTTATTATATTTGATTTTATTGTTTGCATTTTATTCATACTCATAAATACAATAAATCTGTATTTTTTTTTATCTTGAATGACTGTACATTGTTTTAAATGCCTGTGAATTGGCTAAACTCATCCAGCCCATTGCATTACCAGAGGGAATAAAGTTTACCCAGTGTCAGTGTGAAATTCAATTCAGAAATTAAAAGGAAGAAAAACGTGAATCTTTAAAAAGCCGTCCATGACACTTCGTGCACATGTATTACTCAGTGAACAGGAACACGATTTTAGAAAGGAATGCAATCTGTTCAGGAAAAATGTTTCGTCATTGCTTCAGCAGAAAAAAATACCATGACAACAGGAAACAACAAAGACTTGTTTGGATCTAATTTTACAGATTTCTCTGCGTTCTAAACCAAAATCAGTGATTAAACCATTTCTGTTACGTGGGGGAATGACGGAAGCACCCAGGAACAGAGAGGATGAGAAGGCAGAAGGTTCCAGGGAAACAAGGGCTTGAACAACATATAACAAACTACAAAAAACAAAACCACTGCAGAAAGCAGGCAAACTCGAAATACTAGGCACACTGGAAACAGGGGACATTAAGCCATGGAGCAGCACAGGAGGAAGGGAAAGATGAGACTTAAATACACACAGACAAACAAGACACAGGTGAACACAATCAGGACAGATGGGGACCAAAGTAAAACTCAAAACCAAGATACAAAACAGGAACCTTTCAAAAATAAAACAGGAAGTGAACTCGAAACACAAAAGCAAAGAATCTAAAACCATGACATTTTCTACAAATTGTGACAATTCTATAGATTTTCTTCTGTAATCATTGCAAATCTGACAAACTTTTACAGTACAGAAAGACTGTAAATCACCTTTTTTTTTGTCAAAAGCAGCATTGGAAATATTTTCTTGGCTCTTTTGAAATCATAAAAAGTACAGATGAAAGACAGTGTTGACCTCAAAGGTGATCAAGATGCACTCCTGCTTAAGCCTTTTCCACAAAATACATTTTAATCAAAACCTTTATACATTCAATTAAAAACGGTTCTGTTCCCTTAATGAGAAGTTAAATAATGACATTCACAAGGACAAATATGTTAAAACCTAAGTATGTAAGAGGGAAATAGGTAAGTAAGGAGTTCTTTAGTCTGAGACATCTTTTTTATTGACAGTCTTCAAGAAATATTCTTTTCATTGAATGAAAAGCTTGGAAGTATAAGTTCTTTATTCAATAAACCTTTAAAAGCAAGGCACCTGAGGTTTCAGGAGCATTATTAGGAGATTAGTAGTGAGCATGTTTCATTTTTTTTCTGTCCACCTAATAGTAACTCTGCAGTAAAAGTAAGTTCTTAAAATTGTTCTTTAAGGTCCAAAAACCAACAAATAAAAACATGCCCTGTTAGTCACAAATCACAAAAACAACCAATCGGTTGGGCAGAAAGTGCTAAAAAGTTGTGTACACTAAAGATTATAGTCGTATATCAAATTTTGAAGTGAAGCTGAACCAACACAGGACTCTCTCAGCTCCTCGGCGTTCTATAAATTACGGACTGAAACCAAATGTTTGGTTGCCTCCGTGATTTTTATTCTTGGGAGCGGTACAGTAGCTGTGTGGAGAATTAGACTTTCATGATCCTAGCGCCACAGAGGACCTAGTCTATTAATATATCATTGCTCCTCACCTATCTAAGCTTCTGAAACCCTCTCACACCAACTGCTGAGGAAAAACAGCTTTTTTTTCTACCTCCTTATATAATTTGACACTCTTTACTCTTTATGTAGAAAGCAACAGAGGGTGCCTATTTTAGGTTAGACCAACCAAGGATTTCTTTTTTATGTTGGAAGAAAATAGAACGACTGTACTGACATCCAGGAGGCCTCCGTACCAGAGATTATTCTGTTTTTTTTTTTTTTTTTTTTTTTCATGGAACGTGGGGAAATATGAATAGCTGAAAAATCTTTTCAACATCAAACCACAACATCAGATCAAAACTGGCCTTCAACTCACTACCTACCAACCATTATTTTATAACCACAGCCAGAGAAAAAGGGTCACACTCATCCTCTTTAAGTTTTGTAAAGGTTAGGGGCTGCTATGAAAATGGGAGTGCAAAAACCCTCTCCTTTTAGAAAATATTAGCTTTTTAGAACAAGTTGATTTACTATCCTTTTTAAGCAACAGTTATGTTTGAACTACCTTGAAAAATGTATTTGGTTCTGATTCATTCATCAAATATCCATCATTTGACGCAGACAGAACACAGTACTCCATGTTACAAACCTTCTGAGCCACCTAACCAAGCTTCACACCAGACTGTCGGTGCCTCACTAAAGCAGTGCAGATCGGGCCAACCTTCAATGACACTCCCGCTGCCCACACGGGATTTCCACATCTATCCAACAAAGAACAAGTTCAGAGGTCCTGGCTTGAGGAAAATAATTGGGCAGGAGACAAGACAGGCCACAGTTGAGACAGGCCACATTCATCCATGTAGCAAAAATATATAAACTAGACAGTTAGTAAACCCTGTGAGGTCAAAGAAAGCCTGCTAGAGTCACTCAGTGTGTTGGTATGTTATGAGTCATGATATATGGTCTGGTATGAGACAGTGACAGAACTACAATGAACAACACTGTAAAAGGAGTGAAGTCTAACACCAGAAGTCAAAATGGTACCCTTCTTTAACATGTTTACTTCTTATTTAGATTAACTATAAAAAAAATAGAATTAGACTAGAAGTGAAATTACGATCACCCTGTGCCGGCCCCCAGCCCGAATCAAATACAGGGTTGTGTCAGGAAGGGCATCCGGCATAAAAATCTCAGCCAAACCACCTGTGCAAATCAGTGACGGGTGGTTTGGTGTGGTGAACCCTGAAGGGATATAACGAACGTTGAACAACATTCTTTCTTATCCTAAAAACAAATACCATCAAAAACTGTCCAGGTAACGACGTAAATGTGTAAGATTAGAAATATAAAACCGTTCTTTCTAAAATCACCTACTCATCCCAGGTTGCTGAGGGAAACATGCGCAATTTGCAGCTGCTCTGCTCATGTGACTAAGGCCACAGGGTGTTCCAGCACAAAATACTGGATGGAGTTACCTACCAAATAACCAAAAACATCTAGAAATTTTCTCATTTATTAATTAGTTGTCGATACAAAAATTGGTGATATACAGGTATCGATACCTCCATCACTAGCTCTCATGTCAACAGCACACAGAGTGTGTAGGTGCAGCCCTGTCTGTTCATACAGCAAAAAGTTTCTATTTTAGTTTTCATATCTGCCCAAATTTTACAAGTATGGACATTCATCTTTTTTTTTTAAGTGACCCCAAACAAGTTTGCTTTATCTGTACAATGAACTCCTTTTCTCTTTTGGGTTAACGTTAATTATAGTCGCCACAGACTGGCAACCTGTCTAGGTTGTACCCCGCTTTGGTCCAACAGTAGCCGTGACAGAATCTGGCACATCTGTGACTCCAAAAGCAATATAGCGGGTTAAAAAAAAAGGAAGGATGGATGGATTAATTGTAGGTATAATACATATGATACATTTGGTGGTTTTCAGTTTGATTGTGAGTCACCTGGGAATATGTCTTGATGATTAGATGAGATATTTTGATGATTGCTGTTGCGTGTGTCCTTTTGAGGAGTTAACCAAGGTAAAGAGAAACTACAGGATGCGTGCCAAATTTGGGATTGAGTGTGTGAGTGAAACCCACTGCATGACCGAGTGCATATGTGTGTTAGGATAGCATGTGTGTGTGTGTGTGTTCTGAAGCGGCCTGGTTCATTCCAAATTACCTGTCAGAGGTTGACATCACCAACCCCCCAGTCAACCTTACATAGAGGACAACTGGGCCCTGCTCCTAGGCTCTTGTGGTGTCAGCTTTCTTTCTTTCTTTTTTTCCTCCCACATTCTACCTTTTTTTTTCCAGTTCTTCATTCTGTTATGTCTTCAGCTCCTGCAGACCTGGCATCTCAATGCTGTTTTCTGCCTGAGGTCAACAAAGTAAGGATAGTGTCTGACACAGAAGTTAGCCGGCGTCTCCCTTTGGTGCTAGTTAGGGTTGCAGACTTTTGACAATCTACCATCCACACCTGCCCAAACACCACACAGGAGATGCATATAATGCTGCAGTCTATTACTTATGCACGCTTCCAATGCCAGAAACGTCTTCTCCTATTTTGAGACCAACTTTCTGATCTAGCCACAATTGCCGGTTGCAAGTGGATGCCTTGAGCAAAAAGGGATGCTAACTGAAGCGCTGAATAGCAGCACCTGAAAAGTGCACCACAACACAAGCCCACAGACATAAATGAAACTGTATGTCATCCATAAGAATGATCCACACACATGAGGATAGTGCCCCATACACCACACTCTCTCCCTCTGTCTCAGCTTCTGTCTTTCCTTCTCATACACAACCTATGACCCCCATGGTCACTAGAGAGTGAGAAAATGGAGCCTGAACCAACATGTCTGATTGGGCTGCACTTGTCAAAACAACAGTAGGAGGCATGGAATGAAGCAGAATGTTCTTAAGACTGCTCTGTCAAGGTCACCGATTTTTCAAGGTTTCATACAGAGAATGCCTTAACTGGCTATTGACTGCAAATACAATGTGTGCTCTGTTGAATGTATTTTAACAGGAATCAGTGAACGCTCAATGTTGCTATTATTGCCTGTGATTAACAGTGTTTTGAAAGTCTAGAAGTCTAAAACAAACCAAAAAAACAACAACCATTAAACACAACTAAAGAGATGTGGTTCCTTCTAAAATTATTTAGCAACGACAAAAATAAAAACATAAATTGCATTTTGCCAAGTCACTTTAAAAGTAGAAATAGGGAAAGTATTTGGACAAGAAGAAGAAAAAATGCTTCCTAAATACATTAGTGCATTCAAATGAACTTCTTGTAGTAATCACAGCTACTGAAAAATGTAAAAATGTGTGCAAACCCTGTCTGTCCATCAGCATAAGTTGATTAGGAAGGATTTGTTTTAACATTGATTTTATCATGCTTACTCTAAAAAACTTTCTTAACAGTTCTTTACTAACCGTTTAACGTTTTACTTGTATGTTTTATTTATTTGTTTTTTCCGAAAGGAACAGATTATCTGAGAGTATTTGTTTCATGGCTCAAAAATGTTAAAGTCTCGTCCCATCATCTTTTTATATATTTTCAAAGGGTTCAAAGTGGTCTCTTAGATAGGAATCAGAATCAGAATCCTTTTTATTGTCATTGTACATGGTGATATAATGAAATTGCAGCCGGCTTGGAGTGATGAAGATAGAATTATGCAGTTTTTTTTAGTTTTTTAGGCAAAAAAGAAAATAAAAAAATCAGTGTTTTTTAAGACATAGTTTCTGCCTCTGAGTTGTGGGCTGGATTGTTGGTGTGGAGTAAGCCTTCCCCTATTCCCCATCATCCCTTTGTTTACACTCTCTCCTGCCAGTTTACAGACCCTCACAACCCCAAACTAACATTGGTGGGAAATATTTGAGCTATCCAGTTCTTTCTTTTTTTTTTTTTTTTTTTTAGCCGTACAGTTCTGAGCCAAATGTCAGATCGGAGAAGGAAAACGAAGAAGTACATGGATCTAGTCGTCTATAAGTGAAGGCGTCAGAATGGAGCGGAGCTGGGAGCGTGTTGCTTGTCGTAGTAGATTCTATGTCACACCTACAAACTCCACTTTTTGTATGGTTCTGATTCACAAGAATTTGAATAAAGAAATACTCAGAAATGCAATTTTAAGTTTAATTTTCTTATATGTCCTGTATCAGAAAAATTTTCTCTTCACAACAACAAGTTAATAAAATCCAAAAACAAAGTTTTCATTGGAGTGGCTCTTTAAAAAGAAAAATCTGTCTGATAATCATAATACATAAAAACAAAACTAAAAGTTTGATCATTCATTTGCAAAATCCTTACAAAATTATATTAAAATACTAATTATTTTTCTATATACAGAATTACAACACATCTTCAATTTCACGAACAACTTCAATTGCTTGTCCATAATATAGGAAAATGTGTTCTTCTGGCTTTTTCTTTTTAAACCTGTAGGAACTAGCGTTTTCTTATAGTATGCCTTTTTTTTTTTCATTTCAAGGCTATTCATGTTAAACCACGACATTCCTACCATCATGTAAATGCTTCCAGTCCAAGTCAACTTAAACACAATTTCCAAGCTTTGCCAGCTGGACTTAAAGATATTCAGTGACTCTGTCAGGTGATTTATTCCTGCTTCGTTCAATTTTACATGGAGCTTTCTTCTCTTGAGCTTCACTGGTTTGCTTGTTAAGATTGAATGTGCGTGGGGAAGATTCTTCCTTTTAAGCAGACTTGAGTTTGGGCATTCAGTTTAAAATTGACTAGCTGTCACCAGATATTGATTTCCTCTCGCCTACTTAGTTCATAGCAATAAGCCGAGGGTAAATCCCAGGGTGCCACGTCCGGCAGTTGCTGCATGAAGTGCTGTAGTGAACTAATGGGATGTTTAGTTCTCTTTCTTGAGGCAAAACTTGGGGTTCTTCAAATAGCCTTGAAGAATTGTCCCAGTATTCGCATAAATCCATGCCTATGAAGGAATATTTACATTCTTATAATAAATAGGTTTTTTTTTTTGTAGGTCAATATTTGTTCTAAACTAAGTTGTTGTATTTCCTTTAAATAGAAAAGTAGTTGTTATTTTACTTTGAATTACTGGATTACTGGAAAGCAGGACACAGATGTATTTCCAAAAATACCAGTGGAACTAGAAGACTTAATGTTAGATTGTCTTAAAACAAACGATCAGCTCCTGGATTATATTGTTCATCAGTTGATTAGCAAACATGATTGCTATGATCGCTGTGGTAATGAGCTCTCTAAGAGATTAATGAGAGGATGCTTGTTAACAAGGAAAACACCTGCAAGGGCAGATGCTGTGTGTGAAGTGTGTGTAGGTGTGATGTGGGATTGGACATCATCCAAGAGGTGCTTTGTACCAATACCTGCACTTGTAACCACTCCGGTCAGAGATTTAAAGAAACTGATGTCTGGTCCGTGTGCACACTGTCTAGTTGGGTGACATATTGCACATATTTTTTGATTCATTTTTGTTTTTGTCATACCAGAATGTGTTTTGGTGCCAATGGACAGTGGAAATATGAGTAATGTGATTTTTTTTTTTTTCTTCTTGAGAACAGTATTCAGGAAGGAGAATATGCAAACAGATCACAGAACTGGTTTTCTGCAGTCACAATGAACTGTTCTTAGAGGATTACTTCACATTCAATTAAAACATACATTCTGTGTGCATGACAGCCATTGCACACTAATAAATCGAGGGAATTATAGCTGTATGGATTGCCAAACCTTTTATTCCAGATTAAGTAAAGAATACCTCAAATCCACCAAAAAGTTTGTTATTTCTTAAATATCTACTGCATATAAAAATTCACAATTCAGATTCATTTAAAAATGGCTAGATATCTATAACCCTTGTGCTATGTTGTGGGGTCAAAATGACCCCACCCTTACATTGATGAGTTGGTTATCCATACCACTACAAAGGTGGATAAAGATGGAGAGGATTTTGTGTAATCCATGGACATCAGTGAAGATCAAAAATCATTGAAGAAATAAGGTTCAGCGCACTGTCTAGTGGGGTCTAGATGACCCCACTCCAAATGTTAAAGTGCCTTGGATAGCACAAGGGTTTAGTTTCAAACAGAGTTTGATTTTGACACCCAAAAAAACATTTACCGTATTTTCCGCACCATAACGCGCACTTAAAAGCCTTGATTTATTTTAAAAGACGACAGTGCTATTTCTGGTTGTGCTTGGTCGTGTCGAAGAGTTGCGAATAAAGTTGGGTATTATTGTAAATATGCTAATGTGGCTAACCAGTAGTCATGTTAGACAGTTTTTATGTGTTACTAACAAGGTTGGGAGTTAGGGTAGCCACAGTAACATAGTTCGTAGCGTCATCAGTCTACTTTTTTCAGACGAACTGGCTAACTCATCAGTAATGCACGTTTGCTAAATTCTCTTGAACTGGCCGAGAGAATTAACCTTTTCCCTCCTCTGGAGAAAGATTTGAAACTATAAATACATTTTTTTTTTTAAAAAAGACATGCTGAGTAAGAACTACATAAGAAACAAGACAAAGTAGAGGAAACAACTTGCTGAATATTAACAGTGCTGACTTGCCCTTAGACGATAAAGTAGGAATATCTCAAAATGATTACTTCATTGGTACGCGGTTTTTCATGTTATTTTATTTTTTTGCATCTTGCATTACTTTAAACCCTCTTCATGCAGTTTTTGTGCCCTAACAGCTGTGAAATGTTCCATCTTTGGCTCTTTTTGTGTTCCAAGTGTCATTAGCATCCCTGTGGCAGTGCCTTCGTAAATGCACAGAGATGGAGGCTCACCTAAATGGCAGCAAGGTAGAAGTAGACAATGCAGTGCAAGTGGATAATGGTATGCATTTGTCTCTTTGACTCACACACTGAATGTAAATGGAGACAAAAAATGGTAATGCAGCAAAGAAAGCAGAAAAAAAGAGGAAACAGCATGGCACAGGAGAGAAACAGAAAGGAAACACTAATGAGATAGAGGAGAGCAATCACTTATTCAACTGATTGCATAGATAAGGGATAATTTATCATGAATGTGCACTTAGCTTTCTTTGACTTGGATGCTCCAGCTTTGACCAGCAAGTGTTTTTTCAGGAGATTGCTGGAATTACAATTTGGTGCCCTAGTATTATGCAAATAGCTGACGGCCAGCTCCTAATTCATAGATTGCTCTCAATGGTGCCTCACAAAACCATTGTCCCATAATTAATGAGTCATTTCTATGTTTTGTTTCTTTCAGTCTGCTACTGTTCTTTGTAAATAAAAGGGAATACAAAACTCATTTAAAAACATCAAAATTTTTCAAATTAACCATCATAGTTTTTGTAAAAACAACGTATTTTTCTTTATTTACTGTATTAACAAAGCAGAAAAAACCCTAAATGACATTGTAGTTTACAAAATAATCCACCCATTGAGATTAAATCATACCATTTGTGGTTTTGTGACTAGACAAATGGCTTTTGTTTGGCATGTGGTTGTTATGGTTGATTTTTGTGTTTATGCTACTAAATATGAGCATCTTTATAACAGAAAATTGATGATAAAGAAATTATGTAACAATCACTTGCCATTTTTGTGGGTTAATATTTTTATTTAAAAAAAAAAAAGGAAAAAAAGGGTGCTGGACCACTACTATCCCCTTATACAACTGAATCTCACATCTGTGTTGCACCCTTCTTTTTTGAATGCAGCTGTTTGCATAGATTAACATCAACGCTATTTACAGTTGTTCACTTTTTTTAATGCCTGTCTTCTTCATTTTGAAGGCACATGTTTGATAACGGGTGATTGACAGCACCTTTCAGAAGTTGTGGGCAGTTTTCAAGAGTGGCTTTTGTCTATCAAGTTTGTTTTCTTTATTTTTATCTTTGTAAAAATGTATTCCTTTCATCTGCTTTTAGTCTAAGTTTTATTACTAAGAGCTGAAGGTAACCCAGTAAAAATGAAAAGAAATCAGAGCTTGACACCCATGTGTGAAAATGTGAAAAGGCATCCTCCATATGCACAAGTCGAGGCTTCCATTTGCTCATCTGTCCATCTGTCTGTTATTGTATTACCCATCCCTTTAACCTGTCTGCTCTTCCATTCATCAAATCTATTATTCATTTTTGATTGTGATTTTTTGATCTATTATTTCATTTTTGAAGCTTCACCAGCAAAAAACTCAATGGAAATATTTAAAAAAAATCTTTTGCTTCTTGCCATTAAGAAGCCAAATGTTTTATATCTTTTTTCAGCATTTTTTCCCAACAGACTCAGACTTAAAATCAGTGCTCTCAATAGCTGTTAATGTGTTGAAGATATTATTTACCCTCCAAACCTCTGCCTCATAGTAGTGAAAGGGAAATATAACATCACATTTGGCAGTAAAATACAAATCCCATTTTCAGCTTGAGTGGATGCAAAAAAAGTCTCTCAAAAGTTTGAGGTAACATGCTAAACCAGGTGGCCACCCCTAAACTATAACACCACCCTATAGGGAGCACCGGATCATACGGCACATTGACCGAGAGAAGGGTCAGAGATACCCAGCCAGCAAGTTCAAGTGGGCCCCATATGGTATAAAAGTGGGCCCCGAATGGGTTTGTGTACAAATTCCGTGGTGGCCCCAACAGTGTGTGTCCACCGGGTGGCTGGCTAGCGTAGCGAGTCAGCCCACTGAGTGCCCACTCAAGACAATGTGCGTAAAAAAGCGAGACCATGAAAGGTCAACCACAAAGAACAAAGGGACAACCACATAATAACAGGTTAAACTGTGTATAGGGCAACAAAAAATGAAGTAAAAAGTACTAAAATGACTGAGTTCATAACCTGTGTTGTGTTTTTAGTATGTGGATTAGCAACATTGTACCAGTCCACTAATGTAACCTTTCACAGTTGATTATGTCCGTTGCAATTCTGAGGCAATCCAACCAAGATTGAACGCGATATGCCTATCTTATATTTATAGCAAACTAAGTAGAGGAATTAATAGTTACAACAACATTAAAAAATTATACAAATAGAGGTCAATGTTTAGGCCATGTATTTTAATACAATTATTTGACATTCTAATCCCCTTGGGCTGTTTTGTGATGAGTACCACCTCGAGCCTGCCCTGCAAATTTGAAAAGCTTGAGGAAGCTGGGAGACAAAGTTTGATTTGGTTGATAGAAGTTGTTCCAAGCCAGGTTTGAGGATGGTAGACAAAACATTCCATCTTGCTTCTTTAGGATTATGAATGTGCCCTCACAAGGATCTCGTCCATGTTTCTGCCTGACACAAAAGTAATGCACGTTTTCTAAAACCACAACACTTGTATGAACACTTTGTGTCAGAGAGGGTAGTTTATCCCGGCTGTTTGGGTTTTCTACTGTAATCTCTGAAGTTCTCCGACTTCTCTCTGCTGTACAGTAAGTATCACCATTTGAAAATAAAAACTTGGTACTTATGGAATCCCACCACTATGGAACCTAAATGAAAAAGCGTCTAAATGGAACCTAGGCAATGTGAATAGTGAGAGTAGCGATAAAAGAATTGGCAAGATACTGATGTTCAAGTATTGAAAAATCTTAAAGTTTACACAACTTTTTTGAATTGTAATAAAAACTAGAAGGAGCTGCATTTCCAGAAGAAAATGCAGGGTTGAATGCTGTACTGCTGAATGAAAGCTGAATTAGCTGAAGAAATGGCTGAATTGTACTGGAAAAACCTTAAAAAGTTAAAGGTGCAAAAGTCCTAGCAGGAATAAGCTGAAAAAGTTGAACATTGTAATAGTAGAATGGCTAAAATAGGTCAAGGTTTGTAGAAGGAGTTAAGCATTAAAGCTGAAATTGTTGAAAAAATGGCTAAACTGTTGAAAATGTGAAGATGTTGCTTATATGGCTAAAAGTTCTAACACAGAAATCAGCATCATCAACTGACTCAAAAAAACACATTGTTTGAGAGTATCATATCGGTAAAAGCTACATGTTATAAGTTGATAGAAAATCCACTTTTTTCAAAATGGTGGCTTTTCTATTGATTTTATCTCCATAGCAACCATTTTATGTTTGGGTCGCCTGGGGATAACGAACAAATCGACGTCAGTTTCAGACAAATCGGAAAAAGTAAATATTTGGACGCCCTTAGCAACGAAGTTTGTTTGCTAACCACGCCCACATTCCATATATGTCCAGATCCAGTGAATTTCAATATGTTCAGTTCCAGGCATGGATGAAGTTTATTGCAATATTTGCTTCAGATTTTGTCATAAAATGGCCACCAAACAGTAGTTTGTGTCGACATCCCATAATGATTTCTAAACGTATTTTATAGTCCAAAGCCTTGTGATCATTTTAATGTTTGAACGGTGTCTCTAGCTAAAAGTATGTTGAAGTTATAATGCTTGAAAGAAACAAAGGTTTTGAAGAATTCTCCATGTATTTAAATGAAGCAGAAATCTTGGAAAATCCTGGAATATCCTGGAATATCTTGAAAAGTTCAAATATTTGAAAGACCAAAAGTAGCAACTGAAAGGAATAAGCTGAAAGGGTTGAACATTGTAATAGTAGAATGGTTCAAATAGGTGAAAGTTTGAAGAAGTTTAAAATCGCCTCACATTTAAGCACAAAATGGCCGGCAAACTTTAGGTGGTGTTGCCATCCCATAATAATTTTAAGCGTTAAATTGAAGTCCAAAGCCTTGTGAACATTTAAATGTTTGAACGGTGTCTCTATCTGAAAGCATGTTGAAGTTACAATGGTTAAAACAAAAAAGGTTTTCAAGGATCATCCTTGTATTTAAATGGAGCATAAATCCTGGAAAATCTTGGAATATCCTGGAATATCTTAAAACGTTGAAGGATTTGAAAAACCAAAAGTCATAGCAGTAATAAGATGAAAGAGCTGAACATTTTAAAAGTTGAATGGTTAAAATAGGTTAAAAATTGTAGGAGTTAAGTGCCGAAAAACGGCGGAAGATGAGCGTAATAAATAAGCAAAGAGAAACAGGAAAACAAAGGGTTGAATGCTTTACAGCATTCAACCAAATATATAAATGCAATTAGATTCTGCAATGCAAATAACCCTTTCTAGTATGCAGTAGACTTTTAGAAACAAGACCACTTATAGGCAGACCCTCATTAACATCATAGTCTTGCAGAAAATTAATAGTAAACACTACCCTTCAGACTGTTTACACCACACGTTTTAAAGAAAAAAAAATAATCTGCAATGCAATTATTCCTAAACTACATATCTGTTTATTCAGACACATTGGTATATATTGTGAGTCATTTTACCCTCAACAAAACAAAGTAACCTGCCCACAAGGTCAGAAAACTATTAATATATCAGCATATTTGCTAAAACTACAAAAGGTTAGACAAGCATGACCTTTGCAATTAAACCAAAATCATGTATTATACATGGAGCATCCACACTGGTCTGTGTGTGCGTGCATATAAATGTCTGCCTGCCTGCAGTTTCATATCCTTGGGCCAAAAAGGGCGTGACCATTATTCATTACTGTCCCCATGGTAAATTAATCCCAACCTTTGAAAGTCAACATAAAACAAACTGGAGTTTCCAAAAAATAAAAATAAAAAATCAGCAATTTGTGATGACCCTGTGATAGATGGGCGGAGGGCCCAAGGTGTGCCACACTCTGCCCCATGACAGCTGGCATAACCTCCAGCCCCTTTCAACCTTCAGCACTACAAAAGAAATCAATTTATGGATAGTAATGGCAGCTGTTACCGTGAATGCGTCCAGCAACACCAATAATCTTTACCATAAAGTGCTTCAGTAGGTACTGAACATTTACTCTCAAAATCCCTGAAAACATGTATTTATTCCTGTAAGTATACACTGTCTGTGAGATATAGTTTTGCATCAATATCTTAAATAAATACATTGTACCAAAATGTCTGCTGACAAAAAAATATACTGAATGTATTTATAAAGTTTCCTGAGTTATTGGATGCGAAGAGTCCAGTAAATCCCATTTTCAAACTTAGTTTGTCTAATTATAAATGAAATAAAAAAACAGCAAAAACCTTTAAAATACTGTAAATCTAGTTTTTTTCTACGTTAAAAACCTGTTAATAAACAGTTTAATGGCAATCTAACTTTATATAAAGTAAAATCCACATCTTTAAACCATTGTTCATTGTTATACATCAGTATAATTAAAATTAAGAGTAGATGGTGCCACAGCTTGCCACAGAACAGGATTTAACAGCTATATGCAACCATTGACTGTTTATGAGAAGTGGACTAAGTGACCCCTTCTTACCTGTGTTCCAATTAGAAAGGACATGTTAGACTGACTGTCTTGGTCTTATGGTGTTCACATGGAGTGTCGCTACACATTACTAACCCGTGTACTCACATGACAAGAGGCTTGGAGCGAAATGTTAAAGTGGTGCAAATCTCACATATCTTGCAGGCTTTTCTATCACAGCTCTATTCTGATGTATGAAAGACTTGGTGTCATAGAATTACAGCCCAAAACAACCTACAATTATGAATTTCTCCTTCATGATCGATTTTCAAACGGCTGGTACTTCTGTTTTTTGAAAAGGATGTTACCCATGAATACATCTCTACCAAATCCATGTCCCTGATTGGTCTAAGTTCAACTTGTTTAACTTTCAGTTTGTACTTAATGGCTGGGACTTTTGTACGTAGAGCCCCAAAACTGACTTAAAAACTTGCGTAGCGATGTGTGAACACAAGAGTTTTGAACGCAGAAGCCCCAAATGCATGCGTCTAAACTGGCTTTCCATTGAAAGCAGTCGCTTGAACGTGTGTTTCCAAACCCGGTGTGAGCTTAGGATCATATCCTTAATACTTAAGAATGCTGTTTCTTTGCAGCATATTTCTTTTTAATTTCTGATAACAAATAAGTAGGAGCAAATTGTATTCATAGGTATTCATCATTTACACAAACAAGACAGGAGCAAAGAGTTGCACCTTGAAATAAACATGTTTAAAACCACTATGAATGCTAAACCTGTTAAGTAATGACATTAGTTAAAATGATGCACCATATTCCCTGCTATTTAAAAATAAAATATTCATCATGAGCTAAACAGCATTAGGTAATGTTAAGTTCTGAGCGGAAAGCAGAATAATTTGGAAAATACAAGAAAACAGATTTGCAGGGCACATCAACTGCAGCTGGGATCTTGCTGGAACAGGCTTTTTTTTGCAGACATCTTTATCCTGTGTCTGTCTGGCTGTCCAACTGTAATAATGTTCATCCCTTTTTTGTGGGGGGGGGGGGCCCACACTTTCAAATCTCCCTTGGCCCCCCAAATCTTTATGGACCTTCAGCATGTTGTCATGGAAACAAGGAGTAGACATGCCACATGGTTCCCTGCTTTGAATACAATTAACATGCAGCCTCATTTATCTTCTTTTTATTTTCCTTAGGAGGGGGTATAAGTGCACGAGAAGCCTTTTCAGATAATTAGTGTTTAGGAAAAAAAAGGTGTAGAATGTGGAAAATAGATTAGCAGTTGTGGAAATGCAACTGCATTTTAAAGTATTGTTGTAGATTGGGGAGTTTCGCATGGATGACAAAAATACATAGTTATGAGGAAATTGGACAAGAAAGAAATAAAATCAAATAAATTGACTTCTATAGCCTATTTAAACAGGAATAACTTATTTTATTTTAGAAAATAATAAACATAACCTCTATGAATATCAACAAATGTGTGTGAACTGTTCATTGTTATGCCAAGGGCAATGGAAGAAAGAATTCACTAAGGGAAAAATATGTTCACTGCAAAAAAGTGGCTGCTTAATTAGTCAAATTTTTCAAGTCCTTTATCTGCTTCAAACTGCTTGATATTACAAGGAGGTCTTGACATGTGGGGGAGAGCAGGAAAAATTAGTAAAAACAGCATGAAAAGATTGGTCATTGGGAGAAAAGAGAATTACTAGCCAGGAGAAAAAAAAAAAATCTTAAAGTAGCAGGAATCCAGCCAGGTGACAGCCATGTAGAAGCAGTCGGCTGGAGACAGCCAAACCCTGGAGCCAATTAATTCCCCCCTCATGTTAGATACAAAGGCTTCTGCACTTGACCCTTCTGTGAGCTGACGGGAAAGAAGTAAGGGCACTAGGATGGAGGGTGGGCAGGTGTGTGCCGACAAACTGAACATTTTAGGAGCAAAGATAAAAGAATTGAGTTAAAGCAATAAAATAGGAACCACAAAATAAAGAGGCAAGGTAGACCAGGGCAGGGGTGAGACAAACCAAAGAAGAGAGAATGTGAGCTTGGGAAATGTGACAGAAAAAAAGAGGAGTGGCCTGAATAGATGAAAACTGGAAAATGCAAAGTGAGGTTATCCGAAAATGAAAATGTATCACGTGTGGCGTTTATTTTCCTGCAGCTGGTGTGCCAGTCTCTAAATATCTGATTACTAAATCATGGTGCCATTTCTAGGATTTCTTTTTTTTAAAAGAAAAAAAAAACCTTTGTCAACTTGATGTTTTTTTAAAGCTGTTTGCAAAAGCGCATTAGTCTTAATATAATTTTTTTGTAGAGACAGGAACAATTCTACGGAGCCCGTGTCCTGACGTTAAAAAACTAAAATATATATCGTTCCCACAGATTAATATCTTGTTCCCACAAATTAATATCTTGTTTGCACGAAATACTATTCCGTTCCCACAAGATAATATTCCTTTCCCTCAAAATACTATCTCTTTCCCTCGAAATAATTAATTTGTGCAAACGAAATAATTAATTCGTGCGAACGGAGTAATTATTCACGTCATATGTCATTCATAAACATGGATTTGCTCTCCGTCCAGCAGCAAAAGCCGCTTTCAACGGTAACTACCGTGTCTCTGTGACCCACATTCGTTCAAGAAAGGAAAAAGAAAAACAAGAATGATCAGTTTATTATTGTCTCAATGAATATAAGACAAATATCATACCTAGGCTTGCTGCTTTGCCATACGATTCACCGGACATAGCTCCTAGCTCCGCCGCAGAGCTCTTTTCCTTGTCATGCCGGTAGACAGACAGCCAGCTGATATTGTAGTTTAGGGTCAAATAGGAATAATAATATTCAGGACTTGTATTTTATTAAAATACTCTTTAGCAGTCGCTTTACATTCGAAGGCTAGTAGGCTACATGCTAACTTGCCAATCATTTATCCTGTTATTCACGTCATAGATTTACAGCAGATACCATCACATTTCTGTCTGTGTGTGTCTCATCACATTGCATTGTAGACACGGAGGATGTTTAGAGATCAGATTAATTTATTTTAAAAAGCACAAAAGCATTGGTAATCACGTTTTCATGTCTGGGTTCATTCACATCCTGGGAGGCTCTCCCTCCATTTTGCTGCAAAAGACGCTTTCTGGACCAATCACCGTGTCCCTGTAACTGTAGTGTAACAACAAGACCAATGCATCACGTCTTGTGTATGCGTGATGCATGATGGGATAATGCTGACATCCATGTTTGTGATGCAAGGAGCTAGGAGCTAAGCAAACTCCCTGAATGTTCCAGTCCCACTGGAACCAGGCGACATCATCTTTATATATATATATATATATATATATATATATATATATATATATATATATATATATATGAAAATATATATGGAACGCCCCTCTCACCCTCCGCGGGTAATTTCTCCTCCAAACTCGGGTCTTCTACCAGAGGCCTTGGAGCTTGAGGGTCCTGCACAGTATCTTAGTTGTTCCCAGCACTGCGCTTTTCTGGACTGAGAGGTCAGACGTCTTTCCAGATATCTGTTGCGGTCACTCCTCCAGCTTGGGGGTTCCTGCCCCGAGTGCTCCAATTACCACAGGCCCCACTGTTACCTTCACTCTCCAGGCTTTCTCCAGTTCTTCTCTGAGTCCCTGGTATTTCTCCAGTTTCACATGTTCCTTCTTCCTCATGTTCCTATAGCTTGGCACAGCAACATCCAACACAACGGCTGTCCTCTGTTCTTTATCCACCACTACAATGTGTGGTTGGTTCGCCATTACCATCCTATCAGTCTGGATCTGGAAGTCCCACAGGATCTTTGCCCTCTCATTCTCTACCACCTTCTGAGGTGTTTCCCATTTTGACCTTGGGGTTTCCAGTCCATATTCTGCACACATGTTCCTGTATATTATTCCAGCCACTTGAATGTGGCGCTCCATGTATGCTTTACCTGCCAGCATCTTACACCCTTTAGTTATGTGCTGGATTGTTTCAGGTGCCTCTTTGCACAGCCTACACCTTGGGTCTTGTCTGGTGTGGTAGATCTGAGCCTCTATGGCTCTAGTGCTCAGGGCTTGTTCCTGAGCTGCCAGGATGAATGCTTCAGTGCTGTCCTGTAGGCCAGCCCTTTCTAGCCATTGGTAGGACTTCTTGATATCAGCCACTTCAGTTATGGTCCGGTGGTACATCCCATGCAGAGGTTTGTCCTCCCATGAGGATCTGTCCTCCAGGACTGTATCATCTGCTCTCCATTGCCTGAGACATTCACTGAGCACACTGTCAGTTGGGGCCTTGAGCTTGATGTACTCATGCATCTTGGATGTTTCATCCTGGATAGTGGCTTCTACGCTCACTAGTCCTCGGCCTCCTTCCTTGGAATCCTCCATGCATGGTGAGGAGCTTTCGTGTTTTAACATCCTAGGTCTGTATCTCTTCCTTTGGCCATCTTATTATTCCTGCAGGGTATGTGATAACTGGCAGTGCTTGGTGTTTATTGCCCAGGTCTTATTTTTGCCAATGAGCTGGCTTCTCAGGACTTGCCTTACTCGTTGGAGGTATTTAGCTGTTGCAGCTTTCCTTGATGCCTGCTCCAGGTTGCCATTTGCCTGCGGAATTCCAAGGTACGTGTAACTGTCCTCGATGTCTGCTTTTGTTCCTTCTGGCAGTGAGACCCCTCCTGTGTGGACTACCTTGCCTCTCTTTGTCACCATCCGGCTGCATTTCTCGAGCCCGAATGATATCCCAATGTCAGTACTGTAGATCCTGGTGGTGTGGATCAGGGAGTCAATGTCACGCTCGCTCTTAGCATATAGCTTGATGTCATCCATGTAGAGGAGGTGACTGACGTTGGCCCCATTTCTGAGTCGGTATCCATAGCCAGTCTTGTTTATTATTTGGCTGAGGGGGTTCAGACCTATGTAGATCAACAGTGGGGAGAGAGCATCACCTTGATATATCCCACATTTGATGGACACTTGTGCAAGTGGCTTCCCATTGGCTTCAAGGGTGGTTTCCCACAGCTTTATTGAGTTTCCTATGAAGGCTCTTAGAGTCCTGTTGATGTTGTACAGCTCCAAGCATTCAGTGATCCATGTGTGTGGCATTGAGTCATAGGCTTTCTTGTAATCAATCCAGGCTGTGCACAGGTTGGTGTGTCATTACCTGCAGTCTTGAGCGACTGTTCTGTCAACCAGGAGTTGGTGTTTGGCTCCTCTGGAGTCTCCACCATTGCCCTTCTGTGTGTTGCTCATGTATTGATCCATGTTTCTATTTATCTTGGTTGCAATGATGCCTGACATGAGCTTCCATGTTGTGGACGGACAGGTTATTGGCCGGTAGTTGGATGGGACTGCACCCTTTGAGGGATCCTTCTGGATTAAGATCGTTCGCCCTTCCGTTAGCCATTCGGGGTGAGTCCCATCTCTTAGCAGCTGGTTCATTTGTGCTGCCAGGCGCTCATGGAGTGCGGTGAGTTTCTTTAGCCAGTAGGCCTGTATCATGTCAGGGCCCAGTGCTGTCCAGTTCTTCATACCTGAGACTCTTTCTTGGATGTCTGACACTGTGATGGGCATGACAGGATGCAGACATTTGAATGTTTCAATGACTTTCAGTGTTAACTTGTGCTAGCCTCAGACAGAAGCATAGCTTACAAGTCTGTGGACCTTACTAACCACTACACGCACAGTGTAGTTTTTCTGTCATTATCTCTCACTCTAATACCATTTTGCTTATTAACACAACTGTTGCTGTACATTTTCACAGTAACTTTCACAGTCTGGCTAACACACAATGGCTAGCAATGACAATTTCTATAAATTCAACCAAATCAGTTTTACGTGAGTTTGTTAAGAACACATTATTAGGCAAAAAAGTAAAATAAAAATAAAACGTGAATGACAAGTTCTTTGTACTTACTGCTATGCTCAATGTGAACAACGTGAGATGGGACCCCTAGAAAAAGGGTAGCATGCAATGTTTTGTTTTGAACCAGTATTTCGACATTCCTTTAACAGTGGCCACTCTCTTAATAAAAGTTAAGTAATGTGTCTTCAATCATTATTACTTGATTATCTCTAATATGGTTAACATGATTTTAATTCATATTGTTGAATTCATATAATACATATTTATTTTACATCCTTTGGAATGGGTTAAGTAATGAGCTCAAACAATGTTCAAATATCCAAATATTCAAGAAAATGTATAAAGAAACTCTGATATGAATATAAGATGACTTAAGGATCAACAGGTGTTTTAATTAGTCCAAATACATATGTGAACTTGATTGTGGTGAAATCATCAAAGCTCTTTTAATTAAAACCAATGAGTATTATATTTTCCAATGTGGAATAAGTATTACTGAAATGTTTTGAATTACAATTAAAAACTATTGATTTTCTTTACTTGTTCCACAATGATAGATAAGATAGATAGATAGATAGATAGATAGATAGATAGATAGATAGATAGATAGATAGATAGATAGATAGATAGATAGATAGATAGATAGATAGATAGATAGATAGATAGATAGATAGATAGATAGATAGATAGATAGATAGATAGATAGATAGATAGATAGATAGATAGATAGATAGATAGATCTAAACTTTATTAATCTCCCAAAGGAGAAATTTATGAATGTGTAGCAATATGTTTACAATGTGTAGCAATAATTAATGGTGTAACCCTTTTGCTATCCTAGGCACTTTAAGTTTGGGAGTTGGGTCATCTAGAGCCACTAGACAGTGCTGTGAACCTTTTTTCTTCAATGATTTGTGATCTTCAATGGTGTCCATGGATTACATGAAATCTTTCCACCTTTATCCACCTTTGTCATGGTAGGGAGAACACGTCAAATTAAGGGTGGGGTCATTTAAGATAGCACAAGGGTTAATGTGAAATGTTCTAATAATAATCAATGATTATAATACAACGGTTACAGATTTCAGTGTTTACTGAAATCATGAAGGAATGTTTTCTGAAGATAATCAATCATTAATAAGCACTTGATTTTGTAATTTGAAAAGAGTCTATCTGATCAGAGCCAGATTACAAAAACTATGTAAAACTATAAAATGAATTGACTCAGGAGGGGTGGGATTATATAAGGTTGCTTCTTATTTTCAAGCTAAAGATCAAGCTCTACTTAACTTTATTTATGGATCACTATATTTAATTAAGCAAATGTGATTTAAGTGTCATTTTTGGTTATTTTATTTTTTTATTTTATTTTCTGATAATCTACCATGAATAGGTTCCAAAGTTAACAGTTATTAGTGTTGTAGTGTTAGGATGGGTACACTGTTTTAAAATCTGCTGCTGGAATGACATCTGGTTGATTTGGTGTCATGGCAATAAGTTAACATGGACGGTTATTTGGAACTGCATACAGCCATCTAAGTCACTAAAAATAACTAGGCCTGTGCAAGACAGCTGGAAATTGACATTGACTGACGCTAAGACTTGAGCCCAGAAAATTCCAAACTAACTAAGTTTTTTGTGCAATATATAGCAACCAGTATGAGGTTGCAATATATTGATTGCAATGCAACATTATATATATATATATATATATATATATATATATATATATATATATATATATATATATATACCAACCGGCTGGGTAGCTCGGTTGGTAAGGTGCAGGACTGTCATGCCGAGAACCCGGATTCCCAGGGCGGAACGAACAATTAATGGTAATGGAAATGGATCAAATACCATAACAATGGAAATTGGGCAATTACCATAACAAAGACGGGCAATTACATCACCCAGTGAGGGTCCTTGGGCAAGACCCTTAACGTTAATTCCTACCTCACAATATGAGAGACAATGAACCACATGTCATGCCGGCTCAGACGTCCCCCTGCCAAACAAGGTCTGCGTCAGGTGCTGAGGGACCAGAGCACCCTGATGGAAAGTGGGCTACTGGACAAGACGGAAATTGACTAGATGTGAGAACAAGGTTCTGGTAGAATGCTACTACTCAAGTAATCCTACCCAGAGGGGTTACATGCAGAGAATGTGGAATGAATGGATGCTTCGAAACCCACAATCAAGGCTAACTGCCAAACAACTGGTAGCCCAGTGCTCTAACATCCACAAACGGCAACTCCTATCACAACTTGAGATTGAAGCGATACAATACAATGCCACGGGACAGCCAGAACAACAGGTCAGAGAGGAGGTTATACCACACTCCCACCCTGAGATTGGGTACACAGCCCCAACAACCACAATTACGCTGAGCAAGGCAGCAACTGACCTGAAAGACAAGATCATGTCTACAATGAACACTAGGCAACACCGACACCAACTACAATGGTTAAGTGACGGACCTGAAAGTCTACTGGAAACTGTGAATGAAGCATTGAGGGCAATTCCTACCACAACCATCACAGAAACCAATGAACTGGTTTACACTTCAGCAGCAGTGATCCTTGAGATGCTTGGCTACAAGAGCAACCATGGAAGAAAACAGTACCCACCATGGAAGCAACGGTTAGAGGCCAAAATCAAGGCAACTCGGAAGGATGTGAGTAAGCTGACAGAGGCTCAAAGAGGTACAATGAGAAAGCAAGTACCTAAGAGATACAGGCAGATGCCCATACCTGAAGCACTGGAAACTGCCAAACAAAGGCTCCTAGCCTTGAGCAGCCGCCTAAAGAGGTACACAAGAGACAATGAAGCCAGACGAATAAACAGGCTCTTCGCAACTCAACCTGCAAAAGTGTACGCTCAGTGGCAGGGTCAAAACAGCCGAGCAGACCCACCAAGGCTAGAAACTGAACAGTACTGGAAAAGTATATGGGAGTGTAACAAAGTGGCATTTGTTACTTGTGTGCCTCAACTTGCGTCCACTTGATTTTTACCTGTTTTTCTGCTCACTTGCTTCCTCACCAGGGCATATTTGGACAAATGTTTGTTAAGCTGCTTGGCAGCCATTTTGAATGTTCAGCTGAAACCATTTTGAAAAGGGTGTTTTGCTGTTAACCCCGCATCCCTTCGGTAATGGTTTGAACCAATTGGGGCAAGGCTATATAAGCAGAGGTGTTTGCTCAGTGTGTAGGAGGAGTTGTAATTGAAAACACGTTTGATTGTGAAGAATAAAACTGTTAACTCCAAACAAACCAAGACCCAGACTGGTTACTTCAGCACAGCCGCTTCTGCTATTCTGTCACAAGTGGTGTCAGAAGTGGGATATACCCACGCCTCTTTCGAGACAGCTCGCCTTGCGGAGATCTTCACTTCAGCCAGAAAAGGATCCAGAAGAATCTACCTAGGCCGGGAAACCCATGATGCCCATTCAAGTGAGTCCTTTGGGGGTGATCGGGGGTCTGGTCAATTACAGAATAGAAATGTTGATAGTAGATCTCCCTCTCAAACTGTAAAAAAACAACCTACTTTTAAAGTAGGTGTAGAGGAGCGGAGATGTTTTCATTGTAATGATTTAGGCCACACCCAGTATTTTTGCCCACTGCTAAAGACTAAACATTCCCTTCTGAGTTCTGTTCCAAGACCAGCAGGTGATCGGGCCTTCAGCACCGTTGGAATACAGGGCTGTACGGTACCTGTTCTGGTTAATGGTAAACATGGTGAAGCTTTGCTGGACTCAGGCTCTTTCCAATGTCTCGTACATGCCAGTATGATTCCACAGGAAATGTCCACGGTTGTGTCCACGGTCATGAACAGGTATATCCCACAGCTGATGTTTATTTGACTGTAGGGGGTCAAACTTATTTTACATCAGTTGCTGTAGTTTCAACATTATCATATTCTGTCATATTGGGTAATGATATACCCACACTTTATGACCTTATGCACCACTCAACCACTCAGATTTCAAGTGCGATGTTTGGAGAGTCACCCCAATCTGAGATAAGTAACCATGTTATGGAAGGGGTAAAAGCCTGTCATGTGGTCACAAGAGCACATAATGCAAAAATGCTGGAGGAACTACCTTTCTATGATGATGAGTGGGAACAAAGTACTGTTAAACTTAAGAAACCAAAAATGCAGAAAAGGAGGGACAAGTTAAATGGTTCACAGGGAAAATATGAATTAAAGCTACCTCAGCCTAATGTTTCTCTTGATTTTGAAGTTCCCAAAGACATAGGAGCTTTGCAAAGAGAAGACCTCACTTTGAAACCTTGGTTTGAAAAAGTAACTGAAATTGATGGGGTAAAAACAGGCCAAGTTACTTGTCTTGATGATGATGTTTATGTAATCAAAAAGGGTATTCTGTACCAGAAACGTGGGAAAAAGGATGCACTTGCCCTTCCCCTGCTGTTCAGAAAGAAAGTCATGGAGCTTGGGCATTCAATTCCCTGGGCAAGTCATATGGCGTTCCATAAAACCTTAAGTAGGATCACAAACCATTTTGTCTGGCCAGGACTGTACACTCAACTCTCTGATTTTTGCAGCTCTTGTGAAACATGCCAGATGACCTCACTGAAGGGGGTAGCTCGTGCTCGACTCCGCAATATGCCAATTATTGAGAACCCCTTTGAACGAATTCATTCATTCATTCATCTTCTTAACCGTTTATTCCCTTTTGGGGTCACGGGGTTGCCGGAGCCTATCCCGGCCACTTGGGCGTAGGCAAGGGATACCCTGGACTGGTCGCCAGTCTGTCGCAGGGTGGAATATCCTCAATCACACATCCATTCACACTCACACCCACACCTATGGACAATTTAGAGTTGCCAATCAACCTATGTAGCATGTTTTTGGACGGTGGGAGGAAGCCGGAGATCCCGGAGAAAACCCACGCATGCACGGGGAGAACATGCAAACTCCACACAGAAAGGTCCCCCATTGATGTTGTGGTTTTTTTTCCATGTCCCCCAGCCGGGTCTTGAACCGGGGGCCTTCTTGCTGTGAGGCAAGAGCGCTAACCACTGCGCCACCGTGCAGCCCCCTTTGAACGAATTGGCATGGATATTGTGGGCCCCTTAGAGAAAAGCTCCTCAGGTAACCGTTACATACTAGTTATCTGTGATTATGCCACCCGCTATCCAGAAGCTTTTCCACTCAGATCAATTAAAGCAAGAAATGTGGCGAACTGTCTCTTGCAGTTGTTTTCTAGGGTGGGAATTGTTAAAGAAGTCCTCACTGATTGTGGAACCAACTTTTTGTCTAAGCTGTTGAAGGATGTTTATAAGTTGCTAGGGGTTAGGGGAATCAAGACCACCCCATATCACCCCCAAACGGACGGGCTGGTGGAGAGATATAATCAGACTCTAAAGAGCATGCTCCGAAAGTTTGTTTCCAAAACAGGTGCTGACTGGGACCAGTGGCTGCCCTATCTTCTGTTTGCCTATCGTGAAGTTCCACAGGCATCCACAGGCTTTTCACCTTTTGAACTGCTCTACGGTCGCCAGATCAAAGGGCCCCTGGATCTCCTAAAGAACTACTGGGAGGACCCCAAGTCACAAGGAGAAAATGTTGTGGCGTATGTGGTGAAAATGAGAGAGCGACTGGAGGAAATGGCAACCTTGGTGCAGGAGAATATGAAAGCTGCACAGAAACACCAAAGGACCTGGTATGATAAAAAAGCTCGGGAGCGAACCTTCACTCCGGGCCAAAAGGTGTTGCTGTTGCTCCCAACCAGTGAGAACAAGCTTCTGACCAAATGGCATGGACCTTATGAGATCACCAGAAAGGTGGGTGATGTGACCTATGAACTGTTCATGCCTGAAAGACAAAAGAAACATCAGCTTTTTCATGTCAATCTTTTGAAAGTATTTCTCAGCAACCAGGAGACGGTTTCCCAGCAGTTCTTTGTTCGGTCAGTGACAGATGAGGAGGAGACGGAGAAGTTCTTTCCCACGAGCACTCCAACTGCTGCTTCAGTCAACCTCTCTCATCTGTCTTTTCAAAAACAAGAAACAATCATGTCGCTCTTAGATCCACAGCTGTTTCAGGAAACTCCGGGCTTCACATCACTGGTCCAGCATAAGATCCAACTGAAGGAGGAGGCCCCTGTGAGACAACGGAGTTATCGCATCCCTGAGCGATTGGTGCCAGTGTTGCAACAAGAAATTGAGTTGATGCTCTCAATGGGTATTATTGAAGCCTCCAGCAGTGAATGGTGTAGCCCTATTGTGCTTGTACCAAAGAAAGATGGCTCACTAAGATTCTGTATTGACTTCAGATACCTGAATGCCATTTCCAGCTTTGACCCGTATCCAATGCCAAGAGTGGACGAACTTTTGGAAAGAGTGGGCTCAGCAAAATACATCACCACACTCGACCTGAGCAAAGGATACTGGCAAGTGGCTTTGGCTCCAGAGGCCAAGGAGTTAACTGCATTCAGGACACCATTTGGTATGTACCAATTTAGGGTGATGCCCTTCGGCCTTCAAGGGGCACCAGCAACCTTTCAGCGGCTCATGGACTATGTTTTGAGAGATGTGAATGAGTTTGCTGCTGCATATCTCGATGATGTTGTGGTGTTTAGCCGATCCTGGTCTGATCATGTCTCCCACCTTAAGGATGTTTTGCAGTGCATCCGAACTGCTGGATTAACCATCAACCCGAAAAAGTGCGCTTTGGCTCATTGGGAAGTGGAGTATCTGGGATTCGTCATTGGGTTTGGACAAATAAAGCCTCAGGTGGATAAGATGGAAGCCATTCGTTCCTTCCCAATTCCCACCACAAAGAGGAAAGTGAGAAGCTTCATTGGGTTGGCGGGATGGTATCGGAAGTTTATCCCCCGTTTTTCGGGGAGGTCAGTGGTGTTGCAAAATCTAATTAAGAAATCGGCCCCAACACCGCCTTCTGCGACCTCAAGGAAGCAATTTGCACACAGCCGATCCTTCATACACCAGACTTCTGCAAGCCATTCATTTTACAGACTGATGCCTCAGGAGTCAGTCTTGGAGCGGTTCTTCTTCAAGAGGTCGATGAGGACAGAAGACCTGTGGCGTTCCTGAGTCGTAAGTTGCTGGACAGAGAACTAAAATATTCCACTGTGGAGAAGGAATGTCTAGCCATGAAGTGGGCCATTGAGTCTTTCCGATATTATCTGCTTGGGCGCCACTTCATCCTGGAGACAGATCATCGTCCCCTGCAATGGCTGAACCGCATGAGAAATGCCAACACACGCCTTGCTGGGTGGTACCTTTCATTGCAACCTTATAATTCTACAGTGCATTATCGATCTGGCCGTTGTAATGTTGTTGCAGATTGTTTGTCGAGGAAAATGGAGATTTGAACTGCTGTGTCTAGTTCAGGGGGGGGAGGAGTGTAACAAAGTGGCATTTGTTACTTGTGTGCGTCAACTTGTGTCCACTTGATTTTTACCTGTTTTTCTGCTCACTTGCTTCCTCACCAGGGCATATTTGGACAAATGTTTGTTAAGCTGCTTGGCAGCCATTTTGAATGTTCAGCTGAAACTATTTTGAAAGGGGTGTTTTGCTGTTAACCCCGCATCCCTTCGGTAATGGTTTGAACCAATTGGGGCAAGGCTATATAAGTAGAGGTGTTTGCTCAGTGTGGATGAGGAGTTGTAATTGAAAACACATTGGATTGTGAAGAATAAAACTGTTAACTCCAAACAAACCAAGACCCAGACTGGTCACTTCAGCACAGCCGCTTCTGCTATTTTGTCACAAGTTGTGTCAGAAGTGGGATATACCTGTTCATGACCATGGACACAACTTATTGTGGCCTACTTGCCGTTTTGTTTTTCCTGTGGAATCATACTGGCATGTACAAGAATAAAACTGTTAACTCCAAACAAACCAAGACCCAGACTGGTCACTTCAGCACAGCCGCTTCTGCTATTCTGTCACAAGTGGTGTCAGAAGTAGGATTTAAATCTGTGCTGAGTGACTAACATGATGACCAGAGGTGCAAAAAAACCAGACCAGGAGAGTGAGCCTGATGATGGAGTGGGACCATCGGATGACCGAGGAGCCATGGCAGCAATAAGCCCAGCAGACAGAATGGAAGAGCTGGCAGAGCTGGTGAAAACCTTGGTCCAGTCTCAAGCAGCCAGAGACAAGAAGCTGGAAAAGGAATTCTCCCTCCAGGAACAAAGATGGAGAGGCATGCATGACCAATTCCAGCAGATCCAGCAACAGGTGACTGCAATGCAGGAAGATCATGGCAGCAGAGCGTCTGTGGAAGGTGACGACCATGATGAAGGAGCCAGTATGGACCCAGGTGGCCAGAATTTTAGGCATCTGAAAGAGCCTAAACTTCACCCATTAACATCGGATGATGATATTGAACACTTTCTCACCACATTTGAAAGAATGGCTCAAGTATGTCGGTGGTCCAGAGAAGAGTGGGCGGTTCGTTTGGTGCCCCTTTTGACAGGAAAGGCCCGTGCTGCTTATGTGCTTATGGACATTTCAGATGCAGAAGACTATGACAAGGTGAAAGATGCAATCTAGCCAAATATGAGATCACAGCTGACACCTATCGACGCCGGTTCAGATCCCTGAAGATTGATCCAGGAGAGACACCACGTGAGCTTTATGTTCGGCTGAAGGACTTGTTTGGAAGATGAGACAGAAAGAGAAAGAAACAGAAAGAGACAGCACATAACAGTAATGCCCAGTGGCTGGTCTCCCTGAGAAAAGAACATAGCAACCTCCCTGAACAGAATCCAGTAACCATCACAGTGGCAGACATCCACGAAAGAGTCTCAGGTATGAAGAACTGGACAGCATCGGGCCCTGACATGATACATGCCTACTGGCTAAAGAAGCTTACCGCACTCCATGAGCGCCTGGCAGCACAAATGAACCAGCTGCTAAGAGATGGGACTCACCCCGAATGGCTAACGGAAGGGCGAACGATCCTGATCCAGAAGGATCCCTCAAAGGGTGCAGTCCCATCCAACTACCGGCCAATAACCTGTCTGTCCACAACATGGAAGCTCATGTCAGGCATCATTGCAACCAAGATAAATAGAAACATGGATCAATACATGAGCAACACACAGAAGGGCAATGGTGGAGACTCCAGAGGAGCCAAACACCAACTCCTGGTTGACAGAACAGTCGCTCAAGACTGCAGGTCATGACACACCAACCTGTGCACAGCCTGGATTGATTACAAGAAAGCCTATGACTCAATGCCACACACATGGATCACTGAATGCTTGGAGCTGTACAACATCAACAGGACTCTAAGAGCCTTCATAGGAAACTCAATAAAGCTGTGGGAAACCACCCTTGAAGCCAATGGGAAGCCACTTGCACAAGTGTCCATCAAATGTGGGATATACCAAGGTGATGCTCTCTCCCCACTGTTGATCTACATAGGTCTGAACCCCCTTAGTCAAATAATCACCAAGACTGGCTATGGATACCGACTCAGAAATGGGGCCAACATAAGTCACCTCCTCTACATGGATGACATCAAGCTATATGCTAAGAGCGAGGGTGACATTGACTCCCTGATCTATACCACCAGGATCTACAGTACTGACATTGGGATGTCATTCGGGCTCCAGAAATGCAGCCGGATGGTAACAAAGAGAGGCAAGGTAGTCCACACAGGAGGGGTCTCACTTCCAGAAGGAACAATAGCAGACATTGAGGACAGTTACAAGTACCTTGGAATTCCACAGGCAAATGGCAACCTGGAGCAGGCAACAAGGAAAGCTGCAACAGCTAAATACCTCCAATGACTAAGGCAAGTCCTGAGAAGCCAGCTCAATGGCAAAAATAAGACCTGGGCAATAAACAGCTACGCACTGCCAGTTATCAGATACCCTGCAGGAATAATAAGATGGCCAAAGGAAGAGATACAGACCACGGATGTTAAAACACGAAAGCTCCTCACCATGCATGGAGGGTTCCATCCCAAATCCAGCACCCTGAGACTGTATGCTAGCCGCAAGGAAGGAGGCCGAGGACTAGTGAGCGTAGAAGCCACTATCCAGGATGAAACATCCAAGATGCATGAGTACATCAAGCTCAAGGCCCCAACTGATAGTGTGCACAGTGAATGTCTCAGGCAATGGAGAGCAGAGGATACAGTGCTTGAGGACAGATCCTCATGGGAGGACAAACCCCTGCATGGGATGTATCACCGGACCATAACTGAAGTGGCTGATATCAAGAAGTGCTACCAATGGCTAGAAAGGGCTGGCCTATAGGACAGCACCGAAGCGCTCATCCTGGCAGCCCAGGAACAAGCCCTGAGCACCAGAGCCATAGAGGCTCAGATCTACCACACCAGACAAGACCCAAGGTGTAGGCTGTGCAAAGAGGCACCTGAAACAATCCAGCACATAACTGCAGGGTGTAAGATGCTGGCAGGGAAAGCATACATGGAGCGCCACAATCAAGTGGCTGGAATAATATACAGGAACATGTGTGCAGAATATGAACTGGAAACCCCAAGGTCAAAATGGGAAACACCTCCGAAGGTGGTAGAGAATGAGAGGGCAAAGATCCTGTGGGACTTCCAGATCCAGACTGATAGGATGGTAATGGCGAACCAACCAGACATTGTAGTGGTGGATAAAGAACAGAGGAAAGCCGTTGTGGTGGATGTGGCAGTGCCAAGCGATGGGAACATCAGGAAGTATGAACATGAGAAACTGGAGAAATACCAGGGACTCAGAACTGGAGAAAGCATGGAAAGTGAAGGTGACAGTGGTGCCTGTGGTAATTGGAGCACTCGGGGCAGTAACCCCCAAGCTGGAGGAGTGGCTACAACAGATACCTGGAAAGACCTCAGACCTCTCAGTCCAGAAAAGCGCAGTGCTAGGAACAGCTAAGATACTGCGCAGGACCCTCAAGCTCCCAGGCCTCTGGTAGAGGACCCGAGCTTGGAGGAGAAACCACCCGCGGAGGGTGAGAGGGGCGTTTTTTTTTTTTTTTTATATATACATTGCAATCAGTTCTGAGTTATAGCCTGACAGCCCCTTTTACTATTACAAAAATTTCCTCCTTTATTAAGTTTCCAGCTTCTCCATTGCATGATAGTTCTTCATCTTCCATGCATTTCAAATTGTTTCTAATGTAGAACAGTTTCCAGTTGGAGGTTTCTCAGCATGGCGTTTTCCATTGTCTAGTTATTGAAAAGCAGGTAGTTCATTCCCAAGCTTTGGCAATGTATGCTTGGGCAATTCATTTGACCCAACATTGCCCCAGTACATCAACACACCATATTGTTGGTGTTTGACAAATAAGTATATAGATACAAAGAGAGTGTAAAGTTTGAACGTAGTCTGCAAAGCTTTTTCAGAGTTTCAAATATATGGTAAACAAATGCAGTGCATTTGATTTTTTGCCCTTCAATCACTGCATTGATTTTCCACTTTGTTAGGGAGGTCATCAAAGGCACCGTGATTGCCACTGTGATGTCCATTTCAAATTGCCATCAGTACAAACATTTATTGTAATAAGGGGGAATTATTGAACTGTTTTACGTAGGTACATGGATTTTCAGCCGGTTTGCTCTCTATCCTCCTGCTGTACTGCTGATAGAAATGGAATGTTACTGAGTCAATGACTGTAAAAATCCTTATTGGCCTATTCATAATTGGTCTTGCTAAAACCTATTAAACCCCCAGTCTACATTTATGAAGAAAAAACTTTAGAAACATTTTTCATAACTTCTTTTGATGAATTGAACATTTTTACACTGGACTCCATTGTCCTGAGTGTTTTACCTTTTTGTTTTTCTTTCCACATTCTCAGCCTTATGTTCCCATCACTGTGGGCCTCTGTTTCCATCAGTTCTTAGTTCTAACACTTCATCACTGAGTGTAACACCATTATACTTCTGTTTTCTGGAAATTTCTAGCTTGAAAAATGATACAAGGGACACTCTATTAGTAGACTCCTGTCAGAAAGGAGCTCAAAGTAGCCAAAATTTAACCCCCCAGACCCATTAGACACACACACTTAAACACATAAAACATCAATTCTCACTTTGAGTGATTTGCAGATGGAAAACCCTTTTTATGGAAACCCTTTCCCGCAACATCCTTGGATTATTTAGCATACATATTCTATGTATTCCTTTGCTAAAGAGCATGACACACAGCCACTACATACATTTTGCACATATTGCGTGGATGAAACTTGGTCTTATGTGAATATACGTGGGAAAAGTGAGAAAACACAAAACTGTTTTTTTTGGCAGAAAACAAAACCCAGTCAATTCACCAGAAAACTCAATTGCTGATAGAAAGCGTGCACATAAATTTAGCCAATCAGTGAAAAGGGCGATTATTTTATTGGACTTGCAGAATCAATTGGCTGAGTGACACTTGATCTTACTGACAATGATGAATGTTGGGACCTATGACCCATGACTTCTGGTTCATCCTAATTAAATAAAGTCCCACTCCCCGAATCCATCTGAGTGGTCAATTTTGAGTGGTTGAGAGGCTGTCCTGATATAACAAACAGAGAGCAGAGAATATGAAATGTTCAACATGTACTGTTAATAGTGAGTAGATAATTATAAATAGATCTGAATTTACATCTGTTTTAAATTTAATACTAAATTTGGATGTCATAGCCAAACTCTTGAATTTATTTAAATTTTGATCAAAAGATTTAATTTTAAAACTGAATTTTTCTGTCCACAAAAGCTGTTTTTAAATCCTAAATTAAACCTAACAAAAGTTAACATTTAATTAACAAAATAGGAATTTTTATATCAAAAACTGATCGTAGTTTCTTTGTTAAAAAATGCTCAAAAATTTTATTTTCTAGAGAAACAATATACTGGATTATCTAAATGAGACATGTAAAATGGGAATGCCTGTAAAGTGATTAACTTTGAAGGCAATAACAAAAGGAGATCAATATGAGTTCATGAATCGCAAAGCGTCAATATTTAAATAAAGAAAATAAAGAAAATCTTTGGAATTTGGTTACATGTACTTCAAATGGACAATCAATATTTTTTGAATTGGAATTGTAAAATATATCCCTGTAAACTACACTGACACAAATTAAAAAAATTAAAAAAACATAATGCACATATGTATATAAAACTCCTTGGCTATGTGGTAGAATGTCTGCCCTGAGACTGGAAGTTTAAGTCTATGGTTGAGTCATTCCAAAGACTCTAAAAGTGGGTCCCAATGTCTCCCTGCTCTACACGCTGCATTACATGGTTGGATTGGGAGGTTAAACCACCAAATGGTTCCTGAGGGTGGATCTGTCTACAACTCACAGCTCTCCCAGGGGATGGGTCAAATATGGAGAACTAATTTCCCACATCCAGGTGTGTGACAACCAATGGGACTTTAACAGTCAACAAATCTAATTTAGCTTCAGACAACTGATGTTTATTCTGACAAGATAGAAAAGTCAAGCTCCAAAGTCAAATTCTGTTAATAGACATAGACATGGCCTAATATTAAAGAGCATGTCAGAACGCATAGCCCATGAGAAGAACCCCAATGGATGTTAAGAGGGTTGAAAAATGAACAATTAGACGCTTATAAAAAAGGAAAGAGGTTGTGAAAACAACTGAGTTTGTCCATTTGACCGTAGAAACTTAAGCAACAGTAAAGGTTAATTAAATTAGGTTATTTGATAGGTCGTTGTTAGCCTTTTTTTGCTTTAGGATTCTTGTTGACAAGTTGTAGTCAGAAAGTTCTCCTTAAGGCTTATTGGAAGAGTTGGTACAGGCTGGTATTTGTTTTAGTTTTATTTATTTGTCAAACCCAAGGTTTACTGCTGTATTACACCATGTTGTCATGCGCAATTTGGTAATGTAATCAGACAGTACTCATTCACAAGCATTTTCAAACGCAAAAGTCTCATAGAGTTGTTAAATCAGTTTTAACTATGTAAAAAAAAAAAAAAAAAAGGTAGAATAGCTTCATGCTTTTTGTGCGATGTTCTGCTGACGATCCGCAAGTTTGCTTAGAGGCTTTACTTGTTGCACAGATGGTCTCAAAATTAACTTGCCAACGTTTGCCAGAAGACGTATTGACTTTAGATTCTGTTGCTGGAAACTAAAACGGAACTCACACCTCTTTTTGTTTTCCATTGTGCTGCAATGGTGAAATAAGGACTATGAGCTCAAACACAACCTTTTTTTTTGTCATGGAAGGAATGCACCATGAATATGAGTGTCAAGAAAAAATGTAGAAAATAAGCAAAATTCTGAACATGTACAGTATAAATATACACTATGTTTTCCATATAGATTAATACACATAAAGGCTGACAGGAAAACAATAATATTTGAGAAAGTGTTGAATTCTAAATTAATATTTCAACAGATCTACTGAATTCATTGTCACAACAACCTATAGATGGAAATGAATGAAGTGTCCCACCACAGCTGAGAGGATTTGGATATTTTCGTTGTCTTCTGTGTTGTTTATTCTGCTCTACGAGTAGGCTTGTAACACCAGAAAACACAGGGGAACCACTATTTCACAGCAGATTATAAATATGCATTGTAATCAATATGTACTGCACTGTGGAGAAAGGAACTGAGAAAAACACACATCGAGAAGACAAGCCCTGGAATGTTCATCTTCATTTATTACAGCCATTTATTTTCTTTTTCCTCCTTCCCTCTGTTGCACTTGTGTGCACACGCTTGTGTGTTTATACATGGGCAAAGGCTCAGGCTTGGACACACAGAACAAGAGAGAGTAAAGGAGTATGTCCAGTTCAGCAAATTATCCATTATTTTCTCTCTGACAATCCCTGTGGGGTTGTGCAGTGTGTAACTGCAAGTGCACTCTTCATGTGATTAGCAGGGCTGTATATTTGTCATACCAAATCCACAAGGGAGTCCAGACAGAAGACTTTAATCATTTATTGACTTTCATATGGCATGTCTTGGTAATCTCCATTATTTAGAGTTTTGATTTTTAAACAAAGAGAAAATTAAACTATAGTTATGTGGTTTTGAAATTCCACACAATCTGCAACTGCAGTTTGTTCAGTTCACAAGCAGTGAGTATAAAAAACAAAAGGTACAGTCGTATGACACATTGGTTTGTGTTCCAATGATTTAAAACCAGCTCCCTTGCTCAGGGAAAATTGCAGTCTTGGCCAGAAATAACATCACTGACTTATATATTTTGCAAAAAACCAGGACAAAGGACCCAGGACGGAAACATGCCCAGCGATGCCATTTTTCCTAAAAGAATTCCATTTACATATCACATCGTTCAAAAGACAATGGCCTGTTTGTGCACAGTTTTATAGAAACACCATTAAAAAAGATTTTATAAAAACACCTTTCAAAAAGATTCACCCAACTTGTGCTGTGCAGTTGGACTCTTACAATGGAGTAAATGGATAGTTGCTCATTTGGTTACCATGTACAGTAATAATTACTTGTCACACTCACCTCGATGCATTAACTTTATTTGGATATCCATCAATCTAAATAAGTCAAATACTTGCAATAGAAACAGTTAAAGGAACTTACATATCAGTGGTTTTTTGGCTGTCTTTTTTTTTGCCTTTCAATATAAAATAACCACTATTATATTTTTATACCAGTACTTTGATACATCAGTACCTTAATATTTTCGACTCTATACCGTTTTAAATATTGCTATCCCACTGTGCTATCACAAAACGTCTAAAGTTTACTCTGCCCTCAGAAATGCATGTTCAAGAAACCACTTCCAATAAAAGTCTATTTATGGTTGATTTGCATTTCAACGTGCATTTCAAGCCTTCTGTTAATAACTCTCGCGTTAACATGTAACTGCGCACATTTTCATGACCATTTTTGGGATCAACGAACAAAATACATGGCCATTGCACATGTGTCACAACTTAAACTAGCTGTGCTTTGACCAATCAGGGACTCAGATTTGCTAGTGATGCATAAATGGCATCCCGTTCAATTCGTGGAAGTGCCGATCGTTGGAAAATTGATCATATAGGAGAAAATAATAATTGCAGTTTGTTCCCAGATGGAGTTATATGACACCAAGTCTTTCATATATCAGAGCAGACAAGGTCTGTGAAAGGAAAAACCTGGAGAAAGAAAAATAATAAAAAGAAGAAGTCCTTCCCTGTTTGTTTAGTGTAAACACGCATTCAAGAACCTGCATTTAGCCCATCCTTGAAGAACCTGCAGTTGACACGTTCTTGAACATTCGTCAAATGCCCGATGTTTCAACTCTTCAGAGTTTTAAGCTATAAATGTATGTACAAATGTATTTACAAAAGCTTTATGCGTTTTTGTCACATGAACATGGCAGTCAATCAGATGTCAGAGATAAAGGCTTACTGTGCAGCCTCAGTCAACCTTGCTTGGTGGATCTTTTTTACCTATATATAAAGATGATGCTACCTGCTCAATCTGTTGTAAAAAAATAGTGGCATATTTGTGCAAGACTAGGAACCTGTATAGAAATTTAAAAACAACACACTCTGATAATCTTTAAGAGGTGGAACATCCTTATGTGAACATCCAGTCAGTCTCAAAGTCCTATGCACCACCGTCAAAAGACACTGCGGGAGAGTTCCATGAAAGGCAAAGAACCATTGATAGTAACTGAACAGGAAGTGGACTTACCGTCTCTAAATGTGCAAATGAGCTACGTGCAATCATCTCGACTAATATGACATAAATAGACGTTTTTTGTAGTGATGGGCGATACCACACTTTTGAGATTCAATATGATACAGATTACTTTTTTCATAAAATAATCAATACTAATTACTAGTAATGTTTTTTTTGGGGGGGGGGTGTTTTTCTCAAGCATATTATTGTCATGGTGCCTCTGCCAGCTACTCTCCCCCTCCCTCGCCTGCTCTGTTTTTGGACGCGATCAGCTGCCACCACTTACCTCATCATCGCCGTTGCCCTCTTAAGGAGCATCTGGATCTTCATTCAACGCCAGTTCGTTGTTCCTCCCACGGTGCATAGTCTGGCCCGCTCATGCTCCTTGTTTGTTGTCAAGCTTCATGTTATTCATTGCTCCTCTCGTCTCTGTCTCAGGAAGAATCATCTCTGGAACTCACCTGGTCGCAGTCCTCTGGTTTCACGCTGTCTCGCCTCCGGAATCCTGCTGTCGCCCTCCTCCAGTCAGCCGCCGTGCCTCCTCTGGAAGAAAGCCATTACTCACCTTTCTATGTAAAATCTACTAAACTTACCTCGTTGTCCGAGTCTCCTTCTGGGTTCCAGCATTTGGGTCACTCTGAACTCTAGTCAGATCATGACAATTATTAGTCATCCTAAAAAGCAAATACCACTAAATACAGGCCAGATAACAGCTTTATTGTGCAAGGTTCAAAATACAAAACTTTAAAAATGAAAAAGATTCCAAAAAAAGAGCAAAAAAGTGCAATTATAGCTTCAGATAGGTGTTTACACATACATTAACATATTCAGGTTTGAGAAGCTTGTGCTTCTAGCTAACTATTTATCCAAAGCAAGGGGTCCTCATTCTTTGGGATCACTTTTTTTTACATGTATCTGCACATTTCAATGTATGCATCTGTCTTTACTGTACGATTGCTCTGAAAAGCCAAAATCCAGACTCCCGCCTCAATCCTCCATGGGAAACTAAATAGGGTAACAAGCGCTCTTCCGGTCATGCGACTGCTGGAACAGACAAATACGCTTCAAGCAGGGGGGTAATTTCAACACAAAACACTGGAGTAACTCGCCTGTTGACCAACAATACTCAGAAATGAAGCAGGTACTTTTATTTTCTATTTTATTAATTAGTACTGAACTCTTTAGTAACATGCTCAATACCAAAATTAGTGATGTGTGGTAATCAATACCTCGATACTTTGGTATCGTTACTCCCAGTACTAGTTTGCTGTGTCTTGTTTGCATGAGAATGGTAAATGGCAAATATTTTATATAGCACTTTACTACCTTCCTAGAAGGTCTAAAGCGCTTGACAGACACAGTCCCATTCATCCATGCACACACACATTCATTGATGGCCCTGATGCCCAACTCTGGTGCTAACCCAACCACCAGAGGCAAGGAGAAAACTTTAAAAGATTTGATTCTATAATGCAATCAGTTAGAAGTAAAAGTGATGGTATATTTAAGGCTACAAATGACATTTGAAATGAACAGAATAGAACAAAAATATCCAAATAGACTATGTGACTTTTTTATGTTCTGGTATCATAAATTGATGTTATCGGACTGAAAGGAAAAATGTTGTTGTTGCTCATTTCTCTTGGAGTTTGTAGTTTTGATGCGGTCTGGAAAACAGTGTGTTCTATGCTGTTGTATAGACAAGCGCAAACTTTAATTCTACCTAGAATGCACAGGGGTGCTGGTAAACACCTGCACTTCTCATGAAGGAAATTCCTGTTCTGAAACATAAATGACTTCCTCCTGTTTAAACATCTTGTTCTCGGATTTCTCTGCCTTTTCATTCCCCTCTGTCTAAAAACAGTAAAAGGTGTTGGATTAATGTGGGTTCTGTTTATAAAGATTCCAATAGAAACACAATATGCCAATAAGTTTCGCCTTCAGACCACCTGAGGACACTATATATGGTGCACATTTAAGGCAAACAAACTCGCAAAAAATAAAACTGCAATAAAACAACCAAGAACACGGACAAACAACAGTAAAAGAAGATTACAATTTTATGAACAAGCAATTTTGAACAGATGGGTTTTGAGTTTTGATTAGGAAAAAGGACAGGCTGCGTTGCGAATGCTAGGAGAAAAAGAGAGTTACAGAGGAGTTAGGGAGCAGAATGACTGAAGGCTCTGCTCCCCATGCAGTCAGGTGAATGGAAGAGAAGGATCTGGGAGGAGCAGAAAGGTAATAAGGGGAGAGCAAGTGAATATCTCTAAAAGCAAAAAAGAAAATTATTTTGAAATAGATTCTAAAAGTAAAGAGCAAATGCAAGTATTTGAAAATGGGACAGATGTGATGAGAAACTGGAGTTCTAGTGAAAGGTAGGGATCAGAATTCTGCACGTTAAGGTTTATGGAGTAGTTTTTCAGAAGGACACAAAAGGATGGAGTTACAGTAGTCAGATGGGGAGGTAAGACGGCTGTGGACACGTATTGAAGCTAAGTGCAGGGGAATTAAAGAGGGGTGGAGGTAATTTACATGACCAAAATGGAGGTAACGGTGCCATGATGTGGGGATAGATCAGAAGAATGTTATTGTAAATGACATTAAGGTTTTCAATCTCAGGACATGGGCAGGTAGAGGAGGAGTGGATGTAGATAAAAACACATTTTTGTTTTAGTAAGTGCAGATTTGGGGCCAACAAGAAGTGGTCCGGTTCTATTTTCCACTATATTAAGTAAATTTGAGATAAATCAGAGAAAAGGAGGTAAAGTGTTTGCTAGAGAGACAAGGCTAAGTGTCATTGGCAAAACAGTGGAATACATAATAAAAAGAAGAGATTAGAAAACAGAGCTTTTACAGACACAGGGGAAAGGCTAAAGCTGTGTTCATACTGACCATTATACATGTGTCAGGGGCAACTCTCATTGTTAGGTCAAAGTACAGACACAATCAGAGGTAGCAGCGCGTTTTGGCTGTCGGGGCACAATCCGGGCGTCAAGGCGCATTGAGATTTCAATAATTGAAACTTTGGCAAAGAAGACGTGTTGCATCAACCAATCAGAAAATCAAGTTAGACCCGTGATGTGATTTCTTAATATAATTCTTTTTCTGATTGAGATAATAATAAAAAAGTCCACTAATTGCTGTTGACCCCACCTTTGGCAAAGCTGATTGGCTGCCACTCTCCACCAATTGCCAAGCCAGGAGGGAAACTCAAAAGCTCCCAGAAACCCCTGCTCCTGTGGCAGCTGATTTCCTGGGAGGAATTTCTGTTTCAGCCTGCCTCTGCTGTCTGCCTAGCAAAAGCCTGTGTTTACACTCTCCTTAGTTTTATTCTAACTTTGTCCCTTTGTTAAATTTAATCTTATGATCTTTTAAAAAATTTTGAGTAGTTGTTGTGTTTTATGGGATTTAATTTTTGGTAACAGTTTTCATGCTACCTAGACTCTAAGGCACACTTCATTTGTTGGTATCCTTGGTTTTTGTGTTGTGACTCCTGCCACCAGCCACCAGCCACCCCATAATGAACGGCTGTGGCCAACTTACGCCCCTGGTTTCTTTTTCATGCTTTATGATACCTTTTTTTCTCTCCCTTCTTTTATAAAAAGTGACATGACGCTTATTTGTTTCCAACTTGGACTAATGCAGGACAGCAATTCTGCACCTGGCTGGGTGGGTGGGTGGGGTTGCGTGGGTCCCGTGGCTGGGGACGCTCCTGGTCAGGGGGTTTCCCACTCTGGCTGGGGAGGATCTGGTTCCCTTTATGATCAAATGTTTCACTTTGGCAGTGTGCATATAGCTCCACCCCCACATGCACACTACCACACTGCTCCCTGTTTGCTTTATCCCTCCTCCTAACCCAAAGTGTATCGATGGGCCGATATCTTCCGCTTATCTTAGTGTCAGAATTTCACGTTTGGATGTAATATTTGCCTTTCTGCAGATTTAGCATAAATTTTTCACAGCTTAAAATCATAATGTATTTAAATTTATCAACTCGGCACATGTAACCCCTCACTTTCTCCCCCTCCCTCTTTTTTTATTTTTCTTCTACCCCCCCCCCCCCCCCACACACACACACACACTTTCCCCCTCTCCCTCCCCTTTAATAAAAAATAATATGTCTATATACTTAAAACACAAAATGTAACAAATAAATAAAAAATAATAAATGTACACCCTGGCTATGAAGATTCATAACCCCTTTTTGTGATAGTAAAACCCGTTCAACACAAAAGGCCTTCAGTGCTCATCTGTTTGCTCAGTTGTTGGATAGAACAAGTTAATGAGAAAAAAAAAGGACTAATGCTGGACAGCAAGTCGTCAAACTAGGTTACAGAAAGACAAGCAGCGGTCATTCCGAAGCAGCTCCTGCAGTAGATCGCGAAGTTCTGGGAGAGATTCTGAATGGAGACGTGTTAGCTTTGTTTTGTAGAGCTCTTCAACATAAATAAACCTGATCTTTTAACATTTTAGTTGTCTTCCATGCATTGTAAATGAGATATACAGTCAATACTTTCATGTAGATATGGGGCTTAAAACTTTTGACGGTTGCTCCTCCCACTGGAGCGTCAGGTTTATGAACACCATTTTTTGGACAAGCGTTGAGCAGCAAATTTGACACGCGAATCGGGTTTGGTGTGAACACAAGAGGAAACCAGAAGGATTTGGGGTAAATAAAGTAGGAAGAGTCAGAGAGATAGGAGTAACACTATTGTAACGGGAGCGCGATTTACCAGTGGAAGAGAGGCAATGTAGAAGAATGACTAATATCATGGAAAATGAACCGTAACAGAATATACAGCAATGTCAAAGACAATTGTGATTTTAATAACATTAGTTCCTGCGATGTAGTGGGTAAGAAAGCTGTTCGTGGAAGTTTTAAGAGTCCAAGCATCTACTCTCCTCCCCTGCCACATTAGAGACTGTGTTAACAGTCTTCATATTCTAACTGGTCACTATAATATTATTTTTTTCACCACTGGTAATGGATAAACGCCACAATTTCTCAGAAAGTCTTCTGCGCTAAACTTTTGCGCATATTGGTAAATGAAATAAAGGGAATGATGCAAAACAACAAAATAATTGTCTTTCTACTTACTACCTGCAAAAATATTCAAGAAACACAATGATTACTCTGTGGTGCTCTTAGTTTCATTTCCCATTAGTTGTTTTTATTTTTAATTTTTTCAATTTTTTGAGGATGTCCTTGAAAAACCTGCATGTTTTGCTTAAATGAAATCAAGTGTCACAAAAACAACTTTTCTTTTTTTTCCACTCAATTCACAAAGTTTTCATAGAGTGCTAAAGGGTTTCTGTTTGAACTTTACTGGTATTTTTTGGTGGACTTGGGCATTTTGTAAATAGGATTCAGTTTGAAATGTCACAGCAGCAGACTGTCACAAAAGGAAAAGCTGAAGCTTCCTATTCCTTTTTTTATGACTAGTAATAATGGCCCTATTTGTCTTGCTTCAGCACTTCCACACCATTCATTCTGGATGCAATTTGCTGTGTGTCCGTCCATCAAATGTTCTAGCACAGACTCAAAGTGCACCCAAATGGCCTCCATGCAACATTAACATTTGACAACAGGCAGCATAAATTCACATCTGTGATATTACAACTTATCTTTGTGTAGTAATTGGTGACACTGGGTGGTTGTAATATAGCCCAAGGACTCATTTGATACTGTAATGATAGCAGGTTGTCATAGAGGGAGGATCACCGGATGCCTTTCAATCAGTCATTTCTTTAGAGTGAAAAAAAATAGAGTAATCATGGGGAAGTATAGGAAATGTGATCAGTTTTTTTTATTATGTGCTGACAATAAATGTAATGATTCAATCATAGGTTTTTGGTTATACATTACATCCAGAATTAATTAATGCATCTGAAGTATTTATTTAGAGGTGAGAAGGAGTGAGCAGTCATACAAAAATAAGGCAACAGAACTGTGACTGCTACTTCAAATAACTAACAAAATGAAACAAAACCGAAGCTCTGTTTAGAGGTGGGCTGGTATTAATGCGTACAATCGGTTAAAAACCTTCCACAAGAAACAACACAAATTTGGAAACTATAACTAAAGCAGAAAAAAAGACTCTACAAAATGTAAGTGTGCTAACAAGATGGTGCAGCTTTTCCAGTTTCCTGAACAAATCTCACAAACACTATTCACAAAGCAAAGCTTTGGCGGGCAGGGCGCTAAGTTCAGTTCAGAAATGAGCTTCTGCTGGAGCCGAGTGTTGTCTGCACTTTAAGGCAGCTCAAGACTGCTGTCATTGGCTGGCGTGAAGGGAGCCTCAATCAAGGGGTCAGGCAGCACACGGGACCTTGCTGGGCCTCCTGCAGGCGGAACACATTCATGCGCACACACAAACACACAGGCTCAAACACAACGCAGGAGCAATGCTGGACACACCAGGGGCATAACACTCCTCACCTAAGCTGCAAACCATAATAGGTTTTTCAAGCAAACCAACATAAGTAAATGCTGTGTGTGTACTGCACTTACAATTTCAACACCTAGAAGGTATCTGGACAGAGAATTGACCAACACATTTTTTTGATCCCATCTTATTGGAGATTGCAATCCTGCACCAACAGAGTCCAGCATATGAGAAGCTGATTATGATTGTACATGTACAGAAGAAAAACAAGCCCCCATACCAAGACATCTCTGCAAATCACACAGAGACCGGACTGTGGACATTTCATATTGCCTCCACTTTTTGCTCTAACAGGTCACACTTGTTCTTGGCCCACCTGTTGTCCTCAGATAAGCAATGGTTGTTTTCCTAAACTCGCATTGGGCCAGGTTTAAAATGGGAGATGGTTTAGTCAAATGGGTGAACACTTTATACAGTATCAAATTACACTTTGCACTGAAAAGTCCCTGCAAGAACTATATCTATGAAGAAGCACTGAAAAGTGGTTAGGGCATCATATAAGCTAAAAGTCATTACTGTGTAGACCATTAGTGTTGCAACAGTTCCTGAAAATGTATATCTCAGGTGATTCAAAGAAAACATTTTTTAACCCTTGTGCTATTCTAGGCACTTTAACATTGGAGTTGGGTCATCTAGACCAGTGGTCCCCAAACTTTTGTCACCGCGGACCGGTACAACGCAAGGCACGTTCACGCGGACCGGTGGGGGGGAAGGTGCGACGCAAGGTGTGTATCACGTGATGTTTAGTGTCGCGACTTTGACGTGCGTTAAGTGTGACGGATGTAACAGAGAGAATCTGGTCACTTTTCAAAATAAAACGTTTTTTTCGAAAAAAACAATAAAATGGAAAATATTTTTTCTTTCTGTGCGTCCCGGTGCCAAGTGTCCAGCGGCCCGGTATCGGTCTGCGGCCCGGTGGTTGGGGACCACTGATCTAGACCCACTAGACAGTGCTCTGAACCTTTTTTCTTCAATGATTTGTGAACCTCACTGGTGTCCATGGATTACATGAAATCTTTCCACCTTTATCCACCTTTGTCATGGAAGGAATAACATGTCAATGTAAGGGTGGGGTCATCTAAGATAGCACAAGGGTTAAGCAGAATAAGTTGTGGAAACGTCCTTACGGTGTCACAAATGTTTTTGTTTACCTTTCGGCACTTTTCAGCAGATGGGTTGCCACAGCAAAATCAGCTTTCGCTGATTCACACAAGTGATCTGGAAAATACTTTTGGCCTTCCTGACACAACCTGGTATTTTTCATCCGGGCTGGGGACCGGCACATGGAGACCCAGACTTAGCCCCCTTGTGATGACATAGTTAGACAGTAGCGGGAAGGGTTCTGGCCCAAGGACCCATCCTGGATGAACCCTGGGAGACTAACCCTGGTTTCCTCTGCCATTCTGGGACAAATAAGGTCTCATTTTATCTTAAAATATATCTTATCTTATATTAAAAAGGTCCATCTTGAGAACAAATTTGGCGAAATTCACTTTGTGCACACAGTCGGTCTTTCTTGAAATAGAATATGAAGTCTTGACTCAGTTTACTTTCCTAAAATCTGTATTGAAATTAGGGTTTTCTGTCAGACATTTTCTCCACAAAGAAGGGAGAACTCCAGGGACCGGTGCTCGTTTTAGCGAGATGATGTTGCTGAAAATAATCAGACTCTTGCTTCATCAGTGCACTTTTTTTCTGAATTAACACAGAAAGGAGGCTGATTTATGGGCCTATTTAGTTTTACATTTATGCTGTGCTTGAGAACAGAGATGGGAGTTGGTTAAAATCTATATTGCGGTTAAAATCTGCATAAACATAATTTTCCCGTTCATTCTGCATATGCTCGAACTTTTAGCATTTGAGAGTTTTAAGTTTGTGCAGTGCAGTGTGTGTTATCCCGGGGGTGGTGCTGTCAGCGTAGACTCTTCCTGGAAGTGGCTGTTCTCCACTTTATGACATCATATAATGAGAACCCGCTCATTTTTGTGGATTGGGAGGGGCTGGTGCTGTGCTCAGAATGCAGGTTTTTAGAGGAATATTTATAAATGTGTGAATGGATCAAAATACCGCTTTGGGGTTGTTTTCATGAGGAATTTACATTATAATTCACTTAAAAGCTAAAAAAAGTTTATTTTGCATGATATACGGCCTTTAACATATTAAAATTAAAGTCCCACTCCTATCATTTATTGATCTACTGTAACATTGTTCCCAGTGGTTTTCAAAGTTTGTTTATGCCATTTTTTAACCAAAATCCAAAAAACAGTGTCCTTTTCTAGAACAGTGGTCCGGGCCACAGACAGAAAAGGAACGCATACACTAAATTTGATCATTTCCGTTTGGTTTATTTTCTGATTCTGAAGGAAGTTTTTTTTTTTTTTTTTAAACTACCAGGTTCTGTTCACTAAATCCGTCTGTATTGACGCGTCACGTGACTTTATGCAGCTGCTCAGACCGTGAAGTCAGAAGCCCAAAGCTAAAAAGCTCATGGAAAAACAACCAAAAAACGTATTTGGAAAGTTTTTTTGGGGGAGAAAAGAGCCAGTAAGGAACCTGAACAAGAATCTTCGACTTTAAAGAAAAAGGAAGCTGCTGTTTACAGAAAAAACAGGACTTTTCCTAAACATGGAGAGTTATTGAAACAGTTGTTCTCACGTAGCGGAAGTCGCTTTTTTTTTTTGCCTCATTTATGCATCACAACCTAAAAGTCGTCCGCAGCAAAAGATAGCATCCAGTTGTTAGTATCCACTTTAACGTTTTCATCTTCATCACAAAGTCTTAGTTGAAACCAGCCGCAAACATTTCACAGAGAATGAAGATTCAATCAAATAAAGTTGTCAACCCACTGAAACTTGAAAAGGGAGATAAGGCTGAATTAGGCAGACAGCTATGAAGAAAATTATACGTGACAATGTTTTTTGTGTTAAAAGTAAATACACAATGAATCAGGATTTGTCAAAATAAAATATGAAAAATAAATCTTCTCTGAATGATGATCTGAGCCTGGGTTGAGTTCTCCATATAATAATGGCATTTGATGGAAAAAGCAAACAAACTGTAATGTAATTGAAATTTTACAAATTAGAAAGAACTTCTACAAATCTTTTCTTTCCCTCTCCTAAATAACTATATCACAACAAATTGTTTTATTTACCTCCATAGCTATTGCAAAATACCCAAAGTGAGAAACACTGACACATGTGTGCACACCACAATGACACAATTTGTTGAATTCAGTCCAAGTCTAGGGATAGCCCGAGGATGGGCACCAGTTGGCTCCTACATTTGGCTTGTTCCACACTGTTAGTCAGGTATGGGCTCAAGTGTATGGGGAAATTGGTCTTTGAAGTGATACCTACTCCAATGTCTATGTCTGTGCGTTCTCACTTATTTTTGCACAGTACGTTAATGTGAGATTATACACACAGCACATGCTTATGCTACATATCTGTATAGAATTGAGTTTGGAGTGCAAAAATGCAATTTGCTACGTTTGCTAGTGTCATTATTTGTCAATTTCTTTCGTTTTCATGATCATAGGCAAGCTGCCCTGTCCAACTGGTCCATTACGCCTGCCAGTGAAAATGTGTGTGTGTGTGCACTCATGCAAACTTAATTTCCTCATTCCTACATTTTCCCCCTTTTTTTTCGAAAAGCATCTGTTACTCCTTTCAAAGAAAATGAAAATGTGTGTTAATGCTCACTACTTTGTAGCAACCAGTTTCATTATTGAGGTCTTTAATGTGTTGTTAAAACATTACTGGGCTCAATACACGCTCACATACCCACACAATCACCTTTCTTCATTTGAATATTTTGCTACTTATTTGCTCTCTTTCTAGGTGAAGAAAACATTTGGTCTTCTTTCTTTCATGCTATATATTCAGTGTAATTAGCTGTTTTCTGAATGCATTAATGCCTAAAGTTTGATCATCTCAACACTAAAGATGCAATATTTTTCAAAGGATTTGAACATTTTAAATCTTTTAAATCAGTTTCTTTGTAAACGTCTTTAAACTACTGTCGAACAGACTGCCTAAGTGTCTCCTTCACAAAGCTTGACCTTGCTAGAGTCTAATTAATTACTGTGGTATGAAGGTTAATTAATAACAAAGAATGTCCATGCATCATAAAGTTCCTTGTCTTAACCCACAGTGGCAGCCAGACAGGAAAAAAAAAAGAAACTGTCATCAGTCGTCAACCTTTGTGAAAAGAAACTAAAGGTAAACTCACACTGAATTCATTTCTGTCCAGTTTAAGCCAGTTGAAGTCCACTTAGTTACTAAAGATGTAAAATGTAAGAAGTAAGATTCTTGACTTTAAGAGTCAATCATTTATTAGAATAAGAATATAAATTGTTAAAGGCTTGTTAAAAAGATCTATAGCAAGAGCAGCAAGAGATGACTGCAGACAGCTGTCCGTTCCTCATGTACTGTACCAACAGACCAAGACTTTTGGTTCAGTCAAATTGGAAATGCTTTATTTCATTCCAGATAAAGTGTGAATGTACTTATGCAAGTTTAGGTCTTAAAAAAGTGGGCCAAAACCCGTCTGAATAGCTGGTCTCAGTCCACTATCAAACTGACTCGTACATTTAAAGTCCCACTTGGATCAACTTTTGATCTATTGTAAAAGTGTTCCCAGTGGTTTTGCCGTTTTTAGCCAAAACCAAAAAGTTTTGGTGTTTTCTAGGACATAGGTTCTGCAGAGTACATGTTCCAAAGAAATTTGCCTTTGGGTTGTGGGCAGGACCATTGGCACAGAGTAAGCCTGGCGTCATTTCCCATCATCCCTCTGTCTGCATTCTCGTTTGCTGGCTTACAGTCTCTCTGTTGAGAAAATATATATTTTCAATTATTTGAAAGTCTTTAAATTAGTCAGTTTCAATCATTTTATGACAACTAATCAAAGTTTGCAGAAACGCTAATTGTTTTTGATATTTTACTTGTAAATCATAGTTTTTCTAGTCTTTTAGTTAATAGAATGTATAGGGAATGTTTGGAGCGCAGGGAGCTTGTTGCCTGGAGACTGGAGCACCTTCGTCACTGCTACAAGCTTTTTCCAACAGCTTTTTTTTCATCTGCTCCTGATTCATAATGATTTGGATAAAGAAATACTCATAAATGCAAATTTAATCTTAATTCTTTTTATATATATCCTCCATCATTAGAAAAACGCCACAGGAATACATTAAAAACATTTTCTTTTTAATTCATTGGAGTAGACTTTTAAACTCCTAATATACGCACGGACCCAGCCCAAGTTCAAACATCATCTGCCTTTCTCGACACACAAGCTGTTGTAGTGGGGAATTAAGTGAATACACAGCTGTAGAAGTCACGCTGAAAGCTACAAGATGTAAACAAGCCTGGAGCAACAAAGAAATGCAGTGCCTCCTTCATGTTCGTGCATATACAAACATAATGCAGCTGCTAAACTAAAACAACCCAAAAATGAGGCAGTGTTTTTCAGGTTTAGCCAAAATAAGGTGGAAAGGGGTTTTTGAGATCCTTAACAGAACTGTGTTTAAAGTAAGAAAACTTCACCACATCTAAAGGAACATGTATTAATCATACAAGAGTGGAAGTTCTGGTAAAGAAAGACAATACCAAAAATATACAAGCTTATCAAAAAATACTCGGAAGCAGGCCAGCTGTTTGTCTTGTGGACATAGTATAGTTTAGCAGCCATTCACAAAAAGCCTAATCATATTATAATGCAAAATATCACTGAACAATATTTAATGTAATAATATTTGATACAATTTCTCTTGAAACTCAAAGTGATCTTCCATGTTTGTTTTACTTACTTGTTTTTTAATTGTATTGTCCGACACTAAAGAATGATGCCCAATAGGTGCTATGGGAATCAAACACAGGTTTCTATCTAAAAATCTTCCTCCACCAGCAAAAAGTACTAATAGACAAAACACCCAACATAAGTAACCCTTGTGCTATCCTGGGGACTTTAACATTGGGAGTTGGGTCATCTAGACCCACTAGGTACAGTGCTCTGAACCTTTTTTCTTCAATGATTTGTGATCTTCACTGGGGCCCATGGATTACATGAAATCTTTCCACCTTTAACCACCTTTGTCATGGTAGGGAGAACACGTCAATGTAAGGGTGGGGTCATCTGGACCCCATAGGATAGCACAAGGGTTAAAAACAGGAGTCCAGACCAAAAATTTTCTACTACGTTTTTTTTTTTGACAAAATTTCAGAATTGCCTTATTTCAGAAATTGGAGCACATTGAATATATCTATTGGCGTATTTGTAAAAAAAAAAAAAAAAGATAAAAAAGGACCCTTTTTTTTCTGTGGCTTAACTTTCTGATCATAGATGAAGTGTGACAAGCATAAGAGATTTGGGTTCTCAACCAATCTGAAAACAGCAGACCATAGAGATGGAAGAGAACATCAAGTTCCTATAAACTGCACCCCCCAGTGCTGCAGAAAAGACCTTGAATGACTTAAAGAGGGCTGCATGGTTGTGTAGTGGTTAGTACTCTCACCTCACTCCCCCTTTTTCAAATCCTCCTAGTTCCTTTCTGTGTGGAGCTTGCATGTTTTCCTGGGTTTTCTCTAGGCACTTTAACTTCCTCCCACAGTCCAAAAACATGCATCATAGGTTAATTGGTGACTCTGAATTGCCCTTAGCTGTGAGTGTGTGGTTATCTTTGTACGACCCTGCAGTTGGACCGGCGACTTGTACCCCACCCTTACCCAAACAAAGGCCTGTGTAGGCTTTAACAACTTTGTGACCTTAAATGGGACCAAGCAGGTTTAGAAAATAGAATGAATTATGAAGGGAGCAGATGCATGCCAGCTGTGTGTAGTGCAGAGATGCATTTACTTTATTACCTTAAAAAAGTACTTCCAGAGGTAGTCATACTGGTTTTCTTTTATTTTCTAGTTTCTTACAATAAATGTGTGTTTAAAAAATAAATAAATAAATAGGAATTCTTACTCAGCTATGTTGGTATATTATTGCATTATTTAAAAAACAAGAATATTAGCCTTTTTTGTGCTTTTTATTTGTTTTGTTCAATTCATTTTTTTAAATTATTTGGACATTAAGTCTAAGCTGTTTCTAAATTTTATAATAGTATTTTTTAGCCACTCTAACAGCCTTTGGATGTATGAATGTATAATCAAAATCAAAAAAGCCCATCAACAATTATTCTCTACCAACACAACAGTTGATAATTGCTTCTACTGAGACTAACACCAGTCGAAAAGGTTTTTAGTAATAACTTGAAGGTAGTTATGCTGCTCAAAAGGGTTCTGTTGATAAATGGTAATCCCATTTGTCTATTCATAAAGCCTTGACTCACTGTCGACAAGACAAAAAAATGTTATGGGCAGGACTAATAGCTTTTGTGGAATCAAACTGATTTTGGATTAAACACAGAGGTCTGGCATAAAAATTAATACCATTTTATGTGCTATTAAATTCTCAGTTTAAGGTTGCTATCACAAGGCTGCTGGAATGTGGGAACATTTTATAGGCCATTCATGATGACATGTGCATGGGGTATTATTCATTGAAGAGGGAAATTTATGCACATTCCTAAGTAAACATAAATAGAAATGTTTACTGAAGCACCTACATTATTATATCATATCCTCTTTTTTCAGTTTGATGTTTGAGCACAGTGATAAATTTTAAAAAGTATTTAGAAAATAACTTCTGTATTTTTCAGACCTAAAGTTGCACTGGAGTCACAGCAGCCAAAACAAGGCATAATAAAAATAAAAAAACAATATATAATTTGCATTTTTGGGAGACATTTGATTAATAAAATACAGGAAGAAGGACAGACATTTTATCTTGAACGGCAAATCACAACAGAGCAATAATAGACTTAATATTTGCATGATTGATGCTTGTTTAGCTTCATGAAACAAAGGGGGAATCTAGTTTATTAGCGCAAAGCAGGAACATTTAAGTCAACCATAACATAAAAACATGCTAACAAGTCAGATAAACTCTATGTGACTTTAAAATCACTATGGCTATGTCCAAATTCCCACCCAAATCCCTAACTTCTAAAAAAACTATATAGTTCAGGACTATGTAGACATCATGCTCACTACTTTTTTTTTTTTAAACGGCAAATATAACGTCATCGATTTCACAAAGTTAAATTCTAATTGATATGAGCATTTCAGGATAATTATTTATGAATCCACTGTGTCTGAGGATGAAAACATTGACATTTTATCAAAAAATTACATTTGAATATATTTTCTTTGCATAAATTGTTCCAGCGCAATGCATTGTGGTCTATATTCACCACTCTAGTAAGCATTGATGCCCACTGGGTTTTTGCAGAGACTTCTGGGACATTTCCAGGGCATTCAGTTTTGGAATTGTAGATTTGGACAGCACTACAAAAGGGCGATCGCACTATATAGTGCATTATATAGTAAGCAGTGAAGGAATTCGGAAAAAGACTAAATCCGTTGAATCTTCATCCTCTGTGTCGCTTTGGAACAATTCCATGACGCCCAGCATAAGACAGAGAGGTGTAGGTACCATAACCTTTCTGCCTATAATAACTGTTCGGGGGCCTGAGGATGATGACACACTACAGTAGCCCCACTTGGACAAACTACGTAGCGTGGAGATCTGCTCGTGATCTACATATTTTCATTTCACGTTTCCTTTTGTAACCTAAAGTTTTTTTTTCCCTCACAAGTTGTGTCTCACGTTATTCTTTGTAATGTTTTATAGATTTTGCCACAACCCACTCTGTAAAAAGATCTATGGCTGTTAGAATGAACCTACTGCTCCACACAATAGAAGCGTGTCTCTGAGCAGAGCAGCTGGAGTCTTTTAGCTTCGCGTTCGCAGGCAGGAAAGGTGCTTTGTTTTAGTGTGCGGTCAAGAGAAGGGTTTGGACCGCAGTCCGTTCGGCTGCAATGCTCTTAATAATAATCATAACAATAATCAAAGCACATTCAGAAGATAATCTCACTCCATGTCTGAACCCTGTTTGTTTGCAACACACCACATAATGTCGTCTTCTATGGTAGTATAGTAATTTGTCCAGACTAATCACTATCTGATACGTCATCGGACCAACAGACAGCCAATCACGTAATGTGAGATGAGCACTAGTCGAAGGACCCAGAACGGTTGTTGCAGGCCGAATGGTTGTGGTACCTACAGTGGCACTTCTTCTTCTGTGTTGCTGTCAGTAGGAAATACTGATAAACGCGTACCTACAGTGCCATCTAGTGGCTGATTAAAAAATACATATCACACTGAGTTTAATTCTCTACCCTGCCCAAACTACTCCAAAGAAATTGATCTATACTCCAGAACATGTTACATTAAAAAAAAATGGTGTCAAAAGTAATTTTAGAATAAAAATATGTGAACTACAAACTTCAATTTATGTGAAGCGGTTAGCTGATTATTTCACACACAAGTGTGTGTGTTGTCTCACACTATCTTTGAAAAGAATCTTTTAGCCACCTTCTTCTGGTGTACCTTCCGTTTAAGTCTTGCAGGATTTGTTCATCACTGAATGTAGTGACTTATTGTCACTTTTTGCTTTTTCCAGCATCTGTTAAATTCTCTCATTACTTCCATTTGTCTGTTATTCAGGACATTTCTATGCTTTTATATTCCAGAGGGAATGGTTTTCTAAGGTTACAACCCTGAGTTTTCCAACTGATTTTCTAGTGAAGCCTTGGGAAATACAGATAGCTCTCAGACTGCTGAGGGCGGCAGTTTTTGTTTTTTTTTGTAACCCAGCAGTAGAGTAGTAATTGACAGAAACGATCAGTGTGAGGAAGGCAAGGGGAAAAGGGCCTTTTATTACTGTCACCGAATGTGAACAGTGAGTTTATGACTGGGACAGTTCAGCTTGGGATTTAGAAAAATCCAGGCCAAGTGAATGAATTCCCTCTCTGCTGTGGCGTCCACACTCAACATATCAGGGGTTGGCTTTTAGAACTGAAGACGCAGAATGGCACAAATAAGTAAAATTACAAAATGAAGCTGTTGCATTGCTTTACAGAGAACTTTGGGTATCAACAGCACATCATTTAAGTACAATCTTCAAAAATTAAATCATAAATGGCGGAACATTTTAAGCTTTTTTACGGCACCCTCGGCAATACGCAGTAAAAAGTTTATATAAACACCTTCCTGCGCATTTTGGTCTTTCGTGTTCAAAGGTTTTCGAGCTGTGTGTACAAAATGCACAGCCATCAAACGGTGAAAATTAAATCAGTTAAACTTTGACCGTCACGGTCTCAGATTTGGTAGTGATGCATGGATGGCGTCATTTTTATTCATGAAAGTGCGAAACATTTGAAAATTGATCAGGGAAGAGAAAATATTAATAATTACCATTTGTGCCTGGATGGAATTATTTGACATAAAGTATTTCGTGTACTGGAATATAGCTGTAAAAGATAAAGCCTGGAGGAAGACTCACAGGATTTGCACCGCTTTGACATTTCGCACCAAGACTCTTCCAACTGTAGGCGCCGGTCTTACATGAAGCAGTATGGAAAAGAAACAGTAGGAAAAGAAAAAAGAAGAACAAACTCCACCCATCTAGTCCACTGTAAACATCATGGCCTAAACGCGCTCAAGAATACGCATTTAGCGTGCTTTTAACGCATGTCAAATATCCGGTGTGTACATAGCTTTAGGGTTACAGTTTCAAAGACAGCTGAACAATGCAAGGAACTTTTAGCAGCCGATAATTATGTCAAAATAGAAAATATATATAAACTGGCATGCAAAGTAGTTGTTTAAAAAACTGTTATTATGGACATTCATTTCAAAAATAAATTTCAGACATTTATCTTTTAAACACTAAACTAGAACAAAGTGAGACATTTTCTTAATAAAATGTGTCAGTTTTATCATTTTGATCATTAAACCTGTTCAACTCTTGGCCATCCAAAGTGACAAACTGCAGCCTATGAAAAAGTGCAACATTGCATCCCTAAGTGCATTTCCTAATTGATATACATTGGCAATACATAATGTGCAACCACATGCATGTAATGCATTTTAAGTTCTCTACACAAAAGCATGGACACAAATGTCAAATGTTTCTGTTGAGTAGAAGTAAGCTGAGAAACTGCAAGCTTTGCATAGTAATAGGAAAAGGGACAGTAATTCGGATGTTCTGTCATTATGAAGTCCACACCTTAGCTTCGCACTCCTTCTAGATTTATGCCCCTTGCAATTAAAGTCTGTTTAGCTCTACACGAGTGTCACAGAGAGTAGGAGGTGATGGAAAGTAGGGATCAGGAGAATAAGGAAACAGGAGGAAGAAATGTAAGACAGAGTCAGTGAGGAAAAAAAATAAGTGTGTAAAACAGTCTCTTGCCTTAAATCATAGCTTTAGCTCATTCAGTTGTGGGCTGTGATTACCTCGACATAAGCTGGAACATCTTTCCAATCCCAACCTCCCCTTGTTGGATTTCAAGCCACCATTATTTCTTTAACAAGGAAAAAAAAACACATATAATGACTTATTGTCTGATTGCTGAAATCAGACATCCTACAACTTATCCTACAACTTGAGTGTAGTCTGATTTTTGGCATGCTTTTCCTCCTAGGTGAAAGCAGCTATCAAGATGCAATTGATGCAATACGTTTGGTACCAAAAGTTAATATATTTATTTATAGTTAAATTTTTCTGACACAGGAAATAAATGAGACTATTACCCATGATTCCTCAAACCCTTGTGTTAAGTGCCTGTTTCTTCTAAAGGCAACCTACTAGTAGCATTATTAAAGACTTCTAAGGCTGTTAAAGACATTTAGAAACTTTAAAAAACATTTTAAAGACAACAAAAGCAGCAATTAAAAACTACAAAAACTTTATATTAGCTTTCAAAATATTTTAAAGTGATTTACTCTCTAAAAGTTTTTAATTAACTTTTAAAAGTTATAAAAATCTATTTAAAAACTAAAATGAACGAGACCAAAGTATTACCGATGATTCAAAACTGCTAGTTAAGTGCCTGATAATATAAAAAAAATAGGCATTGAAAGCTATCAAAATAGTCTTCAATTGCAAAGTAAACCAATTTAAATAAATTCTAAAAGAGAATTTAAAAGAGAAAAAGCTATTTGAAAATGTAATGAATGAGACTAAACTATTCATAATTAAAGTGCCTGTTTATTCTAAAAGGATCCTACTGGAAGTTTAAAGGTACGACCTATTGAAGTGTTCAATGATTTTATTAGAGAAGTCTTGTCTTTACTTTTAAAATTGTTCAATTTTGAGAATAGAAAAAGTTGTGTAAAATTCTGAAGATGGTACCATGAAAAGTTTTAAATGTTATTGGCCCCCTTGTGGTGACTTCAGGAGTGTTTGAACGGCTATGTCATTATAATCTTGAAATCTAAAGGTGTATCCATATTTAAAGGGCGTATTTTTTTTACTTTGATAGCAAAAGCTCCAAAATGCTGAAAAACTTGATTGCTTTCAGCAATCAGACTTAATTTCTTTAAAAGAATTGCAAGTTTTAACTTGTGTTGTTGCAAAGAGTGGCCTTTTCTAAGCTTGGATAGAATAAAATTTCCTTCTTACAAAATTAGTAGATAAAAAATCTTTGTGATTTATGGTTTGCAAAACCTTTACGTATGATGATTTTTTTAAACAATGTTAAATATTAAGAATTTGCATCAAAACCAACACGTCAGTGCACGACAGAGATGTAGAAGTTAGATTTTTCTGTGTAAAATTATTGTCCTTTAAAGCAGCAAGGTTAGGGATAATGTCATATTTAAATCATCGTACCTTTCTTGTCTCCAAAAAATGATGTTTACAATGTTGGGTGATGAAAATTGTTGCCACTGTTATACTCATTGTTAAGCTGTGTTCAATCCAAACGTCATTCGTGCATCAGGGGCTTCCAGCTTTAATGTTATGTCATTGTACTGTGGCGATCTGAGGTCCTGTGGTGGGATTTGAGCATCAGTCACGTCGGTCTGTTTTTCTGCCATGGTGCAATTCGGGCGTCACGGTGCAGATTGTTGAGAGTTCAAATATCTGAAGTTGTGTCATGTCAACCAATCCTGGACTCAGCTTTGGCCTGTTACGTGTAGAAGATGTGATCAGCCGCCAGTCAACATAGAGGAGTATCTGATCGTTCTCCTGCTGAACTTTCTACTACTAATACTTTCATTTTTTCCATTGAGACAATCATTTAAAAAAAAAGTCCTTAAATCCCACCCCACCCCCCACATTGGACTATTGCAGGACAACAAGTGGTCACAGAGAGGCGATGGAAGTACAGCTGAAAGTGGCTCCCGCAGTAGGTCTCCTTCATCGTACTGGGAGAGTCTCCTGATGATCGCAAGGAACCAGAAATTGAGAAGCGATTACCAACGAATGTAGTAAAACTTTCCCAAAACAAATAAATCTCATCTCTCAACATCATCCGTGTCTTCCATACATTGTCAATGAGATTTACAGTCAATAGTCCCATGTAGCAATGAGGCTAAAAACTTTGGGCAGAAGCTCCTCCCACACACATTACAAGCTTCAAGTTGATGACGTCATTTTTGGACAGGCGTTGAGCAGCGAAATTTGACGCACATCAAAAGAGATTGTGTTCGATGTTATTGCAGCAAGTTTTCCTCTATTAGTATATCCTCCCTCTCATTCCCCTTTTCTTTTCTTCCCCCATGTTCTGTTTATTGTTTTGTTTTTCTCTCCTGTTTGGTGACTTTCGAACTGATTTACCAGCTTCACATTCCTTGTGAAATTTAGAAAGCATCTAGTGTATTTCATTTTCTGTTTTGTGACAACGAATGACAACCTTCTGTAGGATTTCAGTCTCCTTCTGGAATTGTGCATTTCCTTTTTTTTTAATCTTACGTCCTGAGCTGCTGCTTTTTATTTTTTAAACCTTCTTCTTGATCTGTTTGATTTTCCCCGCCACCTTCCTCTCATGCTGCAGCACCATCCTCTTTGCTTTTCATGTCTTTCTCCCATCATTCTCTCTCTTTATCTATTTTTGCAATATCTTTAGGGTTATTGTTTACTTTAAATGCTTTACAGCTGTTTCTAGTCCTTTCTTCACTTATCTTTTTAAAGTAATATCCTATTTTTTTGTTTACATTCTTATTTCATTCTTTTCTGATGATTCAGGTTTATTGTTGTTTTTTTTAATAATCTTTTCTTGCTTTTCACTTTGCTCCTGTTCACTTCTTTGGTATTTCTTTCATTATCACCTTTCCCAGTTTTTAAGTCTTTACTTATCTTTTAAATCTTTTATCCTCTAACCCAACATAGTCTTTTAAGAAAGTGTGTTTTTTTAAGATTCGCTCCTTTTACTTTTCATTATTTAACAGCCATCAGTTCCTTGAGCTTTCTTTTTGTGCTTCAGCTGTTCAGAGCTGTTCCCTCAGCTTGCTAAGACTGAGACAACTACATTTTTCAATGCAATGGCCAGCTAGTTGTTTTCATGCTGAAGTTCAAAGTGATCTTCTCTGCAGGCTTCCTAGCCAATGTGAATCAAATGAAAGCTCCACACACTTTTTCTGTTCTGTCTTGGATGAACAGGATGTTTTTTAGTCCTTTGACAGCGATTGTGCAACAAACAATGTTTGCATAGATGGTACAATTACTGCAAACATTACAACAGCTGCTTAACATATATATTAAATAAAATACTTTTTAATGAAATAAAGTAATTTTTCTAAAACAGTGACACCCATAATTTTATTTTTGATTTATATTTATAACAAAAATGATTAATCTTAGCAGTACAATTTTACCTTTTTTGAGTAACCCTGGATTTCCGCTGGTTCATCAGCGGTTCGTCTGTGTTTTGTTGCTTGACATAAAAAAACAAAACGTTCATTTAACAATGGGAATGTCTATATCGCCTCCGTCATGTATGCATCTGACATCTGTGTATCCAACTTTGGAGTGCAAACAGGACCGGCCGGCAGCTCTGCACGAGCGGACTGTGTCTTAAAAAAAACAGAGCAGTTGGACTCCGTTGCTTCTTGTCTGCAAGCAGGAAAGGGTGCTTTGTCCTTGTGTGCACTTCGGAGAAGGCTTCAGACTGCAGTCTGGCCGGCTGCTCTGCACGAGCGAGTTGCTTGGCTACGGAGAACCGTGTCTCAAAGCAGCCTTGGACACACCTAAAATATGTACGGTCCAAGAAAAGGATTTAGCACCGGTCGCGCCATGCTCACTGAGCTCAAACAGGATGGTATTGAAAAAATTGGACCCATCTGCTCTGCCAGTCTGACTCGTCTCCTAAGCACAGCTCAGGAGAAGAATAGGGGACATGACATAAGGCCACAGCCTCCTGTACATCTGGACTAGCAAGCTTGCCTACAGGCCCCTGTGAACAACGGTGGCGTGGTAAAGATTATTGTAGTCAGGCCTGCTGACAACACAGAGGTCTTTAAAGAGTTTGTAGGGGCCGGATGAGTCGACATGTAAATGTTACGGCTCCCCAATTGGCTGAGCAACTGGAGTTTGCACACTGCCTATGTACGATCTTGGCAACCAATTTGGCAGGCTTGGATATGTTACGGGTCATGAGCATCGCGAGGCAGCACCTGGCACCTATCTACCCTGCCTCCCTCCGTCTCAATCAAGCAGACTCCCTTGCAGAGTTTGACAGAATATTGATAAACTCACAAAACTCCATAAACCTCAACTGGGTTACTGAGGTTATCAGTAGCATTCTCAATAATCAGGGGTTAATCAAGGTAGTTTGGAACAGGACCACACATGGGTCTTCAAGGAAAACAATGCTCTTCCAGAGCTTACCCAGTGGATGGAGTTCTTCGCTGCCATGTGGCATCACCCTGACAATGTGGAGATCCGTAGATGCTTCTATAGTGTGCTCCGAAGGGTATCGGCCTTTGCGACCAGGGGGCAGGTTTCTGGAAATAGGCACAGGTGCATCCAAGATGAACTTCATATTGTGATGTCTACATTAGTTGGGGATCAACTGATGGGGATCAGTTGTCTATGAACGACATAGGGATGACTTATTCAAACTTTGGTCACTTAAATGATGATGGTTATGTACAGATTACCTTCACAAGATGGCTTGTCCTAGAGGGAGAAATTCAATTGAGAGTCCTTCTTGCACAGGCAGCAGGACTGGGTCTCACCTCACTGGACATGATAGCCGAAGCAATCACATCCCATGATGACTTTCCATGGCAATACATCTAGTGGATATCTCCCATGGAATGGGATGCTGCTCTGGAAGCTCTCTGGACTGTGGATGGCAGGGTTTACTTTGGGTTCCGATGGGACTTGGGTGCAGTCTGGGCCAGACTTTTTAGACACATGGCCTGGGTCTGCAAAGAGCTGCTTATCAGAGCTGGCAACGGTACCATATCGAATTACAGAAGGGCTGCCAAGGACCTGACCCGGAAGGTGATGGTGATCCAATAGTTTGAAACCTACATAAATTTGAGGGGTGACAGACCTGACCTGGATGAGCCACGCACTGAGGTTGAGACAGCAATTCTATGTGTTATGATAAATCAAGTAAGAGCTCACTTGAATGTAGCCTTAAACCTTGCTAAAATAGAGGGACACGGAGGGCCTCGGGTAGGACGTTGAGATGATGAAGAAGATTCTCCTCCTTAGGATGACCATGGGCATGATCCAGATGAGGGGGATGATGGGGATCAGTGCAGCTGCTTCTTATGAACAAGTTTGAATCTTTGACTGTACGGTTCGCCCCTGTGTACAACCCAACCGAAACAATGACAAACAGTGACTAGACACTTAGGTTCAGTATGTTGACAGAAATCTGTGAGGCCTACCCCAAGAGAAAGTTTGAGTTCCATGTTCAGGTAAGCACAGTATTGAGTCTCCCTTTAATAGCTGTCTTAGACGGAGAAATACCAATCATAAATTATTTTAAAAAAAAATAAAAATCCAGCAACACTCCCAAACTCTAGAGCTGTCAAAGCTACATTCTTGAAAACAGAGAGACAGTTGACCAGAGTAGAAGACAGTCTACACAGCTCAAGTCCATAAAATTTGTTACTTAGTCAAGGAGCTGCTGTGAAACAATCAAGAAAAATATTGGCAAGCTGGACTGGATCAATTTGGTACATAGGCCATTTGATAGTGCCAAATCCTCACTCAGTTTCCACACTAGTCAGACTCACCTGTAACAGTTACCAGAAGTTTAAGGGCCAAAGCTTAAATGACATACAGAGGAGGAGAATCTAAGCAAGTATGTATTTACGAAGGTAAACATTAGTAAAAAACTAGCTGGGTGCATTGCACAAGTTGCGATGAGAGAGACTGCAAATCTACTGAAATTCTCACACCAAACAGAGGAAAGACACGTTCTTGAAGATGATAGGTATGTTTATGACATACTGACCTCGCACAACAGTCTGTGTAAATTGGAAGAAATAACTGCTGGTGTTGAAGAAATCCTCAAACCCGGGGGAGCGTTGACCTAAAACCATGCATGGATATACTTGGGCAAAGTGAGTCGAGTGACTGTGAGGCCCAAAAGAAAGTGGAACTCCCCATGGTTATTTGATGACTTGACTACATCTCTAAACATTCTGTATTGTATGTCATGGTTGTCGTGAACTTCTACAAGAAGAAAAGGAAGATGAGACTGGGAAAAGACATGTCAATGGAATAGGTCAGATCACAAACACCTAATCCACTTACCCGTAGTCTAAGGTCTCCGGGCTGTATGACTCTCTAAGTCTGGCAGTATCGGTGAAAAAAAAAGGACCCATTCTGGTAAGAAAAGCCTTCCAAGAGACAAGGGCAAGGCATGGCACAGTAAAAAGCACCTGGGATGCAGCTTTATCTGATAGGTTTTGGGAGGTTGCTGTCTGCCTCTTTGATGATTATGCAAAACTAAACCAAATAAGGTTGTGCAAGATCTCTGACCCGAAAGGATCCCACCAGTGACCCTTGCGTGCAATGTCATGTCCTCAAAAGGCAGCATATACTCGTGCGGAGCAGTTCCTTACGGTAGCATCTCCACTATAAGTAAAGTGTTTGGTCTCTTTGTTGAGTCTAAAGCTAAGCTTACTCCACTGGATCACAAGCATCTCACAAGAATGTCATTAGCATATCAGAAGCATATCACAAGCATCTCAGCTCTGACACTGTCAAAGCTGAGATGTGTGGGGCAGTTTATGTAGCCAGACTAAAAAGATACTTTCTGAAACACTGCAAAACTCGTGTGGAAAGCTGGGTTCATTTAGTTGATAGCCAAATGTTTCTCAGAGCAATTCAAAGAGAGAACTATGGCTATCAAACCTACTTGGATAATCGAATCGGGGAGATTCATGGAAACACAAATTCGGGAGTGGTAGTGGATTGCCCAGTGTGGTATATCACAAATAAAATAACACTACCATCAATAAATAGACCCCTAAAGTACCACCAATAAAATAACACTAAAGTGTGTAAAGATTTGTTTTGACTTGTTAAAAATAGTTGAATATTTTTATATTTATTGAAATGGACAAAAAAACAAATATTAAATACAACGTTTACATATCTTAGTATCAAGATTTGCACTGCTTAAGCATTTCACACCAAGCCTCTTCCAACTGTAAGTGTTGGACATGAGCTAGTAAAAAGTAGAACAGTGGAACAGTAAACAGCCCTTCCCTTCTTGTACAGTGCGAACACCATGTGCTAAATGTCCATTCAAGAACTTGCATTTAGCACATTCTTGAATGTGCATCAAAAGCCCAGTTGGAACGTAGCTTCACCCAAAATCCAAAATGCTTAGCCTGGTTGTAACAATAAGCATATATTGCCATTTGTCAATATTTTTATTTTTTTGCCATTTTGGTGCTCATTGTTTGTGGAAGTTTTTGGAAACTATAAACACACCATAGAACAAATAAAAAGAGTGTTTTGTAGTTTTAAAATACAAGATAAGAGATATGATAAGATAGGACTTTATTGATCCCCGGAGGGAAATTGGGTTGTCACAGCAGCCAAAAACAAGAAAAATAGCAGTTGGACAAGTACGAAAAACAAAGTAGCAATGAGTAAGAATAAAAATAGTAATAATACAAGGTGGAAGTAAAAGTACTGGTCATAAATAACGGATTAAATAAGGCAATAAATAACAGCAGCGGTTTCAATAGTCCTAGACAGTGTTGTTGAATAGTCTGACTGCTGTTGGGATGAAGGACCTCCGGTAATGTTCTTTTTTGCACTGGGGGTGCAGCAGTCTCTGCCTGAATGAGCAACTCAAAGTCCTCACTGTTGCATACAGGGGGTGAGAGGGGTTGTTCCGGATGCTGGACAGCTTGGTCAGCATCCTCTTCTCACCTACAGTGTCCACTGAGTCCAGGGGACAGCCCAGGACAGAGCTAACTCTCTTGACCAGCTTGTCCAGCTTCTTTTTGTCCCTTGCATTGATTCCTCCACACCAGCAGACCACAGCATAGAAAGTTGCTGATGCAACAACAGTCTCATAGAAGGTCTTGAGTAGTGGCCTACACACACCAAAGGACCTCGGTCTCCTAAGGATATGGAGGCGACTCTGGCCCTTCTTGTGCAAGACCCTTGAGAAGCTTTTTTCCGGAAGTCGACCACCATCTCCTTCGTTTTGGTTTCGTTGATGTGAAGGTGATTGAGTTCACACCAGTCCACAAAGTCCTTGATCACCTTCTTGTATTCCAGATCGTTTCCCACTGACATGCGTCCAATGATGGCTGTGTCATCGGAGAACTTCTGGATATGGCAGCTGTTTGAGTCATGGTGGAAGTCTGATGTGTACAGTGCATACCAGAAATTGCAAGATCTTTCATTTGAGAATATCAGACCTATTGTAAATTATTACTATCTAGAACAGCTAACTTTGGGTAATATTGTGTAATGATGAAAAAAACTGCAAAGCTAGTTATAAAATGTAAAAATTTGCATTTTTTTTGTTATGCATCTCATACAAACTAGTGCTGTAAGAATTGATATGTAAATATGTATTTATAGCTTTGCAGAAAGTTATGCAGTCATTCAAATAAAATTGCATGCTTCATAACCTTTATCTACTTACAGTTCACTGTGATCAAGCAATTACCTAGCAACAATACGTCACCTCTCTGTTCTGTGACAATTCCAGATTCCTTCTCTTTGTTTTATGACACCCATTAAACTCACTTAGGTAGACATTTCTATGGTGGAAAAAAAAACTGTAAAAGCTGTCCTTGGCGTTCTTAATGTCTGCAAGATATCACGGCCTGTTTGTTGATAACATAAGCTAACTCCCTGATCACCTGAGAGACTTTTAACCCTTTTAAAGATGATTTATTGCAAATACTCGGCCTTTTTAATTATCTCCGAAGCTAGGTGTCCAACAGTTTTGTAAAGCCATTACAGAAAATCAATACCCAGCTTTTAGGTGATGAATTAATTAATGAAGCGTAAAGTTTGAGTGAAGATCCATTGATGAAAAGAGACACAGTGACAGAAGCAGAAAGGAGAGATGTGTGGTGACTGAATTATAAGGATATTGTTTGGATTTTATTTTGAGTAAATTTAGGTTTTCATCGATCGTATCCATCTCATATGTGTGGATGGAGTTCATTTGTATTTTGATTGAGAGAGATAATTTCATGGTTTTATCATAGAACATCAGCCTTATTTTTTGTGTTTACAAAAATCTGAGTCAATGTTTTGTGCCTATGCTCAGCATTGTCCGCATATGAAAAGCTTTATAAAAATAAAAATGCACAGACAAAACCATATCTGTAATGAATAGCTGTTGGAAAAAATATGCTTTATGCAACATTTTTCTGAAGTTGTTTTACTCTTTCCCATGTCTGAACCAAACAGCACTGTACCTAAAATGACTACTTTTGCTCAGAACACAACCTCACAACTAATAGTCCCCATTATTCATGGCCCAACAGCAGAGGTCACTGCCATTGGGTTTACTTTATTTTTTCTCTCTAAATTGGAAGTCGAGAGAAAATGAATTGAGACATCCACACGTGGAATGAGGTATTGGTTTGACTTTGACTTGTCCTCAAACTGTGAAACATAGTTTTATGTGGGTTGGGTGGAAATTGCTTTGAAGGTCAACATTGTTGCTGATCTTGGAAACATTGTAAAGTAAAGTATTGTTTGTGTGTTTTTGTTTTTCTTAATATCCACATTCTTATTTAGGGGCTACAATTTGAAATTTTAATAGCATCAACTAGGATTTGTGTCAGTTAATTTCACAAAATAGATAATAAATAATATCCATGCTCAATCTAGACTGCCATAAATAATACTCCCTTTTGTGTATATATATATATATATATATATATATATATATATATATAGTTTTTGTCCCATTTCTACTGTCCAAAATAAAATATTATCATCACCATCATCATTTTGGTAAAACTAAAATTTTGCGTATTACACCTTAAAGTATTTATGTTTCACAAGACATTATGCCAAGTTATTGTAGTCATAAAAATAGAAAACATATATAAATTTATCTAAACAACTGACTTAATCTACTTTGGGAAGAAATTCTGATCAATCCTAAAAACGTTTGAATACTGATAACCCAGTACTTTTATTGTTAAAAAATATATCAGCAGAAATGATTTGCCTTTGCATTCACATTGACTTCAAATCCTACATTTTTTGATATACAGTAACAGGAAAAAGCCTTAAAAGATATTATTTACCTCAAGCAATTCACTGACCACCCCATCCAGAGCAAGCCTTCCATTTTCTGAAACGGCCAGGGGGAGGATTTTCTCTGATAAGACAGACATCTGATAAATTGGTGATTTTAAAACTGGTTAAAGTGATGGGTTGGAGCCTGGAACTGTTTATCACCTTACAAGTTCAAGGTCTGGCTTTTGAAAATTGAGACATTTTGACATTAAGATTATAAACTCCTTTTTAGCCGATGTTCACTTTGTTAAGTTTGACCTTTTCATCTCTTGGAAAGAGAAATAATTCTCTTCAATTCAGGAGCAGGATCATTTTGCTGACTCTTCTTCACACCTTACAGCTGAATTGGGCCAGAGGTTACATGTTTTTGTCTTAGAATTTTTATACATTTTTTATAAAACATTAGTAAGAATCAACTACAAAAAAGGCAATTTTATCTTACACAAATGATGAAATAACTTAAATATTTTTATTTTAAATATTTAACAGTTAACAGTTAAAAGTTATTTTCTTGCCCATAGGCTACATAGGAAATTAAATTTACCAAAATGTTAACTAAATTTAGGGCAAATACTCTTATTATGGCTTTGCTATGTCAAGCAAGATGGACCATGTATTAGATTAACAATATAAGATTTTATGAAACCACACAACTGGGAATTCTTAGGCAATGTGGCAGAGAGTGATCCTAATTTAGTCAAACAGTCTTTGCAATACATACCTTGTTAAGGCCAGGGTAACTTTGTCATCTGAAATATGACTAGATTCTTGTTTATCTTATGTAATTAGGGATAAGAAAGCAAATGTTTTTAATCATATTTCACAAATCTGTTAAAATGATGTTATAAGGTTCAGTGAATGCACATTTCATGCCAACATACCCCCTTTCACAGCGCGTTGATCTGGCTACAGCTGGATCAGCAGTGAGGGATTTAAAGGCTCAGATGAATAAGTTACAGAAGGTAATTCGCTGTTGAATAAAACCTATCACAAATCAAATTAGAAAGGTTAATGCTGAGTGGTGTGAAGTGTGCCATAAAATGCCAGTGAGTCAAATAACCACTTTCAAAGGGGGATGTCTTTCACTGCAATGCATCACCTTGAATCTTGTGGAGATTTACAATAATTTAAAGGAATTGTACATTAGCAGAGGCAGGGAGATGCATTAAAGTTCATGAAGCAGAATTTCACTAAGGTTGGGGATCATCTGCTTAGTTATAAAACAGCACAATCTTTGGAAACCCTTGTTAATGCATCTTTATGGAGCTTTGCGAACCTTACTTGATAATCAATTTGCTTTTTGCTGTCTCCCCTAAAAAGTATAGTTAAATGATTATTGCCACTAAGAGAATCATTGTCATGAAAAAATATACTTTTATAGTTATAAACATTTTTAGTATATCTGAACAAAGTATTACTAATAATGATAAATTCTCTAACTATCCTCTCTCTTGAAACAAGCTGTGCTGCCTGGTTCTTGTACCGTTTTATCTGATTAGTTAAATCTGCTAAACATGCAGGACCAAAATCATTATCTTTGATTAGAGAAACATAGAAAAGTTATAACAACAATTTTTAGTGTCTTTATTTTCAACCTACAAATCGGGGGAGAAATCTAGACATACTGAAGGACCATGACTTAATCATTTGTATCATATTTGATACACACATTTCGTATACCCCTACCTTTGCATGATCATAACTTTCCTAAAAAGCCCGTTGTATATAACTTAGTCCATGTTTTCTGACCTGTAGTTCATAGTCATTCCACTAGGGTCAGTAGAGGAGCTCTTACTGCTCATTTAAAAAATGGCTGCTTTCATAAAATCGCAAAAACTAAGGCAGAGTCACCTATCATACTTTGACAAGTGACTCCGCCCCTTGATGGATTATGGAGGTGGTGGAGATCCGAAAGGTTGCCCACACTTCTATGAACCGGGATGAGGGGCCTTCATGGTCTCTCATCCCTGAGTGACATTCTCCAGCAGAGAACGGACATCAAGGGGCAAAGTCACTTGTCAAAGTTTGACAGGTGTCTCCGCCTCAGTCACAATCATCTGTTTTTAAATATGTCACATCACCACCACCTGATGACGACTCTGATGAAGGCGGAAGTGATTCCGCTGAAACATGTCAAGTATGTGAAACACAACCGTGTCTGATACAAAGTAACCGGAGAAATCATCTAATACAGGGGTGTCAAACTTATTTTCACTGAGGGCCACATCAGCACAGTGGTTGTCCTCAAAGGGCCAGAGATAACATATACGTGTAACTAAATGTAATGAAAGATAAACATAACTACTCCTTAATATAAAATTACTCATTTATCTATTTATTATAACTTTTTAAAGTGACAATTACAGTTGCCCAGAAAACATATGTTTGCTTGTTACTCTAGCATAAATCCTTTTAAATTTGATTCTGTCAGGTTAGGTTATATGGACAGTGTTTAAGTCCTAATGTATAGTTGCCCAATTCGATATTTCAAGTCCAATTCCCCCTAGATAAGACTAAATACACACCATTTTTTTGTTTTATGTTAAGAAATGAAAAACTTTTATGCTCTCGCGGGCCACATAACATGACATGGCGGGCCACATTTGGTCCGCCATGTCATGGGTTTGACACATGTGATCTAATACATACAGACACTATGAACTTTTTTGAATCACATCAAGTGGGACTGAGGTGAATGTTGAAAACGTTTTTTAAAACCGAAGAGCAGTAGAGCCACAGCAGGCTAGAATGGACTGTGGCTTAAGTGAAAAAAAACAAACAAATGTATTCCCCCAAACAAAATGTATAGGACACATATTTTTTATTCTTTATGATCATGATTACTGTTTATGTTGAGGCACAAACAAGCCCTTTTCATAGTGCCATTATGAAACAAGGAAGTTGACATCTGTCTTTGCTTTGCTTCTGCTGATCCCTTGGTGGGTTAAATTTTCTGCCCTTGTCTATCCATTTATACAGAGCTATGCAATTACAGAACCAAAGAGGCATAACTTGTGAATTTTGTGGTCAAATCATGCAGTGTGTAATGCAGATAGACTGAGAAAACATCTGCTTTTACATGCAAGTATTTTGTGCACGTGTTCACTTTTGTTCACTGATAAAATGGTAGTGTATCTGCTCCATAATGAATGAACACTTTTAATGCCTGCAAGCAATGATCAGCGTTCTGGTTTACTTCCAAGATGATAGAATTGAGCTGGACTCATACTTTCACTAGCCACCTGACCAACTGCTCATTAACACATTTTTTTAGTCAGCCAATCACAGGCACCAACTCAATGCATTTAGGCATGTAGAGATGGTCAAGATGATCTGCTGCAGTTCAAACCAAGCATCAGAACGGGGAAGAAGGGGGATTTAAGTGACTTTGAACGTGATATGGTTGTTGGTGTCAGACGGGTTGGTCTGAGTATTTCAGAAACTGCTGATCTACTGGGATTTTCACCCACAACCATCACTAGGGTTTACAGAGAATGGTCAGAAAAAAACAAAATAACCAGTGAGTGGCAGTGAGTCTGCTCTATGGGTTAGAGACGGTAGCAGTGAGACAGAGACAAGAGGCTGATATGGAGGTAGCGGAGAACCACCAGGTTAGACAGGATAAGGAACGAGTATATCAGAGGGACGGCTCATGTTGCCTGTGTTAGCGACAAAGTCAGAGAAGCCAGACTGAGATGGTTTGGACATGTTCAAAGGAAGGATATTGGATATATTGGTAGAAGGATGTTGGAGATGGAGCTGCCTGGCAGGAGGGCAAGAGGATGGCCAAAGAGGAGATATATGGATGTCTTAACAGAGGACATGAAGTTTGCTAATGTTAGGGTAGAAGATGTTCATGATAGAGTGAGGTGGAAAAGGATGATTCGCTGTGGCGACCCCTGATAGGAAAAGCCGAAAGAGAAAGAAGAAGACCCAGTGAGTGGCAGTTCTGTGGGAGGAAATGCCTTGTCGATGTTAGAGGTCAGAGGAGAATGGCCAGACTGGTTCCAGCTGATAGAAAGACAAGAGTAACTCAGATAACCACTGCTTACAACCAAGGTATGCAACCAACCATGAGGCGGATGGGCTACAGCAGCAGAAAACCATACCCTGTACCACTCATGTCAGCTAAGAACAGGAAACTGAGGCTACATTTCATACAGGTTCACCAATAGTGCACAGTACCACATTGGAAAAACAGTCGACATTTCTGCTGCAATATTTAGATGGTAGGGTCAGAATTTGGTGTCAACATGAATGCACGTATCGATCCTGCCTTGTGTCAATGTCTCAGGGTATTGTTGTAATGGTGTGGGGGACATTTTCTCGGGACATTTTGGTCCCCTAGAACCATGGTTCCAATGCCACAGCCTACCTGAGTATTGTTGCTGACCACATCTATCACTTTGTGACTATAGTGTTCCCATCTTCTGATGTCTACTTCCAGCAGGATAACACACCATTTCATAAAGCTGGAATAATCTCAGACTGGTTTCTTGAACATGACCATGAGTTCACTGGACTCAAATGGCCTGCACAGTCACCAGATCTCAACCCAATAGAGAACCTTTATGATGTGGTGGAACGAGAGATTGGCATCATTAATGTGCAGTCGACAAAGCTGCAGCAACTGTGTTAATATGGACCAAACCCTCTGTGGAATGTTTCCAATACCGTATTGAATCTATGTCTAACTAACAACTACTATGACGGCGCCGCGGATGGCTGCCTCGGTGGTGTGCTCTCTGGCACTTATCACCTTTTTTCCTTTTTTGCGTTGCTCTTCTCTCTCCCTCTTCCTCACTTACATTCAGCAGAGAAGAGCTTTTGCACATCAGACAATCCAGTGCCAGACTTTTTTCTCCTATTTTCACTCACACGGATGTTTTTTTGGAGATCCTGATCGGAGGTGCAGCAGCCCTGTGCGGACTTAGAAAGCGGCGACAATGCGGTAAGTGGGCAGGCTCGCTCATCAAACGAAGGCAGCGTGGTTTACGCACCGCTCGACTGGCCATACACCTAGGAAACGTCCGCTCTCTGGCTGACAAAGTGGACAAACTGCTACCTCTCGTAAACAAAAACTCTGATTTTTGCAGCTCCTCCACCCTTTGCTCTACTGAAACACGGTTCAGTGAACTCATCCTGGATAGCGCACTACATCTGGTGGGCTTCCAGCTGTGCTGCACGGACTGCAGCGGCTGTCTGGGAAATCAAAGGGAGGTGGAACGTGCACTTGGAGTCCTTTTTCATAAACTGTAGTCTTCTACTCTCCGCGGGAGTTTTCCTCATTCGTACTGGTCGGTGTTTACATTCCACCACAGGCGTGTGTAATGGAGGCGTTACAGCAACTTGCTAACCAGATCACAGACCCTGAAAAAAAAAAAAACACACGGACTGTCTGGTGATTATACTCTGGTATTTTAACAGGGCAAACCTCAAGGTTAAAATACCCAAATACAAACAGCACCTGACTCGTCCCACTTTGGACCACTGCTACACGACAATAAAGGACGCATATCGCTCTGTTCCCCGCGCTGCCCTGGGACTTTCCAACCACTGCCTAGTCTATCTCATCCCATCCTATAGGCAAAAGCCGAAATCAGCTAAGCCCACAGTAAAGACCGTGATGAGGTGGTCGAATGAGTCAAAGATGCAACTGCGAGGCTGATTTGACTGCACTGATTGGAGCGTCTTCGAGGCTGCAGCCTCAGACCTGGATGAACTCACTGAAATGTGACATCCTACATCAGCTTTTGTGAGGACATGTGTGTGCAGACCAAAACCTTCTGCACATTCAACAACAACAAACCATGGTTCACTGCTAAGCTGAGGCAACTACGTCAGAACAAGGAAGAGGCCCACCGGAGTGGTGATTGGGACCGGTACAAGGGAGCCAGGACTAAGCTGCCAAAGGAGATCAAGGCTGCAAAGAGGACTTACACTGCAAAGTTGACGGACCAGTTTTCTGCCAACGACTCTACTGCAGTTGGAAAGGCCTGCAGACCATCACCAACTGCCGGAGACAACCCCCCCCCCCCCCCCCCGCCCCTCAGACAGTTACCATCTGAGGAGCTTAATGACTTCTACTCGAAGGTTTGAAATAACTTCACCTTCCCCCTCAGCCACCATTTCCATCACACAGGATCGACCTGCAATCCCAACCTCCCCCACACCTGCCCCCTGACCTGCACTGAGGATGTGTGAACGAGATGTGCGTCAACAGTTCCAGAAGCAGAAGATCAGGAAGGCTCCAGGACCAGATGGAGTCTCGTCCTCCTGCCTGAAAGTCTGTGCTGACCAGCTAGCTCCCATCTTCACCAGGATCTTCAACACATTCCCTGGAGATGTGCATGGTCCCTGCTTGTCTCAAACTCTCCACCACCATCCCAGTTCCCAAGAAGTCCCCAGTCACAGGATTAAATGACTACAGACCAGTCGCCCTGACTTCGGTAGTCGTGAAATCCTTTGAACGACTGGTGCTTAACCACCTGAAGGTCATCACAGAGCCTCTGCTAGACCCCCTGCAGTTTGCTTACAGAGCAAACAGGTCAGGGGATGGCGCAGTCAACATGGCTCTCCACTACATCCTGCACCACCTTGACTCTGCAGACACGTATGCACGCGTCCTATGTGTGGACTTTAGCTCTACATTTAACACCATAGTCCCAGAGCTCCTTCACCACAAGCTGTCCCAGCTCACCGTGCCTCTCCCCACCTGTCAGTGGATCACCAGTTTCCTCACCGACAGGAGGCAGCTGGTGAAACTGGGACGCTTCACATCCAGCACCAAGATCCTTAACACTGACACCCCCCAGGGGTGTGTTCTCTCTCCTCCGCTCTTCTCCCTGTACACAAACGACTGCACATCAGGAGCCCCCTCTGTGAAACCCTTGAAGTTTGCAGATGACACCACAGTCATTGGGCTCATCCAGGATGGTGATGAGACTGCATATAGAGGAGAAGTGGAGCGGCTCGTCCTCTGGTGCTGCCAGAACCACCTGGAGTTGAACCCACTCAAAATGGTAGAGATGACAGTGGACTTCAGGAGGACAACCCCCCCCCACACACACACACACACACACACACACACTCACAAATCTTAACACCACTGTTCCCTCAACAGACTCACACAGGTTCTTAAGGTCCACCATCTCACGGGACTTTAAGTGGACCTTTCACATTGACTTACTCCGGAAAAAGGCTCAGCAGAGGTTGTACTTCCTGCAGCAACTCAAGAAGTTCAACCTGCCACAGGAGCTGCTGACCATCTTCAACACGGCAATAATCCAGTCTGTCCTGACCACATCTATCAAGGTCTGGTTTGGATTAGCAACCAGACACGACAGGAACAGACTACAGAGAATCATCAGATCTGCTGAGAGGATTATTGGTTCCAGCCTTCCCTCCATTCAGGACCTGTACTGATCCACAGTCAGGAAGCGGGCTGGCAGAATCGTAAAAGAACCTTCTCATCCCGAACACTACCTTTTCAGCCTCCTCCCGTCAGGGCGGCGCTTTAGGACAATGCGCAGCAAAACCACTAGCCACAAAGACAGCTTCTTCCCCCGAGCTGTCACTCCATGAACTCCTGACTCATGACCACTCAAGAACACGGAACAATACCACGGAACTACTGCTGCATTTTTCGTATTTATTTAGTTATGCTTATATATTCCTATATTCATTCATCATTCATTTTCTATTCTGTTTTTCCCTTTTGGGGTCACCTAAACATTTAAAAACACTGTTGTTTTTTGTTTTTTTTATTTTAAAGGAAATGAACTGAAGCATTTCCGGGTCCTATCCTGGCCACTTGTGGGTGAGGGCAGGGGATGCCCTGGACAGGTCGCCAGTCTGTCTCAGGGTAGAAGCAGCCAAGCAGCCACACCACTCCACACTATGGAGAATTTAGAGTTGCCAATTAACCTATAAAGCATGTTTTTTGGACAGTGGGAGGAGATCCTGGAGAGAAGGCACGCATACACGGGGAGAACATGCAAACTCCACACAGAAAGGTCCCCCATTGATGTTGTGTTTTTCATGTCCCCCAGCTGGGACTTGAACCGGGGGCCTTCTTGCTGTGAGGCAAGAGCGCTAACCATTGCGCCACCGTGCACCCCTGTATTCTTATATCTACCTTATATTACTTTCTTTTTTATTATTTATCCTTTTTGTGTCTTACCCCCTCACACCATTTTACCTTTCTAGTTTGCATGAGAGCACAACACACCGAAGACACATTCCTTGTACATGCGCTGTACTTGGCCAATAAAGCTGATTCTGATTCTAATGTCACAAAGGCTTAGATTATGGTTCTGAAGGCAGACCGGGTCCAATCAGGTATGGTGTACCTAATAAAGTGGCCGTTGTGTGTAGGTGTGCAGACATGAGAATGAAGACATAAACAACAGCTTATTGTGAGTGAAAAAAAAGAACTGGTGATAAACTGAAAATGAAATACTTTATATCTGTGCTGCACTGCAGGAAAACTTGTATTGATTATTTTTGTGATGATCTGCGATGTCTCTGATCACACTGCATAACAGGCACACGGTCCATTACATGTGAAAATACACTTGATCTATTATCTCACTCTCCATTCCTCTTCTGTTGAGTCCAAAAGGAAATGCACACAAATATATAAAAAGTAAGTTTATTCTCAAATACAAAAGGGATGTACAAATATACACCTTTTGTGTTAGAAGCTACATAAACCCCTTTTGTAAGAGTAATCTGTCCAACACAAGAGGTGTTCCGCTATCTGTTTGGTCTCATACATAGCTTCTGCTGCTCAATTATTCGCAGGACCTAGCAAGGAAAAAGCTAAGTAGAGAGCCAACATAACTGGTTAAAAAAGGTTTAAAAAAACAGTGCACTGTTAGAGGCTAATAAGCTTTTCTAACATTAATTTTATTGGAGCGATAAAAGCAAAAGTTGCAAATGAACAAAACATTGTTTGTGGTCAAATTCAAGTTTTTAATCTTCAGAAAAATTGATTCTATTATGCTTGATGTCTTTTGGAGTAAAGTATTTACAATTATAGGAAAACTCAGTAACTAAACAATTTCTTACACACACATAGAATACTACAATATACATATTTTAGATACTTCTTTATTTTGCAACTGTTTAATTCACAGGCTGTCTGCTAAATGCCACATACTTACAATTCACACCAACTAATATTTTTGTATCAAGTAAATGTCCTACTAGAGCAAATAAAGCTTCAAAAGGATTTGCGCTGCAGTAAACCAATTGAAGGGCCTCACTGCTTCATGAAGCTTCATGTGTCCATCACTGGTGTCAGGAACTTGTGCTGAAAGACCCAAAATGTAGGGTTTAGTTACAGAAACTTAAATGTTTAGTAAGTGAACTTGAACATAACAAAAGAACAAAAAAGCAGATGTCCCGGAAAAGAAGAACTGAAAACCAGACTCTTAAATACACTGAGGGTAATTACCCCAAATGAAGACAGCTGAGGGAGATCATTAATCTGGACCTGAACCCAAAACAGAACATGAAGCAAACAAAGAAAAACATTTGACAAAACCAAACCTGAGGGCACAATCCTCACACTTTGCTACACTAAGGGCATAATGGAGCACTGATAAATAATTGCACAAAAGCTCATTAAAAGAGTAAGAAGACAGACTTGGTGGTTTTAGGTCAGGGCAAGGTAATTTTTGTTGCTACTTTTACACACAGTGATAATTTAAAGTGGTTTAAAAACTATAGACCTAAGCCAGAAACTCATAATTTCATTTCCATTAAAACCTTTCTGAGCCTACTAACAGATACATCGAGAAAGGTTGTGAAAAAGTAGAAAAAAAGAAATAAATCGTCTTAGTCTGACATCATTATTTGTTTTTCCTTCATTTAAGATCAGCACTGATTATAGCAATGTACACCCTTATTTAATGTTTTTTTTTCTTTTTTTCTAGCGGTTGTAAAGCTTAATTTTTGATGCATTCAAGGTCAAAATAAGCTCCATTTCTCATTATAGTCCACAGGTGCTCTTTCCTAGTTTGTGCTAGTGTTTGCTGTGTAAGCAGTGTGTTGGGTTGTTGTGTCTATGTGAGTCAGTCTGTCTGTTGGAATGGAAATGAGCCCTCGCAGTATGACTAAAGGGCTCTTACTCTCTCTCACAAGATAGATAGGATTTTAACAAGCATGAGGGTAAAAAGGAAGCCTGCATCTGTGTGTGTCTGTCCTCTGGCTAAAGCAATTTCTTTCCATTTGTTTTGTATCAAATCACAAAGACAAAACCCTACATTTTCTGAATTGTGGCATGGCTAGACTTGAGAGAGCTCTGTGTTTAAATATTTACCATCCTATAACCTGGCAGACATTATAATACATGTTGTTCGTTTTAACAGCAGTACACTGCAAACACTATAAGTCTATACAAGATTCTGCAAAACTGTCATGATAATTTCATTTAAAGATTAACAGCGTCTGTAGTCGTGTTTATAAAAACATGTTGATTTTGTTTCTTATTGACCCCAGTTAAGCCTGAGAGACCAAGCAAGTCTTAGAATTGTTCCTTAACTGGGAAAAGTGTTTTCAGTAGAACTGGTCTTAAATACCACCACAGACAATTACATTTTTAGTTCAGATTCATTAAGTTATACATGCCCTTCTTTCTCTCTATTTATGTTTTTTTCCGTCACACGGTCATCTTTATCCTCCAATCACAACAAAGCTTGATGCGATTGTTGAAACATTGGTTCTTTACCAAGCTCTAGCTTGTTTTGTTTTTTAAAATCTGAGTTTGATTTATTTTGACAAATCCTTACTTTGCAACACAAGTTCTTGTATGCATCATTGGAGAACTGTTGGCAAGTGTGTAGAAATATGAAAAACTTGTTTAAAAAATTCTCAGTTTATTTCTAAACTGTTTAGTCTCACAAAACAATAATCCCATAAAAAAAGAACCATTTTCTTTATAAAGACTTAAAAAGGTTCCATAGGGGATAATCCACCTTTTGTTATGTCGAAGTGTAAGAGCCTGTTCATGTTTGTCTATAGATGAGTAAATTTTCTTTTTTTCTGAGGATAAAAAGGTAAATATTTTCTGTCACCTGTGGATTTTTGGCTGGAAAAAATGTGAAAGAAACATACTGTACTTAAAATTGGTGGGGCTTAAGCAAGACAGGACGCATTCTAAGAACATGGAGGTCAGCCAGTTCTGGTCTTATTTTGGGATTTCTTTTTTTTGTGTGAATTTGATTCCAAGTTAGTGTTTTTTTTGTTTTACTTTTTTACTTTTAGGATTTCTCTGCCAATTTTTTGGGACTGTGAGTGTTCTGCCTTTCTCGAACCATATTTTTTCTTTTGCATTTGTTACAACTGGAAGATTTATTTTGTCTCTTTTTTTTATCAGGAAACTTGACATTTCCATTTTGTTATGGCCCTGTACTTTTGTTGCCAATTATTAATTTTATTTATTCTTTTAGAATATTTCCCTTACGTCATTTGAATGAAGAAAAGACTTGTCAAGGTCAGATTTTGGCATTTGATTTTACTTTCACTATAAAGTAAGAAGTCGTCAATTAAGCAACTTAATTTATTTTTTATGATGTCTTTTTAACCTTTTTTTTCCCCACATAGTAGTTTTTACATCCATTCTAGTTTAATACAAACAATCTAAAAGCTGTTTTTTTTCTGTTTACTGTAAATTACTCTATGTTCCCTCAGCATTTTGGCTGGACAACTCATTATATGTTATCTTTTGATTTTGTTAATAGATGTACTTTTCTTTTTTAATTTTTTCCACGTTATTTTAAATTATTCTTTATTTATTTTACTTAACCAATTTCTTCACATGTTTTTATCATGGGTTGGAGCAGTTGGGGTCTGGGGTCAACACAGCTTTTCTGGAGGATATTGGAAGTTTATGTCAAAATATCAAATCTTTCTTTTTGGCAAACAAGTGATCCAAGCTTTTATCTTGAAAATTTGTGTGAATAGAATATACAGTTTTTGATACAGAGCTGCATTATGGGATCGAATCCCTGTATTTAATTTGGCTCACGAAAAGTCAATTTGCAAGTGCATTACTGCCAACACAAGTGAGTTTGCCCTCATGTTCACCCAAGTGATACAATAGAAACTGTACGAAAAATGATGGAGGGGTTGACTTAATGTGCGTTGGAATGGGGGGCGGAAGTAGAGATGCAGTGTAATGAGAAAGTAGCGGAGAACTGATATCCGGGTGTATTCACCCTTCATTTAACAGGCAAACTCCTGGCACCTTCCAGGGAAGCATTGGCATGCTATCCTGTATATCTTTTGGCTTGCATGAAGGGACATCAACATGCAAATAAAACAGAAGCTGTATTTGTGGCACTCTGACCACTCCACAAATGTTTTGCTACAGTGCTTGTTGGAATTGTGTTTTATTTCCCTCGTGCATTAACTCCCTTTCACATCCTTGAGAATTTCAGACATTGTGTATGTGTGTGTGTGTGGGGGGGACTTTGCTGGTACTGTGGTGTGATGGCATACAATTGGCGCTTCATTGCACAGAGAAATAGAAAAGGGTCACAAGACAGTATGGTGTTGGAACATACAGCTACTTACATACCCTCTCAATCTCTTGCAGAAGTGTGGCTTTTCAAATTCAGCGTCTTGCTAAATATATATGACTTATAGTTCAAGTTGTTTTTACCTCTCTAAGCAACAGAACAAGAAATGTTAATTACTCTGCTTGGCAGAGTGCAAAACAAATACAGTACATACAATATGAAATAGAATAACCAGTAAAATATTAAAAAGGTTGCAAATGATGCTGAGAACCACAATGCAATGAAAAAAACACTTCAATTTATTGCAGTATGTGAGGGCAGCAGGGTGAGTGAGTGTCATCACTCATCTGTGTCACAGCATGAGTTTAGGAGCTGTTCTTAAGTAGTGCAGTCCTCGCTGGGATGCTGCACAAGCACTTGCCTGAGGGGAGGGGGACAAACAATCCAACAGCTAGATGGGTACACCCCCAGCTTATATTGGCTGCTTTATTTCATGCATCTGACAGTGTTAGACATCAGAGAGAAAAAAAAAAATCCATGACCAGCAACCTGATATATGAGACTCCAGGTGCGTCTGGGAGACGTTTTGAAAGAAGGCAATTGTATCTAAGGTCGAGTAGTTTTCTCTGTCCGCTTCTAGTAGGGAGATGGGGTTGAAGGGGAATGGATTTTCTTAAATAAGCCAAGACTTGATGTTGAAACGATTCATGGGGTTGCTGTAAAAAAACGATACCTTTGGCAGATATTTTAGGATATTTTTGTCACAAAATGGTACAAATCGCCAGCAATGTTAGTTTTCTTTAATTATTTATTTGTTATAGCTTATCTTTAGCAATAGAAGTGGAAATCTCAATCCTAGGACTTTCATGTAATATTGGATATTTCATAGATTCAACCAAAGCATCACTTTCATGCACATATTCATAGCTTATTTGTTCCAGTTGCAATAATCATGTTATTTCTTAAGTCCCACTTTTGCCATTCTTTCTTTGCAGTTTTTGTTTTTTTCCTTTTTTTACTTGTAAATTGACAAATTACCACTTGTGCTATTGCCATTTATTGCCAATAAAAGAAAAAAAAACACGAGTAAAACTGGTTTTGAAATCACACAGTGTTTTATGGCAAAGTTAAAAGACTTGGATAAACGTAATATTGCTTACTTTTAGAATTTACATAGCTAGGATTTACTATTTTTATATTATTTGAATATTTTAAAATATATGTTCACTGGGACATTTTTCAGGCACTTTTAACATTCCCATTGATGGCAGTTACTCCACTCATTGGTCTTTTTTTCGAGTGAAAAAAGTTCAAAGCTAAAACACAGTTAGCAATAGTTTTTTTTAAACAGTTGCAGTGTGATGGGAATGTTGAGTTTAGAATGACTGCTATTCATAATGATTAACACACAGCAAATTACACAAAATCAGAATTAGCCCTACACACTGTAAGGAGCCTAATGTCTCCATATATTATATGACAAACAATCACTTTGGTGTATTATTGTTGTCCTAATTTCTTAGTGAGTTGTTTTCCATAATGCTCAAACAAGGAAGAGCTCAATGGACTTTGATGTACTTAAACTCAATATTTTCCACACTTTAAGGCGTACTTAAAAGCTTTGACTTTTTTTCGATTTTCATTTTGTTTATTTTTATTCTGGAGCATTTTAAATATGAATGAATTCTGATTGTATTTATTGGTGTTGAAGCGATTTTGAGAGGTACCTGGCACGCTGTCAAAAGTCTTTTTTTCTTCTTCTTTTTTTCCGTTTTTATAGTTTATAGTTCGGTGTGCCGTAAATATGGCAAATGACAACTTCGAAATTAGGCCATTCATTGACGATGTGCCCTATGGTCCGGAAAAATAAATAAATAGGAAGTCTGAAAGCTTGTGTTAGAGCAGGGCCGACTAAAAACACTCTTTTTGTCAAATTTACAAGCAAGTTGTGCTTTTGATATTTTTTAATACTACCTTCAACTAGGGGTACTAATGGTAACTTTGGTTGGTAAAGTCTACCTGTTTTAAGAGAAGGATAAGGCTTCAGGTTGAAGCTTGGCACTATCAGCTTTGTTTCTTCCACAACCTTGTAATGCAAATTCAATTAGAAATTTTTAAAAAGGGGATGCTTGAGTAATTTGTTTTTGTTAATTATTTCACAAAGAGAAGACAGAAGAATCAAAGTATGTTTTTTTTTGTATCGGTAGTTGCTCCTCTTACCACCCAAATAAGTTGGTATAAATTTCTGTCTTTTGTTTTATCTTTTTCAAAAATGCTTATCAGGATCTACAGTATGAATTCCTAGTTTCAATTATTCTGGCTAAAGGCAAAATGTTTTAATGATGAGCTGATTCTCTGAGTGCAGTCTCCAGCTTTGCCAGCCCGAGCAGAAATGCCTTGTGCACATGTCAAGGTCGGGGCACAGTTGTAAACTGAGGCTCATTACAGCTGGTGAGGCCAAGAGCAGAAACAGATCACAACTTCTCCCTGCAGCGCTGAATTACTTCTCTACCACCGGGTTTCCCTCTCCCTCATTCTGTGTTTTTGCTCCCTGTCTCAGCTGCTTCCCTGTTTGCCTTTGATCTCTCTCTTTCCCTTCCTATTCCCTCCCTACCCTTCCCTCTCAATCTCAATATCTTGATCCCCTCCCATCTGCTTCTCCATTAATTTTCTAGGTGTCTGTTTTTTCTGCCTCCTCTCATTTCATAGTTATCACTCTCATCAGGGAATGGAGCAGGTTTAAGGCTAGTTTTATTGAGTTTGCTCAGGGTTCTGGAAAGGCCTATTTACCAATAAGGTCAGGAGGAGGTGGACCAAGTCTGCAAGCAAATCCTCAAATCCCTTTTGAACCAGGATGGATGTATTTATGTGGACTTCTTTGTCCACTGCATGTTCTCCTATTTTGTAAGTCTACTATATTAGATTTAGAGATCCTTCATATAGAAGGACTTATCTTGCACATTGAGAGATGAACCCAATATTGACAAATGTGTGAATAACCTTGTTTTACGGATTATGCTATGCAGTCCAATACTCTCTAGATTCTTCTTGCATGGGTGGAGATCACAAGTCAATGGCTCTACAGTAAGTTTCACTTGTGGACTAGCTCCAAATAGCTCTCTCAGCTTTATTTTTTATTTTTTTAATTGCTCCCAATTGAACTCAACTTTATTATTATTTTTTTTTTAAAACAGTACAAAAAAATATATAATACCATTATAAAAGCAGAGTCTCAAGGTGGGTTAAGATAGATTTTAAGATGTGTTTGGAAGTGGACGTTATTGATGCTTGTTGAATGTACAGCGGAAAAGCAATTCACAGACTGAAAAAAAGCCATTTCCCATCTGAGATTTGAGATGCGTTTCTGTACCTTCAGGAGTTCAGCCTAACTGAGGCACTGGACAGAAGTTTTTGGAGAGAGAAGCACAGAAAGGTACAGGAGGGCAAGATTATTGGAAGATAAAAGAAGAATAAAAAAAACTTACAAAACCAAACAAAAGATACGGTTGGATAGGGTTAGATAGCAACAGCATTCCAGATCAGACGGAGATGCGGGAGGGGTGACTGGCTGACTCTAAAATGAAGAAACAGTTACTGTATCTCATATACAAAAATTAAAAGGGTTTTTGTTGTTTGAGTTCTAGTCTGACAAATGTCATCAAACCAAAAACTTTTAAGTATTAAAATAAGTAACTATTATATTAGTTATTTTAGAAAATGCAAAAATCATTTTGAAAAAGTCAGGAAAGGACAAACATTTGCTCATTACTTTCCTCGAAGGTAAAAAAAAAGAAAAACCTTCCCAAAATTGTCATAAAAATATGCCAATAGCATGACTTCAGGCAACTTTATGGTAGGAAGTCTTTGTATTTTATATTTTCCTTTTTCATTTACTGTCAACTTTCTGCTTCTGACGAATATGTGGGATTATGTCAGTGAAGAAACGTTCCTTTTTCTTTTTTTCCCATTTGAGTATCTATGGATAATTTATCCTGCATGCGGGTTTCTGTCCATCAAACAAGAGTGAAATGTTACATAAGAAAAGTATATCTGAGAGGAATTTATTCAGTTGTAACTGATCCGTCCCTCTCTTAGTCACTTTTTGACATGCATTGACATAAAAGGAAAGCTGAATTGACTGCTGTGGACAGCCTTTGAATGTTTGAATGCATGAATGACTGCACTGGAATAAGGATGGTGGATTTTCTTTAATATTCATGGTCTAAAGACATGATGAACCATTTGGAAATGAAACCAAGGTCTTGTTAAGAAAAAGAAATGTGTATAACTTTGAGTTAGGAGCTGCTTAGATGGGATTTTTGAAGACCTTTCTGCATTTTTCTAACCACCTGTTGGTGTAAAAGTCATTTTACATGTACATGTATATTCATTTAGATATATCTGCTTTTTACATCAGCAGAAAACGTTTAGACAAAATCCACTTTGAGATTATTGCAATGTTTGTATCTTTTTTTTTTTTAATGTATGAGATTCACTTATCTTACTCTCCATAGACTGAGACACAAGCTGAAAGGGTTATGCTAGTTTTCTGAAATTCATTCAGGTGTTTTTTGTTAATAAATCAGGGAACCTGCATTTGACGTAGATGTTTAATCTATTTTAATATATCCACCTTTAAAAAAGCAAACTCTTTGTTTATATTTCAACACATTTTTTAATGTGTACTGTTTGTGTAGTATAATTATCTTTAAGACCTTCTCCAATAAGTCCAGTGAAAATTGAATTTTTTCTCATGATGAAGGACATATATAAAACAAATTAGATAAAAATGGCATTTTTGAGTATTTATTTATTAAAATAGTTGTGAATCAGGAACAGATAAACAACTGCCTTTTAAAATAGCTAGTATTTCACGACTCCTCCGTTCATATTTCACTCATTGCCTTCACCAGGAAAAGACCATGCTGACCACAATGGGGGACAGAGCCTTTCAGGCTTCTGCTCCTCCACTTTGGAACAACCTTCCAGAATTCCTCAGAGCCCCACAAAGCCTTGACACTTTTAAAAAGGGGTTAAATACATTCCTTTTTAAAAATGCTTTTTAGTGCCATTTGTCCTTCTTAATTGTATAATGTAGCGCTTTGAGATTGTTTTCAAAATGTAAAGCGCATTTCTTTCTAAATAAAATGTGTTATTATTATTATTATTATTATTGTTAATAATTTCCACATCAAATTTGTCCCCACCACCTTTGTTTTGAAACTTGTCAAATTTGCTGCAAGATGCTCGTCCAAAGGGGTTTTCATTACCCGATGCTACTGATGCAAATTAGAGTGAGGGAGGAACTACCATCAAAAGTTTTTAGCAGTCGCTAGAAAATCCCTCTTTTTTCCAATGCTCAAAATGTTCTGCATGAACTTTTTTCATTGACGTAAAATTGAAACTCAATGTTTTTATTTGTCAAATGACATTTGATGTGAATGTAGAATAACCAAAGATGTTTAGAACTCCAACTAGACCAAAATTTTCTCCACGTCTGACAGGAGGATGACAACGTGTTACCAGACCAGCTGAGAGATGTTGTCCCTCCAGCACTTCCTAAGGCTTCCAAGGACCCCTTTACAGTGATCCATGTGCAGAATACCAACACAGGGAGGCTTCAAGGAGACCCTAGAAAGAGATGTCTGAGCTACCACACTTGGTCTTTCTCAATGTGGGGGAACAGAGGCTTTGCTCCAAGTTTCTCCAAGGTGATAAAGCTCCTCTGTCTATTTCTAAGGATGTACCAACCACCTTGGAAAGTTAATTTGTTTAAGCTACACATAACTGGGATCCTATCCTTTCTTTTAAGTACTCTGGGTCACAACTCAAGGGATATCAGTCGTGAGCCACAATTCTTGACCATAAATGAGGGTAGCAACGTAGATTAACCAATAAATCGAGAGCTTTTCCTTTTGTCTCAATTTACTCACTACAATGGATCGCATTACTGCTTCTATGCATTAGACTTCTATATAGTGCAAACGCTTTTCATATTTTTCTGGTCGAGAGCCATGGTCTTTGACTTGGAGAAGCCAATTCTTCTTCCAGCTGCTTTACAAACACCCAAGTAAACATCAAATGTCATGATTCGATGTTGCCAATAGAACAGCTTCATCAGCAAGAAGCTGTGATAAAATCCAGTCAGTCATCAAACCAGACTTCCTTCAGCCTTTGGCTGAACCTAAAAATTCTGTTCGTTAAAATGATTAAGGTTCTTGATGGACAACATTGATGTAGAAGCCAACAACATCATCAAAATTTCAGTCACAGTCACTGAACCCAACTTCTTTTGGCCTTTGACTGAATCTAAAAATTCTGTTCATCAGGATAGAGAATACAGAGTTTTTAAAGTGACATGTCTACGACCAGCCTTTGGCTATTTTTGTTAAAAGAAACATCATCTACATTGAAACCAAAGTCTCTGCTTTTCTAGACAGATAGTATTAGCTTCAATGGCCACATATTTATCCTGAGCCCTTAAGCAGCAAACCCACAATGTGAATAATTTAATAGGAGTGCACTCACTGTTAGATGTTTTTGTTTTAGATGACCAGATGACTAAATTCATAGATTCACTGAAGATTTTAAATAGAAACTGAATGTAAATGATTCAATATTTTCCCCCACCAATCTTGCAGATTAAGTATAGTAGGATGGGCTGCAGCAAAGCCTCACTGCAGCCATCTCAATGTATAGATATAGGTACAAATTAAACTTACAATTTAAAAAAACAGCTGATTTACCTGTTGTTGTTTTATAACTGTAACTATGTAAGGAGAAAATCATAGTGTGACGATTTGTAATGAAGATACAAGGACAATGTTTGGCTCATTTTCTGACATTAAAAAAATATTAGGTTAAATAAAGTAACAGTATGAGTTAGCTATGGTTCACAAAATAATGTTTTTATGCCGCCTCTTTTGTGCAAATATGCCAGGAAAAAGTCTTTTCATGCATCTAACAGATTAAATTACATTACAGGTTGGATATTTTTTCTGGGTTTTATGTATTTTGTGTGCAGATTAATTATGGTTATCTTTTGAATTATCCGCTAGTCATGTCGCACCACGGTTGTGTCTGATTTTCTTCACTATACATAGTGTACTGCAGCAGTCCAAATCTACAATTTTAGTGCCCTAGAAATTAATTTAAACTTCTGTTAAGTTCTAATAATTGTCTGTCCTTTGTTTTCATTTAATAATGCCTCTAATCTTTTTTTTTGCTGATGTCAATTGCTTTTCTGACCCCCATGCTACCTAGTGTGTATAGATGCAGGCTGGCTTGTCCCTTTATAAATAAAGTTGGAAATATACATGTTAGCAACAAAAATGACTATCAGGGTAAAAAAAAATAAAAAGGGAGTTTCTGCAAGCACTTTGTTCATGATTAGAAAATAAATAAATGTGACCTTGTGCAAGCACACAATCAACCAATAAATCTCTCATAAATATATGAAAAGATCATGATATTGTGAAAACCTGCACACAGATTTTGAATTAGCCATTATATTATTGAACATATTTCATTTTGCTTTAAAAATTTATTATAAATAATTTTAAAAATTATTTTAATACAGAATTTTAAAATATTTATTTTAATTATGTTGAATATTATTATATCGCTATGACTTTTTTGCAGGAACTCAGATTTCAAATCAATATTTTCCAAAGTTGCTTTGTTTTTTTTCTTCACATTGCTGTTTTTCAGAATGACTTATTTATTTCTTAATTAACCTTTTTAGCAGAACGAGTCTGAGACACAAAGTGGACCCAACCAACCAACGTGCCACCCTGTTTTTTCAAAGGCCTATTATATTTTCACAACCTAAATCTGTTTGTACTAAGCTGCTGAAATCCCTAACCCAACCCAAATGTTTAGGGTGGTGGCATGTATCTGTACTAACATTCCAAAGGTATTTGGTCAGATAAAACTTTACACACTTTGAGAAATCAGAGACATGGTCTGTCCAGTGTGTCCTGGGTCCTCCCTGGGGCCTTCACCCAGTGAGACATGCCCAGAACACCTCCGAAACGAGACATCGGAGCCATCCAGACCAGATGGCCAAACCACCTCAACTGGCTCCTCTGGAGGGGAGAGGTAGCAGCTCTACTCCACAGTAGTCAATTTTGCCTAGCTGAGGCCCTTTAAGTGTGGAAGGTTAGCTTTGGTCTGAAGACACTAAGAGGAGAACATCTTCTTCTACGAATGGATAAACAACCTCTACAGAATGCAGCTACCTCAGCTGTTAGATGGAGACTTACATCCACTGAATCCAACCATCTCTTCAGAGGTGGTTGGATTCATAAAATGACAATGACATAAAACAACACTTTTGAGGCCAACGCATCAGGTGTATTGAGGAGAACGGTGGTGATGGTTGTCCATGTGACGTTTGTAGTCCACTTTGCCGTTTATCCCAGCCTAAAGTCCTTCACACGAGCAGGCCTGCACTCCAAGCCATCAGTATGCATGCAATAAAAACAAAGAAAAACCCACAACTAGATTTTAAAGTACACACACAGTCATGCAAAAAGGATAAAAGTCATTCTCTATGAAACCCAGATAAAATCCACTGGCAACTGAGCTACAGGTTACTAATAAAATCCTGGGGTATAGCTGGCACACTTAACTTTGGGAGGGGTGAAGCCCGTTCATCAGCAGCCCTGGAAATAAATCAATGTGTTGCGTTGTTAACAGGTTGATTGTCCAATGGGTGTGCTCCCAATTATTGAGAATTCTTCTCAGGTGTGTTCCCTGTGGTCATGCCATGTCACTGCCTATTTAAACTGCACCTGCACCAATAAACAATTGATTGTATGTTCTGACTGCAGACTGTGTCCCAGTGTGTGCTTTTGCTCCCCTTTAGAAGGCCACGTTTAACAGGTTATGGGCCCAGATGTTTGCCCAGACATGGTGTGAGTAGCAAAACAGTTTGATAAGCTATTGTTTCAAACTTTTGGAGTGCCAACACCATGAGTGAAAGGACAAGTTCACGTTGGTCTCGTCTTGTGTTTGACGGAGACGAAAAGAATTATGAACTCTGGGAGACAAAGTTTTTGGGACATTTGCGGTTACAGAAAGGAAGAAGGATACAATACAATTCTAAATGAACCTGCCACAGATGCGGATGAAGACACACTGGCTGAGGATGCAGCGAAAAATGCTGAAGCATATGCTGAACTTATTCAATTCCTTGAGGACAAAAGTTTGTCTCTGGTCATGCGAGAGGCCGCTGATGATGGGCGTGGCGCTCTCAAGATATTGCAAGACTATTATGCTGGCAAGGGGAAGCCCAGAATTGTGAGTCTCTACACTGAATTAACTTCCCTGCAAAAGTTAAGTGGCGAAAGTGTGACTGATTACGTCATACGTGCTGAGACTTCAATCACAGCGCTGAGGAACGCCGGAGAAGTTTTGAGTGATGGACTACTGGTTGCAATGGTCTTAAAGGGGTTGCCAGAATCATTCAAGCCTTTTTCAATTTTTGTCACTCAAAGCGATGAGACCCTCTCTTTTGCAGATTTTAAGACCAAACTGCGCAGTTATGAGAACACTGAAAACATGCGTACAGCTGTGGCCTAGGACAATGTTATGGGTGCCCAGGCACAGAAAACTAGTGCCCTGTCAGGTGCAAGGATGCGAAATGCAGAGAACAGAGACATTGAGTGTTTCCGTTGTGGTCAGAGAGGACACAAGGCAAGACAGTGTCAGCGTGGTCAGCAGTGGTACAGCCAAGGCAAGAGCAACACACGGCGAGGAGGTCGGAAGCAGCAGCGACAGGACAACGCACGCGGAGTATCCGAGGAGACGGATAACACCTTTGCCTTCTTGGTGACCGCTGATTATCAGCCAGGGAGCGACATCACCAGAAAAGGGTTGATGGTGGACACTGGTGCAACATCGCATATCATTACAGATCTTGCTAAGTTTAAGAGCTTTGACGATCAATTCCAGGCTGAAACGCACTGTGTGGAACTGGCTGATGGGACAAGGTGCAAGGGGGTTGCGGAGCGCAGAGGAGAAGCAGCGGTGTGGCTGGTTGACAGCGGGGGACGTCACATTTGTGCCACACTGAAGCAGGCGCTGTATATCCCCTCCTATCCCCAAGACATCTTCTCTGTGAGAGCTGCAACTTCCAACGGAGCAACAGTAATCTTCAAGGAGGGAGAAGACGTCCTGAAGTACAAAGACGGTACACGTTTTCTTATTCATGAACACAACAGACTGTTCTATTTGCCTACGGTTCCTGAGAACAATAATTGTGATCAATCTATGAGTTGCCATGACATTCAGACGTGGCATGAGATTTTTGGACATTGCAATTATAATGATGTTCAGAAGTTGGAATGTATTGTTGATGGCATGTCAATTAAGGGTAAAGTACCTAAATCTATGCAATGTGAAGTGTGTATTCAAGGTAAATTCATTCAAAGTAGGAACAGGAAGTCTGATGTAAGGGCAACGTTGGCATTAGAGCTGGTACATACTGACTTGGCAGGGCCCATTAACCCAGAGTCCAGAGAAGGTTATAGGTATGCACTTTCCTTTTCCGATGACTACTCCAGTGCAATGTTTGTGTATTTTTTAAAGCACAAAAGTGATACTGTGGAAGCTACAGAGAGATTTCTAGCTGATATAGGTCCATATGGCAAAGTTAAATGTATCAGATCCGATAATGGTACCGAATTTATTGGACAGGGTTACCAAGCACTACTTCGCAGGAATATGATTAGACATGAAACATCAGCACCATACTCGCCACACCAGAATGGTACTGCTGAACGTAATTGGAGGACTCTCTTTGACATGGCTAGATGTATGCTCTTGGAAAGCAAGTTACCCAAGGAGCTATGGCCGTATGCAGTCCAGACAGCAGCAATGGTGAGGAATAGGTGTTACAACAACCGCACTAGACAGACACCTTACTTTATGTTGACAGGAAGGAGACCCAATGTGTCCAGGATGCAGACTTTTGGTACTGTGTGTTATGCTTATAGACAGGACACAAAGAAATTAGATTCAAAATCTGACAAAGGCATTTTTGTTGGATATGATAAGAACAGTCCAGCCTATATGGTCTACTATCCTGACAGTAAGAAAGTGATGAAGCACATGTAACAAACAGTACTTAATTTTAAATAATGTCTGCTATCAAAAGTTATTTTGGGTTCTTCAAACACTGTTTCAACAGAATCACATTATCATCTCAAAACCAAAATACACCTGTAAGATTTTCCAAACATAAATTTAATTTTCTTTTCTACCAAGTTTCTTTTTCCTCTCTCTTTTTTCCACAGGTGCGCGCTCATACAAGAGTCAATGAAATGTCCACGCGAACGCGCATCGCGGCCTCTGTCAGTCCAATAAATCCATCCAAAAGAACCCCCCCAAAAATAAACTGGTATACCAGTAAAATAAAAATAAATAATGTTCTTTTCCTGGGTACCCAAGAAGGAAAAAATGTGTCGATCTCACCAGCTGGTCTCTTTGATCAGTTTCTCTGGAAATGCGCCCACTCACGGGATCGCGCACGGCACTTCCCTCGGCCTTTCAAATAAATCTCCGGTTTCTGCTCCCCCGTCACTCATCTGGACTCCACAGAATGTTGGTGGGATAAATCCAGCAGGCAAGGAACAGCTAATAACTCGGACGTCTTTTGTCACGGGAGAAGAGCACGGCGGCAGCTGTCAGCGCGTCTTTCACCTTCCTTCTTCCATCCTCTTGCGCACCTGTTCCGACCCCATTTAATAACCTTGGGGCGGGACCACTGTGCGTCAGGTGAACCGTCCATATCATAAATAAACCCATGAACATAACACAAAGACCACATCCAGAAATTACAGTGGATAACATGTTTTTTTCACAGAAAAGCACGTTAGTCCCCTCATACACAAGCACAGGTAGAACTAATGTTTCTCTTTTTTCTTCTTCCTCTATAGTCATAATGTGACCCTGTCACAGTCCCCCCCCCCTTAGCTTAGGGAAGCTGAACCCAAATATAGGGCTTCAGGTTGACTACATTAACTGTGTCCACTTTTCTATTATGGTCCTTCCACTGAATCTGGTAATTTAGTGGTCCTAATCTTCTCATTATTACAGCATGCCCTGACCATTTAGGCGCTAGCTTGGCTGAGAAGTGTTCAGATGCTTTGGAGAGTGGATGAGTCCGTACCCAGACCAAGTCTCCCGGCTGGAACTGCGCACTTCTCCTCCGGGTATTGTAGTACTTGGCTTGCCTGGTCTGACATTGCTCCACTCTCTTTTTAACTTGTTCTATCAGTCTTTGTTGTCTTTCCATGAGTGTATACCGTGGTTGATGCGGTGATGGTGTTGCTGTAATTAGCCGCTCCAAAGGACCTTTCAAGGCTCTTCCCAGGAAGAGCTCTGCTGGAGACTTTCCCGTGGTTTCATGGTACGCAGCATTTATTGCAAAGCGAAACTCTCTGATCCATTGATCCCAGTTTTGATGTTGGGTACCTACATAGGATGCGATCATGGTTTTGATGGTGCGGTTGGATCGCTCTGTGAGGTTTGATTGTGGGTGGAAACTTGTGGTGAATGTCTGGGTCACCCCCCAGGTCTTGCAGAGGTGAGCCATTTCATATCCTGTGAATTGGGCTCCTTGGTCAGAGACAATTACTCGAGGAACACCAAATCGCGTGAAGATCTCATCCCTAAAGACTGCAGTGATGCGATGGGCTTTGCTATCTTTTAAGGGAAACATCTCCACCCATTTAGAAAAATAGTCTATAATGACCAGCAGAAACAGGTTTCCTTTTTTACTTCTAGGAAACGGACCCATCAGGTCAACACCAAGTTTCTCCCAGGGATCTTCCACCGGAGTTGTCTGGAGAAGACCAGCTGGTTTTTTATTTTCAGGTTTTTAGGCCTGACATGTTTGACAACTTTTCACATGGTCCCATACATCCTTGCGGACGGTCGGCCACCAGGCCACTTCCAGGATTCTCAACAGAGTCTTTAGGCGACCTAGGTGTCCACTCAGAGGATAGTTGTGGAAATAACCCAGAAACACCTGGACAAGATCTTTTGGGACCACCAACTGGTATTTGTTGCCACCATCCCTAACTGGTGACCGCCGGTACAGGATACCATGTAAGATGCAAAAACCTATCCTGTCTGGTCTACCATCAGTCTCCGTCTCTTTGATAAGACAACTCAACTCTGGGTCTTTTTCCTGAGCGTCTTTGATTTCATCAAGAGATGATGGTAAGTCAGCAGAACAACTGGAGGTAAGGACAGCTGCATGTGCAGGTGGAGAGGGTGTACCTGGTACCGCCCTAGACAGTGCATCAGGCACAATGTTGTGCAGTCCTTTTCTATACTGGACCTTAAAGTCAAACTGTTGAAGTCGCAGAATCCACCGGGTAAGTCTGGATGAAGTTTTGGGACAATTAAATGCCCATGACAAAGCAGCGTGGTCAGTAAAAACAGTGAACTGCACTCCTTCGAGGTAGTGTCTCCATCTTTCAACAGCCCAAACCACTGACAGACATTCCTTTTCAGAGGTAGAGTAATGACACTCAGCTCCTTTTAGGCCTCGGGAGGCATATGCAATCACTCGTTCACCCTTGCTAGAGGGTTGAACTAACACTGCTCCCAGACCGACTTCACTCGCATCTGTGTGGACTTCAAAAGGTATAGCATAGTCAGGCTGCACAAGAACTGGAGCATTGATCAGAGCTGTTTTTAATTGTTGGAAGGACTGTTGGCACTCTTCAGTCCAGTCCCACTTCACGTCTTTTCTCTTAAGTCTGTTCAGGGGAGCTGCCAAGTCTGCAAAATGTTGAATAAACTTATGGTACCATCCAACCAGACCCAGGAACCGTTGCAGAGACTTGACATTGGTGGGTGTTGGGTATGCAGTCACTGCATCTGTCTTCTCGGGATCGACGTGCACCCCTTCACCCGACACCACATGTCCCAGGAATTTGAGTTCCTTTTGAAAGAAGACGCACTTCTTTAGGTTGAGGGTGAGGTGAGCCTGATGAAGCTTCTCAAAGACAGTGTTGAGGTCTCTTAAATGCTCCTCTGGTGTTGGGGAGAATACAATGACATCATCAATGTAGACACAGCAGATCTTGCCTCTTAGGTTCCCCAACACCTTCTCCATCAAGCGCTGGAATGTTGCACCTGCGTTTTTGAGTCCAAAAGGCATTACCTTGAATTGATAAAGTCCGTCTGGTGTGATGACGGCAGTTTTGGGCTTACTATCTTCAGCCATGGACACTTGCCAATATCCTGACTTCAAGTCAAGGGTGCTAAAGATGGCGGCTCCATGCAGGGATTCAAGCAGCTCGTGTACCAAAGGCATTGGATATGCATCTTGATGGGTTTTTGCATTGAGCCTTCGATAGTCCACACAGAACCTCATAGATCCATCCGGTTTCCCCACAAGCACCACAGGGGCGCCCCAGGAGGACTGTGATGGCTCTATGATCCCCTCTTTCAGCATTTGGTCCACATGGTCTGCTATGATCTTCCGTTTGTGAGGGGAGACCCGATAGGCCTTACAACGAATGGGAAGGTCATCAGTGGAGAAGATGTGATGTTTTTCCACTGTGGCTTTTCCTAGTCGGCTTGAACACAGTCCTGTCCAGGATCTGAGCAGGCTATTGACCTCAGGTGGGACCTCAGAACAGGAGTGTTGTTCTAAGTCTGACGTTAAAGAGGGAACCAGAGTGTGTGTTATTGGAAGAGCCACATACAGGTTGGTTTTGGGACCAACACCATCAGAAGGGTGTTTTTCTTCAGGCAACAAAAACGGATGGAAAGTGCTGCTTTTAGACCCACGAGTTCCATATGTGTGGTTGCTAAGGTCAATGATGGTAGAGGTTTTACGGAGGAAATCAAGACCTAATATAAGCAAGAAAGCAAGGTTGTCATCTGCCATGATGTAAGTGTCTAAGGGGTAGGTGACATCATGCCAGCAGTACATCAGACAAATTTTACCCAGGGCATAGTGTGTTTTGCCATCAGCCAAAGCAAAGCTTTGATCATTGCATGGGTTCAGGGTTTCATCACTCCGAGCTATCTCCAACCACAGCCTGTGACTCATAAGGGTGAATGTACAACCAGTGTCGAACACAGCCCTGCATTTTTTTCCCCTAATAGTCACTGGGACGTGTAGCAAAGATAACCTAGGCATCTGTCCCTGTTTAACCATGGTTACTACGTCTGCTGTCTTCTTAGACGAACTTTTGTCAAGAGTTTTTTTATAAGGTTTTTCTTTAGCTTTCTGCTGATCAACTTTCCCCCAGTAGTCTTTTGATGAACTACAGTCCCTTTCCACTAGTGTGCCTATCCTCACCATCTGGTCTACGGTGGTTACAGTTCCTCTTAAACATCCAGCAATTCGCGGGTTACAATTATTTAAAATCTTTCTCACCAGCTCCGTTTCACTGATGTCTGGTTTCCACTTTAAACATAGAGCCTGGTAATCATAGGCAAAGTCCCTAAGACATTGCCCTGGTAACTGCACCATGTCTCGTAGTTTTTCCTCCACTTCAGCCAGGTAGTCAGGCGGAAGAAAGGCAATTTGAAATGCCTCTCTAAACTCATGCCAGTTGTGTACTTGAGCTTTAGCCACACTCCACCAACTATGTGCGGGCCCTTTAAGAACACCAGACAATGTGCCTATAAGCTCAGCATCGGTTAGTGGCCTTACAGCCAAGAAGGTTTCACATAGCTCAATGAAGTTTAATATTTCTGCGACTTCTCTGGACCCACTTAAAGATGGGAAATCCATACGGATTGCTGGTTTCGCATACATCATTGGAGCATTTGCCACCTGGCTAGCAGTGGTATTCAGTGACATGTTTACTGGTAGTGGTACTGGAGAGCTTTTGCTGGTGCTTGGCAAAGCTAGTGTTGGAGACAACATGTGCATTGACTGAGGACCTGAGGTAGAAGAAAGGTGTACTTCACCTAGCGCAGATGGACCAGAACCGGAAGGAAAACTGGGTGTCTGAGACACTGAATCAAAAACAGTTTGGGTTTGTGAAGTTCTCATTCGTAATGGCTCCGCCGCAGGAGGAAAGGAGTGTTGGTGACGGAGCCGCGCTCCATCAGTGAAGAGAGACGTGGAGATAGTAGCTGGACTGGCGCGCTTCAGTCTTTGGATTTCAGCCTTCCACTTCTCATCTCGTCGATGTAGACACTCAACCAATTGCTGCTCAAACTGTTGCATCATTGACGCCATGCGTTGTTCAAGGACTTCTAAAGAGTTGTCTACATGACCTCGGACACTAATCTCCCTGTTAAGAGCACTTTCCACAGAGTCTCTAAAATCATTTTCTAATGAAGTTACTCTTTGCCCCAGAACATCTAAGATATTATATAGAGAAATTAAAGGAGGTGCATCCATATAAGAAGTATTATTGTCTACCAGTGTGACATTTTCTTCCTGATCATCATCTGACAGGTAAAGAGAACTGATGAGTGAGGCGACTTCCTCCACAGGGTTCCTCCTGGTGACCCAAGCATCTCCTCCTCGCTGCTCATGTTCACTGAGGTTATGGTCAAATGAGTCACCCTGCGTCGTTTGACCATCTTCTTCGACATCCACGCCACTTGTGGGGTGATCACATAGCATGGACTGATCTGGATTTGTTCCCACATTGTCAGGCCTATCATCAGCCATATTGCTCTGGATACAATTACAGTATATTTATATTTGACAGAAATGAGAACATAAAAAATGTACAGGTCTTTTCCTTTTTGGCTGTTTTTTTTTTTTTTGTAACAATTTAAATGCAAGAATTAACAGACAAATTTAGTCCCCATACTTGCCACCATTGTAACAAACAGTACTTAATTTTAAATAATGTCTGCTATCAAAAGTTATTTTGGGTTCTTCAAACACTGTTTCAACAGAATCACATTATCATCTCAAAACCAAAATACACCTGTAAGATTTTCCAAACATAAATTTAATTTTCTTTTCTACCAAGTTTCTTTTTCCTCTCTCTTTTTTCCACAGGTGCGCGCTCATACAAGAGTCAATGAAATGTCCACGCGAACGCGCATCGCGGCCTCTGTCAGTCCAATAAATCCATCCAAAAGAACCCCCCCAAAAATAAACTGGTATACCAGTAAAATAAAAATAAATAATGTTCTTTTCCTGGGTACCCAAGAAGGAAAAAATGTGTCGATCTCACCAGCTGGTCTCTTTGATCAGTTTCTCTGGAAATGCGCCCACTCACGGGATCGCGCACGGCACTTCCCTCGGCCTTTCAAATAAATCTCCGGTTTCTGCTCCCCCGTCACTCATCTGGACTCCACAGAATGTTGGTGGGATAAATCCAGCAGGCAAGGAACAGCTAATAACTCGGACGTCTTTTGTCACGGGAGAAGAGCACGGCGGCAGCTGTCAGCGCGTCTTTCACCTTCCTTCTTCCATCCTCTTGCGCACCTGTTCCGACCCCATTTAATAACCTTGGGGCGGGACCACTGTGCGTCAGGTGAACCGTCCATATCATAAATAAACCCATGAACATAACACAAAGACCACATCCAGAAATTACAGTGGATAACATGTTTTTTTCACAGAAAAGCACGTTAGTCCCCTCATACACAAGCACAGGTAGAACTAATGTTTCTCTTTTTTCTTCTTCCTCTATAGTCATAATGTGACCCTGTCACACACAAACTGGTCAGATTCATATCTAATTCTAAGAAATGTGAGACTGATTATGCGTCTGATGATGATGATGAAGTTGGTGTGTGTTAGCAGGTTTAGTTCCTCAGTGTAGGCTTACACCTTTTGCCTACCTGCAGCGGAATAATTATGAAGAAATTACGACGGGCAGCCACGTCTCTCTTTAGCCATTCACCGGCTTGACTTTATTAACAGGACCGAACAGAAAGCTTGCTCCAACATCCAGAGTAAAACAGCGCCTCCTTCAGGTCACTAATAACAGATACAGTTACAAAACAGTCATACCTGTCCAAGTGGTATCTCCTGAGTCATACCATTTGTCAACACTCCCACTTATGAATGACTTGTAGACTGTACATTAACATTGTCAAATAAAACAAAAATAAACAAATCAAATCACTTAAATGTCAAAACACTTATTCACCAAACATGATCTGTGAAAACCTCATCAACTTCAGTTTAGTGACAGGTTTAGTCATAACATCTGCGACCATGTCTTCTGTGGGGCAGTAGACAAGTGATATCTTCCCATCTCTTATGGTGGACCTGATAAAGTGATATTTTATGTCCACGTGTTTGCATCTTTGTCTGTTCACTGGGTTTCTGACAAGTGCAATGGTCCCCTGGTTGTCTTCATAAACCACAGATTTCAAATACTCATGTGTATCCATGCCTTTCAGCAGCTGTTCCAAATAGATACACTCCTGAATTGTTAGGGCAAGAGCCATGTACTCGGCTTCACAAGTAGATAGGGCTACTGTTGGTTGCTTTTTGGTTTTCCACGAGATCAATGAGCTGTCTTTGCTCATAGTTACGCAGTAACCGGTCGTACTCCGCCTATCACTGGTGTCTGCCCCCCAGTCTGCGTCGCTATATGCCTGAAGACCCAGGCCCTCACTGCTTTTTCGGAAACAAAGTTGTTTGTTAGCAGTCCCTCTGAGGTAACGCAAAACGTGTTTGACTGTAACCCAATGCTCATCTGTGGGATCAGCAAAATGTTGTGAGAGTTTGCTTACCACAAAACATAAATCAGGTCTTGTGCAGGTGGCCAGATAGATAAGGCTGCCAACAGCCTCTCTGTATGTTTTAACATCTGCCATTTTAGGTGCGTCCTCCGAATAATTTAGCTTTTGGTCACATGGAGTCTCCCTTGTTCTACACTCCTGCATGTCAAAGCGCTTCAGGATCTTTTCAACATACCTCTCTTGAGACATTTTTACACAGCCATCAGATTGGCTGAAGTCTATGCCTAGAAAGTGTTTTAATTGACCAAGATCCTTCATCTTAAACCTGGTGGAAAGTAACGCCTTCACCTGGTTTAGACTTTTGATGTTAGTGGCTGCAAGGATAAGATCATCCACCCAGATGACGATTATTACCTTTTCTCCCTGTTTCGACTCTTTTGTATAGACACAGTGGTCTGCTGGGTTCTGAGTAAAATTGTTATCTGTCAGACATGTGTGAAGCATCTCATTCCAATTGCGCCCCGACTGTTTCAGACCATAGATGGATTTTTTTAGCTTACACACCAGGTTTCCTTCCCCTTTTTCGTAACCTTCAGGTTGCTCCATGTAAATGTCTCGATCGATGGGTGCATGCAGATAAGCTGTTTTGACATCCATCTGGTGTAATGTTAGGTTGTCTTGGGCTGCCTTCTGCATCACAACACGTACACTGGTCAGATTAGCTGTAGGTGAGAATGTCTCGCCAAAATCAATCCCGGCCCTCTGACTATATCCTTTAGCCACAAATCTGGCCTTGTATTGTTCATGTCCATCATTGTTCTCCTTAATGGAGTACACCCACCTACCTCCCACTGTCTTTCTGCCTTCTGGCAATGTAGTCAGGGTAAAAGTCTGATTATCCTCTAAGGATTTGATCTCTTCATCCATAGCTCTCTTCCACTTTCCTGATTCTGTCGATGACATAGCTTCTTTAAAGGTTAGTGGCACACCACAAACTGTTCGGTAGCAGTAGTCTATGCTAGTGAGCATACTGTCTTCCTCCTTGGCATCTCCCTGAATATAATCTTTCAGATACCCCGGGGGTTTACGTTCTCTGGTGGGGTATTTCCTACTGCTCGAAACCTGTGTCATCACTCTAGGGTGTTCTTCTGCGTCATTTTCTGGTGACTGTAGATCATCTGTCTGTTCATCTGTGATGGGGCAACTGGGCTGCAGTGCCTCTCTCTCCTCACAGTCTCCTAAGGAGTCAACATCTAGCTCCTGAGTCTGGGTCTCGTTCTCACAGGTTGTCTTTGTGATGAATTTCACCAGTCTGTGCTTTTGTACTTTCCCTGTACTGGGATAATAGACCAGAAAAGCTGGACTGCCTTTATCATGTCCTACGAAGAGCCCTTTTTCACACTTGGAGTCTAGTTTACCCCTATCTTGTTGGTAGGCATAACACACTGATCCAAACTTATGCATCTTTGCCAGATCACACCTTTTACCTGTCAGAGCTGTATAGGGGGTAGTACCCGTGTGCTTATTAAAGCATCGATTCCTGGTGTAAGCTGCCTCCTGAATGGCATAATGCCAAAGGCTCTTAGGCAGATTACTGTCAATAAGCTTACACCGAGCCATCTCAAAAAGGGTGCGCCCTTCCCTCTCTGCCACCCCATTCTGGTGTGGGGAATATGGGCAGGACATCTCATGTCTGATTTTGTTCTTCCTCAGTAGCGTCTGGAACTCTTTACTGGTGAACTCAGTCCCATTGTCTGACCGAATGCATTTCACAGTACCATAAGGTGCTACATCAGCCAGAAACTTCTCAGTGGCTTGAGTTGCATCACTTTTTGCTTTCAGGAAGTAAACAAAAACAGCCCCTGTATACACATCTGTAAAAGACTGCATATACTTGAAACCATCTATTGATTCATTGTTTACTGGACCAGCTAGATCTGTGTTCACAAGTTCAAGTTGTGTCTTAACTTTGTCAGTTGGATTTCTGTTTCTCGTTCGGGTGAACTTTCCTTTTATGCATACATCACATTCTTTATCAGGCTTACGTTTTGCACCTTTAATGTGCATGCCGACTGTTACATCCTGCAATCGCAGTATGTCTTCGTAGTTGCAGTGACCCATGATCTCGTGCCAGGTTTGGATATCATAACTGACATTACAAACATCATTTTCACCAAAATCTGTCTGTAAGTAGTACATCCTTTTAAACACATGAATGGTAAATTTGGTGCCATCAGGCACCTCAAGAACATCTTTACCTTCATCAAAGTGTACCTTGGCACCATTAGCAGTTGCACACTTCACCGAGAAGAGTTCTTGTGGGAATGAGGGGATGTAGAGGGCGTTCTTCAACGTCACTGTACAGCGGCGCCCTTTACTGTCCAGGAGACATACCTGTGCATCCCCTCTGCCTTGTGCCAACCCAAAAGTACGCTTTCCGTCTGCAAGCTCCATGCTGTGTCTCTCTGGCTTGAAGGTGCTGTCGAAACTCTTGAACCGGCTCCTGTCGTTAATAATGTGGGACGATGCACCTGTGTCCACGACCAGGCCTTTTATCTGGATCTGCTGTGCAGCTCTGCTGGCATCTTTCGTCTCCGTCTTAAACGTGAAGTCTTCCTTTTCTGCAGCTCCCCTGGTGTCGTCCCGCCTGCAATCCACCTTATGGCTTCTGCTGTCGCAGCAGTCATCTGAGCACGAGCGCACCGAGAGCCACGTCCACGGTCTTTCTTTCTGCACGCTTTATCTGTGTGACTTGTGCTCTTGCATGAACTACACCAAGCTTTCTTTGAGCAATCATCTTTTCTGTGCCCCTTTTCTCCACATCTCCAGCAAACCAGGTCCGTTGAAGGTCCGCTCTTTTTCTTTGGAGCCGCTCGGGCTTTCAGCACTCTCTCTCCCGTCTCATCTGCTACGGGGTCTATGTCTTCAGAGGCCTCAAAGTTCCTTAATTTGGCTTTGAACTCTCCCAGCTTCATGTCTGCAGAGCTATGTGTAACCATCAGCGTGAATGGCTTGTATTTTTCTGGAAGTCCCCTCATAATCATTGCCATCATCAGTCCCTCACTCGGTGCTTCACCTGCACTCTTGAGCGCTGTAATGATTTGCTCTGCTCTGATGACATACTCTGTAACAGTCTCTGTGTCTGCTTTCTTCAGTGAGGTCAATGTTATGTACAGGGAGACAATCCGGGGCCTACCTTTGCCGATGTAGTGTTCTCTTAACACTTTGAGACTCTCTCTGCCTTTGTCTTTAGTGTCTCTGAATATCAGTCCCAAGCTGGTGTTATCCAGTAATGGCGCCAGCGCGCAATATGCATCAGCGTTCAGCTTGTTGTCACGTGCTTGTTCTTCCACTGACAGAGGACCGGCAGGCTCATTCAGGATTGTCTGCTTCAGTCCTGCACTGTGCATGCAGCATAACATCCTTTCTTCCCAGAGCTCATACTCCTCTGCTTTCCCGTCGAATGTGGGCCACTTAATCTTGGTTCTGTTCGTCATTTTATGTCCGTAGCTAAGCTAGCGATAGCTTCCAGCTAATTCCTGCTTTACGTTGGCAAACAGACGTCTTGCGATAGCACGTGTCCGTCGTCAGACTCTCAGAATGCTCCTTGCGGTCTCTGGGCCCATAACCTGTTAGCAGGTTTAGTTCCTCAGTGTAGGCTTACACCTTTTGCCTACCTGCAGCGGAATAATTATGAAGAAATTACGACGGGCAGCCACGTCTCTCTTTAGCCATTCACCGGCTTGACTTTATTAACAGGACCGAACAGAAAGCTTGCTCCAACATCCAGAGTAAAACAGCGCCTCCTTCAGGTCACTAATAACAGATACAGTTACAAAACAGTCATACCTGTCCAAGTGGTATCTCCTGAGTCATACCATTTGTCAACAGTGTGCAACATAGTACAACCCGACTTGACCCAGACAAACCCAAGCAGAGTGACATTGCAGAGACTGGATTAAGCCCAAGTCAGATAAATGCACAGTCAGTTGAGGTCAAGGCAGAATCCCCTTCTTCAGATGCCCTGAGTGAAGAAAGGAGATATCCTAGTAGAGATAGAAGAAGACCAGAGTTTTATGGGGTAGAGCATGATCAGGCACAGATCAACATTGATTACTGCTATAAGATGGTTTTGAATGTGCCTCAAACTTTTAAAGAGGCTGTGACTTCATCCAACTCAAGAGAGTGGATAGATGCAATGGATGAGGAGATGAAATCATTGCAGGAGAACAACACATTTACTCTGACCACTCTGCCTGAGGGCAAGAAAGCAGTGGGAGGTAGGTGGATCTATGCAATCAAATGTAATGCTGATGGGTCTGACAAATTTAAGGCAAGGTACGTTGCCAAGGGATATAGTCAGGAGTTGGGAGTAAATTATGAAGAAACTTTTTCTCCTACTGTTAACCTAACGAGTGTGAGAGTGTTAATGCAGAAAGCTGCCCAGGAAAGCTTGATCCTCCACCAGATGGATGTTAAGACAGCCTACCTACATGCACCAATTGATTTTGAAATTTACATGGAACAGCCAGAGGGATATGATGTAAAATCTCAGACAAATGAGAAAATTGTGTGTAAACTGGAAAAATCCTTGTATGGGCTAAAACAATCAGGTAGAAATTGGAACAAAATGTTACATGATTACCTGTGTGAAAACAACTTTGTACAAAATCCAGTTGATCCATGTGTTTACAAGAGAGAAACAGAATATGAAAAAATAATAATATTGATATGGGTTGATGACTTGGTCATAGCTGCCAGTGATGGAAGAGTTTTAAAAACTGTCAAACAAATGCTTGCAGAAAAGTTTCAGATGAAAGATCTGGGCAGGCTGAAAACTTTTTTTGGGTATCACCTTTGATCAGTGTGATAGTGAAGTGACCATGTCACAGCAGAGTTATATTGATAAACTGCTGGAGAGGTTTAACATGCAAGATTGTAAACCCAGGTCGACACCTTGTGAACCCAAGTTGTATTACACTGATGGTGGTAAAACGATGAGTGACCCCAGGAAGTACAGAGAGGCCGTAGGTAGCCTAATATACCTTTCCTCATGCACTAGACCTGATCTGAGTTATGCTGTTAGCAGATTGTCACAGTATTTCAGTGAGCCAACAGAAGAACAGTGGACAACTTTAAAGCATATACTAAAATATCTGAAAGGCACAAATGATAAGAAACTTTGTTACAGGAAAAGTGATGAAGGATTAAGGCTGTGGGTTTACAGTGATGCAGATTGGGCAGGTGACACCAATGACAGACGTAGTACTTCTGGTTATTGTATTAGCTTAAGCAAAAATGGACCCCTGATTTCCTGGAAGACCAAGAAGCAGCCAACTGTAGCACTGTCAACATGTGAGGCTGAGTACATGGCTTTAGCTGCCACTATACAGGAATGTTTGTATTTGACTCAGCTGCTTCAACATTTCGATGAGTATCAGTATGACAAAACTGTGATCTATGAAGATAATCAAAGCACAATTGCACTGGCAAAGAATCCTGTAAATAGACGCAAGCATGTTGATATTAAATATCATTTTGTGAGATCAACTGTAAACAATGGTGAAGTGTTTTTGAAATATTGTCCAACGGATCAGATGGTTGCTGACCTAATGACCAAACCAGCAACAAAACTAAAGCTACTTACCTTTTCCAGATTCTTGTTTGGATTATAGTTAAACCAAGATGTGATGCAGTTTTGGTTTCCATGATTATTGTAAATAATGTGTGAGCAAGTGGGGGTGTTAACAGGTTGATTGTCCAATGGGTGTGCTCCCAATTATTGAGAATTCTTCTCAGGTGTGTTCCCTGTGGTCATGCCATGTCACTGCCTATTTAAACTGCACCTGCACCAATAAACAATTGATTGTATGTTCTGACTGCAGACTGTGTCCCAGTGTGTGCTTTTGCTCCCCTTTAGAAGGCCACGTTTAACATGTTAACATGTCTCAATCTGCTGATGATGTCATCAGGTCAGGTGACCATCATCAGTAGCTTGCCTTATGCTATTATTTTAATTTGATGACATCACACTGTTGTTAGAGTCTATGTGACATCACCCTAAAAAACTTCAAATATAACCCCCAGGACTTTAGAAATTTGTTTGACAAAAAAAGCCGTTTTTAGCAACTTAGTTACTTTCATCAAAGCTAGTGAAACTTTCCACACCACTTCAAAGCCTTTTTCCCTGAAAGTCAGTTGCAAATATTTACTGCAGCTTACCACGAACAGGCAATATTTTGCATTTTTTTCTGGAAACAATGGCTTATAACAACAGATACAAGCAAGACATTCGCAGACAGAAATTCTGGCAGAAACCTTAAGGGCCGTACACACCGGGACGAAAATCGGCGCACGTTATTCCCCAGCGTTTTTCAACACGTTTTTTGTGTTTACACCCAGGCGATTGTGATGACGATGAGCCGAGTGAACATGCAATTTCATTCCCTGACATAGATGGCGCTTAATGTAAAACAGAAATACTCCTGTACACAAGGTGGCGGTGCGCAACTTTACGCTTCTTAAACTCACTTTTCATTCAGAAGAAGAGAGCAAGTATTTACGCCCTTGTCAGAATCATACAAAGAAAACATGAATATTTCAAGCACCAGTTGCTCTAGCTCCAGTTCCAGCGATGAAGAAATTATTGTTCTGTTGAATGATGAAAGACGCCGGAAAAGACGCCGATTTTGGGTACATCCGATAGTTACGAGAAGAGAAGAACATGGGGAGTTTTATCGACTGGTACAAGAGCTGAAAATGTATCATGAGCGTTTTCGGGGATATTTTAGAATGTCCGTCATTGATTCTTTGCGGCAGTGTAGATGCTTGGCGTCTATCTTTTTCGCTGGTATGTGTGCTCAGAAAGGCAGTTTTGTGTTTGAGCGCCCCCAAGTTGTGTTTTACTGTTACTTCAGAAGCTCCAGACACGTGTGCAAAAGCGCCATTCTCATTGGTCGTATGGTTTTTGACGCAGCGCGTCAAACCAAAAAAACGAACCCGATGCGTTTTTTATAAAATTACGCTTTTACCCGTGGCGTTTTTCGCGTCGGTATGCACACTCACATTGGTGCCCTTTGTTTAGTCACGAGGCGTTAAACGTCAGCGAATATCGCGCGCGAAATTCGTCCCGGTGTGTACGGGCCTTTACAGTGCTGGAAATCCACATGGCACTCACAGAACTTTTACAAAGGATTACAGACATTACAATCCTAACCCCTATCCCATTGGGTATAATCGACATGTGCAGCCACAGCAAAATTTCCAGCACGAAAATCAAAATTTGAAGAAGAAACCATATGATCAGGACTTAGTCATCGCAGAGCTTAGAAATCAGCTCAAACGCACCCATGATGAGAATAATGAGCTTGTCCAGCAAAGAGTAGAGTATATCGAGAAGATAGAAGCGGCGCACAAAGCCTTCAATTCAGAACATCTAGCGTTGCAAGAAAAAAGCCTCCAACTGGCTAAAGAAAACAAAGAACATCTGAACCAGAACAAAGTTCTCCAAGTGTTTTCTTCAGCTGAGACATCTTTCATGGAGAAGACAGAAGAGCTGTAAATGCTGGATAATGAGGTTGAAATTCTCAGAGCCCAGAGAGAACAGAATGCAGAAAAAGGGGTCCATTTGGCAGAGCTGCAAACAGCTTTTAAAGAAAGCCAAACAGACACAAAAATATTTAAAGATGAGAACTCTTTGCTGGTTGTCAACGTCCACAAGCTAGAAAAGGAAAACCTTCAGCTTAAGAGTCAACTGCAAACAGCTTGCCAGCAAGAATTTACCAAAACTGATGAGAAAAGTTCCTTTAAAGGTGATGAAAATAAGAAGACGCTGAGCGTCGATAAACTCAGAGGAGCTGTGGAAGCCACCCAAACAGAGATACAATCCTTCATCGATGCTAACTGTCAGCTAATTCTTGAAAGTCAACTGCTTCAAAAAGAAAACGCTGGAATGACGCGAGAACTGCAAGCTGCATCCCAGCAAGAATTGATGATGAAAAATCATCTGAAATTTAATATAGATGAGAAGACACGCTTAAACAACTTGCTGTCTGAAGAAGCGAAAGACGCATATGAACTCAGACAAAAACAAACTCACCTGAAAAATCAAGAGAAGGATCTGGAAGCAAAGATCAGAGTAATGGTAGAGGATCTTAGGAATGAGAGCCAGACACATGGAGAACAAAAAGAAGAGGAGAGAAACCCATGTTTGAAAACGGAAGAAAAGGAAGAAGAGGAAAAAGATAGTGAAGAAAAAATTGAGCTTCTGATTAAAGAAACTGAAGAAATACCGAATGAAAGACGAACTGAAATAGCAAACAAAATTAAAGAACTGAACAAATGCCTGCCAATACTCCAGCAGGAAACTCCAAAAAATGTTAAAAAGGTAAAAAGACAAAAGAAGAACAACAAAGAGAAGAAAGTGAAAAATAAGAAGAAAGTAGAAAAGGTCAAAGAGCCAAAAGAAAAACCTGAGAAGAGGTCCTCTTTCCTAATGTTTTTTCGTAGACTGTTTGCAGAGAATTTGAAAGAGATTAGAGGTCACTCAGATGTAAATAGTTGGGTTGTAATGGCTACAGGGGTTGGGGCTTTAAACAATTGGGGCCACACTGGCAGGTGTGTATTTTAAATACTAGTAAATCAGGGCTGCTCAATTCTGGTCTTTGGGATCTACCACCCTGCCTGTGTTTGTGCTTCCAGAGCTTCCTTTCCTTCTTGCTGTTGATTTGCTGACAGGGGGGGGGGGGGGGGGGGGGGGTCCATGTTCTGATTGACTCAGCACAGCTGGTACAGGTAATCAGCAGCAAGAAGTGCAGGAAAGGCTGGAAGCAGGCAGAGGGGTAGATCTTGAGGACCAAGATTGGGCAGCCAAAGTCTACATTTTCTTTAAAATTGGGATTATAATCTTAATCTAGAAATATGTCCAAATATATTTATGTGACTGATCTAAATTTTATCCATATCATTAATATTAACACTTGTAATAGAAAAGCACCTTTTGGAAGATAAAACGCACAAGTGCTTTTTTTTTTTTTTTACAATTGTAGGAAAAAGAACTAAAAAAATAAAAAGGGGAAAAACTGTTCACTATAGGGCATTTGAAAAAAAAAAGGGTTTTCTCTGAGTGCTTCGGTTTCCCCCCACTTATCTAAATTCACTTGTATAGATGGTAGGGATTTCTCAAAGTGTGTAAAGCTTTGACTTGAAAATTACATTTGGATTCACTGCAACACTTGTCAGTACAGATACATGCCACATCGCTAAACAAATGGGTTAGAATACGGATTTCAGCAGCTTAGTACAAACAAATTTTGGTTGTGAAAATATAAATGGCCTTTGAAAAAAACAGGGTGGCACGTTGGTTTGTTGGGTCCATTTTGTGTCCTGACAAACCCGTGTCTATGTGGGTTTTCTGCGCGTGCTTCGGTTTCCCCCACTTATCCAAATTCACTTGTGTTGACAGATGAAGTTTATCTAAAAAATAAAAATCATTCACCCAAAATTAATAGCTACAAATTAGAAGAGGTTGCGTAGACCTTTTGGTTTCCTCCAAGTACTTCGGTTTTCCCACCCAAATTATTAGTAATTGGAAAAAATAATTTCCCTCCCTTAATCACCACCTTACCGTGGTGGAGGAGTTTGAGTGTCTGAATTTACCCTCCTGAGCTATGATCTCAAGGTGTGGATTTGCCTTGCTTCTTTTGTAGGCCATGGCAAATCCACCCCCTTGTTGATGTAGTTCCAGAGGGACTTCAGGCAGGACTAAGTGCGATTCAAATTATCCTCATGAAAACAGAAGAAAAAAAAACCACTATCCATGTCCTAAGAAGAAGGTGCCACGAATATAAAAGTACTTGTAAAGGATGATGCAGGTAATGCAGTTGGTGGAATGTGCTGCTGTACTGTCCTCTGTTGAAATATGACTCTCATCCACTAAATTCAACCAACAGATGATAGAAATCAATGGATGTAAGTCTCCATCTAACGGCGGAGGTAGCTGCATTCGGTAAAGGTTGTATATCCATTTGTGGAAGAAGATGTCCCCCCCCCCCCCCCCCCCCCCCCCCAATGTCTTCAGACCAAAGCTAACCTTCCACACTTAAAGGGCCAGTTTGGAGAACCTGTCTATGATGGTGAGGATGACAACATTACCCTTAGAATTGGGTAACCCAGTAATGAAGTCCATAGAGATGTGGGACCAAGGTCTGGATGGCACAGGTAGAGGTTGTAGGAAACCGGCGGGTGGTTTTCTGGGTACCTTGACGCTGGTACACACAGGACATGAGGATACGAAAGTCCAAATGTCTGAGGACACTGTGGGCCACCAAAACCGCTGGGCCACCAGAAACGCAGTCCTTGTCACTCCAGGATGGCAAGCCAACCGGGAGGAGTGCCCCCACTTGAGAACTGCTGGGCAAAGAGAGGGAAGAACAAACAGGCAGTTAGCAGGACATCCAGTAGGAATGGTAGTCACATCAGGGACTGAAGATTTGACCCTGCGCTCCAAGGCCCATCGAGACGCTCCCAGCACTAGACGCGGAGGAACAATGGTGGCAGCTACCGTAGAATCCTCGGATTCCTCCTCCCGCTGAAATTGGCGTGAAAGAGCGTCCGTCTTGATGTTCTTACTGCCCGGCCGATAGGAGATGGAGAAATTGAATCTGTCAAAAAACAGGGCCCATCTGGCCTGGCGTGGGTTAAGTCTTTTGGCAGCTCGAATGTACTCCAGGTTTTTATGATCTGTCCAAACTAGAAACGGTTGATCAGACCCCTCCAACAGGTGACGCCACTCCTCCAAGGCTAACTTCACAGCTAGCAGCTCCCTGTTCCCTATGTCGTAGTATCTCTCTGCAGGAGTGAGCTTGCAGGAGAAATTTAGACACAAAATGGAGCCGACAGGAGGACAAAAATGCTTCACAATCCTCAGCTGTCCCATCAAATGGCTCAGGAGATCCCAGCTGGATCTGGTCGGAAGAAGATGGGGAAATGTGCTCTAATGTCGAGAGACCGTCACGGAGTGTCTGTAATCCGGCTTTATATCCCTGCAGTTCTTGGTACAGGGCGGGCAGAGCAGCAGAGTCCAGATCTACAGATGGCTGGGGTAAGTTTCTGTTCTCCAAACTTCCCGCTGGGTTTAACATGGTTGGAGCATAATGTTACGGGTGGTCAGAGAGGATAAACCCAGAAGCAGGAAGACTCAAACAACTCCATCAAGTTTTAAGCTTTTACTTGAACCAAACAAGATCCAAACAGAGAAGATGCTCCAAAACAAAACACAGAGAGAACAGAACTTAAATAGGAAGCAACATGATTGCAGGCAGCTGTGATCAATTAGTGAGGGACCACAGCTAACCTGCCAGAAATGCAACCAAAAGAAACACCACTACAGGGCAACCATAACACTCATCCCCTGGAATGTGGCTTCTTTTTGCATGAGAAGGACCAACACAAACCCTGTCCAATTCGTCTGGGAACTGTCCATGCTCCGAGAGCGTTGATGGAGCTCCACACCTGTTGTGGTGCTCGACTTTGGAAAGCCTGTGAAGGTCGTCGTAAATGTGCTGGAAAAAACTTTGCAGCACAGCAGGACCCTTGTTGTAGTTGAAGGACCCCTGAATCTGACAAAAAGCTCCCGGTTAAAGCCCCTGCTCCTAGCTGGGCAGACCACAGCTAGGCGTTGGCTTGAGAACAGGGTAAGCATGCGGACCACGAGTAGCTGCTTCTCCAACTGGACACGCCTTACAAGGACGAGAATGTTCTGGACATTTGCCTTGACTTGCATGGTTCTGCAGAAGACAACCAGGAACTTGCGTGCCACCAAACCTTATCTGCTGGTTTTCTTTTCTTCATCTTCTCTTTCCTTGTACCGCCGTGCGGTGGAAAAATTGGAGTGGTCCTTTCCCCCTCTTGCTGAAAAACAATCTCAGTTCGCTGGGTTTTTACTCTCACCTGCACAGACCACTGTGAAGGACCATTTGCAGATATACACAGACTTTGTATCCAAGCTAACCACACTGTATGGAGCAAACCACTAAAGTGTGCGACCGATATGACAGCTCCTCTGATTTGGCCCCTCCCATTCTCGCTTAAAAAGCGTCAGTGTTCAGTTGTTCGAGGATCCAGTCACAAACGGCGCTGCCTCATGAAACAGTCTCCCAAGCACAAAGTCTACCATGCACATATAAAAATTTGCCTTTCTTTTTTCTCGAAAACATGTTTTCTACAATATCCTAAAACATTTGATCATACTACACTATATTTGACAATGTTTTTTTCTGCTGGCATCAGATATATAAGTGCGACAGTAAATTTGACAGAATTTAAGACTTTTTGGCCCTTATGGCTTGCCATACATGCTCAATGTCCTGACTCCACTAATTAATCATTCGATGAAGCTCCAATCCTTAATCTACACTCTGCCAGTTCGTTGCATTCTCTAACCTCGAGCAACCCATTTCAAACTGATGGTTCTGCCTGCTGATGTTGATACTAGTTCTGGTTTTGGACGTCGAGTCAAGTCTGCCCCTTGTATGTGTGTTGCCTTGGTTTGGTTTTTGGATAGAATTTCACATGCATGATGCTGGACTGGATTTTACACAGATTCTCTGGTGCTTTCAATTCCCCATGTTGATGTCTCCAGTGTGCATCTCTACACAAGAGGCTGTTTCCTGGAGACTCCCTTATGCATCTGGCAGTATCATCGTTCCAATACCACCTGAGCTTCAATAAACTTCATTTATCTTACCCTCAGTGTCCTCCTTTGGTTGTCCAATGCCTCTCCCTACTGAAAGAGGTTGGTAAAGGTTTTGTTTCAGTTTGATTGATGATTTGTGTTTTACAAAACAACAACAACAAGAAAACACGTGGAAAAATGTTTTTTTTTTTTTAATTTGTTAATAAGCAGTGTTGGGTATTTTACTTCTAAAAAGTAATTGATTACTTAGTTACTGGATTAAAACTTTAATTAAATTACTTTACTCATTACCTATTTTAAAAAATACTCGTGACTTTATTTTTTTCCCCCTCTCATATACAAATTGTCAAGGGAGAATAACACAAATAAGATCTTTTTGAATTTCATTTACCTTTTTTTGTTTAAAGCAATGACCTTGTGTAAAGTAAGACCATGGTTCAAGACATAACCTGGCTTCATTTGAATAAAGACACCAATGTAAAAAATGACAAAAATAAGTTGCAACACATGTGTTCTATGCAATTGCTCAAAGTGAGATGTTACGCCTATTCATATCTATCAAATCAGTTCTGTGCAGCTACGAGTCTTCCTAACTACTCCCTCCCCTCTGTGGTGCGCATTGAGCACCAACTCGTATTGACCAGAGATGCAGTCAGATGTATCTTAAGGAGAAAAATAATCAGAGGATAATATATTATAGAGCCGGCTTTAGAGTTGTTTCATTCATCAGCATTCTTGCCAGCAACCTTTTTTTTTTTTTTTTATTAATATCCGTTTGTACTGAGCCCTCCAGGTGTCAGTTGTTTAAAAAAAAAAAAGAAATTAAAAAAAAGATAATCTGATAAACCGCGCGCACAGTTCCCACGGATTAATCTATTGTGCTCGTACTGTTCTGCAATCGTGCATGTGCAAGTCTCTGAGTAGAGCAGCCGGACTCTTAGCTTCCTGTTTGCAGACAGGGGAGGGTGCTTTGTTACTGTGTGCGCAACGGAGGAGGCTTCGGACCGCAGTCCATCCGGCTGTTTTGTGTGAGCGAGCTGCCGGACTCAGGAGAACCATGTCTCTTGGGAAATTTGTAACTAAATGCAGAGGAGCGGCTTTGGGGCGGGCGGAGGTGGCTTTTGAATGAACAGTCATGAGAAACCGTGCAAACAATCATATGAATTTGTGTTACCAGTCGGGTCCAGGCAAGACAATGGCTGATGTTATTCCAGTTAAAGTTCATCACGGCTAAATGTTGTTGGCACGCATTAACTTAATCCTAACCCTTCTTCCGGGTCAGTTTGGCCAAGAAAAACGCACTGGCTGCACGGATTAAAAAACACAATAAGCGAACATGCACTTAATAATAATCATCATAATAATAAAATAATTTGTCCAGACCAATCGCTTTCTTACACGTCATCAGACCAACGTACAGCCAATCAAATAGTGTGATCTCATCATTAGTCGTAAGTCGTGATCGTTTAGCAATCCATGCGCACGGTTTATCAGATCTTTTTTTTTCACTGTTCCAATCACTGGCACCTGGAGGGCTCAGCATTTACGTTTTATTTAACTGATAGAAAATATCAAAACCTGCACAACCTAAGTAATGAAGTAATGATGGTTTCTATAGCTCAATAATTGTAATTAATTACCGAAATTTGAACTGTAATTCCACTGTTAATAAGATAGTAACAACAAAGAAAAACCTTTCTGTTGGCTTACACCAAGCCTAGTGTAATGTAATAAAACAAGAAATCATTCATCCGTCTTAAAATTAGCACAGCTTTAAAGACAGACCTAGTAGTATGCAGTGAGTGATAATTCACTTTCCCGATAATTTGGTTAAACAGTATAACATACAGTTCTGTTTTAAAACTAAGAATGTTAGCATCCCTAATTCACATTAAAATGCATTTTATGAGGAGATGCTTAATGTGTGAACAAGTATGAGATTAATGCAGTACATGTATGTTGCCAGATAAAAGCAGGATACAGGTGGAGCCAATATCCACTTGGAATGCGACTTAATTTTTTTTTTTTTATTGATATCCACAGTTTTGTATCCAGAGACAAATGGTCACAGTACGCCTTTGTTACTTTTAAGAAAAAAATGATTCACATAGTTCTATGCGACGTTACCACAGGTATTTTAACCACAGGTGCTCCTCTGTGCTCTTAGGCCAAAGCTTGACATCTCTTTTGGCTTTGATGGCTAATTGGTTTGCAAGCTTTCGTCTTTGGCTTAGACATGACAGACCTGTAATTAGCGGAATAAAAAAAAAAAGTCTATTATAGGTGAAGGTGGAACAAGCACCAAAAAAAGTGTGTATGTGTGTTAGTGGGATTTTTCAAAATCAGGAAATAAAGGAGAAGTTTAAGCACTTCGGGTTATTGAGGACACTATCAAAATTATTAAGGAATCTAATTTTATTAATAAAATATTTCCATTTGAAAATACTATGAAATGTTACGAGTTAATATTTGATAAATCATTAACATAAGATAGTCCAAAAAATATTAAATGAAATAAAAATGTTGCTTATGATATTTTTAAAAAGAATGCATAAGCCTTTCCAAATGAACATACAAACCATACTGTCCAATGTGCTGCGTAGGTAGTAGGCGATTCACACCTTCCTTTCTGCATCCATTGAGGTTTTGGTTCATTCACATATCCTCTGTGTAGATATGCCTAATGTTGGTAATACGTGTCTGTCGATATGCACTTATAAGTTAGTTTATTGTCAGTGTGGATGTGCATAAATGTACATGTGGGTGCAGGTTTGTGTAAAGAAATGCGTTATATGTATATTTCTGTGCTTGTGTGGATGCTTGAGTGTGTAAATGTGGGTGTATGCAGAAAATAATGAAGCCCTCTACTTAACAGTTATTTATGACATTCAAAAACGTAAGCAACTAAAACAACAGGGGCAGCTGTGGTGCAGCCTAGGGCCGCCGATCTCTGATCAGAAGATTGCAGGTTCGATTCCCGCCTTGTCCGCCCATGTGCTGAAGTGTCCTTAGGCAAGACACTAAACTCCACATTGCCTCTGGTGAAGTTGCAGCCAGCCTGTAAATGGGTGAATGGGACTGCATGGGCCTTCTAGAAAGGAAGAAAAGCGCTATACAAGTATACGCCATTTACAATTTACTGTCTATTTTGATGTTTTTTCTCTCTTTAGGTTAAATGCCATTGATTTTCTGTACCCCTTTCCCTTGCGTTACATTGACTTTTTTGTCTGTTCTCAATCTGAAAATATCAAAAACAATACAAAATAATTTACAAGCTAACAGACAAAAAAATAAAAAGAAGGAGAGAAAAAGGTGAAACAGCAGTGTTCTATGTGTGTGGGCTCAAAATCCCCCCAAAAGGGGAGGCTTTAAGCATTTAGGACTTAATGAGGATGCTAAAAGCTCAATTAAAACTTAAATAAATAAATAAACTGTTACTGGGAAAAAAACATTTTTCAGTAAATTTGTAGGTACAAGAATGCTGAGGTTGGAATTATCAGTCAGGAGGCGAAAGAGGAGGACGTTTGGATGGCCGATGTGATCGAAGAAGATAGAGTATAGGATTGGATGGAGGTGGACGATTCACTTGAAAACCCTAAAGGAACGGTTAAAAGGCGAAAAGTATTGATCTAGGTAAGTGAAAAGATAAGATAAACAATTTCTTATAATACCTTTATTCACATTAGTTTAAAAACAATGTAAAAGCCTTTTTATCTGAATAGACACATTGTCACGTACAATAGGTGTTGTCATGAGCATATCATCTTTTTGTGATATTAAGTATGTTTCCTTTTTCAAACAGTAAGAGGAAACTTTACATGTTGTTTTTATCCTGTTTCAACAAAAAGGCACAAATAATGACTCTTACAGTGCCCTTGTATTCAAAGATCTTGCCCGCCCCCCTCAGGTTTTCAGAAGAATTACAGTCTTGACTCAAATGCAGTTTGGAGAAATCAACTGATCCAGAGACGAACCACGCTCTGGTTCAGAGCAGCTCATGTAGAATTTTGTTTTAGAGTGTAATGCTTCTGCGCAAAAACAGCATAAATGGCAAATCAGCAAAAGAAAAAAACAAAACAATGTGGGTAGGACTCTATTACTTCTGTTAATATTTAATGAAATGCTTTTAATTGCATTTTTCTTCACTAAGATAAAGCAAGGATAACTACACCACATATGCAAATCAAAGCATACTCAAAGGAAAGAGCCACACAACTCTTTTCCTGCCAATTTAAATGTCCATCTGGTGAGAATTTTCCCTGTTAAACGTGAAAGTTTTGTAAGATTTATACTTCGCATTGGACTTAAAACACAACAATTTAAAGAAAAACTAGGAAAAATGTTTGTTAACAAGAAAGGAATGCAAAATAATGCAAATAGCTTTGTGAGGTATTAGGGAACAGACTCCCCCACACACACAAATTATCCATACGGTATTTTTCTTTTCCTTCTCCTCATTTAAAATGCTATTTAGTTTAGTTTTGGACCTGACGTGTCGGTGCATTTGTTAATTTGTTTTTTTTTGCTCATAGTGTATTCAAATGGTCCCCCCAAATGAGAGATGCATTATAGCAAACTTCTTAGAAAGATATTTGCATTTAATAGAGGACAATAAAGTACATGGGGGCTACAGTGTCTGAGTTGACAGAGCAATTAGGACTGTGTTTTATGAGTGTCTGGCTGTCTCGAGGTGTGGCCTACACTGTGGAGATATGCTAAATTTGGAGCATGACTCAAATAGCCTGGGCCATAATTTGAGCACTAGGGCTGTAAAGGACATACATCAATGGCAGAGTCCCCTTCCTGCATCAGATCGCCCAAAGTCAAAGTGAAGTTTTGATTGTGTAAGAAAACACAAAAAAAAAATGTTTGAAATGTTTTTCTTTTCCCACAAAAAGGAACAATTTTGTTCTTAATTTGTGTTAATGTCAAATTTAACTATTATGACATTGTGCTGTATCATAATGGGGATTTTGTATTACTGTCGTCCTTACTCATTTTCCTTGGTTAAGGAGCAAAGAATAAAAGAGGTCAGGGAAATCTTTGGTTAAGGTAGAGTCACATGCACTCGTCATAGACTGGGGTAGATACATTACAGCAGTGCTTCTCAAATAGTAGGGCGGTAGTGGCGGTTTTAGGCACAGGTAATATGGGCAATAGTACGGGGCGCAAATTTAATGAGGGGGACGGTGGTGACAGCGGCTCAGTGCTTGGAAAAAAAGCTACGCCACTATTCGGTTCCTATTGTCTGTTAAATCACAGAGTTTGTACAGCCTGAAACCTGTAAATTCCCGTCCCTGCAGCTGTGCGCTCCCGTCTTCTGTCAAACGCGGCTGCGCGTGTGAGAAGGAAAGGGGAGGGGTAGGGGATCCAGGCTGCGAGGTGGAACAGGGCACGCGGGGAGCTGCAAGCGCTGCCTAGATAGCCCAACACCAGGATTATCACGTGCCTTTAGATGACTCTGCTCATGCTAATAATGTCATTCTTTATTAACCATTGAAGACATTTTGATGACGTGTCTTTATTGTCCATAAATATATTCTTTGTCTCCTTGTAGTTTAGTTGGTGTCAGTATTTGACATAAAGGCAGCAGGTAATGCAGGAAAACAGCTGCACTTTACGAGATCAGAAATAAACTATCAATCATTTAGTTAAAAAAAATAGGTATAATGTTTTTTATCTAGGTACTGCTGTGTTAATGTTTCAGATCAATTTACATTTAATATTCAAAGTCAAATTAAAGTCAACTTTATTGTCGATTCTTCACATGTGCATCACATACAATGAATCAAAATTCAGTTTTTTACTCTCTCATGCCTGTTCAACGGAAAAAAATAAAAGGAAAGAAAAGAAAAGAATATTATTTATTGATTGAAATATTTTTCTCAGTGTCAAATGGTTTCAGTTGGTCAAAAATGTTTCTAGTTTAAATAAGGACTGAGATTTTTTTTTATTTCAGGCACTTTAAGCTTCTTTTCTGTTTTAGACTAGAACAGGGTTTCTGTGTGGCAAAATAAAGTTAATATTTGTTGAAAGTGGATTTATGTTGCTTTTTTCTTTTGTTAATTTTAAAAGATACAATTTTAGGTATACTTACGCAATTTTTATAGATACTAACCTAATATATTGTCACTGCGTGAGTGTGTGTGTGGGGTGGGATGGGGGGGGGGGGGGGGGGTTATTGGGGGCGCGAAACATTTTCTTTTTCCTAGGGAGGGCCTGGCAAAAAATAATTGAGAAGCACTGCATTACAGGGAGAGCGCAGGTGTGTCTTGCACGACCCTTGTAAGGCTACCCTAAATGACATCATGAAAATATAATGTAGCATTGTCATACATGTGGTAAGTGTATCGTGAAGTATTCGTACAGCCAATGGAAGTTGCACCACATATGACATATGAGTGACGTTGTACTTATTCCATCCTCGAGGTACTGGTAGCGCTTCGTTTATACTGCCCTCGGAAATGACCACTTTCACAAAAAAGGGATTCCACATTAAAAACTCTCGTTCACGTGTCGCTACGCAAGTTTCTACTGTTTTTGGGCTCTATGTTCAAAATGTGCGTTTATGGTTATGGTTAATGCGTGTTGAAAGTTAAACAGGTCAAACTTTAACCAATCAAGGAAGTGCCAACCATTGGAAAACTGATCATGAAGGAGAAATAATAATTGCAGTTTGTGGCCGGCCAGATATATGACGCCAAGTCATGTTAAAAACTTTCTTATCTTTATTCGGTTTGGTGATACCTTGCACTACAACAGCACTCTTAAAATCAAAGCACCTGAAAAACAGATACTCTTTCTGGAGCAGTGTTTCCAAAGATCTTTGGCACTCCCATTTTTTGGAATAAGTCTTGGCTTTTTTGAAAAGGTAGCCACAACAGTTCCTAAAATACTAGAATGTAGGTGAGATGCTTGAACATAAAAGAAGTGCTGCTTTGCAGTCAAAAACTGAAATTTTTAGAGCAAATGAGCTCTTGACACTGGTCTTGCTCTCGTGTTTGCTCCTTTTTTTTTACATGACTACTCCAAAGTTCAGTTCGTTTTGGGTTTTTTTAGATTCACAGGGGGGAAAAACTTACAAGGAAATGGCTCTCAGGAAATGTCTAAATTTGTAAAGAATTTACTCAGACTTTATACTCTAACGGTTTTCCTTCCTGTTTGATTAAGTGAATGTGGACACTAATTGATTACTCTAGAAAAAGTTGTCTGCTATTGTTGTAAGCTACTCATTCCCAGTGTCCTTCTGCTGTGTGTAATTGCTGGTCTGATTGTTTTACCTTCTAGCGCTGTGGTCTACATGCTAATAAGCTAATTATTGAACAACAATGTAAGCTGAGATAATTCAATCACTAGAGACACTAATGAACATAGGGTCCAGTTACAAGTGCTTGATTTTTCAATTAACTTTGGAGTTTTTTTTCTTGACAGTTAAGTTTGTATTTGCTGCTTAGTTTGGTGTTACATCCATTTTACAAAAAATAGGTGAAGTAAGGGAAAAAGATAGATTGTAAATTAGTAAATAAAATATGTGCAACCATAATGTAGAGCACTCACAGTTTTAAAATAAATATCTGTTCAGAAGAGAACAAGGTGAAACAAATGTCCAAACAGGTCAAAAAAGGAACAGCATTACGTCAAGATAAAATTGTTTGAGTTTAAGAAAATAGAAGTCATCTGGAAAATTACTCATGTGAGTCTAAAACAGTGAGAAAAGAGGAAATGATTAATTGAAATAGGCAAAATAAAAAATAATAATCGAACAATTACTTTAAACATGATGGTATTTCGTGACATTGTAAGCCATTGGAATGAGTAAGGAAAAACTGTTACTGTCATTGACTGTATATGAGAACTGGACAGAGTAAATTTGATGTGACCCATTGAAAATTACTTAAAGTGCAGGTTCATTCACAAAAGGGTTTTTTGTCAACACACTCAAGGAAGTATCACCAACCCCGACTGTAAAAGTAAAAGATGTCCACCAGAAAGGACACTCAGCTAAAATATGTGTGTTCATTTGCTGGATGAGAAAAAAAAAAAAAAAAAAACGTACCTCCAGCTCTAACTAAACACAATCATTTAAATTGCAATATTTTGTGATACAGATGCAGCCATGGTTAAACCAGATGACGTCAGTGAGCAGTGATTGGTCTTAGTCGGTCTAAGATTTAACATTTCATTGGCAACCTCTCACATCCCCAATCAGGAGTGAGTTTGTTGAAAGTCCACACCCCTACCACTGAAAGTGGGCTCAGGGGAATCTGTCATACAAACCTTTGGATCCTTCAATGTGGGGGCCAGCGGGCATCACATGCTTTTATTGAGGCATCTGTCTGGTCACTTTTGACTTGAATAAAAAAAAAAAAAACATTAGCAAGAACATGTTAAAAAAAGAGAGCAAGAATGGTTGTTCTGACTAATAAAATGACTGAATAACCTCTGTTTAGTTCTCATTAGACGTATATGGGAACACAAGAGGGAGGGGTCACTAAGTGCAGTTCTCTTATACAATCAATGGCCAAATCCAAGTTCATTCCCTACCCCTATATGTAGACCTCCAAGCGGTGGGCAAAATGTTCCATAGCTTCCATAAGTCCAATTGTCTTAAATTCCAGACTTTACTACCACTGGATGATGTCATCAATAGTTGCCGGTCGTTGACGTTAGCCCGTAGCAGCCATTTCTTGGAAAACACAAAACAACATCGGTTTGATAACGTTAACAAGTCATGCAAAAACAAAAAAGTCATTAAATGTAAACTTCTGTGCTTTAAAGCACACCCATATGAAGAAATGCATCTCTCCTCGATTACCCTCCCAGTGGAGGAACACACAGCCCTAGGCTGCCACGGCTCCCCCTTAAAGAAACACTTTCAGACACTAATAAAGCTCCAAATGCCCCTAGAATTGGAAGAATAGAGAGGAGCCGTAGGGGTAGGGAATGAATTTGGATTTGTCCCACATTTACAGTCTTTGAAAAGGAAAAAAAAGTACTGATGTGTTGAAGTGGGGTTATAGAATACAGGAAATGACATGGTCATTAGGTTTTTGCAAAAAAGATGATAATTTCATACAAGTTTGGTCATACCAGTATTACAGATTTTGTTTTCCCTTTTACAGCTATAGTCAAGTCTGTCATTTTTCATTGTTGCCAATGATTTTTTTAAAGCAAAATACATATCTATTACGACACTGCTAAACAGAGCTGCTTTACAAGCACTAACAAGAAAAAATAAAATAAAAGTTTACAGTCTTGTTCCGGGCAGCTGATACACACTTTGTGGTTGTTTAAAACAGAACTATAGAGAGAGTCTATGGGATGTTGACTTCTTGATGCCAGCAGGGACTTCCTGTTTGGAACACAAGAGGGAGGGGGCACTAAGTCCAGTTTTCTCATACAGTCAATGGCCGAATCCAAATTCATTCCCTACCCCTACAGCTTTTCCCTCCAAGCCGTGGTTGTTTAAAACAGAACTTTACAGAGAAAAAAATATATATATTGGTACCAAGCTCATTGACCAAATTTCCCATTTACTTTATCCTGAATTTAGTTAGGGATTACTTGTAATATTGTAAACATTTACTATAAATAGTAAAGTTGGGAATACAAGACATATACAGGCCTAAGTAGCTGGAAAAAAGTACAGTTTTTTGTCATAAATATACCCACCACTGACGTTAAAATGTTACAATAAGACTGGTGTACCGACTGCCAAAGTAAAAAAAACTGATGTTCATATCAGCAGAATCGGCACTCTGTTATGTTAAAACTCTACCCTATAAAATGAACAAAAGGGTCCCAGACTTGAATTTAAAAGTAAATATTATTCAGACACTATCAAAGAAGGAACACAGCCTCTCACTCTGCAAAGTAGATTTCTGCCAAGTGAACAAAAAAAAGAAGGTTGGGGATGTAGGGATGTGATATAAAAGCTCCACTAATGTTAAATAAATTTAGTTCCAATTTCATAGCACAGAGGGATTTGGCGTCAGCGGGGTACATCTCATTGGCCTTTTGACATGACTAAATCAAATGCTGAGGCATTCATTTTACCATAATTTGATGGGCAGACAGGATTCACAAGGATGGTAGCTAAATCTTTATCCCTTATTTAATGTCAGCTCATCCATGCCGGAGAAAGGAGATCAGAAAAAAGTGAGAAAGTTTCAATCCAGAAAGTAAGAAGGAACTTTTGCAAAGAAATATGGCAAACCAAAGCAAGACCAATAGCAAGACATATTTATAATGAAAGCAAGCAAAGCCAGAGTGAGAGAGATTTTGCTGCCTTAGATGATGCCCCACCTCTCTGCTGGAAGCCAAATGAACATTCAGGGGTTTTTTTAACCATAAAATGAGTGATTCTGAAGCTTTACTCTTTGACACAGGGAGAATTAAGTTGGTTTCACTGGGTTTAGGCTTAGTTATCACATTGCCCAGCCGGACACTGCGCACACAGGCTGAGCCTACCAGAGAGGAGACAGGAAAAAGACTTGAAAGCAGGTGCAGGATTCCTGTGCTATAATGCTGAGTTGAAAAAGATTAGCCGTCTGTACTTTAGGCTTTAATGGTCTCTGTCATACAAAGCACAGCCAGGAGCAGTGTATCAGAGGTGAGGCGGAAGAAGGTGGTGGCAGCAATACCTACCATTAGGTAGTCCAAAAGCTCTTGGTTGGAATCGGATTCTCTTTAAACTAAAGGCCTTTTTAATTTTAACAGACTCTGTCAAATAAGAGTGAAACTTTCCGTCTAAAGAATCAAATGTGAACCTCATTTCTGTTTCTGCAACATCAGAACTCTCACATACTCGTTTGCGCAAAATGCTCAGATGGCTTAAAAGGAAATATTCTGCCATTCAATTGAATTGCTTTTTTTTAACAGACAGTTTTAAATTATTTTTGCAAAAAATGAATCACAGATCTATTGAAAGACGAAATGTTAACTTCCCTTAGTGCCAGTCCCAAGCCCAGATAAATTGAGAGGGTTGCGTCAGGAAGGGCATCTGGCGTAAAACATTGCCAAGTTAACCATGCAACTCATCCTCAAAAAAGAGGTTGTTTCGCTGTGTCGACCCCTGATGGGAAAAAGCCGAAAGAGAAAGAAGAAGAAGATCTATATACTGTAAAATTAAAACGTTCCAATTTCATGTGTTTAGTTGGTATATTTCTTACACTACATGTACATGGTCTATAGTATACTTGCTCTACTTATACTCAAATACACTTAATAAAAACAATTCAAGTGTTCTACTTTTTGCTAAGTGTTGGAAGACCAGCAATACATTTCGGTATAATAAAAAAAAAGGTTGTCTGAAACACTTTCAACCTCTTGACCATGGATGATCAGGCCTTGATATGAAGTTCCCTTAAAGACCACGCAAGGATGAAAATTTTTCATACGTGTATATAAGTAGTAAAAACGAGAAAAGTTGTGGTATTTACGTGCATTTTTCATAGATGTATCATGGATGAACCAAGGTAAAACCATGTAAGAAGTATGAATAAACCACACAAAGAACACATAATTAGATGTAGAACATGAAGCATGCGTGAATATTACGCTGTTTATATGGAATTATTTAGTGATTCATGCATCAGTTACATAATTTTAACGTGATGTGTGCCATATACACAATATGAAATGTATAATTTGGTAGTACATGTGTGAAAAGTCTGTTACACATATGTTGAACATTTGAGGAAACCCACAAAATTGCACAATGCGCAAAAATCACGCGCAATGATATGTAATAAAAGCAACGTGAAATAAATGTAGACTGCGATATGCTAAACAGACCAAAAATTCGGAACAGCTCAAAACCAAGTTCACATAGAAACGACAGATATCTGTGCATCTGTGACTAAAAACTGGTTAGTATTTATTTCTTTTGTAAGTGACCATGGCATAAGCCGGTTAATGGCCTTTGAAATGTGCATTATCACTTTTTAATGCAGAAGCGTCAGAAGGTTCAGGCCTCCATGGAGTGCGTAAAAAAGTGATAATGCACACTTCGTCGGCCATTAACCCTTACTCAATCCATGTACAAACTGCTCTGAATTATTTTTGGGGGAAAAATTAAGGCTTTTAAGTGAAACTTACAGTGCAGAAATATGGTACCTCTCTTTTTATCTTTGAATGATTATGTTTCCAAATGCTGAAAAAGCGTCTTTAAGCGGAAGAAAGTTCAACAGTGCCGTGCTGAAATTGCAACAATTTGAAATATGCAAGTATTTTGTCAGGAATAAGAATAAAAAAACAGATCGTTCCAAACAAAAATGTAGCTTTTGACTCTTGAGTCAGATTTTCTATATATTGTCAGGCTTGGTGGCAGAAACAAAAGCGCTTAAGCTTTTAAACTAATACATGACAAAACCATGGAAGCAACAGGAGAGTGAAAAAGCAGATGACGTGACAAGGAAGAACTACATAGCAGGCAATTAAATACATGAAGGTAATTGACAGAAAATGAAAACAGCTGTGGATGATCATCAACATGAAGCTGAAGTGACTGACAGAACCGCTCGAAACATTACAAGAAACCTACAAGAACCAAGGAAATAAAACTGACAGGGAAATCCAGTTCTCACACTCATACAGCAAATATTCTAATAATAACAAATTAAATTGCACAACACAAATTTATTCGGTTTGTTTTTAACACAAAACCTTTTAATTCCCCAATATTTTGTGTGGAGCTTTAATTTAAAACTAAATTAACTGAATTAGCCTTATTGTTATTATTAGTACCTTCCTATGGATTTTTTGACCTGAAAACCATTTTAAACAGATTGTCCCTGACAACTAGCTTCTCCATAAACAATTGTTGTGGACAATTGTGTTTATATATAAAAAAATAAGAATTTTGCATAACTGCTAAAAGTTTTGGCTCTCCTATAGACTGGCGACCTGTCCAGGGTGTCCCCAGCCTTCTCCCACAAGTGGCTGGGATGGGCTCCGGCTACCCCGTGACCCCCCAAAGGGACCAAACGGTTCAAAAGATAAATGAATGAATGAATGAATGGTAAAAATTTTCTAAAGTGGAAATAGTCCACTATCAAAAATTTTCTCTTGGCAAGTGACCACATTCATCTTTTATCTGTCACTAAAATGCATGCAGAAAAATCTGATTAAGATTATTAATTATGTTACAATAAAATGTAGACTGCCCCATGCAAATCTAATAGATGGATAAACTTGTGACAATTATCATCAGTAATTCTTGGTCAAAACGTCCCGTACTTCAAATATTACAAGACTTTTTGCTATACAAGGGAACACAGACTTGGATGATGCAGTGCATTCTCTCTATTATATATAATAATCTGTCCCCAGACGTTTCTAGACTTTACCAAATGCTATTCAGAGAGCTTATGGGTTACTCTGAAATACATCAAACACTGGCATGCACATCTAGTGGTTCATTTGCGCACTCATCTGTGGATTGACAAAGGGGATCAAAAGCCACGGGTGCAAAAGGTGGGAGTTATCTGCAGTTTAAATCTGAAAGTACTACACCCTTTTCCTTAATAGAATGTTTTGAACTGCCCATGGCGAAAATCTCTAAAGGAATTGATTCACTGAGCATTTCTTCTCCAGCCCTTTTTTTTCTACTTGCACACCCTCTCATTTTGCCACTATATTTGTCAAAATAATCAGGTATTGCCCATGATTTGCACATTTCCAAACCAAAGAAGTGTTTCTGTTAATGAAAACAAATGCATTCTCCTGAAGCACCTCTACAGCAAAATGCGTGCAGTCGTTTGCTTCAATTACATTTCAGAAAGCGGACATTGTTGCAAATTTCTCTTTGATGTTGACTCCTTAACGTGCATCACTTGAAAATGTGAAGCATCCCTTTACTGACCGCACAATAGACACAAACAGCCTGATATTAAATGTGTTTTCCAGTGTGGTTCACCGACTGCCTTTGACATGTCCCAGTTGGAAAGAACCCAACCCATGGGTGACGGGGATTGCATAGAGGGGATTGCTGATAAAACTGAGTCAACATTCACTATGGTCAAATCAGCGTGGGATTACACCAAACAGCCCTGTTCTCTTCACCATGCACCCCTACATTGCACTTTTCTTTCTTCTTTAGTCACACCCACTTTAGAATAATGGCCAAATCACATAAGGGTTGGAACACAGCAGATGAGACAAAATTGAAATAGTGCGATGTGTTGAAAACTAGCGAAGAAAACTCTGGGGCTTTGAGGCTGCCAGAAAAAAATGACCTCACTTTGGTCTTGCAGTTGTACAAGCGAGCGTGACAGTGTCTCATTGAGAATGGACCAACTCTAACTCTGGCCAATAATTGTTAAGTTACATCGTGGAATTCCAACATTGCCCGATAAAACATTTTTGCAGGCTGCTATTATGCACAACTGCTCCCATTTATGGTGCACATAAAAACAAAAAGTAGGTTGAAAATCTGGAGAGAGTGTGTGGAGAAATTAGAGCAATAGCAATACTAGCACTTTTATTAACATTTAATCTTTACAAATACTGCTTAAGAAATGTGCATGCAAACTGGATTTACAGAAAAAAGATTGCATAAAGTATGAAGTTATATCTTTACTGTTACAGTACCACAAACAAAGAAAAGCAAATGTAAGATCAGCTTATGCCTTATGCAACTTATGCTTTTACATATATATATATATATATATATATATATATATATATATATATATATATATATATATATATATATATATATATATATATATATATATATATATATATATATATATGTCTCAGGCAATGGAGAACAGAGGATACAGTGCTGGAGGACAGATCCTCATGGGAGGACAAACCCCTGCATGGGATGTACCACCGGACCATAACTGAAGTGGCAGATATCAAGAAGTCCTACCAATGGCTAGAAAGGGCTGGCCTACAGGACAGCACCGAAGCGCTCATCCTGGCAGCCCAGGAACAAGCCCTGAGCACCAGAGCAATAGAGGCTCAGATCTACCACACCAGACAAGACCCAAGGTGTAGGCTGTGCAAAGAAGCGCCTGAAACAATCCAACACATAACTGCAGGGTGTAAGATGCTGTCAGGGAAAGCATACATGGAGCGCCACAATCAAGTGGCTGGAATAATATACAGGAACATGTGTGCAGAATATGAACTGGAAACCCCAAGGTCAAAATGGGAAACACCTCCGAAGGTTGTAGAGAATGAGAAGGCAAAGATCCTGTGGGACTTCCAGATCCAGACTGATAGGGTGGTAATGGCGAACCAACCAGACATTGTAGTGGTGGATAAAGAACAGAGGAAAGTTGTTGTGGTGGATGTGGCAGTGCCAAGCGATGGGAACATCAAGAAGAAGGAACATGAGAAACTGGAGAAATACCAGGGACTCAGAGAAGAACTGGAGAAAGCCTGGAAAGTGAAGGTGACAGTGGTGCCTGTGGTAATTGGAGCACTTGGGGCAGTAACCCCCAAGCTGAAGGAGTGGCTACAACAGATACCTGGAAAGACCTCAGACCTCTCAGTCCAGAAAAGCGCAGTGCTAGGAACAGCTAAGATACTGCGCAGGACCCTCAAGCTCCCAGAGGACCCGAGCTTGGAGGAGAAACCACCCGCGGAGGGTGAGAGGGGCGTTTTTATATATATATATATATATATATATATATATATATATATATATATATATATATATATATATATATATATATATATATATATATATATATATATACACATTATTTTCTATGAAGGAAATATTACATATTATTTATGTAACATAAACCTCTCTTTGTAAATTGCATTTTTAATAATATACAATGGAGACATTTTTTTATTACTTTCTTTTTACTACCACAGTCGTTCATTTGATTTAGGTTGTAAACATTACTTTGTTGTGCTACGAGCAATGATTAGCTTCCATGGGGTCATTAATCATCATATTACGCAAAACAGCAATAAATACTGCAGAACAAAATGGCAAATGATCTGTTATGAATGGCATTACTGTGAAGTAAAAGCTTAGTTTAATTATTTGGGACACACATCATATAAACAGTTATGTCAGTTGCCAAACTGGGCTTGCTTCTGTTGATGAACAGTCTGGTGAGAGAATAAGTAAAACAAGACAAAAAAATGCAAAAATAATATATATTATTAAGCAGTTCAAAAACAATCAACATTTAAAACAGACTGATAATAATCAGTTATTGCAACAGTGTAACAATATTCTTCTTAAAGACAGATTTTTTAGTATTCTTAGAAATTCAGCTGTATTATAAAGTGCATTATTATGACACAAGTGTTTAGAAAAATGTTTGCTGATCTTATTAAAACATGTATTTCCTAGATAAAAGCTTAAGTTATTTGAAACACTGGATCCCTCAACAAAAGTTCTGTAATTTGTTACATTTAAATTATTTGTTTTGATCAAATTACATTTTTGAGTTGAGTAAACCATCAACCCTAAATTTTTAATTTAATGAAACCTAATATTTTTGAATGTAACAAATGACAGAGCTTTAGTTAATTGATCCAATGTTTCACTTTTTTCCAGTAATATTTACTGGAACATATATTGTTACAATCCATGGATTGCAACGACGAAATCAAAATATTAACTCCCCAAAAATATGAATGAAATGGTGTGCAAACAAACACTGCAATGTAATAAAAAGAAGACTGTTTTTATTTTTTACAAATGCTTATTTACTAGTGATGTTGCATACTGAATAGGGATGGCAAGGTTAATCGATGACTCGATTTCTGTTTCTACGATCTATGCAGATTGAGCTGTCTGAGGCAGAATCGAATTAAATCTGAACAATTTATTAAAAAATCCTTTACAAACCGATAAACAAATCTGTACTGGAAAATGTATTTATATAGTGTAAAAACAAACAAGTGCCATCAAAGAGAACAACACACACGTGATGCAGCAAAAAATGTTTAACCATCATTACAGTTCAATGTGCGGGCACACTTTGAATTTAGCAAAGACATGTGACCATACAGTGTGGTAAAAAAGTTCCCTTTGTTTTATTTCGATTTGGAAAAACAACAGTGAGCTGAACTTTAGATGTGAATGGATTGGTTCACTGTTCGTTTGTACACATATTTTATTTACACTTGATTATCCTGCAAGAAATACACGGAATCTGGAACTGATACTAGAGCAAATGAAGCTTCAGGAAGCATCGCTCTAGGCTTAACTCGTTGGGTGAAAGGCTTCAATGCTTCATGAAGCTTCATCTGCCCCTCACTACTTTTTACAATAACTTGCAAGGTTGCTTTCAAAAAGTCCACCATTCTGTTTATTTACTCCAACAAAATATTGAGGCTGGTGGGCTAAACTTAAAACAGGCAAGCACATCCACATGCTCCTCCCATTTCAAACATGTTTTTCCTGATGCAGGAATCCCCAGCCCTTCCCCAATGGTGTCCCAGCTGATCAGGACCGCAGAGCCAGCTGGTTCCAAGCGGTTGACACCCATCACCTGGTGCCAATTTGAAGGGCAATCCGCAGGCAAAAAAAATAAAATAAAAAAAATATATAAAAAATAAACAGAGGACCGAAAACTCCTTGCAAAAAACAAAATATTAACAAAAATTAATAAATGAAGAATGTATTGTAAATCAGTATTTCAGCAGTTGTGTGGTATGTTGTACATTTCTCCTCACTTCATCTCCTTGTCTTGCCCCTAAACACCCCTCAAACAACATTTTTCATTCATCCAATCATTTGGCCCCTTCACATTTGAGAGGAAGAGAATACGCCCATTGTGCTCCGACCTATGTACCTCAACCCTTCAAGCACTCTGGCCAATTTTTGCCTTCATGCTGGTCCCCTTAAGAGAGCAGGGCTGAAATGAAAAGCCTTGTCCTTCTTTCTCCCTCCTGCTCTCCTTCCCCCAGCCATCATCCTCCCGTCCTCCTCTCCAAAAACAACCCATAATGGGGGACTAGAGGCTGTCTATCTTTCTGCCAAAAGAGGTGGGGAGACAAAGAATGTAAGCCAGAGAAATAGGGAGAGAGAGACCAACAGTGAGCTCATCATCCTTGATTAGGCCTGTCACCACCAGGTAGAAGGCAGCAATTAGCTTTGGCCAGGCCTGTTCCACTGAGACAGACGCATGCTCACATGCCCACACGTGTTCCCTCACACACACGTATAATTATGCCAACACAACAGACACTCGCTTAGACACACACCCATACGCTTGGGAGAGCCGCTGAATGAGTGCGGCATCTGTTAGAGAGTGATTTGGCTGGCAAAGTGAAATAAAGGATGGATGAATGTGCGGTGAGTAGAGGGGCGGTGGCCGACTGGCATGGAGAGATGAGAACATGAAGAGAAGTCACGGTGAAGGACAAGTGAGTAGACAGAGGGAGGGAGGAAAAGTTGGGAATAAGGTAAGCGGGAGGAAGGAGGACGGGTGAAAAAGGGCAATGAATGGAGGATTGTGTGGATGAATTAATGGAAGCTGTCACAGGAGGAATCGAGTAAAAAACATGAAAGATGGAGTTAAATGAAAAAAAAAGCAACCCTATACTGTATTTATAAATAATGGAGTCTATGTTGGGATGAGGTAATAACAGAGGGGGATTAAAAAAAAACGTAGAAATTGGGGAGTTGATGAGAAAACAAAGGTCATGGAAAGTGAGAAGAAAGCATGGAGCAAAGAAAAGGCTGAGACGGCGAGGAAGAGCGAGGCACTGCAATGAACAGTGAATAGGAGATTTGCTGTGGTTTTGATAGCACGTGCCAAATCGATTGTGGCTAACTAATCCAGTTAGTTTATGGCAGAGGCATGCAGAGGAGGTGCTTGCTGGGATATTAGGTGTTGGTCCAAATGCTCCCTGGTTTGCTTGCCCGTGTAGCCTGTTTCTGCTTGTGTTGGCATGTTTTGTTCTTTGAAATATCTTTCAAGCAAAAAAAGAAAAAACAAAACAATAAAAGCTGCTGCTTATGGAGATTTTCCCTGTTATCATACACAAATATAAGTCCCACTCCTAATATCTCTTGATTTAGCCAATAAAAAAAAGAAAAAAAGTCATATTCTAGGACATAGTATCTGAAGAGCAGCAGTTCATTAGAAATTTGCCTCTGAATTGTGGGCGGGAAAGTTGGTGTGAAGTAAGTCTGGCCCCTTCATCTATATTTTTACACTCTCTCCCCCTGTCTTACAGACCCTTACAACACCCAACCCAACATTACCGGTGCAACAAAAATGGCGAGCAACATTGGAGCTATCAAGGCGTACAGTTTTGAGCCAGATACCAGCTCAGACAAGGAAAATGAAGACGTACATGGATCTAGTCGTCTACAAGCAGATGCATCAGAATGGAGAAGAGCAGGGAGCTTGTGGCGTGTCACAGTAGGTTCTACATCACACCTACAAGCTTTGTCCAACGGAATGTTTGCTTGTGCACCTGATTCACAACAAATCAATAAAGAAATACACAGAAATGCAGTTTTATTCTTATTTTGTTTTTCTTGATAAACGTCCTCCGTTATCAGAGAAATGCTACAAGGACATGTTAAAATATCAAAAACACAATTTTCCTTGAAGTGGGCTTTTAAATAAATACATTGTTCTTTTTTCTGTGAAATCTTCTCTCACTTTAATACCATCTCAAGTGGACTTTTAAACCCCATATAGATGAGTACAAATGGGTGCTGTTAAGATATATATTTTATTTCCTTTCAACCTGGGCTGATTATTTGAAAGAAAACAAGAAACTAATGGAATTTCAGCTAATAAAGTTAAAGAAGGACAAGAATAAAACTTAAAAAGAGAAACATAAAGACCTATGCCTGGCTGTTGGACTGCTCTTAACTATGAGCCACTTATGTAAGAAAGGAAGAATCACAAATCGCTTTATCTGTAATTGCCTGCATTTACTTCTCCTTAGAGTACCAAACATCAAAAACCCTCTATAGCTTCATAAGCGTTGCTGCCGACCATATTTCTGATTAGGAGCTGGGGGGTGGGGTGGAGGGAGGGACTTGATCCTCATTTTTCACAAACAATTTTTTCATTTTTCTTTACAGGCAGACAGTTGGCATTAGATTAGGGGAAGCCTAACAGAGGCTAGGCTGCTAGTAAATTGTGCAGCTTGAAGGGCAAATGCCCCTCTGAATTTATCAACTTATGGCCACTGTGAGCTGCAAGGCAGGGCGATGACCTTAAGATACCCTCTTAAGGACGCCTTTAACCGTCATTCCATGCTACAGTAAACACAGACAAGACGTACACAGCCATACCCCACTTGCTTGAATGGTCTGTTTGTGTTTATAAATCTGTAGATACAGTAAATTACCTATAAACCACTGAGCTGCATGCTGCAGCTTGTATAATTTTTCATAAATATGTAATGCTTTTGCAATTAAAATCCACTTTAATGTGCAGGACATTAGGTTTTTAATATTGCATATGTGCTATAATTCAATTTTATTGATCTTGGCAAGGAATCTTAATGTCTTGGGATTGAAAAAGACAACCTGCTTTGCATGTGAAGTTTTAAGAATTTGTTAACAAAAAAAAAAAAGAATATAAGCTTAAATGAGCAACACAGCATAATCGAGTCGTGGTGTAGAGGCGACTTTCCTGTTAAAACCTCTGGAGGAGCCGATGGGTTCAGTTTGTGTGTATGATGCACTTCTGTATTATAAATAAGCCACAGTCAATTCCGTTGTTAAATGTGGTTATTTATTTATTTTTTTCATAGAAAATCAGGTAAACTTTGTATGAATTAACGAATTAATAAACATGACTGACCAGGGGTGGAAAAGGTGACTGCAAAGAAAACGTTGGCACAAAGATAACGAAAATACCGGTCAACACAAATTGACAGTCCGAGGTCTCGCAGGTAAGCGGATGCTTATCTAAACTTTCACCCAAGTGTCACTAATTCATAAATAAATAAGGTGAAAAATGCAAAACGACAAAGTAACCAAGGAAATGTGCAAAGAAACTACAGTGCATTTTGGCTCCTACATACATTTTTTTCACCCGGGACTGTCACTATCCTATACTACCGAATGTACTTACAGTTGGGAGAGGCGTGGTGTGAAATGTTGCAGCCGCGCAAAGCTCACAAATCATGCTCCAGGCTTTTTCTTTCATAGTTCTATTCCGATATATGATAGGCTTGTGATGGATGCTACCCATCCATCACTATCAAATCCGAGTCCTTGATTATTCAAAGTTAAACTGGTATAACTTTAAACACATTTTTGTTTTGTACGTAGAGCCCAAAAATGGACCTTAAAACTTGCAAAGCGACCCATGAATGCCAGATTTTTGCAGAAGCCCGTAACACAAATGTATGCACGACTACATAGACTTTTTGTTGGAAGTAGCCTCCTTAACACGCATTGCAGAGGCCGGGTGAACGTAAGATAAAACTTTAGTAATCATGACTTCCTGCAAAAATCTGATCTCTGATAACTATATCATATTCACTTTTCAAAAACTTGCACACACCAAGGCTCATAAATGTTTTATTTGTTATCAACCATTGATAATGTATTAATGCTTTTAAATACACATTATTTGGCAGACCGTAAATAGATCCCACCACACCCATAGTGGGTCCTGACCTTTTGGTTGGGAACCAGTATGTTTTGTACATGTGGGTAACTTCTGCCCAAATACAAGTAATAATTCATGTGCGACTCGAAACCTTCTCAGTATGTGTTACTTTGTATGGCAAGCATTGATAAAGCTGAGATGGCGACATTGAGAAAAGTGACAAGCTGTGCAGGCACAGCAGGCACATAGCTTTAAGAAGCTGTGGGCAGACTCTTACTGAGCAAAACTGCGCTTTCCCCATACACCATCAGTCTCTGTGACAACTCCATACAAAGAACTGTTATTCTGTCAGAGCAGTAACTCAACTAGAATACAAACACAATGGAAAAGAGAATTTTCAGGGCACATCATAACACACTGCTGCGTCGCTACAACATCCAGCAAGACTGTCTTTTTAACGAATACAATGTAAGCATGTCCTGAATTATGCATGTGGTCAAAAAAGTGGACATTAGCTTTCAATGAAAGACAAGTTATAGTAAGCAAAGAAACTGTCCCCAGTTTGTTTGGCAAAACAATACCATTTGGTCAAAATAGAGTTGACTGCTTAAAGACCCACTCTGATGAAACAATAGTTTTTTGTGTAATTTTAACATCTTCTTTTGGCATTTTTCTGTTGATAGGGGATGTATTTAAAGAAAAGTATTTATTTATTCAAATCATAATGAATCAGGGGCAGAAAAATAAATGCATTTTAAAAAAGCTTGTAGGTGTGAAGTAGAATCTGTTTTGGGAGGCCACAAGCTCCCTGCTCTTCTCTATTCTGATCCATCCACTTTTATACAAATAGATTCATGTACATCTTCGTTTTCCTCAGCCTCTGTTCATCTGGCTCAAAACCACACGGCTTGATAGATTTGATATTACTTGGCATTTTTGTTGCATCGGTTATTTTAGGTTGAGGGAGAATGTTACTAGATGAATAACAGAAGGTAGTCGTGGGCTTACTCCATACCAACAGTTACACCCAAAACTATGTTCTAGAAAATACCAGTTTTTTGTTTTTTTCATCTGGGCTAAACATGGCACAATCATAATGAAAAAGGCCACCAGAAGTGCTTTGAAAATAGAGCAAAAGTGATCAGAGTTGGACTATAAATCCTCTTAACTTTGGATCCAACCAACAAAGACACAATTTAAGAATGTTTACTAATATTTTCTATAAAGAGCCCACATACATGTGCAGAAACCTACTTACTGGTACCCCTAGGAACACTGGAGACTGGGCTATAACTGGAAACACAACGGCTGCAATTGTATTAATAAAACATGCTTCACCTGTGATTGATTGTAAGAATGTGATTTAGTATTACCTCAGAGTCATTTATTCCTACTGTAATTATAACCTGGATGATCAAAATTTTGGTTATTAGTTTGCAGTGAAAGGTCAGCCTCAATAACGAAAACATGTTTAAAAATGACATTCTTCAACAAACGTGCAAACGTCATCAGCGAATGGTAGTTCATGTCACGCATCCTGTATCCAAATCTTTGACACAGAAGCCTGTGTCCGTATCCATTTCTATTCTTAAGCCATGTTTGCTGCCTAATATTTACATCTAACAAAACTTAACGTGATTTTCTAACAGCGGAGTGTGAAATATTACGAACCAGAAGCAACAACAACAATCAATTGATGTAGTTACAGGCAGTGCGGTGTGTAACAAAAAAACACATTTTATAGTGCCATAACGACTAGAGCTCAAGATGCAGAGCTGTTCAAGAGGGAAATAAAAAACAAATAATTAAATTATCTAAGAAGATTTATAGCGCAACGCTCCCATCTCTGTGGACCCCAGCGCTTCATCACTGTCAATCACATCAGTCTCATTCACAGGTGGCCTGGTGATTTGATGCCAGTGTAGACATAAAAGTTGTTGCATGGAGTTAACCACTATCAGCAATCAATCTCACACTGCTCCAGCTTCAACATCCCATCTGGAGCCCCATTGCATCTTTAGGTCTATAAAACGAGAGCCACATATGGTTGCATTTGTTGTTACAGGAACATTGGTGAAGTCCCTTCACCGCTCACTCCTGCGCGAAATGGATCCAGTCATAAAACGAAGCAGAAAACTCGACATTCTGTGCTCTGACATGCTGAAGTTTTGGCAGCCACAATGCTGAATATCACAAAAATGTACTTTAGATTGGGTTCTACATAACAGAAACACTTGGGATTTCCTTCCAGTTAGAAATTACAGTAAGCCTGCATGCTCAAAACCTGATCCTCCACATCAAAAATACATTAAGCAAATATTATTTAAAATAGTCTTTGGACTGTACAAACATTTATTTTCATGTTCACAGTCAACACTGCCCTTACAAATGGGCTAAAGCATCTGTCTGTATAAAAGTTTGATAAAGTACCCCCAAAAGTCTTCCCACAAAGGATCCATCACATCCTCTGTTGTCTTTGGCAGACTGCGTTCTTTTAATATTTGATGAAATAGCAGATGTTTCTTATTTGAAACTGGATCATGTAGTCATGCATGAAAGCAGGGAACCTTTATGGGTATTTTATTGATGAGAGCAACACTTTTGTGAACCAAACTCAGCTGATGGAACCCCTCCTTGTGCTTCATTTAGACATTGAATAGTCCAATTTTATTTGATTCACAAGGGGTATGATAGGATAACAGTGGTTTAGGGGTAAGCACGTTCAGCTAAGAGCATGAAAGTTCTAAATATCAGCTGGGGCCTTTTTTTTGTACAGATTTGTCTTTTATTTTATTTTTTCTTAGCTTGTTCTAGAAACTCTGGGAATCACCCACAGTCCCTAAACACACGTTAGGTTAAGCGGTCCTTTTACATTGACTGTAACTGTAGATGGTTGTTTGTCTTTGTGTGGCCCCTGATCGACTGGCAACCTGTCCAAGGTGTACCTAACATTTGATCGATTTTTTAAGAAATACTCTCCAGACCCCCCTACAACCCTGAACTAGATCTCAAGGCGAGGGGGGTAAAGAAAATGGATGAATGAACAACTGCATTACATTGACTTTAACTTTTCCCAGCATTCAGGTTCGGGGTATGTGCAATAGAAGAAAGAATATATGATTAAAATAGTAACATCTTTATTTATGTGATGTTTGTTCCTAAAATTTGCAAAATAACTTTATTAATGCCTAAAACAACTTTATCGATAGAGCTCTTTTTTTTCTGTGTTGCCCCATCTACACTTTAAAATTCTGCTTTTATTTCTTCTTGTTTTTGTTTAAGCTAGGTCTTAATGAATTCAGAGCCCTGCTCTGAGGCATTTTAAATTGGCATTCTGTGTTAAAGGTGTTATGGTAAAATAACAACTGTCTCACCTTACATAAAGTTCACCCTGTTGCACACTCAGTTATTTCACACAGGAAATGACTACATACTGACTAGTATGTAGACTACATACTGACTAGGAAGTCAGTATGTAGGCCCACAAAATGACATGAATAATCAGACATGTACAAACGTATAAGTAAAGGCTTTCATTGAGAAATGTTGGCTTGCATGCTAGTTCATAGATTAATTGATTTAATGAATATACTGTTGTATATAATAACGTAGCTTTTAAATTACTTGGTTTCTGAACGTTGTAAACAACAGCTAGTTGTAGTTGACTCTGCTAATGTGGAAAGGTGTAAAATTATCCTTTTAATCTTGATTAATTAATTTTCTTTGTATTTTTTTTTAAATTGCGTTAATCTCTTTTTCAATCTATAACTACTGTCGGAAACGTAAAAAAAAAAGGTCCAATTGTTTACTTGTCTAAAAGTTTTATTTGAACACAGCTGAAAACTCCTCTTATGTTGCTCCCAGTCCATGCATTGGTGTACTGCTACACGCGGAATGTGCCGTGTTGCAGCTGTTACGTGGTCAATGTGCGACTTTGTAGTTCTTGACAAAACTAACGCAAACAAGCCCACAACAGCATTACTATTATCTCTCATGTATGAGATAAAGGCCGACAAGGAGTTTGTTATCATTAAGTAATGGCGGGCATGGAGGGCTGATCGCATGGGATGATAAACTGTGGAATCTTTTTATGTGTTGCATTTGTGTCCTCTGAACAAGATGTATTTTTTTTTTCCTAATTTTTCAAAAAAAACAAAACCCTTGGTGGTGTAAAAGTAAAGGTCTGTTTATAATAAGAAAACTTATCAAACTACTTTTTTTGTTGTAAATTGAACTTTCACAGCCACAATGTCACAAATTTAAATAAAATATCTCACGATTAGGCTTTAAAATAACTGCGATTAAAAATAGATTAATACGCTTCATTAATTACAGGTCATGATTAATTAATCGCCCAAAGAATTTAATCGCATGACAGAACTAGTGGATATTACTGTGTCTACAAATTAGATAACGAGTTGCATCTTTTCTTCTTCTTTACTCCACAGGGGAAATACAGCCGTTGCCCTAGATACGCAATACTCAAAAGCTCACATCTTGATTACAGGGCTTTCATCTACTCAATTTAGTTTGTACATGTGAATGCAGAGAAGAACCACTTTTTTCTTTTACATGTTTGAATATGTTAATATGATACCTCATAATTGGATCAATTGTTGTCAGAGAAAAAGGACATTGGCGTATATTGTTGACGTGTAACACCACAAGTCATATAATGATCAGATATTTAATGTATGTACACATTTGCATATTCAAATAAACTAGGTCTACATTTAATGGTTCATGTCTAATCTTAAGTCTGTCATTATGAGCAATTTGTGACAATGATGGGACTGCACCACTGCCTCTATGGACAGACACCTTTGGGGAAGTCTGGCACTGGAGCGGTGTGCTGATTGCTCCTGGGATTCTTATGCGTCATCAATCAAATTCAAGCTTGCGCAACATCCTGTGTTTGATGTCTTCTATTACAAGCCACTGTTTGGCGTGGCTGAGAAGACTGTACGAGTTGTTATGGGTCAAAGTAGCATAGAAATGCATTTTTGCATCCGAGGATTTATCAGTTGCGGCTGATCAGTGCAGATATAATAAAGAAACCTATAATCTTTTGCAAATCATTGTAATTAGTCTAATCAACAAATGCAGGCCTTTGCCATGGACCTCTGGGAACTGAGTGAGCCAAACACGAGTTCCGACTACATGATTGCCTTTGCTTTTGCTGTTCAAGCTGTTATGGCTGCATTAAATTACGAACCCTTTTCATAACCTCAGGTATTGCAGGGCTTAGCAAAGCCACAACTGATTGAATTCATTCCATATAAAAAGCTGGGACAGAGGGCCTGTAATCAATGGGTAATTTCTGTGTTGCACGTCCTGTGGATTTCTGTGGTGTCAAATGTAATCAAAAGTGTCAAAGCCTGTTAAACTACCTCTCATTTTGTGTGTTTGTGGAGGAGCCAATGTTCACACAGCGTGTGCATGTGTGTCTGCATCCTTTGTCTTGCACCCAATAACCACACAGAGGCTCACTCCTCCTTGAGCAACAAATGGAATGAAGTACAGTGGTGTGAATCCAATTTTCATCACCCAGTAGGTGTTATTGTGGGCCTTATGTCTGTCTCTATTTTGCACCTTCCATTTAAACCAATATAGATTAAAAACAACTTTTCTAATTCTATTTTAATACTTTGAGCAGAATGTGTCAATGATGCTGATTTTTGTTACTTTAGTAAGAAGTGAATCCGAAAACCGAAGTTTTTGCATCGGCGTAAAATTTGAATCTAATATGTTAAAAAGTTTTTCTTTTTCTTGACTTTCCGAAAATGAGTGGCATGTTGCAATTTAACAATTTGCAGAGTAATCACTATGAATTCAATTGCATCTCTGCATTTCACAAAGGCTGTCCAGCACCATTTGCTACGTTGTTTTTCTTTGTTGTGCCACAGAAATCCCAGTCACAAATTTTACTAAGATTGAAAAAAACAAAAAGGCTACATCAGTACTTACTTTTTTCAAAGTTATGGTAAAATGAATAAATACAATAAACTATACAACAACAACAAAATCCAATCTTAAAAAATGAATGCTATTTTTTACATCAAGCTTTTATTACACTTCATCAAATAAAATTCTTCTCTGAAATAAATTAATGAAAAAAATAACAGCAGCTGAAAGATATTGCTCTCCAAAGAGAATTGTGTCCCTTTCCTTTATCAAATAATACACATTTTAGTCAAATGGCATGATTTGTTTTTTCATTCATTCATTTTCTTGACCGTTTTTCCCTTTCGGGGTCACGGGGCTGCCGGAGCCTATCCCGGCCACTTGTGGGCGAAGGCAGGGGACAACCTGGACAGGTCGCCAGTTTGTCGCAGGGTAGAATATCCACAAACACACACCCATGCACTCTCACTCTCACACCTAGGGACAATTTAGAGTTGCCAATTAATCTAGAAGCATGTTTTTGGACAGTGGGAGGAAGCCGGAGATCCCGGAGAGAACCCACGTATACACGGGGAGAACATGCAAACTCCACACAGAAAGGTCCTCCGTTGATGTAGGTTTTTTCATGTCCCCCAGCTGGGACTTGAACCAGGGGCCTTCTTGCTGTGAGGCAAGAGCGCTAACCATTTGTTTCATATTTGACACATGCATTGTTGAGATGCATATCTCATTAGCATGATTCGAAGTTCTCTTAAAAATCCATTGTACAGAACTCGGCCCATGATTTCTGCCCTGTAGCTCCACTAGAGGCAAAAGAAGAGCACATTTCAAAATGGCTCCACAAAGTTTTGCTAATTTGAAAAACTTTATTGTGAAAATACCTCATCTACTGTCATTCCTTTTTAAATGGCTAGTTGCTGTATTTAAGAATGCAATGTTTTTACACCATGTAAAAAATGTTTGGATCAAACTTGAGACAGTGGGAAAATAGGGTGCTTTTTTCATGACAAGGCTTTTGTATCTCAAATCAACATTGTTGTGAGCAAAAATGTACCAAATCACCCACCGTACGACAATTAATACCATCTATATATCATGGAAAAAACAAATCAATCTCTGTGATGGAAGTTTACAGTCATCATATTGGGGCTTACTTTTGTCTGCCACAAAAACAAACACAAAAGAGGATCAAGTAATATAGTGGAAAAGGTTACAGTGCTCATACAAGACTTGCCCAATACTTTCAAGATCCTTTCAAGACCCACTCTAGATCCTTTCAAGATCCTTTCAATACCAAAAATCGTGTTTTGGGTATTGCTAACATAGTCATGTATCATTTTTCTCATGATGGATGACAAGTAGGTTTAAAATTGCATTTCTAAATAATTTTCTACTCAAATCATTGTGAATCAAAAATGCAGTTTGAAAAAGATTGTATTTGAGACATAGAAAACAGGCTAGGTGTGCCACAAGCTCCATTTTGATGCATCCACTTGTAGACGACTAGATCCGTGTACGTCTTTGTTTTCCTTGTGCGAGCTGGCATCTGGCTCAGAACTGTATGGATGGATAGTTCTGACATTGCTCGCCATTTTTTTGCACCACTAATAGGTTGTGAGAGGCTGTAAGGTGGCAGGACATGCGTTACATGGTGCAAACTGACTGTTCTCGGCAAGTAAAGGGAGGGGTTACTCCTCCGGTGGTCCTGCCCACAACTCATAGGGGAATTTCTAATGAACTTCTGCAGATCTGCAGAAACTATGTCCTTAAAAATGACATTTTTTTTCATATTTTGGATACAAAAAGGCATAATCATGATGAAAATACCACTGGGAACACTTTTACAGTGGATCAAAAGATGATGAGGAGTGGGACTTTAACGATTAGGCAGCCTAGAAACTGGCTGAACACCTACTAGAAAGAAATATTTTCTGTTTCTCATCTTAATATGATCTATTGCTTGTAGTTTCATATAAATTAGTGCAAACTGAAAGGCACTGTCCGCACATTTTAGTATACCCATAATTCCATAAAGTAAAGCTAACTGTAAAATTATGAACCAGATACCAGCCTTCCCCAAAACCAGACATGAGGGACACCCATGACTCCTCTCTCTATAAACTGTAGCTTTACCAATCTGAGACACTACAGTAGGAGAAATGATTACATTTCTCTCTCTTTTTAAGGTTTTCCAAAGGCTTTGGAGCGCTTTGTTATGCCTCACTGGTGCAGACAGCAGTCCCCCAGTAATTAAGTACAAATGCTAGAGAAGGATGGGGGGTTGGGTTCGAAAGAGATAGGAGGCAGGCTCAGCTGGTTCCTTGAACATAAAAACAGGTCTAATTAACAGCGTTGACTTCACACATGAGATTGACTCAAAGGGGAGTGAATTGCAAGCAATTAGTCATACAGCAGAATATCATTTATAGACAATTCATTTGGAAATTATTCCTTTTAGTGGCATAAAACAGACAAAATACAGTATGAATTGCTCGGATTTGAAAGACATGACTTAAAAAATATTAATATTTCTATGTTTAATTAGGCTAAATTTGGAATCTAACATGATTTTACTTTTTTCTATCAAGAAATTCATAGAAAACATTCTCTGAGATGACATGTGGGCATTTTGTAATCCATATTTAAATGATTCCCCTATTAGTACTGCTGTCAAGGGAAAGAAACACCTGTATTTCTCTTAAAATGTTGAAAACATACCAACTTTTTTTTTGTCTTCAAATAAAGTTGTTTCGGTCTTACAGAGGGGACCTAACCTAGTCTCAGCATTGTGCTTTGTCATCAGGTTTGTCAGACAAGACATGGGAAAAATGAGCCACTATCTCTACCTCTTTTCTTGCCAATGTGAGACGTGATAGATGGCTAGTCAGCGTCCCACTAGAGAATAATATAATTCCAGCTTTTACTGTCTGTTCATGTCTCCCATCTCTACCTCTGCCAGTGTTTTCAGATTTTATTTCCTTTTCCATCCTCCCATTGCTGGCACTCGCACGCACACTCCCACCTCTCTGCTTCCATCTTAACTCGATCTCTGTCTTCTCTCTGGAACACCACTCTTTTCCTCATACCGCCCCTTTTTCCTCTCTCTTCATCATCACCCCCTCACCTTCCTCACCCACAGAAGAGAGAGAAAAGCCAACATTATTCCAGTAGAGAAGCAGGTGAGGGTTAAAAGGCGACCACAGCCAAGTCTTCGAGGAATTAAAGGGAGAAAGCTCAAGGAAACAGCGGATAAAGACGGGGCCTGTTTAAAATTCTGACACCTCTCTGCTATAAAGTGGGATTTCTGAGCCACTTGGGGCACAGGGAGGAGAAAAAGAGACTTAAGCAGATGCAGAGGGTAAATGCGAGGCTTTGTTATTTCTGACAAGCCCGCAGAATGGAAATGTCATTAACTGACTGTAAATATTCAAACTCCATCTCTCACTCACTGATGGAGATTTTTACACTGCTGTTTTGTCTTTAGGCACATGCATAGATAATCTACATTGTGCACAAGACATCCTCTGAAACATGTATCAATAATTCAGGTTCATAGGTGGAATAAAAGATAGGCGTATGTAAGTCTCTCCACGTGGAATTATTCACTTTTATGAATTTTGAGAGGGCTTTTTTTCCGAAATAAGAAACTTTTAAATGTCCTGAACTGTTGGTGCAGCTCATTAAGACAGCGGTTGTTGCATATTGGAAGCTGTTCTATATTTTTACTAAAAGATATTTGCGTTAGCATACTATTATAGTCCTGCAAATGGTTCTTTTGGATGGAAAAACTCAATTCTTGATGAGAGAATGGTTTTTATGATCATCTATAAAAATGCATTTCTGCTGTCTGGTTTTAACTTTTTATTCTGTCAAAACACAAGAGAAAGTGATAACCTTGAGGGCATATATATGTAAAATCAGAAAGATATATAGCTGTGACAGACACAGGAAAAAAGAGGAAGTAAGACTCCAAAGTGTATCAACGTCAAAGGAAAAAGGGTGCAGAATAGGTACCGTAAACACACGAAGCAGACACAGAAGGCAACCCAAGTAGATGACAACATTTCCAGCCAACATCTTCAAGGACAAATAGAATAGCGCTGGCAGCGACAGAGAACCTCGGGACAGCCAGTAGAAATGCACCCTATAAAAAAAAAAAAAAAAAAAAAAAAAAAAAAAGAAATGCACCCTATCACCAACAGCATATATTTGTCATTTAGCCCATGGCAAAGCAGCCGCCCAACCCCCCCACAAAGACATTTGGAATGCCTCTTCAAATGATGTCAATGTTCCCTTTCACAGCTTTTGTGTTGTTTCCTAAAAAAAAAAAAAATTTTGAAAACTGGATGGCACATTCATCTTTGCAATAACCCAAGCCTTCTCTTTCGTTCTCCCCTCGTGGGTATGTCGAGGGGGCCCGCTGATGAGGGTTATTTGTCTGCTCATGCTGAGCACAGGGAACAAGTGTATTTGGGTTGATGTAGCTCCTATAGTCTATACACTGTGGAAGATTTTTTTTCAAACGCCAAAAACATTATAATTTTGTCAGGCTAAGTACAAAAGAACAAACAAATAATAAAAAAAAATACATCAGCTTTAACACCTTTGAACAGATTATAGATGATATGGTCCTACAACACAACAATAAACTCACTTTGATGGTGTGTAACTTTTGATGACAGGGGTGTAACAATTAATTTACTTAATCAATTAATCGATTTATATTACTACAAACCAATATGCGGTATGATTTAGATTAAGACATTGGTTTATTTTACTGTAACATAAAATTGACCAAGTGCATCACAGTGGACAACACACATGATGGCACCAAAAATGATCAAGTCATCATTGCAGTCCAATGTGTGGAAACACTTTGAATTTTGCAAAGACATGTGTGATAACATGTTCTTATAATGTTCCCTTTGGATCATTTTGGTGTGGAAAAACAACAGTGGGCTGAACTTTATGAAACTCAAATGTAAATTGATTTGCTTTAAATTCTTCTTCACTTGTTGTTTTTGTACACATATTTAATTTACACTTGATTAACTTGCAAAAAATAAAGGAATAAAAATAAAGCTGAAAACTTTACTTGCACTAAATATGATATGAATTGAATCATTAAAATGAACAATTACACCCCTACCTAAGATGTATTAACAGAAACCTTACGCATTCTGTCTTACAAATATGTTCTTTTGCAGATTCAATTCAATTCAATTCAATTCAATTCAATTTTATTTTATTTGTATAGCCGAAAATCACAACAACAGTCGTCTCAATGGGCTTCGTACCAGTAATTGCAAAGTAAACATAAAGTCAAAAGGATCATGAATACATAGAATCCAATAGGACAATACTAAACTGAACTAAACTGGGCATCCCTGCCTTCGACCCTCCTTTGCGGTAAGGAAAAACTCCTAGAAGAAATGATTCTGGAAAAAAAGAAGAAACCAGTACAGTTTTAAAGTACAATGTAGCTTAAAAAAACCTGAACATTTAAAAGAAAAAAAAATAGTAAATACAGTAAACAACCAAAACAAATAGAAATATAGATGAATAAATACTGTCTATAAATGGATATGTCTACAAACGACTCCTGTTTAGTTTTCATTCTTCATTATGTTTTTTTTATGCCAAACCATTGAACAGAATAACTGTTCTTGTTATTTTCCATTTAAAGCCAATGATATCTTTTCTATACTGTAGTTTCTGTGCAGACAGCTCATTATGTGGAATGGAAAGGTACTCAACATCAACAGCATGCTTGACTTCTTTTATGCGCGTTGCACACAGTTAAATCTGTGACATTTGGCCTTTAATGGCCGCAGTGAAATCTCATATCCCTTCTAACTACCAAATGAAGATTTCTAATGAACATGCAACCAGCTAAGAGAGTATGTGGCCAGTACTCTGTGAACTGAGAAACCAGGAGAAGCAATTATCAAGGTTCCTGAAGAGCAATGATCGAGGATCGCTGCTCCGGGCAATGTTTTTAACCTTGGTTTCAGAACTCTGGTTTTTATTGCAGCAGCTGTGCAGCAGTTGTCATTGTTAAACAAATGCACTTTGGCTTTTTCAGAAACCTTAAAAACATATCTCAACAAATTTGCAAAAACCCTCTTATATCGGGTTCTGCAAGTGATAGAGGAGGAGTTCTCGAGAGATTAAGTTCTTAATCATGACACGAGCAACCAAATGTCTGTTTTCGGCCATTTAGTGTTCTTAAAGGAGAGATCAACTAAATGACCCAGTGAGCTAAAAAGTTGCTGAGCAGGAGCATATGCAACGTTTCATAAGTCACCAACCCTTTCTGTGCTTTTTCTTTTTTTAAGCACAAAACTCTGGTATTGATCTACAAGCGAGATGATTAGACATTGCGATTAATGATCCAACAGGAAAGAACTGCTCCTCTGAGTTCCGGTCCCCGAAATGCCACAGGATTTCTTTTCACAGGAGTAGGTCTGGATGACAATCCCACAGTCATAGGAAAAGTGTCGGGTTCAACGAAGTAGTTTTGGACAGTCTTCTGTATCAATAGAATCAATTTATTTATTTATTTATTTTCTCTGTCTTGCATCCTCACTCAGACTTTACTCACTCCGCAATTTTGCCTTCACCCCAAATTCCCAATTATTTTCAGACTCCTGGGCAAGGCACTGCAGGGGCACAGGGGACCATTTGGACTTAGTACATTAAAGAATTCATGATTTGAAACCACCACAGCCCACCCTGACGACTCTATGATATGACTTTTCAGCGCCTGAAGCTCCTTTTTCCTCTTCCCCTCTTCTACCGGGCTGGCTTTCATTCCCCTTTGACGACTGACATTGATCTATCCTTGAGTCTTTTAGCTTCAGGACTCCTATACCTTAAACTTTTGACTTCGGACCATTAAAAGACCAGTGCAGCCGATATTTATGAATGTGTCTGTAATGATTTTCCTGTCGGTTTCTCCTGTCACCATCTGTAATTTGGCCTGCTGGTGTCGAGCACAAATAGTTACAGATGTGACAAGCAGACTGCTGGAAAAAAGACAAACCACCTTCATGTTCACATAAAATCAATAAAAGCAGGCATGTCGTCAGAAATATGTAAACTTAGTGTGGCGTTTTTTTCCCCGCTTTACATTTAACTTTTACCTCAAACTTTTTGATTGATGGATGTTAAGTTTAAAGTAGTTAGGCATATATTGCAAAATTTAGTAACGCTTCCTCTTGCAATACGGTACTTACTGAGTATTTATGTAACACCTGCATGGTACCTACAGAGGCTGGATGGGTCAGTTAAGAACTTGCACATGGAAAAAAAAGTGTTCTTTTCCCAGTTTATGTCCTTAAGCAAGATCTATCTGGAAAGGCATCTGATTGCAATTTGAAAATTTCTGCCAAAGCACCTGCGTGAATCAGGGAATGCTGAGTCGCATTGGTGACCCCTGATGGGATCTGCTGAAAGGTGAACATCAACCTACATGGTACCTAACTGGTGCAATTGTACATGCAAGGCAACTACTGGGTTTTTATGTGGTACTTGCATAGATTTCCATGAAACATATATAAACTTACCATGTAAATTCAAGGTACTCAAAAGGTACTTAATGTTTACCATCTCTCTTCTTACATATGGTAAGTACCAACTTTTTTCTAGTGTATAACTTCAGTAACACATAAATACCAGGTGCTGAGAGAGACACTAACTTACCACATACGTATCTTATATACTCAGTGGGTACCATGTAAGTAGCACATAGGTACAACATAAGTACCATGTTTATAACCAGTAGGTACCTCAAAGCTACCACATATATGGTACCATGTAGGTAGCACACACATACCCAAGTAACAAACTGTAAATGGAAGTGTTACCTACATGGTTGCCTCTACTAGAAATAGTGACTCGATTTTAAAAATAAATTTGCAAAAAAATTAACACTTGAGAGATACTCCTCCCCCAAAGAAAAAGTGATAATAGACCTGTTACTTGTCGTTAAGGCAGTGAAATGTTCTCTCCCTCTTTTCCTTTTTTATCATTAATGTGTTCCAGTAAAAAATTGAAAGTAAATTATAAAGAAAAAAGACAATATCCAGCATGCCTTCTTTTTCATTGTAATCCTTTCAGCTACTGCAGATATTTACTAATGCACTAATAAACAATGGAGCCTGAATGCATCATGGGTATTTATGGAATTATGTATGTGACTACAATATAAAACAGTTGAATGCGCAAATTTAACACAGTCATTCACCCACTATCTGTTCATAAAAGCCATGCTGTGCATCTTACATGACATGTTACGCGTGCATCTCCTCTGCCGTTACAGTACATATCAGGGCTTGAGCGATGTGATAGGAATGCAGTGCCATCTTCTGTTCAGACTCTGCACCTCCAGTTTTGTTTCTGCATTTTGCCCTCAAATGTTGTGTCTACACACAGAGACATGCTGATTCCTCAATCTCTAGAGAGTCTGGGGGTAGTTTGCTTATTTTCTTTATATTTTTTTTCTTTCTTCATTTACTCTAAAAATAACTTCAGTGTCTGTCTAGGAAAAAATGCTGACATGCTGTACTAAGAATCCAGGGACGTTGTTCCACCACAAAACAAGCCATCCTCACTGTAGGCGGCATGCTACTCTCCGTGTGAGCTCCCTAATGGCCGTAATGGAGGACAAGACCATTTATTATTACTGGAGGGGGTGAGGTATGTATACGGGTACAATTAAGGAGAAAAACATCACTGTGCTTGTAAAGGGCAGTAATGTGACTCTGGGCGTGATGGATGCAGGGGGAATGAGTCTTGCAGGCCTGTAGGAGTATCTTATTATCCGAAGCAGGTGGGGGATCCGTCATTGAAGAAAATTAGAAAAGGGATACTGAACAAAAAAAGAAAAGAAAAAAAAAGCAACAGGAACAAAGTGGAGGGGAAGGAGATGGGATAGATATCTACCTTGAAATGGTCGGAACAAACGTATCTGTGTTTTTTTTTTTGCAAAAGTGATTCTTGTTCAAGAAAAAAGACCCTTGTTTCAAGAAGAAAATGTCTTATTTTCTGTCTTACAAAAAAAGAGTAGGTCTGGAAAGTTATCAATAGCAAAATAATCTTAGTTTGAGAAAATATGTAAAAAAAAATCTTAAAATAATAAATCTTGGTAAAACCATTTTTCTTACCCAGCTGGCAGGTTCTTTTTGCTTTTTTAAAGACAATTTTTCAAATGTTACAAATGTTTTTCCTCTAAATGACAAGCCTGTTTTTGCTTTTTCCAATCAACAATGATGGCCCCATTTAGTTTTATTTTTGTGTTATCATTATGAGAGATTTGTGTGCATTCTAAAATTATAACATATATCTGTATTACAGTATAAAAGTGCAACTTTGTCATTCAATTAGCTGTTTTTATTGATTGTCTGCATGTATTTTTACGTCTTGTGCTGTGAAATAACCTGTAAAGTAATCTTGTTTGTCTTGCATTTTGCTCTGCAGCCATGTGGAGAATGTATTATATCTTTGCACATCTACAGTCGTTACTGTGCACCTAGCAACACATTATTTTATGCATGTGCAGAACAGGCCTATAAAGCCTGTTTTAATAAGTGGCTATACATTTGAATTACTCTGAACAGCAGCATCGATTGTAACAGTTTCCCCTCCGGGCCTCAGTCTGACAGACAGTGTAGGTGGTCAGCGGCAAGCAAATCTCGATTACACTGGCAGGTGACTGTGAAGTGAATAAATTATAGCGGTGCCCGAGGAGCACGGCCAAATGCATCACTGTTTGTGCCTCTGCGTGTGTGTCCAATATTGGAATGGGCAGCTCCGTACATGAATTAATTCCATTGGGCAGCGAATTCCAGGGAGTCCACTAATGGCACCATTAAGCTCTGACAAATGCAAACGCTAACTTACTCCAAAGTGGACATTCATATGTTTCAGTGCATTTGGCTTCCTCACCATCTGTCCTTGGTCAACCGTATGATTATCTGCGGCTGTGACATTTTGAACTGCAATTGATTCAAATGGTACATTCATGCCCATGGATCACTGTTATTCAGATTGGACAAAGCACCCAATTTAGTTATGTAATGTGGACTGATTTCATTATCTTTGGTAATTGTTGTCCAACTGGAATACTGAACAGGATTTCCCAACAGACAATCAGAAAAAGTTCAATCTTTCCAGTTTTAACCTTAGAAATCAATTTTCTATATTAGGCATCATTGGAAATGTAGGATTTGACTAAACGCACAATGTCCCTCTATGTAGAAAAGAGCCAGTACTAATTCAAAATGTGTCACCTTTTTGAATAAAGCTTAGTATAATAAATAACATTCATTCAGATGATTTTTTATGACACAAAAAGGGGTTTAAAGGTATCATTTTCATTTAACGTTAACCTTACGTTAACCCTTATTTTATTTTCTAAGAAAACAAAAAGTGCCTAAAAAAGTTGCTACTTTAGGAGATCAAACCACATTTCTTTGAGTGTTTTATCTTTTAAAGATACATATTTCTTACATTTGAAACCCCAAAGCAACATTCTTTGGAAGCCACGGATTTAAAACAAAAAATGATAGAGTTTATTATTTCAAGGACAGTCTCATTGGTTTACTCACGTTGGAACAAGGTGAGGAAAAAATATTCGATTTAAATCCTGCTATGTGTTGTGTAGACACCATGTCAGGTTTTCCCATTTCATTCTGATCCGGATAATCCTCTAAAACACTGAAAAAAATGGAAAAGTATTTAATCATAGCAATAATGAATAAATTGCTTCTTGTCAACATGTTTATTGATCATACAATCATTCAAGTGTTGTTTTTATTTTTAAGTCAATGCATGCATTTCCATTTTATGTTATCTTTTGCTAACGGTTCTCTAACAGACATCATTGATTTTTAAAGTTACTGGCAATTACTGACAGTAAACTCTTGTGAACAGGTAAATAACCTGCAAAATCAAGGAGGGTTTCAAGTATTTGCATTTCCATTGCACCTTCATTGAGATCATCACCTGCCAGCACTGGAAAGAAAGAGTACCGGAGTGAAAACGAGAGACTCACACATAAAATGAAACAAGTCAGGGAAAAAAAGAAAAAAAAACTATTCATATTGGTAGACAGGAAGAAAACAGACAGCAGGAGCAAGTGACAGAGAGAGGCAGATGGGGGACATTAAGTCGAAGTTAAGAAACCGTCGTCTGCTTTTTTATCTCACCCAGATATGCTAATCCTGCAAGCCTCTGCTGATATGATTTTAACAGCTTGGCTGGTTTGTGTGTATTTGTGTGTGTGTGTGTGTGTGTGTGTGAGTGACTGTTCATGGATGAGCTTTATGATGACTTGAAGAACACACCCATTTCCCTCTCCCAGTTACAAAAGCTTTAGAAAGCCAATGAGAAACCACACAGTTATATGAGGAAAAGTGAGTCTCATTTACCTTTGTGGTACTTAAAGCAAAAACTACTGAACTGTGGAGCCAGTGGGGGCATGTAAAAGCAGTACAAAAGCAAAAAGCAGTAGACATTTTCTGATGTTAAAAGTGTGAAAAGTATTTAATTTCTATGGAGAAAAGTCAAAATGCTAAACCAATTAATTTATTCTTACTTCAAGTCTAAAAGAGATTTTTTTGGGCATTAAGAGGATCGTGTTAAGACAAACAAATTCTTTGCATAAACTCAGAGTACACGTATAATAAAAAAAAACTGAAAAACAACAGTAAAAACTCCTAGCAATATTATTTACTACAGCATCTGTTCTTTTATGGTGAATTATGTTTTTTTTTCTGACACATTTAAACTCTGGGTTTACAGTAGTTGATCTAAAGACTAGGCTGACAATGGACAGCATACTAAATAATTAAATGTTCTTTATAGACTTTAGAAACGTAAGTCCCTAAAACCAACATGACATTTTAGCTCAGAAATCAAACAGCCATTTCTATTAAAGTCTCACTTGTCATCTTATGATCTACTTTCAAAGTATTCAAATGTTTTTATTCTTATTATGATTAAATTAAAAGAAACTTCCAAAGCAGAAGTAGTTCATTACAAATGCACCTTTGAGTTGTAGGTCAGACAGTTGGTGCAGAAAAATTGCGTCCCTCTTTCTCGTTGTTCAGCGTGATTTGTTTGCATGATTTCCCATTAGCTTATACACCCTCACACCCCATACCTAACATTACTGGTGCAACAGAAAATGGTGAGCAAAGTTGGAGCTATGCAGCTGTACAATTTTGAGCCAGATGCCAGCTCAGACGAGGAAAGCAAAGACGTACATGGATCTAGTCGTCTACAAGCTAATGCATCAGAATTGAGCAGAGCAGGAAGCTTGTGGTCTGCCATTTGTACTTTCTACATAAAAAATAAGCTCTTTGTCTAACTGCATTTTTTTAACTGCTCCTGATTCACAGCGATTTGAATAAAGAAATACTCAAAAATGCAATTTTGTGCTTTATTTTCTTGATACATGCCCTCCGTTATCAGAAAAATGCCACAAGATGATGTTAAAAACATCAAAAACAAAATTTTCACCAGAGTGGATTTTTAAAATAAGCAGATGTGGGCCAAACTTACATAAAATTGTTAGTTTTTAAAATTGCCTTATGAACAAAGTTACTCCACAGAAGCTTCATCTATCCAATGAAAATATTTATGGATTCATATATTTTTCATCTAAAAATCCATCTGCTGGAAAGTCATTGGAAATTTGTTTTTTGCTGTTTGTAAAAAAATAAAATGAAAAAAATTCTGAAAATTCTGAAACTTTATTTTATTATCCAATTGAATAATAATATGTAGCAGTAACTTATTATACAAGAGCAGATTAGCTAAACAAAATATCATCATGTTTTATCTTACCAGCTTCTCTTCAGTTTTTTTCCACTGTAGACTCTGTGATCTCCTCTGGAAGGATTCGACACAGCTCCAGGGAAAAACCTATACTGGCATCCTCCCATGGGGTTGGTGTGATCACCTGTATTCTGCTCAGATGTTGAAATTACAAATTCAACCAAAAGCCGTAGCACAGATCATACTGATAAGTAATTAGGTAAACTAAAATTACTTAATTTTTTAGTTTGCCCCCTCAAATTCCCTGTGTAGTAATTGAATTTTGACAATCTACATCCATTATACTACATTCAAATCTGGCATGTAGTGTACTTTTATCCAATGGAGTAGGGTGAGGCTTCTTCTTCTTTTTCTACTGTTTACTAGCGCATGTTCGCCACCTGCAGTTGGAAGAGGCTTGGTGCAAAATGTCAAAGTGGTGCAAGCAGACTTGTAGTCATAGAATTCCACCCAGGCACAAACCAACTTTATTAATTTCTCCATCATGGTCAATTTTCAAACGATTGGCACTTTTATTAATTAAAGGGACGCCAACCATACATCACTACCAAATCGTTGTCCCTGATTGGTCAAAGTTTGACAGGGTTTAACCTTCAATGTGCATTCAATGGCCAGGCGTTTTGTACGTAGAGCCTGAAAATGGTCCCAAAAATGTGCATAGCTACACACTGAACGTTAGAGTTTTGAACACAAAAGCCCTAAATGGGCATTTACATAGAATTTTCAATGAAAGTGGTCACTTGAATGTGCTTTGCTTAGAGTAGTAGCTTTATAGAAGTACAGGTTTAGTATTGGAAAGTTTTTGATTGTCGATGCACCTTGCATGTACAGAAATGGTGCTGATAGACAAGAAAAAAAAAAGAGTACTCACAATGATGGGCAGGTTATATAATTTGTTCCACACAGTTAAAACAACTTTGAGCAGTGAAAAATATTTTTACTTTTCTTTTTTTTTTTTTTTTTATTGATGATTTTGTAATTGTCTCGTTTAAAAGTGTTCAAAATCTACATTTTTAATCAAAAGTCTCTCAAACAACCATTTTGGGATTTTTATTCTCACACTTTCGGAGAGTTCTTGTGTTTGAGCTAAAGAGACCTTGTTTTATACTCACTGACTGTGCCTTTAACACAGGGGGAGGCCTATAAACACATGTAACGCCTTGGTTCTGATAAATATGTGGAAGACCGGCAACCAAAGTCAAACGCTAAGACTGTGTGCTGACTAAATGTGCATACGCAATCAGGTGAAATAAACTATTTCAGGGATCGGTGGTTCCAGTGAATAAAGCTCCAATTACATTATCTGTTTCCCCTCTTTCAATTTTTTCCCTCCGCTTTTGTCTGTTGATTTTATTCCTCGCCTGTGTCTATTCCCATTCTCTTCCATCCTCCTCCCTTTCCTGTATCCATCTCTCTGACTCCAGTATCACCCCTGCAGCCATTTTTTGGGACTCCGCAGGGAGGGAAGCAATCTCAGATTTATTTTACCTCCCATTTCCAATTTGAGAGACGCCCGCTGCTGGAGGCCAATCTTGAGAGGTTCTGATGTGAGTCGTCATGTTAAATTAAAGGTGGTAAAAGAAGGTAAAAATGTTTTACTGTTTATATAGCGAGCAACAAGAAGCTGGGCACACTCCGTCTTATTTAAGCAGAGAAGTGTGTGACAGTTACCACCACACTCTCAGGTCTTCAGATTTAGGACTCATTACAGAGGAGCTCCCGTGAGACCTGAGCAGCTACACGACTCAAAGGGGCTAGAACCCACAATGAGACAAAAGTGAGCCCCGAGCTAAGAGAATTGTAACTGAACCATGCGACGAGTAAAGCCCTCCAACAGAAATAATAAAGGCAGTAACATTTGAACTCTAGTGCTGTACAGTATGCACAAAATTGTTGTTTATTAGGGGTGTAACGAATGAATCCGTTTATATTTGTGATCCAACAAGATCGACCTGTCATTATTTTTTGTTTACTTGTTTGTACACATATTTAATTTACACTTGATCATACAAGGAATCTGGAAACTTCACCTGCACTGTTCAGTGTCCAGGTATTTAACTCTGAGTCACAGTGGTTGAGGTTTCGGCTGACGATGTCCTGGATTCATTTTAGGCCAGGAATCAGATCGAAATGGATTGCTCCATCTTTGTCGCACATGTTTTGGGGTTACTCTAAGCTGTCAAACCTTTGGTCTGGTTTTTCTCGGACATTGTCAATAATTTTAAACCAGACGGTCAAGTTGGACTCCCTCATCGGAATTCTGGGAATCACCGATCCCCAAACTTTTAAACAGAAATCGGAACGTGGGGTAATTGAGTTCACATGCTTAGTTGCACGCAGAGTCATGTTTTTAAATTGGAAGCAAACACAGCCCCCCACACACATCCAGTGGATTAGAGACATTATGTTTTTTTCTAAATTTAGAAAAAAAATAGGTACACCCCTGCAGGGACGGGAAGGGACATTTTTCAGTGTCTGGTCCACCTTTATTAATGAGCTCGCAAAAAACAGTTACATTTTTCTTTTCAAGTTTTCCTTTTTTTTCTCTTTTTCTTTCCACAAAATTGTTCTTCTAATCTGTCATTGTTGTCTTTTTGAAAATATGTTAAAAACTTAATAATAAGAAATTAAAAAAATAAATAAATAAAAAGAAATGGACGTTCCAATGTACCGATATAGACTAATGTTGAGGTTATTTCTGAAAACACAAGACAGTCAGAAGGCTCCGTACAACTCCTGACGAGGAGAGCAAAAGGCAGATTAACACCCAGTTACATCTGCCTAACTACTCTGAGGCCCGTCTGCTCACCCTCCTCTCTTTATTTAGTTTTAGACGCCCCAATTACATGGGAGGGGTTAGTCTAAGGATTGCATGTTCAATAGTTATCAGTGCACTTAATGCTTCGAAGCTTTTGGCACTTTTATAGTTTCAGTCATCATCAGCTACTTTCCTGACACTTCCACTTCCTGTGTTTCTGGCGGTCATGTTTCCTCTTCTTAGAATGGCGCATGGAAGATTTGTTTGTACACAAAGCAAAACGTCTTCATTGGACAAACACATTAGGTGAAACCGGATGTGGGGGTTAAAAGACGTTTAATCACAGTTTTAATCAGCAGTTAGAATGATAATAAAATATATATATTCCTTCTACGACTAAAGGCTGATTTACACTGCTCCATCTCCATTGAGTCTCAGTTGCGTTGGTTTGACACAAAAAAAATAGAATCTTCATTGACCAACTAGAAAGTTTGCATTGCCAGCGTCTAATGTCCGTCCCTCCGCAAGTCTTTGTGCCTAGCACAAGTCCAATTTCCAACTTCTGTTGTACTTTCAAAATAAAAATTTAAAAAGAGTATTTTATATTTGTATACATGCCAGCACAAATAGCGCACATTAGCACTGCGGATTATCCATTTTCGCCATGGATAACCATGTTTTATTTTTAAAATACAACAGCATCCTTTGTGACACAAGACATGCATTTCACAAGAACTCACAAGAAAGAGGAGAGGGCATGGGGCCTGATTGTCAACGTTTTGGACACACTAATCAACACTGGGGTGGCAGGACAAACCATTCCTACGGGAGTCAGGGGGGAGGGGGAATGGTCCGGACATGCAACAGAGACCATGTAAACTAACTGATGTGAAGAGAAGGAATCCCCTGCAACACTTGGGAGACTCACCGCAGACAGTCCTGTGTAAATCTGCCAATACGAATCATACCAGCAACCACAAGTTATGCTATGAATCAAAACGTTGTTAAGATAAATCCTTACACCCCTAAATGTGGAACTGTTGGATCTGTGGTGCAGTCTCCCAGGGGTGCAACTGCAATCACAACTTCCAACTGTTGCATGGGGTGACATTCTCAGTTTGGGTCTCAGCTAATCTGACCCCTGGACAATAAATTCCCTCAAAAATTCTCCAATTGTGTGCTCCACAGCCAGCGAAAATAATACAGTCTGCCTTGTACTCTCCATATGTCCGTTCTCAAATCCTGACACAAAAGATCCGAGCACAGACTTCTTTTTTTGCTCTTGATCTCTCAGAGGCACAAGCTGTCTCCCTCTTTCTCAAAAACGCACACTCCTCTCTTCCACACACACTTCTGCACACACTCTTCTATACCCCACATAAAGCCTGGAGACAGGTGTTGGATTAGCTTTTTTTGGAAGAAAAGAGCTCAGTTCCTTTGATAGGAGTGGAGCTGGCCTGTAGAGCAGGGAGGCAGGTGCACAGCGGAAAGAGGGGCAGCGGGAGAAATGTGTGCATGTGTGTCAGTGGATTCAGCCCAGTCATCACATCTATTGAGACGAAGAAAAAAAAGGAGGCTTTTGGCAGAGTGGGACTCTGTAATTGGAGAGCTTGGCGGAGCCAGGAGTGAAGCGTGGTTGGTTGTTGCCACGTGGTGACATTTGTTTGCCAGCCGAGCTGTTTACACACACACATGCATGGGTTTAAACATGCAGACAGGCAAATACACACTTTGGCGGAAGCGTTAAGTTTTGAATAAAGCTTCAGAGCAAATTAACTTTGATTTAACTCGACAAACAGGCTAATTCTTTTCTACATCTGTGAGCTTTAATGGTTTATTTAAAAACAAATATGGAAAAAAAAAAGAATAATCTCATGTTTTATTACAGTGTAAAGGCTTGGATGTGTTCACTAAGGATTCTGCTAATATTTCGAATACTAACATTGCAGACTCACACACTACAAAAACGCACACAAGCTGAAAGGCTGTAACCACGGAAACAGAGGAAGCCAGGAGGCCTCTCACATGCTTTTGTTCTGAAGGGCTTCCTATGGAGACTATCTTCAGTATCAACATGAGCTTCTCTTTCACACACAGACACCTGAGGATGTGCACACTCACACAATTGATAGCACAAGAGACTTTACTCTGTCCTATTAATTTTACACTCCCCCCAAAATGATTAAAAACTTTAATATATTTGCTTTAAGACACTTGCTCCATTCCTCACATTCTCTTGTGGCAAACTAGACTTTTATTAGTGCTGTTATTTTTTCCCCAGCATTTTTGTGTTTAAACACAATTTAATTGATTTTACACCGAAACATCAAACATAGAAAATAACATTTCACTAACACTTGTTCTTCTTTGAAGCAGCCAACTCTTTCTAACTACTTTCAAACATGATTTCCATCCTTTGCAACAACAACAACATCTTCCTCTTCACTTATCAAGTCCACAAGGTGACGTCTTGATTCCAAACAGCTTCGTGTTTCAAACCCCTCATTCCTATCAGTGAATCGCACAGAGCAATGATCGTTTATCATTGCATCACACACTGAAGACACAAAAAGAAAATTAATTTTCACAAAAGGACTCAGATATTACTCAAAAAAACAGGATCCATGCAGGAGAAAAAGCCAATCTTTTGTGTGTGAATACACTGAACTGTATGACACAATTATGTGGTGTCAGGTACCTCCTGCCCCCACAAGACCACTATCTACAGCACAGCTTGCTTCTGTTGTGCATGACAAGCCTGAGGCCTTTTTTTTTTCTTTTTGTTAGTGACAGGGCTTGTTAGTGCCTCTTGGAAAACCAGAAAGATGTTACTGTTAGCCCTATCTGAACAAGAATTTCCCCTATTGCAGCAAGATCGAAAATAAAGTACTAAAAATGGTGAAATGAACAAAAAGACAAAGAAAAATTGAGAGTTAACATTTATTTTTGTGTGAGTTGTTGGCATGGGGTATAAAGTTACATTTAAATCAAACACGGTGTAAACTAATCATTTATTGGGTTTTATGAGGGACATTTTGTTTTATCAATTTAATTTAAAAAAATGCTTCGTTTTTGAAAAAGAAAGATAAAAAAATCAAGAAAGATTTGTTGATTTTCTTTGCATATTAGTCAATAGATTTCTTAAAGACAGATTTAAATAACTTAATGATAGTCAGTGATCAAATTTGAACTAAATGTAATAAGAACGTATATATTTATAAACACCCCTCTCACCCTTCCTCTACCAGAGGCCTGGGAGCTTGAGGGTCCTGCGCAGTATCTTAGCTGTTCCTAGCACTGCGCTTTTCTGGACTGAGAGGTCTGAGGTCTTTCCAGGTATCTGTTGTAGCCACAGCTCCAGCTAAGCTTGGGGGTTATTGCCCCAAGTGCTCCAATTACCACAGGCACCACTGTCACCTTCACTTTCCAGGCTTTCTCCAGTTCTTCTGAGTCCCTGGTATTTCTCCAGTTTCTTATGTTCCTTCTTCCTGCTGTTCCCATCGCTTGGCACGGCCACATCCACCACAACGGCTTTCCTCTGTTCTTTATCCACCACTACAATGTCTGGTTGGTTCGCCATTACCATCCTGTCAGTATGAATCTGGAAGTCCCACAGGATCTTTGCCCTCTCATTCTTTACCACCTTCAGAGGTGTTTCCCATTTTGACCTTGGGGTTTCCAGTTCATACTCTGCACACATGTTCCTGTATATTATTCCAGCCACTTGATTGTGGCGCTCCATGTATGCTTTCCCTGCCAGCATCTTACATCCTGCAGTTATGTGCTGGACTGTTTCAGGCGCCTCTTTGCACAGCCTACACCTTGGGTCTTGTCTGTGTATATATATTCACACTGGTAACATCTTTTGGCTAAAGATGTCCTGGATCCATTTAATGTCAATAAATTGAATCATATTGTTTATTTATTTATATAAAACCAACCCATCCTGCTTCTAAATGTTTTAATGTCATGTAAAGTTAAAAAAGGGAGACCTCTTCTGACCAGTCCCATGCATCAACCCTGATGAATCACCAAATGAAAACTGGTCAGTCCAACTGCTGTTATGGGGAAAAATAAAATTCTAGAGGAGATCATTACCGTGTGGAGACACATATTGAGAAAGGTGGGGGCACAAATATGTTGTGTCAAGGAACTTTTATTAAAGGTTAGAACAAGTGAGTCATGCCATTGATCTATATTCTGTTTTGATTTATTTTCCAGCAGGTATTTATTCAATTGCTGGGTTATTATTATTATTATGGACCTTATGAAAATAGAAACTGAAGCAAAACAAATTACTATTAATAATAAAAAGTACTTTTACCAATCAACGTATCACTCTGCTCTTTCCTTACACAGTATAAGCAGAATTACTTATACAGCAAGTCTCACAGCATGAAATTTGAAATTCATTCACACATACACATCTTGGAAAGATAACAATTTTATGCTACATTTTCAAAATGTTGTCATTTCTTACACTTTTAATCCCCCTGTCTTTAGAAATGTCTTAATGTTACCTCCATTTAATGTCTGCACAGCTTTAACTCTGACAACTTTGTGCCACGGAGAAGGATCACTTTCATCAGAGCAACACTTTCCAGCCCCTCCAGTCAGTGGTTTATGAAATAAGGCACGGGCCAAGTCCAAGTGGAAAGTCCGAGCTTCCAGCCCTGGTATGGCAGAATGACACTGAAATCAATAAGATGACAAATGGACATCAACACTGAGGTTAAGGTTCCTGAGATGGATAGATCTGGAGTCCTTCCCCTCATCGATCATGAAACAGAGGAGTGGTGGGGAGGGCCATTATAAAACACCAAACAAGATGTGCACTTATGAGAACAAAATCTATCAAATGTGTTGTATCATTTCAGAAATGGGAAGCAAAATTCATTATTGTTACAACTGTAAGAAGTTGTGAAAACTTTAAAAAAAAAGGTCTTGTTTGAGGACGCTACGTATAAATGAGCAACAATAATGTATTATTTCTTCTGCGGATGTCACCATATGTTACCATTAAAATGGGTTAGTACTCATGTTAAAAAAGTGGAAAATATGTCTATGAGAAAACCTAATTCAATTTTATTATGCATAAGTTGTGTGTTCTTCTATACTATGCTTTCATTTTGACCTTGAAATGAGCTTAGACCAGGTTTGGACACACTTTTTGACTCGTGGGCCACAAAAGGCAAGTGCGCCCCATGTGGTTTAAACACAGGTGGGGCCACCATGGAAATTGCGGACAAACCCATTCGGGGACCACATTTTCTGCCCACTTTTATGGGGCCCACTTGGCCTTATTTGGCCGGGAGGACCAGGAGCAGATACCAGAACACCAGCGCGTTTTGGTAATCCATCTCATTACAGAAAGAAATAATAAGTAATCCAAACAAAAACATGCATTAACTTTGATTAAAAAATGATATGATGTATATTTTGTATATTCGTGTTTTAGTGCCAATTGTACAAATACATTGATGACCCTCAGGAAAAAATCCTCATGTGCTGTTAGAATAATTTAAAAAATGACTGTTTGATTCAGAAAACACACTAACATCAGAAAAACAACAAATCTTCCAACACCATATAAATGCAGAATAATTTTCTGAATACAAACAAAGGTTGTATTGATAATGCACCATCTATGAGGAGAAAACAGAATCCTAACCCATCAATATTATTTATTCCAGTTTGGCAGGTCAGATTAAATAGTTTAGGGCCGTAGTTTGCCCGTCCCAGGTCTAGACCAATCAAACTGTCCCTGTAGGTTCAGTAAAGTCCAGTAGAGGTCAGTCTTGTTAACATAAGAAAAGCTTCAAACTGGTCTGCACAGACTAACTAGAGGTGATTTATTATGCTTCTGTAATCAGAACTGCATCATTGTCACTAATGTAGTTGAGCAGCATGTTGCATGTTGTACAAACTTCATTCAACTTTGTTTTTTTCTAAAACAGAGCAAATCATGAACTGACAATTTGTCTTTATGAAATTGTTAACAAATGTGATGCTGTTTTGTGATTCTAATCATTTCACTGCTCATTTCTGAACCATTGAGCTTCATAGATTCACAATATCCTTTTTGAATGTATGCGGGCAATACTGTGTTAGCATATAAAAAGAAAACTGATGCAACATGTTGTTGAGGTTATTTCTATAACTACTTTTTTTGAAATTCTGTCAGAAAACAGATGGTCAAGAAGTCTACAAAAAAAAACTAAAACTTAGGAGACAAAAAGAGTAAATGAACTGTTCACAACAGTGTAAAGAAAAAGTAAATAATGAAAACAAAATTTGTTAATATGTTAGTAGTAGTGGTGATCCTTCTAGGGATAAAGCATTCATTTTTAATCCATTTCTTCCCTTTTGGGGTCACAGGGCTGCTGGAGCCTATCCCAGCCACTTGTGGGCAAGGGTAGGGAACACCCTGGAAAGGTCACCAGTCTGTCACAGGACCACAATCACACACACTCACACCTAGGAACAATTTAGAGTAACCTTGAAGCATGTTTTTGGATGGTGGGAGGAAGCTGGAGTACCTGGAGAAAACCTACAGGGTCCCCCATTGGTGTTCTGTTTCAGGACTTGAACTGTGGACCTTCTCGCTGTGAGGCAAGAGCGCTAACCACTGTGCCACCATGCAGCCGGGATAAAACATGAGTACAAAAAATGTTTGAGTATTTAATAATTACCAGAAATTGCCATTAATCTATGAGCAAATATGCTTAAAGTTATGATACAAAGCAAACAACTGGTTTTGATCAATACTTTTTAGACTTGATTTTTATATAATTCTGCTATACATAACAAAATAAAACAAATCAGAATTGATAAAAAATAAAAAATAAATCTTTTTTTTGGTTCCACTGAACAATATAGAGAAGCATTTAATTGTTTAAAATAATAATATAACATTGTTAAGTGTTTTTTATAATTGTTGGTGAAATTGTGTAAATATTGACTTCTATAAATCCCATGGGTGTTTTAAGTTAAAATAACTATTGATGTCCTTGATGGCTGGTTAGAACACCCAGAAGGTGCTCCCATCGGTTACTATTTTTCCAGACGTTGCACTGCCCAGAAGTCCTTTTTACGTCTTAGTTATAACCAGGAATCAACAATGTGACAAACTTATCTGTAGTTACATGTCTGATTTTTTTTTCTTTTGTCACAGAGTCACCAGTTTCCATTTGCTGTGCTAGTGTACAGCTGAACTATCTACCATCATCTGTGGATTATGTGAAGAATGGAGCATTTCTCATTAACTATGTTGCAGGATACAGCAGCTATTTTTTTTTCTTAACCCAGAAACATTAACATAACAAAGACACACACAGTGTGTACCTATGACATGCTATTAGTATGGTTAGATAGTTTCTTTGCAGCATGACTAATAACCCATCCCAACCCCACCACCACCTCCTCCCCAACCCCCACCTAATCACTTGCTTTCTCTCTAAGGAGCTCTGGTCTGTTATCAGTTATTACTGGAAGCATGATTATCCTACTGGCATTCTGCACACGCTCACAGAGAACTTCCTGAAGGTGACCTTTCCACGTTGCCATAGAAACAGCCTCTCTCTGCTTGCAGAAGCCGCACAAAAAAGTGTTAACAGAATATTTTTATGCTGGAATGTTTTATCAAAGGTAGAAAGGGATGTTATGATTGTAGCGGAGATTATTAGACCTGACAGATCTTTTAGAAAAATACCACATTCTTTAGTGAATCTGGACAGCAGAGGTTTCTTATTTTTAGTTTTTTTTACACTTTTCGATTTGCTTTAAAATATATCAGCAGTAAACTCAACCAAATGAATAAACAGAAGAAAAGTGAAATGTATTTATTTCTTACATTTAACCTTAAAACATGTTTCATTGCACAGCTTTAAACTTGATATAAAAATTGTTTATTTTTTCCTTCATCAGTTTCATTGCAGTTCATGATATCCATCAATCTCTTCACTTTGATGTGAAACAGCTTCCAAATGAGACTGGAATGGGGACACTTCATGAAGAATTGACACAAAAGTGAAACTGCAATGAAACAGAAAAATACAAAAATATGAACTTGTGAACAGGTAAAGTAAGGAGGTGATTTAATTTTTATTGAGGACACAACATTTATCAGTTAGTGAGTTTCTTTTAAAGGCAAAGCAAATATTCTCTTTGAACATTTTGGCAAAGTTCTGAAAATGTGTTTAAACATTTTTGTTTAAATGAAGGATAGAAGGAGTGTGTCTTTCTTTTTAGGTAATTTAGAGAGATTTCACTCAAAAACCCACTCTGATCATCTTTTATACTATTTGCAAAGCATTCCCAGTGATCTTTGAATAACAATTATGCAACCCTTTTAGCAAAAATGATAATAATAATAATGTGTTTTTTTTAAACTGTCGTTTTCTAGGACATAGTTTCAGAGCAGCAGCAGTTCATTAGAAATTAACCTCTGAGTTGTGGGCAGTGCCGTTGGTGCGGAGCAAGCCTGCCCTCATTTCCCATCATCCATTTGTTTACACTTTCTCCTGCTAGCTTACAGCCCTTTACAACACCAACCTAACATTACCAGTGCAACAAATATGGCCCAACCAGCCCACTGAGAGCCCACTTAAGCTGATGTGGGCAAATACAGGTGGGGCCACCCCGGCAACTGCAGAGAAACCTATTCAGGGCCCACATTTTCTGCCCACTTTTAAACCACATGGGGCCCACATGGCCTTACTGGCTGGGATGTGTCCTCCATCATCAAAATGCTACAAAAAAACAAGTTAAAATTTCTAAAAATAGTGGGTCTTTAAAAACCTCAGTGCTGCATGGTGAAGTTTAACATAAACTTATTGTAATTTGTGTAAAATTTCACTAAAACCAAAGACACAAAATCCAATTCACTTCATAACGGTGATAAACAAAACTTAATCAACTACACCCCACAGAGATTGCAAATAAATACAATCTATATTGACTTTTAAAACATGTTATTTTAAATAACATTAAAATACATAGTAACATCAACCTTTTTATGTTCACTTTTTCCATTTAGCTTATACTTTATATCTTAAGATTAAAAGATGTGCAGAATTATAAGAAGAAAAAAAACTGAACCCCCCCTTCAGTATCCACAGGAACTTGACATTTGAGTGGTAAACCCTTTTATTGACTCTTCTAGGTCAAACTTCCTTCAAGAGGAGCCCAGAGATGATGACTAATAGTGTACGTCATTCACAGAGCCAAAAATAGCCAGCCCGCCAATGTGTCTGGAATCTTAAAAGTGTGTTTCACATAGACAATTCAAACCACTATGATTCATTCAGAATCCGTCTATCCATCCATCTATCTATCTATGACTTTTTTCATTCATGAAAACCATCCCAGTCTGCTTTCCCTGCCTACCCTCCCGCCTGGTTATTTATACTCGTGGATTAATCATATGTTGTCAGGGATGACACGCATGCGCAGTGGATGGCGTGAATCTCTGAATCATCGGTGGAAACAAGGGAGGGATCGAGAGGTGACTGTAGAGTGATGGGACCCGGTTGAGGAAACAGCAGCGAGTGATCACTCTCTGAGCTGCTAATGACAGGTAAGTGCAGATTTCTATCGTTTGTTTCTTGTTTTTTTTCCCGCCTTTAGAAGAAATAGAAGGATTGCCGCTTCCGCTACCGGGGGAAAAAAAAAAACGGAGATCACCTAGGTCGTGCAGATCCGCACACCGTAAAAAAATCAACCATCTGACGTGACTTCTGAATGCAAAACGATGTTCCTACTTTGCAACATATTTGTTGCTTTTCTGTTATTTTTGACGATGTGGTCAAAATGATTTTAAGGGAAATGCTGCACCGTTTCAGGGATAGCTTCTTTTTTCCGTTTATTATGCTTTTTTACGGTAAAGTTCCTCCGTTCAAGTTTGGTATAAAGTGAGCTTTGAATGTGTTTGTTGGCTCGTGCTTGATAGAGTGTTGGACGCACGGATGGACGAGGTCTGCTCTCACACTGGCGTCATACATTACGTCCGTGTGTTTTCTCCAGGGGCTGGATGGTAATGGCGTTCAGCACCATGGACAGCTCCGCGCTGTGCGCTTCAGATTCAAAAGGCACACGCAGTACCGGCAGGATTACTGTCCCCCACGCCCTTAAACACCCTCATTCTAAAAACATTTCATGTCATTTAGTCTTTCAAATGTCCTCAGAAACATTTGTATGCAATACACATCTCTAGGTACAACCTTGCCATATTGTTTGACATTGTGGTTAGAAAGTCCTATCCACATTGACACTTTCTGAGCTAAAAGATAAGATAAGGTAAGATAAGATAAGATACTGAAATAAAAAAATATACAGCTCTTATAAATATAATTATATACAGATCAAATCAATATTTACTAATATAGCACTTTTCATATAGAGCACTCTGAAACAACCATATTAAAAAAGCACAAAAATATCAAAATGTACTCCTCTAACTCTAATGTACTATTGCTTAGAGTTGTCCAAACTTTTTGCAAAGAGGGCAAGATTTAGGGAGGTAAAAAAGTGTTAGGGACAACCATATGAAACCTTATAATTACATTATATACAAATATACTATTCAAAAGTACAAACCATCGAAAAAGATGTTTTATACTTTTTTCTTAAAAAATACATTTAATCAAATTTCCCCTTTTCTTTGCAGTTGTTACCGGCAACTCCTTCACTACTTAATTTTTTTTCTTTATCTACTGGAAAGTCTCATTGAAATCCATCGATCTCTTTTCCAAAGGAGTCCTGGCCAAGAGACCAAAAGTTACACACCCAAGACATTCTTACACCAAATCAGCTTCAGGTTATTGATTTCATTTCCAGGTCCTTCATATTGGCATCAAACTGAGGCCTAGATGGGAGACTTGGGAGTTGAATTGTTTATTGTTTTATTTTTTGTAGAGAGTTACAGTCCGTATGTGCTTTATGGTGAAAAGCCATCTTATTTTCTGTCAGGACACTCCTGAGTGACAGCGTATTCACAGATTTACAGCAGACACCTTAGAAAAGACCTAGAAAGCAGGATCCAGGGAGTGTTGTCACAGGTTTATAAAGGCTGATAAAAGAATTTAGCCAACCACAATCAAGAAATCATACACACAGTTTGTGGAAAGTGCTGGGGACCACGTATGTATTTTTATGATGGGAACCTGTGAGCTGGTGGAAATTTGAATGCACTTGGCCCATGTGCTGGACTTTGGACATACTTTCTATACATGCATAGCCAGAAAAAGAAACACCAGAACCAGATATAATCAATAAACCTTTTTGTTTGTCCTATTTTTAGAAACTTGACTCCTTGGTAAGCAGGTTCTAAGCATTACTATCAATATCCAAACATCTGTGGGGATTGTTTATAAAAAGGGCAAGCTAAGTTAGATAAGTGCCCCCATCAGGCTCTCTCACATTTCATTTTTGCTGCACACTTGTCTCAGTAAATACACTTCACCTGTTTACTTGAATAATCTTACATAACTGTGTAAACTGTGGGCTATTATTTGGTGGAAATTTGGTGAAAAACGCATCATCATTGGTGCAATAAAGGTCATGGTGTCTGTAATTGTTAACTGACTTCTTGGTTCTTTTGTTATTAGACACAGGTTTTGTTTGACCCATACCAGACATGTTTTGATAAGTTGATATTTTTCTGAAGGTGTCCATTTAAGAATATCCACAAATAGATTACACTGGAAAGTGCCAATATTTAGCAGCCCTTTAGTTACTGTTAATTTCACAAAGTCAAAAATATCCTGGGTTAGCGCAGAAATATTAAAGCATAGAAAGACAAAACAAGAAGAGGAATATTTAATGGCAGCAGGTTTCAAAGGACTCATTGTGTTTAGAGGTTGGCTAATTTTCCCTCACGTTTAAAGAAGCTCACCCTTTTAACCCTCTGATGTGGTGCAGAATCAATGCATCTTCATCACGAGCAAATATCAAAGACCCATCGAATGCAACACTTCATTTAGTGAATGATGGAGAAATTCCCTGTGAACTGAAAACTATTGAACTCCAAAGGGAAACTTCTATAAATAATCAGCGGTTATAAGCACAAAGATAAAAGTGTCAGAATCTTTCAGATGTTAATTTGTCACAGAGCCTGTTAGCATAAACTCTAATAACAGCAACAAGTGTTGGAGGGTTGCGGTCAGCACCAGAGGGGTGGTTGATCTATCTGGTTCCTGTTTTCTATTTAGGCTTACAAGACCTGTTTCAGTCCCAGATGGGTGAAATCTTCACAGAACCAAAAAGATTTGCATTGAAAGAAGAAGTTGCAGTACTTGAAGACAAACCCATCCATCCAATTTTAACCCACTATACCCCTCACAGGGTTGCTGGAGCCTATCTCGGCTACGGTTTGGGGAAGGCGAGGTATTCGCTGGACAGTTCTTTTTTTTTTCAAAAAAAAAGTACATCAGTTAATGTCTGACATCTATTTTATAAAAGCCTAACAATAGATTTTCTGAAGAATGGAGTAATAAAAAGCACATTTTGCATCTATAGCTCACATGCTCATGCACACATAAGTAGCTGACAACAATGGAAAAAGCCTTTTGACAAAAACAAAACCGAAATGTGTGCATTCCAGCACTCTGAGCATGGAGCCCAACAACAGTGACAGTGTCGATGCTTGTTTCATAACGGAACAGAGCATGCAGCATTAGTCTCACTGCATTGAGGAGCCCATGCCTTTGGCACAACGTTACGTAACTCGGCAGTGGGTGCGGGGGACAATCCATGTTTATGTGCATGAATTGGTGAAGCCAGTAAACATGCATTTAAGTGTCTGTGTTTATGCACGGCTGAAAGCCAGAAGGAGTTTGTCCACAGGCGGCGTGGGTGGACATGGAAACGTTCATGCACGTGTTTATATGTGTGTGTGTGTGTGTGCGTGTGCTCCTGGGCAGACAGGTGTGAAGAATGACTACATGCTCAGACATCTGTGGGTCGGAACATGGAGAGCAAGCTCGAGGCGGTGGAAACTACCAGCAGTACGGAGTTCGCTCCTACCTCCACCAGGTAATATTACAAACACACATATGTACTCATTCAACTTAGTTACATTCTTGTGTGCATCTTTTTTTTCTTTCTTTTTTTGGGGGTTATTGTTTGCAGTTTTATGAGGAATGCACAGCTTCTATCTGGGAACGTGATGAAGATTTTCAGATTCAGAGATCGCCTAGCAGGTGGAGCTCTTTACTCTGGAAGGTTAGAACAACACTTGTACTTTCTAAAACTGATCAAACAACACAAAATGTGCCATTTATGTACTTTCAACTGAATCTTAGATTCCAGAAAATGGAGTTTTGCGACAGACGTTTCTCCCTCATGCAGGTCTGTCTCGCGTTTGGGACCCTGATTTTGTTTGCGGGACTCATTGTGCTGTTGGTGGGTTACGTGACTCCGACAAGGATTGAAGCGTTTGGTGAACATGATCTTCTCTTTATTGACAGGTACTAAAACAATCATTTGTTATGAATAAAAAATCACCTTTATTGCTTCAGAAGAGCAAAAGCATGAGATTGAAATGTCCCGTATGTGCATCTTTTATCAATAACTGCATGCATGAACAGACTGCATGCAGCCTTTTATACTTAAAAATTGCAAAACCTGTGAAACAAAATATAAAAAATTCATTAATTACAAATCAAAAATAAACTAGATGACAACAAATGCTGTGAACTTCTTTGTTTTTGTACAGCCATGCTGTCAGTTTCAACCGTGCTCTGGATGTCTGTAAGCTGACGGGTGCTGTGCTGTTCTCTGTGGGCGGCACGTCAGTAGCTGTCGGTCTTCTGCTGTCTGCTTTTGCCAGAAGCTACTCCAAAGAAGAACTGTACCTGCAGCAGAAGTTTAAGGAGCGATTGGCAGATCTGCATGCCACAGTTGGTAAGGAAAACTCACCAACTTTATTTTATTTTATTTTTTTTGCAACTCAATGTCACTTGAATGACAGTTTTCGACTGCTGAGCTGTCAGTGATGATACACGAGTACCCTCCTAGCAGTAACTGCTCTTGTCCCAGGTTCTCCAATAATGAGAGCACCGGCTCCTGGAGAGGGAAAGGTGCCTGTCTCGCTGTCCAAAGTGCAGAACATCCAACCTGTCACCACAAAGTCAGAAACCTGATTGGTGTCCAGATGAAAGCATGAAGTGAAGTTTGGATAAGGATCTGTCAGTGTTCACACTGTCTGAGTGAGTTTGTCAGTGTGTGAGCACTTCCTCTTCAGGAAAGGTCATCTTACATCACTGGTACCTTTTGGTTCATTATTTTCATTATCCATATTTGACATTTTTAATGTCAAGGAGCTATTAAGCGAAATAAAGCTGTACTGTCATTATTTGATTAAAGCAAAATCTAACAACACAGATGTGCAAAATAAAAAAAAATGGAAGCAACTGTCAAAACAATGTTTTAACAATTATTATATATTTTTTTGTTGGGTAATTTAAGTTGTGTTGCAGGAGAGAAAAGTGAATCTTTTCTGTATTTCAACACAACAAGCCTTTTATGTAAGATCATTAAAAGTAGGAACATACACTGGAAAAAATTAATCTTAAGAAACCATTGTTTTAAGAAAAATGGTCTTATCTAAGAAAAATAATCTTACCAAGAATAGTTTTTCAGTGGAAAAATAATTTTAGTTTGACAAAACATGTCTTGGTAACCAGAATCTTATTCTTAAAATAAGAATTCTAGTAGACACAATTTTTTTACTTTTTTGCTTATTTAAAGTACCACGCTGATCCTCTTTTGATCTATTGATCGATCTATTTGATGTAGCGTTCCCAGAGTTATTTTAATTATGATTATGTAATTTTTAACCAAAAAAAAAAATGTCATTATGGAAGACGCAGTTTCTCTAAAGCGGCAGTAAATCATTAGAAATTCTAAGTTGTGGGCGGGACTGTTGGCAAGCCCACCCCCTACCCATTATCCATCCGTTTTCATGCTCTCCTGCTAGATTACAGCCCCTCACAACCCCCAACCTAACATTACTGGTGCACCAGAAATGGCAAGCAATATTGGAGCCATCCAAATTGGACAAAGGAAAACATACAAGTGGACGCATCAGAATGGAGTGGAGCAGGGAGCTTGTGGATTACTGTAAGAGCTTGTACGTCACATTTACAAGCTTTGTCCAACAGTTTTTTTCATCTCCTCCCGATTAGCAACAATTTGAATAAATACTCAGTAACACAATTGATTAATTTTTGATTAATTAATTATTTTGATTCATTAATTTTTGGTTTACTAGATTAATTTTCCTGACATTTGTCCTCCATCATGAGAAAACAACAAAAACACTGTTTTGATTAGAGTGGGTCTTGAAAGAAAATCTGTCAATGGAGTAAGAATTTTGGACTTATTTCTAATGGGCCTGTTTTTGCAGTGTATACATCCAACATTGCCACGATCAGTGCCAATCTAAGGATAGTGGTGTAAAAGATTACATCTCTGTGAATGCACATTCACCTGAGCACCACAGAGGGAACGTTATGAATCACAGGGTTGTGTTTTTGAAAGGCCTTTTTCAGTCCACATCACAGGAGTCTTAACAGATGGCTCGCTGAAGGTTGGCAGTGTCAGGTCAGATTAGACATGAAGACAGACGGGGAGAAAACTTCAGCACAGGTTTCACGCTGACATTTTCCTCTGTCTCATTAGGCCTCTGACCTTGTTTCCTTCAGTAAACCTTCAGACAGGATCAATAGATGAGACAAGACAGAATGAAAGAAGCTACAGTGAAACAGGCTGGCCACTCTTTTCCCGACGTGCATTTTCCACTCGACCTAAGAATATAATCCGTTTTTGACACATTTTCTTGACCCGAATGTTCTTTTTGTTTCTTGTGATGATGTAGACTCACAAGCTCATGAAAGCAACCAATGATTTATGATGCTGAACACACAATTTCCACGACTGTGTCCCATGTGGACATCAAGATGGAACATCAATGCATTAAAGACAGACAAGTAGCAAGACGGACAGGTTGCATAACAGGAATCGACTCAGCTCAGTCGTGTTTGACAGCGCTGATGCTGTAGTGATTCAGAGATGCTTAACAATCTCCCTTCTGCTCTCACACTCCAAACTCCAGCAGCCCTCAGCTTATCACTGGTATTTAGAAAGCAGCAGAAATCGTCAACACTCTTGTAAAACCAATTTTTGTCTCACTGCTGTAGCCAGAGGCTAGGTTTTAGGTTGACAAGGTTAGATTGACATTTTTTACTATATTTTACGCACTATAGAACGCAACGGATTATAAAGCGAACCATCAGTGAATGGCCCAGTTTTGAACTTTTGTCATGTATGAGGTGCACAGAACTATAAGGCCCATTTAACAAGACAAAAGACTCAGAAATAAGTTTGTTAGTCATTCAGACTTTATTAACTGCGTTCACAGTAACTCTAGACCTTGTTTGTCACGTTAGCTGCGTTAGTGTCAGTCCCGTTTGCAAACATTGTTCGCAACATCTAAAAAAAACCCAGCCTGACACCACTACCAACCTTGTTAGTGACAAGTGAAATAAAACGGTCCGACACTGCTACACGTTAGCCGTGCTAGCATATTTACAATAACACCCAACCTTGTTTGCAACCCGTAAAAAAACAACAGACTAATATCGCTCAAACAAACATTAGTAAGACTACGCTAACTTCCAACCTAGTTAGTAACGTGTAAAAAAACAATTAAAAAAAGTGCCCAACTTTGCTAAGCTATCCTCTTTAGCACATTTACAACAACACCCAACCTTACAACACGCCTAAACATAGATTGATAGAGCTAAAACAAGTGTCACCGTGACTGCGCTAACTCCCACCCTTGTTAAAAACACGTAAAAAAAAATGTCTAGCACAGCGTTAGCACACATTAGCTGAGTTGGCATATTTACATTAATATTCATTTTTGTGTGCAACTCATAAAAAATACAGACTGACATTTTGACACAGCGCCATCATATCTGTCAAAATGGAGTTATTCCATTTACTTTTACTTTTTTCAAATTTTATTCTTAACCATATATCTTAACTTTGATCCTGCAATTTTGACTCATGTTTGTTTCTAAAGTTGTTTCTCTCGCTTACCCTTGATTCAAAGTGCCAGAACGAAACCCTTATGGTGAAGATGTGACTTGATGCACTGTAACTGGTTAAAACAATGTTACTCTGAAGGTCATCATGTTTGGAAAACCAACCGTTTTTTCCAAACCATTGCCTCAGTGATGTAAGATATTTGCGGTATGAAACAATGAGCTGCTGTGCCGATCTCACATGTAAGCTGACCTTTTTGTTTCAGCCCTGTGACTTCTGTTGTCTTCATCCTTCCAATTTGGGAAAAAAAAAAATAATCTTGTCATTGGGTCCAGAAAATAATCATGTAGCTGAATTCTGATATAAAAAAAGAAGGAAAAAAACAAACAAAAATAATGAAGGTTTTTGAATTAACTTATTCAACCTCTGAGCTGCAAATTGAAGCCATACTGCTATCTAAATTGTAAAGGGCAATCCCTCCACTTTCTCAGAACGTAATGAAGTGAATGTGTTTGCTGAAATGTTATGCTGTTTTATGATGCATCACCAATATTTTTCAAGGTTTTTTTTTAGTCCTGTTCATTATCTTAGTCTAAACATATGTCACTCCCGATGTAACTGTGGATTATCTCAGTCAGTCATAATGAATAAATAGTAAAGAATACTGATCCTATAAAATATTGGACTAAAAAACAACAGTATATATTCATGAATGTGTTTACACAATCTATTTTTTGAAGAACAATAAAAATGATCTTTCTGCAGCTCAAATTTATGTAAAGCTTGTTTGTTTGTTTTTTGATTTTTTTTATTGGATTATATTGAAATTACGGATGTGTGTTTAATTGGAATAAAAATGACTAACGGTTGTGCATTTGTTACCCTCTTGCCGTAAAGCAAGAAGGACCTGGTTCAAATCCTGGCCAGGTTCTTTCTGTGTGGATTTTGCATGTTCTCCTCATGCATGTGTTTGTTTTTTCCGGTTTTCTCCTACAGCCAAAAACAGGCTTCATATGTTCATTGTTGACTGTAAATTAGGTGTGCGTGTGAGTGTGGAATCCTGCAGCGGACTGGCGACCTGTTCACCTTAGCCCAGGGGTGTCAAGCTCATTTTCACCGAGGGCCACATCAGCACAGTGGTTGTCCTTAAAGGGCCAGATATATAATTTATTCATGTAACAAAATGTAAAGAAAAATAAATGTACCTACTCCGTAAAGTTAAGTAACTCATTATTTATTTATTATAACTTTTTAAAGTGACAATTACAGTTGCATAGAAAACATATGTTTGCTTGTTACAGCATAAATCCTTTTACATTTGATTCTGTCAGGTTAGGTTATATGGACAGTGTTTAAGTCCTAAAGTATAGTTGCCCGATCCGATATTTCAAGTCAGATTCCCCCTAGACATGAAGAAAAAACAATTTTTATTTTTTATTTAAAGAAATTAAAAACTTTAATGCTCTCGCGGGCCACATTAAATTACATGGCGGGCCACATTTGGCCCGCGGGCCTTCAGTTTGACACATGCGCCTTAGCCCAACGGTAGCAACCCCATGACCCCAAAAGGGATTCATGGGGGATCTAAAGAAGGATGGATGGAAAAAAATATGAAGACAAATTAAATGAGTTCTATTTGATTTAGATAACATAAACTAAAATCAAACAGAGGCAAAGCTTTTAATAATTAATTATTAAGAACATTTTATTCAAACATCATTCATTTGATTTAATGTTTTACTGTTCTTGATCACTGTGACAAACTGGCAACTCATCCAGAATGCATCCTGCCAACGTCTAACTCAATTATTTTGACTCGCGGGCCACATAGGGTTCTAAAATTGGATAGAAGGGCCAGACCTGGAGCAGATGCGTGGAGTGAGAAAGAAATAACATGAAATCTGGATGAAAACATTCGGATTGAAAATTATTTATTAAAACACAACATTTTTGAGTTTTTAGATAAAAACTTTTGTTCGAATTTTAAGAGCCAATTGCACCAACAGCTTGCTGTAAAACTTAGAGAAATGCTGCATTCATGTGTGTTTGAATGATAGAAAGAATGAAAAACAGCAAATCTCCCAACTCCACATGCTAGAGCGGGGTCCCCAAACCTTTTCTTGTGAGGGCTACAAGAACTCTTTTTCTTTTAACTTCTTTCATCTTTCTTTTATTGTAAAGCCCTATAATAAAGTTTTATGAATTCATGATCCTTTTAATAAAATAAATAACACTATCAATGAAATAGAAAAATGACCAAATAACTGTGATTTTCAAAGACAAAAAGTCAGGAAAAAATATAATGATACATTAAAAAGACAAAACAATAAATAGTAGATCCTCTTCCGTCATTTTCCCGCTGAGACTTAGAGAGCTGCAGCTCCTCACAAGTCTCACAGTTTGCACTAAAACTGAGCAGCTGTGTCCTGCATGTTTGTTTCTCACCCAGTAACAATGAAAAAAGCAAATTTTTCTATTTCTTCTGCTGCAGCTACGCATATATCTACGTTACCTTTTCACCGGTACAGAGTTCCCTCGTTTAAAAGTAACCCGTGATCAGTGAAATCCACGGAGTATGATTACAAACGTTATATGGCAGGAAAACTCCTCACTGCCCACTTTCTACACTTTTCTCAGACAGACGTGAACATTTTCACCCTTTTCTTTTGTTTAAATTCTCAAACCTTCATAGAAAATAGGTCCAGGATCTTAGAATGAAAACAAAGATCTGATAGATCACAGATTTCTGATTTGAAGAGCTCTGCATTTCTGTACAGGAGACACGGAGGAGATTGAATGACAAGGTCTCCAGCCAATCAGGACACAGAACAGGATGCGCTGTTTTAAAAAAGCAGCATAATCGCTCTAAAAGAATGAGCTAAACCGGGAAAGATGAACAAGGACGTAGAAAGGGAAGACTGTCTTCTATTCTATTTGACAGAGATTTTTAGAGGGTTTCAAGTTGGAGCACAGACTGCAGAAGGGGGGAAGAAAATGTCACGTTCTATGGGGGTCCTAATCTTGTGGCCAGATAAAAATTAAAAAAACATGGGTCTCTGATATTTTTAAGCGGGCCGGACCAAACATGGAGGTGGGCCGTAGTTTGCCCGCCCCTGGCCTAACTGTAGCTGGGATAGGCTCCAGCAGCTCTGTGTCATTGAATGGAGAATAACTGCTCCTTATTAAAAATATATATATTTTTTTTTTTCAACCCCTAGCTGCAATCAGCTTAAAGATCAGAGATCATATAAGCAGTGAGTTAGGGTTTCACTCTGCAGCTGCTTAAAAAGGTAGGACTAGCTTGACTGCTATCATGCTGTTATCATGCTGTCATATGCTACACTCAGAATTAAATGTATTTTTTAGGGTATTGAAAGCCATTAAGAAGCAGAAAATGGAGGCACGTGCATGAATCCTCCCAAACAGCTTCATAAATGTGTGAAAATAAGAATTGATTTATATTCAAATTCCTTTTAAAGCATCAGTAACATTTGAGAGAAAAAGTGAATTGGCTATACATTACAACAAAGTGGGATACAGGGTCCATCATTTATAAAACTACTGACAGAAAAAAAATATTTGTATTTATTTTTTTATTCCAATTCAGATCCTCTTACAAAATATATATTTTTTATTTATTAGATTTGCCACTTAAAATATTCTGGATAGGAGAAAATAACAAATACAATACAGAGACAACAAAAATAGGATTAAGAACGCATCCAAATGAAACAAATATGATTACATTTAAGTGTATTTTCAAAACAAGAGGTTGAAAATGAAAATGAGAATAGGAAAAAAATGCATCCATAAGTTTGTTCAGTAATCTCCCAGCCTTCACTGCTTTTTACATAAACAGATTTTGTAGAACTTCAATCAATTAGGCAATCAGTCTTTTTTGAGTCCTTTACTTAAAGATTTGGTATCCGTTTACACAAAGAGCAGCCATGAGAGGAGATAAAACATGAATCGATTGTGCCTCCAGAATCTCAGCCAGACAGGTCTCATGACTCGCAATCACCCTGCACATGTTTTTTTTTTCTGCAAGAATCTATCTGGTTGCTTTCTCCATCTTCCTCCCCCTGCTTTTTTCACTTACTCTTCCTGTTTCACGGGCCGGTGAGTCACAGTCCGGCAGACTGTGAAAAAATTCCAGATGGAGGAGCTGCAGTGAGCCAAGGGCATGGGGGGCATCACAGACACTCAATTAGAACGACATAGTGCGTGTAGAAGACAGTTTATCGTCCCCTTAAACAAATGCATTTAAGGTTAAACGGGGAAAAAAATATAAGGTGTAACAAAAAATTGTGGGCTCCCCATGAAAATAGCCCAAAATGAATCCATGTCTTCCATTTCCGTCAAAGCCGCATAAAAACGGATTTCCCCTTCAAGCCAAAGATTAAGGAGCATAATAACCCTTAAGATGATTTATATGTTTAATGCACAAACAAAAAAGTACTACCATTTATAAATCCTCCTGAGAATGTTTAAGTCATATTTGGCCTTGTTATCATTCACTTCTTCATGATTTTCTATCTTAGAATCCTTATTTTGACCCAAAATGCAGGGAACTTCTAATTCAAAATGGTTTGATGGTATTTACTTTGTTTTGCAGACATGTATTTCAAATTCTTAATCTGTGAATGGGCAAAACTGCTAAAATGATGCATTGTGCAATTTCTTTCCTAATTTTGGCCAACAATATATAATATAAGAATAAATATTCTTATATTACTTATAAATATTATTATTATTTTATGTGCTGATAGTGATCAGAACAGTCACTTTGAGAAGAGATTTTACCTCAAAAGTTTTTCTGAAAACTGCAGGATTGCAGGTCTTTGTTACTATTGAAAAACTGAGCAGACTCTCGAATCAATCTGTTCATTCATTTAAAAAAAAAAGTACAATTAACAGTTTTTGAATGAATAAAACAGGAAAAAAGAAAGATTAGGTAAGTAATTTAGGGGGAATTTCAGACCACTCAGTCTGAAGTGGCTCCATCTTAAGAAGCTTGATAATAAAAAAAACGACACATGACACCAACTGTAGCCACTGATGCACTGAAATGCATTTTTAATGTTGTTTTGTAGAGTTTTATTTTTTTTATTCACAGACAGACATAAATGAAAAAGCATTTTACATCTTGACTACGTCACAAGAATGTTAAATTAGAATTTTGTAAAAGTCCCTCTTTCCTTTTTCGTAAAGTTAATCAGTATTAGATCCTTTGGAAAATATGTTGAATTGGTTTTAGTTCAGAGAAACTCAAACATGCATTCAAAACCTTGGTGTAGGCATTTTTTTGAGTAAAATCCACATATTTAAAACATTGTTCATATCTAACTTCAGCAGAAGAAAAGAAGCAGAATAAATAAGAGTAGAATAAAAATTAAGAGTATATGTTGCCACAGCGCTTTTTTTGTCTGTTTTGTTTTCTCCAACATGATTGTACCCAGAACATGCTTTAACAGCTATGTGCAACCATTGACTGTACATGAGAAGTGGACTGAGTGTTCCATCTAGGAAGTACCTGGTCATGTGATTAGCGATCAAGAACACGTTAAACAGGCATTCTTGAATGCACTTTTATGGTGTTGACACTGGACTGTCGCTACCCTATATTACCGCATGGACTGACAGTTGGAAGTGGCTTGGTGCAAAATATTGATGCGGTACAAATCTTGCGAATTTTCCTTCCGACGCCCCATTCAGATTAATGAAAGAATTGATGTAATAGAATTCCGGCAGGGCATAAACCATAATTATTCATTTTTCCTTCGCGATCAACTTTTAAATGGTTGGCACTTCAGTGGTTTGAAAAGGACGCCATCCATACGTTACTACCAAATCCCAGTCACTGATTTGGTCAAAGTTTAACTGCTTTAATTTTCAACACACGATCATTTGCCACACGTTTTTTCATGTGGAGCCAGAAAATAATTGTAGAAACTTGCATTAAGTTATTTTTCGTGAAAGTTTTTCCTATAGTGCAAGTCATTTGGTTATAAACTGATCAATCAGATGCCTCAATAAAAGTAAGTGGCCTTAAGCTGAATGTTTGATTAACAGAGCCTGTTTTCAAGTGGTAGGGGGTGGACTTCTAACAAGCTCTCTCCTAATTGGCGAGAGTTGTTACCATAGAAATGTTGACATAGATTGACTCTGACCTATCGCTGCTTACTGATGATTTCTGGTTCCAACATGGTGACAACGGTATCGTGGAAAAATGACGACTGAATTGATTTTGCTTCTTTGGAGCCGGCGTTCCATAAAACCGTCGTACCCCAGAAAACTTCCTACCAGCACTCACAGCGCCTGCACAGTCCGAAGATACGTCATTATTTTCGGTTTTAGTGGAACGCCCTTCTTTTACTTTTTCATACTGTTTTTGCTGTCTTTGTAACTTTAAGTTATGCTACATTTAATTATATGCTTAATGACACTAATGCAGTGCTACACGTGTCAACTTAGCTCTGGAATTTTGGGCTAGCTCACTACTTAACCTCTGGGTCTAGTTTATTGCTTCCACAGCGCACTGTAACTCCACGGCAGATCCGTGTCTTCAGTACCTTCATGTCCGCGTGGTGAACAATTCAAAATCTGAGCTCACGTCTTTCGAACCGAATGATGTGACCGTGGCGTGGAATATGAATAAAAGTTAGGCTTATCGGCCCAGTTACAACGTAAATTCATATTCTGCACTGTGCGCGTGGCTTCCAGTTCAAAAGACCTCACGATTTTTTAAAACTGCACGGACAAAGGGGCACTTTACACACGGATCTGCTGCAGATCTTCTGGATCATCTCCATACAGCTCATTAATGACAGTCGCAAACGTTCTTACACTCTCCACCGACACAAGTCAACTACGTTTCCTGACTACCAATCCCAATTCCCTATTCCATGAGTCTGTGCTGCTGCCCTGTGAAACTTTCCGACTCCCCCCTAGTGAATCCTCCTCCTTTCTTACCTACCCTGCTGTGTTAATAACTAACATAACAACGGTGCATTCATTCATACACTGTAGGTAGGGTTATCTGATCAGGTAAGACAAATGCATAGCTATATCTATCATTTTGTGCTATGGGGTAAGACCATTTCATAAGGTAGTACAGATTACAACACAGGAAATAGGCCATTTACATGACGGCACACATCCAGTTCTCATATATAGTCAATGGGAGCAACAGACAAATTTAAATGATTTTCTACAAAAACATATATAAATGCAGTAACTTGACAGTTCATTACGTTGGATTACGTTACGTACGTTGGGCGTAATATTCACAGCCCTTCTCCTGCTGTAACTTTTTTTTTTATCCTCTTCAGTTTTCTCATTTGCTGCTTTTTTTCTGCACTAAAATCTGCTTCTTCATTGACTCATCGTTGCGGCTGAATTCTTCCTGTCCAGCTGTGCTTCACGTTCCACCTCATCATCATTTGAAGCCACCTCTCCATTTACTTTGCCCTCCTGTGATTCTTCCGACTCTTGGCTAGCTTCATCTTGGTTACCGTTGACGATGCCGCTTGCATCATTTTTACTCTCCTTCGCTGACTGAGGCCTTTCCGGATCATTGCTGTTTTTTATCTCTTTCTGCTCCCCTGTGTTTACATCGTTAACGTGGTCATTACTGCGTTCCTCTCTGTCACCACTGCTCAGCTCCTGCTTATCTTCATCTTGATTTCTTTCGTGCTCTTCCTCAACCCCAGAACATTCGAGGCTTCCATCGTTTTTATTTTCCTGGGTCTTATCGCTGTTAGCACTGCTGGACCTCTGCTCTTTACTATTTATCTGCTCCTGCCTTCCTTCTGTGACCTCGGTTTTCTGTTGTGCATCAACTTCCTCCTCTTGTTCCTCAGCAGCAGCAGCAGCTGCTGCTCCTCCTCTGCTTTGATCACTGGACTCGTCGGCCTCTTTCGTCTCATCTTCCACTTTTTCGCCACCTTCATCTGGCCTTTCACCTTTTCCTTCATTGGTTGCTAATGCATCTTCTTCTGTGGTGTTTTCAGACATGCATCCCTCCTTCTCCTCCGCTTTTTCAGGATCATCTACAGTCTTCGCTTCATCATCGTGGTTCTGTGATGGCGAATTTCCAAGGAAAGAATTGCATTGTTTAAAAAAATAAAAGAAATGCATATTACTCTGAAGCTTGCAAACTTTACCCACTCGAATCTATGACATCACAGATTTCTCGAAGTGAAAACCTACAAAAAGTAAATATTTCAAAAAGACTAATTGTGAATTCACTGTGCTCTGATGATGAAAAATAAATTAAAATACTTTTTTTTCACAAAAATTGTTCAAATGCGATGCATTGTGTTCTATATTTGCTAAACTAGTGAGCATCAATGCACCCTGGTTTTTCGCACAGACTTCTTGGAAATTTCTAGAGCACTTAATTTTGGAATTGTGTATTTGAACAATGCACTATGTAGTAAATGAAATAATTAGGACACAACCAAGGATTTTTTTTACACTAATGAACGTCATCCAGTCAACAGCCAGTGATGCATAGAAGGGATATTTCTTACCTCTTCAATCATCTCATCTTGTTGATTTTTTTCATCTGAATTTTCATATTCATCCTTGGTTTCTGCTTCATCTGGAAAACAGTAATTTCAGCTGACCAATCAGGTGAAGCTCACTTTTACATTATTTAAGATACCGAGCAAAAAAGAGAAAGCTCAGTTTGCCTTTCGAGTCATTATTGACATATTAAGAAATCAAACATTTAAGCTTTTTTAACCCTTATGCTTTCTTAGATGACCCCACCCTTACATTGACGTGTTCTCCCTACCATGACAAAGGTGGATAAAGGTGGACAGATTTCATGTAATCCATGGACACCAGTGAAGATCAAAAATCATTGAAGAAAAAAGGTTTAACGCACTGTCTAGTGGGTCTAGATGACCCAACTCCCAATGTTAAAGTGCCTAGGATAGCACAATAGTTAATTGTAATATTGGTAGTGCATATTTGATTTTGAAGAAATTCAACAGATCTTTAATAAGCTTTAATAAGTTAATTAATAATAATAATAATAGTAGCTGGGATAGGCTCCAGCAACTTTGTGACCTCAAAAGGGATGCAGCAGGTTCCAAAATTAATGGATACATAGATATACAAAGACCCACCTTCAAGTAAATAATTTTGTCTCCTGGTCATGTAAGCTTGTGTAACTGCTTTATTTGCAGTATTTATTCTTCATGTCAGCAGAAACCTTTCTCTCGCTTCATTTACTATTTGTAACAAGCTGCATCTTCCAACATAGGGGTTTCGGATTGCTGCTGTTTTGTATAACTGCCTGTGTCTCCATCACTAACACACTCATTACTGATTTCCTCTCTGTCGCCACTGCCGGCTTATCTTCATCTCTGTGTTTTTCTTGCTCCTCCTCCGTCTGGTAGGATGTGTGTTTTCCATCATCATCATCACAGTCCTGGGTTTTATCTCTGCTAAATCTCTGCTCCACACTCCTCCATTGCTCTAGTCTGTGTGGCTTCCACTGTGTTCTTCTTTTTGTTTACATTTATCACTTCCTTTTTTTTCTTTTTTACCTTTTTCCTCCAGATCTTCCTTGTTGTCTCCATTGCTTAGTGGGGGCACTTCTGTGTTTTCAGAAGCAACTTCTTCTTTTTCACTGATGGCTTCTGTGGCTTTAACATCACCATCAAGTTCCTGCAACCAAGTAACCCCAGGAAGAACATTTTAGTTTGAATTCCTCATTATAAAAATGATTGTTTACAGACCTTTGGCCTATGTTATAAAACTTATCAAATGTGCCAAATTAAAATGCAATCATGGAACCCTTTTGTTTCCATAGCAATTTTTTCGAATCATTTTGTGAAATAAGGCAATTTTAACAAAAACCCAAAAGATTGAATAAGATTTATTTACTTTTTTTAGTTTCAAATAGAGTATACACCCTCTTTTTTTATCTTCTTAAAATGATGAGTGTTGTCCTGGCAACAGTCTGTTCTGTTCAGTGCTGCATTTTTATACCTCCACAGCTTCCCGGTCCTGCTGAATTTTGTAATCTGCGCTTCCATCATTGACCTTGGATTCTGAATTGTCTGGAATAAGAAAGACATTTGAAATTGACTGAAAAAATTGACTGAAATTTTTCTTTTCTTTACTTAAAAAAATGCAAAAGAAAAAAAGGGAAATGTAGCCTTTTTATCGAAGTATCAGAAAACTGTCTTTCTCATTGTAAACAACCAATATGTTAGTAAATGACAAACTAAGTAGAACAATGTTATATAAAATAAATATGTTTCTAATTTTGCTTTAAGGTAAAAAACAAACAAACAAGCAGACCGTGTTAGTGTTTTGTTATAAGTTCTTACCTAATAGAGAGACACAAATATCGCAAAAACAACTTTGGTTGTACCCACCACTATTTTTAGTAAAAAGAAGATTCAATTTCTTTTTTTTTTGCCGAATCTGTTGTTATTTTGAAATTCAACCACAGATACTTTTCTGTTCTGTTGTTTTAAAACTGGAAACTAAAACTCCAGTGATAAAAACTGAACTGATTCAGAGAATCCAATAAGTTTGACTAGTCCTTAAACGGGGGATTAGTCCATTTTTAATGATTGATGATTTTTTAAAATTAATTTTATTATTGTTATTTGTTTACCAGTTATCCTGTTGGGTGTGTTCACATATGGCACAAGCCTGACACCTAGTGGTCAAAAAGAAAAAAAACTTTTGACAACTTCATTCAGACAATGGAGCTCCCGAGGAAAGGGTCAATGGGCATTCAGATGAGGTTATTTTGTGACACGACTGTCACATTTCATCAGAAAGACTATCATCTTTAACACCACTATCAAATCATTGGGATTACTTTAGCAACACAGGTTTGAGCACATAACCAATTTAATAGCTATTGTCTAATGCACTAATTCAACACAATTTGGGGAAAACACAGAGCTGTAGTACAAGAACGTGCACAGAAAAAAAATATATAATATAACATATATATATATATATATATATATATATATATATATGGGGTTTTTACAGTATCTATTGGAGAACTGAACTGTCCAGCTGTCATATCAAACAACTCAGAGGCTATGCCGGGAATTAAATGAGGACATGATGCTGCAGTTCAGTGGACACTCACCTCTACCAAAGCAGTCAGCTCTGTGAGGTGGGTTTGTTGGAAATGAAAATTGGCGCTTAAGAATTTGCGTGAAAGGCTTTGGAGTAATTAACCCAACACATCATAGATAGAATACAACTTTATGCACTAATACACAGTACTATTAGACACTTGTTTAGACACACTGGATGAAACTGAACTTTCCAATTAGATATAAGCAGGAAAAGACCAAAGGAAGAAAAAAATATTTAAATGGAGTAATAATGTCTTTAATATTAGTTGTCCTTTCCACACACACCAGTTAAGGAAGAAAAATGACTCAAGTAGAGATGTTTAATGCATTTCAAATGCAAAACTGATTAAAGTTTAGCCATTGTAAGAGATGAAACGTTATGGCAATCATATCGGACCTTTTTAAGAATATTTTATGGAAATCGCTCGCATTCATTAGGAGCGAGGGCCGAACGACAGGGAGTGAGCAGCGGATGAGCTGCTATGACTCTAAACATCTTAACGTGATTTGAGGGGGAGGCAGAGGCTCATAGAAATGCAAAATCAAATTAAATACAGCATTTAGAATATCCGCTTCTTTAGCTCGATTAAATCAGTTGTATTGGGGTTCTGGCATATCAAATGATCCGACCGTTTTATGTTGGAGTTTGTAAGTGAGCCAGAGTGTGACTTCTGGAAAAAATAATGAAATAAATAAATACAACTGTAATCAAGCCAACACATGCATATATTCCTGATTGAGGCATGGAAACAGAACAAGCTCGCATTACAGGGTTAAAGCTGCACCTCATCCATCTGCATGAGTTAAAACAAGGATGCAGCTGTAAGTGGGTGTAATTACTCATTGAAATGGCTCCTGCTGCCATCATCCAAGGAAGGTAAGGTTATAAATGACAGTTGGTCTGAAGAAATGTAATAAAACCCATCTGAAGATGAAGTGATAGGAGGCAGAGATAACACATTCCACCTCTGAAGTGACACAAGCTGCATCCCAGCTTTCAAAATGCATTCAGTCGCATTATAGCTTAGCTCTGAGGATATTGACTGAAATGGGCTCTGAACCTGAAAACAGTCCACAACCTGCCATCTAGCATGCTACTTTCAATTTAAATCCAGTGCTGTAACCGACAACACAACCTTTTTTATATATATACATTATGGAGCCCTGGACATGATAAATAAAAATTAAAAAACATTCTCTCAAATTATTGGTTTTTGGTCAAATTAGTATTTTTGTGCGCAAACTAGCATTTTATTGGCATTTTATGAAATTAAAATTGTATTTGGATAACTTAGTATTTTGTACACATATTACATATTACATATTAGGTTAGTATGTCATGACCACAAACTAGTACTTTATTAGCATGTTGTGGGTACAAATTAGAATTTTTTAGCATAACATTTGTATGCACAAAATGCCAATTTGTGCCAACAACATGCTAATAAATTGCTAGTTTGTGGCCATGAAAGACTAACCTAATATGTGTGTACACAATACTAATTTGTGCAAACAAAATGCTAAGTTCTGCACATAAATTGTCAATTTGTATCACGAAATACTCATTTGTGCGCACAAAAGGCTAAGTTATGTCCACAAAACTTCTAATAAAATGATTATTTGTGGCCACAAAAGACAAAGTTGTATGCACACAAAGCTAATAATTTGCTAATTTGTGTCCACCAAATGGTAAATAAATTCTAATGGTGTGCTCAAAATATTCATTTGTGCACAAAAATGCTAATACATTTAATTTGTGTGCACAAAATTCTAATTTGTGCACACAGAATGTTAATAAAAGGCTAATTTGTGGCCAAGCAATGCTTATTTGTGTTCACCAAATGCTAATTAAATGCTAACGTGTGGCCATGATATACTAATTTGTGTGCACACAAATGTAATAAAATACTAATTTGTGGCCACAAACTACTAAGTTGAGGGCACAAAACACTATAATATTTGCACACACCAAGTGCTAAAAAGTGCTAATTTGTGGCCACGAAATAGTAACTTCTGCACACAAAATACTCACTCTTGGCCACAAATGAATAATTAGAGGGATTTTTTTTTAATTCATGTATGTCAGTTCTAACTTGTTTGTTTATTTTTCTTTAGAGATGAGTTAAAGCTTCATTTATAATGACTCGTTGTTAACGATCACAAAAGACGGCTGTGGCATCTGTGAAAAATTCATTCAGAGAGGGAGGAAAGCTTTGGCTTTAGATGAGATGTTTATCTGATTTTATGAAATTCATGAATAAATGTGAGAAAGAAAAGATAATAGAGAAAGATGCACCCAGCTGCTCTTCAACTCGCGTGATCTGTTTAGCCAGTATATTCCTGGAAAGAAAAGAGATACAGAGCAAAATAAAGCAAATCAATCACCAGAGCCTAATTAGATACACATTTGTTATTACATCCTTTCCTGTTTCTGATATCCATCATGAGACTCTGAGCCGTTATAACCTCTGACAGGCAGACATCTGCCTTTAGGGCACTCTGGAAAGATGTGCTTTTGAATGTCGCACTCTCTGCTACCCTTTAGCTGTCTAACAGCAGCCTTTCTCTTATCTCACAGTCATGTTTTTTTAAGAATCAGTTAAAGACTTTTGAATTCTAAAGGATATGCAAATGGGAGCTGCTTTTTTTTGGATGAAGTTTCTACTAAAACATTTGTTTCTTTAAGACTCAAGGAGAAAAAAAAATGTTGAAATGACTTATCCTGTCACTTCCAAATGAAATAAACACTCTATAAGTGATATCCCGTTACGTACCTGACTCCCCCCACCACACGCACACACACACACACACGCATGACTTCTTTATGTAACCATACAGTATATTACATATTTGCACGCCCTTCATTTAATCCACTCAGCGCATGCCTGAGTTATAGTGGCGTGTAAAATAATGTTGGTAGTAACTCTGAATGGTGATTATGAAATGCTGCTACTCAGCAAGTGCACTCCAGTCACTGACCAGAGTCCTATTAAAGCTTTTTATGAGTCTGTGGTGAGCTACTGCGAGAGCGGCACACAGTTGGACTCGGGTTTTATGGTGATGCGAAACGCAGGGGGAAAAAAAACAACACCCCTCTTGAGTCCAGACAACCGGACTCTGTTGGCAAATTTTCACGACTTACAGTTTTAAGTCAGCTTGGCAAAGGTATTTAAATGATGACTAGAGCTAGGATTAAATTACAAAAGTTCCGTTATTTTGCGAAAAAGCACTGAAAAGGCAGCATATCTTCCCTAAGATTCACCAAATAAAATATTTCAGCCGAGATGGATATTTTCCATTAATCCTTGTTTCCGAGGCACCTCAGAATAAATCAATAGCATGCACTTTCTCTTTAGGGAACCTTTTCAATAGTGTTGAAAAGTCTACATATCTGCTGTAGTGTGCAGCCCTGTGCTAAGATAGCTTTGACATTAAATCAAAGGAAAGCGCTGCCTAACAATGTTGCAGTCAGACAGGAAGAGTAATATTTATAAAGGTCACGGCTTCAGCTCAATTTTTAAATAATTCATGGAGCTGGTTCTCTTTTCTATTTTCTCCCCGCTTCCAGGAACCCTCCATCTAAACATCCTCATTATATCAAGGTTTTAACCTGAATGGCCTCAACTTCAGATGTATATAGATTTCCTGGGGCTATGTATATTTCCTCATAAAATATAGATGGAATAAATAAAAAATTGTGGTTTAAATGTCGGTTATGTAACGCTGCTCTGAGTCAGGCATTAGCGAAGACTTAAACGGTTCAAATAAGGCTAAATAGTTTTGCATAGACACTTGTTGTTGCGCATCGTTAGGACAAAAACCAGACAGAACCCCATTAAAGTCCCACTGCGATCATCTTTTGGTCTTTTAATGATGATTATGCTGTTTTTAGAAAAAAAAAAAAAAAGTGTTGTTTTCCAGGACATAGTTTCTGCAGAGCAGCAGTGGGACTGTTGGCACAGAGTTACCCCTCCCCCCTTCCCATCATCCATGTATCTCGCTACCTTACAGCCCCAAACTAACATTACAGATCCAACAGAGAGCACTGTCAGAGCTATCCAGTTTAAGCCAGATGCCAGCTTGGACGAATGGTGCCAAAATAACCAGGAAAGGCAGTTTTAATCTTAATTCTCTTTATATATGTCCTCCATGATCAGAAAGATGCCACAAAAACATGTTCAAAACACCAAAAACACAATTTGCATCGAAGTGGGTCTGTCTGGCTAAACTCCAAATGCAAGGATGTGGCGTAAACCCCAGATATCTGCAAATGTCAGCTAAACACTCTGGCCATTCAGCTCGGACGGTGATACGTCTATCTCAGGGAGTCACATGTGTGCCTGCCAGACCCTACCAAAGCAAGCACCGCCGATTCGATTAGAGGTGACAGACGTGAGTTAAATTGTGCCACCCAAAGTGTCAGACATGACCCTAACCCTATATTTAACATCTTACAGCTGAAACGTTGTTAGCAGATTAATGTAGCAGATTAATACGTCTTCACAGCTTTTTTTTTAAGTAATCCTGGATCAAAGGGGCCATCAAGAACCTTTTTTTTCTGCCACAGTTGAAAGGGCAAGGTGTCTAGAATATGACATGTAAGCACATGAAATAAAAACTTACAAAGACACACATAAATGAACACGCTGCAAACTTTCCAACAACACAAAAAACCTTCAAGTGTTACCGTCTTTCAGCCTTCATTGCTTTGTTTTTTGACACAGGCACACAATTTAAGACACACGGACTCATCTTGTGCACGTCAATGCTGCTCTGAAGCCCATTTTACCCTGACAGGCGCTGTAGATTCACATGCTAACAGGGCTAATTCCCCAAGGAAGATTTACATTTTATGACACCAGAGGAAGAGGCTTGATCTGGTTGGATGGCTCCTGCAAAAACAGAGGCAAAGACATAAACAGACTCCCACATCTTTACCACGCTCCCCTCCGGCTCGCAAAAGCAAGACGAGGAGCGCTTTCATTTCTCTTTGTTAAAAATGACATATGAAGTCTTTTTCGAGGAAAACTGTGTGAGCAGGTGACGATGTGCATCCTTCCAGCAGCTTAAATTGGACAGATGCTCTCAGAGATGGAGCCAACAGGCAATCTACAGCTTTTAACACTCTTCTTCCCACAGAGTTTCCAAAAAAATACAACTAAGAAAACATTTTTTGAAAAATTATATTCAAAGGAGAAGTCAAAGTGGCATTTTTTATAGCTTAAAGTCCAACTCTAATCATGTTTTGATCCATTGTAAGATTGTTCCCAGGGGTCTTTTCATTATGTTTGTGCAGTTTTTAGCATAAATGTCATTTTCTAGGACATAGTATTTACAGTGCAGCAGAAGTTTATTAAAATTTCTCTTCTGATTTGTTGGCATTCATAAGGAGTAAGCCCACCCCTACTCCCCAACATCTATCTGTTTACCCTTTCCATCGCTGGCTTACCGTGCCTCACAAACCCAACCTAATGCTACGTTCACCCCAGGCTTGAAAACGAACGTTCAAGCGGCCACTTCCTTATTTCTTTATTTTTTTAACTTGTCCTGTCCAGCAGCTGAGCAAGCAGATCAGAGCTGAGTGCCTCTGGTATTGGTCAGATTTTTTTGTTACAATTGGGGTTTATGGATCTTCAGACAAACTGAGTGTAAATTTTAATAAACCCCTTTTGTATTTGAGGCAAAGCTTCATTTATGAAAATTATATTTGTATGCATTCCTTGTTGGACCGGACGGAAATAAGAAAAAAAAGAGGAGAGAAAGAAACAGAGTGGGATGTCGGAGATGGGGGATAAGGGGTTATAGTGGGGGTAGTCGATATCACAAAGTTAAAACATAAAAGAGTCGTAAGTAAATGACATAACTTAGTTCACACAGCAACAAAAAAACAAATAAAAAAAATTAAGTCTGCACACAACTATTTACAGGTTAGAAGTATAATCATACATTAATGATTAAAAATTTACTGTATCTCCCAAGATTTCTGAACATAGACAGGTACAAACAATATTCGCATTACCGATATTCATGAAGAGGGGTGTAGAAAAAGAGAAAAACACAATACCCGTGCCCATATTTGTACAAAGGTGAATAAGCAGGTGGGTTGAATAAATGTGTGCCTCTTAGAGTGTACCTAGATCACACTGAATGGTCCAGCAGAGGTAAGAGGCCCGGCACCCCACACCCCAGAGCTGGGGGCAGACAGCGCAGCAACCCGGCCGATCCAGGCATCCAAGAGCCTCACCGTCAAACAAAGATCCAGGAACAACCACCCTCCTGTGCACCTGACCCCCACCACAGAAGCTTCCAATATAACATTTTAGTAAATGCGCGTTTCAGGTTTTCACGTTAAATATTCTTGTGTTTTTGGATAGCTACGCACGTTTTTAAGTCAGTTTATGGGCTCTACGTACAAAGTGTGTGACCATTGAATGCACATTGATAGTTATACCAGTTAAACTTTGATCAATCAGGTATGGATATCATTCCTTTTTAATTGATGGAAGTACCAACCGTTTGAAAATTGATCGTGAAGGAGAAATGATTAATTATGGATTGTGCCCGTACCAAGTTTTTTATATGTCAGAAAAGAGCTGTGGAAGAAAAAGTCTGGAGCGAGATTAACAAGACTTGCACTGGTGTGACATTTCACACCAAGCTTCCTCCAACATGCACTAGTATCAAGTGGCGACAGTACAGTGTGAACACCGTATGCTAAAAGCAAGTTCAGGAATGCATGTTTAGCACATTCTACAACACACGTATGTTGCATAACATTAGCGGCACAACAAAAAATGGCGGACAATATGGGAGCTATCCAGCTATGCAGTTTTAAGCCTGATACCAGCTTGGACGAGGAAAATGAAGATGTACGTGATTCTGGTTTTCTGCAAAAGGATGCAGAAAGGAGCAGAGCAGGGAGCTTGAGGCTTACCGTAGTGGTTTCAACATCACACCTACTAACTTTTTCCAGTGACATTTTAGCGTCTGCTCCTGATTCACAACAATTTAATTAAAGCAATACTCAGAAATGCAATTTTAAGCTTACATTTCTCAATTTATTTCCTCCGTCATGAGAATTAGGCCACAAGAACATGGTAAAAACAGCAAAAACAAAACTTTCATTGGATTGGGTCTTTACCACACAGTAACAACAACACTTTCTAGGCTCCCCCTTAGCTTCAATTAATATTCTCCCTTATTAATGCACCTGCGGAGACATGGATAAGAAAAGATGAATATCAATAAAGCCTTCCTCCTCTGTCTGTATCTTTGCCTTTTCCTGTCTCTCCTAATGCTGTCTGTTAGTCCTTCTTCCTTAGAGCACAGGCCTCTTTTGTTGATATTCACAGAAGCAATTTAGCCCCAGCAAGAAGCACCGGCAAGTAAAAATCTGCTTTGATGACTCTAAATGGGAAGATTATCCAAATGAAAGGCAATTACCCAAACTCCACCCAGCACCTACCCTTCAATATCTGACTTTGCCCCCCCTCCCCTTTTTTTATTTTTTATCTCAGCTCAAAGCTCATGCTCTATCAACTCAACCTATTCACATTTTTCACTATTTAATTCCACCTGTTTCTCTTCCTTTTTCATCATTTCATTCCCCCTCTATCACTATCTCTTTTCAATAAATTCAGATTTTATTCTTTTTTTCTTTCCTTTTAACGTCTCAGTTCAACTGTTTTTACCTGTCCTCCCTTCTCGAGGGAGCCATTAACTGAATTGTCCACAGAGGTCCTTTAAGGAGAAGAACTGATAAACATCCTCCTCCTATTCCTATTCTGAGGTTAGCAACAGCTGCCAACAGCCTCTATAGAAACCGAGCACCGATGCATAAATGCTTGGGCTGGCTAAATTGGACGAATAATTAACCGCTTTCAAGCAGACTGCCGTAACCGTGTTGTGTATGACAGCCACAATATCATTTTAAACTCTTTTAAGCCAGACGTCTTTGTTGCGGCGGGTTCAAATTCAGTCGGTGACCTTTGCTGCATGAGTTGTCGTGCCTCCCGACCCCTTTGTCCTCCTCCTGTGTTTAAGCTAATGAAGCAGAAACATTAAATGCTGTACAATACACCAGACACAACCTGCTGCACTTTTACTCGGTCTAGCCGATGGGCAGTAAATAATGTGTGCTGGTGTTAAAACACACATGAACAGGCATGCACATACACTTTGATTGTGTTAGGACAAAGCGAGTAGCTCAAGTTACAGCGTCAGCCTGTCTTTTTTGTCTTCTCCCTTGCAACAAAATCAAGCAGAGCTTTTTTTCTTCTTTCTTTTTGACTTGATGTCTCTCCCTGTATCCGTCATTGCTCACAAATATTTTAATGATGGCGTGACACCTTCGCAATCATCTTTTGTTTCCTGTTCTAAAAGTTTCAGTCAGAAACATGAGTTTCCTGACGGCTTCTTCCACAGCCTCTGCCAGCTTTTTCCCTGAGCTCCGGCTCGCTAAAGAGCTGAATGCATTAAGCCGGCACCGAGGGAGGGGAGCATTTCTCCGAGGAAAATTAACGGCAAAAAACACCTCTGTGCTGCTGTGAATCATGAAAGTGAGAAGAACACAGAGTTCCTGCTGAGGAGCTCGATGCGAGCGCAAACTCCAACTCATAGAGTTGATGTAATGCAAGGATGCATTTATTTTCAAAGAGATGGCAAACGAAAATGAAAATGTACTCTATTTTATAGGAGAAGCATGACTAACAGGCGCAAAGACATTGCATCATTTATTTATTATCTTGCAATGGAGCTAAACAAATAAGAAAACTATTGTGTCTTGTTAACATGACAGCAACTCAAAGAGATTTTAAAGGTCAAACCACAGGGGGGAGTCCAGAGGGAGCAGACATGCTTAAACTGCCTCGTCTGACGCCAGATCCACTTCCTTTCTCTATGTTCATTCAATATTTAGTCAATGTCACCCAAAGTGACCAATATTGTTGTCTTTTGTTTGTTTTCTGTACTCCTAAAATGACTTCTCTTACCAAAAGATTTGCAAAGGATCAACAGTGAAGAAGATTACTACGTGCAGCAGAGGAAAACACACACATAAACTTGTACTGCAGTCGAACACGCCTGCACACATGTTCCACGTCTGCTCCTTTGATGCAAAATGCCAGCTCCCCAGAACCACAGACACAAATTCTTTGTGCTTCGACTATCAACTCTCCTGCCAGAGGAGCAAAAAAAAAACATCCATCCGGAAAGCTGACGTAATCTGGTTCGAAACAATGGATGGAGTACGACCACAATCATTGTGGTTCATTTAAAATGAAAAGTCATCTTATTTATGAATATTTTTTTAAGGTTTTTTTTCTTTTTTTTATCCCTTTGAATTTTTTTAATGGACAGCTTCCAAATCAACCTCGGTTTTCATCTGCTGCGAATGTTGTCACCACCAAGCACAAACCTAAGTTTCCACAGGACAATTAGAGACACTGATCACAAGCACAGAAGATGATGTAATGGGTTTCTTGAAATAGTTGTTCATGTCATCATGCTGGACCTACTTTCACAGAGTCAGACTTCAGGTTTGCAGAGCAACAGTGCCCCTATGTGGACATTTAGGTGCTGAACAAGTTCCTGAATATTTTCCAGACAGACCATTACGTCATAGGTATTCAACAAAACCACAAAGCATAAAAAAAGGTATGTTAAGTGTAAAAGATGCAAAAGCAACAAAAATATCTTCTAACATGCTGGCCCGGATTAAGCCAGTCCCACTATGAGGTGCAGGTAGAATATCAGGGGGGGCAAGTCTGGTTGTGCTGAGAGTTTGGGGTATCAAATCCCTCCGAGCCCCTAAAATGCTTAGAAAACCATGCTATCGCTATTGTTCATCTATCCATAATATATATTTTCCTATATATAAATTTTAAGCTGAATGCTCTTCTTGACACCCTATGCATTTGACTGGCTTGGGACAGGCACAAGCACTGGTTTGTGCCCTGTTGAGACTGCATTTATCTTTTTTTTCTTCATGTCTCTATTTTTCCATCTGTCCATCCACCTGTCTTTCCTTACCTTTTTTCCTCTTTTTTTGGTAATATTTATTTATCAGCCTTCAAAAAATGCAGTCAATGCTTCAAAAACGATTCTTAATAGACTTAAATGGCTGTTTTGTGTTGGCATGTTACCATCATCGCATGGATAGGGGTTGAAGCTTTGTCCGCTCTTCCTCTTCCTGAGGGAGAGCAGCTTTGACTGGGAGATCTCCCTCACAATAGACGACAGATGTTCCTTGCTGGTGTTGCTGAGGCCCAAAGGAGACGTCCTAAAATCTCGATCCTCACTGTTACTGCTGGGAACCTCTGACTTACTCTGAGAAAAAAGGATATCCAGTTGTGTCAATTTAGTTCAAAGAAAGAAATATCTTGAAGCAGATGGTTGTGTGTGTTCTATCAGAACATGAGTCAAAAAATAATAATAAATCAATGATTCTTAAGCAATTTCGACTTATTTAAAGTCCTTTTTAAAATTCGAAAAACTATAAACTTGGTATTTACAAGTAGAAAATTACAGATTAAGAGAATGAGGCATGATTATTTATGTTAAAAAAGATGGTTTGGCTGAAAGTCCCCACAGACTCAACACCAGAGGTTAATTTAAAGAGCCTATATCATGCTTTTCTTAAGCCTTTTAGAATAAATTAAATCCATATGATAAAATGTTATCTTTGACATGCTAAAGTAGGATTTTTTGATGAAATATTACTTATTTTTGCAGCTGGTTTTGCTACCCCGAAATAAGACGACTCAATCTCTGACACACACCGCCTTTCGCTCCTTGTGTGTGCCACCCATTACATGACGTCATCCTAGAGTCGGTCTCTGCAGCGTATCTGCGTTACGCCCGCAAAAAAAAAAAACATCATCCAAACTTCTGCAAAGATGGATGTGCAGATCGTGGAGCCCTACAAAAGCATTTTTGCTGATTACCGCAAGCTAGGCAGAGAAAGTGGGTGTGAGTGTTAGTCTGGGGATGGTGCTGACAGCGCAGACTCTACCAGGAAGGTTTTGGTCTTTACTTTGTGACATCACACGTGAAAACCCACTCGTTTTCGTGAACTGGGAGGGGCTCAGAGTGAAGGTTTTTAGAGGAATACTCAGAAATGCATGAATGGATCAAAATAGAGAGAAATGAAAATTATAACATACTTAAAAGGTAAAAATAAAAGTTGATTTTGCATGATATAGGCCCTTTAAACCAAATGTGTTAGGAAAATGGTGTAAATCTTACATTTCCACTTTGCTTTGAGTTTGAAAATCTGTACAGAGGTGGGAGAGAGTATGTCTTCCTCCTGTAAAAACAATAAATAGAAATTATCAGGTCATTTAGAAAAACACTCCATTTTCTCCAAAACAGCACACTTTAGTCTCACAATAAAGCAAATCATTGCACTATAAAATAATATTAATAATAACTGTAAACTACTTTGAATTTGAATTTTTTAAATTTTGTAAAATGTAACTTGTAAACATTTTTTCTTTTACCCATTGAAGTCAATTAATCACTTACTTGTTTTTTTTTCTGCACACCCACAACCACACACACTCACGCTCACTCCTATGAGGCCTATTTTTGGACTTTGAGCACCCACACAGGCACAGTAACCAAGTCTGGATTTGAACCAGCAACTTTTTACAAAATATCAAGGGAGCAAAGACACTGACAGCAATTTAAGAGTGTTGAAATATATGAGTTTTCTGTCTTTAGAGAACTTAAAAAATGGAAGAGTTTCCAAATTTAAATGTCATTGTTACATTTCTGTGAGGAAATGAGACAATGTATCCAGTATATAACAACATATTACTTGAAGGTAGGGGTGTAGTGATACAGGAAGTTGAACCGAACCGTTTCGGTACGGCAGTTTCATTTTGGTTCACATTGGAAAAGCCGAGCTGCTAATTAACTAGCTATGTTGGCTGTCCTTGCCCCATTCTCCACATGCCCTCATACAGTCTTAGAGAGAAAGTAGACAGAGAAATAGATTGCTCATTCTCCTTTCCAGCATTAAATCCATTTATTCTGAACGCACATGAACAGCGTAACAACATGAACCTCACTTCTCTTCATAGCTCTCTCAGTGATGGTGAAGGATTCAACACACAAGATGTCACACTTCCCATGAGTTTAGTGGCTATAGGCGGGGCTAACCCCCAGGTCACCACTGTATTAACTAATGTTAGCCATGAGTTTCCTCCGATACGCTATTAGGTGACGGACAGTAAGCATGTCAAACATGTGGCTAATGCAGACGCGAGGCCAGAGATGAGGACCCCCCCATATCCCTTCAACTTTGTTGTCAGCATCCATGAAAGGAAAAGACAATTGGATAAGTCGAATGCTGTGTGTTGACATTGTTACACAAAGATAGCGTATGCCCCAGTAACACATCTAATCTGTTAATGAACTTAAAACGGCATCACCGACTGTAACAATCGGGTCTACAAGAAAAAAGATGTGCAAGTCAAAATGTTTTTTTTTTTCAGGCCAGTGTTAATTATCCAAATTTGTTTGGTTCCTGGCAGCTAATAGTTTTTCTTATTTTATTAATCAGATCCCCTACATAGGTTAATTTTATTTATTGTTATTTAAAACCAATAAATGCATTTTATTAGTAATTTTTTCTGCCTTAGTTTTTTGTACCGAAAAAAATACCGAAAATAGAGAGAGAGAGAGAGAGAGAGAGAGAGACAGACAGACAGAATTCTCACCGGAAATTGTTGGGACAGCTGATAACCTCATACAAGATAAAATCAAATAAATGAAAACATCATAAAAGTACTTAAAATTTAGAACCAAATTGAGACTACTTGAAGGCTTTTTTTGTTTTGTTTTTTTAGGTGGATTTTTTATGCCTTACCCTCTGTTTATCCTCGCCCCTCTTGGTTTGGAGAAAAGAAGGTCACTGTATAGAAGTTTCTTGAATCTTTCTCTTCCCACAGCCACATAAAGCTGACCGCTCTCCAACTTCTCCCCATCGGTTACCTGGAGGCCTTCACAAGTGTAAAGACTAAAGACACACAGAGGGAGTCCAAACACAGAGGATTGTTCTTAAACTTCTGCTATTGTTTTAGAAGATAAAAAAGGTATTTTCATTTATAAATGACTGCTAACTGAAGTCATTTACTGCTCTTTTTGAGCCATAGCAACAAAATGTAAAAATGTTTTTTTTATAGAACGCTTATGCATGCATTAACATATGTCTAAATAGATGCAAAACGCAGACATGATGGTGTGATCTGCCCACACACACTTTTACCTTCGCACTCCTCCCAGCACTCTCAGCCCCATCTTCTCTGTGATCATTTCCAGAATCCTGTCAAACTGCCCCAGCATCCTCTGGTGGATCAGCAGCCTCATTGCAGGGTTCAAGATGTCACCATTCGCCACCACACTAAACACAGGAGATGCAAACGGAGTAAGAACTGGTTATCAAAAATCCTTCACATTCTTACTGAAGCAAAACTTTAAAACAAGAGGATGGGATTCGGAAAAATAACAGGATAATGGAAAAATTAGCAGAAAAGTGTGCAATCTAAACTTACAATATTGGACATGGTTCCTTGATGGGCTTCAGGAAACGAGCAGACACACTTATTCGATTGGGGGGCAGAGGTTTAGTCTGAAAAGAGAAGAAAAAAAAGGACAAAAACTTTTAGATTTTTAGAGTTGTGATAAGAGTGAGTTGCTAAAAGTTTATAAACATACCAAACATTGGATTGTAAAACTCAAATGCAAAAGAACCACATGAATCAAGTCTGTAGTCACAAGTCCAGATCTGCCCAGTTCCATCCCTGATAATGGTCTCCAAACTTCAAGTCAAAGTTAGGTTTGAAGTTGCAGCTTGACAACTTCAGGGAGTCCAGAAAAAGGTGTAAATGTTTGTGTATGTATGGTTGTTTGCCTTTGTGTGTTTCCCTATACAGCGGTCTGGCAAACAGGGAGTACTCTGCCTTCCAGCTTTAATAGCTTGACCCCATATGGGAATTAAGTAAAATTACATAATGGATGAATCTTGGAAAATGTTTAAAGGTGCTACGCTTTCAATCTACTAGTGTTTGCCATCGACAACGAAGGCACATGAACCGATACAAACTACGAAAGTAGAAAACGAAGGCAAGATCAAGATAAATAAACAAGAAAAAGTTTGCCTGTTTAAGGGGCTAGAAGAGAATAAAAGTCCAGATTTGTTTCTCTGTTGACAATCCTTCCACAAAGAGTAAACATTTTGCTTTACAGTGAATGACAAATATTAGATATTTTGGTAGGCCCCTGTAGACAATGTAACATTTAAACTTTTAAACACCTTGCATGTTCTTTTTAGTTAATACAGACCTGAAACCATCCAACTTGTGTTCACAAGTGAGAGATGTATCAAGATTTATTTTTTAACTTTTCTGAGCAATCACTTGTATATTTCTGATAAACAAAGGATGAAGATCATGTTTTGGGGAAAGCATAGGGAATACCCATTCGGCACGTCTTTTTGTTTTAATTTTGGCTAAAAAACATTCTGAAGTCAGAAATCCTAAACTGTGGGTAGACCAGCCACAACCCTCAAGGCCCGGACCAGCAAAATGCAGTAGGTTTAATTTGTTTAACCATTTACTGCAGCTTAAGTGCTGTATTGCACAAAAAAAGTCAAACCAAGACTCATTGGATATATCAGCTTGCTCAAAATGTGTGTTTTTGTTCCTCCCAGTGGATGTGTATGTGAGGCAGCAGTGGAAGCAGTTTATTTCTCTTAACCCTTGTGCTATCTTAGATGACCCCACCCTTACATTGACGTGTTCTACCTACCATGACAAAGGTGGATAAAGGTGGAAAGATTTCAGGTTATCTATGGACACCAGTGAAGATCACAAATCTTTGAAGAAAAAAGGTTCAGCGCACTGTCTAGTGGGTCTAGATGACCCAACTCCCAATGTTAAAGTGCCTAGGATAGCACAAGGGTTAAACAGAAACGTACTGTAGGTATGAGGGTTTTGTTTATTCCATTTACATAGGGCAGCTTAAAGATTTGGATTTGCCACATTGCTTCTTGAGAGTGCGAAAAGTGACAAGGAGCATGCAGAAAAAAAAACAATGCACATGTTGTATCTCTAAAAGTGACAACAAGGAGCATGCAGAAAAAAAAACAATGCACATGTTGTATCTCTGTCACAAACGCAGAAACGCAAGCTTCCTCAGGTTCTCCAGTGTCCTATAAAAAGCGGGAGTCAACCATAATTGTAGAAATTCAGTAAGGATGACCGATTAACTTATTAATTGCATTACTATTTAAAAACTCACTTTGAAATCGAAATATTTACTTTTTATCATGGAACATAAATTATAGATGTTTTGTTTACATGCTCCAACTACCCAAGTCTTTGACAGACCACCTCCAGTCATCTTTCAAATATGATTAGTCTAGTCTGAGCTATCTGACCTTAAGATGCCTCTGCCCCTGCTCTGACCCCATAGCTGATGATTAAAGTTGCATTAAAAGGAGGGATGGTTATGATCCATAAATCAATAATGCATGGTCACTGGAGGAACAACGGTGTTTCTTCACTGTCAAAAAGAGAGGGAGGATACTCATTGTTACACCTTGCTTCAGCTATCCCAACAACTTCTTCACACAACCTGCATTCAATGCATTCATTTACTGTTTCGACTCAAACCCTTAAAAATGTTCTGTCAAAAACAAAACATCTTCCAAAGTTACTTAGAGACAGAGAAAAACAATTCACCACGTCACATGACCAGGTTTGTTTACTTCCTTAATACAACATGGGAAAACAGAACATGGATGCGCCTCTTCATTGAACGAATGGAGGCATGATGAGAAACATACTTTCTGACAGGACACTGTTGGCATGATGCTCCCATACCGGTGTGGTTAAAGTCTGCATCATCCTCTTCTTTCTGGTGCCAATCTGCACATAACTGTAGATAAAGAGAAAAAGCCTGAATTACAGTAATAGTAAAAAATATTGATTTATTTGCAAATAACTTGATCATTTTTTTTGTAAGTTTCTTTTAGATCCAAAAGCCATAACCACTGTAAAATATATATTTTTAAATTAGATGTTAAACAGAAATTGTAGACAATTGTATACAATTGTTCTGTAACCACTGATTTCAAATGTATTTTTTTAAATAAATTATTCGTCTATAATTATTTTAACTTCATGTGCCACTTGATAGCGTATGAAAAATTGATATATGTGTGTGTGATTCCTTCCCCTTGACTGGTTGGTTTAAATTGTGTTGTACATGCAAACAGCACCGTGACACTGTGGCTATCCATCTATCCATCTATCCATTTTCCTAACCCGGTGTATAATATCATAGGGTTGCTGGAGCCTGTCCACTACTGTTGGGTAAAGGTGGGGTACACCTCAGATAGGCCGCCAGTCTATTGCAGGGCCACACAATCAAACACCCATACTGACTCACAGTCATACATAGGGACAATTTAGAGTAACCTAATTAATTACCTAAGAAGCATGTTTTTGGACTGTGGGAGGAAGCTGGAGTGGATGGAGAAAACCCATGCATGCACAGGGGGAACATGCAAATTGCACATAGAAAGGTCCCAGCTGGAATTTGAACCAGGACCTTCTTACTGAGAGGTCAGGGCGCTAAGCACTGCACACCATGCAGTGCAGTGACAATATACTCTGTTCCATATTCCAAATGTGGCCCAAATGGTCTGATTAAGAAATTTAAAGAATTTTATGTGTCCAAAATTTTCTGCCCTGGTTGGTTTTTAGAACATTTGAATGGCATAACCAACAGTCAGTAAACGGGCAGATGTCCATCAACTCTTCATGCAGTTTGTCTTTCATTGTGGCAAATGTAGCACATGTTGCAGAATGCAACCTTCATACCACCTCGCCCCACACATGATGCCATCAGATCATGGCTACTTTGATCCTATTATCTTTTTTCACATTCATTTCAAGGCCAGGGCAGATCAAGTCCCGGACTGATCTCATTTGCGTTAAGATGTGACTCAGCACTGGTGCAAATCTGTTGAGTCACACCAACATAAGCCAGGTTCATTACTGGGCCAACCTTCAAGTTCCAGATTTATTTCGTACAATCCAAACGTGTTTTTCAAGAAAATCCCCTGATGCAAACAGCCAGATTGTAAGGATTTTTAGACTATAACTAAAAATGTGGAGGGCGAATGAACAAAGTGAAAACGTTTGAGACAAAAACATAACTTATTCTTACTCCAGCCTTTTGAATCTCTCTCTTCCTGCAGCCACGTACTGCTCCCCGCTATGCAGGCTCTCCATGCAGTCAACTTTGTGACCTCCTCTCGGTGTGTAGATGGTTCTCACCGCTCCAAACGGAGCCTGAATCCCGCCGGTCACTTCCCGCAGCAGGGTTTCAAAATTGCACACCCTCTTCTCGTTCACGACAATCCGACGTGCCTCGTAATATGGATCCCCATTCCGGAACATGAAGATGTTTTTCACCACGGGCTGGGATAGAAAGCTTGGCTTTTCCGAGCTCATCGTTGTGCGTAAAAGCGCACGGGCGCGCCAGCGAGTGCGATGTTAGTTTGAAGAAACTCTCAAGGCGCTAATCCCACTTGGACGACACAGGCACGTAAAAGATCATTGAATCTGAAATGTCGGGTAAATTGATCCACTTGTGGCAAAAGTACACAGCTCATAAACTGTGCGTGAGCAGAAAGTGACGCGTAAAACTCCAATTAGAGCCAAGACAGAAATGAGAGCGTCAACAAACAAAAAGAACAGCTAAAAAACTGTAAGCATTAAGCAAAATGAACACAAGCTTTAAAAATAAATCTTTCCAACACCCCACGAAATAAACCTCGATGTCCACCCACGGTGCGCTGGGCTGCGGGTGATGGTAAAAGCCAAGCCTGTGTAATTTCACCCACCAACCAGGGTGTCACGGGAGTGTATCTGTTGGGGATGTCTCTATGGGAACACCACGTTGTTCTCGCTTCGATTATCAGGGACACGAAATCCTCGAGTGGTCAATCACCACCCAGTGACCAGCACACATGGCAGAAGCTACCAAATATTCATGGTGGGGGGCGTAATGAAAGGTCCAAGATCGATGAGGCTTACGTTCAGACAAAACAACTGAAGCCATAGTGGAAAACTCAAAACTCTCCCCAGGATCCAAGGTGAGAAGTTAATTGGGCATCAGGAGACCTGCAGGGTGGTTGCCTGTGACATGCAGGAAGAAGGACAAAAAACATGTTTGTCCCTGTGATCTAGATTGTGTCTCACAAAAGGAACAATGTGTTCTTTTTTTATTAATTATAAAAGACGTGGTGAATACAGAATTGAAAGTTCTCCAAAAACCAAGAAAAGTTATTGAAAATTAAGAAGAAAAAAAGAATCTTGAAGAAAGTTTGGTGTGTCCTCAAATCCTGCACAACAAGGGAGAATTTGACCAAAATCTAGATGAAGCGCAGCACACATACATTGTCATCTGTCTTAATGTGCATTGCACCACTAGAACAGTAGGGCTGCACGGTGGCGGTTAGCACTATTGCCTCACAGGGAGAAGGCACTGGTTTAATCAGAATCAGAATTATTTTATTGATCCCACATGTGGAAAATTTGTTCGTTACCATAGCCAATGACAGCATTGTAAACATAAGAAGAAAAAATAATACGAATAATATGAAATAAAAAAAGGTAACATAAATGTAAATAATAAGGTGGTAAAATTTATTTACAAACATTTCAGGTGAGAAAGAAAAATGTTCAAAAAAGAAAAAAGAAAGAAAAGATGTGCAAAGGTTATCTGTTGAATTGTGAGTTATTGTAGAGTTGAATTGTGTTGGGTATGAAGGATTTCTGGTATCTGGCAGTTTTGGAGCGGAGCTGTCTGAGCCTCCTAGAGAAGGAGCTCCGCTGTTTGTACGGAACCGGGTGAAGAGGATGGTCTGGGTTGTCCATAATGGATAGGATCTTGTTTAGTGACCTCCTCTCCATCACTGCTTCAAATGATTCCAGTTTGCAGCCAATGACAGAACCCGCCTTCCTGATCAGCTTGTTCAGTCTGTTGGCGTCACTGACTGCAATGCTGCTTCCCCAGCAGACCACGGAGGAGAACAAGGTGCTGGCTACCACTGACTGGTAGAAGATCCCCAGCATCTTGCTGCACACGTTAAAGGACCTCAGCTTCCTCAGGAAGTAGAGTCTGCTGCAGGCCTTGTTGTATACAGCAGTACTGTGGCTCCTATAGCTCAGTTTGCTGTCAATAGTCACTCCCAGGTATTTGTACTCCTTCACCACCTCTACATCCTTGCCCAGGATGCAGAGAGGCTGCAGGACTGTCCCCTTCCTTCTGAAGTCGATCACCATCTCCCTGGTCTTGTCCACGTTGAGCAGCAGGTGATTCTCTCTAGACCACTCCACAAATCCGTCCACCAGCCTCCTGTACACTTCCTCCCGTCCACCGTTTATACAGCCCACAACCACAGAGTCATCAGAGAATTTCTGTAAGTGGCATGACTCTGAGTTGTGTGGAAAATCTGAGGTGTACAAGGTGAACAGGAATGGAGAGAGCACAGTGCCCTGTGGGGCTCCCACACCACTCAGCACCACGTCAGACAGGACGCCGCCCAATCAGACAAACTGTGGCCTGTCTGTCAGGTAGTCAGTGATCCAGGAGACAGTGGATGCTCCAGCACCCATCAGCCGCAGCTTCTCACCCAGTAAAGAAGGCTGGATGGTGTTAAAGGCACTGGAGAAGTCAAAGAAGGTGATTCTCACCATGCATGCACCACCATCCAGGTGTGTGTGAGTTCGCTGCAGCAGATGGATGACAGCATCATCCGCTCCCAGGAATCCAACTTTCTGTGCAGAACGTTCTTCTCACAGATGCGTAGGTTTTGGCATCTCTAAATTTCTCCTAGGTGTGCATGAGAGTATGTGGCCCTGGTAAAGGTTGGTGATCTGTTTAGGGTATGTCCCATCTTTGCCTAACAGTAGCTTACAACAAATAAAGCTGGTGCTGAAGATGGATGAATGGACAACAACAATAAAGGCAGAATATAACAATGGTTAAATGACAAATCTAACCGACATAGGTAATCAGGCTTTCTCCCTCTTTTAACATTTCATCATCCACCCCATAAAACATAAGCAGTCACCTAAGCACAGGTGTCCGCTCACCTTTGCACAAATATCATGCGTGAAAGAATTCAATGCTTTACATGCGTGTGTTTCTATGCATAAGGATGTGTGTGTTAGCTGTTGTTGTATTGTGTACATTTTGACATGTTTGTAAGTATTTTGGAGCTAACAGGTATGTTTGTAACATTTGATTGTGTGTAGACACACTTTTGACCAACCTCCATCAACTTGTTGCTTTTGATTTTGGGGCTGCCGTGGTGCAGCAGTCGGCCAATCAACCTCTGATCAGAAGATCTCAAGGTCGTTTCCAACCTTGTCCGCCCATGTTGTGCATTTGGGCAAGACACTGAACCCCACATTGCCTCTAGTGGCTATAGGTTGGCACTAGTGTTGAACAGCAGAGTGAATGGGTGAATGAGACTGTGACTGAAAAGTGCCTTGGGCCTTCCAGGAAGGTAGAAAAGTACTCTACTATATACAAGTATACGCCATTTACTATTTTATGATTATGCGCCCCCCACCTATTTAATCATCCTTTAACTTCCTTCCATTTTACTCCTTTCCTGTCTTTTGTACCCTTATCCCCCGTCTCTAACCAACTCACTTTCCCACTCTCTTCTTCTGTTCTCTGAACAACCAAAAAAAGAAACATAATAATACAAACATAATTAATATAAATAAAGTTTAGCCTGAAATGTTAAAAAAAAAATAAACACAACAGATACCAAAAAGTAAAAAACAATAATGAAAAGACATTTCAGAAAACAAAATGAAATATTAAAAATAAGAAACATTTAAGGAAACAAAAATTACTTTCCAGAAAACAAAATGGAATGATTAAAAGCAAAACACAATGAGAAACCAGAAAAGGTAGGTATTAAGGGTCATCGCTGATTGGATGATGATGTCCAGTATCGCTCTAAGGATCATAACTTTCAGTTCAAATGATGGACAAACGTCTTCATCCAATCTGCAATGTCCTTCAGTACCTGCCTTTCTGGTTTCTCATTGTGTTTCGTTTTTGAATATTTCTTTTCAATTATCAAAATCATATTTTATTTTTACAGAAACCAGAAAAGGCAGGTGCTGACAGAAATCGCTGACTGGATGATGACGTTTGTCCATCATTGGAACTGAAAGTTATTTGACATGAAGCAAAACTGGATATTATCGTCCAAACAACAATGTCCCATAATAATCCATGTATGATCCATTTACATATTAAATCAAAAAATGAAGCAAACGAAAACTTTTTTAAGTTTTCGTCTGAAAGAGAAGGGTGGATGACGTCCGTGCTGCAGGTAAGTAATGCAAGGAAAGGACGAAAGGATAAAATGTTAGACCATAATCTTGGAAGAAGATTTGGTGACAGAACGTTTTGATCGAGGTAAAACATATTAATCACCATTTACACCAACTATGTTTGCAAATGTTCAGAAATGTCTGCAAGAATATCTTGTATGAACCAGCAGCTGTGATTAAATGAATGTTAAGACGCTCATCTTGAAATGCATTCCTGTCATCCACATATAAGGTATAGAGGTACATTCATTTGTTTGATCTAATAAAGCAGTTGTGCAGCCTTAATAGTGATTTCTCAGTGGGACTTTAAAAGAAAGACCATCCTTTAGTCAAAAGTTAATGAAAGGTTACTTGTCATTAGTGGAAGTTAGGGCGGGGGAGGGTCACATGGGCAGGATCTCAGACAGATGTACCAGCATTATAATGAGTTACGCTGTCATGGAAAATGCTGCAGTTTGTGTCTCAGAAAAACTAATAATATTTATGAATGCTTCTTATTCACACCTACTAAGATCTGTGACTTTAAAGGTCTGTAGGTTCTTATATACCGGTATGTCTGCAGCATATCAAATGACTAAATGACAACTTTATTCATTCCACAGTGGGGAAATGTAGGTTCCAAGAGCAGACATACAAGAACAGAATTACACACACATTTCGAAGTTGACTGAGGTCCTTGCAGCCGTGACGCCGGCGCATCTAGTTTAGCGTGCAGATGGTCCACAATATGGGGGGAGGTCATTGGTGACAAAATAAAGTCATATCTCAACACTGCGGACAATGGCCTTTAGTCAAAACTTTATGAAATAGCTTTCTGTGTGGAGTTTGCATGCCCCCCCCCCTTTGTGGAGGTGTTTTATTATTTTTTTGATAAGTTTCCTCTCACAGTCCAAAAACATTTTTATAGCTTGATTGATGATTCTAAGTTGCTGTTAGGTGTGCATGTGTGTGTGGCCCTACAGACTGGTGACTTGTCCATGACCTTGACCTTTCGCCAAACAGTATCTGGGATAGGCTCCAGCAACACCATGACCCCAAAAGCTACTCAGAATGGATGGTTAGACTTCAACTGAGAGCTTTGAATGTGGTCACATGTAATACAAATAATTTCCCACTAGAGGGAAGTGTTTACCAAATAACATGATAATTTTTCTACAATGCATCATTTAAATTTCAACATTACAGAACTACTAAATCCATCCAACTCTAAGACCTTTAGCAACCCCTAAATTTAAATATAGAGAGTGATCCTATATGCAGGATACAATAAAATGATTTATCTTCATCCTATTTTCTTGTTTGCACGGAAGCAAGCAGCGTCCAGTTAAATGGCGATTTGTGTGCATCCTCGTTGACACAATGTCGAGAGAGAAACAAAATCAAACACAGCACCTGAAGAACAAAAGAAAACATTTCCTTCTACCTCTCTTGTCAGTGTATTTTTCGTCTCAACAACAGTGGCAAGACATGAAATTATACATAATTGCTGTTTTTTATTGGATGTGATAATGGCACCTTTTAAACTGTAGCCTTGGATGGCCAAAATTGCCTTCCAATTGCACAAGCCTGACAGCATTTGGAAAATCCGCAATGCAAACACGCGCCGTTGAGGATTATTAGTGTCTGCGAATGGAGGCAAGGTCATGTCACCAGACACACACTTTGATTTATTTTGATGTATTAAATCCTTTTACTATGATATCATCAAATTATTTTTCTATATAAAAGGTTTATCTTTTTTTCTGTGACTACAAATTTTAATAAATCATAAAAGACGGGAACAAACATGCTCAAAATCCTAATATACTTGCAGATTGTTTTGGGGGCAAGCATAATCTGATCAGGGAATTTTTTTAATTAACCCTCATGTTTATACGTCTAAACACTGATACAGTTCTGTGTTTTACCCCTGATTGGCAGTGCAGTTGACAGTCTTGACACTAAATTGAACACTGATTCCATTTAATGCTGACTCACCCAGTTAGTTAATATTAGTCCTCACGGATACGATGTGAAACCTATTAAGAATATTAAGTGGATATGTCTGGAGAGAGATAATCTCTTTTTTATTTTAAAAAAGAATAGCCAAAATATGACCGAAGAGGCCGTAAATGGCTAGAGGGATGACCCAAAAAAAATGATTACATTTAACTAAAAAGCCTGCTAAGGTAAAGACTTATGCACTGAAACAAAAAATCCAAAGAAAATTGCAGTTTATCAAATTTCGGTGAGTTTTTGAGGCTGTGCTGGGGGCGACATTTTTGCTCAAAGGGGCAGTAAGAAAGAAGAATTGCAAAAACAATCTGGTTGCCACAGTCCAGGACTGCCATGAAACCGTCAAATAAACGGACAGTTTTTTTTAAACAGTCATTTTTAAGTGTCTCTGTTTTATTTTTGATACTTTGTTTGACATTACAAAACAAAGTCATACAGTCAGAAACACCACGAAACACAACACAGCAACACAGGCATACAACTTGGAACGCAATGAACCCTTCAGTGTGTAACAAGAGAAGAGCTGGCAGGTGTGGGAGTCATATAGATGTCTGGAAATTGTTTTCAAGAAGCTTCTTAAGGCTAAAATATGTATATAGAGTATTTGTTTCTCTTGCAATGTAATACCTTACAGTACAGTACAACACAATTCATTGGTTACATTACATTTAGTTTCACATACATATTTATGCAAATAATCTTAATTGACTACATTAGTTTGCAGTTTGATAAAAAGCAGCTTTTTAAACAGTCTTTAAACACAGAGGACAGGTTGGTGTAAACCCTAGAAGGAAAATTAAAACATAAACCCAATACCAAAAAATGTATAGAGATACTTTAATGACTGGAGTTTGCACTGACATGTTTCAATGCGAGGAAGCAATATTTAAATTTCTATGTTCTTTGGTGGTTCGAATGAAATAAATGGAACAAAGGTATTATTAGAACAGATTGACATGTATGCTCGTACACCACCGACAACAAGAGATGCTCAGTTTGACATTGAGAGAATGTTTTTGTTTCTGTGGGCTGTCTTTTTACCACCTACTGACACCCTTTGTTGCAGTTTTTGGAAGGATCAATTCCTTTCTACATTTTCAGATTGTTTGGGTTCAACAGTAAAAATCTATATTCAGGTCAGCACTGGGGATTTATTTTACGGCTTGGATTCTCCAATTTGCACAAATTCTCTTGCGCATTTGTGTTTGTTATTTTTGTTTCAATTCTGACCTGTCTATGTGCGCTTTCTATTACTGTGATGCTGTTTTGTTGTGGCCAGATCTTAATCCAATGTCTTAACTTCTTGTTAGAAACTATATATCCTTCGCAAAACAGTTCCGAATTTCTTGCATTACTTCTTGTGGCCGGACCATTAAAAAACGTGGCTTTAGCTTTGTTGCACATGGTTTTCCTCTTAGCCAATAAAAGCACTGCTCTTAAAAACAAATTCTATATTTGTATTTGCAGGTTTTTCCCAAGTGTGCTTAACCGTCACACCTATTACGTAGCAGGAGAATGGCTGCATGTGAAAAGTCAAACTATTCTGTTGTCTGGATGAGGTCTTAAAAGGGGGTTGAAAGGGTTATTATTACAAAGCGAAGCTGATACTAACAACTGTTTTAGTGCCAACATTGTTGAGAAGGAGTCTTTCAGGTTGCAGTTCATCATGTAAAACAAACAGGAGGATGGAAAAATGGCAGCAATTCTGCAATAACATAACTCAAAGAGGAATGTTTTTACTTAGAGAGCAATGTTTTGCAGATCTGGTGGATCTTTGTTGAGCTAGGTCAGTGAAAAGTTCATAACATGCCTCTAGTATTTTATATTGACAAAATTATTTCAGATAAGAGAACTAAGAAATAAAAATCCATCAACAAATTACAGTTTTTAAGCAAAATGTGGCCTAACAGTCACTTTTGACCTATACCTATTATATAATCTTTAAACATACGGAAAATATCATTTCCTTATAACAGTCTTAGAAAGTAGGTAAACAACCGTTTATATTAATCACTTATGACTTACAAATGCTAATACATATTGGGGGAAAAAATTAAAACTTTTTCTTAAAAATGTTTAAAATCTTTGTAGCAAAATAAAAAAAAAACAGCAACTTTTTTGTAGCCCCTTTACATCAATGATTGTGTTGTTTGATTCTGTGCAATTATGCACTTGACACAAACTACATTTTTGTGTCAGAAAGTTTTGGAGACATTTCACGGATATCTATCTAGCAGGCTAAAACTAGCATCGTATGCATTTGGAAACATTTGCATTTATGCATGTAGCACATGAACACCACATAAACTGTTTGACTGACTTCCTTTCACCAGCTTGTGGAGAAATAGGGTGGAGAATGCAGAGTTTGACACATCTTGAAAAGAGAGGACACGGCTATAACCGTGACGGGGGTTTCCTCTTTTTTTTTTAATTCATTGGCACTTCTAAGTGTCTCGGCCTGTGGACATCACCGTAATCAATATAAATGGCTTTCCTCTTCTTAGCTCGCCAGACCTTTGTTGTGTATGCATCCATCCACCCCGCATCCCTTTCATCAGTCTGTCTCCTCCTGTCACTCGCTCTGTTCTGTTCTTTGCAGCTTTCAGACGACCAACCAGTGACGCAGCTGTAAGACAAACAAGTGACATGACCAAGATATGAAAAAAATGCAACCTTGCAAATGTTGGAAGCAAAATGGTTAAAGATCCACTCCGATCATGTTTTGATTTATTTTCAAAATGTTGCCTGTGGTTTTTAATTATCATAATGTAATAAACTGACGAATCAGATGCCTCAGTAAGAGCATGTGCTGCCCACTGTACTGTCCCTCGCCTCGAACGTTTGATTGACAGATTCTCCCGAGCCGCTTTCAGTGGAAAGGTTGTGGACTTCGAACAAGCGGACTCATAATTGGCGACAGTAGTTGCCCTAGAAACATGTGTCAGACCCACTTGGACCAAACAGTGTTGCCTGGCTTCAAATGACGGCGCCCATATCACTGAAAAAAGGCAACCGAATTAGCTTCATTCCATACGAAACAATTTCTACGGTCTACTGTCGATGAGAGCAGCAGGAGTACATTAGAAATCCGCCTCTGAGATGCAAGAGGACATGGCTGCAGACATCAACGTCCATAACCGGAAGCCCTCAACCAGAACCAGATCATTTTAAAAAACTTCATTTTAAGTGGCCACCCTAACAGTAACAGTTTTTCCTGTTTTCAGTTTGAATAAAAGTTTTTCTAAAATTCTGAACACTTTAGGGTTAGGGTTAGGATTCAGGTAAGTTGTATACTTTCCGCTTCTGGTCGATAAAGTGAGGCGCCATCTTTGTCTACAGCCAGATCTCTCTACTGAGCTGTGGTTGGGACTGTTGGCGTGGAGTAAGCCTGCCGCCACATACCGTCATCCATTTGTTTAGACTCTCTCCCTTTAGCTTACAGCCCCTTACATCCCTAGCCTAACATTACCGGTGAAATCCAGCAATATTGGAGCAATCCAGGCGTACAGTTTTGAGCCAGATATCAGCTAAGACGAGGAAAACAAAGACGTGCATGGATCTACAAAAGGATGCATCAAAATGAAGCGGAGGACGGAGCTTGGTGTAGTAGCTTTGATGTCACACCTACAAGCTTTTTTCAACCGGGTGCTTCTGATTGACAACAATTTGAATAAAGATGATATTAGAAATGAAATTTGAAGCCTTATTTTCTTTAAATATATCCTCCAACATGAAAAAAATATTACAAGAACATGTTAAGGACACCCAAAACTATTTTCATCGGAGTGGCTCTTCAACAGGGGAACAACATTCTTCAAATAATCCCTTGCAGTGATGTGATATTTAGAGTGTATTGTGATACGAGGAACAAGGGAACACTTACAGTGAACTGCCGAACTTCCCCGTTGTCCACTAGATGATGCTCTGTTTCAGGGGTGATGGCATAAGCTAACCTCTGTTAAAGAAAAGGCAGTTAAAGCCCCTCTTTGAGCAAAAACCGACCAATGAAGAAAGCTCAATAGCCCACTTTACCTTCATGTTTTTAGGAATACATCTTTCAAACTTACGTGGCAAAACTTTCCAGGCAGTGTGCAGAGTTTGTAAATGGCATAGAGAGGAACCATAGTCATGGAGGACATTGCCAGACACCACCCCAGCATGTTAGCCCACGGCGGGAACATGTAGGAGCCGTAGTTTGGAGGGTTGAACGTGGCAAAGCTCACAACAACCATAAACTAGAGAAAAAATGTCATGAAAACATGTGTGCTTTAAGCTTATTCTCACAATAAACATCTCTGACAGTAGACCAAACATTTCACCATAATTTTTATCTGACATTTTAAAAATCAAAGCATGAATGGCAAACTGTATCCATAAACCAATTATTTTTTCTAATTGTTTGCATTTCCCGCAAAGCCAAAGAGCCACTAGAAATGTCGAAAAAAACACAATTTAGCAATTACACCGTTTCAATTAAATCATGAGTGCGAATAAACCAACTCACACCATATGTCATTCAAAAACATGGCGACGGATGTGAACAATACTTTGATTTACAGCAGATTCAATTTCCTGCCACACTACTAGCGCTCATCATCTACCAAAGGAGATGTTGGGATCATCTGCAGTGGCAAGTACACTTGGAGACGGCTACAGATGAAGCGAGTTGGGGAAAATGTGGTTGGTGATGTTACAGATGAGCTGTGGATCCAACAATTCCTCATGACAAGCTCAACTTTTGATGAGCTCTGTGACCTATGTGGCGCCCGCTGTGCAGTTTCTACCAAGAAGCGCATTGCCATCCGGTTGTTGGTCACAAGACTCATTTCATTTAATTGTGGGCCGGCCGTAGTGCAGCGGTAGGGCGGTCGACCTATGATCGTAAAATTGCAGGTTCGCTTCCAGACTTGCACACCCATGTGTTGAAGTGTCCTTGGGCAAGACACTGAACCCCACCCTGCCTCTGGTGAGAGGTTGGCGCCAGTGTTCGGCAGCAGAGTGTGTGAATGTGTGTGTGACTGGGTGAATGGGTCTGTGACTGTAAAGCGCCTTGGGCCTTTTAGGTAGAAAAGCGCTATACAAGTGTACGCCATTTACCAATTCATGTTTCCATTGCAGTTTTGCAAAATGTGTCAATTTCAATATGCCTAAAAAAACCCACTCCCTTCAAGAACAAAAGGTTTTCCGAAATTGTTGTGTTTTCCTTAGGCAATTTTATTTCATAGTCAATGGAAATGCAGCTAATGAGAGATAAAAGAGCCACAAGTTGAGCCTGCGACCTGACATGGGTAAAAAAATAATGAATTTGTTCCCACAAAATAATAATTCACGTGATAAGTCATTCTTAAACACGGATGTGAGCAATACTTGGATTTACAGCCAAAACCTTCACGTTTCTGTCTGTGTTTATCTCACTGCATTGCATGGAAGACACAGAGGATGTTTAGAGATCGGATTTATTTATTTTAAAAAGCTCTACAAAAGCATTGGTAATCCCGTCTCCATGTCTAGGTTCATTCACATCACGGTACGCATTCTGTGCTGCCGCAAAAGCCTCATTCTGCCGCTACTTCTGTGTCTCTGTGACCCACACTAATTCAAAATGGGAAAAATAAAAACAAGAATCAACCTAGGGGATCTTTTTTATCATTTTCTCTATGAAAATAAGTAAACGTTTTTTACCTGTTGAAAATACGGGGTGTGTAAAAGGTCACAATTATTACAAATTACTATTTATTTTTGTACCGATGTCAGGTAATTAGTAGCTTTGAGTTTGTGTGGAAAATGGACAAAATTTGCTAAATATTACTGGTGAATTTGCGGGCATTACCCATTTACAGGTAATAAGACAAAAGCAAACTGTGGAATCATGTTCAGAACTACATTCATACTTAAATTGAAAATCACTTTCACAGTAGTGACTTTCTAACTTCCATAGACTTTGTGGGAAATGCACTACTGACAAATTGCCACTGTCATGATGGAAAATATGAATTAAATATATTAACACAACATTCACATTTCTACCCTATCCACTTATGTTTTTCTTTATTGTCTTCCCTTGTTTGTGGATAGTATGACTCACCAGAAGGAAGCATGGGCTGACAAACTTCCAGCAAAGCCTCCAGTACCTGCCTGGTCGATGCCCAATCATCTCCTTGATGTCGTCGCTAAAACGATCAACACCTCAAGCAGAAATAAAATATAAACTTAGGCACTCAGTTAAAGCAAATATTGTCTTATGCAAATATTAAAAAAGAATATATCCATATTTTGGTGCATTTTTCCAAAAGCTGAATATTTTAGGATGAAAATATGAAAAATAAAATTGGATCATTACAAAGTTGAAAGTCTATACCATCAAGCTTTTTCCCATCCAAGTATCTTTTTTTTTCGTTTTTGTGGTTACCTGAATCAACGGCATCTGTCATTGCAGGGGAATATATCTTTACTGACGACCAAGTATTCAACACAGCTAAATGAGCTTTAGCAGAGTGAAAGACCACAGCAGTCATGGGGTCAAAGGGTATTTACCGGTAGTTATGAAGATTGAAATAAAAGGCCTACAGACACTCCCTCCAGGACCTGGGTTTGATTTATCTGCCTTGCCAAGGTCAGGACCCACCAAAGTGGGGCAATATGCCGACTCCTTCGCCTACGGCCTTCTTAGTATTTGGGCCCTTATCCACCTCTCTACCGTCAAGCTCAGATGACACGAGAACATACATTTCTTAAAAAAAAAAAAAAAAAAAAAAAAAAAGAAAACTCCTGATTAAAGTTCCGGTCAGTTGTTCTCAAAGACCTTTACTTTGATTTTTTTTATACCCTGTAAGTGTTTATAAGTTAAGGGTAATACTTTTTCTCCCATGTTTTAGAATGTTGAGGTGCCATTAATCTGTAAAAACTCTTCCCTCCTGCCTTTTAAATTTTTTATCACTTCGCAAAATCCGTCACAGTTGATATTATTCGGCTAGTAGCTCGTACTGGACTGCCTGATCCTTCGTCGCAATTTTCTTTTTGTTGTAGCCTCACCACTGCTGAGTGAGCACAGATGTCGGAGTGGTAGAAGTCAAAATTTGTTACATTTGTTCCCTTTATCAGGACCACATCAATAGCACCGAAACATTAACCTCACGGAGTTTTGGGGCAAAGAATGAAGAAGCCCAAACTATTGGAAGAAATAGACCTTCTAGCTGCAGCACACTTTGATCTAATAGCACCAGACTGAACTGAAGCACAGAACACCTTCACCCCCAAATTTCCTATTATGTCCATAATAGAACATCCTTATTGCTGGCCATGAAAACAAATGAATCAGTTGTTTTTCTATTGCCTTTCTTTCTCACCGTAGAACCAAGCGATGCCGATGGCTTCAATAAGCACTCCAAAGAGAATCGATGTTCCTGCGGCAAAGTGGTCCAGCAGAGTAAAAACATACATGCCTCCCTGAAATTCAGAGTAGAAAAAAGGTTTGTAGAAATCTATATTATGATGCTCTGATTAAAAAGGAAAACCAAATGAACAAATGAATAATGTTGGCATACTATCATTATCCTTCCATACTTTAAAAAGAGTTGGATGGAAACATAACTGCAAGTCTCAAGGCTAAAAGAGTTCAAAAATATATACTATTATGAAAAAGAATTGCTTCCAGACTTACACTTGTGACGCAGAAGAGGGATATCAGAAAGGTAGAAACAACAATAAAGAGAGTAAACAGCTCCCTGTGCTTGTGAAGGAATTTGAATTCATCAATTAGCCCTGTGATCACTGACTCCATCCCACCCATCTGCAACAGAACCACCACAGACACACACCTTAAAGTCTCAGAAACTCTTAGGGTGTTGCATAAGAGTCTATCAGGATTACGATAAGCACTGACAAGGATCTCAGATTTGAATGCCTCATACTCACAGCACTGTCAATGCCTAAAGTCAGCAGCATAATGAAAAAAATAACTGCCCACACTGACGAGCCAGGTAATGTTGCAATAGCTTCTGGATAAATGACAAAGACCAAGCCGGCACCTGAGGAGCAAAAACTCATGTGAGAAAAAGAAACATCCACAAATCCAATAGTTTATCAGTCAGAATACCAGTCAGAAATAAAACAGCCTGATTTACATATCCATTAAAAATGTATTATCATGGCACAGAAAACAGGTGTGTGAAGGTTGAGCTCCGTAATTTCATACCATCCCGAGCAACTTTATCAAGAGCCACGTTGTGCTTGTGGGACATATACCCAAGAAAGGAGAAGACCACAAAGCCAGAGAAGAAACTGGTTAAAGAGTTGATGGAGCTGGTTATGATGGCATCTCTGCAACAATGACATAAGGTAAAAAAGAGAAACTATTCTATTACAAAACTGTAAAATAATACATACATATATATATTTAGGCTTATCATGACTATATTTAATGTGGTTTTCTTTAAACACGTTTATTGGATTGTGCCTGTAAGGTATAATAGCCATGATTGATTGTTTTTATGGATTATTTTATAGGATTTCTTAAATGAAATGAAATATTGTCAATTTGTTGGCCTGTGCATGTCTGGCTAAAAAAAACAAAAAAAAAATTAACCATAAAGTCTGCAACTCAAAAAGAAGCTAATTTTTTATTTTCTAATTTTACTCTATACATGAGTTTTCAAGGTTGACTGGGTCAGTTTGTGGAAGAAAAAAAATAAAAAAAACACAGGAGATTAAAAACTCCTGTGGAGAAACTGACAATTTTTTAAGTGTGTGTCAGTTGGTGAAACGGCTTTGTCCCGCGCAGCAAGGCGTCAAAAACATTGGGGGGTTTCGAGGAGCTTCAAAGGTTTCTGATATTTAGGCGCGTGTGTTTGCATGCTTGCACTGCAAGAGCCTTCCCCCTTGCGCTTTCTACACCTGCATCTCCTCACCTGCGAGCCACTCCACGGATTTACCTGTAACAGTTGTTACTGAATTTGTTGTAGCTGGAAAAGGCAATTAGCACACCAAACCCCACTCCCAGGGAGAAACAGATCTGCGTTGCTGCCTCAATCCAGACCTGGGGAGCGACACAACAAGCACACTTGTGTGAAGCGGCAAACAAAAGGAACTGGGGACGAAAAAAAGCCATTATTAGAGATAATTGCAGGAAACTCTTTCAACGGCAGTAGATGAAAGACGCCTGTGAATACGGGGAGCAATTTTGCAAATTACTGTTCCGTGCATCTATCTAATCTAATTCTCCAATTGCCCCAATGCCGCTCTCGGTGTCCATCTTGCTTTCTCCATCATTCTCCAGAACTGGATTTCTTGGTCCTGCACGTTTGCATGTCAAGCACCTAAACACCTACTATTAGGATTAATATTGCATAGTAGGTTTCACAGTTAAAGAAAACAAGGTGACCAATTTTCTCTGCGTCTTTGAACTTGGTTTGTTGCATCAAATGTGTGTCCTTCATCGCTCAAAACACACTGCAAGCAGGGACAAGCACCTCTCAGATGTTTAACACACGCCACAACAGTTGTATCAGCTGCATAATACAACTTAAGGCTATAGTTGCATTTTCACAATTCTTTTTGTTGTGTTTTTTTTGTTCTTTTTTTTTGCCAAGGCCAATAGCAACCCTTTTTCCAACTGCTTCCAATAAAGACTGACATTTTCAAAAATACTTCAGCCACTGCAGCACCTGTGGGTTATTAATGCAAAGTATGCGTGTTAGCATTGCAAATGCATCTGTCATTGTTTACCATTTCAAGGCGATATTGCAATACTGTTGTTAGCAAGATAATAGTACAAAAAATGCTTAAAATGTCAAAGCATTCCTTTAAAGTGACTTTCAGAAACCACTTTCTTCCTCAAGCTTCATCCCCTGCTTCCTGTGCACCTTCACTGCCCTCCACTTTCCTCTGTTGGCACGCACCTTGGCATCGCAGAGTCTCAGGAAGTCTACGGAAAGGTAGGCTTTAATGCCATCGATGGCTCCGGGCAGGGTGACTCCACGCAGCAGCAGAACAGTCAGGACCAGATAGGGCATGGTGGCTGTGATCCACACAACCTGAAAGAGTCAGATAAGATACAGACAACACTAAACACAGAAACACAATGTTCGCATTTACAGAGAGGTAGGACAGCAAACACACACTCAGATAGTGTTCGACTTTTGGATTTTGACGCCATCAAAGACGGTAAATGGGCCATACCTTTCCGGAGGTTTTGACTCCCTTCCAGAGACAAAAGTAAAGTAAGACAATCACTACAGCCAAACACGCAGTCAACTGCCAGCGGGGACGGCCCAGGTCATCAATACCATTACTGTCCTGAATATGAAGGACCCCGCGTCTAGGAAAGAGAACATTCAGTTAAATGTCATGGTCACACCTGAGACACCAGCAAGCCCATATCTTAAATTTAGTTTCTAGCCCTCCCACAGTCACGAAGAGCTGACCTGCTATAAGCCACTAGTGAATAGAACCATTTTTTCCTTCTGTTCAGTTCAAATCATCATTAAGAAAGAATGAATTTAGAGAATATATATCAAAATATGAACTCTCCTGCATATATAAGCGATGTTGATGGAGCTAATTTAAAAAACAAAAAAAAGGTCATGAAATTAATATTAACCAAACTAATTGATGTAATTGTTTGCAAATCCTGCTGCCAAAGGGAATTCAAGTGCTGTCTAGTAGAACATAACCATAGTGCACTCATTGTCATCCAACATTGGTCTGTAAGCTACAAAAACACCGGGCACGGGTTCTTGAATGCGCATTTAAGCCCACGGTGTTCACACTGGACGAGCAGAGAGAGGATTCTTCCACTTTTTCTACTGTTTACTAGTGCATGTCTGTCACCCGTGAATGGAAATGGCTTGGTGCGAAATGTCGAAGCCAGTCAGATTTCACTAACATGACAGACTTGGTATCATATAATTTTGACGGGCACAAATCATTCAATTCTCCTCCACCATCAATTTTCAAACGGTTGGTACTGTCATGAATTAAGGGGACGCCACCCATTCGTCACTACAAAATCTGTGTCCCTGATTGGTCAAAGCTCAGCCTGGTTTAACTTTCAATCCACGTTAAATAGCTGGGTGACTGAGTCTTGAAAATCTGCATAGCTACACATTAACGCGAGAGCTTTAAACGCGGAAGCCTGAAATGCACATATTTGCTTGTTTACATATTGCTTATTTTATTCCAAGTGGCCGCTGGCTGCAGATGCCCAGAACCGGAAGCCCTCGACCTGAACTGGAGGCCTCCCCATATCGCTGGAAAAATGTAATGTTAACTGGCAACCCCAACAGTTACAGTTTTTCCCTTTCTTAAGCTTTATTAAAAGTTTTTTCTACAATTCTGAACATTTTTGGGTTAAGTATAGAGTTGGGGTTACGGTCAAGGTAATATGTTTCATTTTTGCTTCTGGTCAATGATGTCAGCAGCCAGGTCTGTCTCGCTTGAATGTGCATTGCTGAGGGCAGTGTTAAATCAGCAAAATGCATATGGAAGACTTCTGTGTTTCTTCAGATATCTTTTTGTAATCAAAGGTAAATGACAACAACAACACATTTATTACCATTTCAACTTCTTTTGGTTTATTATGTTGCATTGGTCCCCATTATGGCTATTTTGTTGTAAGATTAATTTGCATCGAGATCCACTTTCAGTTCTATGTAGTCCAGAATTAGACTCTTTAAATACTAATAAAAATGGTAACAGAGTCCACCACACAGTAATATTTTAATAACAAGGACAGGAGGGAAGCTGTAAACACATATAATGGAATGTATTTTTTTGATTTGGGACCTATATCCACTTTTTCAAGGATATGAGAATAACTACTAAGCAAGAGTCTCCACAAGAAAACAGCAAATTAGACAAAACTAACTTCCAATCTATATCAGCTTTTCGATTTTTGTTGTTTTTTGAGCTGTTTTCTTTGTAACTGATGCAGAGAATCGGTTTATTCAACAGTTAATTTTAAATCTTTTATTTATAAACAGTCTTACATCGATGATATAGAAGACTGTTTAATGCCATATTTCATGTCGTGTTTTTGATAATTGCAGAGCGCGCTAAACACATGATCCAAAGGCTTCATCTGCTGTGGTGATGTGCAGGTGGCTTCGTGTAAATAGCAGACGGCTACTTCAGCTATTCTGGACGAAATGCCTTCTACTGTCAGAATTAGGCGCTTTCCCCCCTCTTGCTTGAAATGGAGACACCTGCTCAGCTTTATAAAGAGAGAAGCGACATCAATTAAAAGTGATGGGATCATTGTAAGGAAAGGACAGGTTATTGGACTGACTCAGCATAGCTTAGGTAGATATGACGACTGGCACCACATCTTGTTGTTTGTAGACTTGCAGGAATAGAAACAGACCTCCCATACAACTCAGCACTAAACTACTGCATGGCTACAAACGCTGATCAAAGCATCTTAGAGCTATGAAAACTTACTCAAAGTACTCCTGAGCCGGTGTGGCAGTGTAAATGTCACTGACTGTGTTGTTGTCAGCCCAATCGGAGCAGTTTGGACTGTTCCAGGTGTTGTTGCAGTGGACCCAGGGTAGCTCCCAGGTGAACGATGAAAACAGGTAGAAGAGGGCCCAGGAGATGATGACGTTATAGTAGAAGCCAACATAAAGGGAAATTAGGATGACTGTAAAGCCCACACCTGCCAGGAGAACATATATTTTTGTATTAATGTATTATAAAAAGACAAATAATGTAGAAAGCATTTAAGACTAACACATGATTATGTACTGTATACAAAGATCTATCAGTAACTTTTGATTCAGGTAGTGCCACAAGAGAGCCTCTGTGTACTTATGCTTATGCGATAAGAACGTGTTAACTGCCAGATGCAAAAGTTTTGCTTAACTTTGAAAAAAAAAAAAAAAAAGCTTGTTGTTGCTAAGTTAATAACTCAAAATTCCAAAGTGAACATTAATCGGTGAATCTTTAGTAGAAATAAAAATAAACATATTCAGTCAAAATTGAAAAAGGGAACGCAGAAGTTGACATAAAACTAAAGAAACTTGCCAACAGCTCTTCAACCAGCAAACAAGTTGCAAGTGGCAGCAAATGAGATGTCCAGCGCTTTAAAAAAAAAATACATAGAAAAAATGGACAAAAAAAACTAAAAAACACATGAAAACTCTCCCACTAGCTTACAACCCTTCACAAACCCAACCTAATTTTAGCAGTGCAAAAAAAATAAATTGTGAGCACTATTGGAGCCTTCCAGCAGTAAGGTTTAAAGTTCAGTCAAGGAAAACAAGGACATGGATTTATTTGTCTACAATACATCTACACTATCTACTTGGGTGTCAAACGATTTGAATAAAGCGGAGGAGGGTGCTTGCAGCCTTCTGATAGTAGCTTCTTCTAAGTTACAACTACAAGTTTTTCAAACAACATTTTTTGTCTGCTCATGGTTCACAATGATTTGAATAAAGAAATGCTCAGAAACCCAGTTTTAAGCTTAATTTTCCTTATACATGTCCTCCATTGTGAGAAACATACCACAAGAACATGTTTAAAACACCAAAACCACCATTTTCATTGGAGTGGGACTTAATGACAATACATAGGAATCCACAGTTAAGTCAGTCTGCATTGGCCTCATATATTCAAGCAGACTCATCCATCTATTTTTATCACAGGGGTTCCAGATTTTTTGCACAGAAAGCCTGATTTGGTGAGGTGAATATTTATGATGGTCAACCAATCAGCTTGCAGTCTTTGAACCCGTATAACGTTAAATGCAAATGAACTTTTGTTGCAATGCCATACTTTTAACTTCTTCAAATAGAACAGAAAAACACCTAAAGGCATTTTTATCAAAATTACTTTGAATTTCATATTTGAGGTCTATGCAGCATTCTTTCCCAGTTAGTTTGGCGTAGTTAACATGTCTCGTCTTGTGGGGCCTCTTGATATTGAGCTCCTTGAAAAATAACATTAATTAATAAGAAATGAACAAAAGGAGAATAATCTAAGGTTCATGGGTCACTTGGTTCAAGAGTCTTGTACCAAGTGACCCATGAGCCTGTACCGGTTAGGTTGGGGACCTCTGCTATTAATGATTGGGGACCTTTCTATGGAATTGTGAGCCAGCATCTATAAAACTCAATGTGATTTAGGTAGAAAAGTAGAAATACTGATTTAATGTATTTTAACTTACTATAGAATCTGTCAACAACTTCTTTCTAAATGCTTGAACCAAGTCAGAACAGTAACAGTGTCTCCTTGACAAGTATACAATTGGAAGGAACTTTTCATGTGGGATTCATTAGCTCAGTATTTCCCAACCCTAGAACTCTGTTCTGCATGTTTCCCATGTTGGTTTCAGCTTACCATAGCTCTGCTGAAGCGTCATTCTGGCAGTAAACATAATCAAGTGTCTTTGAGCAGGGTAGGTTTAAAAATATGCAAGACAGTGTTCTACAAGAACCAGGATTGAGAAACACCACGATTGATCATTTTTTGTTTCTTCTCCTGATTTTTTTTCTTTCGTTTTTTTTTTACTATTTTTTTTTTTACAGAGAAAGTCAGATCGTTGAGGCAGTAGTACCAAAAGTATAAAGACTGTAGTATATTGATTCAGAAGTTTTTTTTTTAATTTAAGGATTTTGATGGTTGGTCAGCTTCTTTCTGTATCGCATTGGTCTCTAGACTTTATTTCCATAAGGAATAGGACTCCATATAATTTGTAACTAACCATCTCTAAGATGACTGCTGCTGTGAGCAACACTAACTTAATTGTCATGAGAGTTCCCAGAAGGATTGTGAGCAGTGACATGCTAAAAGAACATAATTTGGTGAGATTTTAGAAAGTGACTAATGTCATGCATACATTTGACCATTTTATTGACACATCTAGCATTGTAGGGAAAATCCCACCAAACATTTTATGAAAATGAAAAATCGTGGTGTAACGTGGTATATTATAAGACTACTAGCCCCCTGGAATGCCCATCAGAACATGATGTTTAGGTGGGGATCAGGTGTCTCTTCTCCGTTTGGTTTAGCCAATGGGGTAAGACAAGGAGGTATTTTATCCCAACTTCATTTTTAACTTGTATGTAGATGTCCTGTTGAAGGATCTGAATGCCTGTTATACCGGTCACATGGTTGGTGGTTTTGAATTAACTCAACTTATGTATGCAGATGATTTAGTTGTTTTTAGCACCAGCAGCTCCGGATTGCAACAACTTTTAAATGTCTCTTCTGAATTTGGTTTTAAGAATGATATTTTATACAATTCCAGTCAACGTGATGTGTTGATTTGTCGTACAAGGGATGATGTTACATTGAATTTTCCTGCTTTTAAACTTAAAATCCTTCTATTCAAAACTTACTGCAAACCACTGTATACTGCCCACTTGTGGACCAATTATAGGGCATCCAGCATGAGGAAGCTACAGGTTGCCTACAATGATGCCCTAAAGATTTTATTAAAACAGCCACAGTTGTGCACCGCAAGCAGTTTGTTAGTTCTGTTATTTTCTTATATTTACATACTATTATCAAACTCCTTGTAAACAGCACAGCAGCCGCAATTACACATTTCACCAAGGAAATGCAGAAAAAACCTGGAAAATTGAAATAAGGCCTTTTATTTTAATCATTTTCTGTAAACGTCAATCCCGGAAATACAGCAAAATCCGATTTCACCTCAATGATATAGTTAATAGAACATTTGTTACAATATAACAGATGTCTAACTCAAAAATAAGAAAAAAATAGGGAACACCAATTAGTCCATTTTCTGGTGTGTCTTTTTTCCTTATATGCATTGAGAACTAGTCCTTTAATTTACTGAACTGGGATTTACTTTTTATTCATTGAGATCCCTATAAGTCACTGATAAATGAGTAATCTCCCACTGACAGCATCATCTTTCAGTTGGCATCTTTAGGTCGCACAGAAAAAGAGACTTAACTTTGAAAACTGAGGTTTCATGCCTTAATTATCACCTTATCTACCCTTTATATAAATCTGGAACAGTGTCTGCTCTTCTGAGGTTGAATTTTAGTTTAACCTTTGCAAAGAAGCCGGACCATCCCTGTGCCTTATTGATAGCTTTGTGATGCAGTTGTGACATTTGTCCGCAAAGCGATTCCTCTTATTAGCACCACATGCAGCCATGCTATCTCTCCACATCCGCTTCTCCGTCCTTTTCTTCAGATGCATTGATCCTGAGAGGAAATCAGCTTGTTGATCAGAATAATTACTGTCAATATGGGCATGTGTCCGTGCGTTGGAATAATTACTGTTCTCCCCCTGCTGGGAGGCAGGAGAGTGAAGCGTGTGATTAAAACGTCAACGTACTCAGCGTGGTCTCTGGCAGACGGCACATGTTCACACCAAGGAGGCAGACTGGCAGGAAGACATGGAGCAACACGTGTGGGCAACATTCACAACCACAAGGGCATGGTTTCACACAAGTCGCAGACATAACTTCCAGCTGTGACTCAACAAAAGGGTTTCGTTGAGTCTCTAGTTCAAAGCAATGTGCTAAAACGAATTTGAGCTGTTTTCTTTGTAACCTTGAAGGAAAAATTTGAAGGAAGTAGCACAAAATATTTTATAATACATCCAAAAGGAGGACTTATTAAGGGTATAAAAGCATAAATTGTTAAAACAAGCTTTGCCAAATTTTTTTTTTACTAGCTGCGATCTTCTGTTCCTAACATGTTTCTTCTTCATTTGGGCATATTTGAATGGCATTTCTCCTGAACTGCTCTTTGCTTAATAATGTGTTGAGAGAACGCAGCTCAACTGGACAATCAGGACGGGAGTCTAAAAGCCCAATTTTCATCTGTTTTCCATCTGAGTGCCAGCAAAACCTGATGTTCTGAGGGGGATAAGTAGTGGCTGTCGCTGCTCACCACGGAGACAGGGGGACAAAAGAGACTCGCACGTGAACAGGCAGCCATGTGGGCAGACAGGAAAGACATGCAGACGTCAAGGGCTGGCCTCCACTGTCAGACAACCGACAGCCGACCAGGAAAAACGCAAAAAAACAAACAAAAAAACAAATGGAATCCAAACATAAGCCGAGAGATCACGTTTATTCATTTGAACTAACAGACTGATTAGAGGATTTAATTGAATAAGAAAAATTCAAACAAAAAAAAACAAAAGGTTTGAGCTAAAAACCTTAAATAAGTAATTAAATCTTATGGTAACACCTTATAATAAGATTCATATTTATATGAACAAGCATTACTAATGTGTTTATGAGTCATTTATTTGTAATAGTTGCTAAAACAAATGCCAATGTCACGGCACCGACCACAACGGCAGCTGCACAGGAGAGGGATATCTATGCTGATCATCCTGATGGTTAAATAAAGCATCAGTTCAGAGAGAAAAGTTCACCTCTTACCGCTTGTTTTTGTTGAGATGATGAAGCTAAAGTTTGTTTTAAAGAAGCCTGCGCACTGATGTATAACATTTAAGCTACGTGACCGGAACTTCTTTTTCAGGCATGCATTCACACTCTGGATTATCACTTTTTAATACACGCCCAACAGCCAATCAGAATCCAGGACCATGGTATAAGTAAGGGACAATTAACTATCAGAAATGACACCATGGAAGCCTGAGGTTGGTTCCGCAAAGTGCGTAGGTGGTTTTGCAGAGATTTTTACGCCCTTCCTGACACAACCCTGTACTTTTATCCAGGCTTGGGACTGGCACAGGGTACCCAGACTTGGGCCCCTTTGTGGCTACATAGTTTGGCAGTTGCGTGAACAGCCTTGCCCAAGGACCCACACTGGGCTAATACGGAGTATATTTTTTGTGTACATCTTTTATCTTAAAATATATCTAAAATCTGTCTTAAATTTGATTTTCCCATAGCTGAAGGAGTGCAACTGTCATCACCCTCATCAAGAAACAGAATAGAAACATTTGATTTTGTACACATTTGTGTGAAAACACCGACCTTTAAATATGGGACATATCTTCCAGACCCCTGCAGCCCCCTCTCTGTTGTACTGTCCTAGAGCCAGCTCCATGTAGAAGAGAGGCATTCCTGCTATCAGCATGAAGAACAGGTACGGCACCAGGAAAGCACCTGAAAATGTGCACGCACACACACACGGCAAGGTTCCAAAATGAAACACTAAATTGGATTTCACTTAGTCAAAAAAATTCCTTTTATGTTTCGGTTTACATCACTTTATTTTTCTAAAGAGCTTCCTGACATGACAAGAAGAGAAAAACATAACAAGGTTTAGGTTAAAACTGTTCATCTAACAATCTATCGACTGTTAATCTATCAAGTGGGTACAAGTATTTATATATAATTCATCTGAAATTAAAGTTGCACTTAGGAATTGACTATACAGCCTCACAGTGTTTCTATGTACTCATAAAAAGAGAAATGTGTAAATCTTTCGTCACTCACTGCCTGCCAGCTTTGACCATGCTTGCAGTGTCATTTACGGCTCTTAACCCAATGAGAGCTCTATGTTAAACAGCCATAATTACTGATACTGATTGTTAAAGCTAATCTATGCAGAACAGCTGTGACGGTTCCCCATTTTGTTTACTGGGAAGGGCTACAAACGTGCGTATACAAAGATCTAAAATACCATGTGATGTCTACATATTGCAGATAAGATTTTTCTATTGCAACAACAGACTAAATTCTGGGCATGTTTGGAGTAGTTGACTCTTTTTTTTATGTATATCTAGCTTTATTCACAGAGTTTAGTGGACAAGCCTTTTCCCCCTCATTCTCACCTCCTCCGTTCTTGTAGCAGAGGTAAGGAAATCTCCAGACGTTTGCGAGGTCCACGGCAAATCCAATCACAGACAAGAGGAAGTCGATTTTCTTCCCCCAGGTCTCCCTCTCCTCCTCGCCACTGCGGCTCGTTTGCGGTGCAGCTGGAGTCACTAAGGTGGTCGAAGTAAACTGAACCCCGTTCTGCTCTTTGACAAGGATCAGCTCCACCTGACGGAACAGGAGAACATCTTACCTCATTCAATGTGGCTTGAAATTGAGGCTTTAAACATTCCTTAAAGGCCAAAGTATGTGACCGCTTTGCAAGTTAAGGATGGGGAAACCAGAAAAACTGGAAGAAATATTTTGGAAAAAAATCCTAAATTCATGTGAAAAACTGAATCTTAAGATTCTTGTTTAAGGACAAATTTATTTATTCTGTTTTGTAAGAAAAAAAAAATCTTATTGCCTAGAAATCTTTTCTAAAATAAGAAATCTTGGTAAGACCTTTTTTCTTATCCAATTGTCAGGTTTTTTTTCCCCCCAATTTAAAATTTTACAAATTTGTATCTATTTCTTGGAGGGCTGTTTTAGCGGTGTTAGCAGTTTCTGACAAACATTTTTAATAAAACAGCTCAGTGAAACAAAAAAAGTTGCACCATTATTCAAAAAGTGTTGGTTGCAATGACTCTGTCATGCGTCTCTTTTCTGCACTGACCTCTTTGGGACCCATGGTGTTGGACGAAGGTTTTTCGGGGACTATGACTGAGGACATCTCTTCAGCAGGGATTTCCTTTGAAGGGTGCTGCAAAAACTGTGTTTGTGAAACGCCTGGTTATGAGGAGGAAGGAAAGGTAAATGAAGCTGACAGCTCATGAAAGCACATCAGAAAGGATATGAAGAGAAATTAGGTATTCCCTTTATGTGAAATGGGGTCAGAGCTACAAATATATGTAACAAACTGTTGCACAAACAGTTGCAATTATAGTGAATAAGACCGACTTTAGAGCAGCAATTCTGGTTGAAAACACACACAAACAAGAATTTTTTTTTTCAATATGCATAAATGGCAGGGTGTAATTTAGTTATAGTTTTAAAGTTGCTTGATAAAATATAGAACGAACAAGCAGAGAATGGAGAAAAACAACAAGAGGCGATGAGACCCACGCAGAGTAAGTGAGCGTGATGGAAGAGCATCTTCAGCTGGTCATCAGTCACGTTTGTTGCACACTTGTTGATCGCCATTTTGCACCGATTTTCACTGTCATCTTTGCAACCTTTTCATCCCACACCCATAGCAAAAAACGATAGATCCATAACAGCTTAAGGCCTTGTTTAAACCAGGCTTTCTAAAGCCTGATGGTTTTAAAGAAAACTTTAATACTACAAAAAATAAAAAATAAACTTTGTTTTGAAAATATGAAAATAAAACACAAAATGTTGAATATTTTTAAATGATTAGTAACATTTTTATGATACTTAATTATTTAAAATTTCCTCACAAAGAATTTATTTTATTTAAAACTCACTTATTCAGTATGACACATTTTCTTCCGTACATAACACAAAAATAACAAATAAAAAAATATTTAGAAAACTTAAAAGTATTCTTATAATTGAAGTAAAATATGAAAAGTGACCAAACTTACCTGGAGGAAAACGTGGTTGGTCAATGCTCCACCAGACGCTGGTTATGGCAAATTAATTCCAGAGCTAATTATGTTTTTCAATGCGCTGCAAACTGTTGCAGGTTGTTTTTCTCTGCAGGGCTGAAATTAAGTTCAGTTTTGAACTAAAACAAAAGCAAATACTCTCAGCATAAAAAAAAAGAAAATATTATAAAAAACTAAACAAAAAAAGAGTCAGGATTTTTCAGGGGATGAGACAAAAAGATGAGCAAAATTGACAGAAGGAAAAAGAAAAATCAAGAGCAGTCAATCTGTTATGATCTGAATAAAACCCTCCCACCCCTTTGGGGATCCAGAGACAGACGCACAACGACCAGAGTACCCCAAGGTACTTTATGGAGATGTGTCGCTGGGACCTCTCTTGAAATATGAGGGATAATCAACACTCCCCATCACCGTCACTCTCCTCCCTCCCTCCTTCCTCACGGCACCCCTCCTCTTTTACCCAGAACTGCATTTTTTTTTAGCTGGTTAGGACATTTATTTGAACATTTCTTTTAATATTTGCCCCATAGCAAATTTAAAAAATATATTTAGCAATTAAAATTAATCATTATCAGGGATTATTTATTCTTCTGGGAATTGTATTAAATTTTAAGACAAACTTTATGATCGATTATGGCAAATTGTTGCTACAGATATCCTGTTAAGATTTATCAGTAATGTTAATCAATTGTTTAAAGAAGAAGAGTTAAATCTGGTTATAGACATTAATAATTTATGGACAAAAGTTACTCAAAACCATTGTCTGACAATTTAGTTTTTCAAAAACAAAAATAGCAACTTTTGTACATAAATTTTTGTAGTTTGATATAAGAAAAGAAATAAAAACTTGCAAATTATTGGTTTAAAAATGTTTCTCGATAACAATACAACAGAACAGAATAGAACACATGTATTACAGACTTAAGGTCCAAATAACAAGACTATAAAAATGCACATTAATTCATACATAAAAGGAACAATAAACATACGAATAAAAATGCTAAAAACAATAAACATAAAAATCAGAGTAATCCAATAATTCCTGACACCTGATGGTTTCTCATCTCAGCCAAAAAACTGGATCACGCCATCAAATAACATGTTTAGCCCACTCACCAGAGAAAGATTTATGATCACTTTTGTGTCCAGACAGACTCTTGTATAGAAGCCAGTCATTGTGATCAATTGACCACTAATCCGTGAATCTGCAGCCTCCACAATGTCACCGATGCACCTTTAAAGTGCAATCATCCCTCAAGCCTCAGGCCTCATGTCAGAAATTGTTGGGTCGATGTAAGCCGTGCTGGAATTATGAGGTTTTGTATGGAGCTTCGACAAATGGTGCGGCGGACATAATCGAGTGTCTTGTTTTCATAAAAGCAACAGCTGAGACCCGAAGAGAAGATGGGTAATGATAGGTAGGGGGGGGGGGGGGGTTGAAGATGGAAGGGGTGGAAGGGCGGAGGTAGGTGAAAAAGGGTAAGGGAAAGAAAAGAGATTCAAAAAAACGTCTTAGGAGCTCTGTCTGCTAAAATATTGGTGAGAGGGTGGTGGTATTGACCTTTATGATCAGTATCGTAGAGGCAGCATACACCAGGCTGACAAGACATTCTTTAGAAAACATGAATTTAATTCAAATCCCTTTTCCTCTTTAAAAGTCAATGAATTCTCTTATTGATAGCACTGGTAGACAAACTTCAATTTGGCCATTATGTCAGTACTTAGTTTTAAAACCAATAATGAGAGATGTTGACTGTGCAAGAGTAAGACCACTGGACTTTCATTTTTTTTTTGCAGGTTATTCAAGTCATAAACAGACCAAACAGATGCCTCAAGAAACGTATGTGGTCTGACGTCAAACACGCTTGACAGCTTTTAGTTGTAGTTGACCTCCAACAAGCTCACTTCTGATTGGTGGGACTGGTTGCCATAGAAACGGTGGCTCAGACTTTCTCGACCCAATTACTGGCTGTTTCCGAATTTCCACCCTAATACCAAGCAACTAAAATACTATATAGTCCGGGACTATTTCGTGACCTGGATTTTAAAAGCAATTCGGACACTGTGCTTACACCTTTTTTCTATTTTTTTTTTTTTAAATGGCGAATACGACGTCACCGAATTCATGAAGAGAAAAACTTAGTGATATGAGCGTTTTGCGACGACCATTTATGAATCCACTCAGTTCTGATGATGAAAACGATGATTGTTTACTTAAAAAAAATACAATTATATACAAATTTATTTGCAAAAATTGTTCAAATGCAATGCATTGTGGTATGTATTTGCCAATCCAGTGAGCATCGAAGTACACTGGTTTTTCACAGAGACTTCTGGGAAATGTCTAGGGCACAGGATTTTGAAATTGTAGATTTGGACAGCACTGCAAAATGGCGAACGCGCTATATAGTGCACTTCGTAGTGAGAAGTGAAGGAATTCGGACATAGCCCCTGTTTACCAACGTTGTTTGGCTCCAACATGGCGACATCTATATCGCAAAAAAAATGGCAATAGAAACCACAAACCCTTGACAGCTACCTGATCAAATCATCTCCAACCTTCAGCACCAATCAGAGAGCAACATCTGTTTTATCCTCGTTTCAGGCGTTTTCTATGCATTAACTGTATTGAATATGACCAAAACGTGTCTCTTTTGTCTTTGGTTTGGTATTTGTACAGAGTTTCGTTCGAGGCTGGATATAAAATCATCAACCTCACCAAAAATGGGCAAATACAAGCAAAACAAAAACACCTAGTTACTGGAACATAGCTGTTAAGTTTTAAAGCTGACAAGTGGTCTCTTGTAAAAGAAAAGGCCACACCCATTTTAGTATCACTTCAAAAATGTTAAATAAAATGGTTTTAAAATTTTACCCCAAATTATTTTAAATTTCACGGATATGCGAGGAATAAAGGTGTTGAATTCACATTGCTAACATATTTCTATCATTTGACAGAATGGACATTACTTTGTGAAATTGAATGATCAGTTATGTGGTGAATTGGCTCCAAGTTATATTTTCAAATTATTAAGGAGGAAGACTAAAATTGGTCTGTCCTTGGCTTAAGCACTAAATTTAGGGCCAAAAATTCTGAGCATTTTTACAGAAACTTTAAGACCAAATGCTATAATTTTTAAAATAGCTGGAAAAAAAACAACAAAAAAAACAGTAGTCATCTGGCAAATCCAAATTCAGCCAGTTACTGCATCTCTGAGAACTGGTCCGAGTGAAAAAATGACTTACTTCCTTATGCAATGAAGTCAATTCAGTCAGTGTGGTCTTAATCAGTTTCTATGGCAACCACTTTCACCATTCAGAATAAGCTGAACGTAAACTCAGGAGAATCGGACAAATGTTTTGACAGATTCTCCTTTTATTGGGGCATCCGATTGGCCAGTTTATAATTTCAAATAACTTTGTGAAAAAAAGAATTGAATTAGCAAGAACTGTTATTTTGACCATTATAATGTCCAAGTAAACTCTGTTTTTTCAAGTCTACGTTGGTGTCTTGGAGCCGGTCCTCATGGACATCCTCTTGGTTCTAACCTAACAGGCGACACCAGTTTTATCAAACTATCTTGCAACTGAAAACACGCAAGCCAATTCCCACAGTGAAACTGAAACAGACAAGTGTTGAGTTAATGTTTCTTTAATTTCATCCCAGAGTCACATCAACAAGTTACTAAACATCATAGCAGTCCTAAACAAAGTCAGAGTAGCTTGCCATCATGACTCTTCACCCTCAAAATGCATTAATAAAATAAAGCCTGTTCAATATAGAAAAGAGGAGACGTATACAGAAAAATAAGGTCTTGGTTCACATACATCAAGCCATCGGAAAGACAATATTTCTTTCGTCTTAGGCTTTCCACTGAACAAACTCTGATAAACAGGCAGCAATAGCATAAATACACGTTTTGCTTGCAGGTTTTAAATATTCTCAGATGCATACCAATCTGGAAAATAGGAGATTCAAAGTGAAAAGCAATGCATTTTTATAGACAAAATCCCCTCAACCCCCAAATAGTTCAGAACGGTTAAAAAAAAAGATTTCTAGCGGTATTGTTGCTCATTTTTGGGTAACTTTTGTTTTACAGTGTAATACTTTATTTTTGTTTTACGACAATATGCTTTCCATTCTAAATGTTTCAAGCTTTAGTCTTTGCAGTGGATTGTACGATTGTACGATCACACACACTAGGGTGCAAACGTCTTTAGGCTAACAGCAATGATGCTAGCTTTCCTTTTCTTTATCAAACATTCCAGAGTGAAAAAAAATCAAAAAACTAACACAAACATCCTGGTGGGGTTTTCTTTGAACCCAAGGAATCAATAAAAAAAAACGGAAAATATTTCTAATTTTCTTCATGTCTCCACAAACACGTTTCATCATAAGAAAAGCAATTGTTACAATACTGTAACCTACAAACGTATTAAATTCTTCAAATAAAAAAAAACAAACCTAAAGTGCGAGCACAATTCCATCCATACAATTTCAACCGGAAAACGTAAAAAGGGAGCAATACTAAAAAGATTGTCATGTACCATGTCCGTGTTAGTCTGCGCGTGTGCGTGCAGTCTGGAGTGCTCGTCCGTGTGCCCGACGCCGTCATGTGGTGGAACTTCACCTCAGGCTCGGACGCACCGCCACACTCGCGCTTTACTTAGTTCAACCTGCACGCCTCACGCTGAACGACAAACGAGCTTAAAAGAGGTCAAAAGCAAACTTTTGAAAACTATGAATTCTTAGGAAGAGGTTCACTGGACATCAGAGCGCTGAGGAGCTTCTGATCGTGACAAGATTGTCTGTACATTCTCTTTTATCGTAATAAAAATGAATAGATGCTGTCAAGGCTATTGGTTTCCATATGAAATCTGCATTTCGCTTATAAGCAGTCAAATCAGCCATAGTAAGATTACAAACGGTAACATTTACACTGGACAAATACAGCACGAAGGGCATCAATACAAAAAAGAAATAAAAAAATAAAATAAAGGGAAAAGACGAGGCTCCATCGATAGAATCTGCAAAGCAGAGAAGATCGCAGATCTTTGTCATGGCAGTGGAAACAAAAAAAAAAAAATCATGCTTTTATATAAATATATCAAATAAAAAGATAATCTATTCTAAGTGTCCTGGAATATTCCAAATACAAAAGAATCACTTTTGAAAAGGGTTACTTCTCTCGAATAAAAAGTGAGAATACAAAGAGTATGAACAATCGCTGAGAACTACGTTTGGAATTTGTCGCATGTACCGAGATACACTTCGATTCAGATTGGGACAGTTGGCACTACGTCTGCTCGGGGGAGGGGAAGCCCTCAACTAACACGTCCTTTAGAAACCGCAATGCTGTAAAAGCCCTGTAAGATGTTAAAAACTGGAACAAAAAAGGGACAAAGAAGGTCAAAAAACAACCACATTTCCTAATTTCATATAAACAAGTCAGACTTTATAAATAAAAAAACATGTTAGGAATGGGAAAATGCATTCTATGATATCAAAATGTATCCCAACTGAGAAGAATGGTCCTGTCTAGTTTCAATTCTTCATTGAATGATTTTAACCCTTCACCTTACTTTAAAAAAATTGGCCAACCTTTTTTTTTTTTTTTTTTTTTTAAACAGCGGCAGCTATGATAAAACCCGTCATTTCTATCATCTCAAACAAAAACATGACGGTGTTTTACTTTCCATTTACATTCATAACCAGCATCTGTTAAGCTGCGTTCACACCGCCTTTGGCCGCATTTGTTCAAGCCCCCACCTCCAATGAAAGCGTTTTGGTCAAGAGCATTTTGGTCAAGCTTAAGTAAGGGTTAACGGCCGACGAAGTGTGCGTTATTACTTTTTAAACACACGCCGTGGGAGCCTGAACTGTCCGACGCAGACGGTTCAGGCTTCCACGGCGTGTGTTAAAAAGTAATAACGCACACTTCGTCGGCCGTTAACCCTTGCATAATTTTAAGACCGTTTTTGGACTCGATATAGAAGAAAAAAATGCAGCCATTGAATGTGCGTTTAAGGTTAAAATAGGTCAAACTTTGACCAATCGGGGGCTGGGATTTGTTAGAGATGTATGAATGGCGTCTATTTGTATTCAGGGACGTGCCAATCGTTTGAAATTGATCATGGAGGAGAAATCAATAATTGTGGTTTGTCTGAATTTCTATGACACCAAGTCTTTCATGGATCAGAACAGAGCAGTGAAAGAAAAAGCCTGGAGCAAGATTTGCGAGACTTGCACCACTACTACATTCCACAACGAGCCTCTGCGAACTGTAGGTGGCGGACATGCGCTCATAAATCGTAGAAAAAAGAAGCAGCAGCCCCTCTTTACTTGTTCAGTGTGAACGCCGTGGGCTAAACGGGAGTTCAAGAACACGCTTTTAGGGCGCCCGGTGTGAACGTAGCTTTTCAGAACTTTCTTCTGTGGATTCTAGACATGATTCTGAGTAAAGCAGAACTCCTAAACATGACCAGGAATGCTCAAAAATTCCAGGATAAAAATGCCTGTGTGGACAGGCGAGGAGGAACGCTGAAAGAATGTTTTGCAGTTCTTAATGAATGTGCTTTCAGTGTGCACACGGTACCCTTCTTTACATGGCGAACATACAAAAGGACGCCTTTAAATGTAGGAAAAAAAACTGAATGACCCCATGTATTTTTGGTCCACTTTGTTTAACTGCAGTTTAAGAAAAAGAAAAATTGACTTGAAACAACAGTAATACCAAACAAAGCGAATGACAGAGATGCACACGGGGGCTTGTAAAAAACAAAAGAAAAAAGGGGTTTACATGCAAATAATGACATCATATTATTATAGGAGTAAATATTTACATTTTGTCTTTATACCCTGAGCTAAATCAAAAATTACTGTTCAAATACAAACCCATCCCACACACACACACACACACAGACGCATACACACAGACACACACACACACACCGGCTCATGTCAGTCTCAGTTGAACTCGCAGAGACCTGAGTTAACCTCAAAGTTATGACTGAAGCGACACGCATCAGAACCGTCACTGGTACCCCCAGGTCCTCAACCCTTTAGACAATAAGCAGAGTCACTCTGCACCCTCCGATTGAAAAGGCAGCTACCACGAAAGAAGAGGAAAAACAGACGAAAGTTTAAAAAGAGAGTCAAAGGAGTTTCCTTTTAAAGTTTCGTCCCGCGTACAGAACAAAGATTGTTCCATCGTTGCTTCCCTTGTGTGAGAAAACATGCACAGTTTCTAATATGTGACGAGGAAACCAAACAAAAAACGCCAGTGGATCCTAAAAAGGGTCGGCCCTTCAAGTATAAATCTAAAAATTAAAATAAAAAATTAATAATAATAATAATTTATCGATTGACATTCTAATGTCTCTTCTTATAAGAGGGGGAGATAAACTGAAAATCGGAAAGATTTAACAGCCACAAAACGGTAAACCTTTTCTCTTTTTTGTAGCTGTGATCCATTAAAAGTATGTTTCCTTTGCTTTTAAGCAAAAATACTAATGTGATTGATTTGTGCTCCCTCAGAAAAGCCTCCTCTCACCGGGAGAGGGGCGCGTTCGCTCCTACATGTCTAAACCTCTTAGTTGTGTTTCTTCAGGAGTGCGTCTTTCGTGCCGTCGTGGTCTCTGGGGCTGAAGTCGGGACAGATGCCGTTGGCGGTTTTGCTGGTGGCAGTGGCGTGTACGTCCAGGGTGGACGGGCTGGGTTGTTTTTGTCGACTCTGAAGGTCTGCATTGTCTGCATATAAATAGTCCTCCGAAAAGTCTGGGTTCTCCTCCACAAAGCATCTGAACTTGTCTGGAAAGAACCACAAGGGGGAGCCAAAGACCATTGAAAATCTAAACACCAACTTCAACGCTTCCAAGGCAACAAATTAATTTTTTTGCTCCTCGTAAAGAAAGAGCGGTGGAATCTTTTCAAATCTCTTACCAAAAGTCATCTTCCCCGTGTCAGCAATATCGATGGCAGTGAAGAGATGTGACACATCCAGATGAGTCACTCCTAAAGCCGTCTTTAGCATGACTGCCAGTTCTGCCTCTGTGATGGCACTGTCCTCCTCTGCCTCAAACATCTGCAGAGCAAAAACATACTATGCAACAACACTATCTGACCTTCTTTATTCTGCATTGATATTTTGCTGTATAACACAAAATGCTTTCCCCGGAGTAGAAGTTGTACATTCAAATGTCTCATTTTACTAAAAAGTCTTGCTAGCTGTAGCTCAATTTATGTTATTGAGTCAAAGTCATGCTGAATTGTTTATTTGAAAGAACAAAGGCTGGAACGAAACCTACCTTGAAGGCCAATTTCATCGTTTCCAGAGTTTTGGTGGGTCTGCAAACTACAGATAAGGCGATCACATATTCTCTAATGTCCATGCTGTTATCTTCATCCTGTTGAAGAGATAACGGAAAGCATCCCCACTTTTTAAAATCAAGAGACTAAGCCTACTAATACAAAAACAAAAAAAAAAACATTTTTAGGGAATTATTTAAGCATCAATAATAAACGATTATTCAGATTATGATGATCAGACTCCATTCCTGATTCAAATCACACTCACTTCAATGCAAATTCAAATTTCTAATCTAAATAAATGAAACAACTATAAAAATGGACAACAATCGTAAATAACAAAACAAAAAAAACAAAAAAACAGGCTGTCCATTTTATGAACAGACACATTGAAATCCCACTCTGATGTTAATCTATTTTACAAGTGTTCCCAGTGGTCTTCATTATAATTGTGCCATTTTTAGCCAAAATAAAAAAATTAATTCATTCTGTTTTCATCACAAATGCACTTTTTTCCCCCCCAAACAGCATTTTACCGTCTGCGCCTGATTCAAAACCATTTGAATAAAGAAAAAGTGAATTGTCTTTACATACAGCATGGATACCAGCAATGCAAACGTGAAGACATTTCTAAACCTGGATATCTCCCAGCCACTGCACACCCCTGAATGAACTCCTATTAGGATATACCGAGGACATTTGGGGCTTTCTAATGATACCAAACGTGACATGGTGGGACTCTGGGAATTGTAGTTTTTATAGATTTAAACTATTTTTGACTGGATAACATTTTTTTCCTTTGGTAGTCAGGAAGCTAAATGAGAAAAAAACTACAAGAAAATGGTAAAGAACACAATTTTCACCAGAGTGGGTCTTTAAATAAAACACATTCTGCCCTAAGTACAGTTGCTGCATGTTTATATGTGCGTGGATGTAACAAAAGTGAGGATTGAGAAAAGGCTGCAGCAGCTTTTACCTCATCAAAAAGAGCAAACATATCTCGAAGCATGTCGGACACTGGAACATCGAGGAAGTGAGCAAAACCCTGGAGGTCCAGCTTCTGTCCCTCCAGCTTCCTGGCTCTGTTCCCGTAGTCCTGCAGGACCTTCTCACTGTTGGCGGGCTTAAGCCTGTGACGGGGCAGAAAACTGCTTACTGCATAGTTTGACGTCTAAACTAAGACATCTCAACCCTGCTTAATCATATCTGTAAAAACACTTTTCTAAATTTAAAGGTGATCACGTTTTGCAGCGTTTTGGGGAATACATTTGCAAACTTTTCATGATTTTCTTATTGAATTGCATATCTTCCATTGGCCAACAGGTAGCTGAATAGTGTAAAACAGCTGCTTGTTTTTACATGTCAGCTCACACCAGCTCAAACACCCACACTAAATAAACCAACCGCTCGGATACACCTGAGCAAAGATCCTTCCTAGAAAACATTGAAACTTCCACCCATACTGGTTCTACAAAACTCCAGCAAGGCATCTCTACTGAACATTTTATTTACCTTGATGGTCCACTGCTTTACAAAGGTTTGAGCGACTCACCCCAGTCTTCTGACAAGTCGTGCGAACTCCAGCAGACAGGTTTCCACCGGCAGTTTCAGCTGCCCCTCTGCCATGGCCAGCTGGCAGTCCTCAAATGAATAATCGGTGATGGGAACCCCGAGGGCTCTAAAGGAAACATAGGGGGAGATTCGAGTGAGCAAATCGATACAAAGCAGGCCTTAAGTTCCAATGATTTAAGCTAAAGATAATGGAGGTAACGGACCAGAGAAAAAAAACGAGCCCTTTTTGAAATCTGAAAGAAATAAAATGTCTAAAAAAACACCAAAACATCAGGAGTGCGTGTTTTTTTCTTCAGTTTTGGATCTGAGTTGACCACAACTGTAAAACTACAAACTAACCTGTGCAAAACAAATAAAAACTAAGACAATAGAAACAGTGACAAACCCTTGCTAGAATTCACCTGCTTTGCAGTGGGAATCTAAGCTTATTTATTTAATTTTTTGTGGATAAATTTGTGGATAAAATAGAGCATTTTCTTCATATTTTTGAAAACATTTGCTGTATATCTGCTGACCGTGGATAATAACGTTAGATCCTAATGAATCAAACATCAATACTTGTAATAAATCTCCAAACTCCATCAACACTCTGGACTTACTGCGCCATGACTCGTCTGACATTGACAGCGAAGAGAGCGGGGTTCTTTTTCTCCTCCTCTGAGGGAGTGTATATGGGGAGGAACTGGAAGAGGGAGCAAGAGGCGGGGCATGAGTGTTCTCCACCTCACACCTGCTGGACATTTTTTCCCAACAGCAGTTTTAAAACCGTTTTAGGATAACAGTTCCTCAAACGGGAAAATACTTGCATACTCACTTCAATCACAAACTCGTTGTGTAACTGGCAGAGTGTCAGCCACAAGATTGCAAACCTTTATTTAAAAAGACAGAAAAATATATTTTTTAAATGGGATGAAAAAAATGAAAAAAAAAATTGTGGAAGTTTTTTTTAAGTTCAGCAGAAGGTTTCAGTTTACATTTTGGATTTATAACATTTATTTCATCTTTTAAATTAAGCAACAATCTTTGGCCTTTGTTTAAACCGCAGCCCTATTTGTTCCTCAAAGTCACTGTTTGGCAGAGACTAATGTAGGTAATCAAAGTTTGTGGTAAATGACTTTGAAACAAAGTGTTGGGTAATCAATGAGATAATGCTGTTTCTTTTAAGAGGCTATGAAATTGTGAAGCATTTAGCTTGCAGACATAAAAAGGCGAATGTGCTTAAAAGATCAAAGCTTGTTCACATTTTTTTTTTAATACTTTGATTCCACAAACACGGGGTGTGTTAAATACGTTGTGTGTGTACTTACGCCCCTGGTCCTTGCCACGTCCATGTAATTGAGTCCTGAAAAGAAAAATAAAATAATGAAGAATAATTTTTTTTTTATGTTTATCACTCTAAAGATGCTCGTTTTCTTCTGGTGAAACAGTCCTGAATGAAATGCAGCTGAAGTAAGAAGTCTTTTCCCTCAAAAACAGGGTTGTATGTTTAAAGGATTTGGGCTTTTTAGCTGAATCAGCTGCAACTTTCTCTGCCTTTCAACTGGAAGACTCTCAGGTAAAACAACTGATCATCAGTAAAGAACAGAACCTTTTCATCATCAGAATCTCTGTTTAGCAAATATGTCAAAGGTTAGAAAGACAAAACAGTGCAGCTCTGAAATAAACTCTAAATGATCTGACACTTTGGGTGTAATGAGGTGATGAGTGTTGACTGATCAGTTTTGCGATCAAGTCGTAAAATGGAAACAAAAAAGAAAAGTAGACTTTTGGTCATTCTTTTGTCAACTTAAAAAAAATCATTTTAAAGCACTAAAATATATATGTACATTTTTACAATATTAGTAGTTTAAAGCACTTTGATTGCTAATATATCAGCTACTAATCTTACTAGTTTGTTGGGGTAACGGATTACAACTGGTTGCACTGGAACAGCAGGAATGAAGGCTCCTAGAGAAAAAAAAAATTGCAATCAATTTTTGTCATCTCCAAAGATAAGATATGAGCAACAATATGGAAACAAATATTTTACAAGATGCTTCATAATAACCTTTTCATTATAATGTTGCTTGGCATTTCCTCAGGTTTTCTTTAAACCTTTGAGTACATTTTTTTTAAGCACTAAAATAGTCAAGATTTGTCGTTTTTTTTCCTTTAAACTACATCGTTTTCCCGTATCTGCATTTTTTTAGCGCTGTGTGAAAAGAACCGTCGCAGTACGCCGTCATACTCCATTTACGTTAAATCTTTCTGTTGCTTTTGCCTTTTGTGATTAGGAGAGGGATCAGGTGTGAAAGAAAGAAATCCTAACAGGACAGAAATCCAGGAAATCCTAACAGCACAGTGGAATCCAGCTGGACACTCAACTGGAGAGTGAAAACAGGAAAAAGAGGCGACAGTCTGCATGCTTAAACCTGACTGACTAAAGGACAAGAGAGGCCAAAAAGCTAAAACGCACAAACTATTAACTGGTTGGTAAAACGAAGCAATGAAACGGTAAGACAGCCGATACATGTAATGAACAAACAAAGCAGTGAAAATACCTGGCTTAAAGGTTATGAGGCAGGATCTGTTAGTACAGGTCCCCTCTGGAAAAATCATGATCTGTGGGTAAAAGTTAAAAAATTAAAACATTTGAGAAATCCATCATGTTATGGACTGAAATTTGATATTATTTTACGTTATTTTATTTGGAAACTGCTGAATTAGTAACATAGTATCTAAGGGGAACTAAAAGAAAGACTTTGAAAGGACCAGCATATCAGCATTTACTGAACAAAACTAAAGCAGGTTCCTGTGCATTCCGGTTTAATTCTCAGGTGTTCTCGCATAAAACATGAAAACAATGTGCTTACTTGAGGCCATTCTCCTCGAGAGTGAGCTCTGCGTTTGATCTCCTCCACGGTTTTCTTTCTCGAGTTCTGGTCCGATCGAGACACGAACACCGGCCGGATGTATTTAATCAGAGCTGGACACAGAGGGAAAAGATAGGAAGCTTTGTGAGCTTTCATGTAAATTATAAAAAATAAAAAAAGGTAATATTGGGAAAAAAATAAGGTCTTTAAGTTTATTCATATTTAAAAATGTTTATTTCTTAAAACTTTTCAGTCTGAGTATATAAAGTCAATATCGACACAAACCACACTTCTTGAATATTTTTTTAAAAATACATTAACATGCATGTACAACTTTGCCTATCTGCACGCCTGGAGTCATTAACATATTGGGAAAATTACAGGATTCAGTTTCAAGAGGACGCAATTTGAGCTCATCCGTGGACTACAGATCCAACAAAAAGATCCGGGTTGTTGTTGAAGTGAAGTGCAGACAAAAGACACCCTGTACACGTGAGGCCAGCTGATCATGTCTAATGCTTATTACAGACTCCACATGCTCGGCATGCAAAGGATCTTTGTACGAGTCCGATGCTGGCGGACCACAACCGCTCAGAGGACGGCCGGTTCCAGAGGCAGCAGACAGGGGGAATGTGTAAAGCCTGGTCCTATTTTAGAAAAGCACAATCTTTGCAGACATGCATTAGTGGCTTTCAGAAACAATGTGGGTACATTCTGCAGTATGAACAAGTGTTGCTGTTTGAACTTTGCCACGTTTCACTCAGCCTGAAGGGTAATAATGTGGCAAACTGCTGACCCAGCACAAAGGCAGGAGGAGAAAGGCAGACTAAAATAACACTCATAGATCTTTCTTGTGCATCCTGCTGGCAGAGACATAAGCCAGTGGCCTCACTTGCAACTGCAGGAGTGATTGCACGTGCGAGCTAGTTAATAGGATATGTTGACAGACTCGTGTGTACTGTCTGCACCCAGGCTGGGCCTATCTGCCCTTTGCAAAGGGACGTTTAAGTGTACAGAGACAAAAACTATGTGCAATTTAAAAGCCCATTTTTATCCCCCTTTTAGGTAAAAGTTAGAAAATAAACATCTTTACTGTTGATTTTTGCCTTCCTGGTTACATGGTAATAATAAAATGAGCCAATGCTTAGAATAATGGTCAAAAGTGAACAGATAATGAAGTTGCACTCTGTAGACCAGTGGTACCCAAACCCCAGGAGAGAAAAATAAATAAATAAAACTTCATTTTTTCCCCTTTTTATTTACAATCTCATTCTGAAGGAAGTTTTATTTAGGAAAACTACTGGATACTCAAACACTTCTTACTGATTCTTGACACACCTTTAGCGGCTGGTGTTGATCACCAAATTGAAACCCACAAGCTAGAAAAGTCAACAAAAAATAAAAGTATTTGGAAAGTTTCTTTTCACAGAAAAAAGTCAGTGAAAAAACTGAAAAAAGAGCTTTTAACATTTAAATAAAATAAAACTGTATTTAGCAGAAAAAACAAGTCTGATGTGAGTCTGCAGAAAAATGGCTAAATAGAGATGAGTGGCATCTGTTTCAGTCTGAACTTCAGATGCAAACACATTTGAATAAAGAGAGCAAAATCTGTTTCCATGGTGGTAACATGACCTTTCTTATAAGTAGTCGCCATGGCTCCTAGGCTGGGTCCTGAATTACCATCTTGTGGGACATTTTCATGTTTTAAAGGTCTAGTTACCGTTCACATACAATAGATCTTGAAGTAGCTGTGCAGAGCTTTAATTTCAAAAGGAACGTGGTTTTAATGAATCAAATATTGGATTTAGATGTGGTTATTTTCCAGATGCGTTTTTCCAAATGAAGAACAAAAGTGACAAAACAACAGGTATGGGTCACATGTTGTAAAAAAGTGCTGTAAGAAAAGCGTCTTAGCCAAGACACAAAGAGCTTCTTTTTTTTATGTGCCGAGGAAATTGCAAAATAATTCCGTTTTTATGAAGATTGCAAATGAGGAGGCTGTGTGTGCCGAGATAGGCCATTTCACCGCTGTGGGATGAAAGAGTTGAGAAGTTTAGATTGTGCTCTTTTGGGATGTCGTGCAACGACTACCAGACATCACTCACCCACAACTCAGTGGCCTTGTGTTAGAGTGTCTGCCCTGAGACTGGAAGGTCAACCGAGTCAACCCAAAGTCTCCCTGCTTGACACTCGGCATTAGGGGGTTGGATCAAAGGGTTAAACCATACCAATGGTTCTTATGTGCGCCTGTGTCTGGAGCTCATCAGTCCGCCAGAAGATGGATCACATGTGGAGAACAAACTTCACACACCAAGGTGTTTGACAACTAATGGGACTAAAACTCTTTAATTTGCAAAGCCTAGTGTGGGGGAATATTCGATATTCGAACTCGATAGACAAACATCAATACATTGATAAACAAACATCAGGGCTTTGAATGTGATGTGGGCACATACTGGAAGTCGGTGCAAAGACTTGAGTTCTTTTTGGTTAGACAAAAATGAGGCGTGCAGCTGAATCCTTTGCAGAGGTTTGAGTGTGCAGTCTGGTAGCTCTATAGGAAGTGCATTACAGTAATCAAGCAAGCCCTTGCACAAGAGGTTGAGTGCCATAAATCATGAGAGCACGTCTGATCTCCTGCGAAGATCTGCTTGCATGAGAAATGGTGGAAAACCTTTTCTTTGAATTTCAGATGAATGGTGACTATTACAGAGACAAACGTGATAAATACTTAAATTTTTAGTTGCACAAAAGAACCGACAGTCAAAAAAAGAACTGAACGAAACAGAAAAACAAATCTTTTTTTAAAGGCTTAAGAACTTTTGCACAGAAAAAAAGCTTCTCCTCATCTAGTAAGTTCTTTTACTTTCTGATTCAGTAACTACGTTTGTTTGACTACAAGGAGGTTCTTAAACAAAGTGAAGTGTCTTGGCAAAAACAGCACCTACTCTCTTCTTTGGGCAATCCTTGTCCAAAAGGTTTCATTTTTAATCACAGCTACGTCAGTATATGAAAAAAAGCAAAGAAACTAGAAAACAAATCAGTTGTGGTTTTCTACTTACTGCCCCAGAGAGGTATGTCCTTGCTTTCTGCCTTCATGACGATAGAGGACATCGTCATTGTGACTGGGATGGCATCAAAATAGGATGAATGGGGCGCCAGGGTAAGGATGGGTGCTTCTGTAGGCAATGCCCTTTGCCCTTTGATGGTCATCCAATGGAAACCTCCTGCAAACCACATGGCCCGCATGATGAGTTTCAGAATGACGTCCACCAGTCTGAAAAGAAAGTTGTGGAAGATTGAGGAACATTTCTAATTTACATTGTGGTTTCTTTAAAATAAATAAATAATTACATTTAGGAAATAAAATAAAAAACTGGTTAAAGTAGTCTGTGGTGAAAAGCATTTCTAGTTTACAAAAATGCAAATTTTCTTTTTTAAAGGAAAAAGGATAGTACAATTCATATTAAATGGTAAGATTTAAAATACAGGACAAACTATAAAAAATGAAGCAGTAAAACTAAAACAAAAAAACAATGTTTCAAACATCATTCATACAGACTCTCCCTGCCCTTTGTTTTAATGACTACATGTCAAATATTTAGATTTGAGCTTTTCTAGTATTATAATAAAGTGTAAGTATAAATACTGAAGTATTTGATGCTTTCAGTTCAAGAGTTTTCTGTTAGTTGCAGGATTACAAACAAGGTTTTCAAAGACAAATAATATTTAATAAATCAACATTTGTTATTAACTGGTGGTGAAAGGAGTTTGATTGTAATGTGATCGTACAAAGCTTTATTCATATCTGAAGTTGGAAACATTTGCTGACTTGCTCTCACATGTCAAGAAATGCTATGCTTTTTTTTCCCCAGTAAAAAAAAATAACAAAAAAATCCTTAAGATGCACAGACGTTCACCACAGCACTCACCTTCTCCAGAGGCACTGTGGCTCAACAGTGGTCTCTGAGCGACCTATTGTGGCGAGAAAGGCAAAAGGCCAAGCCAGTAACATCATGAACGCAGCCATGAAAAGGCGGATTGGGAATAGTGTGACTGTCATCAGAGCGATCTGAGAAAAAGGAATGAGAAAAACACAAAGTTATAATTACTATATTCACTCAGTAGAAATTTTCGCTATGGTGTAATGGAATACATATTACAATATAATCCAAATAACTTGTCAAATTTGAACACTGAGGTTCATAAGAGAAATGTGTAATCATCAGAAGGTTGTTCAGATGCAAATATGTGTTTATCATACTTTAAACATAACAGATGCACTGAAGGAACATGATGCAATTGTTTCATTTCAGATAAGAAAAGGCATTTTTATTACAAACTAAGCTGAAAATGAAAGCAAAAGCTTTTAAGCTTTAAAAGAGAACATAAATAAAGCAGACCGCTAAAATGCTTGATCAGTTCCATTTAAAAACAAAACATTAATTCATAAATAAATTCTACTGTTTTCAAGTTTTACAGAACAAACGTAAAACTGACAATTTTGTCAACAACCTGTGAATGAGCTAGGAACTAAAACCAAATTCTCAGAATTTCTTCTTGCAGTTTAGATTCTGCTGTGCAGATCTAACATTTGTCGTTTTTAATAGTAAGAATAATGGATTGGATTTATCTGCACTTTTCCAGACGCTCAAAAGCGCTTACAATGTACGTCCATTATTCATTCCCTCCTCATTCGTACTTGGTGATGTGGCTACTGATGTAGCTCCAGCTGCCCTGGGGCAGACTAACAGAGGCGTGGCTGCCGTTTGCGCCTATGGCCCCTCTAACCATCACCTGAATCATTCATACACATTCACACAACAGTGGAGCCGCACTGGAGGCCGGAGTGTGAAGTGTCTTTCCCAAAGACACGATGACAGTTGGCTGGGGGAAGCGGGGATCGCACCGCCGACCTGCTCAACCGCCTGAGCCCCTGACGCCCTAATATTGCTGGAGAATCATCGTGTATTTCAGTCTGACATTGCTTGGTTCTGCTTCAGGTGATAGACAGGTTAGTGGTATTTCCTGTTTTGCAAGGTCTGTGCACGTTACTGCTTTTTGACAGTTTTAAATAACGGAAATACCTCCCCACAAGGGCCGGAATTTAATTTTCTGGATAGGGAAAACACTCATAAAAATCAGAAAGATATAGCACCAACTTCTATGATAATATTGAACCAAGTCTAGCTAAGGATATTCCAACAATAAGCAAAGGTCTTCAATTCATAGAAAGTGACATCAATACTATGTTTCATGAAGAAGTGGGGGGAAAAAGAGGTCATTGAAGTCCCTAAGCAGTGAAAGAACAACAAATCTACGATACTGATATGTTAGTCAAGAAGGTAATTGAAGACATTTCAAAACGCATGGCTCATATCAGGAATTTATCATTCCAGAATGGTACATTTCCTCTGAAAAGGAAAACTGCAAAAAAAATAAAATAAATCCCATTGTACAAATCTGGAGATAAACATCAGTTCACAAATGACAGGCCTGTCTCCTTACTCCCTCAGTTTTCTAAGATCCCAAAAAAAACGTTCTAAAACGAGACTTGGAAATTCAGTGATAAATATAATATACTTGCAGACAGCCAGTATGGCTTTAGAGTGAGCAGATGAATACTAACTAACGGGTAAAATAACTAATGTCATGGAAGAAATTATGTAGGAGTTTTCGTAGATTAAAAAAAAAGCATTTGATACAATAAATCAGGATATTCCAATTGATAAAACTGATAAATTTGGAGTGAGCGGACCAGCTTTAGAATGGGTGAAAAGCTATTTGAGAGAGACAGCAACAGTTGTAGATATTGTGTGTATTGTACCTCAGGGTTCAGTACTTGGGCCAGTTTTATTTCATCTTTACATTAATGATATTGTCAAAACATCTCATGAAATGAAATTTATATCATTTACTGATTATACAAACATTCTGTTTTCTCACAAAAGTATCCAGGAACTCCTGACCAAAGTAACCAGAAGGATATATAAACTAACCAAAATAAATTATAAGTTAATCTGGATAAAACTAAAATTAAGTTTTTTGGCAACAATAATGTAAAAATATGGAGCCCATGTCCTTACATAAAAAAAAAATATATTCTCCTTCCCACAGATTAATATCTTGTTCCCACAAATTAATATCTTGTTCGCACGAAATACTATTCCGTTACCACAAGATAAAATTGCGTTCCCTCGAAAGACTATTTCGTTCCCTCAAAATGATTAACTTGTGCGAACAAAATAATGAATTCGTTCAAACGGAATAATTATTCACGTCATGAGTCATTCATAAACAAGATATCGCTCTCTGACAAAAAAGACGCTTTCAGCGGTAACTTCCGTGTCTCTGTGACCCACATTCGTTCAAGAAAGGAAAAAGAAAAACAAGAATGATCAATTTATTACTGTCTCATATATCATAAGATTTAGGATACCTAGGCTTGGTGCTCTGCCATACGATTCACCAGACATAGCTCCTAGCTCCGCCGCGGAGCTCTTTTGCTTGTCATGCCGGCATTCGGGCAGCTGGCTGGCCGGTAGACAGACAGCCAGCTGATATTGTAGTTTAGGGTCGAATAGGAATAATAATATTTAGGACTTGTCTTTTATTAACATACTCTAGCAGTCGTTAGAGTTGGCTACATGCTAACTAGCCGATCATTTATGCTGTTATTCACTTCATAGATTTACAGCAGATACCTTCACATTTCTGTCTGTGTGTGTCTCATTACATTGCATTGAAGACACGGAGGATGTTTAGAGATCAGTTTTATTTATTTTAAAAAGCACAAAAGCATCGGTGATCACGTTCATCCACCTGATCCTGGTACGCTCTCCGTCCATCTTGCTGCAAAAGCCACTTTCTGCCACTACTTCCGTATCTCTGTGAGCATTCAATAGGGGTAAAAATAAAAGCAACAATTATCGATCTATTATTGTCTCCATGAAAATCAGAAAAATATCATAAGATTAGGCTGAAAGGTATGTTATACCGGTGCTGATGTAAATTACACTGTATAAACTTACGGTATATTGTTAGGGATAGGATTAAAAAAGTTTTAACTTCTTCCTGCTCCATTTCGAACTATATATTGATGTAATTTATTTTAATTTATAATCTATATACAATTGTCCTTTGTTGTTTTCTTTTGTTTTTTTAATAGTTATCCATGTATTGTTTGAAATAAAAATTTACAAACAAACATTTAGGTGACAGACGGGACAGCTCGTTAGCATAGCATCATTAGCATTAGCGTCTAACAACAACGCTGTCGCCAAATCACCACATTTTATTCATCTGTCTGTTGCTGCTGTAAGTGAAGCAGCTTTATCTTCCACTTCTGACTGAATCCTGTTAAAAGTCGCCACATGTTCTGCTGTTTCATCACTCAAAACTGAACGCTACACATATGAAGTGACCACGGGGTGTCGTACGTGACGTGTTTGTTTATCTCGCATGCAGACAGTAAAGGACGAAAGGAGTGCAAATAAACATGACTGACCGCAGATGCTGAATCATGGAAGATGTGCTGTCGTGGTATGCCAGTTCTATTTTGCAGTAGAGACACTGCACCTTGTTCTCTTCTTTATTAAGTGTGTGATAATGATCCCACACTTTAGACAATTTCTATGGAGTGATATTTCTGCCACCATGTTGCACACAAAACTACGACGGAGTTTTAGGGCCACGGTGAGGAAAAAAATTCTGGCCAACGTGGCGAGATTAAAGTCGTCATGTCGACTTTAATCTCGTCATGACGAGAAAAAACTCGTCTTGTCGAGATAAAAGTCGAAATAAAGTTTCGAGATTAAAGTCGCAATGTTGCGCGCGAGAGAAAAAAACTCGTAAATTTACGAGATTATTGTCGTGGAAGTGAGCATGCAGAGCAGCAGGTGAACGCCGTGCAGCAGCAGAGCAGACCGACTAAACTTTGTTGAACAGGTGAGCTGAATGTTAATTGATAACGTTCCAAATGTCTGGAGGCTCATTTGATTGATTTACGATTCATTAAAGTTTTATTTATTGATGGTTGGTTTGCAGGATCTCTGCAGCCCGATAACCATCGGGTGTCCCTGCAGCTGTTTGCTTGAATCCTTTCTTCCTCCACCAAAGACGAGATCTCTATGTTTGTGTGATGCTTCCGTCTGAGGAGGAGAAGCACTTTTTGCTTTTTTCAACGTTGTAATGCTAATATAACAGACTATTTTCATTCATCTTTGTTTTTTTAATGATCAAACGGGTCGCTTCATCTGCAGGAGGGGGCGTATGTAACACTGTTTACTTCCGCATTGGTGATCGGATGACAGATTCATGACGTAATGTGACAGATGAACTTCAGGTTATGTGAATGAAAAGGAGAATAAAGGCTGCAGCGGTCCACTACACCCAAACGTGTCTCTGAGCTCCTTATTTTATATATGAAACTCCGCTTTACTGACACCGAACCCCGGAAAAACTGCTACACGGAAAATAATCTGATTTTGAGTCGCCAAAAGACTCAGAATCTCTGTTTTAAACCTATAATCCGGAAATAAAGCTTCACAAAAGGCTCCACATATTTCATCTTCAAACTAGGCTCCGATAAACAGACAACTTCGGGGTTTTCTCCTTGTTAATCTATGAATTTTTTCCCGTAAATTTACGAGTTTTTAGTGGCCATAAAACTCTGTCGTAAACTCTGAAGTACAAAGCCACTGGCTCACTAACATAAGCCATAACACTGAATACTCCTGAAAGACTCAGCTTCACTGCTCTCGCGCAACATTACGACTTTAATCTCGAAACTTTATTTCGACTTTTATCTCGAAACGACGAGTTTTTTCTCGAAACTTTGTGTCGAGTTTTTTCTCGTCATGAAGAGATTAAAGTCGACATGACGACTTTAATCTTGTCATGTTGGCCAGAATTTTTTTTCCTCACCGTGGCCCTAAAACTCCGTCATACAAAACTTTCTAAGTTGAACACAAAACTTTCTACGTTTTTTGCTCAAAAATTTTTTTTTGCTCAAAATTTTTTTTTTTTTGCTTTCAAAAACGTTTTTTGCGTTTGCAAAACACATTTTTTTACGTGCGCTGTGTCAAATCTCGTTTTTGCCTTATCTTTGATTTTGCTGACTACTTAGAGCGCAATTTAGCGTGATATGACTGCCACTGGCATCGCCAAAAAGAAATTTGCATGCGTTGTGTGTCATCTCACTTTTTTCCTATCTTTGCTAAGTTAAGTTTCGGTTTGACGTGACCAAGCTGCCATCAAACAGCTGCTGATTGGTCCATATTCTAACCAATCAAATCGCCATATGAATCTAACATGGTGTCTGCTGCCGAGGCTCAGAGGCTGAACCAGCTCTTTTTACGCTCATTTTTAGATGAAGACGTTTTCATTTTTTAAATAATTCATAATAATTCATACTTTTTTTTTTTAGCATTCGTTCATTTTTATGAAGTCAGATTTGTGAATTTATGGCTGAGGATCTCCTGAAACTAAAGTTTATCTGCTGACATTACATCAACAGGTCTGTTTGATCTGTGAATCCTGCAGAGCAAAATATTAGTGAAAAGTGTGATTTTCTTTAACCCCTTGTGCTATCTCAGATGACCCCACCCTTACATTGACGTGTTCTCCCTAACATGACAAAGGTGGATAAAGGTGGAAATATTTCATGTAATCCATGGACACCAGTGAAGATCACAAATCATTGACAAAAAAAAGTTCAGAGCACTGTCTAGTGGGTCTAGATGACCCATCTCCCAATGTTAAAGTGCCTAGGATAGCACAAGGGTTAAGGTCTGTTTGTTAAAACAAAACAATAAAAAATTTAAAGCACATATTATTTTATGCTGCACACGTGTTTGGGATCAGATGAACAGCAGTAATAGGCAAAAGAATGATGGCTCACCACAGGAGACTCAATGCATTTATCAGAAGCATTTTTAACTTTTATGTAAATTTTCACCAGTGTCTCATGTTTTAGAACTTGAGACACTAGAACTAGAACTAGAAGAGCGTTTGTCCAAAGTTTAAAAATATTGGTCATCAAAAATGCTATTTTCTCTTAATATTTCAACAATTATTTATTAAAATAAAACAATAGTTCAGATACAAATCTTAAAAAGTTTAACTGCTTCCGGCTGGATGGAGTCGGAGCTCGGACTTTTTTTTTTGTTTTTTTGTTTTTTTGCTGCAGACGTTTTAAACACGTTGGTCTCTACACAGACATGAATAAATACTAAACTCTGTTTTATTTTAGCTGCTTTGCTGCTATTTCTGGGTTTTACTCTGAGACAAACGGGCCAGAGTGGTTGAAAACGGCAGAACCCCGTATGAACAGAACCGACAAAGTCCAAAGTCAATGTCTGCCTCGGAGTACCGTCAATATGAGACAGAGACACTTGATTGGTTAGAATCTGGACCAATCAGCAGCTGTTTGATGGCAGCTTGTCACATCAAACCGAAACTTAACTTAGCAAAGATAGGAAAAAAGTGAGATGACACACAACGCATGTGAATTTCTTTTTGGCGATGCCAGTGGCAGTCATATCACGCTAAGTCGCGCTCAAAGTAGTCAGCGGAAAGGCCGTTGGTCCTGATGACGTACCTGTGGAGGTATGGAAGTGCTTAGGAGAGACAGCAGTGGAATTTCTAACGAGGTTGTTCAATAGGATTTTAGAGAGTGAGAAGATGCCTGAGGAATGGAGGAGAAGCGTTCTGGTTCCGATCTTTAAGAACAAGGGTGACACGCAGAACTGCAGCAACTATAGAGGAATAAAGTTGATGAGCCACACAATGAAGCTGTGGGAAAGAGTAGTGGAAGCCAGGCTTAGGAAGAAGGTGGAGATTTGTGAGCAGCAGTATGGTTTCATGCCCCGTAAGAGCACCACTGATGCCATTTTTGCTTTGAGAATGTTGATGGAAAAGTACAGAGATGGTCAGAAGGAGCTGCATTGTGTGTTCGTAGATTTAGAGAAGGCGTATGACAGGGTGCCGAGGGAGGAGCTGTGGTACTGTATGAGGTCGTCTGGAGTGGCAGAGAAGTATGTCAGAGTAGTTCAGGACATGTATGAGAGAAGTATGACGGTGGTGAGATGTGCTGTACGTCAGACAGAGGAGTTCAAGGTGGAGGTGGGACTACACCAAGGATCAGCTTTGAGTCCCTTTTTGTTTGCTATGCTGATGGACAGGTTGACAGACGAGGTAAGACAGGAATATTCCTGGACAATGATGTTTGCAGATGACATTGTAATTTGCAGTGAGAGTAGAGAGCAGGTGGAGGAACAGCTAGAGAGGTGGAGGTTTGCTCTGGAAAGAAGAGGCATGAAGGTCAGTCGTAGTAAGACAGAACATGTGTCTGAACGAGAGGGATCAAGGTAGAAGCGTTAGGTTACAGGGGGCTGAGGTGAAGAAGGTGCAGGAGTTTAAGTACTTGGGGTCAACAGTTCAGTGTGATGGGGAGTGTGGAAAAGAGGTGAAGAGGCGAGTGCAGGCAGGTTGGAGCGGGTGGAGGAAAGTGTCAGGAGTGTTGTGTGACAGAAGAGTGCCAGCAAGACTCAAAGGAAAGGTGTACAAGACAGTGGTGAGACCAGCTCTGCTCTATGGGTTAGAGACGGTAGCAGTGAGACAGAGACAAGAGGTTGATATGGAGGTAGCGGAGATGAAGATGTTGAGGTTCTCCTTAGGAGTGACCAGGTTAGACAGGATAAGGAACGAATACATCAGAGGGACGGCTCATGTTGCCTGTGTTAGGGACAAAGTCAGAGAAGCCAGACTGAGATGGTTTGGACATGTTCAGAGGAGGGATAGTGGATATATTGGTAGAAGGATGTTGGAGATGGAGCTGCCTGGCAGGAGGGCAAGAGGACGGCCAAAGAGGAGATATATGGATGTCTTAACAGAGGACATGAAGTTGGCTAATGTTAGGGTAGAAGATGTCCATGATAGAGTGAGGTGGAAAACGATGATTCGCTGTGGCGACCCCTGATGGGAAAAGCCAAAAGAGAAAGAAGAAGTCACAATAATCACACATGGTAGGGGTGCAATTTAAACTCATCATCTTCTCCCTCCCTCTCACTCATGGTGCAGAGACTTAAGCATAGTAGGACAAAATAACTCGGCAAAACACAGTAAAACAGCTAAACAACTTAACACATTTGGTCAAAAACCCACACTTAAACCCAGATCCGTCCAGACAGGCAAAGGGAATGGTACCCCACAATCCTTTGCGGTGCCGAGCTAACAGCAGCACCAAAGTTACACCTATTTAATTGAATTCATTTGAATGAAAGTAAAAATAAATGTCTGAAAACGACGTGTTATTTTTAAGCTGACTTAACAAAAAAAAAATTTATCTTAACTGAAGCAAATAATTAAGTTAGATCAAAGTAAAAAAGCTTATTTTTCCAACATTCATATGTGGTCTTATCACCCTCTCACGGTGGAAAAAGTATTATCTGAGCTTCTTCATCCACTAAATCCTCTTCAAATGGACTTGCCATGCTTCTTCACCTCACTGAAACAAACTAACCTTCAACTAAACCTGCTCCAGACCAGGTTATGTTCAGAGCATGAGTTGCCATGGCAACTTGACATGGCCTGAAACATATCTCCATTTCTGGAACCGAAAGCTGAGGTTATCAACTTCCTTAGCCTCAATTTACCGTGGGAGCTAACATAACCTGCTTTCTGGAATACCCCCCAGGAGTGTCAAACTGAGATCCACAGTTGGACAAAACTCAGTAAAAAAAGTGTACAAGTTGAATGTTCAGTGTTAGAGAACTTGCAAATGGCTTTCTAGTATGAATTTAACCTGAAACGCACAAAGCCTGCAAAACAAAACATTTACTCCCAACATTCATTTGTTTGCACTCTCTCCTGCTTCCAATAGCAGTGCAACAAAAATGGTGAGCAATAGTGGGAGCTGTCCAACTGGAGAGCTTTTAGTTGAATGACAGCTCAGACGAGGAAAACAAACAAAAAAAACATGGATCTAGTCATCTACAAGTGAATGCATCAATATCGAGCGGAGCAGGGAGCTTGTGGCTTCCTACGAGTTTGTATGTAAAAAAAACTGCTTTTCTTTTCATCTGCTCCTGATTCACTAGAATTTAAAAATAATCAAATACTTACAAATGCAGTTTTCATCTTACATTTTTTTTATATGTCAACTGTCATAAGAAAAAGTCTACAAAAACACCCAAAACAAAATTGGCAATGAAGTGGGTCTTTAAAGCTCAGTTTTGTGATGGACAGTAGTTTATACTTGAAACTGAAACTGGCAAAGCTTTTAAAGAACTGAACCTAAAAAAAAGAACATTGTATATTAAAAAATTTAGTAAAAAAAACTTTAAAAAAATAAAAAACGTCAGCTGAATTTCCTTGTGAAAGCTAGAGTTTGTCTGAATTAATTTTTCTACGGGCTAAGTACAGCCAAAATCTTATAAGAAAAATCTAACTTTCATGTAGCAGCAATTAAAAGGAAGGGTGCATTAAAGCCCAGTTCACTGTTCTGCTGGATTCTCACTGGTCTGAAATACTTAACGTCTCATCACGGAGAACACTTCATCAATGTGAGGCGTTCGCCGTTGAGCTGAAGAAATCCTCAGGACTGAATGAAGGCGTTCGTCAGTAAGTCGACTCTTCCATGAAGATTTGTTTATCCTCATGTGCTTTTCCAAGCTTTCAACAAGCAAACACACTGGCAGTGTATTGTGCGATTTGTAGCGCATGCGGGCCAGCTCCAATAGAACAGGCCTCGAGTTTGACATTTATGCTTTACAACAATAATACTACACTGGTTTGTCACCACAGACAAGATTTACACACCTGGTGTGCTGCAGAAATGCAATAACAAATTGTACTTCCTGCTACCTGTTGAAACCTGTTATGCTCTACAGTTAAAAATGTCATTTTTGGATCATAGCCAAATGTCAGGTTCATCCTTCACCACCTTGAAGTGCATGTTTGGGGGTCAGGGAAATGAGTTGCATCATCACTAACAGTGATTTAAGTGACGGTGAGCTGAAGAAAACACTTTTTGCTCCAAATGTAACAAGAGGCGAAAGAGGATTTCTTTTTCCTCCAACTTCTTTTTCCTTTTAACTTAATCACTGATGAATCTGAAAAGCTCCCCACAATCACTTCATAGGCTCCTAAAAATGAAAAAAAGCTTAAATGCAATGACCAATCACTTTTTGTTAAACTAATACACATATTATTCTACAATCCCAAACATTTCTGCACTAATAAATCAAAAGCTAATCTAAAGAATGCTGACTGTATCACATTGTCAAGGAAACCATTAAAAAAAAAAAAAAAGAAAGGATTTCGGTAGCTCTCGATGTCACAGATACAAAGATGAACTTCAATGGAAGTGCTGAAATGTCACATTTGGAATAAAAGGCGCTCCATCCATTGTGTTTAGATTGTTCAGTGTTTGGCACAGACGTTTGATTCATGTGTAATGGTCCAATACTGTATTTTCAGCAGCAGCGTGGAATAATGAAGTGCACGTATTCCAGCTGGGAAACAGTTCAGCTCCATGACTGTTCATGTTTGCGCTAAAACAATTGTATTAAGACCCACTGTTAGGCCTGCACAATATACCGCAAATTTATCGTTATCGCAATATCCAGCTCTGCAATAGGCATATCGCAAAAGACGGCGAATATCGCAATTAATCGTAAATCCAAAATGTGTTAAAACAATATTATGGCAGCTTGACGCTTTTAACGAATCAAATAAATCCCTTTATGCTTTGACCAATCAGATGGACGCCTTCCCATTGTTTACCAATCAGATGGAGGCCTATTATGTTAGATGTTTGTCACCTATGTCGATGAAGGTCATTTGGAGTATAATTTTAAATTGTTTCTAATGAAATGGGAATGATGTTTTTGGCATTTTTCTATTTTTTTATATACCGCAAATTATATTGTTATCGCAATATTAATCTCTAATATCGCATATCGCAAGTTTTCCTCATATTGTGCAGCCCTACCCACTGTGATAGATTTGACAAATCAGTTGTTACTGAATTGATCTATATCTAGAAAAAACATGTTATATTTATTAAAGCTATTCATCGATTTTCCTATAAAGTACGTTATTCCATTTTCATTAGAGAGAACCCTTTTTTCTTCTCTGATTTAGCACCTTTCTTTAGTTCTTAAACAAACAGGTGTAAAAAGTGTTGTTAGTACACAAAGTAAATTTGTTTTAAGTGGAACTATAAGGAAATTAATGCATATTCAATCAAGTCTTGTTAATGGAATTAAAATTCTGATTGTAAATTGAATTAATTCAGTATTTTGGCAGTGAAAACCAGCCCTAAGTCACCATGGTAATTTGACTTGGATAATATTCTAATATATATTTAAATATAAAATATAGAAATATACAGTTTCTACTGACTGTATAGAAAACATTATAGAGTAGGACAAAAAAAACAACTATTTTTTCCCACCTTCTAATAGACAAAAAACTTTTTTTTCCATTTTTGTAGAGTTCTTCATATTAAAGAGTGTTAAATGTAGCACTAAGAACATTTTAAAATTAATTGTAATTTTCCTGTGATTGTATAAGCCAGCAATAGAATAATAATTGAGCAATTAAATAATTAAAGTCTTTAAGACAAAAAATAAAAACACTACAAACACAATTAGTTCTACCCATTTCTGAATGACAGCAGGTCATATTATTCATTACCAGTGCCTGCCAGATTTTCTAAACCCTAAAACAAAAGTCTATAAATGTTCCATACGATACACATTTCTGGCAAGCACTCTGCCAAACTTTGTGTTTCACTTTGAATAGTATCCAGTGCTTTCCATTGTGGGTTTAATGACCGCTTTAAAACAAACTCTTATCTTGTGTCAATAATTGACATGATAGCAGCTGCCACTGTGCAGCATCGAGTTTATCTTATCAGGAGAGAAGTTATGGGACAATATAGTCAATTAAGATTGAAGGATGTCAATAAACTTTTTTTTACTTTAGCAAACAGCCGTAAGGAACCACGTGTAGCATTTTCTGATGGTGGAGGACGTGTACAGGAAGGGTCAGAGTCGCCTTCACCTGCTGAGGAGACTGAGGTCATTCGGCGTGTGCAGACAGCTGCTGAGGACCTTTTACGACACTGTTGTGGCCTCAGTGGTCCTTTATGGAGTTGTGTGCTGGGCGGGTGGCAGTACAGGCAGAGACATGAGGAGACTTAACAAACTGGTTAAGAAAGCCGGCTCTGTCCTGGGCTGCACACTTGAGTCCATCGAGGAGGTGGGGGACAGGAGGATTTTGGCTAAGCTAACATCCATCATGGATAACACCTCCCACCCCCTGCACCAAACTGTAGAGGCACTGACCAGCTCCTTCAGCACCACACTGTTACACCCACAGAGCAAGAAGGAGCGCTACCGCAGGTCATTCCCCCCCTTACAGCCATCAGACTGTACAACACTCTGTTAAAGTGACACTCCACGGTCCCAGGGGGGTTTTTCATTCACTCATTTATTTATTTACTTATTTGTTGCAGTTTTTCAATTTTCAATTGTTTTTGTTCCTGAACAGTTGTTTGTTTTGGTGTGAACTTTGGTGTGAGAAAAACAAACAAACAAAAAAATGTTTTTAGATGTTTTTTTTACAGTTGACCCCATGTTTTTTATACTTTTGCAGCTGTATTTATTTATTTATTTATTTAATATTTATTTAATACGAATCTCATTTTTGATAATAATTTTCATAATTGTATTAATCATTTTAATAATACTTTTTAATAATTTGATATGAATGTCATTTTTGATGTCATATTAGATAAATTATTTCTGAATGTCGTTTTTGCTGCCACAGATAAATGAAATTTCCCCATTGTGGGATTAATAAAGTCATTTATCCATCTATCAATCTATCTAAAGAAAATTAACCTGAAATTGCATTTCTGAGGATTTCCATATTCAACTCGTTGTGAATCAGGAGCAGAAAGAAAAATACCTTTCGAAAAAGACTGGTTTTGTGATGTGGAAAATAGGCTGGGTGGGCCACAGGCTCCCTGCCCCGCAGCTGGAGGAGAATGGTGGCCGTTAAGTGCCAACAACAACTCAAAAGCAAATTTCTTATAAACTACTGGCGCTCTGCAGAAACTATGATCTACAAACAACACAGATTTTTAGATTTTGGCTAAAAACGGCATCATCATAATAAAGAAACGACTGGGAACGCTTTAAAAACAGATCAAAATACGATCAGATGAGTCTTTATAAAGCTTTCCACAACTTGTTACTTCATTGCTGGTATGTGTAGCTGATGTTTGTCACACTTAAATGTTCTAGTTAATAAACAGTTTTAGACGTTAGACAATACTTACACTGTACGAAACTTTGCTGTAAATTGAGGCATAAAAAAATCTTAACCCACATGAGCCCATGAAAAAAGTGATCTGTCTTTTCCAATTTAAAATGTTAACAGTGGCTTATCGTATCTTTGAAATATTCTTCAGCATTACTTGCCCCTAGTCAACAAATGACTTCAGTCAAAAGAGCCAGATTGCGTGAAAGACACAAAAAGAATTCCCAACAACTGACATGGTGCAGCATGCTAAGGAAATGTGGAAACTGATGTTAATGTCTGATAAGATCTACCGGTTTGAAAAGGGTTGTAATTCACAGTGAAAGCCATTATCTACAGATGCAGAAAATATGGAACAACCACGAACCCTGCCTGAAGTGGTCAGCTGACCAAAATGAATCAAGAGTGCAGCAAGAACTCACCCAAAGATCACGCAAGTCCCCACGACACCCCAAGAACTACAGCCCATACGTTTATCAGCTAAACGTTTGTGACTTCATGCCTTTCTGAAGGAATATTCTCCCGACTGACGTGACAAATGTTTCACATTTAAAAGCGTGTCCCATCCCAGGTTCTGTCAAGGTTAGCAGTGTTTCAGAAAAAGAACATCCTACCCAAGAGTCAAACATGGTGGTGACAGTTTTGTAGTCTACAGCTGCAGAATTTAGCCATCAACCAAAATATCCTGAAAAAGGATGTCCTATTCCTGTTTGTGACTTAAAAACACCAGCAAGTCCACTTCTGGTGGGTTAGGGAGGAACAAAATTGAGAAAGGACACAACGTCTGGGGAAGTAGTTGTTTTAAGGTTTAAGGTACTCAATAGTGCTTTTGCTTTGAACTAACATTTTGAATGAAAATTGGAACCTAAACAAAATACATTCACCAATAATGACTTTTTTAAACAATTGTTTAAGATTGATCAGCAGTTCTAATATTTTGATAGAAACACAGACTAACAATAATTTGTGTGGAAACAAAATATATTAATGGATAACTGAATGGCACTTTTATTGTTGGAATGTTTTCTTTAATCATTGGAGTGAATATAAAGTCTTCCATTCACTTGAGTTAAAAGTGTTGAGCACCTATAGGTGGACCGGATGTTTACTCTGCATCAGCTGAGGCTTCATCATTCATGTCTAACAGGATTGTTTGCAGCTTGTGAACCAATGAAAAGTGATCTTGAGTCAACATCATCACAACCTCATGATTGTGAAAAAGGAAGTGGTGTCTTTTATTTAAAGATATCAAACGTTATTGTGAAATATTAGCAGAGTTTTTATTAATAAAGTGATGAAGTCAATTAGGGTCATGCTTTTGGAAAATTTAGATAACAAAACGATTTATTCAAACATTCAGGATTAAACAGTGACAGACAGTAGCTCTATTGCATTGCACAGTTATTTGTTTTGACAAACGCACTCAAAATAACCCATAGAGTTGCTTAAAAAACAGAGCTTCCCATCGACCCCCTCTGACCAATGCTATTCCTCTTGACCCCTCTAGGCATTCTGGGTAGTTTAGCCATATCACATTAACGATAGATATTTGTTTGGGATAAGAAACGCAATATAGAAAATGTAAATACCGTGAAAGTACAAATAATATAACACAAATAATATGAATAGTTCTAAATCATTAGGCCAGCCTAAATAACTTATTAGCAATAACTTTATGGAGTTGAACATAGTTAGACAACCATTGTTTTTATAAAGAAAAGAAATTTTACTGTCACAGCTCCTGTTTAAAAAAAAAAGAAGAGATTCCAGTATGATGCTTCACTTCCAAAACTCTAAAGAGGACTACTAATAATAGATTACCAGTAATCAAACTTTTTTTATCATTTATATTATTTAGCATAAAATAGAAACAGATTGCCTTCATTGTTGTTATAAATGGTAAATTGCCAATCGGAAAAAAAAGAAAGAGAAAAAGAACCCAGAAAAATAAAACATGGATAGGCTACAAGGTTCCATGTAAAAGAAATTCTGCCTGTGATTTTATTTTATTTATTTTCAGTATATCTATTACCCTCTTACTACAGGGACACTTCTCACTGAACGTGACATTTATATTGATACAAGAAAAACATATATGGGCTCTAGTTGTTTAAAAAAAAAACAACAAGAATAACCATCAACCTCGTGTTGCTCAGACATTCCCTGTTGTGTTCTGATTGTGGTCTGGATAATGAAGTAAACAATATCATTCTCTTTTTTTACAACCAAACTACCTTTTAAATGCAAATTTTACAGCCAAATACACTAGAATACATCATTTCTGTTTGTAGGCACTATTGGATTTAATATCAGAAAAATCTTGCAAATAAATGCGATCAAAAATTGCAATAAAAAATAAAATAGGAAACCGAAAGATTTGCTTTTGACTTCTTGCAATAGTTTCAACCTCGGCAACTGTTTTACATCCACCCCCACTCCCCCCACCGACATAGACACACACTATGTGTGTAACTACACACACTGTCAGAGTCACTATCATGAAGGAAGTTAAGTCCCCATTTCTCACAGAGTGCAGAAGCGATGAAAAGTTTTTAGTTCTTGTTACATACATACATTACAAAGCCCAGATCCTGCAGGGAAAGCAAACACACATTGGCAGCTGACACCAGATAAGAGTACAGTTTTACATAAGCTCTCATTTTTATTTATTTATTGTTTTAAATGTTGACATTTTATTGTAAATGTAATTTATTGTTTCCCCCTAGCCAGGACTCCCTTGAAAAGAGATTCTTAATCTCAATGGGACAATTCCTGGGTTAATAAAGGTTAAATAAAAAAAATTAAAATTAAAATAGTAGATAACCTGCAAGTACCTAGGAGTTCAATAGCTAAATTATGGAAATCATAATATTAGCAGAGCTCAGCTTTATGTTGATTTTACCTGAAATGGCAAGGCATCACATTTCTTGTGCCACAACAAGGCCTTCCTCTGAATAATTAACATTGAAAACCAGAGTACAAGTAAGTAAACTACAGACTTTTCTGACTGATGCCTTTACAGACCAGGTAAATCCATATACATGGCTTTATAACTAAGCTAAAAAACTTAGACTAAATGAATATTTAAAGTTTTTTTGACTTAATAGTGACTTTGAAGTCTAAATGGCAAAATAATATACTTTGCAACAAAAACATGAAATAAAACAAATGTAAAAACCAGCAGCTCCTAAATAGCATGAATATGCCTTTTTTTTAAATGATCATTTACATAAACAGACAAAATAAAAATATTGACCCTTAGAAGTCTCTGAACGCACCAGAGCGTTTGCTCAATGATGTAGGAATGGCGCCGACCTGCCATTAGTATCGTTTTCATACAAAATACAACATGAAGGTTTCAAAAAGGTTTCTGGCTTAAAATCGTTTGATTCAAAATAAACATAAAAGTCATGACACATAATTGACAAGGTCCATGCCATTTAAATTTACAAGGATTCGAGCTATAGGAAGCAAGTGAGCAACAAGTAATTTTTCAACGTTTTTTGTGCGCTTCTGCGAGTGCCAGCAGAACGTGGAGTTACACAACAACTATAAATGTGACGGACCTACTGAAGCCTTTTGACAAATAAGATTATTTTCTATTTGGATCTTGAAACGGATGATGAGGTAGATGATCCTTCTTGCCAAGTTGAAGAAGAAACACCAGAGGAGACGCCAGAGGAGGTGCAGCTGAATACACCAAGGTATTTTGTAATGCTTTTTTTTTGGCATCGTTTTGACCTTTTTCTTGCTACTTTGGGGGACTTGTACATTTTTGATCTTATAGAACATAAAAACAGTTGTTCTCAATTGATGGGATTTTTGCAGCTAACAAAAATTGCAAAATTTACAACTTAGAATAGTGCTTTTTGTAAGGGTTAAGATTGTTTAATTTTGGTATTATAGTGTAATAATAAAATCATATCTGGAAAAAAAAGAAGCTGGGGTTGTACAAAAAAAAGGATATGAACCATTGCCACAAAAAACTGCTTTAAAGACCCACTCCAATGAACATTGTTTTTGGGTGTTTATAAGATGCTCTTATGTTTTTTTCCCCATTATAGAGGACATATATAAAGGAAATTAAGATTAAAACATCTGAGTATTTATTTATTCAAATCATTGTCAATCAGGGGGAAAACCAAGAAAAGAAATTGCGGTTGGAAGCTTGTAGTTCTTACGTAAATTCTACAACCGACAAACTTCGCGTTTTGCTCCATTCTGAGCATCCACTTGCAGACAAACAGATCCATTAAAGTCATCATTTTCCTCATCTGAGCTGGAATCTGGCTCAAAACTGTACAGCTGAATAGCTCTGACATTGCACACCATTTTTGTTGCACTTCTAATGTTAGGTTGGGGATGTAAGGGGCTGTAAGCTTGCAGGAGAGAGCGTGAGGGGATGATGGGAAATTAAGGCAGGGTCACTCTGTGCCTCCAGTCCCGCCCACAACTCAGAGGCGAGATTCTGGTACAAATTCTTGATTCGTTGCGGAAACTATGTCCAAGAAAATGACAGGTTTCTCTCATTTTGCCTAAAGACATCATAATCATAATTAAAAGACCACTGGGAAGACTTTTAAAATAGATCAACAGATGATTGAAGTTGGATTTTAAAGGTAAATTATTCAAGCTAATTGTACTTATTAAAAAAAACGTTCAAAAGGGCCCAGGAGTTCTAAGGATTAAGCAATTCTAACAGACTATTTTATTTGACTAATCATGTCAGACAGTTAAATCTAGCTATTCATTTGAGCTGTGTTTCCTTGTTAGCATACAGAGGTAATAACTGTGCCTTGCTGTATGTGCAGGCATTTACTTCTTCATATGTTAGATCACATGATATGATGAGACAAAAACATATGATTTAAAAAAAAAATACAAATTCAAACGTGACAAAGGATACAAATGTCCATCTGAATTAAACACAGACATACAGTGTTTGCATCCTTTCTCAGATTACACACTGGATTAGCAGTGCCCGGCCTAATGCACAAACAGTTAATAGTATTCCAGTGTTTATTGTTTATGTTGTAGTAAAGGGCCAGCGGCTTGAAGCTTTCAGTTGGTATAAGGTTTTTCCGAAGAGGCTGAAAGCTTTAAATCTCATTACCACCAACAGTGACGGAGAGCTGGGATGCCCGTTTAGCCTGTTGCTACAAAACTATGGCAATTATGGCTGTTTATCCAGAGTTAAACGACTATGAGAAAATACTTAAGCTATTAGCTAAAAACGAAGCGCACGCGCTTGTTGTTCTGAGAGAAATTAAATAAAAGTAGCAGTGTCCGTCCACCCTTAATTTCCTTTCAGCACGTGTTAGGCACAGGGCAATGATATTGGCAGTAATGATTATTTACAAGTTTTAAAATCCCACTGTACATGTTTAGCAACATTTATCACAAAAAAAGTTCAAATCAAAGCTAATAAACCTCGCAAAAAGTAATAGCAACAAGCTAGGCCCTCCCAGCCAGGCGGCCACGCTCAAATAACTGTTTCGCTTCATGAGTCATAAGTTGCTTTTGCGTTACATTTGTTTAAAAAAAAACATATTGCCACCCACACCCATTTCTCGGACTCCAAAACACAGGCAAGAAAATTAAAAGTGCGTCTATTTGTAAATGAAATAAACCCGCACGAGTGCAGCTAGTAATACGGGCTAACTAGCTTGCACAATAGTAGAACTGACAACATGCAACCAGGAAAAAACTGCCTGGTTACACGGTGGTGACCGCCCATCTACTGTGTCGCACTAACTACTGATGTACCGAGAGCAACTGAAAATGTCCGATAGTTTAACCACACCGATTCACAGAAACGAATGTCTGCAAAAACATACCTTTGTTTTTTCAAGGGTGGTGAATTTCAGGACGTGCACAAATGGGTTTCTGATTGGGGGAGCTTGATCCATTTTCTTTCCATCTCCTTCAATCGTACAATGTCTGTTACTCGGAAGCTTCATGGCTTTTTTTCTTCTTTTTTTTTAAAGAAAGGTCAGTCAATGCGTCTGCTGTAGTCTTAGTATTTGCTATAAAAGAGTGCTTAAAAGCAAGCCTCTAATGATGTGAAAAACGCTGGTTCCTCAATCTAGCTTTGGCGGTTGCTAAATGAGGTGGCAGTGAAGGGCTATTAACGTTATCTTCCCTTCTTGGACAGCATGGGGGATAATGGTTAGCTCAGGATTAGCTGGGGATATCCAAAGTCTCCGATAGCTTTCTTCCTGAAGTGCGCAGGACGCCGTCCTCCACGGTATTCCCCAACCAGATCAATGCGCTAGCTGTAAATGCTAACTGAACGGACCACACGACTCCTCTCCTATAGTGAGACGCATGCGCACGAGTCACTCGCTTCTTCTGTCCCGAGCACGAACTTGTTGCCTTCAATGCTGTCCGAAATTCTGTACTTCAAGAGACACGGGGGTCTTCTTCGTTGTCTTTCGGTTGCTCCCTTTAAGGGGTCGCTCCAACAAATGATCCGAAATGATATAATAATTTAAATATTATTTACTAAATGTATGGATATCATTTGACAACTGCCTTAAAAGTTAAATAAATGAACCCACCACAACGTAAAATACCCTGAACTACTCTTAGAAGCTATCACAAACTATCTCGGCAATAACAAACAAGGAAAAGACTAATAGCAAACAAATGTAAAGAGCTATTCCAGTTAAACGCTGGCAGTGCAGGTAAAATGAATTATATAAACAAGCTGCTGCCCGTGTTTCCTCTCAAAATAAAACATAAAAAGTGTAGTTTGCTAATTACGAAGGGGGGGGGGGGGGGGTGAATTAATAGACACAACCTGTATATAATTTAATTTCTCCAATAGTGAAATTACAGTGTATATTGCTTTAGTAGCAGGTATCAGGGTGACCTCTTTTAGTCGCCATACTTTACATTTCAAATTATTTTATATAAGCGGAAGTTGGGAAACAGAATTTTAACACCTCAAATCCTAAACCTACTGCATTATTCGTGCGAGTATATATATGATCTACTATAGATACTTTAATTTTAGTATTCAAACTACAAGAAATTAATTAATACAATTATTATTTCTTGAAGATTGCTAATAAAAATCGAATCAAAGGGTTTTATTTTTTTGTTAGAGTCCAGCTACGTTTAAAAAAAAAAACAATTGTATGACTCCCTCTAGTGGTGACAGACGCAAAACACAACTAAAGGCAGTAAAACCCACATCTGTGCAGGTCAAGTGGTGTAATAGTACATTTTCACTCTTGATCGCACACATGTTTGAAAGGTAACGGTACCATGGTCCTCAGTATATATTTATATGAACCAGTTGAAATCTAAAGACAGCCATGCTTTTATGGTACACTTTACAGACACACATGCACACACTCATGTGCATATATATATTTTTGTTGAGTTTACAGATCGTTTTAATCATTCAATTTAATTATTTATTGATCACACCTTCTGATCCATTTGAATGAGAAGGTTTGTCCAAACCTTTGGTCTGTACTCTATCTATCTATCTATCTATCTATCTATCTATCTATCTATCTATCTATCTATCTATCTATCTATCTATCTATCTATCTATCTATCTATCTATCTATCTATCTATCTATCTATCTATCTATCTATCTATCTATCTATCTATCTATCTATCTATCTATCTATCTATCTATCTATCTATCTATCTATCTATCTATCTATCTATCTATCTATCTATCTATCTATCTATCTATCTATCTATCTATCTATCTATCTATCTATCTATCTATCTATCTATCTATCTATCTATCTATCTATCTAACCAACTAACTAACTAACTAACTAACTAACTGTCTGTCTGTCTGTGTGTATATATATATATTTATATTATTGCATGCTTTGTTGTAATAGTGTGCAATAAAAGCTAATACCATCATGCTGAGCTGTACTGCTAATTCACTTTGAACGTGCATCAGTTTAAAAAAGTTCCTTGAAATCATATTGACAACACTATATCCTTCCACAGAAGGAGAACTGCGGCTCTGAAGAATTCAGTTCTTCATTTTTCTTACACTGGATTTTCCCTTGTTCTCATAACAATCTGTTTCTGATGTTTTTTTCTTTTTTGTCGTTTTCTTCAGTTTTAAGAATGTCAAGGACAACCAGTCAGACATATACACATGCACAAAAACACACACTTGTAGATAACTTTTGCGAGCACGGACACTATTAATTTTTTTATTTTTTATGGTATGTGAGCAAGCATGTAGTCAAAGTGCCCTGCAGGCTGACCGTATCAGGTCGTGACATTTGCATTTGACAGGAATCACATCAGACAGGGTTAATACTTGAAAGGATGGAGAGATAGAATGAGAAGAAAAAAAACTCACGGAAAAGGTTCCCCCATTTCTTTCACACAATCCGCCCTCCGCCCCTTCCCTCAATCCCATATAGCCGAGATGCTTAAATTAAAAAGGAAGAAATGCAATTTAAAGACATGGGGTAAACAATCACAAAACACTTGTTTCTGGGGGAGAGACAATTTCCTGGTGCCTTGTCCAATTTCTTATGGCCTGGAGGGCTGCCGCATGCGTTTTAACACCTGGTTCTACACCACTGATTAAAATTGTAATGCTGATGTTGAATCAATCCTTTATGACATTTTTGAAATACATAACCACCGGGACATTTTATACATACTAAATTCCTTTTTTGTTGTTGTTCTTGTATGAAAATGCATAGGTGCAAGGTGCTGACTCACACTGAATGCCAGAGCCATGCCTTGCAACTGTTTGCAAGAAAACTTTCTTATCCTAGACAAGTATTACTGTAAAATAGAATAGTCAGTCAACCCACACCAGTCCGGGGACGTTTTAAGCTGTTTTTTTTTCACCTTTACAATTTGCCTAATTACTGTATGTAAGTTGTGATTTACTTATTTATTTTTTGCATAGTCTGGCCAGAGGTGCAACTTAGTCTCAGGCGCGACTTCTGTGCGATTTTCTTACAGTTTTTCTCAGTCGCTTTACTACAATTCTCAGATCAGAATGAAATTCCCAAAACTATTTGTTCAATCTTTACATCATGATGTCACTTATGCACATCATATAAGCAGTTTCTCACTTCTTTGAACAAGTTGCAATTGCTTTGGTACATCCATGCAAACGATTATGTACAATTCTCTGCTCTTTGCTACATTATCAATTGTTTATGTCATGTTGATCAAAATGTATTATCTAGTTCACTGTACAATAGTCTTACTCCTCAAAACACCTAGTCATTAGTTCATCGTAAAAGTCATTAACTGCAAAATGGTTGACCAAGTTGTCATAATGTGACAAACATATTTCGCTGCATTGCAAGAGAGGATATTCGCTGTGATATGGATGTGAATTTGTGGCCTAACACAGGAACGACAAGAGGTGTAGGAAGACCACACCAATTCCTACTGCACTGCCTGTACTGTTGGACAGAATATTGTCCTATCTTTTTTTTCCCTTTGTGTAACTGTTTGCAGTGGGTTTTTTCTATCTTGGTATGACATGGTCTGTCAACAAATTACAATATGAACAATAAAAGTTTAAATGTGAATCTTGTCCACTCTCTTGCAATCAAACAAAAAAAGGTGTAACTTACATTTTACAATAATTGTCAACAAAACTTTAGCCATAGTTTACATCAGAACCTCCCTCTAAAGTACACAGTTATATTGACAACATGACTAAGTCATTTGACTGTCTTGTTCGTAGACAATGACACAAGGACTTGACATTCTGATGGCACTGACATGTTCAATGACATAAAGACTTAGTTTTGAGAGATGAACTAAAGATTTTGAGCAAGTTACAGGCTTTTGCAAGAAATCCATAGTGTTTTGCTGTTTGTACAAAGTGTTTTGAGAAATGCACACACGTATTTGCAAACTTCAATTCTGATCTGAGAATTATAAAGCGACTGAGAAAAACAGTAAAAACAGATGCAAATGTAACAATTGCTAGAGGGCACTGCAGGTGTTTGTAGTATTTTCAGAAGAAGAAGCTACAAATGCGTGCCACGTTCAAGAACCCGCTGAACGTGGCACTTTTAGCGTGGTGCTCACACGGGTCTGTCGCCACCCGATACTAGCACACGGACTCACAGCTGGAAGAAGTTTGGTGCGAAATGTCGAAGCGGTTAATAATTGCGGGCATAAACCGCAAAATTATTCATTTCTCCTCCCAGATCAATTTTTAAAAAAGGTTAGCATTTCCGTGTTTCGAAAAGCACGCTATGCCCAAACGTCACTAATAAATCAGAGTCCCTGATAGGTCAAAATTCAAATAGATTCACTTTCAACGCGTGTTCAATGACTGCGCGTTTTCTTCGTTGAGTCTATAAACGGACTTAAATAGTTGCGTAGTGATGCGTGAAAATGAGACTTTTGAACATGGAAGCTTGAACGCAGATGTTTATATGGACTTTTCATTGTAAGTGGCTGGAACGCGTGTTTCCGAGTCCGGTGTGAATGTAGCTTTACAAGTTGTTAAGTTGTATAGTTCCAAAGGGATACAGACAATAAAGAATTAACCAGATTTGGTCATTTGAAGTGATTTAAAGAGTTTATTTGATTTGTTAGCATGTTTTTTAATTCTATAGCTTTCTGAATGTTTGCTCATATGTTGCGCAAATATAGTAGATTTCTCAGATGTCCCATCAAGCTAAATAAGCATTAGTGTGTTATGATAGTGAATTGTGAATACATATTATTAGTCTATATTTGTAATCTCTTCCGTTATTATGGTTTTCCTTGAAATGTCTGCTCTTGGTCCTGTATTTTGTATAATAAACTTCTCAGAAAAGTGTGACTTATAAACGATGTTTTCTTCTTTATTATGTTTTTTTTATTTTTTTGCTGCTACAATTTATTATCCAAAACGACATGTTTTCCAAAAGATATGGTAATTTATACATAAAAGTTTTTTTCATGGCAATGCTTGACAACCTCAGCTTCTTTTTTTTACAACTATTTTTTTAATATTTGGCACAAAAATTTCATAAGACCCCACAAACTGTCCAAATAAGTCAATTCAGAGTGGTAAATTTTGTCATATTATACAATCACAAATATTGAGATCCAAAAGTTTTTATGCTTTATAGCAGAAGATCAAGCATGTAGAGACAAAAGAAAAAAGTATAATCCACAAACAAAGCAAAGGTCAAATGAATTCTCTAAAAAAAGTCAGGTGAAGCTCCCTTAACTTCAAAACTTCAAGGATTTATTCCAAGCGGTAACACAATTATCTATCATAACTTTTCTGTTTGTTTTAAACCTAGAATTTTAAAGCAGCAACTTTTTCAAACTTTGACGTTAAATTTTGAAGGACACCAAGGCTAATGGGGGTGTCACTTTCCTTACTGTGTCACTGTCAACAGCCGATGTGATTGGCAAACTCACAGGTGAGTTGCAAGACAATTGAGGGCTGAAGCAAAATATAAAAAAGATTGTGAGATGGTTGTTGTCATTGCATACAGGTGTATGTGCTACTATTAAACTATGTTCACACCGTCCTAAGCAATGCGTGTTCAAGCGACCACTTTCAATTAAAAGTAAACGTTTTTTTGAGTCACAATTTAAAGTAATATGCAACTCTCAATTGACAATTCAATATGCAATGTAAAAAAAAGGATTTTGCAATTGACAATTCAATATGCAATTCAAGCTTAGAATATAACAATACATTTCGCAATTTAGAAATCTGTATTAATTGAGTATTTTGACTCATATATAACGTTGTTTTGCAAATAGACATGCATTACACTCAGGAAGGGGCTGATTTGCAATTTCATTTGAATTTTGACACAAAAAAGCATGGCATTTTACAATGCAATCGATTTTAAGTTAATTTTAAATTAATTTAAAGAAAACCATGTGTTGAAATTTCATTTTTTAATATAGAATTTTACATTTTAAATTGCAGAATGCCTTTTCAAAATGAATGATCAAATTGTATATTTCCGGTAAATTGTAAATTGCAAAATGCATTGTTAATAGAAATATGACAAAAAAAAAAATGACAATTTAAAATGCAATTGGTTTTGCTTTTATGTAATAACTTTTTTTTAATTGTCTCATTGAATTGTAAATTTTATTATTGAATTCTAAACTGCAAAACGTATTTTCCTATTCCAAGCCTGAATTGCGTATTGAATTGTTAATTGCAAATTGCATTTTTAAATTACATGATCAAATTGCAAATTGAATTGTCAATTGAGAATTGCATACTACTTTGAATTATGATAAAAAAATCTTGTATTGAAAAGTCCATATAAACGCGCATAAATGTGTGTTTCAGGCTTTTTTCTTGAAACTTCCAAGCTCACGCTTTGCTACACAAATTTCTACAACCGTTTTCGGTCTTTGAACGTGTTGTAAGTTAAACCAGGTTGAACATTTACCAACTACCAATTTGGTAGTGAAGTTTTGGTGCCGTCCCCTTTAATTCCAACCGTTTGAAAATTGTTAGTGAAGTAGAAATAATTAATCGCAGTTTGTGCCCAGCCAAAATTTTATGTCACCAAGTTTTTTCATATATCGGAATACAGCTGAGAAAGAAAACGCCTGGAGCAAGACTCGCTAGATTTGCACCACTTTGACATTTTGCATCAAGTCTCTTCTAACTGTAGGTGGCTGACATACTCTAGTAAACAGTAGAAAAAGAAGAAGCCCCTCCCTGCTCGTCTTATGTGAACATGCTAAGCATGCAACACACATTTACGCTGAAGAACGCGCATCACATGCTTGGTTTCAACGTAGCGTTACAGCATGATTTTATGTAAATGAGTTTGCTGTTTTGTAAAATCCTGATTTAGAGAAAAGTACACGATTGTGAGAATTATGGATGCAGATCTCCAAGTTGAAACAATGCAAAGCATTTGGTCACTGCGTCCATGTTATGATGTGTTCTTCTGAAAATCTGGCAAGCAGAAGTAAAAGCCAGAAACGTACCAGTATTTGAATGAAAATAATAATAACAGGAATCATTTGAAAGCAGAAAGTGCAAAAGTGATGAGGGAGAAGGTCCAGGCTTCCACAGCCGAATCATATCAGAGCCTCCCCTCAGGTCAAACATCTGAGCCGGCGTGGCAGACGCGCCGTTGTTGGCTTTCACGCCACAGAAATGTTTTACCAGCCTTCACGTCCGTGTCAGGGAATGGCCGCTGTGTTTTAAACCATTTTGAACACACAGAAAGAACATTTTGGCTTCAGGAAATGGATTGTGCTTGAGATTGACAGGAGGCTCTTCGGACATGTCAGTCACCAGAAGGCCCTTTGTTTTGCCCCTGTCCGAGCTCCAAGTACACGTGTCATTGTGAGATGAAAACATAGAGATTTTTTTTTGGAAGGTGGAAACCGTACAAAACTTCAAAGGTTTTTTTCACAAAATTCTGCAGACTAATTCACAACAGTCGCCTTTGTGCTATTGATTCTGCGAAAGCACTTATCTGCAGACTTCATGACATGCTGATGATGGCTGCAGGATGAAGGGTGGGAAAGCACAGAGATTGGAAACGTTTGAAATCGTATTTTCACAGAACGGACATATGAAATCGGAGAGAGCCGTGAGTCCAATGTCTGGCATGGCATCTAAGCAGCTTCTCCTCAATTTTTTTTTTTTTTTTTTGCCTTTGTCATCTCCCTTCTGTCGTCTCTTGTTCTCTCTTCCTGTCTGCCCCGTCCAGGTGCCGAACTATCTCCCAGCGAACACAGGAACCCATGAGCCCGTACATCCACGGCTCTTTGAAACGGAAGCCACTTTTTGCTGCTCATCTCGGAAAGCACCTTCGATCGTCCTCTCTGTTCTTTGCAGCGATGATGAGGTGGTGGTGGTGATGGGGTGGGGTTGGGGGGGCTCCTGCAAGAAAAGTGGCTTTTGAAACCAAAGCCACATGTCGGGCAGGACAGCCAGTTGTAAGACAAGGAAGATCTTTGTGGTGAACACAAGTGCTTGGCTGTCCTCTGGCATGCCTGTCTTTCAGTGTGGTTTTGCTGGCGGGACACCTGTAAAGCTGTAATATTACACAGGCAAAAACAAAAAAGGGAAACAGGGATTAAATGGACATGTGTGTGGGTTTTCTTTGTCAAGGATTGTTAAGTGGTGCTGATGAGTGGGTGCTCTCTGAAGAGTCAGGAGTCTTTGATCCTCAAAAATCTGCTTTATTATGATATTCAATTATAAATTAAATTATAGTAAAAAAAAAAACTTTTTTGCTTTATAGATAACTTTTGGAAAGGAAAGGATAAAAAGAACTATCTTAAAGACGCACTGGGATTAAAGTGGTGTTTTTACATGTTCTTGTAGCATTTTCCTGATGATTGAGGATGTATATAAAGATAATTAAATCACATTTCTGAGTAGTTCTTTATTCAAATCGCTGTAAATTAGGAGCAGAGGAAAATCGTGCAGTTGGAAAAAACTTGTAGACGTAGCTTTGGTCCTACAACAGCAAGCCACAAGCTCCCTGGTTCGCTCCATTCTTATGCATCTACTTATGCATCTCATTCTATCTCTCCATCCTTTCATGCATCTTATGCATCTACTCGCCATTTCTGCGGCACTGCTAATGTAAGGTTGGGGGTGTTAGTGGCTGTAATCTAGTGGGCGAAAGTGTAAACAAAGGGATGAAGGGAAATGGGGGCAGGCTAACTCCACGCTTATGGTCTTGCCCACCAGTCATAAGCGGATTTCTAATGAACTTCTGCTGCTTTGGAGAAACTATGTCCCATAAAATGACAGACTTTTTTTAATATTGGCTAAAATCCGCATACTTATAATTACAAGACCAGTGGGAACACTTTTAAAAAAAGGTTAAAAGATTATCGGAGTGGGTTTTTAAGTAAATTGAAAAAAGGTTTAAGAAACAGGCTGAATTTTGAGCTAATATTAGATAAAAGAAACATACATTTGGGTGCTGGGAGGGAAGTCATGGCTTTGGAATCCAGCTGGTGTCGAACAGGAAGTTAAAATAGATAAACCTTTAAATGACGTTGCACACAGAGACACTCAAAATAAGCATTACCTTGTTTTGCCATCATCAGAGTGGAGTGATAGTTGACAGAAAACCCTGGCGGATTGAAGACACAGGGATATGAGGGTCTGCGATGCTTCAAAAAATGTAAAGTTGCAACAAGTAAAGCTTTTGTTTTTCATTCTTTGCATTATGTGTATTCAGCCATACTACCTTTCCAGTTTGTAAAGTTTTTTCATAACTGATTTTTTTGGAGGCAGGGCCTGACATTGTGTCCTGTTATTCCTTCCAGATGTCATCCTCTGTCATTTTATACAACACAATAGATCCCACTGAAAGTTTTCTTATCAATTTTCAAAGTCCCTCCTCTTTTTGAAAAATAACAGCAAACATGTAGTGGTGTCATACAGGTTTTTTTTTAAAGTCAGCGAAATCACAGTGATGTTTGTTTGAGTGGTATCAGTCTGTTTTTTTATGTTATGCAAACAAAGTTAGGAGTTACAGGTAATGTGATCACGGTAACGCTTCCAAAGTGGCTAAAGTGCAGCGGTGTAAGACTATTTTTATTGTTTTTTCCATGTGGTACTAAGAAGGTTTGAAGTTAGCGTTGTCACAGTAATGTTGATTTTATTGGTATCGGTCTGGTTTTTTACGTCTTGCAAACAAGGTTGGGAGCTACAGGTGTTGTGAACATGCTAACGCGTAGCGTGTCAGATGAACACATCCATATCAGCAGTAGAACCATCTCCAAAAATGTTAAAGATGAGAACATTTTCATTTGAAAAATATTCATTTTTAATTATGTATTTAATAAATGTAATTGCTGTGTCTGCCTGCTTCTGTTTTTATCTGGAGTTTTCTCTGAGTGTCTCTCCGCATTCTTTCCTACATTCAGCAAAAAAGGGAACATTGGTTCAACAAGGACATCACAACATCAGGGTTTGGATTTCTTTTGTCACTTTCAATCATTTTTCTTTGTGAAAGTGAAAGTCTCTGCTTTAAGGAAAGCCAGTTTCATGCATTGCAGTTGCTTTTTTTCTTTTCTTTCTTACAACTCTCCTTAAATGAATGGACTAAACAAAACATACACATTTAAAAAAGTGTAAAACACACACTAACACACACATATGTAGATTCTACAAAGTAAATCATGTTACTCAGTAAATATCTAGTTCTCCTGATGTTGCAGTACTAGCTGTGAGCAAAAGGAGGAGCTCTAGTGATGTTCTTGAGTTGTTGGCAGGACCTTTGGGGGAATCATACCCTCATCTGTGAACCTAACACCTGCCTGAATATGTGTGCATGCTCCTTGTGCGTTTTTGTGTGTGTGGTTGAGAGTGCTTTTTTCCCCCTCTTTTTTGCATATTTGTCTGAATCTGTACCAAGAGTGTGTCCATCTAAATATTGGCCTATGAGAAGGAGGGCTGAACTGCAACAACAGGCTCCCTATAAAAATGAGGCAAACGCTCTTACAGTTAACAAAAGAAAAAGAAAAAAAAACATCTTTAAATGTGGAATACAATCTGCCAATGTGGTGAGAAAGTTTGTCCCACCAAGAATTCTTATTTTAAGGAAAAAATTAAACATGTTTTTGCTATTGAAGAACCTTTTTCAAGATTATTTTTTCAGGCAAGACAGAAAAAAACGTGTTTTTTTTCTTGAAACAAGGGTCTTTTGACCTTTTTGATTTCAAGTGTTTGCAATGTGCCTTTGTCAAAACCTTCCTCTCCTTTTTTCTTTTACATTTGATTCAAACAAGATCTAGAGTTTATAGATTATTTTATTTTCTAAGAAACTTTTGTAGCATAATTTTTCCAACCCCATCGGCAGATGTTTTTGCTTATTCAAAGGAAATCTGTTTTTCTTTTTTCAGGAACACAATCGTCCAACTAAGATTTTCAAGTTATTATGTCATTTAGTTAGCAGAAAATGCAATACATTAAATATTTAGGAAAGAAATGTCAGGTCAAATTCTTGAATCAAGGAACAAAAATGAATCTTTAAAAAGTTTAAATGTGGGTATTATCATTTATTTCAGATGAAGGGACAGCATCAACTGATTGTTTTGATATTTCTCCAAAGATTGGGTTTCCTTAAGGATGCCTAAACCCAACTAAGTAAATTAATAAATAAAGAAAATAACTCATTTGACAAATTTCCTAAATAAAATAATTAAAACCTTTACCAACCTGTTCAACCAAATGGGAGAGTCCATTTGAAAACATATTTTAAATACATTGATTGTATGGAATATTCACCCAAGGCAATAAGCAATGGAAAATGATTTATTTCCTTGATTTTTTTTTCTTTTTCGGTTGGGTTATTACAGTGTTAAAAAAATAATGCTTGCAAGAGAGAAATAATCTACAACTGTCCTATGTGGTGGTATCCAGCAGTGCTTGGCATCAGGGGGCTTGTTAAGCAAATGCATCCCCTCAGCACATCTACAATCAAGCCCTTACATGATGTTAAAATTGTTTCACCACAATGGTTGACACTGGTGTCACGGCAACGAAAACAATGACCCCCGGCTTGCTCCTATCAGGCTCCTACTTGAATCTCAGTTTAACCTGCTTTCATTTTGTGCCGTTTTGACTTATAAGACTTCCAAGACTCTGACTGTGACATGAGGGATTCCATGTTGTCCACTCTTAACAGATTACACAGGGATGCCAGACAAAGCCTCTGAATGTATTTGACTGTGAAGCCAGAGATGAGAAAACAGGGGAGTAGGGTTAGAAGTGGGGAAAAGAAGACAAAAAAAAAAGAAATACATAATAACTATAAGGAATTATAGCTTTTGGATATGGGTATTTCTGAGGTGAAGAATGCAGAGGGAAAAAATATCAAAGAAAAAGGGGGTGGGGTGGGAAGCATTTCTTTTTACTTTTTCTTGTTATCGCTGGTCCAGACCAGCATCTTTACTCTACCAGGAGAAAATGCTAATCATCAATCTCAGGCTGCATGCTACGTCTCTGTTTAATAGCTGATAGGGAGTCTCCACAGGCTGCTTTGCTTCTTTGTTTAAGATGACATATAATGGGACTGAACCTTATCAGCGTCTCAGCGCATTCTCTCTCCCTTCCTCTGGCATTGTGGTCCGGCGCAAAAGAATAAGGGAAAGCAAGCCGCGATTGATTTTGAGCCAGGGATAACTTAATCCATCAATTTAACATGGACTAAATAGGCAAAAGTGAGGCTGTGGAAAGGATGGGGGCGGGGGGGTATGCATTAACCTCCTCAACGGAGATGAAAGTCGAGAGGAGGAAGAGGGAAGGACAGAAAAACAAGGAAGAAATCGAACGGAAACAAGTTCAGTAAACAAGCCAAACACTGTCCATCACAAAAGGAGATTCAAATCTGCTGGCATGCAAAGATGTAATCCCACTTTATCAAATCGAATAAAAAAGAAAAAGACCATTTTTCATAATACCGTTCGCATTAAAACACTTTTTAGGAATATTTATATTCCACAGGTGGTGACGATGCAAGAAAAGCATATTTGCAAAGGAGAGGTGAACACTGGTGCGGGTAACAATTAATTTTAACTTTTTGAAGAATCATTTTAGATTTTTCCTTCAGAAAACAAATTAAATATTTAAAAAAATTGGATGTTTCAGTGTATACTTTTTTCGTTATCATTTTACATTACTTTATATTTACTCTTTTTCTGCCAGTATATTTATAAATCTACATATCAAACAACAAAATCCATTCTTTTTATGAGTAATTATTATAAATTGGAATTTTTTTTCAATTGTTTAAAAAAAAAACCTTTTCTGCATGCTCTACCAAATTAATGTATTGTTAAAAAAAAAATCGCTTTCCTTATTTAAATTTTTTTTTTATTACGAACGGAACAAAATGTCATGTAGTTACAACAACTGCTCATTTGGGGGCCATATTGTCTACAACAAGTTTGCCCTAAAGGAAAATAAAGAACACTTAGTGTAACTTCCCATAAAAACCTGTATATTGTTTAAAAACCTTTCTTGTGAGTTATCCACAATCAGATTTTTTTGCTTTCATTGCTTTTCTACTTGGCACAAAAACGTTCTTACATTACTCCCTTGTTTTGATTTGCTACGCTACTTTATCTCTGACTGTTGTAAAGCACACCAGCGTTTACTTGCAAGTAAACCAACACCTTTAAATGTATGCAGACCAAGGTTTACCCTAGAATTCAGATGCGCTTTCACACTCATACTAATTTGTTCCTAAAGAGAGCAAATTATTTAAGAAAAGCATTGATGTAAACAAAATACATAGACTGCATATTACTTTGAATTACGGGCAAAAGAAATTTCAATATAAAAGGCACAAATAACTGACTTATGCCTAAAAAAATGGTGAAGAAATGTAGCTATTTTACATCTTTTTGATTTATCAAATACTCTTTAACAGACCTTCCAAACAATGATTCACTACAATGATGGGATTTTTAAACAATATTTGAATCAGATCAATCACTTAAAATTATATTAACAGCAGAAATCCCATTTTATTCTCTCAAATATGTTTATGGTGTAGTTGCACATTTCATTGCAGTGGTTGCAAAGTTTGCAAACTTTTGCCCCAACTGTGACACAGTAATCCATTTAAATCAAAATAAATCTAATAATATGGCCAGATATTTCCTCACCATCAAGCAGTTACAGAAAGCCACTGTTTGTGGTGGTTTCGGGTCAGCTGCTTGTCTGTCACATGATCAAGAGGGAAGGAAAACATTAACATTGAACATGAGCTGGAGCAGATGAAAGCTTTTGGCCTGGCTGTCAGTGCGCTGAGGTGATGAGAGACGTCATTACTTATTCATGAGTCCTAAATGCAGAGCAGAGGGGATGGGCATGGCTGACCCTGAATATCATAAGTGGTGGGTTACAAGTATGTGTGTGTGTGCTGGGTGGGAGCTTGTATGAAAGAAGTAAGACTGAATCCCATACTGTGATTCTGACTTCTATCAAGAGCACTTTTTGGCACAAACAACATGAACCAACTTTAAAGAAAAAAATATATTTTTTTAATTTTTTATCTTCAACATTATTCTTATAAATTAGAAAAGAAAACGATCATTTCATGTGTATAAATGTGTGTGGGTTGTGCAGGACTGGCACTAAAGGGGCAACTACCATAACAATAGTGACGTACAATCAAAAGGATCATGACTGAATACACAGAATTTAATGGGTAAATTCTAAACTTAACTTACTTCTTCCACTTTTGGCTTCTCCCATCAGGGGTGGCCACAGCGAAACAATCCTCCCACGAGGATGAGTTGCATGGTCAACTTAGCAATGGTTTTACACTAGATGCCCTTCCTGATGCAACCCTCTCAATCCAACCGGGCTTGGGACCGGCACAGCAACAGAGAGGGGAATGGGGAGCAACCCGGATTTGAACCCAGGTCTCACGGATGGAAGGCGCCGCAAACCAGCACAAGCTAAACTGGCCCCCAATAAACTGAACTAACTAAACACACTAAACTAAACTGAAAATCCCTGCCCTTAGACCCTCCTTCATGGTAAGGAAAAACTCCCCACAAAAAAGGGAATTCCGGGAAAAAAAGAAGAAATCTCAGGGGTGTCCACATGAAGGAGGGATCCTCCCCCAAGACGGACAGGTGATGTACCAGAACTCTTAGATAGGATAAGTTTGTCTAACTCTACAACTACATGGTTAAATTGTCCAGCAGATGGGCGTCATTCAGATGGAGATGGGGGACGGCTGGGGGCGCGACACGTGCCAGAGGCAGAGTCCACGGCCAAGTATAGGAGCAGGAGAAGAGACGAGCCAGAGGGTAGGTCCACAGCCAAGTGCAGGAGCACGGACGAGGCAAATGGAATCTGGAAACACTCCAACTCCCCTCCTGGAGGGGCAGTAGAGGGACAATAAATGAATCGCACTGCACCAAACAGAGGCATGGAAAACTGAATAATAAATAAATGAATGATCAAGAATAGAGGAGTGGAGAAGTAGAGGATAGAACCCCAGTGCACTATACTTTCCTCATAAACCCTGAGAACCAACGAAACAAAATCTGTGTCAGGTACTGGGGAACCAGAGCACCCTGATGGGCTGCCGGAACAAGACAGAAATGGACTAGATGTGAGAAAAAGGTTCTGTCGGAATGCTACTACTCAAATAATCCTACTCAGAGGCGTTACATGCAGAGAATGTGGAGTGAATGGATGGTTCGAAACCCACAATCAATGCTATCTGCCAAGAACCTAGTAATTCAATGCTCTAACATTCACAAACGGCAACTCCTATCTCAACTAGAGATTGAAGCTGTACATCCCAACTGCAACACCACAGGAGAGCCAGTGAATGTCTCAGGCAATGGAGAGCAGAGAATGCCATGCCAGAGGACAGATTCTCATGGGAGGACAAACCCCTGCATGGGATGTACCACCGGACCATAACTGAAGTGGCTGATATCAAGAAGTCCTACCAATGGCTAGAAAGGACTGGCCTACAGGACAGCACTGAAGCACTCATCCTGGCAGCTCAGCAACAAGCCCTGAGCACCAGAGCAATAGAGGCTTAGATCTACCACACCAGACAAGACCCAAGGTGTAGGCTGTGCAAAGAAGCGCCTGAAACAATCCAGCACATAACTGCAAGGTGTAAGATGCTGTCAGGGAAAGCATATATGGAGCGCCACGATCAAGTTGCTGGAATAAAATACAGGAAGATGTGTGCAGAATATGAACTGGAAACCCCAAGGTCAAAATGGGAAACACCTCTAAAGGTGGTAGAGAACAAGAGGGCAAAGATCCTGTGGGACTTCCAGATCCAGACTGATAGGATGGTAATGGCGAACCAACCAGACATTGTAGTGGTGGATAAAGAACAGAGGAAAGCCGTTGTGGTAGATGTGGCAGTGCCAAGCGATGGGAACATCAGGAAGAAGGAACATGAGAAACTGGAGAAATACCAGGGACTCAGAACTGGAGAAAGCATGGAAAGTGAAGGTGACATTGGTGCCTGTGGTAATTGGAGCACTCGGGGCAGTAACCCCCAAGCTGGATTTGTGGCTACAACAGATACCTGGAAAGACCTCAGACCTCTCAGTCCAGAAAAGTGCATTGTTGTTACTGTTACTGTGTTATAAATGGTAAAGTTTAATCTTTGATGTTAAGATTTTTTTTTGTCACTGGCATGTGGGAACAAACAAAAAGAAAAAGAAAATCTCCAAACCTACATGTTGGTTATAAAAGGTAGAAAGATTTTCAAAGTTGTTTTAACATAAGACCTTTTGTGTCATGATCTGATCACGTGACGAACCCAGATGCTGCAACCCGGAAGGAGGAGGCAGGTAAGTGACAGGTAATTAAGAGGTTTTATTTTGTAGGTGCCAGCGGATCATGAGGTGTGAGGCGTCGTGGGACTTGATGGAGCAGACCGTCGGCTGGATAGAGGATGAGTATGACGAAGACAGCTTAGGCTCTTAGCTTTGACGATGCTAGGGGTTCTCGGCAGTGGCGTGGCTGGAGTTCTTGGGAGGTGTGGCTGGAGTTCTTGGGAGGCGTGGCTGGAGTTCTTGGGAGGCGTGGCTGGAGTTCTTGGGAGGCGTCAAGGAGTGCAGCTTCTGCTCTGGTGGATGGAAGACTCGGGTGTCACTCGTGGAAGGCAAGACCTGAAGCACAGCAAAACAAGGTTAGCGAGGAACAAGGCAAAGGGACCAAACGTAGCTCAAACCGGAGTTCAGCACCATCAGTGTTAACAAACTGGCGACGAATGCTTGAGGTGAGTCTCCATATGAAGCAGGTGAGGCAATGAGATGAGTGGACACAGCTGTGAGTCTGGAGCAGAGCTGGGAGGGGGAGGAGTCTGACAGGCCAGCATGACATTTTGTTAAGACTTTTCATTTACATATGTAACCCAAAGTCCTCACAGAGAAAAACATGTTAATGCCAACGCAAAAGAAAGCCAAGAAGTTTGATACAAATTTTAAAATATTTAAATAAACAAAACATTTCTGATTTCAGGATTGACTTATGGCTGGTAATGAGGTCAAGCTTTGAAGTAAATGCACTGGAATTTAGATTTTACACAGTGAAGAACATAAGAACATTTTGCTGTAACGCACAAAATAACACGTTTTCAAGTGCCATCCATGCATTTTTCCAGACAACGATTAAAAATTGCTTTCTGCTGCAGATGCATGGCTGCAGAAGATCAGTTTACAGATGCCAGATTGTTCTTTGAGCATCCTCAATCTGCTAACCCCCCCTCACTCACCCACTGAAAGTTCCACTCCAGTCATCCTGTACCTTTATTTTAAAAGCATTTCCAGTGGTCTTTTAATGATGATGCTGTTTTTAGGCAGAATAGAATAATAAAAAGAAACCTGTGTCATTCAGGACACAGTTTCTGCAGAGTTACAGCAGTTTATAACAAATTTGCATCTAAGTTTTGGCCAGGACAGTTAGTGCTGAAATAAGCCAGTGCTCATTTCCCATCATCCCTTTGTTTACACTCTCTTCTGCTAGCTTACAGCCCCTCACAACTCCAACCTAACTCTAGCGGTGCAACAAAAATGGCAAGGATTATTGGAGAGTTGAACTCCTGTGTAAAGCTTGTGTTGCTTTGTGGAGGGATGGACGTGAAATGCAGACATGACTTAAGGGATGTAAACATTCTGACTGATTAATGACCACTCTATTTTTTTATGTCAACACAACGGAGACACACTGCAGACACACCGCAGATGGACTAGTGGAAATCAGCCTTTAGGTAGGTACTTTTTTGTAACACACTGCATGCTAATCACGTCAGCAACGTTAGTGTATTCACAATACTTGTAACTCCCAACCTTGTTTGCAGCAAGTAGAAACATTCTGATGTAAAACTGTCCAACACTTATTCACATGAGCCGCCTTAATGTTCTCAGAATAACACCCAACCAAACATTTTACAGAGTGCCGTGTAACCACAAATGATTTGTAAATAAGGCGCCCCAGAGCACTGTCATTGTTGGAAAAGATGAAGGCTTTTAAGTATGTCTTATAGTGCAGAAAATACGGTACTAAGCCTTCAGAACCTATGCTTTTATTCCGAACTAATTGTGAATTTAAAAAAATATATATATTTTCTGGTTCACAGAGAAACTCGTCACCGCTTTAAGGTTCTCTTTTCCAGTGGACACGGGGATACTGCTTAGGTTTTCTGTTGACACTTTGAACTAGCTTCTAATCTTCCCTCCTCTGATGAGAAAAGTGATGGTATGCATTGAGTGGGAACATGAAACATTTCGAATGAATCCATATCTTTTCTAATCCACTTCCAGTTATCCAGTTTCCAACTGAATCCAGCTGTTGTGTGATAAGAGACCCTTACAGCCTCGGGTGCTGCTGTTTCAAAGCATCTTGAAATAGTCTGTCATCAGAGTGAAGAAAGGAAGATTATGGTCAAGTATTATGGGTTGAATCGAAGGGCTTAAAAGCAGGACATACATTCAACACGTCTACTTTTCTTTATTTTGTACATTTTAAAAGGTGATACTAACAGAAACGTGACAGAAAAACTGCATACAGAAAAACATTTTCCTCATTTGTAGAACGCTATTTACAACATTTCCACACATTTTTGAAACAGAAAAAAAGTATCCTATAATGAATAAATTACAAAATGCAAACATTTGCCCAGAGTAATAGATTACACCACTCATCTGGAATCTTGCTACTGAAATGACACAGTACAACTGATAAAAGTGCAAACAGATTGGGTATGATCTACTTTTATTTTGACTTAGACATCACTGTTTTCTTATAAGAAAACTGCACACGAGTTGGCATGAAGCCTTTGAGGAAAAAAACACAACTGAATAAAACAATGCTGAAAACACAACACAAGCATAACCAAGTACCTTGTTTCCTCGTCAAGAAAAGAGTGTCTAAGTTAAGGTAATGCATTTGTAGCTCGTTTCTCCAACTTGAACTCTTGTCTTAAAGTTCCAATCCGATCATCTTTGATGTATTCTAAAAGCGTTCCCAATGGTCTTTTAATTTTGGTTTTTAGCCAAAATCCAAAAAACCTGTGTCGTTTTCTTGGACACAGTTTCTTCAGAGCGGCAGAAGTTCATTAGAAATTTGATTCTAAGTTGTGGGCGGGACTGTTGGCACGGGGTAACCCCAACCTAACATCACCGGTGCAACAAAAATGGTGAGCCATATTGGAGCTATCCAGCCGTACAGTTTTGAGCCAGACACCAGCTCAGATTAGGAAAATGAAGATGTACACAGATCTAGTCGTCTATAAATTGATGCATCCGAATGGTAGAGAGCTTGTAGCCTGCCGTAGTGATTTCCACAAGCTTTTTTAAACTGAAATTTTTTTTTCTTCTCCTGGTTTACAAATTTTGAATAAAGAAATACTCAGAAATGCATTTATCATTTTCTTTACTTTTGCATCCATCATGGCACCAAAATGCCACAAGAAAAGCCACAAAGAAATGCCCCAAACAGAAAAAACACAATTTTCATCAGAGTGGGTCTTTAATTGCTACTCAACACAAAAAGGCTCACATTCTTACTAGACATATATCTGTTAAAACACACTTCAACCAATATTCACAGTACCTTTCCTGAAAATACAAATTGAACCACTAATTTGACAAAATTCACAACCAAATAACAACAACTGAAAATGCATCATTTTAGATTCTTCGTGTTTGTGAAACATAATGGTAGTTAAAGATTGTCATCAAAACATATTTTTTCGTAATAAAACATTTATTTTTATTTTTAATTTGATTCACATCTAAAAAGTATGTCATTGGCAGCATGACTGTTATATTAACATTTTTGCACTGAAAGTGCAAAATGTTAATATAGAAACTTTGAAGCATTATAACAGAGTTAAACATCATCAACATGATACACTTGTAAACTGGTTTCAGCATTGTATCAACTTTGGATTTGATAGAGTGAATGAAAAAAAAAAAGTCAGAGTTATTTTAGACTGGTAGCTAAATAAATGATGTAGTACTTTTAAAAAAAGGGGAAAAAACAGGACACAATTTTCCAAGTAGCACAACACATTTACAAACTTTACTGTGTTTTCTATTTCCCTGAGCAAACAGGTCAGAGGGGTTACTCCACAGGAAATGAACTCCATATCACATTGCTATTTCCACTTGATAGGAGGTTGCTGTAAAATATGCATGACTAGACTCAGAGAAGGAACCTGGCCCAAGCGATCATTGACTATTCATTTTTTTTCACTTGTCATTGATGCATGCTTGCAAAGAAATAAGCAATCTACAACATATACTATACTCCTCTTTTAAATATACATTGGCCGAGAAGTAAAAAAGAATAAACAACAAGGCCCTGGTGATTTTTTTTTTCTCCCCCTACCATCGTTATCTGCATTTGCAGGTTGCACAGATCCATCAATGTTTATGAAGCTAAGGCCAATGAATTCAACCACATTTATCCGGCTGGAACACACACGTGCATGTAGACATGCATGTTGCATCACATAACCCAAACACATGCTCCTAGTCTGGCTTTTCTATTATGCTATGAATATCTCCTGCACAGTTCATCATTTCTTTTTTTTTTTTTTCTTTTTTTTTTTTTTTTAATATTCAGACAAGACAAAAAGCTTGAATTATTTACTTGGAGAAAATTCCCAAATATTTCATAGAAGATAAGAAAAAGATATGAGAGGAGGCTCCAGCGTAGGCATTACTGAAAGATAACTAGCTTTTATTAATGACCTGACAGTGGAGCAGGCTAAAGTAATTAAGTTCTTCGCTCGATTTTTTTTTTCTCTCGTTCCATATTCCTCCTCTACTCTTTCCACCTTGGTAGATGGGCAAGCAAATTTTTTTGGTGTGATAACCGGGATTTGCAGGGGAGCCCTTATATAAGGACCACAATACAAGGAAGTAACGGAAAAAGAAAAAAAAAAGATTATGTTGTTGGTCTTTATCAAAGTTGGTTCAATTTGCAACATTGAAATCAGGGAGCCTATCAGTTAAACTCATCTGTAAAAGGCTAATTGTTTTGCACCATAATAAAAATCGATTTATTATTATAATGGTTTGTTGTTGTTTCCCTTTCAGCTTTTCCCATCAGGGGTCGCCACAGCGAACGAGTCGCATGGTAAACTTGGCAATGTTTTACGCCGGATGCCCTTCCTGATGCAACCTCTCAAAGCAACCGGGCTTGGGACCGGCACATAAGTATTATTATAATGGTAATATTTTTTTTTTAGTATTAAAAAACCAAGGCTGCCGGTTTTTCTACGTTTGATATTCATGTGACTTTTTTGTGGAAATGTTCGTCATTTTCTGTGACTGTGTAACTCTGTTAGCTTGCAAATTGTTTTTTTTGTTTTGTTTTTTTTACAAGTTCACACACAAAAAAAAAGAGTAAATAAGAAAATTGATATAGTTTTTTGTCCCAGAGAAAACTGAAGGACCTCATTTTTTTTTTTTGCTTTTTTTTAAAGACAGGACAAAAAAAGTTACAGTTTCAAATGCAACCAATGCTATGTCCACAGGTCATCTAAATAACAGCTAACTTACAGACCAGGTACAGAGACAAAACAATAAGACACAATGTGGCTCTGATATTCTTCGGACTTAAGCCATTGTTTTACTTTACAACTAAATTTTTTTAGATCTGGGAGGGCTTTTAATTCAGCAGGTCACTTTCTAAATTTTTTAAAATCCTAATAAACTGTGCTTTTGTTGAACCCTACAGTGATGTGATTTCATTAGCTTTTGGTCCAGCTTTTTTAAAGCTTGTTCATAAAAAGAAACTAAACTGTTGCAAACAGCAATTCCTCTTACAATTTTTGAAAGGTACAAAGAGGACAGCCGGTTTTCTGTATAGACCTTTGTAGTTGACAAATATGACCTCCAGTACTGCACAGAAAAGCACTGCAGTACATTTGTTTTTTCTCGTCCTTATCAGCTCATAAAGACAACTGCTTATCAAAATCACTTAGCAAATCAGTTATATATTGGGTATCGGTCCTTCACTCCTTCATTTGCTAAATGTGCTTTCAGTAGAGCTAATAAAATGACCTGTGATAAAATCGGTGCAGAAAGAATCTGTCATATAATTATCTGCAGAAGACACATGCCTGGGAAGCGGTTAGCGCTTTAACGTCCCATTTGTCTTTTTGTCCATTAAGACAAAACATCTGCGGTGGGCTATCTGTCTAGAGAAGAGGCCTGAAAGACACTTGGACGACCAGTTAGTGGGCTCCTTTTAAGTGTTGAAAGGTGATGCTATCCATGTGGGGAACTCACAGAGTACATGTGTGTGCGCCAGCGTGTGTGAAGTATCTTGCATGGTTTCTATTAATGTATATCGCTCATGGACACAAGTGCACACATGTGTTTGGGTGTGTGAATTACAGAAAAGACAATCAGATATTTTAGTTGAGATAGATCCAATATCCACTTATTACAAAAAAAAAAAAGATTATTTGAAAAAAAAAATCCTGAAGTCTGCCAGTAACTGAAGGGGGACAGGAGCGAAAAACAGATCCTTTCCACCTATGACCCGAAAGGTCCTTTTAGCTTTAGTGCTTCTGATGCAGGCTGGCTTTCTTCAGCTTTTTCTATTTTCTTTTTTTCTATTTCTTGTTAATTTAAGTTCCACTGACAGGTTTTAATATTAGTCATGTCTATATTTCATTTGATTTGATTTGAAATGGTTTATTTCAAGCAATTAAGTAGAAATAATACACAACAGCAACATAATCATCAGTTATACATTCTTACAGTAACTAATCAAACTTAGGATAATTAGACATATTAATAAATATTGCTTGAAAGGGAGTGGAAGGAAGCGAACTTATATAATCCCACCCCGTTATACTATAACCATTTTATTACATGATTTATCAATATCCGGTTCCTAGCTTTTATCAGACAGAATTAAGAATCATAAGATATCGATAAAGCACATGACAAAGAAGAATTACTTAAGTATTACGTCAAAAATAACTACTTTAGAAATCAACATGGCAAATGCAGATCAGTCATCTGAAATATATGCAGATTATGTTACTTATAAAAGCCATTCATATGAATAAAACATAATACTATATCAGTAAAGTAGACACAACACTGTTTCAGGAATTTTCATAGCAAAATTTCATCAAGTATCAAAAGTTAAAAACATGTGCAAAATTATGCTACATATTATGCTATATTAATATTGGTCTTTTCTTTAATAAGTGCCAGTTTTTGTTACAGATCTTGGTAGCTTATTTTCTAAAAGAAATAAAGTTTATAAAGTTTTTAAAGTAATATTTGTGCAATGAGAACAAGCGTCAATTAAGTAAAGTGAAGTAATATTTGTAGTGCCATAAGTAACTTTTAAAGTTGCAGATGATAACTGTATGGCTATTAGAGTAAAAAAAAATATATTTAAAAAGGGAAAAAAAAAAACATATTTTAAAAAAAATTGTCTATTTCCTTTTTTTAAGTCAGGAAGTTTTTTTTCAGAAAACCCTGCTTTTGGAAATATTTGACTTAAGTGGATTCATTGACCATTAAATTAGTACATCTATAAAGCTACGTACACACCGCATATATTAGTTTATGGTGTTCACACTGGACAAGCAGGGAAGGGGTTCTTCTTCTTTTTTTTCTGTTTACTAGTGCATCTTCGCCACATACTAGTGGAGGAGACTTAGTGCGAAATGTGGAAGCGGTGCAAATCTCGTAATTTTGGCACGAAAAGGAAGCAGTTTGGTTTATTGCTAGCATCCTTGCAATGGTGGTCATGGATTACCACCACGTCAGGAGAATGGCCTTGGTTTACAGTTATTGGAAAAGCAAACACAGACATCTTCAGGCTTGTCCCCATGGTTCACCAAATAAGCCAAATCCATACATCACTACCAAATCATCGTTCCTGACTAGTCAACTTGCAATGGACTCTCAATTGCGACGCGCTTTGTCCATGGAGCCCAAAAACGGTCATAGAAACTTGCTACACATGAACAAGAGAGTCTTGAACGCAGAACCTCGAAACGTGCATTTACAGTACATAGACTTTACAATGGAAGTGGCCGCTTGAGCACGCGTTGCCGAGGGCAGTGTGAACATCGTTTAAGACCCGTGCCTGAAGTACAGCTAATATTGTCCTGTACGCAAGACGGTGAATTAATATTATTTTAATCTGTTAATGTATTTTTTTTATCTTAAATGAGAAGAAAGCAATTAAAATACAGGAATGTGTGACAGGTCACGCGTGAACTTCACAAGAAGTATGAGGGGTTACACAACTGCATTATCTGAAAGTGTACATGTAAAAGTGGCACAAGCGGCCGTGGTGCAGAGGTAGAGCGGTCAACCTATATTAAGATAATCGCATGTTCAGTTGCTGCCTTGCCTACCCATGTGTCCTTGGACACTGAACCTTGCAATATCTCTGGTGGTTATAGGTTGGTGCCAGTGTGTGAATGGATCAATGAGACTGTGCGCCTTGAGCCTTCAAAAAAGGTAGTAAAGTGATTTAATAGTAAATACCATTCACTGTACTTAAAACACAACAGGTTGTCCACCAGTAATTAAAATAGGGGCAGAATAACTTCGTTAGATTGAGAAATCCCTCAAAGCTACACTCTCAAGGCAAATGTAAACACTAAATTATGCTTTTAGTTCCCTTGTTCTCAAATCTCATTACACTCTGCAAAAACACTACAAACGGTTTGTGTGCCAACATCCTTTTAGCAGGTGTTCCTCTTAGACATAAAGCTAAAATCTATGCTTCAATTTGCTGCCTTGGGTTTTTAACAAGACAGACAAGAAGTTCACCCGGTTCAATAATGGACCTGTGATTTGAGATGTTTTACACCTGTTTAGCAGTAGTCTAAGCTCAAGACTGACAAGACGTTCTACAGCATGTAAAATGACAGATCTGCGGTCAGAGTTTTATAACTAGAGTGCAGTGGAGTTCTTAAAGTGTGATGGATCTACTCTGGGCTGACATGATGTCCAACAGGAGTGCAGTACAAGCACTAAGAAACCACACCACTCTGGCCTACATAATCTGTGCATTTTTGCCTTATTTATCTTTTCTTTTAATAGGTTTCGCATGCGCTGCTTTTTTTTTCTGGAAATGAATAAAGAATGTGATTGTAGAATATGCTTTATTGGGGTAAATAGGGATACATTTCCTCTGATGAAGTGTATTTCCTATGCCCCGCTGACTACAGTCACCTGCCATCACACATTAAACCCAATCCCAAAAGCTCAGGGCCTGTTCCTCCTCTAGTTATCTTTGATCCCAGAGTTGGACAGTCCCTGCTGTACACGACTTTAGTGCACACATCACCAGAACGCTCACTTAGCCACACACAATAGGCCGTTATAAAGTGCCAATTTATATTTCATATGCTCCTGTTTGGATCTGTTTGGGCCGCACAGCTACAAATGGAGGTGACATGGTTTAAGTATTTATGCCATGCAAGCCAACAGTCTATCTATTAGTAATACAATGCAGTGAAGGGAAACATATTCTGCGTCTTATATCCCCTGTGTTGTCAGGATGAATTCTCTCATTCAGTAAGATGCCGTACGGGAATAACAAGGCGATCATGAGGGGGCAGAGAGGAATCTGTGTGTGTTCTTTGAGTGCTGTTGGTGGGGATGGGGGGGGGGGGTAAAAAGAAATGTATTTGTGTTGTAAACACATGTTTTGACCTGACACTGCTTTTTGCATTGACATCTACTTCTTCTATAGGGATAAATGGAAAGCATGGAAGCTCCATAACAAGAAATAAACCCTGCTAATTAAAAACAAAAACATAATATCTTTTTTTTATATAATTATACACAAATAAAGTATTTTTAAGAAAACAAATTAGAATTTTGACTGTACAATTTGCTTTTTGGAGCGTTGTGAATCAATGGATTATTTAGTAGAGTTTGAGGTGCACAAAAAGAACCAAGAAGTTGGAAAAAAATATTATTACATGCTGCATAATCCCCTAAAACCTAAATAATATAGCAAAAAATAAAAAAGATAATTAAGAACCATGTTCTTCGAGTGCAGATGTTGACTCACCCACATGCAGAAGGTATTCCAGTGTAATATTATACTTCGTTGTACAGTTGCTCAAGGAAACATGCAAACTAACACAACCACAGTGGTAGTAGTCAGGCTAACATCGTGTAAACAAGAAAAACTGGATGCTGCATTAGTCTAAATGACAGTTAAATCTAAGGCATGCAGTGCTGGTAGCATTATGCCAAGTTGCAGACAGCAAGACAAAGGAAAAAATGTTTACAGTAGTGTGACAACAAGCTATACAAGCAAGAAAAGGTAAGAATTAATAGCTACAAAATGAAATCCTGCTTGAGATTCATGTTTACCTCTGGTTATATGCATATTAGATGAATAGGTGGGGCTTGAAAACAAAAGCTAAATAAAATTTCTAAGTCTGTCTGGGGTGGAAAGGCACATAATGTAATCAGAACACGCTGGAACATAAGTTAAAGTCTTTCAGAATTTATAAAACACCAAAGTGACATTAGTTTTCTTGTACACGAAGGGAGAACTTCGGCTGAGATATGAATCCTTCATGAGGTCACAACAGAAGATTTTTTAGCTTTGTAGACACCAATCAAAATTAATTATTTCTTTTGTTAATTTTTTATTGTCTCAACATGCAGCTGAGAAAGTCCATTAGTCACTTAGCATCTGCTGAATTTTTAATGGGATGTTGCTCAGGACCACAAGATATAGTCACCAAAGTGTAAACAACAAAATGGAACCATAAGTTGAATATGCATTCCGCTATCAGACAAAGGGGGGCACAACTGTTTAAAAGTCATTCAAGAATGCTTTCATTTTTGAAAATTATTTTTGAAAAATGCTATGTATTTCTTAAAATATATATTTTAAGTAAAGTTGTAGTCTAAAGGCAACATATAAGAATAATTGGGACTAAACAACAGTCTTTGTCTTTTTCCCATCAGCGGTTGCCACAGCGAAACAACCTCTCCTTCGAGGATGAGTCGCATGGATAACTTGGCAATGTTTTACGCCGGATGCCCTTCCTGATGGAACCCTCTCAATTTATCCTGGCTTGGGACCAGCACAGAAGCAGGAAAGGGAATAGGGAGCAGCCCGGATTCAGACCCTGGTTTCACAGACGGAAGGTGCCGCAAACCAGCACGAGCTAAACTGGCTCCCTGGGACAAAACAATAGTATTTTGGGGAAAAAAAGAATCGTTTACATAATTTTTTTCAATCCTTGAACAGATTCTTTTAGAAAAAACATTATCCATTCTTAATTTTTCTGATTTAAAAAAATAAAATAAAAATAAAACCTTTAGGAAACCAACTCTATCTGTTTTCTCCACGTAATTTGGCATTCTTAGTGGAAGAGGAGGAGGCCAGTACCTGTTCATAACAATCACTTTCCAGAAGAACAGGAGGTTTTTTAGTCTGATCAATAATACACCAAGTAATAAGCCCGATTCACCCCCAACTGCGGCGGTTTCATCCAAAATTCATTAATTTCCTGTTTTATTAATCTGCAACCACAAGCTGGGATGTTCAAAGCTGCAGGACAGCCAGAACCTGTGGCGCATGGAAAGGCGGCAAATGAAGGGGAGGCCGAGACGTAAGACTTCTGAATGCGTGTTTGTCAACACTCCATTAGAGTCCCTTCTGTCTTCAAGGTTTTTGATAAGGTCACCAAACTCTTTAGAACTGCAATCAGACCCATACTAAGAGCTCTCCTGCTTTGTCTTTTATGTGATGTGTTGAATGGGGAGGTTACCGAACAATGTCAGGATTTTTTGTTCATCAAATATATAGCAATCCTGCGTCTTGATTCAGGTTAAAGTACCGCATTTCTTCCAATACTAGCCAGTCTCTAATTGACACCGGTCTCCAATAAACACCAGGTCTAACAGGTGTTCATCACTTTAGATGCCGGTCTCTAACAGTAGCTTTTCTGAGGAACATTTGTTCACGGACCGCCGTGGTGCAGCGGTAGGGCGCTTGACCCATGATTGTAACATTGCAGGTTCAATTCCCGCCTTGCATACCCATGTGTTGAAGTGTCCTTGGGCAAGACACTGCCTCTGGTGGAAGGTTGGTGCCAGAGTGCGAATGTGTGTGTGAATGGGACTGTGACTGTAAAGTGCTTTGGGCTATATAAGTATACACCATTACCATTTAGCACTTAAAATTCATGCAGTGGCATAAGCCAAAGAGCTTTCTGTTGAGGAACCTGCAGGATATTTGGGGTGGCATGAGAATGGTGAAAGCAAATGGGTCATATTGAGAAGACTGCTGGAAGAAAAAGAAGCAACAAGCAAACAATTTCTTGGTGGCTACCAAATTTTTGGAATAAACGTCAGAGCTACCATTAGAAGACATACGGTATGACACCTATTTCTTAAGTTGTTGGAGATGGTCATACTGAAATACAAGAGACAAGACCAACAACAGGAATACAAACAACATGATCCAATAATGCAATTAAAGATCCAAAGCTGGATTTTTCACCATTGTTCTAAAGCCATCTCCAAAACTAAACTATCAAATGCATCTGAGTCCACAACAAATAATAAATAAATAACAAAATCAATATGAAGCAGGACAAGGAGGCAACCAAACAAACATTTTAACCAGTTAATCTAAAATTATAAATGAAAAAAAGTGATGTATTAACAAAGTCTTTCACATAAATCTCCAACCTAAACCAAATAATTCCCTTTAAAACAAACAAAATGATGTCCATATTGAATGAATTGGCATCTCTGCAGTGGTTTGCCCCAGTCTTCTTTTTGATTATCAATGGCAGTCACCTGAAGTGGCAAGTTGAAACAAAACTAAATGTTTTTTTAGTTAAAACAAAATTTTAAAAGCGTGCGACTATTAATTAAAACTTTGAATATTGTAACAATAAAAAGACGTACAAAAAAATATATACTAACACCTTATTGGTGGTGAGTGGTTCATCCACCACCTCGCTTCAAGAAATAGACTAATTTTTTTCTTGTTTGCAATTCAGTGTAAACATGTTTCTTTCACTTGTGTCTTGTCACTAAATGGATAGGATCTTAGAATAAATGTCAGAATGGTACCTTTGAGAAGGAAGCATACTATTGTAGAGGAAGAAAGTCAGGAATTTAGCAAGAAAATGTAAAAAAACAAAAAGGAAGAAAACTTAGAAATAAAGCAAATGCAAAAAGTGAACTCAAGGAGGACACAGAGAATGTTTTTTTTTTTTTTTTTGCTGTAACCTTAAAAATAGTGGAAATAATAAAGTCCATGTGAAACATAAAGCCAAGATCCTAATTTTTATATGGTGTCGGACGAATTGTTGTCCTGAAAAGTTCCTACGATCATTTTAATCCCATCTGTAATTTGAATTGTCAAATTGATTAAATGACTAAATGGTAAAATGGTGTATACTTGTATTGCGCTTTTCAAACTTAAATTCTCAAGTGTTTTATAGTCCCATTCACCCAAGCACACACACAGTCAGACACTGATGGCGACTCCTTTGCTTAACACTGGTACCAACCTATGACGACCAGAAGCAATGTGGGATAACCCAATGAAATTTGGCACATGCCAAGAATTGAGTTCAGAGGTCAACTGCTGTCCAGTAAAGTAGAAGTTTACTTATCTTTGTATAATCAACTCTAAAGTTACAATATCTCAGTATTTCCTTTACAATTTTGGTCCAAATTACACTGATACATCGAAATACATGCAACTAGTGATTCACAGAAAGGAGATAAGTCTACAACTTGCTAAAACTATAAAACATTTTAGAAGTTTCATGGTCGGTAGTAGTCTGAACTCAGAACTGTATCAACATACTTGCCCTCAGTTGTCCAGTATGTTATGCATTCATATGAATCTTGTAGGTCTGAGACCTTCTGTGCTCTCTGAACACTTCTTCTATTGGATACATCCCTCTTCTTGCTCCTAGACCTCCCATGGCTGCCTTTGCTTTCATTTGCATTGATTTTCATGATTGCTCCATGCTTGTCTCCCTTTCCCCGCCTACCCTCCTATTACCTGCCTGTCCACTTGGCTTTGCGTCAGTCTGTCGACAGAATTCGCAATATTCGCTTCCTTTTCAAAACCACAGGCACGGTTGAGAGGAGCTGTAGTTTAAGTCATTCAAGTGTGCTCATTCACTTTTTTTTTCTTTTTTGTGGGCTTGTCATTTCACAATTCTACCTTTTCTAACACTCCTGTCGAAAGGAAGAGGATTAATAGGCATCACCTCAGTGCTCTTCAGATTTTTCCCCCATGCTTTTTAAAATTACTTATAGAAATTTCTCTTTTTTTGGTGAATAAATGTATTTAAAAATCTTCGTAGGACAGCATCAAACTATTGATTGGATTTAAAAGAGCAAGAACAGGTATTTATTTAAGAATAATGGTCGCTGAAGCTAACCAAACAAAGATTGTTTATCCCCCTCATTTTCTTACTTTAACATTGTCCACAGAAAATGGAAAAAGTAAAAAATAAAAATGAGAAGAAAAATAACTATCAGGCAATCGTTTAGAAGCACGGGGAGGCCAGGTCTTACGGAACCGGACCCGGTCGCACCGCCAGTGGTAAAATGCACCCAGCGGGCAGGTCTGATCTTCTGCGCGCCCCAAGTCCCCATGCCGGACGGGGATTCTGCGCTGGGCTCTTCCCTCTTCGCTTGCCGCTACTGAGAGAAACCTGGTTCAGATCAATAAATTTAGTGGGTCGTTTTGTCTGATTTGAGGTCAAGCACACATAAAAATACTAAGGTCGTCCTCCAAAAAAACCAAATAAGATAGGTGGTCCTGCCAGAAAACCTGTATATAGCAAACAGGCTTGGTTTGTGTAGAAATTGTCATCACCACAACATCAGCTTAAATCTGGACTATTCTCACAGTAAATTCACTCAAATCATTTATAACTATTTGTAAAACATTAAAAAGATAAGATAGATGCATAAAAACGTGATCTGACCAACCTTTTTTCGGGTTTCCTCACATTGCTCTTTGAGTTGTGTGCCTTTTAGGGTATTTTAAAAAGGAGCTCAGTCTCAGCCTTATAGATGATCTCCTTAGAATGCAGTGTGTTGTGGTATGAGCCATGGGTGTCAAAGGAAGTTCATAGTCAAACAAAACCAGACACAAAACAGGTAGACGGCATGGTGAAAATGACTGGACATAATCTGATAAAAATAATAAAAAGTGACAAGATCACAATAGCTGATTTTAACAGAACTTTCATTAAGAATCTCATAAAACACAGAATTTGAAAATAGTTATTAATTCCTCACTTAAAGCTCAGCGTGAGGCTCTGTTTACATTATAAATTTGAAAAGATACATTTTATTGTGACAAATAGCTGTTTGTAATGCAGCTCTGAGGATACTTGGCAGCTCTTAGGCGGCTTTGAGTAAAAGATCAAAAGAAGACTTTTTCTTCTTTCATTTATTAATCAGAATTTTCATTTTCAAATATTACACCCTCACTACTTTTTTCTTCATTTTTTAAGCAATCGGCTTGTCACTTCCATTTCTTTTGTGTGTCAATTTGGAAGCTAAAAATTATTGAGACAAAAACATTACAAAAACAGCCAAACTAATCATGATCTCTGTTTTTTCTATTCCTTGCTGGATACTCTGGAGCAAATAGCTCAGTATACGGCAGTATTTGCTGATATGACAAAAAATATAAAAGTAAAGCTTTCCTTTTTTTCATTTCTTTGTTATTTTAAATTGGCTTTTCCACTCTGACAAAGAGCAATTGCACATGTGCATGTAATGGGTATTGCCCCAGGGCGCACGGTCTATCAGAATACATCCAGAACAGAGTAGCCTGTGATGTTTTTATTTTACAATAGGATACAAAAGAAAAACTTTTGGTCTTTCAAAGTGTTGGCTTAAAAATGGTCAAGAACTGGCCAGGTCACTGTGCAGCAATTTTTGAATCATTGAATTATTATAATCGTATCTTGATATGATTAACACTGTTTTTTTTTTGACATCATTTGCGGTGCAAAACCTAAACAAATCACAGAACCTTAGTGTAGTTCATCTTTAGGAACTGATTTACCTAAATGGGTTTCCAAGAAAATTCAGGAGAATTTTCAGTGGATCAAAATGCCATAAGTCTTTCAAAAAGCTTGTATTTTTTTCATTTACCAGACTTGATATTGACCTTTAACCAAAGAAGATGCTTTATTTATTCCTGATTGCATTATCCAGCTTTACTGGCTTCCACTGCAAAGGCAACAATGAATCAAAAGGGGAAGTCGTTAGTTTATTGCTTTTTTTTTTTCCATTTGTGAAATTTCCTTGTAGTACTAGGCCTCCACGACATTTTGACAATGTATAGCGACATCAGATTGAGCAAAAAGATGACTTAAACCACAATATATGGCTATGTTAAATATTTACACACATACATAGAGAGAGTAACCATGGTGCTTTTAAAAAGCCAACCAAAGGTCAGTGTTACCTAAATTTGATAATTGGTGTTTCCTCAACATACAAGTTCTTACCTGTCTACTATTGAAACAACTTGCAATATAATTTATGTTTACTTTTATTTACCAGTAAATAAAATAGTTGCAGTTGTAGTTATAGTTGTTTTTTGTTTTGCTGTTTGTTAAGTAGGGGTCGCAATATTTCATTTGGCGATATTTGTATCATTTTAAGTCAGGACAATATTTTTTTTTAAATTATTAACTGGCGTCCTTCATTGGCTGACTCTTTTTTCCACTTAAACCCCCGACCACTAGTTGGCAGCCCCGCACACTGAGCCTCTCAGAATAATTCTACAGCGCTCAAAACAACGAAAAGACAACAACAAAGAAGCAGATTGTTCTGTTGTTATGAGACATAAACTACTTAGTTTTTACTTGGGATGGGTAATGAACTGAAACTCTGTGCCATGTTGCTGCCAGTATCATATAAAAAAGTGCATTGCGGTGCTTTGTAGGGGGCGGGCTCAGACAAGAATGAATGAAGCAGCGCAACTGCGCAGCGGCTCATGCATGGAGCATCAGTCAAAATGCCAAAGTTCTGCGGAACCTCACACTGGTTCAGAGTGATGTGTATAACTCTCTGAAAAAGGCCAACGTTGTGGCGATGAGCGGTGAAATACGAGTTTACTTCCGTGTGTGAGAAAACAGAGCTGCAGCGCTGCAGTGCAGAATGTCATATAAACAAAGCATCTTAGCCACATCAAAGCTCTCTCCTTCACCCTGTCACGTTGCCTCATCATCACACTTTAATGTTTCTGGAAAGAAATTATTTTGAGGCTCTTGAACTGTTAAAAAGTACTGAAGAAGCTACATTAAGCAATGTTGAAAAACAACAGAACTTTATTTCGCCAAACCTACTGTTAGAACCTTGTTGGTTAAGGCTCATTCATTTTAGTTTTTTCTTATACTGAAAAATTAAAATAAATAAATCAATCAATTATTGAATAAAATGACTTTTATTATTTTATTACAATGAAAGGTGTATGAATATTCAGGTAGTTTTTTCAAAGCCATACTCATATATGTCATATCACATATGTTCTGGTACAATATCGCGATGTGTATCGTATCGCCAGACTCTTGCTGATACACACCCCTATTGTTCAGGTATCGCAAGTCATATCGTCATCGCAAAACTGATTGCTAATATCGCACATTGCAAGTTTTCCTCATATCTTGCAGCCCTAAATAGTACATCTTACAATTGTTAAGTGTTGATATTTAGGGTGTCAAATTATCGCGTTAATTGCAAATAATTGAAGACAAATTAAATTATGTTAATGTCTTTTTTAATCTATAACTATTGTTGTGTTCTCAAATAAAAAAAAACAAGGGTCCAACTGTTTCTTTGCATGAACGTTTTATTTGAACTCAGCTAGAAAAGGCGTCTTAAGTACCTCCTGGTTTCCCAATGTGTGACTTTGTAGTTTTTTAACAGAATTAAACCAAAACAATTGCATTGCATCAAAACTATTATCTATTATGTAAGTGATAAAGCCAGACCAGGTGCTCGTTATAATAAATTAAAGGGGTACATGGAGGGCTGATTCCTTCGAGCAGAAGCAACTGTCCGAAGCGTCCATTAATTTCTGATAATGGACAACTCAAATGGTATTATCCCTCAAATACCATGATCACTTAAAAAAAACAAATAAATAAATAAATAAAACATGGTCACTTTTCAAATAAATAAATAAATAGTTCTTTAATCCTGTTAAAGTTTTAAGTTTAAAGCTTTCTTCACAAAAAGTGGAGTTACAGGGAGAGTTGTTATGGTAACAGCTATAGAGCCTGCAGCGACCTTGGACTACTGCAACAAAAGCTGGTATATTAAATGTCATGTTAAGCGATACAAAGCATCACTTTTGAGTGAAAGTTTACTCCGTACTGCTTGTTGTAGTCCAGTCACAACAAAGAAACAAAGTTCAAAATATAAATATTTCAATTAAATTCAAAATTACCTCTGGTGGTGTAAAAGTAAAGGTTGGAAATCTGTTATAGTAAAAAACTTCATAAAGAACCTTTTATTTGTGATTCAATCTTTTACTGCTCCAAAATAAGACTTTTCATAGCAATTATTAAGTTAAATTAAATATATATTTTATTTTGAATAATTAATTATAGGTCATGATTAATTTACTGCAAAATAAAAACATAATCACATAACAGTACTACAAATAAATCTTAGGTTTCTTTGAAAAATAAAGTCCTTAAAGTGACAAGTTCCGACAGATCGAGTTTGTGTTTATCTTTTTGTCACATACTCATGCATACACTGGTCTACATATGGACCTATCGAAGTCTGTTTTTGCTCACTCTGTCTTTCCTTATCTTTAGCTTTCTAACAAATGAAAGGACAAGAAGCAGAGAAGTCCGCCGGACCTACAAACACATGCACGTGCATGCCATCACCCAGCCACCCTTGCCACAACATCTCTGCACCGCGAACAAGCGTGCGGTTGTTATCGCTCTTCTCCACGCTCGCTGAAGGGAAGTTTAAGCTGATTCGGTGACAACTCAAACCAAGCCACCCCGGCATTTCCTTACAGAGATGCCCTTAATCTGCCGGACTGGGGAAGAAACAGAGTGGTCTGCGCTCTAATTCGACAGAGAAGCCAGGCTTGAAACAGCACAATTAAAAAGATACTGTTGTGTTTACACTCTCTGGCTTGTGTAACTGCTGAATGGGGGACATAAACAGCTTAGCTGCAGCCAGTGTAAGTGGCCTGCATGGGCTTCTTCTTATTGAATATGAGAGAAGCTACTGTGTGCTGTCATCACATTTGACAGGGAAAATCTGCTGCATTATGTGATGCCCACAAAAAAAAAAAAAAATTGTGTTGTTTGAAAAGCCGGCATTAGACAGCAGAAAACTGGCATCGCATAGGGGAAATAATTTGATCTTGTCTAATCTGGATAAAGGGAGAAATATTGTAATCCCTTCCATGCCCTGTGATTTCATATGTGCCTCTGCCTTGCTTCTGCAAATGCCATCAGTGCACTTGTGCTGGATTGTCTGCAGCCGCAAACATTTGTTTTCATCTAGCACAAAGGTTTGTGGAACCATAATTCTCCTACTTTGCACTTTGTATAATTTTCATATTTGTGTATCTGTTCCCTGAGGTGTTTTCGGATCTCTAGCTGCAGTGCATATACAGCACACTTCTGCCCATGCGGGCCCATCAGAGCTCCTTTGTAAAAGCTTCTGCTTTCATGACGAGCACAAACGTAAATCCTCACATTCTCTCTGATTAACTTTGGTATCCTGTTGTCTCGGAGTTTGATCGCCTACCTTCTGGGAAGTGATTAGCGCTGAGAGCCAGCAATCTCCAACAACAGACACATTAGGACACTTCTGTTTATCCGGGCAACACAAACAATGGACATGTGTCCGGGTGATTGTTTCCCCGAGCGAACAGTCAGAGAAAGCATTAGAAAAAAAAAAAGGAAATAAATAAAAATAATGTATGGACAACAATGATAGTACAACTTTCACTTTCATGCAAGCGTGTTCCATCTTTCGCCGCCATTGTTGTTCTTTGATAACACGCTTGAACAAAAAGCAATTCTAATCTCAAATGCTTTCATTCATTAAAATCCTGGACCAGAAAGCAGAAAAAAATCTACATTTTTGGATGGTGGACAGCCCCAACTCTTCATTTCCCATTCCAAATTGAGACTTTACTCCCTGTGTTTGTTTTTTGTTTTTTTTGAAAACTAATGTACAGTTAACCATGCACAATAGGTAATAGGTATGATGAGAAGGGAGATTTTTTTTCCTTTTTTTTGTTTGCTTGAGGGATAAGGGGAATGATTAGCATGGAGCACTCACCCAAACATGGGGGACAATGAGCAGAGCAGATTGTCTTGTGGACGACGATAAACTAAGAGGCTCATTATTATCTGCAGAGTGATAAACTGCATGCATCTGGACACATTTCCTGCAGGATTAAAGCATCAACTTTTACTTGTTTTCAGGGGAAGCAAACAAACATGTTGAAGGATGCTTGAAAAGGAAAACAAAATTTCAGCATGATGACATTTAATTATGTAAATCCAAGAGTTTTCCATTCTTTCCAGGGATCAAGATTGGCAACATTTGTTAAAATCCTTCTTTTTTTGTGTGCTTAACATCATTTTAAAGCAGCTTCCACCTAGAAATTATATTGACGTAAAAGATGCATCTGTTTCTGACATATTCCACAAACACTGTTTCTGAAATGCCTATGTTGATCCAAAAGAGGTGTGTGACTTATTTACCCGCCCGGCCTCTCCGTGAACGGCGTTGTCGACAAGGTGTCAACACTCAAAAGGGGAAAATAGCTGCAAATATAAACATGGTGAGATACATCTCAAGCTGGAACAAAGCGGCTGTTCTAACAGCTTGACAGTCACCTGAGGGTGAAACAGATTCCAAAATCACGAACCAACTGGTCGCACATTGTCTTGGTTTGTTTGACTTATGCACAAACACACACAAACAGAAACACAGACACGAGTTACAGCTGTCCACAGAGTGGCCCAAAAGGAAGAAGAAGAAAAAAAAAGAGGCCGTCTCTGGCTGGCCAGCTGTACGGTCAAGCAGAAATATCTAGATGTTTCCCCTCCAGCAAACTGCTAGTATCAGTGGTGACAGACAGACAGTTTTGACAGTTGCTTTCTCCCTCCTCCTCGCACACACCCAGACCAGCGCACACACAAAAGCTAAATGATTGACACAGAGGCGAATGAAAAGATTGATGGACAAAGACTCACAAGGAAATCAAAAGACAGAAAGATTTTTTTTAGTATAAATACACAAAGTCACCACTTTTCTAACCCTCTGCCTTCTTATTAAGACATAAATCTTGCACTCATTCCACATGTGTATAAAAATTAAATGTAATTTGATATGATGTCCCCAAACTATTTCTAGAAAAAAAAAAAAAAAAAAAAAGCAATTTTTGTGGGTTTTAGTTTTTTAGAAGTGAAAGAAAGTTATTCACTTTTTTCTCCTTTAATTGTGTAATTCCCTATTACAACCATAGAGGTCACTGTTGCTTTGCAAACTACCTGTGCAGCCTGGAGGCCTTACTCAACTCTGACAGAACTATGCAAGGCATTTGGGGTTTCAGACGTGCCTGCTGCACACATGAGAGAGCCTTAAAATTGAAGGACAACATACGAAACCGGATAGCATCTTTAGTTGCACCTTGAGTGGTTTATTTACTGGCATAATGTAGTTCAACTTTCTTACACCTGCAGTGTTAAACTCTTTTTTTGGGATACCAAAAAACCAACTACAAATTGTCCTAAAATAATGTTTTGAGAATGTGCACATACTTAGAATTAAAGACCCACTCAGATGAAAACTGGTGTCTTTAACATATTCTTGTTTCATTTTACTTATGATGGAGGACAAATAAAAAGGGAATTTTACTTAAAATTGAATTTCTGAGTATTTCGTCATTGAATTGTGGTCAATCAGGAGTAGATGAAAAAAAAAAAGCCTTTGGAAAAAGCTTGTATAGGTGTGATGCAAGCCACACAATCCCTGCTCCGCCGCATTATGACTCACTTGGAAACAACTGCACCCATGTACGTCTTTGTCTTCCTCATCCGAGCTGGCTCAAAACTGTACGTCTGGATTGCTCCGATATTGTTCGCCAATTTTGTTAGACCCGTAATATGAGGGGTTGTAAGCTAGTGGGAGAGAGTGTAAATAGACGGATGATGGGAGGGGAGGAAAGGCTTACTAGTTTGGCCCAGTCTAACTGCAGCTCTACAGCAAATGTCTTCGTAAACACGAGTTTTTTTTTATTTTTTTTAATTACAGCTAAAAACAGCTTGAACATAATTAAAAGGCCCTTGGGAACGGTTTAAAAATAGTTTACAAGATGATTGAAGTGGGACAATAAAAAAAAAAAAAAAAAACAAGTTATGATCAATTTTGACTGTTTAGCTTTAGTCCTTAATTATTTTGTCAAAAGAATTACCTCACAAACAGGAAGTTGGATTACCCAGTCTGCAACAGTGAGGCAGCCAGACAAAGTGTGCGTATGCGCGAGGCCTCCAACACTGACACACTGTGTAAAGGTATACAAAGTGTGCAAGTGTCCACTGGACATGCTAAGCAAGTTCAACACACCTCTATACACGCTGACAACCATGCCCACATTTAACACATGAACTGCAAGTGCCAAATGTTCAGGCTCTGCTGGCTTGTTCTGGGGAGAACAGGGGGAGGGGGGTGTTGGCTGCCGTGCCCGCACACACACCTGTACACACAAACGCGTCCGTGTCATGGAAGAACTCACCAGAGACCTCGTGGCTTGGCATTTGGCCCATCAACATTCTGCCTCCTCGCTGCCCCTCTCCTCTGAAGTCTCATTTCCATTGCCTGACAAACGCCGAGGCAGGAAAACTCCCGGCGCGCCAAATCCGCTTAAACAAATAAATAAATAAACCTCCAAACCGCTGTATTTCACTTAATTATCTGTTTCACTGAGTGGCAGACTGTCTCCTGCTCACTATGTGCCAGCCGGTTTCCCTTTCTTGCTCACACACACACACAGATTGGAGCACAGAAGAGTGAGAAAGACGGCAGACTGCCACATTGGTGTTCATTGTGAACTTGTTTAGTCAAAATAAGGAGTCAGGGGATTATGAAAGGCTGCAATTAGGTATCGCTGAACTATTGTGGGAAAAAAAGAAATACTCCCTGACTTACCTTGTTAAAAAGTCCTTAGGGTGAGTCGGCATGTCATTCAGGCTGTAATGCCTTACGCCTAGTGGGGGAGTTTTAAGTCATTTTGGCATGTAATTATCAAAGGAACACTTTGTGATAGATGGGCAAGTCAACGACACAAAGATCAAGAGGGAAGGTGCAAGAGAGGGTGAGACACCCAACCTGAATTTCATCGTAATTAGAGGATCTCTTTGACTTTGATCTAACAGTTAACAGTTTTTTTTTTCTTTCACATGGGGTTTTGTACTAACTTTTTTCAACTATTAGCCCTGTTGTTCTTGGCAGAAAGTCCCAGCCGGAAGCGGTTTAGTGAAAAAGCCAACAAACTGCTTGAAATCCTCATTGTGTTCATGTTTTAATGCTGATCATATGTGAAGCGTTGAGTGACAGAGGAAAACTGAGAACTCTCTGCAGAACCAAAAGCTGAGAAGATAAACCATTAGCTTACACCAAAAACTAGAAAGGCCAGGCAAAACAAGAGATAAACAGACAAGGACAGCAGTATGCAGTAAGGACAACACAGGAAGTAAAGAGCATTTACTCTAGTAGTAATCAGGAATGCCCAATCCTGTTTTTCGTTCTCCCTGCATATCCTAGTGCTGATTACCTGGATCAAGTGAGTTCAGTCAATCAAAATGAGGAGACACCTACGTCAGCTAATCGGCTGGAGGTAGCGCAGAGAGAACTCTAAAAGAGACATGGTGGTAGATTTATGGACATGTCTCAATACGCTCACGCTCTGAAGCTACGTCCTCTCTGCAACACAATTTCAATCAACCACTTTCAATGAAAAGTCTATATGAACACGCATTTCAGTCTTCCACATCCAAAACTCTTGTGTATGCGTGTAGCTACGTGCATTTTTTTAGGACCCTTTTCAGACTCTATGTACAAAACGTGGGTCCATTGAACGCATGTTGAAAGTTGAACTAGATTGTACTTTTGACCAATCAGGGCCTCAGATTTCCTAGTTATGAATGGATGACGTCTCCTTAATTCACAGAAGTGCCAACCCTTTGTCAATTGATTATAAAGAGGAAATTAATAATTGAGCTTTGTGTTCAGTAGGAACTCTGTGACGCCAGGTCTTTCATATGTCGGAATGAAGCTGTGTAAGAAAAAGCCTGGAACAAGATTTGCTTGTCTTAAACATTTTGCACCAGTATGACTCTTCCAACTGTAGGTAGCAGACATGTGCTAGTAAACAATAAAACTAAAAGAAGAAAAAGCCCCTCCCTGCTTGTCCAGTGTGAACACCATTGGCTAAACTTTCTTCGATGTATTTAGAAAAATTTTGTTTTTTCTATGTAAAGACTGTTCTAAAAAAATAAAATACAAGTCAGTGATACAGGTAAAAAGGAGAGAAAATATGGAGATTTTTATGCATTTTGATGAACACAGCTGAACACAAATAAAGAAAAAAAAGAAAAAAAGATTAGACTCACATGTGAAATAGCAATTTTTTCACGGTTAAGTTGCACTTATCATGTCTGTCATAGAAAATATTGTCATATGAGGAACTTTTTCCCCATTATTCTTACAGCCTGTATCTGAATGGCAGACTGCGGTGGAGTTTGCATCCATACATTTTCTGAACCCGCTTGTAGGGCCACAGGGCTGCTGAAGCCAGTTCCAGCTATTGCTGGGTGGAGGCAGAGTACACCCTGGACAGGTTGGCAGTCTGTTGAAGGATAAGTGCTCTCAAACATTCACAACACTTTACAGTAAAGAAAATTATTATTTTCTTTTCCTCTGTGTTATAGTCACATATTATGACCAAAACAATGTATTTATTAACCATGAGGATTTGCAGGGCATCTCTCAATTTCACCAAAGATAAACATGAGAAAAAATGATCATTGTCGGGCACTGCTTCTTTCAAAGAAGGTGTGACCATGATATAGAAAAACTTCTGGCACTTATCTTATATATTTGCATGGAACTTCATCCCACTTTACTTTACAGAAAGCCCATTATCTCTCACCGTTAGAGCTATCATTGAATTGCTGCCATGCAGAGGAAAGGGCATAATGATTTAACTCCAAAAGGCTAGCCAAATCTGTTTAGCACATAAGCGTGGCGTTCATTCCAGTTTAGACCATGTGCAAACATGGGGCTGCAGTCGGCGCAAACACAGACGCAACATGAAGCTCTTCAATCCATTCTGCTTTCCTTTTTTTTTTTTTTTTGTTCGATGAGCATTGAAAAGAGATAAAGTACAGTTGTGTTTACAGTCATTAACTTCCATCATAAAGTCCTCACATTTTAATTTGATGCATTTATGCACCAAATCAACAAAAAAAGGGTTCAAACACACAGTAAAAAATAACATCAAATCATGTTTTGTTTGCATTTTTGGGGAGTTCTTTGCAGAATTATGAACATTTCTGGAAACATTCCCTAAACAATGCAGAAGGAATGCAGGGCCTCATAGACTATGCATTATGCATTTAGTGAATGTTCCATCAAGGGACAAACACTTTCGACTTTTTTCTTTCTTTATCCAAGTCATTTTTATTTTAGTGGGTTTAGTCTCTGTGGGTTTTGCGGCAAAAAGATAGCCATGTGCTGAGACACTTGATCACACACATACACACAAATATAAACGCACACATACATGCACACATCTCCACTGGTGCATGTAGCAATCCGATTTTTTTTCCCCCTTTAAAAGTGAAGGTAACAGCCACAAGCAGCCAGACATAATTAGTATTGTGGAAGACAAAGAGCAGCACGTAATGACTACCAACATCTGGGTGGTTGACTTCTGTGTATGTAATTGAAAGGGGGTAAAAAAAAATCAATAGTGTTTTATAAAAACTAATTGCGAGACGAGAGAGCTGTAAGCTGTGAGGCGTCTATTAGGACAGGCTACAGTAAACCACTGTGATTCTTCAGTCAGTTAGAAAATCGCTCCGAGAGCAAATTTGTGTGAAACTGTGCATGAAAAACGGCTGAATAAAATACCCATAATTCTTGTATTATTTAGTAACTTTCAGGCGGGAGGAAGTGATGGGCTGGGGGGGGGGGGGGGTTAAATGGGAAGAGGCATTATCTGAATGTGTTTCATTGTTATAGAAGACTGTGCAAAAATATTGTTTTTTTACATGTATAAAACTTATGTTTAATGATATGTTTTTAGAGTGAAACCAAAGGTCATGGGTTTAAAAAATGGAGCAAGAAAGCGACAGATTGATCCAAGAATGTAAAGTTTGACAAAAATCAAAACAAAAGTAGAAACTTGCATTTATTTTTTTATTCTTTTTTTTCTTTTGGTCTCTATTGCTTACTTTTTTCCCACCAACGAATCTATAAATCCTGTAAAAATATCACGTGTTTACAGGAGTGATTATTCCGACGCCGACTGAATAAATAGGATATTGATGGATTCTCGGCTAAACACTCACAGGCACCAGGATGGTAGATACTGACTACAGACACCTGCCAAGTTCACAGGGCTGCATGTTTGCACTGTGGTTGAGGCCTTCAGTGACAAAGGGCAACCACTAAACAGCAAATAAACAGTTGAGGAAATTAACCCTTAATAGCCCTTAAGTTTCAATTGATTTTTTTTTTTTTTTGTCTTTTAGAATTAATAATATCTTTAAAAGGGACGCTATGTACCAAAGGGAGAGCTTGGTTCTGCTCGGTGAATTTGTGTCCTCCACCTCTGTTGTGTGAAAGTGCTGCTGGATTGCTCAGTTGGTTAAGTGCAGGACTGGCACACAAGTGTCCAGCATGCTGCTGCCCTTCTATGTTAAAATTATATAAATTTGAATGTATGTAGCCACAAGTGTCTGACGGTCCCCAACCTGGATTAAATATTGGGTTGTCCAGTGTAAAAATCTCACCTCAGCCAACCTGTGGCCAATTCACTATGGCAACATGAAGGGGTAAGCTAAAAGGTGAACAACAACGCTTATTATTGTGCGTGTGTGGGAGGAGCTACTATCCCATATTTTTAGCCTCATTGCTACATGGAAGCATTGACTGTTTATCTCATTTACATAGACGCCCCTGCCTTCCAAGTCGCCTTCAGTGTGAACCCATCTTTAGATGAATGAACTTTTAACAGCTGAGATGAGTGTCATGTAAGAGAGTTGAAAGTCAACTCTGGAGAGGGTTTGACTGGAAAACAAAAATTCTTCAGAGTCACAATGAGATCATATATGTCTTAAAGTACTTCTACAGAGAGCTGGAGAAAATATGGCATGGTTAATGACCACACTCTTGCCCAAAAATGAGCTAATTCTGGGACAACTTACATCAAAGACATCTTATAACAGATCAGATGAACTAAAACTCATGTAGGATCCACCAAAAAAGTGGATACAATAGACAGGTCGATTTGATGGAGAGTCTCACTGCTCAACTACAGCTGAAAATTGACTTTTTTTTCCAAAATAAATGCTCAAGAGTCTTCTCCTTTGAACTAATTTTTGTTCAGTCCCTAATGTATACTGTCATTTTACTCCCATACTAACGTGTACAGTTTTTTTTTGGTTTTCTGAACTTGCTTGGAGTAGCCTGATCTCAACACACGTTAGTCTTAATTGCCTGTAATTTTGCATGTTAAGGCAATAAAGGAAAAAAAAAAGACACACTATGTGCATTTGTAGAGGTCCTGGCTTTGTTGCTATCCAAACATCACCTGTGGCTGTCCTGTGTCTGAGGACAGGCCCCTATATTACATATAGGGGCCATAGCAAAGCAGTCACAGTCTGCTCATGTTGACGTACACACGGGCACATCCAAAATGTCAGATGGCCATGGTCGCTGTCACTTGCTTTTCCATAATCTCCCTCTAATAAGAAGCATAGTTGAGCTTAGTGTTTTAAAGCAGAGACCTGAGAAAATACAGCCTGCTAATCTTCTTGACTCACAGCAGCAATGACCTGCTCGGAGAGGAAAGAGGATCTCTGGCTTTATATAAACCTTTTGGTAGGCAAGTCAGAAAAACACAGAGTAAAAAATGAATTAAATGTAAAAATGAAGCAACTGTAGATTACATTAAACAACTTCTCAGTCATGTTTGTTTCCCACCCAGTACATGTGGTTTTTGAACTTTAATTCCAATCATATTTTGATCTCTTTTCGAAGCGTTCTCAGTGGCCTTTTAATCATGATTGCCGTAATTTCCGGACTATAGGGCGGACCTGATAATAAGCCGCACCCATTACATTTTTAAAGGATAAACCCTTTTTATACATACATAAGCCGCACCTGTCTATAAACCGCATGTGCCCACATTGAAAATCCAAAAGATTTGTAACATTTTCTAGGACATAGTTTCAGCATACAGAGCGGCAGTAGTTCACGAAAAATTTACCTCAGAGTAGTGGGCGAGACTGTTAAAAGTAAACCCACTCCTTTCCCATCATTCCTCTGTTTAGATGCTCTCCTGTCAGCCCCTCACAACCCCAACCTAAAAATTTATGGTGCAACAAAAATGGCAAGCAATCGGGAAACTATCCAGTCAGATGTTTTGAGTCAGACGCCAGCTCAGACGAGGAAAACAAAGATGTACCTGGATCTTTTTGTCTGCAAGTGGATGCATCAGAACAGAGTGCAGCATGGAGCATGTGGCCTGCCGTGGCAGCTTCTATGTCACACCTACAAGCTTTTCCTAATGGCATTTTTTTTCGTCTGCTCCTGATTTACAACAATTTAAATAAAGAAATACTCAGAAATACAATTAAAAGTCAAATCTTCTTTATATATGTCCTCTGTCAATTCAATTCAATTTTATTTGTATAGCCCAAAATCACAACAACAGTCGTCTCGATGGGCTTCGAAGTAAAACATGAAATCAAAAGGATCACGAATACAAAGAGTTCAATAGAAAAATACTAAAATGAACTAACAAACTGACTAAGCTATACTGGCATCCCTGCCCTTAGACCCCCCTTCGCGGTAAGGAAAAACTCCCAAAAAACCCGGATTCCGGAAAAAACGAAGAAACCTCAGGGGTGCCCACATGAAGGAGGGATCCTCCCCCAGGACGGACAGGCGATTTACCAGAAATCTTAGAGAAGAATTAACTTATCTAAATCTACAACTACATATATAAAAGTCCAGCAGACGAGCTTCATCCAGCCGTGGTTATCGGGACAGTCAAAGGCGCGAGTCGAGCCGGAGACAGGAACCACAGCCAGGTGTAGGAGCAGGAGCAGAGACGAGGTACTCGGTCAGGTACAGAGCAGAGACGAGCCAGAGATGAGCCAGAGGCAGGATCCACAGCCAGGTGTAGGAGCAGGAGCAGAGACGAGGTACTCGGTCAGGTACAGAGCAGAGACGAGCCAGAGATGAGGATCCACAGCCAGGTGTAGGAGCAGGAGCAAAGGCGAGGTAAACGGTCAGGAACTGGAGCACGGATGAGCCAACTGGAGTCTGGAAGCACTCCCACTCCCCAGGAGGGGAGAGGAAAAGAGGGACAATACATGAATCGCACTGCACCAAACAGAGGCATGGAGAACTAAATGATAAATTATGATCAAGAATAGAGGAGAGGAAGGGTAGAAGTAAAAAAGGAAAGAGGACAGAACCCCAGTGTACCATAGTTACCCCAGCTTCAACTTCTAGCAGCCTTTTAAAAGAAATAGTTATTATTAAGTTTAATTTAAACAAACTAACATTAAGTTAAATAATCTCTGAATACTAACTAGTCTGACAATAAGCCTGTCCAAAGAGGAATGTTTTCAGTCTAGCTTTGAATGTAGAAACTGAGTCGGCCTCTCTTATATGAGCTGGGAGTTTATTCCATAAGACAGGGGCTTGGTGGCTAAACGCTCTACCTCCAACCGTACTTTTACCAATTCTAGGAACCACAAGCAGTCCTGCATTTTGCGAGCGAAGTGTTCTGATTGGTTGGTAAGGGACTATGAGGTCCTTAATATAGGACGGGGCCATTCCATGTAAGGCCTTATAGGTTAACAGGAGGATCTTGAACTTAATTCTAGAATCAACTGGGAGCCAATGGAGCGAAACTAACACAGGAGTGATGTGATCTCTTCTGCTGGTTCCAGCTAACAATCTAGCAGCTGCGTTCTGAACAAGCTGGAGACTTCTTAAGGAACTCTTAGGACACGCTGCTAACAAGGAGTTACAGTAATCCAGCCTCGACGTAACAAATGCATGGATGAGTTTTTCAGCATCACTCTTAGAAAGTATATTTCTGATCTTAGCAATATTCCGCAGGTGAAAAAAGGCAGTTCTACATGCCTGAGATATGTGAGCCTTAAATGATAAATCCTGGTCAAGTAAAACCCCAAGGTTTCTAACTGTGGAATTGGGGGCTATACTTATACCATCCAGGGAGACTATCTGAGCAGACAGAGCATCTCTGAGGTTTTTAGGACCAAGTATAATGACCTCAGTTTTTTCTGGGTTCAAGAGGAGGTAATTAATTGTCATCCAGGTCTTGATGTCACTGATGCAGGCGTTCAGTTTCTCTATCTGGTCATTCTGGTCAGGCTTCATGGATAAATACAACTGCGTATCGTCGGCATAACAATGAAAATTAATGCTGTGTTTCCTGATTATGTTTCCTAGGGGTAACATATAAAGCGTAAACAGGATCGGTCCCAAGACTGAGCCCTGTGGGACTCCATAGTTGACTCGAGTGCACTGAGAGGAATGGCCATTTACATTAACGAACTGATACCTATCAGACAGATAGGATTTAAACCACTGGAGAGCAGATCCTCTGATCCCTATGTCCTGCTCTAATCTATGGAGTAAAATACCGTGGTCGATAGTGTCAAAGGCAGCACTGAGGTCCAACAGGACCAGAATAGAAAGTAGTCCCTTTTCTGAGGCCAATAACAAGTCATTAGAGACTCTAACTAGTGCAGTTTCCGTACTGTGGTGAGGTCTAAACCCCGACTGAAAGTCTTCAAAGTGGCTGTTGTCCTGTAGGTGGCAGTAAAGCTGCTTAACTACAACTCTTTCTAGGATTTTAGAAATAAAGGGCAGGTTTGATATCGGTCTATAGTTGGCCAAGATGCTAGGATCCAAACTGGGCTTTTTCAGAAGAGGTTTAACAACTGCATATTTAAAAGACTGTGGCACGTAACCCGTTTCCAGAGAGGCATTTATCATTGTTAATATGGGATCATTAATTAGGGGAAAAGTTTCTTTAAAAAGTCTAGTGGGAATTGGGTCTAACAGACACGTTGAGGATTTGGAGGACGTAATAATTGATGTTATTTCCGCTTGATCCACAGCAGTCATAAGCAAAAAGTCTCAAGAATATGTTAGAAACATCCGAACACCATATTCATTGGATTGGGTCTTTAATAAGCTCCTCAGTGTTCTTTTTTTTGAATTGGCAATCTGAAAGTATTAAAATCTTTTTTTTTTTTTTATTTAGAAGATGGATGCTGGAATTGGGGGGAGTCCATCCCTTCAACAGTAAAGTTGTGGCCAAGATAAAAAAAATGTAATTAAATAAAAGAAAACGTGGGAAAATCCTTTTCTATCCTTAACAATAGTTTTGCTGTAATGTCACATAGTAGTGTCAGACTTCAAATGTCATAGAATTGATAAAAGTAACTTTTACTCCTTAACATATTTTATCGTTTCATGCAGGAGAAGAATATCGGCTGCAAGCACTGGAGACTCTACAGTTTATCTACAAAACTTCCATATGGGAGGTGGAGACTGCTGCTTTCTTTAACTTTTGCCTTGTCCACCTTGTGACATCTGCCGCATGCTTGGTCAAACATTTGATGTGGGTGTGGTCAGGGCCGAGTGCCGTGTGGTTGGGGTTCATAAACACAGGAGAGAGCTTGAACGGATCTGGAACTGATGGACGTCTGCATTCACTCTCTTCCTCCATTTCCTTGGAAATCACTTCTAGTAACAACAAATCCATGAACTGACAAAGTATCCAGGGTATACCCAGCTTCCAGCCATAGCCAGCTGGGGAAAAGCTTTAGCTCCACTTTGTACAGGAGTGATTATTTCTGTGCTATTTTGGGGACAAACGTTGTTATAGGATGAGATGGATGGCAACTTTCTTTCTTCTCTGCGTCAAACATGCGTTTCTTGCTTTTTAATTATCTGAAAAAATCAGTTTTTGCCATTGTTGCAATGCTGACACTGTAGTTTTTCCTTTGTGTTATTGTTACAATGCTTATTCCACTTTTCAAGAGTTTTGTCCTTGAAGTAGAAATCGATTCATCATGTGTAAACCATCCCAGTGTTTCATTATGAATGACGCCTGAAGTGCCAAGCGGAGAAACACATACACCTACTAACTCAAGAAAATCTGGCTGCAGACAAAATGGCATCCAGTCATCGTTAGGTGCCCCCACCCCCAAATTTCACTTAAAAAACATTCTTGTTTTTCTCAAAAAAATTTAATTAAAATGGTGACCCTAACAGTTATGTTTCCGTTTTAAGCTTTAAATCTTTAACACCGGAGATGTTTATAGCAAAACCTACTATGCCCGTAACTGCTTATGGCTTCAGCTGATTCACAGGGAAAAGTGCCCTTGTGTAGTTAAACAACATTTTAAAGTGTCTTTTCACCAACATGCAACACGTATGAAGTATTGCATACTGGTGCAAAGCAGCTTATCCTGCGACAGAATAGGCCGATTCACGTTAATAGCGTAAAAGGTTGAAAAGTTACGGTAGTTGAAGGAATGTAAACACTGGCGCTAAAGATTTGTGTTAAACGGTTAAGAGTTTTACAAATCTGAACTCTTTAGTTAATATCTATTTTAAAAAGAATAAAACAATTACCATTTTGTGCTTCATTTTAAGCTCATGTTTAAAACAGTAACGCTTTCTTTTGTACTAAAGACTGTAAAGCTGCGTTAACATTGGCGCGTCTGGGGCGGCCAGTTTCAATGTAAAGTCAATGTTACAGATGCGATCTGAGCTCCTGCCAGGCGTTTTGAGTGACGGGCGCGTTGGTCCAGCAGCAGCGCGATTTCAGCAGCACGGCTCGGCCAGAATTCAAGTATTTGATCTTTGATGAGGTCGCTGCGTCGCATCAACCAATCCATAATAATGATAATATAAAACATTACAATAAAGAAAAAATCAAAATAAAATTCCAGAAAACAAAGCGTGATTCCAAAACACAATTCCAAAAAATTGAACAAAATTAAAAGGAATCATTTCAGAAAACAAAAGCAGTTCCCAGAAATCAAAATGAAAAGAAAAAAAAAATCTAAATTATATAAGAAACCAGAAAATGTAAGTACTATGGACATCATTGATTGATTGTGATTTTTGTTCACTCTTAATTTGGCATGGCAATATATTCCAACGAAGATATTTCTTTAAGCGTTTGACCACAATTTGAGTAAATCATCCTTCTGTTCCCTGTTGAAAAACTCCAATGTCATCATCCAATCCGTGATGTTCCACAGTGCTTACCTTTTCCAGTTTTCAATGTTGTTTAAATTTTCTTTTTTTTATGTATTTCATTTAGATTTCTGGAAAATCTTTTTGCTTTCTGAAACCTTTCCTTTTTATTATTATTTTTTTTTAAATATCATTGTTTTCATAGAATGTTTTTGCATTGAGGTATGTCTTGATGTGATTGGTCCATCGGATCAATGAGCAGAAACATTTTTGGATCATTTCATTTCATTTTTTCTACAAAGTTTGAACTTATGTGATCATATCTTTGTGGGACAAAAACAAATTCCTAAAAAGTCTGAAAAGGATCTCTTTAAAGGTAAAACATCTCCTCTTTGGAACTAAACAATCAGGAATCACAATAGTAAATCAACATCAATCTTCATCAAAAACAGAAGATATGATCATAGATTTACCCAAATGTGAGAAACCTAAAGAAAAACAAGTGATGACTTTGATGTTTTTGGATGTGAAAGACTTAAAGTAACTCTTTTGTGTAATCCCACACCTTTGGTTCTTTTTATTTTGCTTTTTCATTCGAACATGTGATGGGCCTCGTGCAGTAAAGTGCAGGAATAAAAGCTGGAAAAACTCTTGAACTAAAGCTTTTTGTCTAAATCTATTAAGTTGTGCTTGACATCCTTCTGTCTAAAGAATCATCTCTACATCCTGTCGTTTGGTTTAACTTTTTTTATTTTTTTACCTAACTTCTTAGTGATTTTTTCGGTCTTCATCGTTACGTTTTGCGAGTTAAGTATTGTGTCAGTGACAATATTTCCATTTCACCCACTCTACATGGAAAATGGCTGAGTCTTTTGTTTCCACTTGAATGCGCCGTGATAGAATATATTCCTCTTCCAAAGGAGGTGAAATGCAGACGGGGTGTCACACAGGCTCTACACAGCTACACGCTGCGTAAATATTGCATGTGTCTTAAAGGGTCTCCCCCCAGCTGGCCCACTTCAATTAGAATGCCTTGCACTCATCTTTTACCCTCTTCTCTCATTCTTCTCCTCTGTCCTTGTTCATTCCACCGTGTGGTTTTCTTGTGTGCAAACTGTAAATAATGACATTTAATTTTGTTTTTACTTGGTCATTTTTTTCCTATATAGTTTTCTTTTCAGTATGACACAAAAAATGGATGCACTTTAAAAATTTCGCACACAATTCTACGTATTGATTTTGCCCTATATAATACACATTTTGTTATTGTGCAACTTTTACTGCAACCCAACCCTCAGTTTACACCACTGTCTGGTTTCTTTTCTTTTCTTTTCTTCTTGCTGATTTTAATGGATTTAGTAAAGTGTCTCACTTGAGAAGCCCTTATTTTACAGTCCCCCCTTTTTTCCCCACTTTACCTTCAGACAGCATAAGTTTAGACCCCTGCCCTGTCTAGTCCCCTCCATATACACCTAATTACCCAGATGCCTAACATTTCCCATCCATCACATAATCTCTAAGAGACAAGGTATTAGCACTCCCTGTTCCATCAGCCAATTACCTTCTGCCTCCTGCTTGAGTCACCTGCATTGCAAATGTGACCTTTACTTAGAAGGCTGATTGCATGTTTCCTAGAGTGCGGGAGAATGAAGGGTTTTCCAAGAGTGTGTTTGCCATCAACAAAATGGTGCATTAACCGAATGAAGCTACATGACTGCTACATGTGCACCTGCATGCAAAACTACTTGAATGTGTCGGAGCTGCAGAAGTATGAGTGTCAGAGTGAGACTGATCTCCAACCTGTGTTATATTTGTGCATGCATGGTCATAAAAATACATTTCTACTGTGGGTGAATGTGAAATACCTAAAGGCCCCATGTGTTTGTGTATACGTGTGTCTGTGTGCATGCGTGAGAGTTCGAGCGCACCGGGGGCAGTGAGCAAGCCCTTCCAGACACCCCCTCTGACCCCCTCTCTCCCTCCCGCACGTGACAGGCTGTCGTGAATGTTAATGTCCTGTGATGGCTGTGGAGCAAATAAGTGTTTCTGACACAGTACAGGCTCCTATTACAGGACCAGGCCAAATGGGCTTGCCAGTGCCTTAATGAGCAGGCGGATCAGTCAGCCGCAGCCACTGTACCAGTCCCACATGCTGCTTATGCAGGGATGGGCCTCAACACACTTGACCAGACGCAGCAAAAACTCACTTCGGCTCCTGCTATCTACAAAACTCCTTTCTCTTCCTTTTGCTCTTTTTCTTTTCTTACTTTCATTCGAGGTGTCCTAACTTTTGCAATGTGTTCTAGATATTTTTCCCTTTTTTAGACCTCAGGAAAAGCTGTGGACATTTCTGTTCGTCTGACTTTTGTCTTAACTAGTTTACACTGTTAGGTTTATTTGATGTAACTTCCTTCACTACTCACTACATGGTGCACTATGTAGTATGTTTGCTATTTTGTAGTGCTGTCCGAATCTACAATTTTAAAATCGAGTGCCCTAGAAATCTCCCAGAAGTGTCTGCGAAAAACCAGTGTACATCGATGCTCATTAGATCGGCGAATATAGAACACAATGCATTGCATCTGAACAATTTTTGCCCCCCAAAAAAAGTATTTTTTTATTTAACCATCAACGTTTTTTTATCTTCAGAAGACAGTGGACTCATAAAAGGTTGTCGCAAAATGCTCATATCAGTTAGATTTTAACTTTGTGAAATCGATTACGTCATATCTGCAATCTAAAAAAAAGAAAAAAAAGAATTGCTTTTAAAATTCACAGCACTACATAGTCCCGCAGTATATAGTTTTTCAGTAGTTAAGGGTTAGGGTGGAAATTCGGACGTGGCCTGTGTTGCTAACAAGGTTGCGAATTCTCGCAGTCACAGTGACGTTTGTTTTAACGGTATCAGTCTGTTTTTGTCATGTTTGGCATGCAAGATTGGTAGTTACAGGTATTGTGAAACCACTGGCTGATGCTTCTAACATGGCTAATCGTTCTAATGTGGCTAACGTGTAGCGTCTTACAAACAAGCTCTAGAATGACTGTGAACCGCGCTAATAAATTCTAACTGAAGGACTTACAGTATATCTAAGTCTTGTTTCGATTAATTCTTGCCTTGCATTTCTGTGCGCCTTAAATATGACATAACTTTAACATTAGACAATTCATTAAAGGTGTGTATTATAAATCCGATGTGCCCTGTAATGCGTTTTTAAGAGTCTGTTGTATACATCCTCACATCAGAAAAAGGTTTGTATGCAGAAAATAATTGTAAAATATATCAATTCTTCTTTTTTTTTTGTCATTTCATTTGCACAGTTCATGAGAATGGTATTTCCTGGAGAAAACTACTTTTTAGAGACACCCGTCAGGTGGTCGAGAGGTAATTTTCCAGCTTGGTAAATGTCACCTGTCAAACGGGGTATAGAAACGGAATGAAAAACCTTGCAAAATGTTTTGCAGAAAAGCAAACTAATACCCTTGTCCATTGTGAAGTTCCAGTTAGCCTGGCAGTACATGAACCTTGTAAACTCAGTCACAGCCAGACTGGTGCATTTACAAGTTCGCCAAAGACTTTGTCTCCCTCGTCTCCCTCTGGATTGTCAGGAGAATGTACAGCTTGTAGATTGATTCAAACTGTTATTTCTGGGGAAAGTGCAAAACACATCGCTTGGCTGATTCATCATAATTTGGACGGACAATGTAAAATCCTCCTTCCCTCTACAGCAGGGTGGATCAGAGAAAAGGGGGTTGGGGGGAGAGCTGAGAGGAACGGAGGAAGGGAACGGGAAGGAGGTAGAAGCCTGCAAGTCGACGATTGGCTTGATTGAGACGCATGGCAGACGGAGAATCACATAGCGCGTCTGAGCACATCCTCACAGTTGGCCGGGCTGTCCTTCAAAACTCTCCAAGTAGTCTAAAGTCGACCTGTTGGAGTTACTGAGTCGTCACACTACATGTTGTAGCCCAGGAGCAATGGGCCCACAAAAGGTGTCTCTTTTTCTCTCTCTGCGGGACTTGTTAGAGGTGCTATTTTGGAATCTTCCTGCCTTCGTTTTCAGTGGCACAGAGCACCTTGAGGTGTACCACAAAGTCCAGGTTTGTGGTGTAAAGCAGTCCAAGGGCAGGAAAAACGACTCATTAAAACATTTAGCTGTAGTTGCAGTACGATCTCATTTACTTTAACTACATCAAAAAACAGAAAACTGTTCACTCTCTAATTTAACCAACAATCGTGTGCAACTCAACTACACTTATTTTCAATTACCAGTATATAGAAAAATAGTCTCAATGTTTTCTTGCCATTTGAATTGATGCCAAATTAAGTACAGTCCTGAATGATATGGTATTTTGCAAATGTCTACATTTTTTGAGATGTGCATTTCACCTAACCCATTGATGCCTAGTGATGCAAACACACATCAAACCAATTTCCTTAATTTAGTATCGACATGACAAGCAAAAACATGAGTAGATTTGGTTTTCATAGCTGGAAATAAATTCAGGCATCAAGGGGTTAAAACGGAGAGCAGCCGAGCGTTTGTATCTCAGATTTCTGTAGTTCACAAGATTTCATGAAATACAGAAAAAAAGAAGGAAAACTTTCAACTGTTCAACTCTTCTGCTGCAGAAACATCTCCTAAATTCTGTTTGGGAAGCAGATCAAAAGACATTCATTCATTCATCTTCTAAACCAGGTGTCCCCAGACCAAGGCCCGGGGGCCGGACCCGGCCCGCCCACACATTTGACCCGGCCCCCTGAATGATGCCAGGAAGAAGCCCTTTTCTTTTCTTATTTTGCCCTTTTTTTTAGCCTGGCTAAATTCCTGGAATTGTTTCCTCACGTCAATAAAACTTATTTGAATAGAAATGTCAGCCAACCTAAAAAGGTTTCTACTGCATGATTTTATACATAGTGTTATTATATACTTGCTGATATTTTTTTTGTTTTGGTGAAGAACCCTGAGAGGATTATTTGATCAGATCAGGTTGTTTATATTTGGTTATGTGTGGCTTTCTGGGAAACAAAAAATGTTTACATTTAGACACCCCTGCGATCGTCATACTTTATCTGTTTTAAACTTACCCTGGCCCTTGATCAGAGAATAGAAACGTCATGTGGCCCTCACTGGTAAAAGTTTGGGGACCCTTGTTCTAAACCATTTAGTCTCTCTTAGGGTCACAGGATTGCTGGAGCCTATCCCGGCAGGGGACATCCTGGACAGGTGGCCAGTCTGTTGAAGGGCCACAATCACACACCTATACACACTCACACCTATGGACAAATTAGAGTGATCAATTAACCTGTGAAGCATGTTTTTGGATGGTGGGAGGAAGCCAGATTCCCGGAGAAAAGCCACGCATGTACAGGGAGAACATGCAAACTTCACACAGAAAGGTTCCCCATTAGTGTTGTGTTCAGGTCCCAAAGCTGGGACTTGAACCTGGGGCCTTCTTGCTGTGAGAGAGCGCTAACCACTGCGCCACCGTGCAACCCATCACAAATATTTTATATATTTATTTATTTAATATCTATTTATATAGTAAATATGTTTTCAAGCTTGGCTTGAATAACCCTAAACCATCCTTTTGATGCTGCCTTCATTTTTTTTCTTTTGTCATTTTTGTACATTAACCCCTTGATGCCTAATAATGCAAACATGCATCAAACCACTTTGGCTCCAATATTGCCTTCGTTTAGCTTCTATCACACTAAAAACTCCAAAGATAAAATAAATAAAGTTAGGTTTACTTTATCTAACTTTTTTCTTGGTATCTTGAGACAGAAAAAAGGGGTTTAAAATGAAACCACTATGACCCCCAAAATTTAGTACTGTTCCAAAAAGTAACCAAAAATTATATATCTCTATATATATATTCATTCCTGGAAAAAAATTTAAGTGACAAGTGGTTAATAACCCAATTTCAAAAAATCCACAAAAAATATATATATATGTTTTATTACTTTTACAGGTGCGTAATCACATGTGAGTGGTTTGACTTGTTGTAGTTTATTTGACTTTAATGTTTTAACTTGTTTACTTGCTCTGTTTGTGATTCACTGGTACTTTGGTTGCGAAACGGTGGCACTAAAACAAATTGAAATGAGCTGAATTAGAGCTCAAACACGTCATGCATGAAGTCAGTAAACTTGCTCTGTATCCGCCTCAGAAACAGGCTTTTTTTTTTTTTTTTAAGTGCTGACAAAGATGACGGAACAATTAAACATCCGTTGTCATCTTTGCAAATCATTAGATTGTAAAATTCAGGGAGTGCACTTAAAACCACTATTTTTATGAGGATGGAAAGATTTTTTGTGATTATACTGGAGAGTTTGCCATTCCAATTGATTAATCTGTTAACTAAAACTAAAAAAAACAAAAAAAATGTATTTCTTACCAGTTTCTTTATTTCTTATCTCGATATGAGACAACTTTGGAGCAACAACCGCAGACTCTAGCTGTATGAATTGGATTCTCATGTTGTACATTTTCAAGAGAAAAGCATCGGTCCAGCGCTCCAAGACCCACTTTCCCCTCCCCGACAAACCTCAAGGACTATTTGTATGTTTTACTGGACCTCTTGAACACATTGGAAAATGGAAACAAAGGTCAGTGTTAAGTCTCCCCTGGCTTTTCTTTCATAAAACAACAATATCGTATTGATCTGTCCTGAATGATAAACATAAATGTCTTGGTAAAACACAGTTTCTTTTGACCTTTAGCAATTACTTTTACATGGCTGCTGAAATACTGTGGGTCGGAAAAATAAATACTTCACTCGTTTTGATTTTGTTGTTTTCTTTTTTTTTTTTAAACTGAATCCTTTTTGTGTTTTACCAGCTTATATATGACTCACAGATATTTCCCTCTTTTGACACTATAAAGGAATTGGGATGTCAAGTTGTTTCACATTCATGCCTGATTTGCAAACTCAGCAGGCATGTCAGTCGCACAAAGATTTTACCCTAAAAAACATTCAAAAAATACCGAGTCCTGGACAAGACATTAAAACAAAAAACAAAGAAATTGCTCCCCAAAATGAGCATTTTGTGTGCAGAAATTAGAAATTAGAAATTTGTGCACACAAAATAGTGTTTAATGCAGACAAATTAGTACTGTGCTCACAGATTAGCATTTTGTGTTCCCAAATTAGTATTTTGCGTTCACAAATGAGTATTTTGCGTTCACAAATTAGTATTTTGTGCTCACAAAATAATATTTTGTGCTCACATATTAGAATTTTGTATCCACAATTTAGCTATTTTTCCTCACATATTAGCATTTTGTGTTCACAAATGTGTAATATTTGCTCAAAAATTAGTAATTTATGCACACATTTGTATTTTGTGTGCACACATTAGTACTAAATGCTAGTTTGCTCATTTGTGCACAAAGAATGCCATCTTGTGCACACAAAATGCTAATTTGAGGAAACAATTTGTTTTCTTTTAACTCTAGGTTCAGGGCTCCATATATTTTTTTAAACCTAAAGGCGTTTAAAGGGGTTTATGTTGGAGGTCCTTGTTTACCACTTTACTTCTCATCAACCAAGACGCTCTGCTACAAATACACATCTAGTTACACATGAATTAATTGTTTGTTTGTTTTTTTTAAACATTTATCTTCTTCTTGGCAAATTGAGTCTGTCAAAGTGAAAGTGTGTTGTGATGACCCATAATTAGACCCTCTTGACCCCGCATTCGACCTCGAAAGAGTTTGAGATTACAAGCCTGGACTTTTTTTTAGGGACTGTAACTCCTGGCGTGTGTGTCAGATAACTAATCTTCAGTTTACGTTGCGCTCACAGTGTCTCCATTTTTACATTTTTGAAGCCACAACAATCTCAAATATTTTGATTGATAGAAAATAAAGTTTCTTTTTGGACTTTCAGACTAAAGTACACAAGGTTCGGTTATTTCATTTTAAAAGACCGCGTTGGTGAAACGCAACTGGAAGCTCTTAAAGTGTGGAGAGATGACAGGGAGGTGATGGCAGCAAGACGCTGATAAAAGCCAGTCGGTGGGACCTGAAGGTGTCTTTTTTGCAGCAGGATTCACTCCACACATAGACACTATCTCCCCCACACACCAAATCTACAAGAAGAAAATGGTGGGGGGGGGGACAACAGGGGGCACTCCAGATCTTAAACCAAAGAGGTATATTCTACACCTTTACCACAGTGGCAGCTGACTGATGACAAGACAATCAACCCTCGGATTTAGATCTGTCATTCACAGAAATACCGGGAGAATTTTCTTGACTCAAACCAACAAACGTCTCTTCTCTGAGCCTTGGATTAATGTCAATATATAGGTTTGCCTGATCAACCATATCAAACATTCACACGACTGACATTTTAGTTAAAATTAAAGGTTTTGAAGCATGGTACAAAAACATTTTAACCTTGTTTTGTTTACTGTTACAAAAACAGAATTGTAAAAAATGATTTTCTACATTGTAATTTAAATAAAAGGCCATTATATTGATTCTTGAAAGAGCAGCGTGTCTGTGCATGGGTGTTAGCTCCAAGCTTCCATCACAATACCACCGTTCACACCACATTAATGTTGGTCAATGAATAGATTAAATATTCAATTAATGCCTGATGCACGCAAGTGTGACATTGTGCTGGAGAAAGACTCACCGTGTGTACATTTGTCTGAGAGCGAGCGGGTCTAAGTGTGTGTATACTGGTGTGTAATGATGTGTAAATATATTTATGGTTCAGGGTCACAGTGGTATTAACCTGACCCAGGGTAGCGTTTTCTCTGGGGAATCTCCACTTTGATGATTGCTCTGAGTTTCTGGGCCTTCTCTTCCATGTGGCCCGCTTTCCTACAAACAGAAGATGTGTCTTTGACAGGAAGCTTGTTTTAAAAAAAACATTTATAGGGGTGTAGTGATTAAAGGATGAATCAAAGAACTCTATATTTGTCCATCCAACTAGATTGATCTGTCTGAAGCAAGTTGTTAACAGAATATACTGTGCATATACCATTAGAAAATGGTTTCAAAATTAAATAAATTGATTATAATGATTTTTATTTTATTTTACGATAACGTAAAAATGAACATTGCAGCAGACAACACACATGTGATGCAGCAAAAAATGACCAAGCCATCATTCCAGTCCAATGTGTGGAAACGCTAAATTTTGCAGTCATGTGACCCTACAGTAAATGGTAAATGCCGTATATTTATATAGCGCTTTTCTGCGTACAAGGCCCAAAGCACTTTACAGCCACAGACCCATTCACCCAGTCACACACACATTCACACACTCCGCTGCCGAACACTGGCGCCAACCTCCCACCAGAGGCAAGGTGGGGTTCAGTGTCTTGCCCAAGGACACCTCGACTCATGGGCGTGCAAGGCGGGAGTCAAACCTGCAATTTTATGATCGTGGGTCGACCGCCCTACCGCTGCTCCACAGCACCACGGCACAGTGTGGTCGAATGTTCAAAAAATTTGGATTATTTTGATGTGGAAAAACAACAGTGGGCTGAACTTTATGATACTAAAATGTGAATGGATTTTCCATTAATTCTTGTTTACTTGTTTGTTTGTATGCATATTTATTTTACACTTGATTTTCTTGAAATAAAGACAAAGAATCTGGAAAACTTCACCTGCACTGTTCAGTACCCAGGGATTTATCTCTGAGTCACACTGGTTGAAATTTTGGCTAAAGATCGATTTTAGATTAGTGAATCGGATCGTTCCAATTGAACCTATATTGACCAGGAATCGTATCTGCAACCAAAAATTATGAAATGAATCAAATTGTTGCTATAATAAACTTTTGCACTCCTAAAAATATTTATAAAATATTTTTATAGGCCAGATTGCGGCACTGATTTGTGGATCTCAAATAATCCTGACCAAAAAAAAAAAGAGAAAAATCGTTTATTAACTTGACCCCAGACCCCTCACTCCTTCCTGAGATAAGTGTTTCTTTTGCCAAATGGGGAGAGCTTTCACTTACATGTCCCATCAGGCAAGCATGTGCCAAAGGCCTACATCTTATTCAAGTTTTAAACCTCTAATTGGTAACGTTTAAAAGGCATTTAAGAGTGCCCTTTCCTCTCCCTTTTCTCATTTCACATTTAATCTGTTGTGTCAAAGTCTATTACCTCAGTTGGACGTTTTTGTCCCTTAAGTTGAAAAAGGGAGGAAGGAGGGGAGTGGGGGTGAGACGTATAAGATGGGGTGGGAAAAAAAAAAGAGGGAGAGAAGCCATCAGCTGAGGTTTGCCAGGTCGATAAAGCTTTTAGATTTGGAGATGTTTTCAGGGGGAGCCCATTTCCTGCGGCTAAGAGTTGTTAATGGAGCTTAAGGAATTATCTTATGACTCTCGGTTTGAGAGCAGTTCATTTCAGCCCTGGCCTGCGCGCCGCCTTGTTCAGAGGACGCGGCTGAATATGCTGCTGTCACAGCCGCTTAATGAAAAGTAACGCGCCGCTGATTACAGTTTTATTTGGCCGCTATGTAAAAAGCTCCTGTTAATTTAGCATCCCGCTCCCTCTGTGCCGCCGCATTTGCCATGGCTGAATGATTTAGTTCGAGCTGCTTTCCCCTCCGCACACACAGAGGATCTGTCCTCTCAGTCCTGCTGCATGTCTCCTTTTCTCTCAAATAAAAAAAAAACAAAACATCCACTTGGCGCGAAAGGCCTAATAAACTCGGGTCTCACTGTGTAATTAATTACGCACTGAGGACAACTTATATGTGGGGGACGACTTCATTTGCTGTCATAAAAAAGCAAATTTCGTTTAAGAGGCCAAATATAAGTTGATTTTTGTTGTATTTATTATTATTCTCTATTCCAATAAAGAAACATTTATAATACACACACAATAAAAATCATTTTTGTCGACTTTCTTCCATATCTGTGCGTAATCTCCATAGTTGGAGTATTTCTTCCCCCCATTAAAATTCATCACCCCCTCCCCTGCCCCCCTCTCACAGGACAGAAAGTGTCCCCGGAGAGCTCCACTTTCGCCATTACTGTCAAGTACCCTTGACTCCTTTCTTTTTGCCCTTTTATCTTCAACAACTAATTCGAGTTCCTTTGCCCTTTTCACTTTTAGACATGCGCACCTCGTGTGTAAAAATAAAAGAGGGGGGAAAGGCGCATTGGTGGAGCGGAGTCAGCATCTAGACCTGTTTCGGTTGGGGTCCAGCTATAGAAGATGAGGTGGTAGTGTGTGTGTGGGGGGGTGGGGGTGGGGGGTTGTCGTCAAGAAAACTCTTCATATCAAATGATCTCACGCGGGGGCTTCGTTTCTGGACCCCTTAATGGGCGCATGGCGAATAACTTACACTCCTGACAGCTGCATCATGGACGGTGTTGAGATATTTCGATGATATTATCTGAGAGCGGAGAGGGGAAATCAATAGCCTGACATGAAATATGTCTGTGAACATCCCAATTACAGCCTGTTTAGAGGGAATTAATGAGGCAGATCTAAGATACTGTTCCGTCTTGGGGTTTGAGATGCTTCATTTTCCACCTGTCAGGAAAGGTTTTCAAAACACAAAAATTAAGAGTGGGGGATATCACGTTACTTAAAACAATGAGAAGCATATATGTTTCGTTTTTTTTTTTCAAACTACACATTTAAAGAATTACGTTTTTTTTGTTTCAGCACCATGGACAGCAACTCCTTCCATAAAACCCGACATGACAAGCCGCTCTTCAGAAACGGACTGCTTTTATTTCCAGTGAACAAAGTTGAAGCGCTCTTCCTCCTCAGAGAGCAGTGCATTTGTGAGACGTCTTTTTTTTTAAATAGTGATACTCGTTTGCAGAGACTTAAATAATATTTAGTTACATTTGCATGCGCATAAGTAAATGAAAAGGATAAATAAATAAAAAAAATAAAAAAAAAATTGTAAACCTTGTTTTCGTCCAAAACTGTTTAGTTGTACATTTCGATTATGTTCCATGTTGGATCAAATAAACAAAAGCGACCCGGAAGTTCCACTTCTGGTCCTGCGTCATCGGCAATTGCTTTTGAAAACGCGTTCACTTCCGGCTTTCAGTCACAATTATTCTGTCTCTCTCTCTCTCTCTCTCTTTTTTTTTGCTGAAAATGTCATTTTGGTTACATTAGGAGCAGAAAAGTTTGTTGATAGTTTTTGGAAAGCTCATGGCACTATCTTTGGGGGGTTCTTGCAGCTGCTGCAAGGCCGCTGCGCTCCTCTCTGCCTCCAGAATGGCGCCTTTGGTGTTTGTGGTCCAAGAGACGGTGGTGTTGGTCAGTGCCTGGCTCAAGGTGCTGTGCCTGAACAAGGGGTCGTGGAAAACCCCGTCCACCCAGTTTCTCAGCGTGGTGACTGGGGAGTCCTGTCTGTTGTCTGTGCCCGTGACGGGTGAGGTGGCGGCGGGGGACGGGGTCAGGGAGGGGGGCTGGCACCTCAGCATACAGGACGGGTATTCAGTCTGGTTTAGAGAAGTGGCGGTCTGGGCCAAAGACCAGATCCGAGGTTTCCCATCCATTATCTGCTGCTGCTGGTTATAACACGGCTTCGCCTGCTGTCTGCTGTCCGCCTGCAGCTCATCCGGGTTCGTTTTGAGGCAACTTTTGCTCAAGTCCTGCTCCCCTCCGAGGGAAACGGGGATGGGGAGTTTCAGAGAGGGGGCGTTCTTGACCAGGTGCTCGGCGGGGCAGTCGGTCGTGGTCGTGGACATGTGCGTGTTCAGATGGTATCGGTGCTTCAGCTCACACTCGGAGTTTTCCGACTCCAGTGCGTCAAAATCATCCAGATCGCTCAGCTGCAAGTCCTTATCTGGCCGGCTTCTAGTTTCTGCAGAAAATGAGCAAAAAAAGGAAACAGAAGCTCACAGAACTGAAATAGAAAATGTTGCACAACATCACAAAAATCCCAATAAATGAGCAATCCAATTTTTCGAAAAAAAAAAAAAGCAGCTATATAGTAATAAAAACTTTCCTGTCAAAACCCTTCATCAATAAAAATAAATTACTTTATTCTATCCTTGATTTTATTCAAATGAGTTCATACACTAAGAACTATGTAAAATAGTATAAAGTTAAACTGGGTTAAAAAAGAAACTACAAAAACTCTATTTTGCCATGACCCCCCCCCCCCCCCCCCCCTCCAAGAATTGGGTTGAAGAAAAAGCCCAAGTGTTTTAAGAGTGCAGATAAAGTTAAGGATACCTGATCTTCCCGCCTGTCTAGTGAGGCTCCATCGCTTCTTGTTAATACGATTTTTGTGCAAAAAAAGGATTTCATGACCACATGAGCTCCAGCATCCTTTATCCTATTTGTATTTTGCAAATAAAACACTAATCATTGCAGTTTAGCAATAAGTAAGAATAATGGAGCCACACACCGTGTCAGTTCTTTTACTACCATAAAATAATAGAAATCTGAAGGGATTATATTGTTGCAGCTTGGAAAAAGTTCAACTTATCAACTTTTATGAAAGAGGGAGACTATTAATAAACAAAAAGCTCATGGATTTATGTTTACTATTTTTAATAATAATAATCATAGAAGCAGCCTCCCTCTGGTTTCTTGCTTCTTCACATTCAACTTTGTTTTTTGCAAAGGGCCTTTTGACACTGACCATCATCATTGTTCTCGCTTTTTATCTGCTCTTCCTGCGAGCCATCTTCATCATCGTCATATCTCTTCTCCTCTGAACCCTTGTTCCTGGGGGGCCACGTCATCTTGTTCTCCTTTTTGAGCCTTCTCCTGGCATTGGCAAACCAGGTGGAGACCTGCGTTAGGGTCATTTTGGTGATGATGGCCAACATGATCTTTTCTCCTTTTGTTGGATAGGGGTTCTTCCTGTGTTCCTGCAGCCAGGCCTTCAGGGTGCTGGTCGTCTCACGCGTGGCGTTCTTACGCCTCGTTCCTCCATCCATGGAGCCATACCTGTTTTCGGAAATAACCCAAGAAAACTGGTTAAGAGAGTCTGACTACAGCATGTTGGCAACTGTTTCCAATATGACTTAGTGGGGTTTATTTATAGAAAAGAAAGAAAGAAAGAAAAAAACTAAAAAAAAAGATTCAAAAGAAGAGTTTGCCCCTTAAGTTAATGATGAAAGTAAAAAAAGAAGTCAAAAGTTTTTTAATTTATATTTTTTTCATGATTGCTCCCACAAATTGAAAAAAAAGAAATCAAAAACACTTAAAATAAACTACTAAAATTGTGAAATCACTTACTAAATCATATATATCAATAATATATCAATCTTATACTGGAAATGGAAAAGAAATCATGCATATTTAACATGTAAACTCTCAAACATGTCTCAAAGTTGCATGTTATTCTTCAACGATGGTCCACTCAGTTTTGCCTGTTCCACAAAGCAACCATAAACCCCCATTTAAAATGCATGCTGTTGATTTTCAGTCAGCAGTGAGCTGTAAAAGTCCTCTCGTGGGACTCTTCTATGAGTCCTTTATTGCTCTGTATGACTTAGCGCAGGTCAAGCACAGCTGAGGGATTCAGGGGTATAGAGGCGTGCTCACCTTTTCCTACCCTGAGCTCCTCCTTCCCCGATAAAATAGACTGTAAAATTGTTTTATTGAGTGTAATGATGGACCCTCAGGTTAAAACCGTGTAGACAAAAGTGTTCCTGTGGGCAAGACTCTGCTGAAATGCCACAACTTGCAAGTTTGCGTTCTTACACTTGAGATGTATTGCAGCCGTGATAGTTGACGGAGGGAAGCTGCCTTGCAGGCTGAGTTAACAAACACAGCGTTTGTGCTATCAGCGTCAACATTAGTTCATCAGCTCTTTAAAGATGGGAGCTAGCTTTGCTTTCTAACCTTTTCATAAACTTCATTTGCACATCAAGTGATTATTGGGAAGACCTTTCAATATGCAATATGGCAGACATGCTCTTCACAGCAGAGAAAAGGCCTTGTGTGTTGATGAAAAGAGATTGGGTGTTCTGAAGCATCTCATTCAGGCAGAAAACAAACGTCTTGTTGTGAAAAAAGTCATGTTTATGACTCGATTTCATGATAACATTTCATAAATGTGAGTCTTCACCAAATTCTTGCTTTGAAACCTTGCTCCAACTTAGATTTGACTAAAAGTAATTCAAGTTTGCGACACTTTCTGACACAGATTGTCACAGATTTTTTATTTCTGGACTCAATCTGGCTGTTTCCTTTGACAAATCTGTTTCCAACATGAAACAAATAAAGATTTTTTGATGAAAATCTGCAAAGCTGCAGCTTACCTGTCATATTGATACTGCCCCAAGGTTGGATCATAAGGATAATAGGCAGTTGCCTGGGTTATCCCTGCATGTGCAGATGCTGTAGCTTCTTTAGTATCAAATGTGCCCTGAAATGATAGAAAATAGCACATTGATGGCAGTGGGATCTCTGACTCCTCAGTTATCTCTGAATTGGAGGAACAGACATGTTTGTGTTAATAAATGGTAGAGCAGTGACAATTGAATCAAAAACTTGTGTTTGTTGCAAAAACAGAGAGAAAATGAAAACTTAAAAGAAATTGATGCTGTGAGTCTAAGACCTTTTCCGATTAAGTTTTGTTGCAAAAAAGTTCTCATTAAACTCTGTATAGTTCACTTAAATATAACATTAACCGCTTTATGTGCAAATTGTCAAGAACAAAACGAAAATATACTTATTATTCCAGTTAAACTTGCACTACATTGAATTTAACGTAACAGTAATAGAACAGTACTTACTTAATGTCACCTACTTTTAAGGTGTAATAGCACTTTCTGAATAAAATAAATGCAAATCATATAAATTTGATTTAAATATTTTGAAACTAAGCATTTAAAACATATATGTATATATATATTTGTTAAATAGTTTTTTTTTCTAAACAGAACACTAGATTGGTTGCTTTTTTACTTTTTTAAATAAAAGAAAATCAATTTTTATTAGAACTTTTCTCACCAAAACCTGTCACTGACAATAAATTGCTGGTATTGTGAGGTGTAGAGCATGAAGAGACAGAAGAGTCTGCCTTAAGCACCGGCACCCTGCGGCTCCATTAATCAATGCCAAGAAGAATCAGATGCGAAGCTTACCAGCGAGTAGAAGGCGGATGCGTCCGTGCCGTATGCAACGTAATTCCCATAGCCTTGGCTGCCTGTGTAGTGGCTCCCGTACACGCCCAGCGCTGCGGCGGAGCTCAGCTCGTGTCTTGCCGTGGCCAGCAGCCGGCTCTCATACACGGGACAGTAGACTGGAGTCTGACCAGATGCCGCTACCCCGGAGTCGGCTATGGATCTGCCCGTGGACTCACAACAAGTAGTTAAAGAGTTGGTTGTCATCAGGAACTGGAAGGAGGGGGAAAGAAAGAAAAAAAAAACTGTTTTTGTATAAAACAAAAAAACACCCACTATGAACATTTTGCTCTTAAAGTTTTTTTCAAGTTGCAATGTTTTCAAATTAATCAAAGATGAGTGATCGTTTTCCTAAGCATGAAATGAACCATATTTTAAGTCAATTTTGACAGGATATGACTTATTTCAAGATCAACTAATAACTTATGTGATCACTGCACAGATACAAAGGCGAAAAAGTAAGAAAACGCGTGCGTAAAAAAGTGTCTTACGCACGCGTTAGCTTGTTCTATTAACCCGGATCCAGATGAACCACGTGCCTGAACAGTTCTTTCCCCGACAGCGCATCATAAACCCAGAAAGTAGGCTTATGCCAAAACAATTTTTAATGGCTCGATGCCAGGACAGATCAGCAGCGGGGTTTAAACACAGCCGGTGCGCGCCGAACAAGTTGGCATGTGTTTCCCAGAGCAGATAAACATATGGTTGACATTACGCAGCGGCTATCTGACGGAAATCTGCGCACGGGAGGTCGGGGGTCGGTCTCTGGTTACCCTCGTTTTACCTTTTAAACCCCAATGCCCATAAGGCAACACCTTTATAGAAAATAATAATAATAAAAGAACTGACATCAGAAGTCTGCGTGAAGCTTCTCAGATCTGCACCGAAATGATCAAATCGATGAAAGAATCAATCGCACATCAAAGACAAAAAAGAAAAAAAAAGAACTTACTTGTGGAGCAGGCGAATAAGGATATCCAAATTGTGGATATGACATGGTAGAGAGATCCCCCAATATCCTGAAATAAAGCGGGAGCGAAGGTTTCCACGCTCACGCACGCTGCGCCTCAGTTTGACTGAACTGATTGGGAAGTACTGGCTCCTAGGATGCTTATAGGGCGAAGCAGAGCAGCATGTTTAATTTGTGTAAAATGCCCCCTCTCAAATGCCTTTGAGCAGGGAAAAAATGTAAGCCTGGGAAAAAGAATGTATTTTTCTTTTTTCAAAATCTACTAGTAGACACATAAAGAAACGCCATTTGTCCCCCGTTTTTCCCCCAGAATATTCACTTTGTTGTCAGGTACATATTTTTGCCTTATCAAAAAAGTAGCATAAAAGACGTCAGGAGCAGAGGCAGGTTGTTTTAAGTGGCGCTGGCTATGACGTCAGAAGTTTCCCACTCTGAAAATGACCGGACTGTAACTTTAATATGCATTTTCGTTTTCAAGAGTGACAGCAAACGTGTGGCAAACGTGAGATCTGAGGGGGGAGAAACTAAAAGTGGGAGAAGACATTTTTTTCCTTTTCTTTTTTTTATTATTTGGGAGGGGGGATAAATGTTCGTGGGGATTCATTTGCAACTCCGCATCAATCATTTAACCAATCAGCGTCCCCAATGTGCAAACGTCTGTACTGAGATAAATACATTAGTGCCTAATTAAATGCATTCCAACACAAATCACACAAGAGGCTAATTGATTAAAATATTAATTAGGAAACAAAACTGAACAGGACAAACAACCTGAGGACATAATTTATATAAAAAACGTTATCTATCTATCTATCTATCTATCTATCTATCTATCTATCTATCTATCTATCTATCTATCTATCTATCTATCTATCTATCTATCTATCTATCTATCTATCTATCTATCTATCTATCTATCTATCTATCTATCTATCTATCTATCTATCTATCTATCTATCTATCTATCTATCTATCTATCTGTACACGTGGCGGTTACAGGAACCACAGCAGTTCTCGCCATCGCGCCATCACCGGTGCGCGCAGTGTTGCTTGGAGAATCCCGGGTTGAGACATGTGGATAGCCCTGGGGGTCACTCCTCAAATTAATGATGATGTACTCCTCCTCCTCCTTCTTCTCACCCAGTCCTCCTCCTCCTCCTTCCCCCCTGGCCCCCCTCTCCAGCTGGATCTCTGTCTACCGGTGACAGGTCGATTGAGAGTGATTGATGACTATCTAGGGGACCGGGGCCAACATAATAATATGATCCGGGCCCCTCGCAATAATTGCTCGCTTTCATTTACAGATGAAAGCGGTATAGTAACGTACTAGAGAGACGGAGGGGATGATGTGTCCGTTAAGTCCCTTTTGTCTTGTTTTATTATAATAAACTTGTTTTTTCTTTTTTGGCCAGTGCGCGCTCCATGCGCAGCGCTGGGAGGGCGCGCCGGAGAAATTATCAGTTCTCTCATTCATTTTGACAAATTGAATTATAGGGGGTGAGCACCTCCAAGCAAATGACCGCATTAACGCAACAAACGGGCGGGGTTTGGGGAGGGGATGGGGGTGGGGGGTCAAAACGGATCAACCAGCCTTTTTAATTTGCATTAACTTTAATGCCACCTTAACAACCCGTCTGAGGCGCTCAACCGTGCAGCGCTCACGCACTTGGCACGCACGGAGCTCTATTTGGTCTTATATAGCTAGGCCCAAAATATATATGGGGGTTAATTTGGCACACAAAGCCTTAAGATGGAACACTAATATTAATCTTTAGCATCTAACCTCCAGAGGAAAGGAAATAAAAGATGTTGACTCTTTGATTTTATAGGTGGGTCCACATGCTTCTAGTCAGACTTGTTGGATTTTTGAGTTTGCTTGCATTTATATGTGTTGAAAAAAGGGGCTTTAATTTTCAGTTACCCTCATCTCCCCTCCCCCAGAGTATTTCTTTTCATTATCCACGGCTGTATCAAGGCAAGGCGCCTCATAATAAAATATTTAGGCACAGGACTGTATGCTTTTAGATGGAAAATGAAGACGACAGCAGGAGTTCATGCCTGTTTAGCGTTTAAAGATTAAAAGAGAAGCTGTTTTCCTCCCCTTTGGAGTCATTGAAGGGAAAGCAGGGCCACTCTTTGTATAAAGTGGAGTAAGGAGGGGGCCATAAAATGCCTATACTCAAGACAGCTTTGCAATAAGGAATTAAAAGGGCTGCAGCATCAACTCCTTCCCTCCTAAATGTACAGAAGACATCACAACTTTTAGGAAGTTTTTTCTTCACAAATTCCAGTGTTTGACAAATTGCGTGTGCTTAAAAGTTACTCAAAGCAACCTTTAGTATATGCATCATTCTTCTGACTTATATTAAAATGTACTCCAAGAGTATGGTAATCATGAAGGTCTCCTTCCTGATAATCTGTCTTTGATTAATGAGCGAGAAGGAAGGGATTGTGAGTAGGACACAGGCGTTTATGTGCATTCTTATGCGCTGGAAAAATAAGAGAGAAAAAAAGGAGTGGGGAAGAGGTTAAAGGGAATCTCAAATTACACTCAGCTGCCTTTAAAGTTGAAGACATAATGGGCTAACACAAGGGTCATCTGTATCAGTGAAGCCCCAAACTTTGTCTTTTTATGATGTTGACAGCTGATGTAAAATGCCTGTGGCCATTTTTGCCTTTTGTGTTGGGCACTGTTGTCTATAAAACATATACTTAATTCATTTTATTTAGCTGTCGAGTGTAGGCTTTTTTACATTTTTTTTTTTAGTTGCACCAAATTTCTGCAATAAACTGCAATAAACACACATTTAATAACCAGATTTTAAATTAGCTGTAAGTTTTAATTTTCTTTGTTTTCCTCCAAAATAAGGTAAAAATTGCCAACACTATCAAAATGTCAAGTGAAATGATAATAGTACATATGGAAAATAATGAAAATGTAAAAATTAATAAAATAAAAACACAACTATAGTAAAGTAAAAAACTCATTGTTTTTCTTTTTCTGATTAATATTTTTGCACATATCAGAGTTTACACGTTGATGATTTGATTATTTTTTAACAAAGAATGGGATGAACCTACTGGGATATTAGTCTATTTGGTTGTCAAAACAATGGTGACTCCTGAAAGAAATGTAAAAAATAATAAAATAATATCATTATCAGTGAATCCTAATTTAAATGAAATAATCTTCCGATAACACATAAGAATTAAGTGTCTGTTGATTTTATTTGAACGACTTTATTCATCTAAAATCAGAAATTGGTGAATCAAAAAGCTCTGGTAGTAATCTCTGTTTGCAGACACATTTTTTAAATGACACAAAGGCACATTTTATTGAAATCTACTCAGATCTCTTCACCAAAATGTGGGCATGTATGGATATGTATATTATCATTATATTTTCCCTCTCAGCTAATATTGGCTTTCAAATAAATTTTAGATATCCACTGGAAAGTCTATTCATGTCAATTAAAAAAAATGCTCAAAGATGTCATGCCAGAAGTACAAGATAACCCTACTTCTACCTACAGAAGTGGAAGGGGGCGGAGTCAAAATATGGCAGCTTAAAAAGCTTCACTTACAATTGGATATCTTTTTTTTAAAAGTATTTATTAAAACTTGCTCGATTAAAAATGAAAACAAAAATTAAACTCTGGATTTATTCAAGGATTTGATTGTTTTGCAAGCATTTACCAAACAGCACATACAATGATGGTGATCATGACAGTAATTGTAGGAAACCAACCAAAATTGATTATTTAATTTAGGTCATGGTTTGAAAATAACAATATTTGTCATTGCAGTATGGACAAATCTTAGCTTAATGGGTGAAAATATGGAGATAAAAGCCAAAAGTTCTCATAAATATAAATCCTGGATGTACTGAAGCAATTCTGGTGGAAATTCTGTTTCCAGAAGGAAAACTGACTGTTGGGAAGAAAAGCTTGCCTCAGTTGTGTTTCGTTCAGAGACAGTGCTGACATTAACCTCTGCCATATTCAAACTGGTGAAGGTACTCTTTTTCACTTTTTAAGTGCTTTTCCTTTTCTGATATTTAACTTTATCTGCATTTGTGTCGATAACTCCAAGCATTAGCCCAGACTATTTTAAAAGTCTTCATTTTTGTTTCACCTGGAGAGTAGACGAATGCTTCAGTGCTCCAATGTCTTATGGTCCACTGTCACATGCATTGTTTTTTGAGTCAACAAGGTAAAAAACCAAGCTGACCTCAATAGCTGACGACAGCTGCACAGACCAATTTGCTCTGTGACATGAACCCCCGAGCAGCTCCCGGGCTTTCCGATAGCAACCGTGTTTTTCTTTCTGTAGCTGGTGAAATAACACTCCCACATTCACACATAGTGCTTATCCAGCACAACATTAGCCTATACACTGTCAAGAAGTCTTGGACTCCAAATGGAATATTGATCCCCTAACATCTTCCAAAAGAATTTCTCCTCTCAACCACACAATGTTTTTTTCTCACTTCTCCAATTTTGAGCCTGAAGCTCTACTGGTTTTTGCATGAGTTGAGTAGTAACCTGGACTCCTTCAGGCCCTTTCAGTAAAGTCAGAAATTTTGCTGCTGTTACTGAAGATTGGTCTGTCAACTGTGCAAAGAAGTCAACATTGTTTGTCTTCCCTTAAAAATAATTGCCCTGTTTCTTTTTAAGTTTAGAACATCTGTAAAATAAATAACATTTGGCCGTTCAAACACACGCCACGTCACAGTCACAACTTCATTAGGACATCTAATGGTAGTCAAGAGAGGTGGCAAAGAATATCGAGTGATGCCTGAGACAAGGGGTAACCACGTCTCTCAGGAGAACTTAGTTCTTACATTTTTTCGGCATGTTCCAAAAGCTTTCATGGTGTCTGTGCGGCTAAAACATTCCTAGAGTCAAAGACAGACTGTAGCTTTTAAAGGAATTCATTCAGCGATTTTGTTTGCAGCTTTCACAGCAACCCTTCCCACACTGTCACGTCCTAACAGTGTACGTGCTGGAAATCCACCTGCTACTGTCCCAGCTGGGAGTTCTCATTTGAGCTCTGCTGAGACTTGTGTGTATGTGTGCATAACATGTGATATCCACCATGGTAGTAAAACACCACAGGACCACTTTACATAAGACAGTTACAGTGGCCAGCAATTTCATGGAAAGCAGTGTAAAAGTCTTTCTGGTGTTCGCATTGCAAATCTTTAAGACCTGAATAGTCATTGAAATACAACCAATGAGACAACTGCAAGTTCAAACTGAGCAACAGACTCGGATAGAAAGGTGACTGAAGTGACTTTGAATGTGCCAGACGGGCTGGTCTGAGAATTTCCGAAACTGCAGTTCTACTGGGATTTTCACTCACAACCCTCTCTAGGGTTTACAGATAATGGTCTGAAAAACAGCAAATATCCAGTGAGTGGCAGTTCTCTGGGCAGAAATGCCTTGTTGATGCCAGAGGTCAGAGGAGAATGGCCAGACTGGTTCCATCTAATAAAAAGACAACAGTAACTCAAATAACCACTGGTTACAAGAGAGGTCTGCAGAGGAGCATCTCTGAACGCACAACACATCCAACCTAGAGGCAGATGGGCTACAGCAGCAGAAGACCACATTGGTGCCACTCCTCTCGGGTATTGTAAAAAATTTGACAATATATAAAAGACTGGAACAAAATGTTTCCTTGTCTGATGAGTTTCGGATTCTGCTTTGACATTCAGATGGTAGGGTCAAAATCGGGTGTCAACAACATGAAGCAAGGTTGAGCAGGTTGTCCAATAATCGAAGGGTCTGTGGTTCATTCACTGCTCCCTCCAGTCAACCGCTGTTGTGTCCTAGGGCAAGAAACTTTACCCTCCCTGCCTCCAGTGTGGCTTCATTGGTGCGTGAATGCATATGAATGTCCCGGTGATGGTCAGAGGGGCCGAAGGCGCAAACTGGCAGCCACGCCTATGTCAGTCTGCCCCAGGGCAGCTGTGGCTACATCAGTGACTTACCATCACCAAGTATGAATGAGGAGTGAATGAATAATGGACACATTGTCAGCGCTTTGAGCATCTGGTAAAGCGCAGATGCATTTCATCCATTATCATTATTTATATTTTCCTGGCAGACTTTGGGCCCTTTAGTACCAATTGAGCATTGTTTCAACACCATAGCCTACCTGAATATTGTTGCTGACCATGTCCATGCCTTCATGACCACAGTGTACCCGTCTTTTGAAGGCTACTTCCAGCAGGATAAGGCACCATGTCATAAAGCTGAAATAATCTCAGACATAATCTCTGGTTTCTTGAACACAATGAGCTCACTGGACTCAAATAGTCACAAGATCTCAACCCAATAGAGAACTTTTGGGATGTGGAGATTGGCATCATGGATGTGCAGCAGACAAGGTGTGATCCTATCATGTCGATATGGAAAAACTCTCTGAGGAATGTTTCCAGTACCTTGTTGAATCTATGCCACCGAGGATTAAGGCAGTTCTGAAGGCAAAAGGGAGTCCAACCCGGTACCTGATAAAGTGGCCGGTGAGAGTATATATATATACACCCATCCATATTCAGAACCTATTAAATCACCATCGGGATGGGTGGAGCCAACCCAGCTACTGTGGGACTGTCACAGGGCCACACTCATGCACATCTAGGGGTAATTTAGAGTCACCAATTAACCTATGAAGCATGTTCTTGGACTGTGGGAGGAAGCCAAAGAGCCCCAAAAAACACAGAGTCTGCATGGGGAGAACATGCAAACTCCACACAGAAAGGCCCCAGCCGAGATTTAAATTGGCCTTCTTGTTGAGAGGTGACAGCATTAGCCACCATGAAGCCCAGTGATTTAGTGTAATGACTTACACTAAATTTGCATATCATAATCCAACCTTAGATTTTTTATTTCAGTGTCACATATGAGCGCAAAGCTGCCTTTCTCTGCCTTAGAATCTGCTGAAATTATGTTAATGATAAATTAAGGAAGTGTTTTGGTGGTTGAAAGTTCTTAAACACCAGAGCTAAAGCTCAGGTGGGTATTCCAGAAAGCAGGTTTTGCTAGTTACCACGGTAAGTTTGAAGCTAAGGAAGCGTATAACCTCAGCTTTCGGTTCCAAAAATGGAGGTATTTCAGGGTATGTCAAGTTGCCATAGCAACTCATGCTCTGAACATAACCTTGGGCCTCATTTATAAAACTTTACGTAGGATTTGCGTCAGAAGTGGCGTACGGATGAAACATAGGACGTGCGTACGCACAAAAATATTCGGATTTATAAAACCGTGCGCACGCACATCCTACGGATGTTTCCCTTAATAAATCACAGTCAATTCTAAATGCAGCGCAGCTTTTGCGGCTTCATGACACGCCCAGTTGCCCATAAATAGTTCGAGAAACGCCCACAAGTTAATATTCATTGATTGCGAAATCATGGCAAACACAGAGAGGAAATCCAAAAAAGGTATCTTCACTCAATGTGAAGTAGAAGTTATCGTTGGCGATGTGGATAGGAGAAAAATGTTGTTTGGAGGGCACAGTGTGGGCATTACCAAAAAGGCACTTGAGTGGCAAACGGTGGCAGACACCGTAAATGCTGTAGCCTCGCAACCTCGGACCGTGGCCGAAATAAAAAGCCCGCAGAGATCCAACTGGACGGCTCAAGGAAGTCGGAACCGGCTCATAAGCCACTCGTCCTCGTTTGCCAGCAAGTCTTCTTGCTGTCTAAAGATGCATTCACTCCGAATACTTCCATTTGCCACATCTTCTAAGAGTGGAAGATCAGCCATTGTGCGTCATTACGCATTGTGATGGGGCATTTTATGTCCATCCATTTAATTGCATCTGCCAAGCTACAGATGTCGGTAATAATGGACGTGGAAATGGGAAATTCCTCAGCGCAAATGTAATTTGTTGTTGCTTTCTGAATGGTTGAGACATACGCCATACATTGTTTTATCAAAAATAAAACAAACTAAAGGCATATGCATGAATACCATAATTCCATAGCTTATGAATAAATGTTTTAATATGAAAACAACTTTCCCCAGTGAACACTTAATACATCTATCTATCTGTCTATCTAATTGCACCTATATCTGCTCCGCCAGACGGACACATTGACGAGAATATCAGTTTTGTTCATTATTTCGTTCTGTATTGCACTACATGCCAATATTGCAGAACATATTTCACTTTTCTTTTTGCAAATATGTGTTCATTTGAATTTCTGTTGTAATTTTCGTTTTTTCTTTCTTCTTCTTAATTGTAAGACTTGCTTTGTGAAGTCTTCATGTTATTTATGAGACGCAGTATTGTCATTTTCACTTTCACGTGTTTCTTCCATCTGCCGACGGTGTCACCATTTCTCATTCCACCCGTTTTTGTGCGTACGCCTGGGTCAGAGCTTGCGTGAAGGACCGCACATTTTCCCGTCAAGTTTGCTTTTTATAAATATCAATTATTGCGTAGAGAGTGGCGTCCGCCTTCTTTTGTGCGTACACAACGTTTATAAATGAGGCCCCTGGTCTGGAGCAGGTTTTGTTTAATGGTTAGATTGTTTTCATAGAGGTGAAGGAGCATGGCGTGTCCATGTGAAGATGATTTAGTGGTTGAAGAAGCTCAGATTATACTTTTTCCACCATGAGAGGGTGATAAGACCACATATGGATGTTGGAAAGATAAACTTTTTACATTGATCTAACTTAATTATTTGCTTCAATTAAGATGAATATTTTTGTTTTTATTAAGTCAGCTTAAAAATAACACATCGTTATCAGACAGATATTTTATTTTAATTCAAATTAATTTAATTAAGTAGGTGTAACTTTGGTGCTGCTGTTAGATCGGCACCGCAAAGAATTGTGGGATACCATTGCCTTTGCCTGTCTGTACGGATTTGGGTTAAATTCAATTCAATACAATTCAATTTTATTTGTATAGCCCAAAATCACAACAACAGTCGTCTCGATGGGCTTCGAAGTAAAACATGAACTCAAAAGGTTTATGAATACAAAGAGTTAGGAAAATACGGTACTAAAATGAACTAACAAACGGACTAAGCTATATTGGCATCCCTGCCCTTAGACCCCCCTTCGCGGTAAGGAAAATCCTAAAAAAACGGATTCCGGAAAAAACGAAGAAACCTCAGGGGTGCCCACATGAAGGAGGGATCCTCCCCCAGGACGGACAGGCGATTTACCAGAACTCTTAGAGAAGAATTAATTTATCTAAATCTACAACTACATATATAAAGTCCAGCAGATGAGCTTCATCCAGCCGTGGTTGTGGGGACAGAGTGGGTTTTTGACCAAATGTGTTTAGTTGTTTAGCTGTTTTACTGTGTATTGCCTAGTTATTTTGTCCAGTTATGTTTGATTCTTTCTGCACCACAAATAAAAGGAAGGGAGAGGATGATGAGTTTATTTAGCACCCCTACTGCCTAACTGTGTTAGTTGGAGAATTGATTTATGATTTCATGCTGAAAATCTATATGATTTCTTTCTTTTTATTGTTATAAAAATGAGTATATTTGCAGGCTCTAAACAATAATTGAGTTAGATAAACGTAAGAAATTAGGTTGAATAAATTTAACACAATTACTTGTTACCAATAGAAGTCATTTATTTAAGTTGGCAAAGTTGGATAAGTTATATGTGTATGCGTCACTATGAAAATAGAAATGAGACAGAAACTTGTGCGTTTACTTTGTCCGTTCTTGTTCTCCAAGCAGAATCTCTTTCTTTTTATGATGCAGCCATATAACTTTTTTGATGGCTGTATAATCTTCATACGCCGTCATTAAAACCTCCGACTCCGTCTCACTGGAGTATAGCGCTCTTTTTTTTTCCCCATACGTTTCCATGGTGACTCTGGAAATCGGCGTTCCGTTGAGAATGTCTTTATGTACTTGCCGAGCACACGCACTAACCCAGGGTTACAAAGTCGAGCGTAATTACGCTAACTCATATCAAGTCTTTTGGAACCGACAAACCCGGAGTAAGCAAGTTCAGGCAGACTTCAGAGTTCAGGGTTAAAGTCAGGGTACTTTCTGGAATACCCCCGTGGTGTAAAAGGGTTAACCCTATGAGTTGGCACCATTTCTATACATTATTTGTTTTCTTTTTTGTAATGTTTTACAGTTGGTTTTAATTAATCAGTAAAACAAATGTTGCAGCTTAGACATTTTTTTAAACAATTCAAACACAAGTTAAATGTGCTTCCCTAAAAATACAACAGTTTGCAAAAGTATTAGAGCACTGGTTATGTTTTAACCTCAAGGTTATTATTTTAGTCACTGACAAGATGCCTAAAGAGTAAATGTCTTTCCTCAGACTGTATTGAACACATTATGAAGTAAGACACCCAAATTAATTATGTAAATCCTGCATTAGCACCTTGAATGCCGCCCATTATGCACCATGCATCATGCATAAGCAGTGGTGGTAAAATCAAATGAAACGGAGCCCCGGGTTTTTAGCAGTGCTGTAATATTATGTTCAATATGAGTCTTCCCAGCCCCGTCTTTCTCAGCCTGCTACTCGCTTCCATCTCTCCTGGTGTTACCCCTCTTCATCCTCTCTAAGAGGTTTAACATGTCAAAGTTCTCTCTGCTCATCCATAATTGATCACCACATCGGAGCATCTTCACTGCACTTAGTTAACCAGCTATGTGCAGGTGTTCCCTTAGCAACTGACCAGGGACTGAAACACTGAAGTGCTGTATGTAGACTTGCAAGACCCCAAAATTGGAACCCAATGTGTCTTGTAAGTCTTGCTGCTGGCCCCATGTTCACCAGCTTCGTTTTTCAACGCAGGATGTACGTGTACCTATTACATAGAACAATATGTGAGAGAAGGACTCAAACACCTTGTTATATTGTCATATGCTCTCATTTATGTCAACCTTTGTAGTTACTTTTGTGATTTCAGTATGTGAACAAGATAAAACACTATTATTTTGGGCTGTACCACTTTGATAGCCAAAAATTGTCCCAGGAAAAATGACTGGATCTATTATCTGAATCTGTTGGTCCAGTCCATCCGATCTATTGTTTCGACAGGTGACATTGGAGACACAACAACATGCAAGTACAGGCGGCAATCGTTAGAACTCATTTTTAGTCTAATTCACCAAACTTTTTCTTTTTTTCTGTTCTGTTACTTCATTTACATTGTTTTGTCTGCTAAAATCTTAATTAATATGGGGTAGTTGCTTCCTTTACATGTTTCAAAAATGCAAAAAAAAAATCAATGGACCATTGAAAGAATACATGCACTCCAATAGCAGATGCTCTTAGCCCCTTCTAGAAAAAAGAAACATGCTCAGGTCCAAAATAGAGCATTGGATGTTTTGTGCCTGTTCAAAGCAAACATACCTGTCTGTTGCATTTTGGAACTGCTAAATTTGTGGTTCTTTAATGTATCAGGAAAATTTCTTGGAAACATTTAGACTCATATTTGCTTCTAAAAATATGTTTTTAAATTTTCTCTTTTTAATAATATTTAGAAGCTTTTTTCAAGCATTTCTGCTTGGTAATGAAGATGTTCCAGTTCTCTGTTCTCATAAGAGGAGAGATGAGGCAAAAGCAAATAGGTTTATTTGTCGATAGATCCACTTAGTGAATGCTTCCCTATGGTCATATAGCTTTGGGTAATTACTGAGAGAGTGAGATTGCAATTACAAGTAGCTCAAATGCCTTTCAGGTGAAGGGTGGCTTGGTTTGTCCTTAGGGAAGGAGCAAACAGCTCAGTTGGTATAAACAGGCATTGAATAGCATTAAAAGAAACCAATTGAGGTAGTTTAAGCATGTGCTCAGGAAAGCTTTTGATCTGTCCCTTTTAGAGGTATCATGGATATATCACAGTGGTTTCCCAAGTACCTTTTGTGCAGCCATTTCACAGTAAAGGTTGAACCAAAATCTGTCTATACCCGTTTGCTGATTCATGCATATCCACTGCGGCATAAAAATCAAACCCTTGTCTGAGATCCCTATAGGGGCAATTTAGAGATACAAATTAACCTATGAAGCAAGTTTTTGTGGGAGGAACCCAGAGTGTCCGTAGAAAACCCACACATGCACGAGGAGAACATGCAAACTCCACACAGGAAGGTCCGAGCCCAGAATGAAACCGAGGCCTTCTCGCTGTGAGATTCAAACCACACCGCTACAATGCAGCTTTTAGGATATTTGGATGATGTAAAATTTGTAAAAGCTTACTGGACCACAGACCCTTAGATTTTGTAATTTTAAATTAGACATGTCATATGCATTACCTTGTATGAAAGTGCTGAGTCTATAATTTCCATGTGCTTCTTGAGAAACCATCCACAGGCCGCCACATTTATTATTTTGCTTGTGTCACGTACAGCAAACCTCGAATGTCAAATGCTGAGGCACACTGATCACAGCGATACCCCCCCCACACACACATTCAAAGATGAGCGGATTGGCTGCTCTCTTTGTTATGACAAAGCCCATCAATAGTCTCCTGAATTCCTCCAACACCTGCGATCACCAGTGCTGCAGCCATCTCAGCTGCAGTCATGTGCAGTCACCAGTTACAGAATACATTTCCCCCATATGGGATTTGTCAAGAACGTCTTGTTTCATATCAATATAAATGTTGTTGTTCAAGGAACATATTCCTGTTTTGATAGTAATAGCACACATGAAGACTGGCACTGATGCATTAAAGAATTTTCGGCAAACACCAGAAACGTTTTTTTTAATTGATTTGTTTTTGAACATCTTAGCTACTTGATAAGTCCATGGTGCCTAGTAGATACATTTAGTTGCTTTACTAGTTTTCATGAAATGTTTGACATTGGGGTGTCGGGATATGCTGAGGATGGGATAAGGAGCTGGAAGACCAAACCCTTAATCGCATGCACCCAGATGGGGGTGTTGACCCGTATAGGTGCTGCATGTTTTGGATTCTACAGGCCTGTGGAGGATGTAAACAAGAGTGGCCCCATCTGACGGTCACGGGTGTGGCTTGCAGTTCCCTTGAGGCTCACGTGGCCACCTTAAGGGACGTCATGGAAATGTAAAGCGCTATTGTCGTGTGTGTCAGAAGTGTATTGTGAAGCATTTGTAAGGCAAATGTAAGTTATGAGGTATGAATGATGGTTTGGTATCGTGCCCTTACACCACACTGTAGTTGTTCATAAAATGTGCGTACTGGCTCCTTGCTGACTGCACGCAAATGCCGCAGTGCAAGTGATGTATAAAGTATGCTTTGATTATCTAATTTCCTCATTTCTAACAGTCAAGCTTTGTGCAATGAGCATGTAGTTTTTACTTGAACAGCACATATGGGACCCAAGGGACATCTATGGGACAACTTCCCATTCAAATCATTGGGAAGGTGTGTCCAAATTTTTGGTCTGTACTGTAGATGGCCTGGAAAACAATGTGAGAAGCAATGTGTTTCATGTTAAAAGTTGTTTTAATGAACTTGCATTCATCCGACCACATTTCAACGAGCTGCTGTGCCTCATTGTTCCTCCTTGTGGCCGTTTTGGTTCAGTTGTTCCGCTCCAAACATGGAGCCTACACAGAACCGGAGCGCAGTCCGATTGGAAAGGAAACAAGACCACCTTGAAAGATGGGTCAATTTGGGTGTATTCAGACTGAAAATTTGTTCTGGAATATCGGGAGAAAAAAAATTTGGTTCACTTAAAGTGAACCAATTGTGTCCAGCCTCAATACACCCTTTGTGTATTGAGCGCATCTTTGTAAAAAAAAAATGCATAAACATTTTTGCGCTACGGGCTCACCGTGTGGTCCATGGTTTTGGGTGGCCACCTGCTTGCCCCTCACAAGTTTGACCATTTTTCGCCTACAGCATGCACCTGTAAGGGCAGTTGTAACTATAAGGCATTAGTAAAACCTCTGACAGCAGATTTGAAAGCAAAGAAAGTCATAATGGAACATCTGCAAAAACAGTTGTTTAAATTAAATGTTGTTTTTAATGCATTTCCACACTCCTGAGTATTCTTTTTGTCTTATAAAAAGAAGGAACCGCAACAATGATCCTGAAATGACTATTTGATACTATCCTTGCCATTTTCCATTAAAGACAATGGATTTTATGAAGTCATGATTCTATTTCAGGATTTACCAACACAATGGAAGTACTGCAGAGAGTGCAGCTGTGTTAAGGGGCAGACATTGTTTTAGGCAGTGATTATATTGCTGAAAAGAATGCAGAGTAGGCCGGCACTTACAATTACTTATTCATAATGCATCCGCTAAAGCACAAATGCACTGTATTGTCTCGTTCTGCATCTTATTTTACCCATAACACAGAAAATGGGGTGGATTTCTAATGAAAGAGCCATGTTAATATCAAGGTAGATGAGGGCAAGCATGTGGAGATGGAAGCACGATGTGGAAACCCAATCACAAGTTCCTTCAATCACTCAAAAGCAGAACAAGGGGGAATGGATGCATTTGAATATTTTCTTCTACCTGGACATATTAAAACTATACAATTTTAATACCTATTTAACATGCAGCTGCTTTTTGTGCCTTACCTTTTTGCAGTTCTGCATGAAAAACCGGCAGGTAATTTAGAAGTAACTGTGGCAGCTGTGGGCATGACATGCTTTTTCAACCAGGCATGTCCACAAAAATACATTTAATCCTCCCGTTAAGATCTTACCCTCTGAAAGGGCTGCTCTTCTACCAACAGGATAGTCTTGCATCTACCGACAATTGTTTCATCTGTCTTCCAAAAGTGGGTCACATAGGATACAGAGCTTTCCATAATTCAGTGCTAAACCTTTTGAGTTTAAGCTGTCTGTACACCAGAAAGTGTATTTACTAGTCTTGGAAAACAATTAGACAGAAATTAAACAAGTTCTTCTTGGCCTCTGTTGAAAGTGAGTCTGCTTAGATTGGTGCGATGGACCATAGACCTTGTTATTCTGACTTATTGTCCTTTCAAATGATCAACGTTCCCTTTATGTACCTGGACAGAAATTTTCACCTGGGCACCCACGCTGATGCAGAATAAAAAGTTATTGCACATGTGGTGAAATTCATTTTTAAATATAAAAATTCCAAAGACAAACAATAAAACAAGCTGTACGGTGGTGTAGTGGCTGGCACTCTCTCCTCACAGCAAAGAAAATCACTGCTTCAAATCCCAGCTGGGTCCTTGTTCTCCTCATTCATGTATGGGTTTTCTTCAGGCACTCCAGCTTTCACTCTACAATCCAAAAACATGTTTCATAGGTTAATTGGTTAATGTAAATTGCTCCTTAGATGTGTGTGGTTGTGTGGCTCTGTAATGGACTTGTTAACCATCCAGGGTGTACCCCTCCTTTGCCAAAAAGGATCTGGGATAGGCTCCAGTGATGCCTTGACTCTCATCAGGAACAAGCAAGTATAGAAAACAGATGAATGGATGGACAATAAACTGAATCTACTGTAACCATTTGTCCTGTTATTTTATTCCATAATAACAGGTTTTAACATCTGTTTGCTTCTTTCTCAATTGCTGTTTTTTTATTTTCCATGAGCTCATCGATTTGAAATTTTGGGAAGGACATGGCTCTATTTTTGTCAAATATTTTTGGTTCAGAACAGTTTGTTTTCTTGGCTACATTGCTATTTCTGCAGACCAAACAAAATAATTTTAATTTGAGTGGAAACTTGAAATCAGGTTAACATCCCACCGACCAGAGACAGTACAACGGTTTAATAGTAATGCGACAGAAGTGGCGAGCATTAAATCCATACATTCGAAATCTGTCCCCTGGATTTTACTTTGAGCAGGGTCACAGGGACTGCTGGAGCTACCTTTTGGTGCATCAAAAAACTGGACTAAAACATTGTTCATTGGCAAGTATTATGCATTTGTGACGGGGTCCCGCCGAGAAAAGATGCAGAGGAGCCAAGGTGAGGAGGATTGGTCTTTATTGCCGACACAGTTGCTGCACGCAGGGCCATGCAGCACACAGCACACTCTGTCATTCCTCTCTTTTCGCCACCTGCAGTGCTCACCTTAAAGTGGGATGCCACGCCCACGGGGCGTCGCTCTCAATACCCAGCCAGGCGGCACCACAGGTGGAAATCATAAATAACAATAAATAACAAAACACATTATTACACAAACAATAAACACGGTGTGGCCCCCCCTCGGCATCTGACGGTGCCACACCGTCACAGCATTACAAAACATGCATAATAAAAGCAAACAAAACCAGGTGAAGGTGGGATTTTTTTAGAATGCATCATTTGAACAATGTCCCTGATTGCCAAACGTTTATGTGTAATAAGACTAACCGTTTTAGAAAGATGTGCTGCTCAACAAGTTTAGGAGACAGAAGACCGTGAAAGTGAGTTCATTTTCATGCTTTACGGAATTAACTTGTGAGCAAAATTTACCTTGCCAGAAGTTGAGTTGTTTTTTGTCATCTTCTCTAAGCAGATGTGGACGAACAAAAAAGCAAGTGATCAGGAAAACAGAAAATCCTTCATAAAACCATAAACAATTTCAAATCTTTGGTCCTTCCTAGACAGAGGGGATACCCGGGACAGAGCTAGAGGGAGGGCAAAAAGCCTTCCCCCCCAAAAGATTGTGAGTCGATATTTGTATCATTATCCCTACAACTTCTTTAGGCATTAGTAACAGCACCTCAGCTAAAAACTGCTGTTTTAATATTAGTAACAATAATCAAACAGTTTGAATTCTGTCATTTTGTTCTATCCTATCATTTGTAATGGCCTTCAACTCCACGGTTCTCATTTGCCACCTTTCCAAAGTCTTCTGCCCCCCTCCAAAGAAAATGCTTAAAGTTTGCCATTGTGGGACACTTAGGTATTCTTCTTAAAATCCAACTTAATTTGAATAACCTAAATAAACATCTAAAAATATTTTTTTATGAAAACATGATTTAAAAAAAACATCTTGAAATACTTAAATAAAGTTTGTGCATCTAAGTGATTTGACTTTTAGGCTCATCTTCTCACGAGGATAACAAATTTGGACAACAGGCTGTGCTGAATGTGGCTCAGCATCATCCATTTTTTTGGTGGGGCCACACATTTCATATCCACAAGGTGGGACCCTGGCCTCATACTATGAGAGTCGTAAAAAAAGTCAAACCAAAACTTCATTTTGTGGACGTAAAGGATAAAAAACGTAAGTGTAGTTTAACTTTGTTTCCATTTTTGCCCAAGTCTGTTACATATAACTTTATTTAATATATGAAACAGCATTTATTACTGCTCTTGGGTATGGGTCACTTTACAAAGCAAAGGTGAAGGAGAAAATAAGTGGTGATATGAATACAATGAAGGAGATAGGGGCAGTCATTCTACCCATCCACATACTTTTATTTTCCACTTCAGCGCTCACATTTGAATAATTTGAAAGGGCTTCCTGTGTTTGCTTTATCATGCATTATTCTGAGGCATTACCTGGGTCTTCACATAAAGATGGCTAGCATTTCTCGCTCCCTTTTTCACAGAGACACACAACAATAATGGTATTCATACACTTACCATCTCCTTAAGAAGAATCTTTTATGTGAGTTTACAACACCCTAAAGGATGGATGCTTTTGTAATGGAGTCTAATCTGGCATGACTGATACGGAATATCATGTATCTTTGGACAAAAACAACTTCCTGAGTCAAGAAGAAATAAAATTCAAGGAAGTTATAATTATTATATTTCCTCGTTGCAAATTTACTATAAGATAAAATTGTAGAAGATAAATAAAATTATACTGATAACTATTAATTTATATTAATACATATTGATATCAAAAAGTTGAAGGATTAGTCTATGCAATGACTGCTACACGAAAAGTTCCTTGATGAAGGACAATTGAAGTAAGTGTCAAATCAGTTTCTGTTTAATTAATTTCTCCCCCTTATGCTGGTCAAAGACAGTAGCTAGTTTTTATTTTTTTACTGTATTTGTATCTCTGCAGAAGCACGAATGCTCTCTTTGAGTTCAGAACATACTCTTAAAAAACGAATGCTGTCAATGTCTTCATATAAACTTCTTTAATTAGTGTGTGCAGTACAGTGCCCTCATGATGCACCCAAAGCAACATAATTAAAAAAAAAAAAGGGCAGTGTTCATCTTTCATAGCTGTCAGACGACATGACAACTGAACTATTGCATTGTTTTATTCTGGACATAAACAGCTTATAATAGAGGAGTGCATTAGGGAACTGTGACCTGCCAATCAAAAGCCTTCTGAATGATCAGGGTGAATAATTCTGTGTTTTCCAGACTGATATTATAGAGACCTGGGACTTTTTCTATCTGCACTTTTAAAATAAAACTAAAAATTGACTAGTCAGAAAAACATTCAAACTGGAGATACGTGAGGGGAGATCAGGGAAATTACCAATTCATTAAGTAAACATTGTGGCTTTGGGGTCTTATTATTTTTTTGCTGTTTTCTTCAAAAAGAAAAAAAAAATACTTGTGAAATTCGTCTTTGAAAAAGCATAGGGCTCTGAATGGAAATAAATTCACTGGTTTCACTATGACCCTGAGTTCTTTAGCCCCTGGCTATTGCTTCCATGCGCTTGCACAGGGTCAGCTCCCATACCTCTAAGTAAAACAGTTTGCACATTTAAGATAGAGGTGTGTGTTGTGAAGAAAAGCAAAAAAAATAAAAAAAAAGTCTGAAATGCCTGTAACCAATGAGCTGTTTATCATCATGTTGCACCTACGCACCTACGGCCTTAGTGCTTTTTGTCTACTGCTTGGACCTACTTTAATCTTTTTCTCCATCTCCTTCCCTTGATGTTTTCCACTCTTCCCCCATCTCATATTCTCTGGTCCTTCTCTTTTTCCATCTTTTCTTTCCCCTCTGTGCCGACTTTCTTTCTGAAGGCAAAGGATTCTTGCAGGCCCTTTGAGGGAAGTGTGTGAAAATGCACAATGCTGGTCCCTCGGTGTGCCTACCCCAAGCTCAGAGTGTGAGAAGAGGGCCCTGAATTTGATGCCTGACTGACCAAATCTTCTGCCAGATAGCTGGGCCTTTCTATTCCCAATGGTGCAGCAAAAGCGTGGCCAGAAGTGGTGCGGAAGGAGAGGGGAAGGCACAGTAATTGTATCAAGGTCTGTAGAGATTCTCCCACCATCATCCGTGGCCCCCACCCAGAGTGCCCCGTGAACACACTCTCTCACACACACACAACCGTGCAAACACACAACCTTCTAAACTGCTCCTGAACTGCTTCTCAGTTAAAAGGAAAAGGGTCCCTGGGCAGAAAAAAAAGCAACTTCTCTGCAAAATAACCAAAAAACAGTGTGCACTCATATATGAATAACATTCAATTTATCACATGAAAGCCCATTTATTGAATACAACACCTTGCACTGTCCCCAACTCCATCTATTTTTCAACACCTCAATGAAATAGAAGAAACAAAAGCTGACTTTTATTCCCAAAGTTACATTTGCATTGGACTCTTCTTTGTAAATCCATACAATGGACACAGATTTTTTTTTCTAGAAACTTGTTATTGCAATAATAAACTTTACAAGTTTTAAGTAGAGGTCAGTATTTGTATACATTTCACAACAAATATTGCATGCTCTGTGCTTTCGGAGACTTTATGCCCTTGTCACCTACTCACTTCCACATTAAAAAGGTTTATATAAGAGTTATTTCTACCTTCATGTTGACCCAATTTAAGATAAGGTTAAGTCTCCTCTGTAAAAAAAAAAAATATATATAGATATATATATCTATAGATATATATATATAAAAAAAACAAATAAATTAAAAAAAAAAAAAACGCCCCTCTCACCCTCCGCGGGTGGTTTCTCCTCCAAGCTCGGGTCCTCTACCAGATGCCTGGGAGCTAGAGGGTCCTGCGCAGTATCTTAGCTGTTCCTAGCACTGCGCTTTTCTGGACTGAGAGGTCTGAGGTCTTTCCAGGTATCTGTTGTAGCCACTCCTCCAGCTTGGGGGTTACTGCCCCAAGTGCTCCAATTACCACAGGCACCACTGTCACCTTCATTTTCCATGCCTTCTCCAGTTCTTCTCTGAGTCCCTGGTATTTCTCCAGTTTCTTATGTTCCTTCTTCCTGATGTTCCCATCGCTTGGCACTGCCACATCTACCGCTTTCCTCTGTTCTTTATCAACCACTACAATGTCTGGTTGGTTCGCCATTACCATCCTATCAGTCTGGATCTGGAAGTCCCACAGGATCTTTGCCCTCTCATTCTCTACCACCTTCTGAGGTGTTTCCCATTTTGACCTTGGGGTTTCCAGTCCATACTCTGCACACATCTTCCTGTATATTATTCCAGCCACTTGATCGTGGCGCTCCATATATGCTTTCCCTGACAGCATCTTACACCCTGCAGTTTAGTGCTGGATTGTTTCAGGCGCCTCTTTGCACAGCCTACATCTTGGGTCTTGTCTGGTGTGGTAGATCTGAGCCTCTATCGCTCTGGTGCTCAGGGCTTGTTCCTGAGCTGCCAGGATGAGTGCTTCAGTGCTGTCCTGTAGGCCAGCCCTTTCTAGCCATTGGTAGGACTTCTTGATATCAGCCACTTCAGTTATGGTCCGGTGGTACATCCCATGCAGGGGTTTGTCCTCCCATGAGGATCTGTCCTCCAGCACTGTATCATCTGCTCTCCATTGCCTGAGACATTCACTGAGCACACTGTCAGTTGGAGCCTTGAGCTTGATGTACTCATGCCTCTTGGATGTTTCATCCTGGATAGTGGCTTCTACACTCACTAGTCCTTGGCCTCCTTCTATGTGGCTAGCATACAGTCTCAGGGTGCTGGATTTGGGATGGAACCCTCCATGCATCGTGAAGAGCTTTCATGCTGTTTATTGCCCGGGTCTTATTTTTACCATTGAGCTGGTTTCTTAGGACTTGCCTTACTCGTTGGAGGTATTTAGCTGTTGCAGCTTTCGTTGTTGCCTGCTCCAGGTTGGCATTTGTCTGTGTAATTCCAAGCTAGTCCATTTCCGTCTTCACGACACGACATGTGGTTCATTGACTCCCGTGTTGTGAGGTAGGCAGTAGCGTTAAAGGTCTTGCCCAAGGACCCTCACTGGTTGATGTTAATTGCTTGTTATGGTAATTGACCCATTTCCATTAATTGTTCATTACGCCCCTGGGTATCGAACCCATGACATGTCCTGCACTTTACCAACTGAGCTACCAAGCCGTATATATATACATATATACATATAAAATAAATAAAAAATAATATATATACACACACATATATATATATATATATATAGAGAGAGAGAGAGAGAGAGAGAGAGAGAGAGAGAGAGAGAGAGAGAGGGAGAGAGAGAGAGAGAGAGAGAGAAAGAGTGAGAGAAAGAGATGTATATACATCTATATATATAGAAACCTGGATGGTGAAGCATTGTTCCAGGGGGAAGACGGGGCAGAGGAAGGTCAGCAAAACTGTCTGAAATGCAGAGAGATAAACATCCATGAATGTAAAAGCAACATTATGATTTTGATTTGCTGACAAGAGAAGGCGGGGAATTTAGCTACTGGTTTAGAGTGAAGGTTTAATTTTTGAGTGGCGTGCTGTAAGAACCCAGCTTACCAGGAAGTAAGGTAGATCTTCCTTATTGAAAATGCGCCAAAACTTCACCTAAATTTTGATGCAGACCAAACCAGTAAACTAGCCTAAAAACTATGGTTTCATTTTACATTCATTGGTTGGTTTCACGACCATAGGGCGCACTGGATTGTAGGGTACAGTTTCAGTTATGGGTGCTTTTTCTGTATTTAACACATACAAAAAGCGCACCAAGTTTTAAGGCACGGGCATGTTAAAACATATCGGTAAAACTTGCATGCTAATGTGTTTTTTAAAAAGGCAGCAGGAGCAAAACTGAGTTGGTTGCGATTTTTTTTTTTCAGTCATCAATCCGCATTCAAAAATCCATCAAAGTCCGGATCTTCTTCCTCTGAAAAATCACCATAGGCTACAGTTTCTGTCCATCACCATGGCAAGCACATCAGTAAAAGCCGACTTTTCAGACCCCGTTGTGCGTATCGCTACCATGCTGGCCCCCTTCTTCCCGAAAGTGTGACTCACCGGGATCTCAAAAGTGAGTGGCACCTCGTTCATGTTAGTCATGTGGCTGGGGTGGATGTGTTTGTCGGAAAATCTTTTTACTGCTGCAGGAGCGGAAAATGGACAGCTTTTCATTGTAATCTGCTGGAAGTTGCTGCGCCACCGTAGTCCTTGCCCAGGTGGAACGATGGCACAGTTTCATAAAACGAAAACACCAAGACGGACCTCCTCGAAAGTGTTCAATTTTCATTTCCTCTGCAAGTATTTCTGCCTTCAGTCGAATGGTGACTGTAGAGACGCTTCTCCCAGCTGTTCTCTGATCGCTAATCCATCGCTCGAGTCGGTTTTCCAACTTGGGCCTTGTTTCCGTGGAAACGCAACCGCGGCTTCTTGACTTGTCAGAGTTTGTTTTCCGTCTTCCTGCACTTGAGAACCATGGATTCATTAATCTTGAATTCTCACGCAGCTGCCCGATTCCCATGTTCCTCCATTGTGCTTCACGAGCGTGTCTCTTTCTAGAGGGGCATTTTCAGGGTTTCCAAAACGATGTTGTTCTGCATTATGCATGGACCTGCACTTTTGTACTATTCGGGCGGGTGTCCTCTGTCACGCCCACAATTTCCTCTTTACCGTTCTAATGCTGTCCTCTCCTACATCCTCTTTACCGAAGTCACACATCAACACATTAGGCACACCGCACCATAGAGGGGAGACTTTTTAAGACTTTTAAGCGCACCTTAAAGTCGTGAAAAAACGGTAGCTCCAAGAACCAACCGTGATAGAATAGAAGAAGAAGCGAATGCCTTTATTGTCACTATACTATGATCTTCTTTACGTTACAGGTATTTAGGTGATATGAAAAAAATAACATAAATAAAAAGAGGATGATTGAAAAAAGTTCAAACTTTAAAGGATTAAAATGATCTCATCAGTAAAGATGGTGAGGTATGGAGGTAGTGGAGCATATACAACTAGTGTTGTGCTCTAAACTCCTTAATGGTCAGGTATGTTGGGGGTTAAAACTTTCCCCAAATGAGCAATGGTTGAATCTGCAAGATATTTTCAGGTTTCTGTCTGAAAGTGGCATAAACCAAATGAAGGTTTAAAATGTCCTAGCATTTATCACTTAATCAAAAAGAGTTTGTTGGAAGATTCTGACGTAAAAGAAACCTAATTTTCCTGGTGCCTCCGCGAGTCCTCTCCTCCCCCCTCCCTTCTCTGCTCCGCTTCTCAGATTGGACCCAGCTGTTGGCACTCACCTCATCACCTGCCAGCTCTACTAAAGAGGAACCTTCACCAGCATTCATCGCCGGTTTGTTGCCCCTCTATGGTGTGTTACCTGGTCTGAAGTTTTTGTTCTCAAGTTTACGCTTCCCATGCTTTGTACTAAATACAGGTTCTCCACTGCGTCTACAGGACAGTTTCCACGAGTGCTGACCTAGGTCCTATCTCCACACGAGCAGACTGAATATCACCATAGATCCAAAGCCTCCAGCCACGCCGTGGGATATTCAACATCCATACTCACCCACTGGTCCTTGTCCATCTTCAACAACTTACTGGGACAATAAATCTTTAACTAAAGCCATTTGGTTCTCCTGTGGTCCTTCCGGGTTCCAGCATCTTGGTCTGCTCAGCATAGCTGATCATGATACTAATATCAGCATTTAAAACCATTTTAGAGCAGTAAAACTTGATGGAGTATTGTTTCTAATAAATCACACTTGAGTCACAAATTAATATACTGTATGTGGAACCAAGTATAGCTCCAGCTGATAGACATTGATCAATTGTAATATTTAGTAACTCTTTAACACCAGTGCTGAAGTTCTTTAGACTACTGCAGTGCTTTTCAAATAGTTGTTTATGCAATGCAAGTAATTCCAGTGGATTCTGAAGCAGAGAAAAGTAGCTTTGCTGTGATATGCAACACTCTAAAGAAGTGAAGAGTTTACGCAATCAGTTGACTCTCTCACGGAAAAAAGCGGCTTTACAGCATTATGCAGCAAGTGTTGCATATCGGTGCAAAGCATGAAAAGCTGCCTTTCTCCATGTCAGAATCAGCTATTTCATGATGATCGCATGAACAGTAAAAGATTTAATGTAAGTCAAAGAGTATGTGTTATACAGCTGTCACTAGCAACCTCTCCAGTGTTAAAGGGTTATGGCATTATTAAAGCATTTTTGAAAATTTTAAGTAAAACATTTTTAACACATAAAACAAACCTAAACCGCATTGCTGCCCCCCCCCCCATCCACTTTGTATTAACAAATTATGGTTTTATTTTTTTTGTGGTGTTTTTTCTCTATTTTTTTTATACCCAAATTGCTTCATTCACATGAACAAAATGTAGCGGTGAGTCATTTGTTCCATACCTGATTCAAGTTTTGAATTATATCCTTATCACATTCTCCACAGCTTCTTTTATTTATTTAGAAGGTTTGGTAAATAAGTTGGACACCGCCTCTGGATAAAGACCTTATTTCTCATTAGAATATTGTGAAGACGCTACTTTGAGGAGCTGTGTTGTCTCAGGGGGCCCTCTGCACTGGCACTGTCTGGACAGGTAGTAACCGAGCTGAAGTCAAATATATTTATTCAGAACACAAAACACACAAAAATGAAAAGATACTGTAAATAAATAAAAACAGTTTCTTTACATAATGATTTGAAACTTCAAGAGCCTATTTTTGAAACGTGGGTCTCTCTTTTGTGATGAAAAAAAATCTTCATTTTCAGACTGAGAGAAAAGTTTAAAGGAGATTGTCAAACTTCATAAGTCCATAATTCACTGATTTGCAAATCTTTAAAAAATGCTGAAAAGAGCATTACATTGACTAGATTCTTCTGATTTTTGAAGAAAAGAGTTATTCCTAATTGTTAAAGAACATAAAGATGGAATAAGGATTAAAAAAAAAAGGTGGACTTATAACGTTGTACAATGAAGGTGACGTAATTTATGACTAACTCGTTTTCTGCACAGAATTGGAACCAAATGTACAAGTTCACAGACAGAGCAATGGTGTAGTGTTTAGCACGCTTACCTGGTTAAAGTTCCATGCTGGGTCCTTCCATTGAGGAGCTAGCATGTTCATCTTGTCTGTCCTTCATCACCGGGCACTACGGATTAGTGCCAAATGCTTCATAGGTTTGTAGGTAACTAAATTCTCCCTTGAATGAATAAAGGCTTTGTACTCTCACAGGATAGAGCAACGGTTATGCTGTATGACTTAAGAGAACATTCTTTAAAGGGTAACCTATTTCTCAGATAATAATATTCAAAATATATTAAAAAAAGACAAAGAAACTATAAGAGGGTCTATAAGTCTTAAATCTTTAAATTGATTGAAATAAATAAGCCGAAATGTGATTTACTGTTAACTTGTGTTGCTTACATATCTAAACCCAGTCAATGGCTCTAGTGCGACCCAACCGTCAGTTTTGAAGACTTCTCTATATGACGAAGATGTTTCAGGGGGCATCTGAGCAGAGTTTTCGATGAACTCCCCATCCATTTCAAAGAGCTATGTGTGGTGCAGCACATTTCCAGCATCCCTTCCACTTCATTACCCCTTCACCCACATGTATTATTCTGTCCGCTGTTCACATTCCCTTCCGTCTCCAGGGGCAAATTTATTGGTGGGAGCGTTTTGACTCCATTTACCTTTTAAAAGCTGCCGCTTAAAGCTTTATATTTTTACCCTGACTCCATTCCTCGATAGCGTGGGATCCATGAAAGAGCCTTTCTTCTGCTTTGATGAGCAGTGTTGCTTAAAGTTTACTACTGGGCAAACTCCTGAAATATTTTTAGTTATCAAAGTTGTTGGAACACAAAAGTTTTTGAGATCTATGAGCACAAAGAAATTATACATAAAAAAGACCATCGCCCAACAAATATTTTTATTTTTTAAATCATTTTTACATAGAATATTGGCCCATACTTTGAGAGAAGTAAAAGCCAGTTCTGCCCTCGCTTAGTCTTCCTTACTATGTCGGGCAGATGGTCGTTTTGCATATTTAGGTGTATTTATTCTGTGGCTCCTTTAAGAGCTCATCATATTTATAAGGACAGCATATGACTGCCATCAGTTTAGTGTCACATTTGTTTATTGAGCTAAATCTTTGATATCAATAAAACACTTAACCAGAATTTTTTTCAATATAGGACAAATTGAAATATATATGCAGTATGTAGGGTTTTTCTTTTGGATGTGTCAAATAACTGATTATTTATTTAGTTCATTTTTTTAAATTGGAACTTTTTAATGTATATAATTAGTCATTAGAAAGCATTTTTAAAGAAAAAACATCTGGCAAGTGACTCACTTTCAAGAATGCCTGGTGGTGTTGGTGTTCAGTTTGGAGGAGCAGGGAGGGGCTTCTTCTTCTTTTTCTTTTTCTAATGTTTACCAGCGTATGCCCGCTGCCAACAGTTGAAAGAGGCTTGATGTGAAATGTCAGCAGTGGAAATTTTGTGAATCTTCCTCCAGGCTTTCTCTTTCACAGATCTATTCTGATGTATGAAAGACTTGGTGTCATAGAATTCCAGCCGGGCAAAAACAACAATTAATTTCCCCCTGATCAATTTTTAAACATTTGGCACTTCCAAGAATTATAAGGGACACCATCCATATGTCACTATCATATCTGAGCTCCTAAGTGATCAAATTCAGTCTGGTTTAACTTTCAATGTATGCTCAATGTCCGCTCGAATTATACACAGTGCCCAAAAACGGTGGCAGAAACTTGCATTGCTACACACAAAAACTTTGGAGCAGACGCCCGAAATGCGTTTTTACGCATGTTTACAAAATATTTTCATTGGAAGTTGCCACTTGAACGTACGTTCCCAAGGGCGGTGGGAACAAAGCTTAAGAAAAAGCAAGTTGTCAGATAGGAGATTACATTTTCCAGCAGACGATCTTTGAGCATTGTTAGCTGAACTATTGAGCTCGATGTTGAGCTGCAACAAAAGTTTAACTGTCTCCATGTGGGACCCTCAGTGGGATTAGCAACGGATTCACACTTGTTTACATTTATTCTGATACACAACCCCAAGTTCACAGAACTCAGAGGGGAAAAAGCTAAAGCCGCAGTGGTCAGTTGGCAGGACAGAGACATAAATCTTCAAGCCCTTAAGACGTGCACTAGAACTAGGTTGGGAGCCGCTTAAAGGCCCCCACACAGCAACATCTCACTGTAATTGTCAGTGCAGAGCAGCAGTGCTTGTTTTCCTTTATATGGAGGAAAGCAGCACAGTTCAAGCTATTTGCTTGTTACATGGGTATTTTGTAGATTTGGAGTGGTTAGAGGAATTAACACGAGGTTAAGCCGTGCAAAGGAAGGGAAAAGGTAGCAAACCCATAAATCAACATCATCATTAATCACAGCTCCGAGGAACGATATCCTGGAGATCCATGAAATGATTGACAGGCAGGAATGTTGGTGAACAGCTCTGCATTTGTCCAAACAGGCCCTGATTGCATCAGTCACACCTGGCGTCTGCCTTGGGCTTACCAACCAGCAATTTCATGGCTCAAAAGTACAATGTCTTATGCTGTCAACATTCAATCCTGATGGAGGATTGTTCATTTTACTGGGGCATCCAGCACGCCCCACTGCTACACCCACTAGAGAGAATGTAGCACCATTTATATCCCAATCGAATTGTGGTAGCGCTGTTAGTTCATTAAGTTGGCAGATGCAGAATTTGTTGTTTAAGAGAAGAAAAAAATCCTTTTCGGCCGCATGAGACTCTCTTTTTTCTACACCAACACATTGGTTTGTAAATTACACAAATAAATAATCTGAAAGGACGCTTCAAGAACACAATGCGGCTCGCATCATAAACAAAATACATTTATCTTCTCCGTGAGCCCCTTGGAATATTTAGCAACCTGCTTTACTGTCTTTTCGATACTACTATCAGTGTTTAAGAAATAATTAACAATAAGATATGCCCCCTGTTCAGCCGTCCTAATGACTTTCAGATAATCAATATGCATATAATTGTACATTCAAATTAGAATCAATATGCTTTGCTTAGGGAACATTTTTTGTTACCAAGACTTTTGCTTTTGGTATTGTAAGAATGTGGTTACATAGATGAGTTCATCCTAAATAACTGAGGTAAAATTCACCATGTACATCTAAATGTTAGTAAAGTAGTTTGAGTTTCTTAAATCATCTTTTGATCTATTTTAAAAGCGTTCCAAATGGTCTTTTGATTATGGTTTTTAAATTTTTAGCTAAAAAAAAAGGTGTTGTTTTCAAAGAGCAGGAGTAGTTCATTAGAACTTTTTCTCTGAGTTGTGGGCAGGAATGTTGGTGCTAAGCAATCCTCCCTCCTCCCCGTCACCCATAACTGAAAGCTTTCCGTTAAGACTCTTGCCCGCTAGCTTGCAGCCCCCACACTCCTAATCTAACACTACTGGTGCAACTAAAATAGCGATTAATATTGAAGGTATTCAGCTGTAAAGTTTTGAGCCAGATACCTCGGACGGGGAAAACACGTCCGTGGATCTATTTGTCTACATGTGGATGCATCAGAATGGAGCAAACAGCACTTTTTCTCTGCTCCTGATACATAACAATTTGAATAAAGGAATACCCACAATTGTAAACTTGTTCATTTTCTATATATATTTCTTTTATATCAGAAAAATCATGTACGATACTGTTGACACCAAAAACACAATTTTCATTGCAGTGGGTCTTTAAAGTAAATGATTTTTACATAATGACTTTAACTGCTTCTTTACATTTTATTATATATACCTATAAAATACTAGGGCTTATTTTGCTGTCACAGCAGGTGCCAGAGGATTTCAATCACTGAGTCACATAATTGTATCATTAGCACGAGAGATCCTAAATGTGTCCCGGTGTCATGTTGAACTTTTCAATTCATGACTCTCCAAGAGCCAGGGGCAACAGTGGCAATAGTTCAAAGGTTGCACAAAGTGTGACGCTTTATTACTGGTGCAAAAGTCATTTTCTATCAGTCGATTTCAAATGATCAGAAACCCCAGAGGGCACCAATGCTTTTAATATCATTTCATTCAACTAATGCAGGTGAAAGAACAATTTTTTTTTCTTGCAGTATTTTGTCGTATTATATTTGAATCTAATTGCAATCAACATTATAATACAAAATCATACTGTGGGCATTTATAATTACTTGAAAATAAAAAAAACAAAAACATAGCCTACTCTTGTTTATTACCATAAACTGCTGCCTTAAGTATTTATATGTATAAATATCTATTTATATATATATATATATATATATATATATATATATATATATATATATATATATATATATATATATTTTTTTTTTTTTACAATAAAATGTATATTTTAACAGGGATGCGAAAACTATAAAAACAGCATGTGTGGATTGGTAGGCTCTCCTTCATGAATATGTTGTATCTTTGTGTGTTTCCCTGCGTTGACAATAGAGCCTCTCTAGATTTGGGGTTGATGGCGTGTCACGCTGAAATAGATCCCCCTCAGCACTGACACTAGGAGTCAGACTGTTTGATGGTTCCCAACTTGGGTCGCCTCTGCTTGATTGACAGTTTGTAGATTGCTTGCCCACCAAATACAAGTGTGAGGGAGAAACAGCCTCGACAACCCCCCTTCTCTAACCTCTTGATGTCTTTTAATGCCTTTGCTTGCATATATAGAGGAGAGTGGAAAGAAACACGGACACACACAAACAAAGCCGATAACTTTGTTCTTTTTGTGGCTGAAAGTCGGTTTTTGTTAAAGACTTTTGTGGAAAAGTAAAAACAAAGGGAATTCTTTAGAATTTACCAAGAAAACGACATTTCTATGTAATTTTTTTTAAAGATTTGTATTCAATTTATTTGCAAAAGACTCAGATACATACACTGTGTGTGCTCTCCATTCAGTCTTGTAGCATCCTGGTGTACACACACAAAAATACACACACAGAGTATACACACACACACAGACTAGTGAACTGGGGCCATCATCAAATCACGGTGAGCATTGTTACATTTGAGGAGGAGAGTCAGTGGGCCGGAAAGACCCTGTGTATGTCTGAGAGATGGTAGGAGAGGGAACAGGACTCTGCTCACATGTGTGTGTGTATGTCTGTGTGTGTGTGTGTGTGTGTGCTTAAAGGTGGAGGAGTAGGGTGGGGCAGATGATGGAGGGACAGAGCGTAGTAAAAGGAAAGAGACAGGTTAGATAAGGAGAAAAGAAGAAGAAAGGCCACTAGATGCAGAGGAGGGAAAACAGAGACGGAAAGCAAACATGGCGACTAAAAAAAAAAAATCGGAATAGGAAACAAGAGAAGAAAAGTGGGAGTGAAAATAAATAAATAACTGAAAAGAGTCAGAGATGATGGGGAGGGTTATGGAAAGGCAACAAAACACTCAGGGGAAGACGGAGGAAAAGAGTTGAAAAGGTGGGAGTAGAGGAGAAGTGAGGGAAGGAGAGGGTGAAGTCACAGAGGAATAAGTTCTGCTGCCAATCCACACTTGTGCTGCAGCAGCAGGTCAGCGATGAATTCCTCCTGCTTTGCTTTCCACATGCACAATCCTGTGGTTGTGTTCCTAACCCCTTTATGTTTCTTTCAGGAGGATTGTCCTCCATTCCTGCATGGATATAGAGGATTGCAGGGGTGAAGGAGAAAAAAAAAAACATGTAAGTGTGTATATTTATTTCAAGATGGATTGTCAATGTTCAAATCACATCAAGGAGAGAGGAAAAAAAACACGAGGGACAGAAAGAAAAGGTCACTCTTTTGGAAGTAACTGGAGGGGGTATTTCGAGAAGGGAAATTGCAGCATATCGCTTTTGTGACAGAGGAAATGTAAACTGGCCGTATGAGTGTGTGACCTCTTTGAGAGGAGGAAAGCGGACTAAATGGACACAAAATAGCCCCTGGGAAGGTTCTGAATTGATATAATGTAATCAAAAATGATTCTATAATGGACGTGGCAATGCCTGATTGTTTCTTTGTGTTCCTCGTAAACCTGTCATTGCAGAACATCTGAGGAAATAATGGGGTTTGAGCTTAGAAAGTCAAGTAGCTCAGAATATAAAAAAGAGGTATTTTTTTGTTAAAAGTCAACACTTTTAAAAAATTATTCCCACAATGTGTTCAATCGGGTTTCTAAAGGGATCAAATGAAAAAAGGAAATCCATATTTAATTAATGTCATTGTCATATATCTTTCTTTATCTTTTTTTCTTCATAAATTTATTTTAATTAAAAAAGGAAAAAGCAAGGCAGTTGTAAGGATGGAATGTAGGGTCAAAGCCCTTTGGAAAGAGAATAAGAGCTGCCACCTCCTGGATGGTTTGAATATTGCACCAGTTCTCAAATTAAGTAACAGATTTACCCTACAGGCCGGTAATACAGACACTCCATCTAGAATGGCTGCACAAAAGTAATAAGTTGCAGTTCTGTAGCAAACAGGGAGGATTTGAATAATTACTGATAGTGAGAATGACACAACTTTGTAAGAGGATTGGAGAAATGGATAGTGAACGCTGATAAAAAAAAATAAATAAGAAAAAATAAGGAAAATAGAGTTCAGAGTAAATGAGCTCACGCTTCAATAAATACGAGAACAAAACTAAGGGAAACTCATGTCCTCCCTTATCCGTCAAGAACTACACTGACTGATGAAAATGTAACATTCTCCAGTGCAGCGGCCCATTAACAGCCAGCTAAACATTCTATAATGCTTCATCAAAAACTTAACAGTTCACTGGGCCCAGTCACACCTTATCAGTGCGACAACATTTCTCCATCACATTGGTTCCGTGCAAGAGCAAATGCGATTTAATGCCATTTAAATGTCTGGTGCGACATCACCTGCTTGCAGTTCCATTTCCAACAAAACAAATACATTAATGTACAAGCTCAGACATGCATGCGGCTTAGATGCTTTCATCAACCCTGCATATGGTCTTGCATTGTGACTTTATTTATGTCAGTGAGAAATCTGCACAAACGAGAGATTGCACTGAATCTTTAGCATGACACCAACACGTCTGCAGTGAGGCAAACATGTCTGACTTTTTTCCATTACTGTTGATTAACCTTTAGGACTCCACATATCGCCGTTTAATAGGTGGTCACTTCTTGGTCAGAAAATCTATAAAGTGATAAAAAAAAAGACAGAACGGCATAAATAATTATCCTCAAGTGTGTGTATAAGACTTGTCTAATTATTTAATTATGAGAATATTATAGTAAAAATAAAAAAAATTGGAACTCAAGTCCTTATAGTTTTCCAATTTGGGCTTTGGGTGATAAAATCAGTAATGAAAGAATCATTTTTAGGACTTCGAACTAAAACTGTTTTTTCAAACACTAATATGACACATATATTCAATGCCTCTTTGTGAATACATATCTTCTTAAATGAATGAATAAGCAACAGTTCAAAACTTTTTAACTTTTTAAAAGGTTTCATTTTTATATTTGGTTAATTAAAAAGCAAATAAAAAGTTTTGCCAGTTTTCTGACATGTTGCAAAAAGAAGTTAGAAACAGCCCTTACCCCAGACCTGCTGAGTGATGAAAAATGACACTAAAATATCACAAAAACATAAAGGAAACATGTTAAAACATATTGGGCAACTGAACATTTTACATCTGTTTGACAAACTTCAAAAAAGTCAGGAGAGGAAAGAAGGAACTGGGAAATACGGATGCAGTTACGATCTTTCCATTTTGTTTTGCATTAACATTTAGATCAACCTTTGAAACAGATTGACTACATTTCCAAGTTGTGAAATATACATTTTAAGTGCACTTTTACTGAATTTTACTTAATACAATCCAAACATTGATTTGAAAAATTCCATTTTCTGTTTTCTGTCTTGCTTTTATTGCCGATTGATATTTTAAAATGACTTTATCGTCCATAAATAGTGCAATTTTAAATATTCCATGTTTTTCTGCTCTGCAGCAGGTTTTGCTGAAACCCTTTTTAAAGATGTTCAAATGAAATAATTGTTAGCTTTGTGTGTTTTTCACATTTCTAAGAAAAATTGAACAAAAGGTAAATAAAACGGGACAAATAGACATTTTCTTCAGCGGATTTTAATGGGATGCAGTATTTACGATTACTCTTTCCTCTCTAAAACCTTTTATTTTGTTAGGATATTTCCTTTGTCTGTCTAGTTTGACCTTTTTCAGCCTACTAAATTTGCAGCTCTTCTGAGCTCATGCTCACGTTATTATTATTATTTTTTATATGAGCATTTTTTTTGGCAACAAGAACACAAAAAGATGATTTTTTAATGTAAAAACCTAAAATTTCCCCCTTGAAATGCAAAATGAATCAAAGATTCCTTCAGGTTCATCACAGCTGAGGAGTTAGGAATAGTTTAGTGACAGTTAGACAACATAATGAGCCTTGGCAGCTTTAAACAGGGCAAGTGGAAACTTAAACTGTCTGGTTGACATATGGTAACTCTGGTCGGCGCAGTTCATGATCAATATTAGCAGGAAAAAAAAAAGGAAAGACCCCCCCCCCATTTCTCCCTCTACTTTTTTTCTTTGTTTTGTTACTGTGTTTGCTTCAACTTCTTTCAACTTCAACACCTTGACAACCAAAAATGGTCTAATTTATTTTTTAAGGTGGCATTATTAGTGTTTTTCTGAAGTTTTCTTTTGAGCAAATATTTGCATATCTTCCTATTATTCTTTTCCTGTCACCTTGTCTGTTTTGGCGTGCTGCTTGTTGCAGACGGACCACCCACAGCAGATTATCCAGTATCTCTGTCTGATAACTTGTTACACATTCTCTGGTAACCTCCCACCCACCCCCTCTTAGGTATAACACTCCTTTTTTTTCTTCTCCCTCATTTCCTTGTGTGTCACAGTGCTGAGTGAGACCTCCCACATCAGCAGCAGATTGCTACGCTAACGCTCTCTCCACTGCTCTTCACCCTCTCCAATCCCCTGGTCACTCTTTAGGTTTCAAACTCCATTTGGATTGATCCCCCCACACACACCACCCCTTTTGCCAAAAGACTCTGAAATGGTTTGGACAGTTGCAGACAGCTTGTTTGAAGGCCAGCTGCCACGTAACCTATTCATCTTGCATTGATTAATGGATGGACGGGTCATAGGTCAACCTCTTAATGTAAAAAAAAAGCTTGAGCTGAAAACAAATAAATACTATTTTTGACTGAAATTGGACTCCAAGGCTTTTTTATTTCAATTCTCAAAGCAGAAAAGGAGATCCCATGTCTTTCTGTAACAGCTGGCCAAGATTTACTCCTAAATATTTGATGAGCAGTGATTTCAAAATGTAAAATGTGTAAAACGATGTCTCACACTGACAAAAACCATTTCAAAGGGACTGTTTTATGTTCCCTTCCTGTGTTATATCAATGTCACAGGAAGGTTTAATTGTAGTCGACATAGTTTTGGGGTAACGCCATTGATTTGGTACGAAAACAGTCTTTTGTAATGCATCCAATGTTAATATATTATGCATATTTTCATTAGAGGTTTTCTAGTTACATTTACTTTGTATTCCAATATGTTATGATTTGAAATATCATTAAAGCAAAGTTGTTGTTTTTTGTATTTTTATTTTAGATACTTTTTTTCTCATTTGCAAAACTTCCATTATTGGGTGGGGAAAAAAAGAAAGTGTAAGAAAATACTTATTTATAAAATATCAAACACTCAATTTATTTTACATTTTATTTTGAAATTAAAATATACAATTTATAAAATCTGCTACTCAAACCCCATCATCCTTCATATCTGACTGGCAGTAATGCTATTTAATCAAATGTCAAACAGCACAGGTTTAAGATACACAAGTCAACCTATGAATCATTGTGTAAAAAACATGTATTCGCACACATGCACCAACATGCTGATACACACATCGAAGACTAAATATACGCCAAAGGCTTTTGCCAAGCCAGCTGAGATTTTGAGGCAGTGTTGAGCCAGTCCGGAAACTGCATTCTCTCTGCTGTATGTATGTATGTGTGTGTGTGTGTGTTAATGTGTGAAGTGAAAAGGAAGGAGAAAAAGTCATCACTTCATGTCTTGTTTATGTGCTTGTCATTTATTCGCTGTCTGTTGTATATATCCCTGGAAACATTCTCACATTTCAAAAGCTCCCTTGCCATTTCAGAAATAATTGGCCTTGTGCTCAGCAGACTCCACGTCCAGCACTTTCCTTTCTTTCTTCTTTTTTTTCTTTCTGCATGCAACCAAGCTGCCAAATCTCAAGCTCTGTCTTTCCCTTTTTTACTGCTGACAATGTGTCAACATGTTCATGTCAGCCAGCAACATTAGGAATAAAGCGGTTCTGTGTGAATGATTGAGCTCTTACTTTGGTCTGGTGCCATACAAGATATGTAACAAAAATGGTAAATGGTAAAGGGCGTATACTTGTATAGTTCTTACTACCTCCCTCAAAGGCCCAAAGCTCTTTACGGTTACAGTCCCATTCACCCATTCACACACACATTCACACACTGCCAAACACTGGCGCCAACCTTTCACCAGAGGCAAGGTGAGATTCAGTATCTTGCCCAATGACACTTCGACACATGGGCGGGCAAGGTGAGAATTTAACCTGCAATCTTCTTATTAGAGGTCTACCGCCCTACTGCTGCACCATGGCCGCCTAAAAAAAAATGCAACCAGATATATGGTCAAGCCTGTGCTAGGCAATGGGTTGTGCGGCAACTTGGATTACATGTTGATGGAGTTTTACACTTGTATAATAACATCCCGTTAGACATGTGTATTACTTCTTAGGTTTTCTGTAAAGCTAAGTTCACACTAGCCTCAGTGCTGCGTGTTAATGGGCCACTACCAAAGAAATGTCAATGTAAACACGCGTATATGCTCGTTTTGAGCTTCTGCGTGCAAAAACTCTCGTGCTCATGTTTCGCTTTGCGTTTTTACGACCATTTGTGGGTTCTACGTACAAAAAAAGGTGGGGTTCAGTGTCTTGCCCAAGGACACATCGACTCATGGGCTTGCAGTGCAAGGCGGGAATCGAACCTGCAAGCTTACGATCATGGGTTGACCGCCCCTACCACGGCCGCCCCACAACGAGTTGAACTTTGACCAATCAGGGACTCTGACTTGGTAGTGACGAATGGATGGCATTCTTTTCGATTCACAAAAGTGCAAGACTGTTTGTAAATTGATCATAGAGGAGAAATTATTCATCGGGGTTTGTGCCGGGATGGAATTCCATGACACCAAGCCTGGAGCAAGATTTGCGTGAATTTTTTCTTCTTCAAACATTTTGCACCAAGCCTCTTCCAACTATAGCTACCTGCGCTAGTCTCACGAAGCGACAGTACAGTGTGAAAACCATATGCTAAAAATGTGATCAAGAATCAGCATGTTCTTGAAATCGCACTAATCGCTTGTGTAAACGTAGCATAAGTGTATTTCCTCTGGAATATTTTATTTGTGTGTGGATCTTTATTTTGTGTTTGTGGCTATTGTTGTAGAGTTCCCTGTAGTTTGACGTTTCTCCTCATGTTGAATCAAGTCACAGTCACACGCTGAGAAGTGCTGAGCTAAGGCTGAATTAGAACAAGCTCATTTACTCCGCTTTGATTTTCTCCCCAGGCTCACTTCTTTCATTATCTCCTCATTTGTTCGTGTCCCCATAGAGGCTTGCGGTGCTACATACCTACTTTCAATCTCAGCCGCTCACAAAGACCTTTTAGACAAAAAAAGAGGAAATTGGCATCATGAAAGGTTTTACTCATAAAGTACACTTTTTTTAGCTAAGTTTGGAATAAAAACTATAAAGAAAAGAAATTGAATTTTTTCAGGACTGTTTTGATTAGCATAAAAAATATGTTTTGTTTTTTTAAATTTCCATCTTTATTGACATTCAAGTCCTTGAGCAACATGTGCATTTGTTATATATGCATGTATCACTGTTGGATCCATGTGTATATACAGCTGACAAATCATCCCTTTCAGAGGAGCCAGCTGATGTGAGAACGCCACCCCAGGTGGTGCTTCCTGGCAAGGTTTGTCATGCACGTCTAACCTGAAGCAGGATCCATGGCAGACCCTGGAGAAAATATACCCCAGGGCCAGACAATCCCTTGGCATTTTCCTCAAAAGCTGAAAAGTTTGGTCGGAGACATTGAGGTTTAGGTGTACTTGCAACCTGGATAAACTGCAGATACAGGATGAACGGATAAATGGTCTAAATGTGAATAAACTGGGAAAACAAGGGAATGATTTTCATACTCAAAAGTTTAATTTAATGGCAATCAAAAGCACCAAAAACAAAAAATGAATACTAGGAGCTATGTCCGGTGAATCGTAAGCCAAAGCAGCAAGCCTAGGTATCCTAAATCTTATGATATTTTTCTTATATTCATTGAGACAATAATAAATTGATCATTCGTGTTTTTCTTTTTCCTTTTTTGAATGAATGTGGGTCACAGAGACACAGAAGTTACTGCTGAAAGCGGCTTCTGCGGCCTGACGGAGAGCGATATCGTGTTTATGAATGACTTATGACGTGAATAATTATTTCGTTAGCACAAATTAATTATTTTGAGGGAACGGAATATTATCTTGTGGGAGCGGAATATTATCTTGTGGGAACAGAATATTATCTTGTGGGAACAAGATATTAATTTGTGGGAACGAGATATATTTTAGTTTTTTAATGTCAGGACACGGGCTCCGTGGGTCACAACAGTACAGTTTGAAACATTGGCTGTCTGTAGGAAGTTTGTGACTTCATAACTCAGTTTGACATGATGCTAAAAATCTGACTTTTAATCAGATTTGATGCTCTGAATTAAGTGGTTCTCCATTTTAAATGTTAATTTTAAGTCATGAATACACAACGAGTTGAACTACAAGTTGAATACTTTAATTTGTCTTTTAATCCCCTTACTAATTCCATGTTTGTTTTTGGATTGTAACACAGATAACTGTAAGGTACTTAGAAGATAATATCATAAACATCTCCTGAAGGCCTTAAGGATATAACATGTCGACATTTTATGGAAGAAAAGCTTCAAAAAGTCAAATAAAGGAGAAGTACTTCATTTGAGAATTATTCCATGACTCACCTACTTTTTTTAATCATGCAATCTTGCCTCAAGGGTGTGAAATAACTGATGAAAAGAAGGTAAGTGGCTAGGATGGATCACTTCAAAAGAGAGGCTCTTTCAGGTTTGGACTGATGTGCGGAAGGATCTCATCTATGCAGAATGAGGAGAAGTCAAGTTTCAGCTTCCTTGACATTTACCTGGAGAGCTTTCCAGCATGTCTGGGAGTACACTCATTTATCCGTATCTAGGGTTGGCCCCTTCTTCTGTCAAGTGCTGCCATTTATAATTGATCACACTTGAAACTATAGTTTACGTTTCTTCTTTCTTGCCAACAGCATATGTCAAGAATTATAAGAGTTGGTACAAGAAAAAGTGGCCATGGCAGGTAATTGTGGAGAGAAGTGATATTGCTTTTGGAGAAGAAATGTTAGATCAGATGAAAATATTTTATTGAAGTAGTCCAGCCTCACAAACAGAAAATAGAAAACATTGCGTGCATGGGGCTGTCAAATTTAAGAGAAATATACTTCAGAGAAACAGTTTGTGTTCAAAACATGTTAAGTATAAGGCAGGGTGGAGCTGGGAATATTTAGTAACATTTTTGTTTTTAGTTTTTAAAAGCAGTTTGATATTCAAAAGTGGGGTAACTTCTAACAATTTGTTTGTGATTATAACTTGCTGTGCATCGGTAATCCTCTCATGGTATTTTAGAGGCCTTAGTCACATGCACCCATATGAAGGTGGATCCGTACGGGTGCTGCAGGTTTTGGGTTTGTATAAGCTTGTAATAGCTTGTGAAAAGGTGCAGCTTGCAGTTTTCTTGGGACTAATGCGTTTGCCCAAAGGGACGTCATGAAAATGAAATGTACCATTGTTGTGAGAGTAGTAAGTGCACCTTGAAGTTTTTACAATTATAAAGCAAGATACACACACATATGCTTTATGCCACTCTAGTTGTTGGTACGATGCAGGGTGCGTGAACACCGCATGTAAGGAATGCTAACACATCCTACAGGCAACATGATTGTCCAATTTCCAAATGCCAGGAATGCACAACGTATCACTTGACAGCACTAGTAGGCCCCTTGTGAGACACACAGGGTTCAGATAGTTGGAAAAATCACCTACTTCACCCTTACTTACCCTTTTGTATTGTTTAAGTGGTTGATTGTTGATTGTTTAAGTGGTTGGTTAAGTGTCGCCTACACTATGCTCTTAGAAGAATGCGTATGAACATTTTGCACTACGGGCTTGTCGATAAGTTTAAGATTCTAAACTTTCCTGTGGGCCCCATACAGATTTGTTCATTTTTCTCCTGCAGACAGCCCACATCTAACAGTGAGGGCAGTTTTGAGCCTATCCCTTAACACTCAGGGACTGAAAACCAGATACTTACAGTATAAACACTGAGGGTAATTAACTAAAAGAAGACAGCTGTGGATGAACAACCTGGTGAATCTGGTGAGACTAAACAGTGAAAAGAAAACATGACAAAAACCCAAAAGCAGAACTGTAAAAACGAAGTAAAACACAGATTCCTCACAAAAACCGTGTTTCTAAGTATATCTTTATTTACATTGTTGTGAATTGTTGTGAATCAACAGCTGATTAAAAATGCTGCTTGAAGAGACTTGTAGGCCTATTTGTTAAATAAAATCTGCAATCGGCAGGGCAAGCTCTCTGTTCGCCCTAATCCAATCCAAATGGTTCCATGTACGATTTTCTTCATCTGATCTGGCATCTTGCTCTAAACTGCTGGATACAACTGGCTTAAAAATAATAATAATAGCTCTGATATTGCTCGTTATTTCTGTTGCGTTACTTGGCCTTTTGAGGGGCTGTCGTTAGGATCTTGGTCTCCTCCCACTCCTACCGGGGGATGATCTGCAAACCTGCCATTTATCAGTGCATCAGCCTGCACCCTTTGTCTAGGACTCCTCACCTTTCAGCCAACATCAATTCGTCTGCTTCCATGCTAAGCTCTAAGCCAAGCCTTAAGCCAAGCTCCATGCCAAGTGCCTCCTTCTACCTGCATGTGTATCCACTCAATGTTTTTCCTCTTCAGGGATTGCTACCAGCCTCACCTCCACCATTGGTCACCGATTGCCATCCGTCGGGACACCAAGCAAGGCTTCACTCTTCAGTCGTCACTACCTTCACCAGACCAGCAGCTCTTCCATATTGTCATCCATCCAAGCCACGTATCTTCCAAACCAGAACCCTCCACCACTACTGGGACTCAATAAAGACTTTTAATTCATCCACCTTCTGTTTCTGTCCTGCTTCCAGGTCCAGCCTTATTCAACATAACAGCTGTATACTGGCAGGAAAGCATGTAAACAAAGGGATGATGGGAAATGAAGGCAGGCCCACTCCGTGAAAATAGATCATAATCCTTAAAATAGATCCAAAGATGATTGGAGTGGGACTTTAAATAAAAATGAATGAAAATAAATTGAATTGACATTTAAAGAATTAAGAGAAAAAATGGTTAAATATGATAGGACAAGTAAAACCTTTCCTCAAACATATTTCCACTATTTTGTGTGTGCTTATATATAGCACTCAAGGGGATAAATATTCCTCCTATATGTGTCCACTCCAATATTCACCCAGACACACAGAGACACAAAGATCATCCTGCTCAAGTTGCTTAAATGGCTGCATTAGACCCCCAAAACCAGCAGTAATAAAATATCTCCAGTGAGCCCTCTGATCAATGAAGGACAGAAGAGACACAAGCTGGCAGGGTTAATGGGCCCCAGTCCACTTAAATACCACTTGAGTGACTCTGGGGAAATGGTGCTGGCGGGAGCGTAGAGCGGGAGAAGAGGAAGGAAAAGAGACTGCAACAAAATGATGGAAAAGGCATAAGAAGAGGGAAAGAGAGACATATTGATGTAGTGTGACACACCAAAGGAGCATGTGTGAAGCAAAACATAAAGGAGGGACAATGAAAAGAGGGACAGAATGTTGGGGAGCTAGAAGAGATGGAAGGAGGAAAAATTCCTCAGGGAGGTTAGTGGTACCCAAGCAGAAGATGGGAGACAACAGGATGTCAGATAAAAAAAAAAAAAAGATGTAATAAGAAATGCATAACAGGAAAAATTATAAAATGTGCTAATCAGATCAAATTTAATAAAGTCCCATAATGTTTTTTGTTACTTTTGCTGTATCTAGTTTTTAAAATTTGTTATTTTGGTGCAATGCGATAAGCCCTTATTAGGAACATTTATCAACTTCAAGTCTTCCTGAATTCGAAAAGATCCCAGGTCTGTCTCAAAAAGGCAAAAAAAAAAATCATAAATCATCTAAATCAAGGGTTTGATCATGGTTTCCTTCTAATTTACTTTTTGAATGTAATAATTTTATTTTAAATACTTCCATTATTTTTAGTGCCTTTACATTTGTCATTCACATTTTTGAAACAGTTTTATATTTGGCAGGGCATAAGACACTTTCATTGTGTTTAGTTGTTATTTTTTTAACCAGTTTTACTTTATGTTAGTCATTTATCTTTTTAACAGCTTTTTGGAGTTTAGCTTTTAATCTATGGCATGTGGGTGGTTGAGTAGTGGTTAGCACTCTCACCTCACTGCAAGAAAACCCACGTTTGAATCCCGGTTGGGTCCTTGTTTGGAGTTTGCATATGTTCTCCCTATGCATGCGTGGGTTTTCTCCGGGCACTTCAGCTTCCTCCCACAATCCAAAAACATGGTTCATAGGTTAACTAGTGACTCTGAATTGTCTGAGTGGATGTGAGTGAGTGGGGTTTGTCTGACAGGTGCCCTTGTGATGGACTGGTCAACTGTCCCCTGCCATCACTTGACACTGACAGATAGGCTACCTTGTGACCCTGAACAGGAATACAGTGGGTTCTGGATGAATGGATGCCACCTTTTTCAAGTAGCAATGCTTTTTTTTTACAGTTTAGGTTGCTAGGGCTGAGGTAACTCCTTTCCCTGTGGTGCAACCAACCCCTCACACCCACATTTATCAATAGTCTCAATTTTAACCGTCATTTTTATCAGTCTGTGTGTATTTTTCAGCACTGACATTGTCATCATTTAATTTTTATGTTTTTCAGCCTGATAGTATAATAATAATGTGATTCACCTATCTGTGATGCCATTCACGAAGATGCATTCACTTTTTAAATGAGACTAGAATTGAATTACTCTGTGCAGGACCTTGTGGGTAGGGATGGGTATTGTTAAGGGTTTAACGGTACTACTACTCTTAATGATACTGCTTATCAATCCGGTATTTTAACGATACTCTTATTGATACTTTATGAGAAAGAAATATAAACAAATAAATAAATAACAAATTAAGAACATAAAGTGTCTTATTTCCTCATTATGCAACAACATTGTTTTTTTTAACAAAAGATTTTGCTTTATACATGACAATGTTACAATACAAACCTGGAATGCACGTGGATGTGCTAGACCAGGGGTCGCTATCCTGAACCTCTCAAAGAGCCATTTGGATCAGTTTCCCACTGAGATGAAAGCACAGGGAGCCACAACACTAGGTGTGATAGAAAAAATGTTTTTGTCGATATATCGTGATAGTTCATTTGGCCAAACTTTTATTGATTCAAAATGCTGTCAGGATATTTATTTAATTATTTGTATTCTTTATGAGAGTGATGTTTCCTTTGATCTTTTGTCCATTTTTCACAACCTTGAATAGACTCTGGGTGTCAAACACCCAGAGTTAAGTCAAGTTAAGTGAGATGATGGAAACAAATTCACTTTGATGCAGACTCCTTACTATAAATTTATTTTTCTTTAAATCCAGTAAACCCAATAAATTATATCAATTTTATGGATGACAATTATTTTTTATTAGGAAGCAGCATTGGTTGTGGGTCTGGAATCATAAGCGGTGAGTCTAAACCCCGCCCCCGCCTCTCTCCCGCATCATATGGTCATCGTAGCAGCAAGGTGACAGGATAGTGGGGGCGCCCTGACGCAAATTTAATTTAGGTGGTCTAAGTCTAGGGGGATAAAAGGATTTTGTATTTTTTTGGCCGCTCACGTGTCACAGCTGCGGACGTGCCCCCTCTGTGTGCTAATGCTGCTCTCTTCCTTCTACCTTCTACCTGCTACCTGTCGGTGTTAAAGGCACCACGACACTCTGAGAACATGATAGTTATTTTAAAAAAACACAGAGAGCCGCAGCATTTTGGACCGTTTAGCTCTTTCCGCCATCATATAACTTTGGTAGCGTTCCTGTGCGCGCGCCCCGCATACTGTTTAAACAACAGCCCCGCCCCAATGCACACAAATAGTCAGACAGACCTCTTCTCTTCAGCGAGAATAGCGAAATTAATATAATCATTAATTAAAGGAAAATTGACTGACTTGTAGAGTTACATATGGCAGATAAAGTTTATATCTTGAGGGACACAAAAACGCGACTTCTCCAGTACCGATAGTAGAACTGTTGAGGTCAGATCTTAACGATACTTCGGTCTTGAAGATTGTTGCCCCGGGGCTCGTTCAATACCAGTGCTCGGTACCCATCCCTACTTGTGAGCTTACCAATCCAATCATTTATAAACACTATATTTGTGTCCATGTCCATTGTTTACAGTATAGCAAATATTGACCTCAAATTTTGATCTCATGGCAGTTATGAATGTCTGGTTTTTTTAATATATTTATACATATTTTATCTAAATAAGTGATGGTCATAACACAGTTATAATCATCATTGTTTTGTGTTGTTAATTCATATGCTGCTTTAACTCTGAGACTTTCCATGGAAAATCTGGCAACGATTCATTGATTGTGAATTTCTAACTTAGCTTTGGTTTGTATTAACACATCCATCCTTTTTTTAGGGTCACAGGTCACAAAGTGCTGCAAGGTGGTGCTCTTGCGCTCTTGCCTCACAGAAAGAAGGCCCCTGGTTCAAGTCCTGGCTCGGGGACCTGAAACAGAACTTCAACAGGGGACCTTTCTGTGTGGAGTTTGCATGTTCTCCATGTGCATGGGTGGGTTTCCTGCGGGTACTCTGGCTCCCTACCACTGTCCAAAAACTTGCTTCATGTGTGAATGTGAGTGTGCTTGGGTTTCCCTGCCTTAGCCCACGATTGGCCAGGATAGGCTCCAGCAGCCCCAAGACTGTGCTACTGAACGGCAAAGGCAGGGTACACCCTGGACAGCTTGCCAGTCTACAAAGAGACAAACAACTACACACTCTCACATTCTAACATGGTTGATTTAAATAATATAGCATTATTTTGGACTGTGGGAGGACTCCGGAGCACTTGGAGAAACTGAATGAGGATTGGATGAGGAGAACATATGAACTGCACACAGAAAGGACCCAGCTGGGATTTGAACCAGGGGCTTCTAGCTGTATGGCACCACAAATTGATTCTTGAAAATGTAATGTACACAAAGTTACAAGTGTGAGAGATGATTAAAAACTTTGAATGCTCACAATTACATTAGGATTAATTCAAGAAGAGGGAAGAGACAAAAAATTGAGAAAACCTTTGATACTGGCTGACTCCTAGTCTGTGTGCTGCACTGTACAAGCAAATGTACCTATTTGTTTGTTTATTTGTTAATTTTCTGATGTATTTAACAGTGTCAGTGATCACACCGCAATTCCATTGTTTACAGTTTCAAAACATGATTCTATGAGGATTTAATGTTTATGAAGCTAGTTAACCAAGTAAAAATATCTGTCTTTCTTGCTGGATTTTCTTTTCAGAAAGCTCTTCTGTAGACGCTAAAAAATGAAAAACAAAAAAAGGATATACTATTTAAGTTTAAGCATAATAAAATGTGATCAAGTTGACAGCTTATTTATTTATTTGTTTATCTATTTATTTTATTTAGGAGTGAGGTCTCTGGAAAATGCTCTTTATTTTAAAATGAATACTAAATTATGTACATTTTGAAAGTACAACTTCCGATTAGTGTTATGTACTTGGGTCAAAGGTGGTATAAACACACCAACACACCCACCCACACACACTCTGCATCTCTGTCATTACAGGCTGAACCAGCTGCATCTGTGAACACTGATACCAACATTGATCCGACCTCGATCTTTGTAATGGACTCCAATAACAACTTCATTACTGTTGGCACACTGATTAGTGTGTGGGAGAGACCATAAAATAAGTTACAAGCGTGTCCTCCAGGTTACAAACGTAGACACACACACACATGCACACACCCCACACACAGGCATAAAACATGCATGCTTAGAGATAATACTAATATGTTTTCCAATCAGGTGGCGGAGGAAATTTATGCACGGACAACACAGAGATTACAAATTCACACAGTTGAGCATGCAGAAGCACAAACACACACATACTCTGTCAATAGTCATTCAGCATGCACGCAGAGATTAGCTTGCTACAGGAGAACAAAGGTGTTCCCTCTAATGGCAGCCTGACATCCTCCTCGTCAAACCTAAGTCCAGGAATCGATTTTTCTTAAGTCCTCTCTCTCTCTATCCCTCTGTCTATCTTTCCTTTTTCCCTGTTGTCAAGGCCATCATTCAGGAGAGTACACAAGCAGTGTGGAGGAAAAGGGGAGTCGACGAGGAACATCTGAACGTACATGCGTCAAAACCCAGTGACCACTTTCTTTGAACTCGAGTTCACCGAGGGATATGTGTATCTGTCACCCCCTTTTTTCTCAACTACGTCAGGAGTAAAACCACAATGCAAATTAAATCAATGGGCTTCCCACAGGCAGATGGCTCACTTTAACACTCAGTTAGCCTTTAGATAATTGAGGCGTTGACTCGGCAGCGGTCGTAAAAAACGGATGGCTTGTTTATACGTTTCACTGGAATAGATCAGCAGAGGTTAAATAAATGAAATCCCATTTGTCAGGGAGTGGAACCCCCAGTAATAATAAATGCCACCCCTCCCTCTGCAAACAACTCCACTGTTTGGCCTCATAAATAGAGAAGGAGAGGGAAGATGTTACCCACTCGCCTCTGCCATCCACACAGCCTTGCCACAAAGCAATCCTGCCATTGATAGGGTAGTCCTGCTTAATGAAACGCTCCTTCTTTCCCCTCCACTCTGCTTGTTTTTCAGTCCTCCTCCCTCCTGCATGCGGTGTGATAAGTAGCGAACCAGTGAAGCTTGTAATTACAATCTTACCGAGGAACCCTAGCCCAATCTGTGAATAAATCTCACCATCCAATTACAAGATGTAATAATTTTGCAGTCAAGCTGGTAATGAGGTCTAATACTCATGCATGTGATAATCCCCCCTGGATGCTGACTCTATCAGATGTTAGCTTTGTAATTATACTGGCAGAAAATCATTATTTCATGTTCAGCAGAAAAATGAGCTTGGTGGGGGTAAGTTAATTTTCTCTATGCTCTGTGAAGCATAGACTAAATTTTAATGATCTAATCATTACCCCCGACTATCCCCGTCTGCAATTGACCCATGTAACTTGTGTGAGGCAACGTTTTACTCGTTTAAGAGTCCCTGATATGCAGCAAGGTTTGGCAGGTAAGAGCCTTTTTATTTAGTAATTATACCACAATAAAACTATTATGCTAATGATATGGAAATCGATATTGTTGGGCCACAGTGTCATTTAATAGCTGCGTGGAACATAAATCACATTTTTAATTGTTAGTTGTTAACATTTCCACATTACTGATTTGTGTTTTGTGTGTGTTTGTGTGTAAATGTGAGCCTTCTGTTTGAAGGGCTGGCACCAAAAGAAGCAGGAAAGGTCACTGGTTCAAAAGCTCTCGACATTTCTGTTTTTTTTTTTTTTCACTGTGAACTCCTTAGGATGTGGAAAGCAGAAACAACTCAAAAGATGTACGGTGAGCATGTATGTTGACACTTCCTGAAATAAAAACACACAATTTAAGTGTATCTGAGTATTTCTAAAGGTGAAAATCTTGCATTGTTTCCAGAAAACTAACTTCATAAAACCTTACACAGCATATTCATTTCCAAATATATAGGGTCTACCTACAAAATTAATGAATGAATGTTGAAGACCACACAAAAGTGAGAGTTTAGTTTATTTATTTCAAACATAAAAAAAACAATTGTCAACAATTTTCATTTAAAAGTCTGTATTTGACAGAACTTAAGAACGATACACATTTCTGAAAAGGAGGTAGGCACGAGCAGTAGCTTATTCAAGCCTATTCCTTTTCCTTAGTCCACTTTGACAACAAAAATACACACGACAACAACAAAAAACACATGATATATTCTTATTATCATTATCTATATGAAGATTTATTAATCATCAGCATGCCATCATCAAATCCTAAAAAAATAGTAATAAATAAATGCTCAAGCATTCATTATAAACATCATGGGGCCCAGACATCAACAGCAAAAGTGAACACATGATTGTTATTAATTGAATCGAGTAGTTCAAAAGGGGCCCAAGTCCACAATTGTTCAAAATAGAGATATTATATGTTCTATGGTCTTTAAGGGAAAAGCTATCTGATTATATGCAAAAAAGTCCCAAGTCCGTTGTAATGTATTGACTATGCTTGACATTTAAAAGGCATTAATGCAAAATTCCTGGACTTGGGCCTCTCTTTCATGGGTTTTGCTTTATCCCATTGATGGCAGCACTAGTTATGCAATATGGCAGCGCCCCTGTTTAATTCAAGAAGGACCCAAGTCCATAGACTTTAGCTTGCTAGTCCTCTGAAATTATAAAGTGAAGTGCTTCATATTATAGCATTTGTAAGCTACGAACTGGTGCTAAATCTGGGTAAAGTATTAATAATTTGGTGTAGCCTCCCTTTAAGCCATGCAATTAAAATAATTTCCTGGAAAAACAAACCTCTTGGACTTGGGCCCCTTTTGAACTAACCGATTCAATTGAGAGACCAGGTGTAAAGATTTAAAATACGTTCTTTGTATTTATGTTTTAGGTGACAAATGTTTGGACATTGTTTAATCTCTGAGTGTTATCTATTTCACTCTTACTCTTATTCCAGTTACTGTTATGCAGATTATTTTTAGTGTTCACTGTTTTAGAGTTTTATGTGCTCATTAATCTGTATCTTCTTCAAGAGAAACATTTTTTGCTAGGGATTTGGAAGCAAGTTGTGTCTTGTTTTACACAGAAATTGAACAGTCTTGAAGTCAGATAATTATATTAGTTTAGATTTGACAAAGAGACGTTGGGTGTGTTAACGGTTTTGTTGTTCTGATAGCCCTTTTTTGGTATTACAAACGAAGGATTGATAGTATATTTATATGTTTCCCAAACTTCAGTACAATATTAAAGATATGGAGATTCCAGGGAGTAGTACATGTAATGAATTTGTGTCCAGGACATATTTGGCCTCTTTTATACTAAAAATACAACATACTAATTTGCTTTGTTGTTCTGATTTTCTATTTTAAAAATTATATATACTTCAAAAAATTCAATCCATAATATCTATACTTTCTTTTTTGCATAGTTTGATAAGACATTAGTTTATGATAATTATTTAATAAACTTGTATGTTATGTCCGGTGTGTTTGCTGAATGTATTTTCTTTTTTCAATTTTGTAGATTTGACATTATAATATCAGTTTTCTTCTGGAACTTATATAGCAGAAACAATTTTTAAAAAATGATTAAAGCAGGTTGTTCAAAAAGACAAAATACATTTAAGGATTGCCTAAAGGGCTGCATGGTGGCGATGTGGTGAGCGCTCTTGCCTCACAGCGAAAAGGCCCTGGTTCAAATCCTAACAGTTTGTGTGTTCTCCCTGTGCATGCGTGTGTCTTCTCCAGGGACTCTGGATTCCTCCCACAGCCCAAATACATACTAAAATGCTCTTAGGTGTACATTTGGGATTGTGCAGCCCTGTGACAGACTGGCGACCTGTACCTCAGTGTTCCCTGCCTTTGCCCAGCAGTAGCTGGGACAGGCTACAGCAACCCTGTGACCCCGAAATTGATATGGTGGGTTAGGGAAATAGATTGGTGGATGAGAAGCTTAAAATCTTTTATTTCTAAGAATATATGCTCCAAAGCAAAAAAAACAAAGTATTTTTTAATCTTTATAGTCAATGCATTGCAGTTCTGTGTTGCCTGATGTGAAATGTGGTAAAGGTCCACAATGATTCTGATAAAACAACTAGCAGATTCAAGGAATCCCCTAACGTTGTATGAGGTGAAGGAAAGCAAAAAATGAGGAGTGTGTGTGGTGATAAAATCAAAGCTGTCCAGGGGTCACGGCTGCTGGAGCACCAGCTATGGCTGTTAATAGAGATGATTGATTACTGTGGGTCGACCCAGAAGCGTCTGAAACATGAGAAATTATGAAGCACATTATCTGTGTCATTCACAAATGCAGTTTGGGGACATGATAGGAGTCAGATGCTGTGGTTTAATATGCAGACAATACATCTACAACAAAGTGTAAAGGTTAACCCTTGTGACAAATGTTGGCCTAATCGGAGCGTCTGTAAATGTCAGATTATACTGCAGCTAAAGTTCAGTTGTTTGCTGTGTACTCATGTTATGCAAAACACAAAAGGTTTTTATCATGATCATATATTAATACACACACCTGCATTTTATTGTTGATAAGTTATCATACTCCAGTTTATCGGGACTAACATTTAAGAGAATGCTTGCACGTTGGACACGTACAGTTTATCTCCATCTTTAGAGTCATATAACGAGAACAGAATCACAACATTAGCTGTGCATTATGGTGCATTCTGCTAAAATATATATTTTAAAAAAACAAACTCGATCAGTTTATAAAAAAATAAAAATAATTTAACTATTGAGTACTGCTGTGATATAGAAAGCCTTTTCTATGACAGATTTGATTTTCACAAAATGTAAACATAATTCTTCGCCAATGGCTTTTGACATAATCATTGCTGCACAAGTAGCTTTGTAATCAAAGCTGTTTGTGTTTTCACATACGGTCCCTCAAGGAGTAATAGGAAAATCAGCATGCACTGCTCAGTGGGGTGTACATTTACCTTTTTTCAGCATGATGGATGTGCGTTCCACTGCGATGTGATAAGAGTCCTTACTTGATGATCAGCCATCCATTGTAAAGCAAACATTTAGTCATCCTCATGAATAGGGTTTTTGGAACTCAGAACACGAGCTAACGCTGTGCAAGTATTTGCAGTGGCTTTTACAATTCTTTTGATTTCTATTTAGCTTCTAATACGCTATATTTGGTTTGTTTCACTTGCTGTTTTCTCAGTTTTCTGTACTTTTAAAATCCAAAAAGTCTCCGATGAGACCTGTTAAAGTTACTTTCAATGTTTCTTGAATTCTGCCTCCCACCCCACCCCACCCCCATCATGTGCCATGTGGAATTTATTTGCTGAAAGTTTTGGTCACACTTGAAAAGTTAAGCAGATGGTGGACCCACAGCACTGAGACTCCTGTGAACCCGTGCACACACACACTTAAACACACAGCAACATGAAAAGAGCTGGGCAGACTGGGGGCCCCTTTGTATCCTCTGCTGCTCTCTTTTCAGCCCAAGCCCCTCCATCCACCCACCCACTGCATACCCCCTCCCCCCACCCTCCACGCACTGGTATATACATTATCTTTATGCCTGCTCATCTCTGGACACGGACGCCTCTTGTTTCGCCATTTTAAACAGATCTAATCAGCGGTGTGTTAAACAAGAGTGGATCTTTTATGCATTGGGTGTTCGGACAAGCAAATCACTGCTGTAGATCAACCAAATAAACAACTCCACCCTGATTCAATTACAACAGCTGGGGTCTGTGCTTTTATCTGGCACGGACATCATTTCAATCAAAATGTAAAATAATCCAATCCAAAAGATGCAATAGCCGAGATAGGATACAGACTGCTGAGCTTAGTTGTTTTATTTAAAAAAAAAAGGAGGAAATACAAGGCTTTCTCTATCCTACGTTCTCTTTTTGACAGCTATCAGAAGTTCCCATTTCCAAACTCCATTACCTTGTGTAATAGCATTCAAAACTGAATTGCAAGAAAGAAGATTGAGAGATTGTTGGCTATAGTTTTATTACCCAAAGCTGTTTTCCTAGACACAGCCTGGTGCACTTTTATTCAGTTAATTAACAGTGGTCTCGTTTTTTTTTTTTTTCCATTGCCCTCTCGGATCTCCTTGTCTTTTGCCTCGCAGCAGAAAACAACTATTGCATATGATTATGCTTAACGGGAATTGAAAAGTTGACACATGTGGTATTAATGGCAAATTAATGTAAACGTTTTCTTCTAAAGTTATGAATTCAATGTCAATAGGATACAGGCCACTGCACTTTAGCCCTCTTTAATTAACTGAGCAGAATGCACCATGACAGAAATTTGGAACAATCTTGAAAAGGAAAACAGAAAGAGACAGCATGAAAAGGCGCGAGTGATTTCTCTCAATAATAGTGTTCGAGGAAATTGAATGTAGGAGAACGTACAACCATGTTAATAATGTGGTTTGGCCTATCTACTGTAATGCAATCTAATGGAAAGTAATTATTTAGGACACAGGCCACTGCACTTTTTGCTCGTTTAATTAATGCGTGTGATATTTGAGAGTTGGAATATGAAGCTTTATAACACATTAAACCTCCCCAGTCACACCAAAAGATGTGGATGCTAAACTCCCAGTAAGGTGACTCAAACTTTGCATTATTTTCTTGTTACAATATTTTTTAAAGAGTGATAATCATCCACCGATGCCTGAACCATTTCAATGCCTATAATGTTTGACAAATCCAAACATTGTCCCATCTTAATTGATACAGGACTCCAAACGTCAGTGGTTTCATCGTTGTAACTGATAGGTTTTAAGGTGATACAATACAATACATGGAATTTCAAAAGCAAAACTCTTATTAAATTAAATAATAGCGCAGGGTCATGGAAGGGTTGCTACTGTGTTTTTCAAAGTCAATTTGTTTTTGCAAATCCGTTTTTCAAAAACTTTTAACAAGTTCAAACTTGGCTTAATCTAGTTAATTAATACAAAGCAAGTAAACTTGATTGAATGAATTGTGACGTAATGCGACATAAAGGCTTAAGATCTGAGTGCAGAGATGTAAAAATGGAGAGGAAAAAAAACTTTTAATGGGAAGAGATCTACTTCAAGTTGTCTCCTGTTAGGGCTTATAAAAAGATCTAATCCATCTTTATTTGTGGAACATTTTAATGGATTGTAACGCAAAGGGCTGTAGAAAAGATAGACAATCTTCTAAGAAACTGTTTAAAATTGATTATTTGTATATGTTTGTGAATTAAATTGAATAATTTTTGTGCTTTTATCATTAGATTGCAAAAAAAAGAAACAATTTCAAGTCATGAAGCAAAGCCCTATTTTGATTTTTTTTTTATGCTAAATGTTTTCTAACCGCAATAAGCTACCCTATTTTACTATGTTTTAGCTAAATTCCTTAACCCCAGGGGTCCCCAAATCCAGCCCTCAAGGGCCATTGTCCTACATGTTTTCCAACCAACCTGCCATTGAATCTCCTTATTGGCTAAACACACCTGATCCAGGTAATCTGCAGCAAGTAAGGCAAGGTTTCTGGAAAACCAAAAGGGCACCGGCCCTCAAGGCCTGGATTTGGAGACCCTTACTTAGACCAGTGTTTTTCAACCAGTGTGCTGGAGATGGTCAAGTGTGCCGTGGGAAATTGCCCTCATTCACTGATCTAAAAACATTTTCCATCTCCAGGAAATCAGCTCTTTGTTCATCCAAACAGGCCCTGATAAAACACTGAGTAGTTAGGAATATAAAAGATCTTAAAATTACTTTTTCTTTGTGTTTATTTAATTCTATTAAAGACATTTTGATAAGTATGACAGTACCGCAATTTAGCTGCAGCTATAACTGTAAGGAAAAGTCCCGTCCCTTTAACTGTCTCCGCCAATCATTCTTGAAGGCTTAATCACATGTCATCAGTCTGACCAATCAGAAGTTCTTAAAGTCTTCACTTCCTTGTTCTTAATTCTGCTGATAAAGTCGCTCAGTTCTAACAAAAATACCAGCTAAAGTTCGTCTTTAGCGGTGTAGCTTTCCACAGAGTCCGGTGTCAGACCGTGGAACAAGTGAACAAAACAATGAAGCTCAGAGACGCGAGTCTTTCTGCCCTTTTTCGGCAGTTGTCACACTACATCTCCCATGATGCATTGGCTTAAAGGGACGGTGTCCCAGCGCACAATGAGTTGTCCTTGTGAAACGTCTTGAAACCACAACAAACAAACAAACAGTTTCTAAATTTTTCTAATTTAACTTTTATTTCATCTATTAGAAAAAAACAGCCACAACTTCCAACTTTTTCTGCCACATTTATCACAAAAATCCACGTGAGATTACGTGGGGGGGGGGGGGGGGGGGGGTTGGGGCTGTCGATCAATACAGACCATGAATCCCTGCTTTTTTTTTTTTTTTGGATGGTGGTGTGCCGCAGGATTTTTGTCAAGGTTAAAGTGTGCCGTGGCTCAAAAAAGGTTGAAAAACACTGACTTATACGACCCAACCAAGAAAAAAATCATTAAAAAAAAAAAAAAATTCTGTTGCTTATTCTCGTGGGGGAGTAACACACTCAATCAACGTTTTTAATAATATTTTTTCTACATGTGCTCTACTGTTTGGTTAAGCAGGCAGTAAAAGAGTCTATATCATGTTTTTCTTAAGCTTTTCAGAGTAAATGATCTCCATGTATATGATCATGTATTACCTTTGGCACACTTAAGAATCCTTTTTTTTTTAGTAATATTAGGTATTTTCATGAGTTAATTTTCCGACCTGGAAGTAAGACGACTCAATCTCTGAGGCTCCGCCTTTCACTCCTTGTGGGTACCGCCCCTTTCATGACATCAACCTAGAGCTGGCCTCCACAGCGTGTCTGCATTTCATCCACAATAACAAACAACATCTGATCTTCTGCAAAGATGGATGTGCATATTGTGCAAATAAAATGAAACTGTTTTTGCTGATCCCCACTAGATCTGCGCAGAAAGTGCGTGTGTGTGTTAGCCTATGGGCGCGGTGCTGGCAGCGCAGACTCTTCCTGGAAGGGGTTGTTCCTCACTTTATGACATCATAATGTGAGGACCCATTTGTTTTCATGGACTGGGAGGGGCTGGTGCTCAGAGTGCAGGGTTTTAGAGTAATGCGCAGATGCATGAATGAACCAAAATCCCACATGGGGGTGTTATTTGTGTGGAAATAACATTATAAAACACTTAAAAGCTCAAAAACATTTCGCATGATATCGAGCTTTTAAAGGGTTAACCCTTTTACGGTGGAACTGTAGACCTTTTGACTGTTGTAGCATTTAAACCATTTATGCAATTAATGTAATTAAAGTGGATTCTGAAGCAGAGAAATGCAACACTCTACAGTAGTTGATTGTGGCAATTGACGTGAATCAGTTGATTAAGTCAGAAGAACAGCGACTTTGTGTAGTTGTACAACATTTTACATTCATTAAGTGTTGCATCACGGTGCAAAGCAGAAATAAAAAGCCACTTTTCATTGCGTCAAATCAGCTCAACCATATGTCAACGGTGTTGTGGCGACATCTCCAGTGTTAGAGGGTTGAACACACCTACAGTTTTGACAAGGAACCTGTGGATGCGGGGGGTGGGGGCAGTTTTCTCCCTTTTATTCAAGTCTTTTTTTATTATAAATCAAACATTTTTTTTTTACTGTTAACCGATTCATTCCAAATCATCAAACACAGCCAGATGTTTTAAATTATACAGAGGCATTACTTCAGAAACACTTGTGTAAGTCTCTGTACACTTACAGCTGATACTGAAGCATGACTCATGACTGAACTATTTGAAAAAGTATGCATTATGACAGATGGTCACAAAATGTGTTCTGCTAGCTACTTGCCTAAATCTTTTTTTACTTAAATTAAGACATAAGGGATAAACATTGTTTTGTTTTATGAGGTTAATCAAGTGCAAAGAAAATATGACAGCTGGTGCATTAAACTTACATGAAGGATTTTCCTGATATGCAGACATTTCTGTGCATTTTTCCTCCTGGTTTGGGGTGAACAATGGCTGATGGTATCATTCAATTTTCCTCAAAAGTTGAAAGATTTTGACTGTTAAAACCAATTCCCATATATTTAATTGTGATAACGGAAAAAAAGCTGTTAAATCTCTTTAACGCATAGTCATCGCAAAAGCTTACAAAAGTAAGGAGAGAAGTCATGTTGCCACTTTTCCACCTCCCTCACACCCAAACAAGCATTTGATAATTCATCACTAGGCCATGACAGATGAGTCCTGCTGGAGAATATTAGAAAATGTCTCAAATCTCATATATATGCTAATGTTATGCTGAGACCAGTTGGGTAGTGTGGCAGACTTTCTAATCTGGTGTTGCTACTAGTATGACTACTGAGTGAAAGTGAAGGTGACAAGTCATTGCACTTTAACAATTTATGATCTAACAACTTTGGTCGTGGAAGCCGCACACACAGAGAAAGAGAGGAAAATGTCATGAAAGCGGGTCTTGTAAAAACGCAAGTGTAGAGCTTGTTTTTGTAATTTAGCAAATGTACAATTTGAAATAGCTGAATTTCAGACCTTTGACCAGGAAAGATGTTTTGCCATTGCATCAGTGGATGCATACCTTCGTCATAATCCATTTCATTTTGATTTATGGCATTTTGTGTTCTGCCTGAGTGTGTTGTGCATTCCTGTTAAGAATATAACCTGTTAACAGAGATATAAAGACGTGCATACTGTAATTACCTGCCGAGCTGCTTCACTTTTTTGTATTTCCGCTGTGTATTAATGACAATCTGCTGTTATTTACATAGAGAAGTTGGCCAACACATAAAAAAGCACCAATATTATTTCACTGATAACTGGCGGCATTATTATATTGCACCACATGTTCACAGTGATAAAATAAACTGAATAATTGAAATAGACTCTACATTCCTATCTATCAATTTTGAATAAGTTATTTCCTCAAATAAATTGCCCTTTTTGAATCATGTGGTTTACGTCCCACATTCAACATTTTGCGCCATTTGTCAACAGTCCTAATATATCTAAGCCTGAAAGAAATACGAGATGAGGCAAAAATGTAAAACAGATGAATGAAAAATGGGAATGTGCCTTTGAATTATGGTTTACCTCCTTGTTTTGCAATATATTGCATTGGTGTGCGTCTGTGATATACTCTTTCAGGTTTACGAAAGTGTCCTTCCCCATCGCTCTGAGGCTCTGTCTTAAAAACCTGTGCACGTCTATGCAAAACACACACTAAAAGAGATAACATAATCACTCACAGCCCCCGATTCCCTGCTCTATTGGAGCTTGTGACGAGGTATTAATAACAGTAAGCCAGTGCTTTGGTTTTCATAAATTACATATGTCAAAAAGGAAATTCCTTTGTTTTGTGCTCATAGGTTTGTAAGGACTTTAGCCAATGTTTAAAAAAAGCGAACAAAAATTCTGATGACAGCCTTTCCACAACAATGTTTTTTTATGGTACAACTCCAATTCAAATGGGTTTGAAACAGACACGATTTCTTATTATAAACCTTAAGCTTTTAATGTGAAATCCAAAACAAAATACAAACTCCAGGCAATATTTTGGGTAATAGGTAAAAAATAATATGCTGAAAGGAAACTTTAGGGCAGTATTTCTATTTAAAATAATGATAACATTGACATAAATTGTGTCAAAGCAGCTGCATAAAGTGAACCCAAATTAAAAGCCAATTACATGGATTTGATCAAATTTATTATATTTTACTGTTGTGAAAGCCAGTGTATATTTTATTTTTCTGTCACAGGTGACTCAAGGCCAGTGCTACTTGATGGAATAGTTTTAATTCATCCTTTTTATGCCATAGAGGCATAACAAATTAGTATATGCAAATGTTAACCTTTTTTTTAACTAGCCACAAGAAAAAAAAGTGTTTTTTTTTAAAGAACAATTATGTTGGATATACCACAGACCAAGTGGACCACAAAAAAAAATTTTGATATTTTTTTCTGTTACACTGATGACACCATGGAATCTTATAAGAGACACCATAAATTAAAAAGTGTAAACCAGGTTATCGACTACATTTTTTTAATACATCCAGCAACAGATAAGACATTTTACGAGGGTGGTATACCTAAAAGTATCCATTTGTTGTTTGCCAAAGATCTTTGTAGGGTGCCCATAAGAATATAGAATTTGTCTCGATTATCTAAACTGTAGTATCCATGTAGACCCTGATTTAATGACAATTGTCCAGAACTACACCTTCGTATGTATTTGGTCAAATTTCTGTTAAGTTAATTGTTTGATTTCAGATTTGTGCTTTTTTTTTTTTTTTTTTACTTATTTTTCCAATATCTCTCCATTCACCTGCTGTTCTATAAGAACCTGTCTTGTTTTTCTGATTGACAACATGTGACAGTAAATGATTAAATGTCATTACATTTTCTAAATTATAATTTAGCCAGCTTCATCAAAATACTCTCCGGAAGGTGCCCGGGGTAATGGAAACTGTCTTCTCTGTTTCACATCTGGTTCCCTCTCCTCCTAAAATGATACTAGATCCACCATTTGACTCTAATGGAGATATTCTATTTCTTTATCTGTCAATTTCTCTCACTGTATAGGGTCTAAAATGATTTTCCCAGTTGTTATTGTGTCATTTTTATCCAATGCACAATTATGTATTTTATTCTTCAAGCTTCATCAATTGGTTAGACACAAACACATAGTGTAGAAGTAGCTTGCAAAGAGAAACTGTTTCCTCATTTATGAGTAAACGATAGAAGAAAAATGTCTAAAGTATTTTCAATGAGCAGTAAACCTTTTTTTTCATTCAATTAAAGCTAAAAATATACATATTTTAATTACATCTAGGCATTCCTCTGTTAGACTAAAGCAACAATGATGCTGTTTGTCAACAATTTATAAAGCGACTAGAATTTTTGGATAAGGAAATCCTATTGCCTCAAACATTTGGTTCTGTTTAAAAAAATTCACAGTGTGTCTTTCTATTGGACAAATATTGGAGTTAAAAGCAACAGTGGAGCAAACAAGGGAATGATTTAATGAACATCACCTGTCAAATCAGACAGGCTCTTGGGGTTGAAAACTAATTCCAATCATTCAAAAGGTCAAAATTTGTATTTAATACATTTCTTAGCATATTAAATATAGCAAAAATTGTCTGGATAGCTCAGTTGGCTACACGCAGGACTGGCACATTTGAAAGGTTCAATTCCCAGGGGGCACGATGAGCTTCATCCAGTGTGGGTCTTTGGGTAAGACCCTTTGCACAACTGCCTAACTAGAGGTGCAGTCAGAGAAGGCAGGTGAGGCTGTGGCTCACCCACCTCATTTTGCAGGTGTAGATGTGCATCTCCTGCAAAATAAAAAAAATAAAAAAGTATAAATAAAATAAAATGAATATACCTTTTTAATTGAAAATACAAATCAGATATTAATTTTTAGACATGTCTATTCTATGATTACCTTTTCTGTATAGGTTTTCAAAGTTTCTTTCTTAAAAAAACAAAAGTAGCAAATTCATAAATGTCTTGCTCAAATACATAAGAGAGCAGCACGGAAGACACTGACTGGAGCTGCAGCTGACGCATGCAATTTGCTGTTTCGAGCTTTCTATCATCATAACAGACTCTTTTTTTTAAATACCTTTGTTTGCTTTTTTTCTCACCAACTCTCTGGAGCCAAATTGTTAGTCTTTTTTATCCGCTGAAAAATGTTCATTAAAAATACTCGAGGTATGTACACCTGCCTCAAGGCAGAGGGCTGGTGATCCCAGAGAATGTGACTCCACGACGAAAGAAAAATAGAATTAGTGGCGACACTTTAAATGCAGCCGTCCAGTTGTTCTTTAATACTGTATAGAAATAATTTCTAAATGGAGGAGTTCATGATTAAACTTGGAAATTGTGGAGAACCGTCACTGGCAGGGATCTCCACTGAGACAGAGAGACTTCTAAAACTGAAGATAGACAAGAAACATTTCTACAAACAGGTTATCCATGTGTTTCTTCAGAAGGAGGTGCAGACAAACTTTAGTTATAAGTAAAACTAAAACAATAATGAGTATTTTGATGATTTTATTTCACGACTGAAGTTTGTCTACAGAAGAAAAATGTTGAAATGAAATTTGAAGGAGCACACTTTAACTGTTGCCAATGAAATGGGGAGTACGCTACTCTGTAGGGTTCATTGGTTTGTTAATCAGACTGATGACGTCAGTCCCTTACCAGCCATGAACCTCACTTAACATCACTGCTATGTAGCCACAAGGGGCCCCAAGCCTGGGCATACCTGTGCCGGTCCCCAGCCCGGATAAAATACAGGGTTGTGTCAGGAAAGGTATCCGGCGTAAAAAATCTCTGCCAAACCACCTGTGAGAAGAAGTGGAGGGTAGTTCAATGTTGTGGCCCCTGATGGGATATACCAGAAGGGAAATAACATTGTATATATCTATATCTATACACACACACATACATACATACATACATACATACATACATACATATATATATATATATATATATATATATATATATATATATATATATATATATATATATATATATATATATATATATATATATATATATCTGTATATATATATATATATATATATATATATATATATATATATATATATATATATATATATATATATATATATATATATATATATATATATATTTGTGTGTGTGTTTTCATATATACATGTTTTCATTAGGCTGAAGCTAGCAAGCTGGCAAGATAATTGCTGGGGTAAAATGCGAAGTTGGTGTTGGATGTGTAGTTGTCATCAGCTTGGTGTTGTTTATCAAAACGAAACAAATGATAACATTTTGATAAAGGTGATAAAATGGCAGGAAGTTAAACACAGCAAAGATTGATCGATTATTTTTAAAAAGAAGAAAACCCTAAAAACATAAAAGAGCGCCAAAACAAGCATACACAAAAAGCCGGTGTCCTTCATTGTTGATCTGCATGAACTGTGCCATGACATAGGGCTGACTTGAAATATATATATATATATATAGGTTTTTTAGTTGCTGTGTAGTTTTCCAAGCCCAGCAAATCTGTAACACCAAATTATTCACCATGGACATTACTCATCATTGCATGTTTTTATTTCATCCACCACACACTTTGTCTTTGAGGGCTGTAATGGCTTTGAAGAATAACTGATGGCTTCATGCTTTGTGTTGGCTTAGCTCCTAAGAGGAAGGACTACCATGGGGCCATTAGCCTCCGGTCCTGTGGTTTAGGGGCACTTCTCCCTTTTTTTCCCCATCTTTCACTCACCATGTCTCTCACTGTGAGCTTGACTTTGATTTGTTAAATGCTTTATTCTTTCCTCTTCCGAACATTTTACAAGCTTCATTGACTTCTCATCTGTCTCGTGGATTACTGGATGTTGTCTTGTGAGTTACCACTCCATCTGCTTTTCACATCCTTCTTTTTTTAACAGCTCTACCAGGGAGCATTGTATCTTTCCTTCCTTGCCTTGATCCAACCAGTCAAGAGGCCAAAGCTGGTCTAAAATTATGCCATATTAACAGCAGCAGGCACATTTTCCAGACATTTGTCTTGAGTTTTGTCTGAAATAATTTGTTGCTGTCTATTGCCCAGGATGAATGGGTTAGGCTGGAGCTAAGTACTCTAAAAGTGTCTTGGGATTTGAGTGAAAGGAAAGAGTATAAGCTGTAGATTGAGTGAAAGGGGGGGAAAAAGTAATATAAAGTGATGGAAGAGAGGGGTTAAAATTGAGCACTTTATTGTCCGTCTTCCTCCTTTACTCCCTATTCTTGCCTTACTCTCAGAATCTATACCTAAGCCGAACATCTAGTCCTCCCTCTCTGCCTGTTCCATTACACTTATGTGAAAGAATGATGATGAATCACCTCGGTGCAAGGAAGCAAAATATATCAAGTCCAGGTTGGTTTGGGAATTGGTTAAGTACTTCTGCAGAGCCCTGACCTCATAATCGCTTTGAGCCTGCAAGGATCTTCTGATTTATAAAGTAGCAATGATTAATGCTCTTTTAAGTGGACAAGGCAGGCCACAGACACAGAGGCCCAACCACTCAAACATGAGTAGTGCTTGTAAATAAGGGTGTGTGCAACTGTTCGTGTGGATCGGGGAGCTATGGAAGCAAGAGACAGATTAACATGCAGTCACTGTGTGAGTTGAGCAGTAAAGGTGATAGTGGCAGCTGCACATTCTCACTAGTCAGATCTTCTTGGCTATAAATCATTGCCGTTTGGCCTCCTTTCAACACAAATTGCTACCTGTCCCCAAACCCTGTGTAAAGCCTATGTTGGTCATGTCTGACAGCAAGGTTGTTACTTCAGTGGAATAAATTAAATTTTAAGTGTCAGCTTTTCTACATTTTAACTAGTTCCAAACTTAAAATAATGACTTTTGCAACATTAATTTCTTTCATTAAGTTTGAAATTCTTTGTGCCAAACAACTTAACTCCATGTACCAGGGAAATATACAGGGTTTTCTTGCTGTATTTTTAAGAGCAATTTTGCAAGCCTCTTCTTTTTTTTTTAGTTTTTTAGATGATTTAGATGTGTTTTGTTTTATTTTAGACGCATTTTCAATCAATCCCCTCTGTGCTGTGTCTCCTGCATAGAATGCATTCAGTTTGCCAAATTTACATAAATCTTCGATTGCAAGCAGATTTTTGTTTTAATTCTCTAAAACTAGACTTATTTTTCTACAAAGGTTTAAACTTTAAGAACATAAACAAGAGAGAAAATTGTTTAGTGATGGGGGTTTATAGCCTCAAGCATTAATCCAACCATTTTCCAACCATTTTATCAGTTGCGGGGTCACCAAGTTGCTGGAGCCTATCCCGCCTGTCCCACCAGTTTGTCACAGGGTCACATAATTAGTCCCACACACATCCCTAGGGGCGCTTAAGAGTCACCTATCGACCCACTAAGGCAGCTAAAGTGCCCGGAGAAAACCCATAATTTTCTGGGAACATAATTCCCACAATTAATTAGGGATTACTTTATATAAAAAAAGAATCTAATTTATTGCTAAAGAAACATGCCCAGAACAACTGGCTTTGTTCAGCTCTCATTAGGTCCCCCTTTTTGATCTTTCTGTTTTTGCATTGATTTTAATGCTGGTTTTATTTTGTAGGTTCTGTTATTTTGGTGAACATAGTTTTTCTTTACTTCCTGTAAGGGTGTTACCCAGTTTCATTTATTATGTTCTCATTATTGTTTTTACTTTTCTCCAGTAGACCATACACCTTTCGTGTCTGCCACATTTTTGACTTAGTCATCTATTGGTTTTGAGCTGATTGAGGGTTAAAAACAAAGCATGTTTTTTTACAGGAAAACAATAATGTCTCTGCATGGGGACATTATTTTAAATGTTGATAGATGGGTGGGACTATAAGTGCCATTTGTGAAGGCCAAGCCATCATAGAGTAAAATGTTGAACTGTATTCTAGCATACCTAAAATGCAATGGCCAAAAATGGAAATGTAAAGGTTTTTTTTTCTTTTTTGCCTATAAGATATTCAGGTCTGTCCTCTAATATTTTTTTCTGGATTCCCTCAAATCCCAACAGCTGTCCAATGATAACACTTGTGCATTTTAATTTCACAACAATCAATCCTGACAGACTCCGTACCAGGTAAGTGCCAAAGTGGGTTGAGGTTCTGAGAGTCTCAAAGCTTGATCGAAGTAAATATGTTGTCACTTCTTAGTGTCCTGTCAATGCGTCTCCTAGTTCTTGTGAAAATCCAACATCCTCTGTATGTTTACTATTTTTGAGGCTTAAAAGTTGGTCTTATTATTTTATTTTATATTTTACATTGTTACTCTTTCACATATTCATTGTTTTAGTGTTTTCCCATTGGAGGCCTTTGGCATGGAATGTTGCATTTTCTTACTTTTCAAAGGGAACAATAAGTGTCAAAATAACATGCACTTAGGCCAAAGATTTCTAATTTTTCTCACATTCATATTTATGAACAGGGTTTAAAGACCAGATATGCCTGAAAATCTTCTGACATCCAAAGGTCAGGTCATGAGTTGTCATTGGAGACACTGGAGAAGCAAGCCTGTGCCTGTTCTGCAGACATCTGCAGACAGAGACACTCTCTGATCTCATTAGATGACTCTAATTAGACAGTGCCATTTCCCATTTCAGAGACTCCAATGACTGATTCCTCTCGACTTTTTTCCCAATGTGCGCTAAGAGATGTTCTTAGTTAAAAAATGAATGAAGAGAGACATGTCTAACGGGGTATTAATTGGTGAGTTTGAAGGTGGGAAGTGACACTCATGCAGTAAGTGTCATTTGGAAGTGAAATAAATGTCATTTGACCAAAGTTAAAATCTTTTGCTTACCAAAACAGAAAAAAATAAGTATAGACTAACTATTTTAACATTAAATTCAATTTAAAAAGAAAGTGTGAAAAATCCTAACAATGTATAACTATTCACACAACTAATAGGATTACTTGCTGTGTGCAGACAAAGCTGAATAAAACAAGTGTGGCATTTATTAATATACACATTGTCGACCATGTTCCTCTTCAGTGGAGTATAGAGCAGCCATCTGATGAGGTGACAGTTTGAAATCTTTTATCACAACATAAAACTTTCTCCTCCTTGTCTCCTTCACAGCACTGGGTCCTGAGATTGACAGCAGGCTCTCAGGTTTCTGGAGGAGGGTTTGAAAGGAAATTTGCACCGGTGAGTATTTTTTTTGTTATTTTTTCCTCCACAGGCTTCACCTGCGGCAAGCGAGATGGCCTGACGTACACGAGAGGAGTGTGAAGGGAGGGGATGAGACACTGCCTTGCAGTGGAAATGGCAGTGTCAATTAAATATCACTTTCAATTTCCTTGTTTTATGATCCCCAGGCTACTAAGCACCAATAATCCTCCCCCCCTCCGGCAGGCCCTCCTACCTTGTCTTGAGGAAGATTGATTACACTTGTCGCCTCCTATAAAAAAGACATTTACATGAAAATAAGAAAACAACTTCTTTGTTTGCATGGAAGTGAATCAGGGAAAAAAAGCAATTCCCAATTTGATTTTCATACAAAGGCAAGGCAAGATAACAATCTCATGGCGTCTCATCTGAGTGAGTTTTGGAGGTAGAGCAACGAGGGGTGGGGGGAGAGGATGAGGATGAATTTAGATTGAATAAAACAAGCAAATTATTTTCATGCAACGTTGATGGATGTTGTCTTCACTCATACAATGAAGATGTCTCAGATTCTGCTGCAGAAATGACTTTCGACAAGTGTGTTACAGGCAGTATGTTCACTTTATTTCTTCTCTGTAATCGAATTTAGGACATAATTTTTTTTTAAGTCTGGTTACACAACAAAACATAATTCTTTTGTCACGCAGCGGAAAGGGAAAAACTATGCTATCAAGGCACAATCAAAGGTTTTAAAGCAAAATGTTTTTTGCATAATTAAAAGCAATAATTGCATTATTTATAGTGACTGACGGGCAACATTAGCTTTGATTTTTTTAGTGATGTTAAGCAGTAGATACTCTCTCTCTGGTCATTTTTTTTTCCATCCATTTTCTAAATGTGCTTAGTCTGGTTTGCAATCATAGGGTTGCTGGAGCCTATCCCAGCCACAGTTGGGTTAAGGAGGGGTACACCCTGTCCATGCAGGGCCACACAACCACACACCCTGACATTTACATAATTTAGATTCACCGATTTACCTACAATGAATATTTTTGGACTGTGGGAGGAAGCTGGAGAAAACCCACAAATGCACAGAGAGAACACACAAACCCTAATCCCAGCTGTGACTTTTTTGTGCAGTTGTTTGTCGGGCAGAAATAGCCTTGGGTTTCTTATGGAATTTGTGTTTTTACAATTACTTAATGTGAAATTTAAAGTCAAGACTTGTTTTTGTGGCTTATATTGAAGCATACTTGAAGTTTGCAAGTATCTGACCTTCAGCTCTCATCTGTTTGCTTAGCTGCTGGACAAAAAAAGAAAACCAATAAAAACATCAAAAGGTTTTCTTAATTTTTTAGGACTTATAAAGAATTCGTGACAATGCATTTTTTGGGTGTGAGATTTTCTCATTTCTTTTTATACTCAGACCTAAATGTTACTGTATCCAATATTGTTTTACACTCCTCATCTCTGATGTTGAATTCATTACTGATGAGACTCAACTACCCAACCAGAGTAACTTTTATGTTTATTCACTAGGAAACCGATTCGACAAAATTGTTTATTCAGCAGTTTGCCTCGAGGGTTTAACAATATTCTACAATCACAGATCTTTTTTTGAATTTATTTTTTTATTAAAATATATGCTTTAGTAGTAAAGCTGAAGAGGATTTTGCACAAAAGAATAGTAGTTCCCACTTCTAAGAATTATGTGAGACACTTCCAAATAGGACTGTGTAAATTAAAAAAGTTACTTGGGAACTGAAAACTTTTGGATTTCTGGTCAAGACACTTTTTGAACATGTTGTGTTAGTTGTCTACCTTTCTTTCCAAATTGGAAACATGCCTTAAAGCACATCCAGTATCCAGTAAATCACTTGCTCTGGGAATGACTGTTCTTTCCGTCAGATGAGCTGGAGATCATGTTCGAGGAGAAGGGAATCTAGGTGTCTCTGCTAGCGGAACTGGTTAGGTTGATATTTCAAATTCAAATGTACTAAAAGATCCTCTTTTTTAGAATAGCACATTTGCCACGAGAAAAAAAAATGGCGTCCATTTTTGAAGATTGTGCCGTACACTTAATTGTTCCAATAAATATTTTGTCTATTTGGGAAAAGCTCAACAAGGTTGTGAAAAGCACAAAATGCCACCTTTAACTGAGGTGAACCTACAAAATACTAGATAGACAGACAGACATTTTAAAATCTTGGATATGAAGTATATTCATATATTTGGTGCTTAGCCACAAAATGAACGAATATTATTTTAATAATTGGATAATTGATTGGATACATTTTATCAATTTATCTTTTGGTTTCCTCTCCGTTTAGATAAGGCTTGCAAAATAAAATACAAATATTGTGTTTTAAAAATGAAAGTCAATTTCAACAAAGCTATGTTCATATCTCATGAACTTATTTTTCACACAACACTGCCTTGCAGTGGCCACTTTCAAGTGGATCAGTTGCACCTTCATTCTTTTTTTACACATTAAGGCATTTTTGGAATTCTAATTGAGAGACCTTTAGCAAAAATAATCTATAAGATGTATCTACTAGATAAAAAAATAAAAAATAGAATAAAAAAGTCGCAAGTTTGGAAAAGCTTTACAATAAACAGTTAAGAGAAGACAGTAGCAGATGTGGCAATTTAAGAAAATAAGGACACAAAATGATAATTGCTACTGTCAAATTTAGTACCCACAGGTATTTCCAAGTCTACAGCAGGTGATACCTTCATGCATATGTGATAAACAGTAAAGGGAGATTAGTTTTGACCAAAGCTAATGCACCTGCTGTTCTTTTGTCTGTGTCCCAAATAGTGTGCATTTTAAAATGTGTGTTAACATGTTTAGACAACGCGTAAGAGCATCAGTGTCTAATACTGTGTTTCACATGGTCTTTTACTACTTATACAATGTCAGAGCAGCAACATTCAGAAGTAAGCTTCGGCACACAAGCACACACACCCTCCTATACACATACAGCGTTAAACCGCGCCGTGTTGGTGGCTGTGTGTGTGTGCCGAGATAAGCTAGGCCACTAATGCTGAGCATAAGACACTAATAAACAAACAGTGTTTAAATTGGCTTGAAAGGAGTCAGTGATGCGTTGCAAACACCCCTGCAGCCTCAATGGCTTAATCTGCTTCTTTCTCACCCTTTTGCACATTCTCACCACAGATTAGGTTGTAAAAGAACAAAATAGAGCAGATAGTGATCTGTGGGACACCGGGGCTTCATAGATTTACGGATTTCTTTTATTTATTTATTTTTGGACTTGTTGGGATTTTTGAGAAACGGATAAACAGCTAGCACAATTTTACTTTTATTACTTTGACAGACATAAACAGCTTTGATTAATTATACTGTAATGTATTTTATTTAATATAGTTAATATTTAAAATGTAGAAAAACCGTGTACTAATGAAATTGCTTGTTTATGTGGTAATTAGAAAACACAGCAAAAAGAGATTTTTAAGAAAACAAAAAGACCTTTATTTCTAGAAAATATGTCTTTTTTTCTGTCTTGCAAGAAAAATAATCCTTTCAAGAAAGTTGGTCAATAGCAAAATAATCTTATTTTAGTTTAAGAATAAATGTCTAGACTCGAATTGCTTTAAAAAAATAAGAATTCTTGGTAAGACTGTTTTTCACACCCAATTGACAAATTTGTTTTTGCCAATTAAAAGAAACTTTTTCAACTTTTAAGAATTATTTTTCATTTCTAGGGGGGGGGGGGGTTTGCACTGTATCTCATGCTTTTTTTTTTTTGAAAAACTTTACAAGCAGTGGTTTATATATGTTACTAACTTGGTGACAACTAGAGGGCAGACATGATCAGATGTCTTCACTTTCTCTTTGCTCTGAAATCAACTTACACAGAGATGTGAGTGTGTGTGAGAGGATGCATCTCACTTCTGCAGTCTGATTTTTGAACCGTCCTCTTGATATGCTAAATCAAAACCCAATGTTTAAACAGATCACTCACTGAAAAAGCTATTTTTTGTCTAAATTAATTAAGTGAGGCATCCGTGTTTGCCCTTAGTCTTCTTTGAACACCAGAAAAGGAAGATCTCATGCTGTGATCGCATATATTCTTGATTACTTAGCATTTACCCTGAAACAAAACCACCCTGATGTTGTCTGTGATGTGGTACCAGGATTCAAACAGAGCATTACAACAGGGCAGAACTTCCAAGAGTCATGTTGTTGAAATGTATTCGCCATTGTGCTTCTGGAGAACACGTATGGGGGGAGAAACAAAAAACACGTCCCTTCCGGACAGCAATTCATCAGTTTTTTTTTGTTTTTTTGTTTTGTTTTTTTCCCAGAGCCCTCCCAGGTCAAGTTTTCATGGCGCCTGTTTGGTTTTCAAATGCTCCTTTCTCTCACCCAAACTCAACCACACTATCGTGTCCAAACTTGTCTACATTTGCCTCGTGTTCTTGTGCGCGGTAGATGTTCTTTTTAAAAAGCCTGATCTCAAATAAGTCTTTATTCTTGTTTTGTTGGCTCATATTCTCTGTTTTCATGAACTCTGGCCTCAGCCATGGCAACAGCTAAAAAAATGTTAACATTGATTGACAGGATTAAAGAAGGCCCCCTTCCCTGGTACGCATTTCAAACACTTTGGGAACAATGGCGCTTGGTGTGATTGAATTAATGAGGTATTGCTGATTGTCAAAAGAGCACACATACTTTACATAAACCTGATTATCTTTGCATGGCAGAAACAGATGAAAAAAGGGAAAGAAGGAGGATGACGGAGGAATGAGAGAGGAAAGAGAAGAGCTGGGAGAGGGGACTGAAATTCAAGAATTTCTGTTTTCGAGCCCCAATCTTTAAAGCGAGCAAGTGTGATAGTGAGGTTATCCTTATGAAAAGTGTCCAAAAACTGGTCTTAGATGCATCTTAATGTATGGGGTTTACCAAAAAAAGTTCTGCTGAAGGGAATTCTTTATGGAAGGAGTATTAAACAACCCACTCTAATTAAAATGGTGTTTTTGGTGCTTCTAATTTGATCTTGTGGCATTTTTGAGATGGTAGAGAACATTAATGAAGAAAATTAAGCTTAATATTGCTCTTCTGAGTACATCTTTATTCAATCCATTGTGAATCAGGAGCAGACGAAAAAATTACATTAAAAGAAAAAAAAAAAAAAAACACGGCAATCTGAAAGCTCCCTGCTCTGCTTCATTCCAATTGCAGAAAAAATGGATCCAGTACGTCTTTGTTTTTCTCATCTGAGCTGGCATCTGGCTCAAAACTATACAGCTGGGAAGCTTTGATGTTGTCCATCATTTTTGTTGCACCACTAATGTTAGATTCTAAGGAGCGGTAAACTAGTGGCAGAGAGTAAAGAAAGGGATGGCAGGAAGTGGAGCCAAGCATCCTATATGTCAACAGTCCTGCCTGTAACTCAGAGGTAAATTTCAAATGAAATGTTGTCATTCTGCAGAAACTATGTCAAAGAAAATAACTGTTTTTTTTAATTTGTTATTATTATTATTATTATTAGTTTTTGGGCTAAAACTGCATCATCTTGATTAAAAGACCACTGGGTACTTGGAAAATAGATCAAAAGATGATCAGAGTGGGACTTTGAAGCCCCAGAACAACCACAAACATATATACATATTTTAATTTTTGTGAAGTCAACCAATCCATTGCTTCATTCAGTTTTCAATGCCTCTTAAACTCAATTCCCCACTCACAGACGAAATAGAGGCACTCCCTTCATTGAATTGGGTAGACACTCAGAGTGTCTGCTAAGAGTTTCACTAATTCTACTTACTAGTCTATTGAAAAGGGGTTAAAAGAAGGATTGGGGGAGTGATATGGATGGTGGAAAGGAAGCAAAGTGAAGGAAAGGATAGCGGTTCTCTGACTGAAATGCTCACCAGATCAGCAAAGTGAACCCTCTGAAACGTGAGCTAATTCTCCACTTAATCCTTTTAGCTTCTTTTTCTCCCCCTTTCTATCCATGTCACTTCTGTCTTCACTCATCCCCCATTCCTCCATCCCTCTCTTCCCCCCTCAGTCTTTTTTTTAAGCTGTCTTGTGGACGCTTCTTAGGAAGTGCCAGCAAAAAGTTCTTGTTGAACAGGGGGGGGGGGGGGGGGGTGATTTGGAGTATGCGTTTGTCTTTTGGCTGGACTAAGTGTGAAAAAAAGCAGACTGCGTAGGCTGTTTAATTCACAGATTTTTTTTTCTTCATTTTTTTTTTCCAGGAAAAGCCCTGACAGCTGCAGTTTGATTTCTCAGGTTGTCAAAAGTCATCTTTGTTAGTGCTTCCTCAATGAATGGCAGCTGGAAAAAAAAAAAAAAAAAAGAGGTGTGTTTACACATCAAGCTGTAGGTGGGCTTTGCCGCAAGTGGTTTATATAAAGAAAAGGGAAAATGTCGCATTACTCCAGGGGCCTTTGAAAGGAAAAGCATAATCACAGATTATTCTGGAGGCCCCCATTGTCTTACTTACCAAATCCAAGCATATCAAATGCCTACAGAGCCCTCTTTCTGCCTCTAAACTTATTATTGAGAGCCTGCAAAGAAAGATACAAATTGTCTCACATCCTGTGATGCTGCTAGAACACAAATTGAAAGGAGCGACATTATTGTCTGTGAGTAATATACTTAAAAAGCAATGTTCTTTAAGAAGAGAAAAGAGGATTAAGGGTTTTGTGTTTCAAATAAAAAAGGGAGGTGCTCTAATGTTAAAATGACACAGGGGTTACATATGAATATGTATATTTTTTAATGTACACTATTGTCAATAAAACACATCCTCAGGGTTGGATCCTCCATTCATGTCATACTGATGGGAACAAAATGACATAACAAGACATTGCTAGATTACTAACTAAAGCTGCAATACCTTTATAAGGATATTTTATTTGCTTATTTTAGAATAAAATGACTGAATCCCTTTTTTATTTTTCGCAACTCCTTTGACGGTGGTAATATTGACATGAGGCTTTTTTTCTTCCTTACTACTTTATTTATTGTTTTCAACAGTTCTTACCTTACCTCACAATTCCCCCCTACATCTTTAAAAAACAGGGCAAAAATTATTAGTCATGTTACCCTTAATATGTTGTGACACATTTTTTGACTGTTTCATAGAAGATAAGCAAATCACTATCACTTTTTTTTTAACAAAGAAACCCTAAAGACTGCCCCCCCCCCCACTGAGTGCAGCCTTTTCTTTGGACTGCCATCAGAGTCACCGGGTAACTAAACGAAAGGCCGAGCAACAGACCCTTGACTTTTATTGAGGCTGGACTCTAATTGTGATTCAACAGACCAGATATTTTATGTCACTGAGTGCTTCATTTGCAGTTTGCATGAATCTAAGAGACATTAACTCACTCCCTTTCGCCATTCATTACAATGCTATTAGTCTCTGCGAATTGATCAATATATCATGTATAGAACATCTTGAATGTGTACGTCTGGCTCCTTTGTAAGCTCAGAGATAATGGTTTCCCCATTCAAAGTGGCTTGTAGGAACATGCAGATAAAGCAGGGCAGGGAAGAGTTATACCGCTTACAGCTATGCAGAGGGAGCTATCTCACCCAGATTATAAGTGGGTGAAGTTAAAATGCATAAAAAGGGACAGTTTATTGTGAGGAGGAGAGCAGTCTGGAGGAGGGCGTGAAGATCTGAGAGACTCAAACTGGCACCTTTTATTCTCCTCAGGCGTTCAGGAGGAAATCCACCCATTCTCCTTAGCCAGCCTTTACTGGAAGACAATGCCAGGCTTCTTTTCAGGCAAACTGAAGCCTGAGAACATCAAAACTTAACTATGTTTGAATTTAGCTTTGCTTTTCCAATCTAATATTCAACATTTCCAGATTTAACATTTACTGAAACATCACTTCATTAGTCATTATAGACAACAAACCGCTAACATGAGTTTATTTTGCTTTAACTATGGAATCCATTGAGGTTTGCGTCAAGGTGTTGCTATAATGACTTTTTAGGAAAAGACAAAAATAATAGCATACTGTTGGATATAAAAGGAAGGCTAAAACGTGATTTCATTTTTTAAATGAAATCAAACACCTTAGTGTTTTCAAATATTTATCTTGATGTAGATCTATAAAATGACATTTTTACTCTATATATTTTTTTAGTTTCAGGAATGCATACTGAATGATTTGATTTGAGCATTTAAAGTACAATAATATAGCACATGCAACACACTTAAAAAACACCACTCCTAGAAAAAAGCCAAAATTTCTTAAAATGTGAAAACATTTCTTTAAATAGGCAAAAAAATAGATAAAAAAACTCAATGGGTTAAAAAAATGTCTTACCTTGAGAAATCAATCCTTGTCACTCATGCATGCTTTCTTAAACTAAGATAAATTTGCTGTTAAAAAACCTTCTTGATAAGAATATTTTTCTTGCAACACAGAAAACAAGGCAAATTTCCGTGAAACAAAGTCTTTTTGCTTTCTTATGGTTCAGTTCTTACACTACAAGAAAACTCAATGGTTAAAAAATTGAAGCCCTTTTGTAATTATAATAGATATCTATTTAATTTAAAGTTTGGAGTTAAGTTCACAATATTTTTCATCTTTAAAAGGGCTAAATTGGGCAGTTTCCCATTGATGTAAATTGGGGGACACTGCTTTTTTTTTTTTTTTTTTTTTTTTTTTTTTACAAAAAAAGAGAAATAATCTACTTTTATGTGTATTTTAAAAAGGATTTTGAGAGATGGAATATATGGAAGCTTACGATTTGTGCTTGTTCTGCTCTGAAACATTAACTGTTTTTAACAAAAGAATGACTGGAAATTGACTTGTCATTGATGTGATTTCCTAAAATTGGAGGTTAGAATCAAACACACAGTTATCAAACACATCCTACATGTTCTTACTTTACCTCTTCTTGTTGGGCTTTGACCTTTTAAAAGAGTCAACATGAGAAAAAAGCTCTACGAATGACAACACAGGGACATGTTGGAATTTGAGGAGGACGGCGCAAGGAAAACTTTTCCTGACCTGACTGATGCAGTCAGAACGAAACACATGCACACACACTCGCAGCCATATCGGTGACTAATAGCCATGGAGTCTAGGCCTGAATTTACTCTGCTGTGGAGCCAGTTAAACAAGCCTTAATTTAGCATCCTGCTGACTAAAGTGGGATTGTAATAAAACACATTACACCTTGTTTTGCAGCAGAGGCTCCCTCTCCCTGTTGCCTTATTTCTTTGGTGCTCTCTCTGCGTCCTGGGAGAATTGATTTTTCCGAACACACAAGAACAAATCAAAGGGCAGAATGATTGGGTGGCAAAAAGAAAAGGTAGACATGGCATTGCAATCAATTTGACTATTAACTGGCCAATGTTTTGCTCTTCTCCTCAGGATTTTTATATACATGGTAGAATGACCTTGCAACAGATTGCATGGGATTAATTACAACTTTGATAAACTAAAACAGAGATACTAAAACCTTTTAAAGTGAGCAAATGATAACCTAATCTATCAGTAAAACATTGCGAGGTTGATGACCAGAGCGTCTCTATGCCAGTATGCAGCAGAGGAAAAACACATAGATTCAAACTATACCAATTAATGAATTAATTTAGATATTAAGTTCTTAATTGAGTAATGCTTTTATTTAGCAAATCAGCATCTGGGTTTGTGTCTTTTTATTTTCTTTATTTGTTTTTTGGGGAATATAGCAAGTTTGGACTAATCTGCTTTAACAAACCAACAACATGTTGTTGATAGCTTTACAAAATTACATTTTCTGACAAAAAATCAGTATGGAGCTGCATTGGTTAAAACCTCATTCCAACTATATTTTTAACTATTGTAAAATCAGCCCCAGTGGTCTTAAGTATAATTATGCAGTTTCTTCGACCAAATCAAAAAGCCTGTGTGGTTTTCTGCACATCGGCTATACCTTGTTAGAAATTCGCCTTTGAGCTGTGGGCGGGACTATTGGCGCAGAGCAAGCCCGCCCCCTAATGCCACCTATATTGGAGTTATCCATCCGTGCAGTTTTGAGACAGAGCCCAGCTTGGACCGAAGTGTGGGGGGGTGAGGAGTAAGCAGTAAGGCTTTGGCTCTCCCATGTTAGTTGATGAGTCACAAACTTGAGCTTCTTCAAATGGAGCGTTTTTATCTGCTCCTGATCCATACTGATGTGATTAAATACTCAGTAACAGTTTGAATCCTTTTACATATGTCCTCCATCATTACAAAAAAAAGCTGCAAGAACATGTTAAAACCATCAAAAACACAATTTTCATTGAATGATGTCTTCAACTCATTCAAATTGGAGCTGGATTGCCTGTTGTGGAGAAAGTCGTGCATTCTTTTGATTGTCTTTTTTTTTCTTTTCTTTTAAAAATTACCCACTAACTACAACTAGTCTTAAGTATTGTGTAATAACTTCAGAAGCAACCTTAGATGCTTGGTGTATAAACTGCAAGAGAACTTTTTAAAAAAATTGGAAAATTGGGGTTTCTCTTGGTGAGTTTTTATGTTTCTTAAAGCCCTACTTCAACCATATTTTTATGTTGTAGTGGCTCATTAGGACTACAATTCTGGTTTGTGGGTGGGACTATTGAATTGGAGCAACCCCCTGTCACTGAGTGCTCTGTTTGCTCGTTCACGCGCGAGCATATAGCCCTAAGCTAGCATTAGTGGCGCAAAAATAATGACAAGCAATATTGGATCAATCAAGCAGTGCAGTTTTGAGACAGAGCCCAGCTTGGACCAAAGTGTGTGCAGGCCAGGGTCCACGCAAATGGGCAGAGGAGAAGAGAGACTTTGACACACCCATTTTTCATAACTGCGTCATTCGTCTGAACTTTTTCAAGCTTTTGGTTTTCTAATCCAACGCGATTTGAATGAAGGAATACTCAGAAACACAGTTTTAATTGTAAATTGCTTTATATTGGTCCTCTAATATGAGAAAAATGCTTCAAGAATGTGTTAAAAACACAAAAAATAGGATTTTCGTTGTAATGGGTCTTTAATGTATGGCTCCAACAAGGTTATGTCCTAAAGGCTTCAAGTCTTTCTGTGTATAGTCCACCCTTTACCTTCTTCGGAATAATCCTGAGCTTTTCCTCAAAATCAAGTGTTCAGATCATAAAAGAAAGATCAACAATATTTTTTTGAAAATTGATAATCACAAATTACAAACGCTACATCCACCTTACTCACCTAACTGTTTGTATTTAGATTAAATTATGCAAGTTATTATTTAAGACATATTTGTTTGTATGTTTGTTTAAGCAAAATAAGTTTATCTTTCAATATTGATATAAGAAACCAATTTGCAAATAAATAACTTAGAAGACATAAACATTAATAAATGTATATGTAAATTAAAGAAATAAAGTATGAAACAAGAGAAACAAGAACAGGCAGGCAAGCATGCCGATTATTCCATGTTTCTTTCTCTTACAAGATTCTGTACATTAGGTGCATTTGTATTCGTAACTGAGAATTGAGAGTGTTGTGGATAATAACCACAATATTTCTTCAAAGCCTCAAAGCAAGAAGGCCCTGGTTCCAACCCTGGCTGCGTCCTTTCCATGTGGAATTTGCACGATCTCCTTGTGCATGTGTTGGGGTTTTTCCGGGCATTCCGGCTTCTTCTCGCAGTCCAAAAATATGCTTCATAGGTTGACTGATGATCACAAACTGTCTTTAAAAGTGTTTATGATCGTATAGCCCTGTGCCAGACTGGCAACCTGTTCGGGGCATGCTCCACTTTTGCCCTACAGTAGTGATGATAGGTTCCAGTGACCCAGAGGCCCAAAAAGGGAAAATGGATGGAATTGCTTTATCTTCTGGAATTCTGAATAATCAATAATTCTGGGTAAGTATTGTCACATAATGAGGTTGCAGATGAAGAGCAATGCAACAATGAATTAAACCCTAGTGTTTACATAGCTTCAGTTACCAATTTTTGAAACACATTTTGAGGTAAATCAAACAATTTAGTTAATTTTGTAATTAAATCAAATTGACAAACAGCTACTGGGAAATCCACTTAAGACCTTCAAGCTATTTGGAAAGGTATTGATTAAATAATACCTTGGTTTTTTATGTTAATTGTTTATAGAGCATTTTATCTCTGTCAATCAAGACATAACTCCAGTTTCCTCTTTTGCTCACATGCCCACCTACCACTATCAAAAGAGCTCACCGTGCCAGCTCTCCCAGCCACCCTATTCTAAGTGGATGATTAAAAAGAAATGGAGGGGTTTTACTGGGGGCTCATATGCATGCCCCCTCAAGAGTTCCTGCTCCAAGCTAGCCAAGCAGAGCAAGCTACAGCTGTCCTCCAAACAAGCCCAGCATCCTTTATTTATTTCTGCTGAAATATTGATGCATGTTATGAAAGCTTTAAAATAATGTGTCTGCCTTCTTTCCTTTGAACCAGCACACTGTTTTCTAATGCATAAATAATTTCTCCCCTGGACACTGCACACACAATAGGTTGCCCACATTAGTTGGTGTGTATCCACTGTATCACATTCTTTCTGCCTGAGAGAAAATATCCATTCCTTGTAATTTCCTACACTTATACAATCGGCGATGACAGTAAATAATTGATGTATGAATTTAGGGCTGCAACTCCAACGCAATATGACTTCATGTCAAGGGTTAGTCCCCAAAGATTTGAAGCCAAATCATCTTGCAGTATGGATAATTCCTTCCTTGAGAAAGAATGTGGGCTTTGAGCTCCTGCCTTTTATTTCTTCCCTCCAAGGATACGCACCGGTTGTTTTTTTTTTTTAACTATTTTTTTTTATTCTATTGAAACAGAAGAACTTCATTTGTCTGAAGTTTTGCTTCAATTAGCCTGTGATTAGATTGAAGTGCAACAACAAATATGTTAAAAGAAATGGGCTATTTATATTTTGTTTTCATTTGTGTTTTTTTCTTTTTTATCATGCTTTTTTTAGTCTATTTTTTTATTTGTTGCTTTTTGCTATAGCTCAATGAGATATTCTTGATTTCAGTGGATTGCGTTTCTGGGTAGTAAGTGCTCTTGTGTGGTCGGCATAAAAGCATCCCTTCAATGGAACAGTATTTTTTTTTTTTTTTTGCTAGTGTTAACATTAAAGACGCACTCCGATGAAAATTGTGTTTCTGTTCATGATGGAGGACATATATGAAACAAACAAAAAAAATAATACGTTCAAAATTGCATTTCTGACTATCTCTTTATTCAAATTGTTGTGAATCTGGAGCAGACAAAAAGATGCTGTTGGTAAAAGCTTGCAGGTATGACATAGAACCTACAACAGCAAGCCACAAGCTCCCTGCTTCGCTCTATTCCAATACATCCACTAGTAGACAACTAAATCCATGTACGTCTTTGTTTTCCTTGTCTGACCTGGCATCTGACTCAAAACCGGTACGGCTGGATATTGGTTGCCATTTTTGTTGCACCCGTGATGTTAGGTTTGGTGTGATGGAAGCCAAATGGCTAAAGAGTGATGATTGGAAATGAGGGAGTCCTACACACAACTCAGACGTTTCCAATGAATTTCCAATGAACCCCTGCAGAAACGTTGTCCTAGAAAAAGACACAAGTTTTTTTTTATTGCAGCTTAAAATGGTATGATCATAATCAAAAAAACACTGACAATAACAGATCAAAAGCTGGTGTAAAGTAGGTATTTAAGTCAGCAAGAATGTTGTTAAACTAAAAAAAAAAAAAAACACAACAAAGAAAAAAACACCATGGACCAGAAGAAGTCATCCTTCTGACTTAATTTGTAATTTAAAAATGTGAATTAAAAGTAACACTGGGTCTGTGACTAAGAAAGAAAATCTGTTTGGTGGATTGCAGCAAGTGCTCCTGCTTGGGCTATACGCTGGGGAATGTTTAGGTTCAGGTACGTGGTTAATATTGCTTAATCTGAGCTGACATAATCTTCTCACTGCTCTCAGCATTCTGTTTAAAAACATGAACCAATATACTGCTTCAATTATCTTCTAGATAAAAGTTTAATTAGAGCATCTACTATATCAAAAACCCCGTTTAATGGGTTAGTTATTAGTAGTTTGGATTTTAGGAGTTTTTTTCCCCTATAATGTGTTCTTTTGATTAAATGTATTTATTTAAATAATCTGAGAGAAGATATAATAACTCAATTTTTGAGGAAATAGTAATAGGTAAGAAGCAGTGACATGGATCTTAAAAAAACATAAATTAATACAATGAATATAATTTTTTATTGCAAAAAATAAAATAAAAAATACATTTTTAGACATTTCTATTCTGTGATTACTTTTTCCTGTGAGGGGTTTTCAACATTTCATTGGTTAAGAAAAAGTAGCAAGCTTACGAATTTCCTGTTCAAATACACAAGAAAGTGTCAGGTGAGGCCCCGGCAGCCGATGCCTACCCTGCACCCACCCTGTGCTGCACACACTGGAACTGCAGCTGACGCTTGTGCTTTTACTGTTTCTGTCTTTCTACCGTCATAAAAGACGCTTTATTTTTTATCACTTCATTTATTTTTATTTTTCGCCAACTGTCTGATTGTATTGGTGCCAGTTTGTGACCAATTTAGACTTTTTTATCCGCCAAAAATGCACATTGGAAATACATCAGTTGAGGCAGGACACCTGCCTTGAGGCAGGGGGCGCTGGTGGTATCAAAGAATGTGTCACCGCGCCTAAAGAATGATAGAATTAGTGGCAGCTATTCAAGTGCAGCCATCCAGTTATTCTTTAATATTGTTTGGCATTATTTCCTAAATAGAGGTGTCTAAACGCAGGAATTTGTGGGAACACGTCACTGACACAGAGAGATTTTAAAACTGAAGAAAGAAAACAAACATTTCTACAAACAGGTTATCCATGTGTTTCTTCAGAAGGAATAAGTGAGTCATGAAATAACTATTTTGCTTTTTTTCTATGCAGTTTGTAAACCGTAAAAAATGTTGAAATGAAACACTTTTAACTGTTGCCAATCAAATGGTGAGTACGCTGCTCTGTAGGGTTCATTTGTTTGTAAATCTGACTGATGATGTCAGTGTTTTACCAGCCATGAACCTCACCGTTACCGGTAAGGAGCTGCAAAGAATGGCGGAAGGGTCGTCTAGGTCCTAATCCTTATGGTTTATTTTTTGTTCGGAATTACACAAAAAGTAGTTTAATTCTTTATTTATAGAAGTGAGTTACCCAATCAAACTTGATATTTGATCTTTAACTACAAAAAAAAAAAAAAAGATTCTAGCAGGTTTTCGATTTTTTAATGTCGTCAGCAACAATTTCCCAGTACTACCTGTTAGGTCAACATTATCCTAAAAAACACCAAAAAAATATAATTGTATTCCCTAATTAGATGTCTACATATTGCCACTCTAACAGAAACACAAAAATAAACTAAAAATAAACATGTTTTTTACAGTTTTTCGTTTATGCTTTGGGGTTAAAATAATTTTATGGACAATCATTATTCATTTTATTTTTTGACCATATGTTTTCTTCACAGATAATATGTAAGGAATAATGTCCGCCAAAATGTGCATTATCATAAATTACACCATGGTCCGGATTCTGATTGGTTGCTGGATGTGGATTAAAAAGTGAGACTGGACAGTGGTAATGCACGCCTAAAAAAGAAGTTCTGGTCACAGAGCTTAAGCGGATTATGTGTTACGTGGTCCCGCGTGTTGTCTCGGAAACGTAATAAAGCGGCATTTAAGCAAAGAAGAGCGATATATATACCGGTATGCTGATTGTCACGATGCGTTAAATAAATCATCAGTTCAGAGAGAAAGTTCTCTTCCCGCTAGTTTTTGTCCAGATGATGAAGCAAAAGTTTGTTTTTAAGAATCCAGCGCGGTAATATAGAACATTTAAGCTGCAGTATGTGACCGCAACTTCTTTTTTAGGCGTTCGGTTATCACAGTCCACTCTCACTTTTTATTCCACACCCAGCAGCCAATCATAATCAAGTATTCACCTGGACCATAGTGAAACAAAATGTAACTTCTAGACATAAAGCGATGTAACAATTATACTCTTTATCATGTTAAAATGCTTTTTCTGGGAATCAAACATCAGTAAAAATAGAACAAAATGTCAGTATTGTAAATATTAAAGATTTCTATCTAGACAATCAGCAACCTTTGGCTAGTATATGCTTTTATCTATGTTTGCATATTTCTTTGATTTTTTGCATCACTTGTGCATGTTACAATAATTGTGTGTGTTTACAAAAAAACGTTATTTTGTAGACAATATGTAGAATTTGCATGGCACTGTGAGTTAATCACACATTCTTTGATACATAAAATAAATAACAAACTACTTGACAAATACTTATTTTGAGGGGGAAAGCAATGAAAGAGTGAAAGAGACAGATATGGTTTTGATAAGAATGGTGGTCTCCACATCCTCAGGGGAATTTCTCTATACATTTATCATGAACAGAAATGACCCCAAGAGCTGCCCTGACCTCTATAAAGCTCTTGGATCAATTGCATCTCTTCTCCCCCCACCTCGCATCGCCATCCTCTCTGCTGCACTGGCTTTGGAAACAAGAAGTGCTCGGGGCTACACAGACGTCCTGGCTGCCAGCCCCTCTTTAGATGCTGGTAATGTGGATGGGTATGCCTGTTTGTGCATGTGCATGTGTGTGTGTGTGTCCAGGCCTTCAAGTGTACTCTTGACCACCCTTCAGTGTAATCACAGCACACAGCTGCCACCTGCCTTCTTTCTCCCACCCCCTCCTATGCTATTACTGGTATGATCTCAACAGTGGATCCTTATGTCTCTAGCCATGATTAATCTGATAAATAATAAATATATCAATCTAGCCACTCGACAAGGACTAATTCAAAGCAGCAGGATCGCAGAAGTCCCCTATAACTGCTACCTGTAGTGGACAAATTAATTATTTAATGATTAATTCTTTAGGAAACATGGATGTTTTGATCAGTAATGTCCAGCCATCTGTCTTCAGTTGTTTGATAAATGTCAGATAATTCAAGCTCACTATCACTGTTCCCAACATCACACACATACATAAAACACATACACAAACATTTACAAGCCACGAAACACGCTTGAGATACAAAAAATGATCACAATTATTAGGAGACGTTTTAGCTCTTGTGAAGGAGGCTGCTCTCACTGAGATCAGGCATTCAATATCTCACAATAAATTATTGCATGATCTCAGAGCCACCTCCTCCTTGAACTTTAAACATGACAGCTTAGGACAAAACTCCCTATTCAGCTGCTCTTCTTTGTGTGTGCAAACACATTTAAGCTTCTAGAGTCTTTAGAAGTTTTAAAAGTTAATAAGTTAACACACACAAATTTGTGATTTTAACTTTCCTTTTTTTGCGCTTCCAATAAAAATGATGCTCAATCAGAAAACAAACTTAACAAGTTGTGTCTGGACATAATAAAGAAATGAAAAAAAAAAAGAATTGATTGTGGAGTGTATTTAGAGGCTGTGTTGGGTATTAATGAAACAGAATGCATAGCAGACATTTTATTTACCGTTCATATTGGGTCATGGTGTGTTCCTCCTAGGTGTGCTTAATTTTCGCTCCAAAATTTACAGTACAAGCAAATTATTACAACTGTATAGCAACTTTGGTGTACTGCCAAAAGAGTTTAAAACTGAAAGACAAAACAAGATGTTTTTGTTTAAATCAGAACATTTCCATCCATTTTTAACTCAAGATGTAAATTAGATATAGACAATTTTGATCACACATTTGTAGATCATTTTATTAAAGATCACAAGAAATTGTTAATTTTGTTTATAAATGTTGAGTAACCAAGAAGAACCTGTCGCAACATATTTTTACACTGTAAAACAGGCCCCCTAAAAAAGTCAAACATTTTTTGCTTATTGGTAGATTTTATTAAAACAGACACAAAAAAATAATATTAATTTGCCTATGATGTACTAAGAAATATCTTATCAAGAATTCATATTTTAAGAAAAATTTTTTAGTCTCTATGACATATTTTCTCAAACTAAGATTATTTTGCTATAAAAAACTTCATTATTTGCTAGCTAGACAGAAAAGAAGACATTCTTTTTTTTAAACGAGACTCTTTACTTTCTTAAGGTTCATTTTTTGGCATGTATAAGGACATTTATTTCATCTAAATATACAGGTTTTAAAAGAAAAAACTCTAAATAGAATCCAGTTTCCGTGTGACAGGACGGTTAGAAAGCTCATTTTGAATGATACGGTAATGAGACACCTACAAAATATGTTAAACAAAAAGATATCAAAGTCATTTAACTTCATTTTCATTTAACTTTTTGCTTCTTTGTTTATAATTTTTAAATCCCCACCCAATCCCCACAACTTTTTTTTTTTTTTTTTGGTTAAAAACAGAGCTGCCCTTTGGGTGTGAAGGGGAGGCCAATCTTTAATAGGGCCAACAACCTGACAAATCACACCCATGCCCTCCACAATAAATTTTCACTCAGATGAACAGACGTCCATATATTAATAATTATACCATCCACAGACAAACGCGCGCGCGTGTATATGTGCACACAGACACACACACTGTAATGTGTTTGTTGGTGGAAAAAACTAGATCCCGGGAACTCACCGTCAGGCTGACAGACTGCATTGTCCAACCAAGCTTTGGTGATTGTAACAAGCATCAGTACATTACAGCAAACAAAAGCAGGATTGGGAGTGTCATCAATCAATTGGCTGACAGTTGACTTCAGTTTGTTTGTCCTGCACTATGCATAATAAGTGATTGGATCTCAGCTAATTAGATATTGGGTAATCAATCATTGCCAACAAGGCACTTGACTGGCTGAGGGGACTCTCCCTTTGCGTGCGTCTGTTGTCATGAAATAAATTAGAAATAAAAACTATTTGGTGCCAGCCACAAGGTAATTCCCACTAGTCAGCTGTCCAACCATTGCCTTTGTGCAAAAGAGACACATGGACAAGAGAGGGGGAGGCGGGGTCTCATGTCCTAACCAATTACTGAAATATTCAGTTGAGGAATTTGCATAATAAATGAATCTGTGAAATATTGATGTCTTTGCCTGAAATGATGTTTTCCTTCGCATAAATGTCCATCTAACAGTGGATCTACATGGCAAACAGATAGTGTTCACATAAAACATAGTATTTACACATGTAATTGACAATATTTTTATGTCTCAAGCTAATATCTTTGCATATATATATATATATATATATATATATATATATATATATATATATATATATATATATATATATATATATATATATATATATATATATATATATATAACATGGATCTGGTGCAAATATATTTGGGAATGCCAATAATAATTTTTTTGAAATCATATCAGATTGTTTTAAACACTCAGTTTTCCTTACCACCTCATCAAAAGTGCTCATTTATTAATCCTTTAAAATCCTATTTGAATTTCTACCTAGATGAAGCTTTGCCTATTTCATTTTTGAACTACATTTTATTCCTAGAATGCATTTTTACTCTCTCAAGATCACTCAAAATAATGTCTTTGAGGCTCAAATAAACAAAGAAAGTTTGTTGATTTCGCCACAGAATTGCTGCCCCCCCCCTCCAGTGTTCTAGTAAATAAAAGTCATTCATAAAGGCAACACAAAGTTTGGGAGAAACAGAAGACAACACAGAAACAAGTTAGAAAGAAAAGGAAAGGTAAAGATGGAGATGAGGAATGGGAAGGCAACAATTTGAGGAATAAATGATAGTGTGACCAGGGCTTGAGGTGAGGAAAAAACACTTTTATTTATTCATTTTAACACAAAGCCAGACTGTAAGTAAGAGAAGCAGCCAGCTGGGCCTCAGTCTCTCAGCAGTGTGTCAGACCCTGTCACCGCCGCTGCCACGGAGACAGCTACAAGTTTACAACAGCTGCCGAGTAATGTTTGATCAGTGATAAAATATGCCGGGGTGACAACACCATGCTGCCCATGCATTTGTGGGTGCCTTTTGCATTAAAGATTCAGTGCCTGGCGAGTAAAGGACGGCCCTGATGGTCTTGGTGCTGCTGCAGCTCCCCATCCTCTTTTACTCCCTGAAGGTACACCCAGGGACAGGGACAACTTCACAAGATGTCAAGAACCATCTCTGTTGTTGTGTTCATTCAGTGAGCTTCCTCCTGAGTACAGTCGTCCTCACGTTAGCTTTGTTAGATGAACACCACTGAGAGATTTACAGGAAACGCTGTAAAGCCCACTACATCAAAGAATTGACTGAAAAGTGTTTTTTAAATTAAGATATCCACACAAATAATGCAATATCATTTTTTTATAAGATATAGATAGTATCAATTATTGATATGATATGTTGTTAAGTTTTTGGTCACGGGAATGTTAGTTTAAGAAATAAAAATATTGATATTATTTTTCAGGGAAAAGGCACTTTATTTAGCCAATGTCCCAGATTTGATCCACACATTTCTTACATGGTGCAACTGTATTATAAATTATTAATTATAAATAAAATGTTCACTAATCCAATACAGTAAGGAGTGATTTAAAATAATGGATAACAATAGATGATAGGTATTTGCACCATAAAGTTCAGAAAATTAGCAAAACTTTTTACATTTTGGAAGCTGCCATTTTGAAATGAGCAGAAAAAGTCCTTCTTCTGCCTCTAGTGGAAATATAATGAACTAGAGGGCAGAAAACATGGACCAAGATATAAACAATAGGAATTTAAGGAAGGTTTTATATCATACCAATGAGATAGGTATCTCAGAAATGCATTAATCAAATATAATATGAATGGTTATATAAGGTTAATGACAAAGTCCATTGTTGCTCAGAAGAAAGTGAACTTATGATAATATTTATTATTATTTTTTTCTTTAAAATACACGTTTTGCTGATTTTGTTAATAATAAAATTGAAAAAGATGGTGGCATGATTTATAGTATAAAACGTTCTTTTACACGATCAAAACAATTGCAACTTTCTTTGTTTTTTCCATGTCTTTTTGCTGTATCATTAGTTGGAGCACTATTATTAACCAAGATGTGTCCTATCTTCTCTGAGGCCTTTCCAGCTGTCTGGTCGTCTGTTTGTTCGCGGTGAAGCCAACAACATGCGGATGCCAAACAGAGTCTCCTGGTAAATGTCATCTGTCAGAGAATTGAAGCCCACTCATCAATCGCCCTGCCATGGAGCCATGGGCAACGAAGCCCCTCCGGAGAGATGGAGAGAGAGAGAAAAAAGGGAAGAAAATGGCACCGAATAACTGAAGGAACTTATGGTCAAAAAACGAGAGAGGGATGGAAGGAGAAAGAGATCATTTTGGACGAATCACATTTCCCATCCCCTGTGACAACGTCCTCTGACAGTTTTGTTGTTGGCAGTCTGTGCTGTGGGGTATTATTGCCAGAGTGCATTAGAGGAGTGTGTAATTTGACATCTCAATATTGAAATTGTAATGCATCCTTACACAGTATAAATTGCTGCCTAGTAATTGGATTCCAGATAAGCAGTACAGAGAAGCAAGATGTCCTTGCAGACTTGATAATGCTGTGTCATGGTGGCTGATGAGCGAGCTGCGACAGAAAGGAAACAGGGGAATGAAAAAAATAAAGTTTAAATTTGACCTGGATTTAAAATGTTAACTTAATTAAAAAAAACGTTCACTGAGGACATCAAATCAAGTTTGGCGTTCAGTGTGTCTACGCGGACACACCTTCATTGCCCGCTTTGCATTTATGCGCTGTTTCTATCCTCCCTGTGCAAGAGCAGCTAAATAATTCAACCTGGTGAGAACCAGTGTATCTTACAGCATACTTAACATGCCAAAAAAGATCAACAGACATGGACCAGGGACCTCAGATTCAATTAGGTCTTTTGTTACTGACAATGGGGCTACAAATTCTATTTGTTACAATGTCCACTGTATCGTGAGCCATCAACTTTGTACCTGGCTCCTTCTGTCACCCTGTCTTCCTTCCACTCGTGTTTTTGTTTCACTAATGCTGTTGACGTTGCTACCCACTCCTTTTACCTGCCTCCCTTTTATCATTACACGCCGATCAGCAGGTATCCTATGGTTGTGTGAGCCTTCGAATGTGCTGGTGTCTGCGTGTGCGCATGTCGTCGGGTAAAGTGTCACCTGGGATCAAGTGACGGTGGAGCCTCAGAAAGAGCCAGCTATTCTTCAGGGTCGCTCAGATAGTGCAGACTAATTGGATGAAGTGTAAGTCAAGCCAACAGGCTTTGGACTTTGATGTGATACTCTGAGAAAGAGAGAGGGCGGCAGACAAATGTTCTGCACACACGCCAGGGTTTCTTCTGAACGCCACTTCATTGTAACCAGCGTCAGCTCGTTTTTGTAGAAACAAAAATACATGGGAGATAAAATGATAGCAATCCAGGAGTTTGGCTGTTAATATTAAAGTTAAAAAATGAACATAGATGACTTGCCTTATGGGATTGTATTCATAATCTAACTTAAAAGTCACACGTTCCTCAAAGAGAACTCTTTAAAATGTGTTTGAAAATTACAGATTAACATTTTTGAGAAGTGATATCAACAGGTATTTTAAAAGTTGTAAAAGTTTATTCTTGAGAAAGCGATATAGCGGGTTAAGAAAATGGATGGATGGATAATTTCTGAACAATTTTTATGTGAACAACCTAGTTAAAGAAAAGCAAAACAAATAAAAAAAGCAGCTCTTGAAAAGGAAACATAACAGAAAAATGAGTCAATAGTGGAAAAAAAGCTAGAAAGGCTGACGGTGTAGGAACATTATTTCTTTGCCAGCATCCAGGCCATCCCTTCCTGTCAATTTGGTTGCTTACAGTCCCTCGTCTCTACTCCTACTTTCTTTGTATTTTACTAATGTAGATTACTCTGACTTGAAATGTCCTTGTGCACCTTTTGCTTTCTACAGTTTACCTGTTTTTTGATCTATGAGACAAGAAAATGACACCATCTAGTAGAGGACTTACATTTTAAGGACATGTGTCCACAAAATAAATGTTTAAAAGTTTTATTATTTTAGTTTTATTATTTTACCCCGGTAGAGCGGTAGTCCTTTGATCAGAAGATCTCAGGTTCCGACCCGCATATGTGTCAAAGTGTCCTTGGGCAAGACACTGAACCCTGCATTGCTTCTGGTGGTTACACCTTGGCGCCAGTGTTCGGCAGTGGAGCCGCCATCAGTCTATGAATGTGTGTGGGCATGGGTGAATGGGACTGTGACCGTAAACTGCCTTGGGTCTTCTACGATGGTAGCAACATGACATATAACTATAAGCTATTTATCATGTTACATCTGCCATAAAACAACATCAGATCACTGAATAAAAGCATCATGGGTGGTGTCCTTTCTCTTCACCTGCATGATCATTTCTGTTTGGCTTTACATTTTTCAAAGTTGTAACATGTTTGTATCTGCTGCACTGAAGACCCCTTAAGACACTTCAGTTATGTTTTATCACTATTGCGTTTGAGCAAAGAAACATGATTTATAGAAGCATCTGAATATGGTACCCACATGCATTCTGAACATTTTCCAAAACAAACTCCAGTTCTCTTTTTTGTCTGCCACATTTTTTTTTATAAAGATCGAAATAATATTCCCTAAATAACAAAATAATAAATAAAAAAAATAGTCAACACTGTGACACCAAAACTAAACAAAAACAGACCCACTCCAATAAAAAAATGTTTTGTGTGTTCAACATGTTTTTGTGACGTTTTTTCTTTTTTTTTTTTAAATAAAGGACAGATATAAAGAAAATTGAGATTAAAATTGCATTTCTGAGTATTTCTTTACTCAAATCATGGAGAATCAGGACCAGGTAAAAGTGTTGTTATGATGTAGAACCTACAATCATCTCCCTGCTCTGCTCCATTCTGATGCATCCACTTGTAGACGACTAGATCATTTTCTAGTCTGTCTGAGCTTGTATCTGGATAAAAACTGTACTGCTGGATAGCTTCAGTATTGCTCGCCATTTGTGTTGCACCGGTAATGTTAGCATGGGGGTGTGAGAGACTGTACGGTAGTGGGAAAGTGTGTTAACAGATGTGTGACGGGAAGTGAGGGCAGGCTTACTCTGCGCCAATGGTCGCGCCCACATCTCAGAGGTGTATTTTTACCTACTGTCGCTCTGCAGAAACTATGTGCCAGAAAAAAATATTCCATTATCCATAATTTTTATTTTCACTAAAAACAGCAAAATCAAAATCAAAAGAACACTGGGAACACTTTTGAAAAATGTAGGGAGAATCTAACCGAAGCAGGAAAAGTTTTATCAAGTCAATAGATAAAAAAGACAAACAATATTAACTTTTTTTAAGAAAAGTAGCTAGGCCAGTAAATTACAAATGCTCCCTGAATCTTGCAAAACACACTAAGCCGATCACAGCAAGTTCCTACAAAATTTAAATATTCCTACTCAAATAAAATAGGAAAATACTTTAAAAAGTAATAATATGTACTTGTCACAACAAATTTTTCCTTTTTAAGACATAAATATAAAGCGTATACCAATTATTATTTGACATTGCAAACTATTAATAGCGAATGTTGTAGAAACATTTTTGAAGCACAACTGCATCTTCATTCAACATAAGTAGGATTTTGTTTGTGTTCCCCATTTTAATCCAGCATTGTGCTTAGATGTTAAAGAATAGGATGTGTCTTTCTTCAATGCATTGTATTTCTATTCATAAGGTTCAATTATCAATGATTGTCCTTTTGTTTTTGAAATGGCAAAATCACATAGAGGCCATTGTGAGCCGCACAATAAATGGATGCGTCCCACAAAGTAAAAATAATCCTTTTAAAATGTGTGAAACAATGTTGTTCCCATAATCCCTAAAATCCCCAGTAAGTATTATTGCATAAAAAATGAATGCCAATGACTATTTACCCAGGCAAAGGGGGGAATCATTAAGGGTAATTCCCCACAAGGGTAATTTGACATGCAATTTGCAGTAAAATGCTTAAAAGGTTTAACAAAAAGGCAGCCTCTCATCTCCCTCAAAATAACTCATCATCCTTCTCTGCATTGTTAAAAGTGCTACTTACCCTCTCTTTATTCACTGTGGGCTTTAATCTTAAGCGAGGGGTACGATCATTCGAGTGGATGTACCAGAGCAGGGACTTCTTGATTCAGACTCCTGTTTATTAGCTTGAAGCATCTGGGCAGGAATCTTGTGATTAATTGGGGTGAAGTACCCTCCATATAACAAGGTCAGCCCTCACCAAGCCTCCCTTACTCTTTCCATTTACATAAGTTAGTGTTGGAGTTCCGCCTTGGGCTTACACTCTTAAACACAGGCACTGAATTTAGCAATAAGGAAACGTTTTTGTTTAATTACAATAAAACTATGAAAAATACAGAGGTAAATAAGGGAGCAGTGCTTATGTTGCTGCATTCATACCTTGTTTATATGTATCAAAAATTGATCATTAATTGATTCAATCTAAATTAGACGTTTTCTCTAGGTTTCTGTGCAAATTAAACATCACCTTTAGCTTTATACCACATCAGCCAATCAGAGAGCAGTTTCCTATATTCATTGTTGTGTTTATTCCTTTTATTTTATACTTTTGACATTTTTTTAGCATATTCTCTCCTTTACAGGAGAGACTCTTACCTGTGCTGTGTTCTAAATGCATTAATAACCATTTACAGTTGCCTTTTTTTTCTTCTAATAATTCAAGTTAGATTTTAAAATGCCCATGTTTTGAAATGAATTCCCCACACTCACACAAACACACAGTACCTGAGAGCTAATCAAAAATGCACAAAGCACTACAAGGCCTTATCTCTTACTTCAGATAGGGGGCGGCCTTGTGTCAGCTACCTTTGTTTCTTTTAATCCCTGAAAAAAAAAAATAAAAAAAGGTGCAGGTATAATGAAAGAAAATATCATGAACTTGTTATGTATATGGTATTACTTCTGTTCAGTTTTGATTTACTCTAATTAAACAAGGCACATAAAATGTACCTAAACAAGTGAATGTATTAGTCATTTTTCAATATTTTTAGTGTATATTAGGAGAAAATGTGTGAGGGCCAACCATTCAGCTTGCACTCTGTGAACCCTTATAGTAATATTAAATGCAAATTAACTATTTGATTAAAAAAAACAAAACTTTGCAATAAGATACTTTGCTTTTTTCACATAAAACAGAAATACATTTAAATAGAATTCTAACCAACTTACTGTGAACTTCTTATTTGAAAACCGGAAATAAAATTAATCAAAAGAAAACAGCTGGAAATAAACAAACACTCTCACACACACACACACCCACACACACACAAACACAAAAGCGAATACAAACTTTTGTCATTCAATCTGGATTAATATGAAATGTTACATGTTATTCACGCTTATTTAAATTATGTAAACAGAAACATAACAGTTATCTTATTTAGAACTACAAACCATGTTGGTTCTGATCCCAGAAACTAATAAATCTACGGCTTGGAGGGTCAAGTTGCCACAGGTCGTTGCCGTCATGTTCACAACCGCTTTGAACATAATTCAGCCAGACAAGATCAAGAAATTTTAGTTCAAGTGCTGCGGTGCTCATTTTATTGATATACTGATGTCAACCTGCAGGCCAGTAGAAGTTTTAATGCAAGCCACATTTAGCCCACAGGCCGGACTTTGGACATGCCTTGTGCATACCATTTCTACTGAATATTTTGACCAATTGGATCTGCTTTTTAAGTTTTTCTTTTTATACTGTGCCTTTGAGTGTTCTGAACCCTGTAAAAATTAAGAACTGATTTATTTAATTTTTGACATCATAAAAAAGTTTGACCTATATGTATTATTTTTTAATGTTATTTTTGATTATACAACTTTTTTAAAAGGTAAAATGTTTTAACATTAGATTAGGCCAGTGCCTCATAAAAATATAAGTAAAAAAAACATGTTACTAAATAGTTTCATGAATTTATTTACAACAGTTTCTAACAAAATAAACTAGTTGTTGTTGTCATTGTTGTGAGCAAATTCCCAAAATCCTGAAGGGCCTTTTAGTTCCATTAAACCAAACTGGTTCAGTGGTCACGATATGCTATTAAGTCACTCTGCATGACTCTGAGCACAAAACGTGTCTCTGTTCCCACTTTATCATGTGACTGTTTAATTTACGAGTTTCTTTAACTTCATTTTAAAAGTACTCATTTATTAAAACAGAGTGATGGCTGTCGAATAAATGTTGTTTTTGTGTTAATCAGTTACAGTTATCTAGAATTGTTGGGAACCTAAACACCTCATTTGTTCAACATTTCTATTTAAAGAATTAATTTTTAACTTTAATGTGACTTTAAAGCGAACCTGAACTCACCTGTTTCTTTGAATTTATTGATGAACTAATACTTTGAAAGTCGACATTGGAACCTTATCGGCTTTTAATTGTGCCAGGTCAAATCTCCAGTGGGCAAACCTCCAAAAGCTGTGTTTATACACCACTCTGCTCCTTCACATTGATCATCTCTTCAAATGGCTAGTTATTTTTTCTTTAATTTTTGAGGATGATAGTAACATAGATGCATTTTGTTTGGGGCTATAAAGACATTTTAATATTTTTAGTGGGCTCCGAATGATCTTGCATTGGTTACGATGAAACTAATTCATTAAATCTGCCACAAACACACATTTCGGTAATCGCTTTAATGTGACTCGTTTAAATAGGCGCATGATTAGTCACATGGCACATGTCACAAGGCATGGTGGTGACCTTGTTCGAACTTGAGGATACGTTAAAGTAAAAACTGCTCACCTCTTATTAATTCTAAGTACTAGAAGAAAAAACTTTAAATAACAAGAAAATAATCTGAATTATAAATAAGTAAATAAAGTAATTTGTTAAATTATATTAATAGTCACTTTCAATACAGAGTAATCTAAAATAAATATTTTTTTTACATTTACCAGTAACATAATCTAATTATATAATAAAAGCAAATGATATATGAGGATTTTTCCAGTAGATATGAGGTTCTAACTACCATAACAAATCCTGATTGGTCGCATGTTGAAAAAAAGGTGAAAACAAAAGAGAGACGGAAAAAGAAAACAGAAGACAAAAAGACGACTGACCACAATGCATTCAGTAACATCAGATAAAGACACAATATGTGGGTGAACACATGTTTTCAACTGTAGATTATGACAGAGCACTGTTATTTCCTGTACGAATACCCTTTCAATTTCCTGCCCGGCACTTTAGTTTTATTACAATGATAACGAGATAGCATCGGCTGTAGCCATGGGGACAAAAATGACAGTGCTTACAAAAGAGGACAGTGATAAGGAAAATGTTGGGAAACACAGAAAAGAAAACAGAGGATACATTCCTAAGTGTTTTTTAGCTTCCAGTATCAAAAGATATGTAGTGTTTAAGGATTTTTATGCAAAAAATGCATGTTTAAATCTATTAAACAATTGGGTCATTTCTTTTTTTCATTTTTATTTCAACATGAATGTAGGTAAGGCTTTGTTCTGGACATTTCTTTGCTTGGTGAGGCTTGTGACTAAAAGAAAGGGGGAAAAAAAGCATGTCTATTATCCTAGGTCTTCATCTCGCCGTGTTTTTCCTCTTCCTCTCCTTTGCCCTTGGGTACTCTCAGGTGACAAGTGGCGGCAGCTATTTCAAAAAAGGTCCACAGCTGATTTCCTAGTACCTCCACAAATTTCTAGCCAGGTCCTGATCCCTACTTAGACCATTTGGAGTCAATTTGTTATTGCAAATATTAACGTGTTAACTTGTAATATCCAGTGAGCCAGGCAGGGCAGGCCACTGACAAAGGGCAATGCTATTCTCACTTGCGACTCCTCACTGAGAAACGCCTTTGTTAGCTTAGGTATTCAGCTGCCACTCACCGTGGAGTTTTTCATTACATCTGCTGGAAGCTAACGAAAGAGTCAATGGAATGCGAGGTTTATGAGAAAAAACAAAACAAAAGCAAGATGGAAACATTTTTGTGGTTGCATACTTTTTTTGTTCAAATACTTCAAAAATTCAGTTAAATTGATCAACTTTACACACCACCACTTTACATAATACTATTTTCTCCTACATTATATTTAACTTTATAGTGAAATCTCTAAAAAATGTTTGCCACATGATCACAAAAAAAAGCATTCAGTTGTAAAAAAAGAAAAATACTGCGATATTTAAAAACCCATTCCAATGAGAACTGTGTTTTTGGTGTTTTTTCAACAAGTTCATGTGGGGTTTTTCTCGTATTGGAGGATAAAGATAAAGACAATCAAGCTTCAAATTACATTTCTGAGTATTTCTTTTTTCAAACTGTTGTGAATCAGGAGCAGATGAAAAAATGCTGTTTGAAAAAGCCTGTTATGTTTTGTATAATATCACAAAGCCACAAATTCCCACATCCGCTCCATTCTGATGCATTCACTTGTAGACAAATAGATTCATATTTGTCTTTGTTTTCTTGTCTTAGCTGGCATCTGAATCAAAACTGTACAGCTTCAATATTGCTTACCATTTTTCTGGCTCTGATAATGTTAGATTGGGGTTGTAAGCTAGCGAGAGAAATTGTATTCAGATCGATCCTGGGAAATGGCGGGCTACTCCCTGCCAACAGTTCCGCCTACAACTCAGAGGTGGGTTTCTATAAACTACTGGTACTCTGCAGAAACTATGTTCTAGAAAATGACACAGATTGTTTTTATTTTATTTTGGCCATAATCATGATTAAAAGCCCACTGGGAACGCTTTCAAAAAACTCAGACTTTGAAGGTTGCTATTCTTTCTACCTATTTATTATATAAATTTTATTAACTGTCACTATCCTTGCATGTGATGGGCGCTGTAGAATGTGTCCACCATTAAATATGAGAGTAGCCCTGAAGTGTCACTATGTGTCTGACCCTTTGGCTTGCGAAAGCACACACTCTTTCAGTGTATTCCTCTTGAAGCAGATAGCATTTCCCCCCAAAAGGATAATTGAGGAATAACATTTATGTTACAATTTAACATGACCCCTTGCCTCTGGAAGCCCTTTCATTTTACATGGCTAAAGATGGCTGCTGACACCCATTAAAGTCAGGGAGTGGGGAGGGTGATGAAGTGGGCATACGTGGTTATGCATTTCTATGTTTTTGCCTTTTCATTAACTCCATGATTATTGTGTTACTAATATTTGGGCATTTGTGTTGTTTTGGTGATTGTGCCACTATCACAGGAGAAGTGGACAGATGTCTTTGGGCCCACTGCTGGGGTATTGTTAGACCTGAAGGAAAGAAGGGTAAAGGAGCTCATTATTACAATGACTGAGTCAATGTCAAGAGGAGCTGCAATGACCTTTTCAAGTCTTTGCATAGCAACTAAAAAAAAAAAAGTATGAAATTAGGGGGGTGGTATATGTGTGTCTGTGTGTTCATGAAGGAGTGGGCACATTCATATGTGTGTTCAAGACTTAAAGGTAGTGACATGAAGCAGCAGCTAAAAGCTGAGGTTAATGGATTGACTGTTACCCGTTCTTAAGGCTTAACATTGGCTTATACACAAGGGGAATCATCCTTGGCTGCTTTAAGAGCCTCACTGCTTCAGATAAAAGGCTGAATTTGCAGTGCTGTGGCCTGTTTGTTTCAAGAACTTTGGAGGGTTTATTTCACTTAAGATACAAGGTCAAGATGTAGGCATTAATTACTGTTCCTCAAAGAGTTGCCTTCACCCAGACATGTTGTGTAGAACCTTCATTATTTTTTTTATTTTGACTTTAACAGTTAAAACCAAAGATGATATGCTAACATTTGCCCCTCTTTTTCTTTGACTTTCAGTTTTACGCTCGTACAAGTGGCACAGATGACAGGTGATCACCTCCTCACAACTGACAGCAACACAAAGCCCACGCTGATGATGCACCGATATACATGTAACTAGAAAATTATTTGTTTTTGTGAAAATAAGATGTTTAGATGTGAATTATTCAGCAAACTGTCTTACACATAATAAGATTGTTGTGTATATTGTTTAACCAGTCTTCTCTGAACTGGCAAGAACTTGGCTTACATATGCTTTTGTGATTGCCTCTATGATGAGTAAAATTCAGAAAGCTGAAAACAGAGATGGCCAATTTAGTGCTGCGAGACTGTGCACCTCTATAAACTTTGTTCCAACCAAAAAAATAAAAACATTCCTAAAAAAACCCAGATATTTTACAGTAACTTGTAAAATAAACCCGTACCCTCAGAAATTCTTCATGGGAGCAGTGAGGCTCTCCGTTTCACATGAGCTTCCTCCATACCAACTGCCTCCCACTGATAAATGAGAGGATTAGTGACTGGTACACTTTATTAAAAAGTAATAACAATTTTTGTTGGCACCCTTCATGTGGTAAGGAGTGCCATGAATCACAGGATATTGGCTGTCGGTATCTGATGAATGCATCGTTTACCAGCCAAGGAGTTATTTAGTAGCAGCTATTAATTTAAATCACATTTATCTCCCCCTTTTAGCTTAGGATGGGGGAAACACATGACATGCCGTGGAATGACTACTGAGAGCAAAGATTAATACTTCACAGAAGTGATCCTTAGGTGTTGCTTGAGTGACTTTTCCTTTATCACGCTTAAATCGAGACTCTAGTCTTTGACAATGCAACTTGATAGTGATATAGACTTTAATCTCTGATTGATATGCAAATACTAATGTTGTATCTGTTAATATGTAAGAGCAGCTTTGCTTGAAAGAATTACAACCTTTATGCTCATCATGTTGGGTGGCTGGTCGGAGCTACAGGAAAGCAAAGGCAAATAAACCGAAAAAAGTAAAATAACTGAAACAAATGACGAAAAGACAGAACATAAACATGTACATTTCAAGTGTAAGAAGACTCAATTAACTTGTTTGTGGCAGAAAATGGTTAAAAATGACAGATAGCCATAGAAATAAATGGCATGCACCTGGGATGATAACAAACTGAAACCAGGTATGTGGCAAAAAATAAACCAAGCATTGAATCAAAAAAAAAAATACCAACAAAGTAAACCAAAAAAAAATTTAACTACTCAAAACAATTAAAATAGTTAAATTTATACAATATAAACTTGTATGAGGAAGCTGTTATGGAATACTTACAATATAATTACGTTGGAGTCAAATAAGTTAGTATGTCAGCTGTAGATGTAGAGATTAATGCAGGTTAGCAGTACTGATGGTCCAAAGGGACTGACAAACATGAAGAAGCACTATCTTTATACTGTTTACATTTTTTGACACCAGGATATCAGAACTTTATTTAAAAAAAAATTATTGAAACACTCACGTTTCCCAAAGCAGATTTGTGGAACAAAAATGAAGAAAAATAAGGTAAGCCTTAAAACTATTTTACACTGATGTGTTTTCGTCCACACAAAAGTAAATTTGTTTAGCAAGTATGAAAACCTTCATTTACTTCCAAATAAACATCATGCAGTGGAGTACTGCGGACTATGAGGCAAATGAAAAAATGTTCAACTTTTGACATTACTTCTCAGGGGTCGCCAAGGCGAATCAGCTTTCACTGATCCTCACATTTTGGTTCTGGCAGAGAATTTTTCTGCCGGATGTCCGTCCTGACACATCCCTGTATTTTATTTGGGCTAAGGGACCGGCACAGGGAGATCCAGACCCGGGCCCCCTTGTTGCTACATAGTTAGGCAGTATAGCGTGAAGGGTCTTGCCCAAGGATCCACACCAGATTCAGCCTATATGGACATAAAGTCAAAGGGAGTAAGTAACACGCATTTTTAAAATTTTAAATAACAAAAAAAAGTCCAACATCCCAAAGTGACTATAAGAAGAAGTACAAGTTATAAAGTTGGAAAAATTTTGTATTATTTTTTTTTTTTTACTTTTTTCATCTTTAATTGTGGTCTGGTGGGTTTGCAGGTTTACTCTTAACTGGATGACCATCAATTTGAGTAAACTTTCATCTATGTCCTTTCTTCCTGGTCTGGACAATGCCATATAGACTTCCACTGTGGGACATTTAGGCAATTCATTCCTCTCCAGTGAGAAGATAAACCAAACCAAATTAAGGTGTTAAAATTGTCAGCAATCCAATCTGCAGCACTGTTCAATTGCTAAAGCACCTTGAGTTGTCTTTAAACTTAATGCACAGTTTATCCTTAAATGAGATTGTGTACTTCATTTTAAAGGAAGCATATCTCTGTTGAACTCTAACAATCACATAGGGTTTTCAAAAGGGTCTAGAGGTAAATTTGTAGATCTAAATACAGTAAATGCAATCAGCTATACTCCATTGTTTTTTAGGGCCCGAGCACGGAGTGCAAGGACCCTATTGTAATTCGAATGTTTATTATTATTATTATTATTAGGGCCCGAGCACGTAGTGCAAGGACCCTATTGTATTTACTCGGATTATTAGGGCCCGAGCACGGAGTGCAAGGACCCTATTGTATCTGTTAGGTTTATTATTAGGGCCCGAGCACGGAGTGCAAGGACCCTATTGTATCTGTTAGGTTTATTATTATTAGGGCCCGAGCACGGAGTGCAAGGACCCTATTGTATCTGTTAGGTTTATTATTATTATTATTATTATTATTATTATTCTTCCGACTTTTCCGTCGCCTTTTTGAGGCCTTTAACATACCCCAAAACTCACCAAATTTTGTATACACATCAGGAGTCGCGAAAAATTTCATATTTTATAGGAGAACGGCATAGGTAAACAAAAATGGCTCGATAGCGCCACCTGCAAAATTTGTTTTCGCGAGCACCTCCATATGCTTTATAGTACAAACCTGATTTTAACAGGGCATGTTCATCGGATAGAAACCTACAAAAAAGTCTCTTGGGACCAAGCTGTCAGTCGCACAGGAAGTCTGATATTTTGATGACAATATGTCATTTTTGCTGTATTTTGGTCATTCGCAGGCCTCGCTCTAGAACGAACTCCTCCTAGAGATTTGAGAGTAATGACTCCAAACTTTGGTTTTGTAAACTATACACATGTCCGATGTTAAATTGCAAAGCTTTTAAGTTTTTATGGATGTTTGTGACCATGGCGGCGCGTCAAAATTTGAGGTCGTTTCGAAAACACGCCATGAAAAGAAAAATGGCCATTACTCAGCCATGCATAATCCAATCTGATCCAAAATTGATGTGCATGATTGTAGTCTGACTCTGAACACATCTGCAGTGAAAGAATCTGGAAAAAGTGTAGCGCCACCTGCTGGCAAGAGGAAATGACATGTTTTACTTGGAGCATCACTACTCCGAGTAGGATGAGCCGACACACCTGAAAATGACGTCCACCTGTTGAAAAGCCATTGAAGTTTACTCTGACAAAAAACCATAACTTTCAATGCGGGGGTGTGGTCGTGACAGAGCGGCAAAGTTGGGCATCTCGCTATGCACACAAAAGTTGCTCTCACGTGCACATTCCTTGTCCAATCTCACTGAAATTCAATGGATATGATGAAGCTTCTATTCTGAACCCATGGATATGACAATCTTGGACGAGCTCTATAGCGCCACCTAGTTATTGCATTGGGCACATTCTGCCCTGTATTTTCTCTTTGCTTTGTCCGATGTGCATGAAATTAAAACTGGAGATACTCAGAAGGGTCCTCTCTCATCATGTAAAGTTTCATGGGTGTACACCTGACGGTGCCTGCGTAACAGGAAGTGGTCGATTATGTGCACCCAAATAATAGAAATTTATTATAAATCAGCCGTTTGTCTCAGGAAGCTGAGATTTCAGAATTAGATGCCTTTAATAACCTCCAGCTTTGATATGTAACACTATAGGGTCTACGAGAAACTTCATCACTTGATTTTTTTAATGAAATTTTGGACTGAACAAAGATTTTTAGCATAAATTCTGTTTAGGTTATCAGCACCAAGAATTCAACTTTCATAGGCATTTATGTGCTACTGCTTCCTAAAAAAATTCAGAATGATTGAAGTTACAGGTGAACTTTTAGAGAACATTTCATCCAAAAAGGTCCGAAAACGTCTTTTTAGGCAAAACTACAAACACCTATTTTTTTTCATAACTTAATCATCATATATCAACACCATTTATTTTTTTAAATGTAGGGATCTGTGTTTGCTGCCTTCCATATTTTTTTCAGAAGTCCAGGTGAAACAGATGATTTAAAAAAAATCCTTTTTCATCCCAAAACCTGTGCTTTTTCCGTCTGGACTCCAAACAAGTGTGTTTTAAAATTACTTATGCTTCAAATATCCACACCAAGTTTAACACGCATATAGCTGAACATGTCTAAATGCTTCTTGAATATTCTTTACAGATATAAAATGAACTGGTCAACTGTAGGATGTCATTTCCTCTTACATGGTTCAGTCTTTTCCTCATGCTGCAGCCTGCTCCTCAATCTTTCCTGTTGCTGGAGTCAAATTTCAACCCCCCCCCCCCCCCCCCCCCCACACACACACACACACACCAGCTGCCTGTTTATATGCTAACTAACCCAGAAGTGAGGTGACAATAGTTTAGACACAAGAGGGAGGGCAGACTGCTTTTTCATTTGTTTTGTATGTCTTTCATAGATTTTTATGAATAATCATTGCTTTTCTAGTCATGTAAAATGCAATTAACTTAATATTTTATCTTTTTTTTTTTACAAACAAAACATATGAATGTGCTCCAAAACAAAACCCAACTCTCAGTACAGTTCTACAGATGTAACATAAGACTTAGACAGTAAATGTCTCTTTTATCCTTTTTTAATCAATGCTGCAACTTCTTTTCCTTAATATAAATCCAATGAAATTAAACTACAAAACCAAAAAACACAACCTATAGCAAATTTCTCTAAATAAATTATGTGTATATACAATATGTAGCACTTTTAAACAAAATAATAACAAATCCTTCCAATACAAGCACAGAAAAATGGAACACAAAATTTAAAACCCAAATTTGAAATGGCAATTTTAAAAAGATAATTTTTTCAGCCTGCTAAAAGTGCACAATTGTAAAAGCTCTTTTATATAGACAACTGTTTGGTTGCTTAGAGCTCTAAATATAAAAACAATGCCTTTATGGACGTGGCACGGATGGCACGGATGTTCAGCAGGGTAAACCCCAGGAAAGCGGCGGGACCTGATGGAGTTCCCGGAAAGGTTCTGCGGGCCTGCGCCGATCAACTCTCCCAGGTCTTCACAAAAATCTTCAACCTGTCGCTAGCTCAGGCTTTCATCCCTGCTTGCCTGAAGTCATCCACTATCATCCCGATACTCAAAAAGTCCTCATCCACAGCCTTCCTCACGGACTTCCGCCCAGTTGCACTCACTGCTGTAATCACAAAGTGTCTGGAGCGGCTGCTCCTGGGACACATCAAAGACTCCCTCCCTCCAATCTTCGTCCCCCACCAGTTTGCAGAACAGAACAGATCCACCCCCACTCTACATCGATGGAAACTGTGTGGAGAGGGTCCACAGCTTCACCCTCCTGGGCACCACCATCTCTGCTGACCTCACATGGTCTAACAACACCATGACTGTCATCAGGAAGGCCCAGCAACGCCTGCACTTCCTGAGAAAACTTAGGAGGAACGACGTCAGCCAGGAGCTGCTGGTAACGTTCTACCGCTCAACCATTGAGAGCATTCTGTCCTATGGCATCACAGTGTGGTTTTCCCACTGCACTGAAGCAGAACGGCAGAGTCTCCAGAGAGTGGTAAAGACAGCGCAGAGGATCATCGGCTGCCCCCTCCCCTCACTGAAGGACATTTACCAGTCTCGCTGCATCAGCAGAGTGACTAGCATCACCACTAACTCCACCCATTCTGCTTTCCCTCTGTTTGAACTGCTGCCCTCTGGAAGGAGGTACAGGTCCATCAGAACCAGGACAAACAGACTAAGAAACAGCTTTTTTCCATAGGCAATTATCATACGGAATGCACATACGTCCACCAACCACACCTCACTCTAATTTTACTACAATGCGTGCAATATCCTGACTGTCTAACCAGGTCACTGTGCAATAACTTGATATTTATTAAGCTGTGCTCACAGCAACTCATGTAATTCCTTTCTATTTTATTCACAAATATTTAATATTTAACAGTTTCTGTCCATATTGTTCATTTTTTGTTAAGAGTTGTAAATACAGTATTTCTTTTTCTATTCTATTTTTATTTTTATTTTATGTAACTCCTTCACTCCAAGGCTGCTGCAATTTCATTGTATCCCCATGTACAATGACAATAAACGATTCTGATTCTGATTATATCACTTAGACACAGATGGAGAACCATATCAACTGGATTGGTAACAGCAACAACCACCGACCAAGCCGGCAAGCCCTGGCAGAAAAGATCCCCACAAGAAACACTGCAGGCTGTTCCATAAAAAATATAGTTTTACCATTGCCTTGCAGATCACAGTTGAAGTGGTTTAGTTTTCCTAAAAAAATTCAGAATGATTGAAGTTACAGGTGAACTTTTAGACAACATTTGATCCAAAAAGGTCCGAAAACGTCTTTTTAGGCAAAACTGCAAACACCTATTTTTTTGCATAACTTATCTTTCAAATATCAGCACAAAAAAATTAAAAACGGTAGAGATCTGTGTTTGCTGCCTTCCATATTTTTTTCAGACTTAAAAGTGTAACAGATGATTTATAAAAAATCCTTTTTCATCCAAAAACCTGTGTTAAATCTGTCTAGACTTAGTATTAAAAACTCTCCAAGATGAATGTGCCTGACTCCACCTGCAGGTGGATCACAGACTTCCTGACGGACAGACAGCAGTATGTGAGGCTGGGGAAGCTCGTCTCAGATACTCGGACCACAAGCACCGGATCCCCCCAGGGCTGTGTCCTTTCACCCCTGTTACTCTCCCTGTACACAAACAGCTGCACAGCTGGTCACCTGTCTGTCAAACTCCTGAAGTTTGCTGACGACACCACACTCATCGGCCTCATCTCTGACGGAGATGAGTCGGCCTACAGGAGTGAAATAGCCAGGCTGGTGTCATAGTGCAGCGCTAACAACCTGGAGCTTAATGCTCTGAAGACAGTGGAGATGACAGTGGACTTCAGGAAGGCCCCAGCCCCCCTCCCCCCTGTCATCCTCTGTGACTCCCCGGTGACCTCTGTGGAGTCCTTCTGCTTCCTGGGAACCATCATCAGCCAGGACCTCAAGTGGGAGCAGAACATCAGCTCCATCACTAAGAAGGTCCAGCAGAGGATGTACTTCCTGAGGCAGCTGAAGAAGTTTCACCTCCCTGAAAAGATGCTGGTAGACTTTTACACCGCCATCATCGAATCCACCCTCACGTCCTCCATCACAGTCTGGTTCGCTGCGGCCACGGCCAGAGACAAGGCCAAGCTGCAACGTGTCATCCACTCAGCAGAGAAGGTGATCGGCTGCCACCTCCCGTCTCTCCAGGAGCTGCAAATCTCCAGGACCTGGAGGCGGGCAGCCAGGATTGTAGCCAACCCCTCTCATCCAGGACATAATCTCTTTCGGCCCCTCCCTTCTGGCAAGAGGCTCCGGTCCATCAGGACCAGGACCTCGCGCCACAAGAACAGCTTCTTCCCCACTGCAGTCAGCCTGCTGAACAGTACCCCAACTCCCCCAGGTGACCCCCCCTCCCCCCCCCCCCCCCCCCCCGCCCACCAAAGGACTGTCGGTGCCACTTACAGGCCCCACCATCCCAGCCCATCTGTGCTCCCACTTTAATTCACCTTACTCTACTGTATATAGTGTGTTGTTGTTGTTAACTTAATTTTTAACTTATTCTTAATTGCACTATACACCAAGTCAAATTCCTCGTTTTGTAAAGTGCGCTCTACTGAACCTGGCAATAAAACTTTTTCTGATTTCTGATTCTATTAATCATTGTTTTTTATTCATTCAAAATGCAATTAAATCAATATTTTATCTTTTTTCTTTTCCTTTTTCTTTTTTTTTATCTCTTATATCCTTTTTTATAATCAATGTTTGAACTTCTTTTCCTTTCTATTGTCATGGTTTCAGTTTGTTGTCTTTTTTTCCGCTTTAGTTCTTGTTCTGTCTTGTTTGGTTCTGTTTCCTGTTTTATTTTGAAAGGTTTCCTGTCTTGTCATGTTTTTGAGTTTTACTTCCTTTGGTCCCCATCTGCCCTAATCGTGTTCACCTGTGTCTTGTCTGCCCTGTCTGTATATAAGTCTTGTCTCTGCCTTCCTCCTGTGCTGGTCCATTAACTTCTGCTCATGTTGATCACGTCTTCTTGTCTGGCGTCCATGTCCCTTGCCATGCCACAGTAAGTTTTTGTTCTTAGTTTTGTCATCCTGCTCTGCAGCGCTTTTTGTTAGTTAAATAAACCCACTTGCCCTGAACCCGTTTGCCTCCCGTCTCTGCGCCTGGGTCCTACCTGCTGTCGAGCCTCCCCCCCACACGACATCTATACATCCAATGAAATTAAACTACAAATCAACAAACACAACTGATAACAAATGTCTCTAAAAAATGATGTGTATATTTGCAGAACCTTAAAAACACCAAACAAATAACAAATGCTTCCCAAATAAAGCACAAAAAATGGAAAACAAAATGTAAAACCCAAGTTAGAAATTGCAATTTGAAAAGATACTTTTTTCAGCAGCTTTTCAAAATCAATCACCAATTCTACTCTTCTGTGGATGAAACAAAGAACTCCAGAACAATGAAGCCATTTCTCTAAGTCTCTCTCACCTTCAGTTTTAAACAAGGTCTGTGAAAATCCACCATACATTGGTCACATGAACTCAGAGACCTGCTAAAAGTGCACAATTGTAAAAGCTCTTTTATATAGACAACTGTTTGTTTGCTTAGAGCTCTAAATATAAAAAAAAATGCTTTTCTATCACCTAGACACAGATGGAGAACCATATCAACTGGATTAATAACAGGGTGGCATGTTTAGACAACATGAAGCTGTTCATCACATTTTTGACCTAAACATGTAAACACATCCTTGGCTCTGCGGTTAGGAAATGGTATTTGGGAATCTCTTTATACCAGGAGCCAGCCTGGCCATTGGAACATCGCCACAGTGCCCATCCAGACTGGGACAGCAACGGGGTCCACTTCAGAGCCGTGAGCTGCTGTGTTTAACTCCAGCTGTCCCAGCAAGGGAGACAACTGCAGCAACATCCACTGACCAAGCTGACAAGCCCTGGCAGAAAAGATCCCCACAAGAAAAACACTGGCTCAGGCAGGCTGGTCAAAAAAAAATAGTTTTGCCATTGTCTTGCAGCTCGCAGATCAAGTGGTTTAGTTTTCCAGTAATGTCAGTCAAGAATGCAAGTTCAGATTCACAATGTTCATATTCACCATATTCAACAGACATCTCCTCCAATAGCACCTTAAAAATCCTGTGCTGTTTTGCTTTGCAGCTGAGGTTGTTTACGATTTTCAGAATAAGAGTCATTATATGTCCAGAGCCAATCACTTCTGCACATAAGGCCTGCTGGTGAATGACGCAGCAGTAATGCAGACATTTTGGAAAGTCTGGGTCAGCTTTACAGTGAGTGATGAAACCTGTTTGTCTATTGATCATAGCAGGAGTCCCATCTGCAGTCACTGCTACCAGCTTTTCTAATTGTACCTTTTTCTGCACAAAAACTCCTTCACCGTGTTATACATTTCAACTCCTCTTGTAGTTGTCTGTTAGGGCAGATGTGTCAGGAGTTCTTCTCTTGTGGAAACCAAAAGCTATGCTGTACTGTTGCCGTCCACAGACTCATTACACTGGACGTTAACCACCTGCACTTTGCAAGATCCCGGTCCAGCTAATTGGCCAAGTTATCAGACATAGCTGACACTCATCTAGACATTGTAGTGGAAATTGAATGAGTTCTATTGTTCTCATCCTTAGGGACAGTGATAGCAATTATCATCATTGCTTGAATTTTTTTCATGCTATATGCAAAAGTCTTTGTCCCTTAAGGCAACAGATTACAGCCCCCCCCCCCCCCCCCCCCCCCCCAGGCTGCTGTCGTATTAACAATAGCTTGGAGCTCCAGAATGGACAAGAAAAAACGACGAGAATGGCTCGAGCAGGGCGTTGCTCACGGGGCGGTCGCTCGTGCCAAGCGGTCGCACGTGCTCGGGCCCGCTAAATGCTACTTGTAGCTTTAATTATTATTATTATTATTATTATTATTCCGACTTTTCCGTCGCCTTTTTGAGGCCTTTAACATACCCCAAAACTCACCAAATTTTGTATACACATCAGGAGTCGCGAAAAATTTCATATTTTATAGGAGAACGGCATAGGTAAACAAAAATGGCTCGATAGCGCCACCTGCAAAATTTGTTTTCGCGAGCACCTCCATATGCTTTATAGTACAAACCTGATTTTAACAGGGCATGTTCATCGGATAGAAACCTACAAAAAAGTCTCTTGGGACCAAGCTGTCAGTCGCACAGGAAGTCTGATATTTTGATGACAATATGTCATTTTTGCTGTATTTTGGTCATTCGCAGGCCTCGCTCTAGAACGAACTCCTCCTAGAGATTTGAGAGTAATGACTCCAAACTTTGGTTTTGTAAACTATACACATGTCCGATGTTAAATTGCAAAGCTTTTAAGTTTTTATGGATGTTTGTGACCATGGCGGCGCGTCAAAATTTGAGGTCGTTTCGAAAACACGCCATGAAAAGAAAAATGGCCATTACTCAGCCATGCATAATCCAATCTGATCCAAAATTGATGTGCATGATTGTAGTCTGACTCTGAACACATCTGCAGTGAAAGAATCTGGAAAAAGTGTAGCGCCACCTGCTGGCAAGAGGAAATGACATGTTTTACTTGGAGCATCACTACTCCGAGTAGGATGAGCCGACACACCTGAAAATGACGTCCACCTGTTGAAAAGCCATTGAAGTTTACTCTGACAAAAAACCATAACTTTCAATGCGGGGGTGTGGTCGTGACAGAGCGGCAAAGTTGGGCATCTCGCTATGCACACAAAAGTTGCTCTCACGTGCACATTCCTTGTCCAATCTCACTGAAATTCAATGGATATGATGAAGCTTCTATTCTGAACCCATGGATATGACAATCTTGGACGAGCTCTATAGCGCCACCTAGTTATTGCATTGGGCACATTCTGCCCTGTATTTTCTCTTTGCTTTGTCCGATGTGCATGAAATTAAAACTGGAGATACTCAGAAGGGTCCTCTCTCATCATGTAAAGTTTCATGGGTGTACACCTGACGGTGCCTGCGTAACAGGAAGTGGTCGATTATGTGCACCCAAATAATAGAAATTTATTATAAATCAGCCGTTTGTCTCAGGAAGCTGAGATTTCAGAATTAGATGCCTTTAATAACCTCCAGCTTTGATATGTAACACTATAGGGTCTACGAGAAACTTCATCACTTGATTTTTTTAATGAAATTTTGGACTGAACAAAGATTTTTAGCATAAATTCTGTTTAGGTTATCAGCACCAAGAATTCAACTTTCATAGGCATTTATGTGCTACTGCTTCCTAAAAAAATTCAGAATGATTGAAGTTACAGGTGAACTTTTAGAGAACATTTCATCCAAAAAGGTCCGAAAACGTCTTTTTAGGCAAAACTACAAACACCTATTTTTTTTCATAACTTAATCATCATATATCAACACCATTTATTTTTTTAAATGTAGGGATCTGTGTTTGCTGCCTTCCATATTTTTTTCAGAAGTCCAGGTGAAACAGATGATTTAAAAAAAATCCTTTTTCATCCCAAAACCTGTGCTTTTTCCGTCTGGACTCCAAACAAGTGTGTTTTAAAATTACTTATGCTTCAAATATCCACACCAAGTTTAACACGCATATAGCTGAACATGTCTAAATGCTTCTTGAATATTCTTTACAGATATAAAATGAACTGGTCAACTGTAGGATGTCATTTCCTCTTACATGGTTCAGTCTTTTCCTCATGCTGCAGCCTGCTCCTCAATCTTTCCTGTTGCTGGAGTCAAATTTCAACCCCCCCCCCCCCCCCCCCCCCCACACACACACACACACCAGCTGCCTGTTTATATGCTAACTAACCCAGAAGTGAGGTGACAATAGTTTAGACACAAGAGGGAGGGCAGACTGCTTTTTCATTTGTTTTGTATGTCTTTCATAGATTTTTATGAATAATCATTGCTTTTCTAGTCATGTAAAATGCAATTAACTTAATATTTTATCTTTTTTTTTTTACAAACAAAACATATGAATGTGCTCCAAAACAAAACCCAACTCTCAGTACAGTTCTACAGATGTAACATAAGACTTAGACAGTAAATGTCTCTTTTATCCTTTTTTAATCAATGCTGCAACTTCTTTTCCTTAATATAAATCCAATGAAATTAAACTACAAAACCAAAAAACACAACCTATAGCAAATTTCTCTAAATAAATTATGTGTATATACAATATGTAGCACTTTTAAACAAAATAATAACAAATCCTTCCAATACAAGCACAGAAAAATGGAACACAAAATTTAAAACCCAAATTTGAAATGGCAATTTTAAAAAGATAATTTTTTCAGCCTGCTAAAAGTGCACAATTGTAAAAGCTCTTTTATATAGACAACTGTTTGGTTGCTTAGAGCTCTAAATATAAAAACAATGCCTTTATGGACGTGGCACGGATGGCACGGATGTTCAGCAGGGTAAACCCCAGGAAAGCGGCGGGACCTGATGGAGTTCCCGGAAAGGTTCTGCGGGCCTGCGCCGATCAACTCTCCCAGGTCTTCACAAAAATCTTCAACCTGTCGCTAGCTCAGGCTTTCATCCCTGCTTGCCTGAAGTCATCCACTATCATCCCGATACTCAAAAAGTCCTCATCCACAGCCTTCCTCACGGACTTCCGCCCAGTTGCACTCACTGCTGTAATCACAAAGTGTCTGGAGCGGCTGCTCCTGGGACACATCAAAGACTCCCTCCCTCCAATCTTCGTCCCCCACCAGTTTGCAGAACAGAACAGATCCACCCCCACTCTACATCGATGGAAACTGTGTGGAGAGGGTCCACAGCTTCACCCTCCTGGGCACCACCATCTCTGCTGACCTCACATGGTCTAACAACACCATGACTGTCATCAGGAAGGCCCAGCAACGCCTGCACTTCCTGAGAAAACTTAGGAGGAACGACGTCAGCCAGGAGCTGCTGGTAACGTTCTACCGCTCAACCATTGAGAGCATTCTGTCCTATGGCATCACAGTGTGGTTTTCCCACTGCACTGAAGCAGAACGGCAGAGTCTCCAGAGAGTGGTAAAGACAGCGCAGAGGATCATCGGCTGCCCCCTCCCCTCACTGAAGGACATTTACCAGTCTCGCTGCATCAGCAGAGTGACTAGCATCACCACTAACTCCACCCATTCTGCTTTCCCTCTGTTTGAACTGCTGCCCTCTGGAAGGAGGTACAGGTCCATCAGAACCAGGACAAACAGACTAAGAAACAGCTTTTTTCCATAGGCAATTATCATACGGAATGCACATACGTCCACCAACCACACCTCACTCTAATTTTACTACAATGCGTGCAATATCCTGACTGTCTAACCAGGTCACTGTGCAATAACTTGATATTTATTAAGCTGTGCTCACAGCAACTCATGTAATTCCTTTCTATTTTATTCACAAATATTTAATATTTAACAGTTTCTGTCCATATTGTTCATTTTTTGTTAAGAGTTGTAAATACAGTATTTCTTTTTCTATTCTATTTTTATTTTTATTTTATGTAACTCCTTCACTCCAAGGCTGCTGCAATTTCATTGTATCCCCATGTACAATGACAATAAACGATTCTGATTCTGATTATATCACTTAGACACAGATGGAGAACCATATCAACTGGATTGGTAACAGCAACAACCACCGACCAAGCCGGCAAGCCCTGGCAGAAAAGATCCCCACAAGAAACACTGCAGGCTGTTCCATAAAAAATATAGTTTTACCATTGCCTTGCAGATCACAGTTGAAGTGGTTTAGTTTTCCTAAAAAAATTCAGAATGATTGAAGTTACAGGTGAACTTTTAGACAACATTTGATCCAAAAAGGTCCGAAAACGTCTTTTTAGGCAAAACTGCAAACACCTATTTTTTTGCATAACTTATCTTTCAAATATCAGCACAAAAAAATTAAAAACGGTAGAGATCTGTGTTTGCTGCCTTCCATATTTTTTTCAGACTTAAAAGTGTAACAGATGATTTATAAAAAATCCTTTTTCATCCAAAAACCTGTGTTAAATCTGTCTAGACTTAGTATTAAAAACTCTCCAAGATGAATGTGCCTGACTCCACCTGCAGGTGGATCACAGACTTCCTGACGGACAGACAGCAGTATGTGAGGCTGGGGAAGCTCGTCTCAGATACTCGGACCACAAGCACCGGATCCCCCCAGGGCTGTGTCCTTTCACCCCTGTTACTCTCCCTGTACACAAACAGCTGCACAGCTGGTCACCTGTCTGTCAAACTCCTGAAGTTTGCTGACGACACCACACTCATCGGCCTCATCTCTGACGGAGATGAGTCGGCCTACAGGAGTGAAATAGCCAGGCTGGTGTCATAGTGCAGCGCTAACAACCTGGAGCTTAATGCTCTGAAGACAGTGGAGATGACAGTGGACTTCAGGAAGGCCCCAGCCCCCCTCCCCCCTGTCATCCTCTGTGACTCCCCGGTGACCTCTGTGGAGTCCTTCTGCTTCCTGGGAACCATCATCAGCCAGGACCTCAAGTGGGAGCAGAACATCAGCTCCATCACTAAGAAGGTCCAGCAGAGGATGTACTTCCTGAGGCAGCTGAAGAAGTTTCACCTCCCTGAAAAGATGCTGGTAGACTTTTACACCGCCATCATCGAATCCACCCTCACGTCCTCCATCACAGTCTGGTTCGCTGCGGCCACGGCCAGAGACAAGGCCAAGCTGCAACGTGTCATCCACTCAGCAGAGAAGGTGATCGGCTGCCACCTCCCGTCTCTCCAGGAGCTGCAAATCTCCAGGACCTGGAGGCGGGCAGCCAGGATTGTAGCCAACCCCTCTCATCCAGGACATAATCTCTTTCGGCCCCTCCCTTCTGGCAAGAGGCTCCGGTCCATCAGGACCAGGACCTCGCGCCACAAGAACAGCTTCTTCCCCACTGCAGTCAGCCTGCTGAACAGTACCCCAACTCCCCCAGGTGACCCCCCCTCCCCCCCCCCCCCCCCCCCGCCCACCAAAGGACTGTCGGTGCCACTTACAGGCCCCACCATCCCAGCCCATCTGTGCTCCCACTTTAATTCACCTTACTCTACTGTATATAGTGTGTTGTTGTTGTTAACTTAATTTTTAACTTATTCTTAATTGCACTATACACCAAGTCAAATTCCTCGTTTTGTAAAGTGCGCTCTACTGAACCTGGCAATAAAACTTTTTCTGATTTCTGATTCTATTAATCATTGTTTTTTATTCATTCAAAATGCAATTAAATCAATATTTTATCTTTTTTCTTTTCCTTTTTCTTTTTTTTTATCTCTTATATCCTTTTTTATAATCAATGTTTGAACTTCTTTTCCTTTCTATTGTCATGGTTTCAGTTTGTTGTCTTTTTTTCCGCTTTAGTTCTTGTTCTGTCTTGTTTGGTTCTGTTTCCTGTTTTATTTTGAAAGGTTTCCTGTCTTGTCATGTTTTTGAGTTTTACTTCCTTTGGTCCCCATCTGCCCTAATCGTGTTCACCTGTGTCTTGTCTGCCCTGTCTGTATATAAGTCTTGTCTCTGCCTTCCTCCTGTGCTGGTCCATTAACTTCTGCTCATGTTGATCACGTCTTCTTGTCTGGCGTCCATGTCCCTTGCCATGCCACAGTAAGTTTTTGTTTTTAGTTTTGTCATCCTGCTCTGCAGCGCTTTTTGTTAGTTAAATAAACCCACTTGCCCTGAACCCGTTTGCCTCCCGTCTCTGCGCCTGGGTCCTACCTGCTGTCGAGCCTCCCCCCCACACGACATCTATACATCCAATGAAATTAAACTACAAATCAACAAACACAACTGATAACAAATGTCTCTAAAAAATGATGTGTATATTTGCAGAACCTTAAAAACACCAAACAAATAACAAATGCTTCCCAAATAAAGCACAAAAAATGGAAAACAAAATGTAAAACCCAAGTTAGAAATTGCAATTTGAAAAGATACTTTTTTCAGCAGCTTTTCAAAATCAATCACCAATTCTACTCTTCTGTGGATGAAACAAAGAACTCCAGAACAATGAAGCCATTTCTCTAAGTCTCTCTCACCTTCAGTTTTAAACAAGGTCTGTGAAAATCCACCATACATTGGTCACATGAACTCAGAGACCTGCTAAAAGTGCACAATTGTAAAAGCTCTTTTATATAGACAACTGTTTGTTTGCTTAGAGCTCTAAATATAAAAAAAAATGCTTTTCTATCACCTAGACACAGATGGAGAACCATATCAACTGGATTAATAACAGGGTGGCATGTTTAGACAACATGAAGCTGTTCATCACATTTTTGACCTAAACATGTAAACACATCCTTGGCTCTGCGGTTAGGAAATGGTATTTGGGAATCTCTTTATACCAGGAGCCAGCCTGGCCATTGGAACATCGCCACAGTGCCCATCCAGACTGGGACAGCAACGGGGTCCACTTCAGAGCCGTGAGCTGCTGTGTTTAACTCCAGCTGTCCCAGCAAGGGAGACAACTGCAGCAACATCCACTGACCAAGCTGACAAGCCCTGGCAGAAAAGATCCCCACAAGAAAAACACTGGCTCAGGCAGGCTGGTCAAAAAAAAATAGTTTTGCCATTGTCTTGCAGCTCGCAGATCAAGTGGTTTAGTTTTCCAGTAATGTCAGTCAAGAATGCAAGTTCAGATTCACAATGTTCATATTCACCATATTCAACAGACATCTCCTCCAATAGCACCTTAAAAATCCTGTGCTGTTTTGCTTTGCAGCTGAGGTTGTTTACGATTTTCAGAATAAGAGTCATTATATGTCCAGAGCCAATCACTTCTGCACATAAGGCCTGCTGGTGAATGACGCAGCAGTAATGCAGACATTTTGGAAAGTCTGGGTCAGCTTTACAGTGAGTGATGAAACCTGTTTGTCTATTGATCATAGCAGGAGTCCCATCTGCAGTCACTGCTACCAGCTTTTCTAATTGTACCTTTTTCTGCACAAAAACTCCTTCACCGTGTTATACATTTCAACTCCTCTTGTAGTTGTCTGTTAGGGCAGATGTGTCAGGAGTTCTTCTCTTGTGGAAACCAAAAGCTATGCTGTACTGTTGCCGTCCACAGACTCATTACACTGGACGTTAACCACCTGCACTTTGCAAGATCCCGGTCCAGCTAATTGGCCAAGTTATCAGACATAGCTGACACTCATCTAGACATTGTAGTGGAAATTGAATGAGTTCTATTGTTCTCATCCTTAGGGACAGTGATAGCAATTATCATCATTGCTTGAATTTTTTTCATGCTATATGCAAAAGTCTTTGTCCCTTAAGGCAACAGATTACAGCCCCCCCCCCCCCCCCCCCCCCCCCCCAGGCTGCTGTCGTATTAACAATAGCTTGGAGCTCCAGAATGGACAAGAAAAAACGACGAGAATGGCTCGAGCAGGGCGTTGCTCACGGGGCGGTCGCTCGTGCCAAGCGGTCGCACGTGCTCGGGCCCGCTAAATGCTACTTGTAGCTTTAATTATTATTATTATTATTATTATTATTCTTCCGACTTTTCCGTCGCCTTTTTGAGGCCTTTAACATACCCCAAAACTCACCAAATTTTGTATACACATCAGGAGTCGCGAAAAATTTCATATTTTATAGGAGAACGGCATAGGTAAACAAAAATGGCTCGATAGCGCCACCTGCAAAATTTGTTTTCGCGAGCACCTCCATATGCTTTATAGTACAAACCTGATTTTAACAGGGCATGTTCATCGGATAGAAACCTACAAAAAAGTCTCTTGGGACCAAGCTGTCAGTCGCACAGGAAGTCTGATATTTTGATGACAATATGTCATTTTTGCTGTATTTTGGTCATTCGCAGGCCTCGCTCTAGAACGAACTCCTCCTAGAGATTTGAGAGTAATGACTCCAAACTTTGGTTTTGTAAACTATACACATGTCCGATGTTAAATTGCAAAGCTTTTAAGTTTTTATGGATGTTTGTGACCATGGCGGCGCGTCAAAATTGGAGGTCGTTTCGAAAACACGCCATGAAAAGAAAAATGGCCATTACTCAGCCATGCATAATCCAATCTGATCCAAAATTGATGTGCATGATTGTAGTCTGACTCTGAACACATCTGCAGTGAAAAAACCTGGAAAAAGTGTAGCGCCACCTGCTGGCAAGAGGAAATGACATGTTTTACTTGGAGCATCACTACTCCGAGTAGGATGAGCCGACACACCTGAAAATGACGTCCACCTGTTGAAAAGCCATTGAAGTTTACTCTGACAAAAAACCATAACTTTCAATGCGGGGGTGTGGTCGTGACAGAGCGGCAAAGTTGGGCATCTCGCTATGCACACAAAAGTTGCTCTCACGTGCACATTCCTTGTCCAATCTCACTGAAATTCAATGGATATGATGAAGCTTCTATTCTGAACCCATGGATATGACAATCTTGGACGAGCTCTATAGCGCCACCTAGTTATTGCATTGGGCACATTCTGCCCTGTATTTTCTCTTTGCTTTGTCCGATGTGCATGAAATTAAAACTGGAGATACTCAGAAGGGTCCTCTCTCATCATGTAAAGTTTCATGGGTGTACACCTGACGGTGCCTGCGTAACAGGAAGTGGTCGATTATGTGCACCCAAATAATAGAAATTTATTATAAATCAGCCGTTTGTCTCAGGAAGCTGAGATTTCAGAATTAGATGCCTTTAATAACCTCCAGCTTTGATATGTAACACTATAGGGTCTACGAGAAACTTCATCACTTGATTTTTTTAATGAAATTTTGGACTGAACAAAGATTTTTAGCATAAATTCTGTTTAGGTTATCAGCACCAAGAATTCAACTTTCATAGGCATTTATGTGCTACTGCTTCCTAAAAAAATTCAGAATGATTGAAGTTACAGGTGAACTTTTAGAGAACATTTCATCCAAAAAGGTCCGAAAACGTCTTTTTAGGCAAAACTACAAACACCTATTTTTTTTCATAACTTAATCATCATATATCAACACCATTTATTTTTTTAAATGTAGGGATCTGTGTTTGCTGCCTTCCATATTTTTTTCAGAAGTCCAGGTGAAACAGATGATTTTAAAAAAATCCTGATTCATCCCAAAACCTGTGCTTTTTCCGTCTGGACTCCAAACAAGTGTGTTTTAAAATTACTTATGCTTCAAATATCCACACCAAGTTTAACACGCATATAGTTGAACATGTCTAAATGCTTCTTGAATATTCTTTACAGATATAAAATGAACTGGTCAACTGTAGGATGTCATTTCCTCTTACATGGTTCAGTCTTTTTCTCATGCTGCAGCCTGCTCCTCAATCTTTCCTGTTGCTGGAGTCAAATTTCACCCCCCCCCCCCCACACACACACACACCAGCTGCCTGTTTATATGCTAACTAACCCAGAAGTGAGGTGACAATAGTTTAGACACAAGAGGGAGGGCAGACTGCTTTTTCATTTGTTTTGTATGTCTTTCATAGATTTTTATGAATAATCATTGCTTTTCTAGTCATGTAAAATGCAATTAACTTAATATTTTATCTTTTTTTTTTTACAAACAAAACATATGAATGTGCTCCAAAACAAAACCCAACTCTCAGTACAGTTCTACAGATGTAACATAAGACTTAGACAGTAAATGTCTCTTTTATCCTTTTTTAATCAATGCTGCAACTTCTTTTCCTTAATATAAATCCAATGAAATTAAACTACAAAACCAAAAAACACAACCTATAGCAAATTTCTCTAAATAAATTATGTGTATATACAATATGTAGCACTTTTAAACAAAATAATAACAAATCCTTCCAATACAAGCACAGAAAAATGGAACACAAAATTTAAAACCCAAATTTGAAATGGCAATTTTAAAAAGATAATTTTTTCAGCCTGCTAAAAGTGCACAATTGTAAAAGCTCTTTTATATAGACAACTGTTTGGTTGCTTAGAGCTCTAAATATAAAAACAATGCCTTTATGGACGTGGCACGGATGGCACGGATGTTCAGCAGGGTAAACCCCAGGAAAGCGGCGGGACCTGATGGAGTTCCCGGAAAGGTTCTGCGGGCCTGCGCCGATCAACTCTCCCAGGTCTTCACAAAAATCTTCAACCTGTCGCTAGCTCAGGCTTTCATCCCTGCTTGCCTGAAGTCATCCACTATCATCCCGATACCCAAAAAGTCCTCATCCACAGCCTTCCTCACGGACTTCCGCCCAGTTGCACTCACTGCTGTAATCACAAAGTGTCTGGAGCGGCTGCTCCTGGGACACATCAAAGACTCCCTCCCTCCAATCTTCGTCCCCCACCAGTTTGCAGAACAGAACAGATCCACCCCCACTCTACATCGATGGAAACTGTGTGGAGAGGGTCCACAGCTTCACCCTCCTGGGCACCACCATCTCTGCTGACCTCACATGGTCTAACAACACCATGACTGTCATCAGGAAGGCCCAGCAACGCCTGCACTTCCTGAGAAAACTTAGGAGGAACGACGTCAGCCAGGAGCTGCTGGTAACGTTCTACCGCTCAACCATTGAGAGCATTCTGTCCTATGGCATCACAGTGTGGTTTTCCCACTGCACTGAAGCAGAACGGCAGAGTCTCCAGAGAGTGGTAAAGACAGCGCAGAGGATCATCGGCTGCCCCCTCCCCTCACTGAAGGACATTTACCAGTCTCGCTGCATCAGCAGAGTGACTAGCATCACCACTAACTCCACCCATTCTGCTTTCCCTCTGTTTGAACTGCTGCCCTCTGGAAGGAGGTACAGGTCCATCAGAACCAGGACAAACAGACTAAGAAACAGCTTTTTTCCATAGGCAATTATCATACGGAATGCACATACGTCCACCAACCACACCTCACTCTAATTTTACTACAATGCGTGCAATATCCTGACTGTCTAACCGGGTCACTGTGCAATAACTTGATATTTATTAAGCTGTGCTCACAGCAACTCATGTAATTCCTTTCTATTTTATTCACAAATATTTAATATTTAACAGTTTCTGTCCATATTGTTCATTTTTTGTTAAGAGTTGTAAATACAGTATTTCTTTTTCTATTCTATTTTTATTTTTATTTTATGTAACTCCTTCACTCCAAGGCTGCTGCAATTTCATTGTATCCCCATGTACAATGACAATAAACGATTCTGATTCTGATTATATCACTTAGACACAGATGGAGAACCATATCAACTGGATTGGTAACAGCAACAACCACCGACCAAGCCGGCAAGCCCTGGCAGAAAAGATCCCCACAAGAAACACTGCAGGCTGTTCCATAAAAAATATAGTTTTACCATTGCCTTGCAGATCACAGTTGAAGTGGTTTAGTTTTCCTAAAAAAATTCAGAATGATTGAAGTTACAGGTGAACTTTTAGACAACATTTGATCCAAAAAGGTCCGAAAACGTCTTTTTAGGCAAAACTGCAAACACCTATTTTTTTGCATAACTTATCTTTCAAATATCAGCACAAACAAATTAAAAACGGTAGAGATCTGTGTTTGCTGCCTTCCATATTTTTTTCAGACTTAAAAGTGTAACAGATGATTTATAAAAAATCCTTTTTCATCCAAAAACCTGTGTTAAATCTGTCTAGACTCCAAACAAACATTTTTTTATGGTAACTTATGTTTCAACAATCGACACCAATTTTCACACACCTATAGCTGAACATGTCCCATAGCTCCCTGAATATTTTCATAGATATACAATGAACTGGTCATTCTAACATCTAGCATTCTAACATCTAACATCTTACATGTCAAAGCCTCTCTCAGCCTGGCTCTGCTGAAGGAGTCGTGTTACAACCCCGCCCCCTCCTGCTGGGACCCCTGCTATGTAAATTAGCAAGCAGTGAACAGAGAGATGAGGAGTAAGAATGGCCATTACTCAGGCATGCATAATCCAAAGACAGCCAGTTAAACACTGAAAGACATATTTTTCGGTATGTCTTTCATACATCTTTAGTATTAAAAACTCTCCAAGATGAATGTGCCTGACTCCACCTGCAGGTGGATCACAGACTTCCTGACGGACAGACAGCAGTATGTGAGGCTGGGGAAGCTCGTCTCAGATACTCGGACCACAAGCACCGGATCCCCCCAGGGCTGTGTCCTTTCACCCCTGTTACTCTCCCTGTACACAAACAGCTGCACAGCTGGTCACCTGTCTGTCAAACTCCTGAAGTTTGCTGACGACACCACACTCATCGGCCTCATCTCTGACGGAGATGAGTTGGCCTACAGGAGTGAAATAGCCAGGCTGGTGTCATAGTGCAGCGCTAACAACCTGGAGCTTAATGCTCTGAAGACAGTGGAGATGACAGTGGACTTCAGGAAGGCCCCAGCCCCCCTCCCCCCTGTCATCCTCTGTGACTCCCCGGTGACCTCTGTGGAGTCCTTCTGCTTCCTGGGAACCATCATCAGCCAGGACCTCAAGTGGGAGCAGAACATCAGCTCCATCACTAAGAAGGTCCAGCAGAGGATGTACTTCCTGAGGCAGCTGAAGAAGTTTCACCTCCCTGAAAAGATGCTGGTAGACTTCTACGATGCCATCATCGAATCCACCCTCACGTCCTCCATCACAGTCTGGTTCGCTGCGGCCACGGCCAGAGACAAGGCCAAGCTGCAACGCGTCATCCACTCAGCAGAGAAGGTGATCGGCTGCCACCTCCCGTCTCTCCAGGAGCTGCACATCTCCAGGACCTGGAGGCGGGCAGCCAGGATTGTAGCCAACCCCTCTCATCCAGGACATAATCTCTTTCGGCCCCTCCCTTCTGGCAAGAGGCTCCGGTCCATCAGGACCAGGACCTCGCGCCACAAGAACAGCTTCTTCCCCACTGCAGTCAGCCTGCTGAACAGTACCCCAACTCCCCCAGGTGACCCCCCCCTCCCCCCCCCGCCCACCAAAGGACTGTCGGTGCCACTTACAGGCCCCACCATCCCAGCCCATCTGTGCTCCCACTTTAATTCACCTTACTCTACTGTATATAGTGTGTTGTTGTTGTTAACTTAATTTTTAACTTATTCTTAATTGCACTATACACCAAGTCAAATTCCTCGTTTTGTAAAGTGCGCTCTACTGAACCTGGCAATAAAACTTTTTCTGATTTCTGATTCTGATTCTGATTCTATTAATCATTGTTTTTTATTCATTCAAAATGCAATTAAATCAATATTTTATCTTTTTTCTTTTCCTTTTTCTTTTTTTTTATCTCTTATATCCTTTTTTATAATCAATGTTTGAACTTCTTTTCCTTTCTATTGTCATGGTTTCAGTTTGTTGTCTTGTTTTTCGCTTTAGTTCTTGTTCTGTCTTGTTTGGTTCTGTTTCCTGTTTTATTTTGAAAGGTTTCCTGTCTTGTCATGTTTCTTGAGTTTTACTTCCTTTGGTCCCCATCTGCCCTAATCGTGTTCACCTGTGTCTTGTCTGCCCTGTCTGTATATAAGTCTTGTCTCTGCCTTCCTCCTGTGCTGGTCCATTAACTTCTGCTCATGTTGATCACGTCTTCTTGTCTGGCGTCCATGTCCCTTGCCATGCCACAGTAAGTTTTTGTTTTTAGTTTTGTCATCCTGCTCTGCAGCGCTTTTTGTTAGTTAAATAAACCCACTTGCCCTGAACCCGTTTGCCTCCCGTCTCTGCGCCTGGGTCCTACCTGCTCTCGAGCCTCCCCCCCACACGACATCTATACATCCAATGAAATTAAACTACAAATCAACAAACACAACTGATAACAAATGTCTCTAAAAAATGATGTGTATATTTGCAGAACCTTAAAAACACCAAACAAATAACAAATGCTTCCCAATTAAAGCACAAAAAATGGAACACAAAATGTAAAACCCAAGTTAGAAATTGCAATTTGAAAAAGATACTTTTTTCAGCAGCTTTTCAAAATCAATCACCAATTCTACTCTTCTGTGGATGAAACAAAGAACTCCAGAACAATGAAGCCATTTCTCTAAGTCTCTCTCACCTTCAGTTTTAAACAAGGTCTGTGAAAATCCACCATACATTGGTCACATGAACTCAGAGACCTGCTAAAAGTGCACAATTGTAAAAGCTCTTTTATATAGACAACTGTTTGTTTGCTTAGAGCTCTAAATATAAAAAAAAATGCTTTTCTATCACCTAGACACAGATGGAGAACCATATCAACTGGATTAATAACAGGGTGGCATGTTTAGGTTTAAACTTACATCAAAAGACAACATGAAGCTGTCCATCACATTTTTGACCTAAACATGTAAACACATCCTTGGCTCTGCGGTTAGGAAATGGTATTTGGGAATCTCTTTATACCAGGAGCCAGCCTGGCCATTGGAACATCGCCACAGTGCCCATCCAGACTGGGACAGCAACGGGGTCCACTTCAGAGCCGTGAGCTGCTGTGTTTAACTCCAGCTGTCCCAGCAAGGGAAACAACTGCAGCAACATCCACTGACCAAGCTGACAAGCCCTGGCAGAAAAGATCCCCACAAGAAAAACACTGGCTCAGGCAGGCTGGTCAAAAAAAAATAGTTTTGCCATTGTCTTGCAGCTCGCAGATCAAGTGGTTTAGTTTTCCAGTAATGTCAGTCAAGAATGCAAGTTCAGATTCACAATGTTCATATTCACCATATTCAACAGACATCTCCTCCAATAGCACCTTAAAAATCCTGTGCTGTTTTGCTTTGCAGCTGAGGTTGTTTACGATTTTCAGATTAAGAGTCATTATATGTCCAGAGCCAATCACTTCTGCACATAAGGCCTGCTGGTGAATGACGCAGCAGTAATGCAGACATTTTGGAAAGTCTGGGTCAGCTTTACAGTGAGTGATGAAACCTGTTTGTCTATTGATCATAGCAGGAGTCCCATCTGCAGTCACTGCTACCAGCTTTTCTAATTGTACCTTTTTCTGCACAAAAACTCCTTCACCGTGTTATACATTTCAACTCCTCTTGTAGTTGTCTGTTAGGGCAGATGTGTCAGGAGTTCTTCTCTTGTGGAAACCAAAAGCTATGCTGTACTGTTGCCGTCCACAGACTCATCACACTGGACGTTAACCACCTGCACTTTGCAAGATCCCGGTCCAGCTAATTGGCCAAGTTATCAGACATAGCTGACACTCATCTAGACATTGTAGTGGAAATTGAATGAGTTCTATTGTTCTCATCCTTAGGGACAGTGATAGCAATTATCATCATTGCTTGAATTTTTTTCATGCTATATGCAAAAGTCTTTGTCCCTTAAGGCAACAGATTACAGCCCCCCCCCCCCCCCCCCCCAGGCTGCTGTCGTATTAACATTAGCTTGGAGCTCCAGAATGGACAAGAAAAAACGACGAGAATGGCTCGAGCAGGGCGTTGCTCACGGGGCGGTCGCTCGTGCCATGCGGTCGCACGTGCTCGGGCCCGCTAAATGCTACTTGTAGCTTTAATTATTATTATTATTTTTCTTCCGACGGAACAGTCGCCTTTTTGAGGCCTTTAACATACCCCAAAACTCACCAAATTTCGCACACACATCAGGAGTCGCGAAAAATTTTATATTTTATGGGAGACTGACATGGGTGCACAAAAATGGCTCGATAGCGCCACCTACAAAATTTGTTTTGGCGAGCCCCGCCACATGCTTTGACATACAAGCTTGATTTTTTCAAGGAATGTCCATCAGATGGAAACCTACAAAAAAGTCTCTTGGGACCAAGCTGTCAGTTGCACAGGAAGTCTGCTATATTGATGTCAATATGTCATTTTTGCTGCATTTTGGACATTTGCAGGTCTCGTTCTAGAACGAACTCCTCCTAGAGATTTATGAATAATGACTCCAAACTTTGGTTTTGTAAACTAGACCCATGTCCGATGTTAAATTGCGAAGCTTTTAAGTTTTTACGGTTGTTTGTGACCGTGGCGGCGCGTCAAAATTCGAGGTCATTTTGAAAACACGCCATGAAAAGAAAAATGGCCATTATTCAGCCATGCATAATCCAATTTAATCCAAAATTTATGTGCATGATTGCAGTCTGACTCTGAACACATCTGCAGTGGAAGAATCCGGAACAGGTGTAGCGCCACCTGCTGGCAAGAGGAAATGACATGTTTGACTTGGAGCATCACTGCTCCAAGTAGGATGAGCCGACACACCTCAAAATGATATCCACCTGTTAAAAAGCCATTGAAGTTTACTCTGACAAAAAGCCATAACTTTCAATGCGGGGGTGTGGTCGTGACAGAGCGGCGAAGTTGGGCGTCTCGCCATGCACACAAAAGTTGCTCTCACGTGCACATTCCTTGTCCGATCTCACTTAAATTCAATGGAGATGATGATGCTTCCATTCTGAAACCATGGATATGACAATCTTGGACGAGCTCCATAGCGCCACCTAGATATAAACAAATACATTTTTTGTCACATTTTGACCTATCTTTTCTCTGTGCTTTGTCAGACGTTCATAAAATTACAACAGGAGATACTCACAAGGGTCTTCTCTCATTGTTTAAAGTTTCATGGGCGTACACCTGACGGTGCTTGCGCAAGCCACCGCCAAACAGGAAGTGGTTGATTGCGTTGCAGTCAGATAATTAAAAATTCATAAAAAATCAACCGTTTGTATCACGAGGCTGAGATTTCAGAATGAGATGTCTCTTACATATCTCCACCTTAGATATACAGCTCTCGCATGGGTGCACAAAAATGACTCGATAGCGCCACCTACAATGTTTGTTTTCGCGAGCCCCGCCATGTTCTTTAACATACAAGCTTGATATTTACAGGACATGTTCATCAGATGGAAACCTACAAAAAAGTCTCTTGGGACCAAGCTGTCAGTTGCACAGGAAGTCTGCTATATTGATGTCAATATGTCATTTTTGCTGTGTTTTGGTCATTTGCAGGCCTCGTTCTAGAACGAACTCCTCCTAGAGATTTGTGAACAATGACTCCAAACTTTGGTTTTGTAAACTAGACACATGTCTGATGTTAAATTGCGAAGCTTTTAAGTTTTTATGGTCGTTTGTGACCGTGGCGGCACGTCAAAATTCGAAGGCGTTTCGAAATCACGCCATGAAAAGAAAAATGGCCATTACTCAGCCATGCATAATCCAATTTGATCCCAAATTGGTATGCATGATTGTAGTCTGACTCTGAACACATCTGGAGTGGAAGAATACGGAAAAGGTGTAGCGCCACCTGCTGACAACAGGAAATGACATGTTTTACTTGGAGCATCACTGCTCCAAGTAGGATGAGCCGACACACCTCAAAATGACGTCCACCTGTTGAAAAACCATTGAAGTTTACTCTGATAAAAAACATATCTTTCAACGCAGGGGTGTGGTCTTGACAGAGCGGCAAAGTTGGGCGTCTCGCCATGCACACAAATGTTGCTCTCATGTGCCCATTCCTTGTCCAATCTCACTGAATTTCAATGGATATGATGAAGCTTCCATTCTGAACCCATGGATATGACAACTTTGGACGAGCTCTATAGCGCCACCTAGTTATTGTATGGGGCACATTCTGCCCTGTATTTTCTCTTTGCTTTGTCCGATGTGCATGAAATTAAAACTGGAGATACTCAGAAGGGTCCTCTCTCATAATCTGAAGTTTCATGGGTGTACACCTGACGGTGCCTGCGTAACAGGAAGTGGTCGATTATGTGCACCCAAATAATAGAAATTTATTATAAATCAGCCGTTTGTCTCAGGAAGCTGAGATTTCAGAATTAGATGCCTTTAATAACCTCCAGCTTTGATATGTAACACAATAGGGTCTATGAGAAACTTCATACCTCTTTTTTTCCTATACTATTTTGGACTGAACAAAGATTTTTAGCATAAATTCTGTTTAGGTTATCAGCACCAAGAATTCAACTTTCATAGGCATTTATGTGCTACTGCTTCCTAAAAAAATTCAGAATGATTGAAGTTACAGGTGAACTTTTAGACATCATTTCATCCAAAAAGGTCCGAAAACGTCTTTTTAGGCAAAACTGCAAACACCTATTTTTTTGCATAACTTATCTTTCAAATATCAGCACAAAAAAATTAAAAACGGTAGGGATCTGTGTTTGCTGCCTTCCATATTTTTTTCAGACTTAAAAGTGTAACAGATGATTTATAAAAAATCCTTTTTCATCCAAAAACCTGTGTTAAATCTGTCTAGACTCCAAACAAACATTTTTTTATGGTAACTTATGTTTCAACAATCGACACCAATTTTCACAGACCTATAGCTAAACATGTCCCATAGCTACCTGAATATTTTCATAGATATAAAATGAACTGGTCATTCTAACATCTGGCATTCTAACATCTAACATCTTACATGTCAAAGCCTCTCTCAGCCTGGCTCTGCTGAAGGAGTCGTGTTACAACCCCGCCCCCTCCTGCTGGGACCCCTGCTATGTAAATTAGCAAGCAGTGAACAGAGAGATGAGGAGTAAGAATGGCCATTATTCAGGCATGCATAATCCAAAGACAGCCAGTTAAACACTGAAAGACATATTTTTTCGGTATGTCTTTCATACATCTTTAGTATTAAAAACTCTCCAAGATGAATGTGCCTGACTCCACCTGCAGGTGGATCACAGACTTCCTGACGGACAGACAGCAGTATGTGAGGCTGGGGAAGCTCGTCTCAGATACTCAGACCACAAGCACCGGATCCCCCCAGGGCTGTGTCCTTTCACCCCTGTTACTCTCCCTGTACACAAACAGCTGCACAGCTGGTCACCTGTCTGTCAAACTCCTGAAGTTTGCTCACGACACCACACTCATCGGCCTCATCTCTGACGGAGATGAGTCGGCCTACAGGAGTGAAATAGCCAGGCTGGTGTCATAGTGCAGCGCTAACAACCTGGAGCTTAATGCTCTGAAGACAGTGGAGATGACAGTGGACTTCAGGAAGGCCCCAGCCCCCCTCCCCCCTGTCATCCTCTGTGACTCCCCGGTGACCTCTGTGGAGTCCTTCTGCTTCCTGGGAACCATCATCAGCCAGGACCTCAAGTGGGAGCAGAACATCAGCTCCATCACTAAGAAGGTCCAGCAGAGGATGTACTTCCTGAGGCAGCTGAAGAAGTTTCACCTCCCTGAAAAGATGCTGGTAGACTTTTACACCGCCATCATCGAATCCACCCTCACGTCCTCCATCACAGTCTGGTTCGCTGCGGCCACGGCCAGAGACAAGGCCAAGCTGCAACGCGTCATCCACTCAGCAGAGAAGGTGATCGGCTGCCACCTCCCGTCTCTCCAGGAGCTGCACATCTCCAGGACCTGGAGGCGGGCAGCCAGGATTGTAGCCAACCCCTCTCATCCAGGACATAATCTCTTTCGGCCCCTCCCTTCTGGCAAGAGGCTCCGGTCCATCAGGACCAGGACCTCGCGCCACAAGAACAGCTTCTTCCCCACTGCAGCCAGCCTGCTGAACAGAACCCCAACTCCCCCAGGTGACCCCCCCTCCCCCCCCCGCCCACCAAAGGACTGTCGGTGCCACTTACAGGCCCCACCATCCCAGCCCATCTGTGCTCCCACTTTAATTCACCTTACTCTACTGTATATAGTGTGTTGTTGTTGTTAACTTAATTTTTAACTTATTCTTAATTGCACTATACACCAAGTCAAATTCCTCGTTTTGTAAAGTGCGTTCTACTGAACCTGGCAATAAAACTTTTTCTGATTCCTGATTCAGATTCTGATTCTATTAATCATTGTTTTTTATTCATTCAAAATGCAATTAAATCAATATTTTATTTTTTTTCTTTTCCTTTTTCTTTTTTTTTATCTCTTATATCCTTTTTTATAATCAATGTTTGAACTTCTTTTCCTTTCTATTGTCATGGTTTCAGTTTGTTGTCTTTTTTTTCGCTTTAGTTCTTGTTCTGTCTTGTTTGGTTCTGTTTCCTGTTTTATTTTGAAAGGTTTCCTGTCTTGTCATGTTTCTTGAGTTTTACTTCCTTTGGTCCCCATCTGCCCTAATCGTGTTCACCTGTGTCTTGTCTGCCCTGTCTGTATATAAGTCTTGTCTCTGCCTTCCTCCTGTGCTGGTCCATTAACTTCTGCTCATGTTGATCACGTCTTCTTGTCTGGCGTCCATGTCCCTTGCCATGCCACAGTAAGTTTTTGTTTTTAGTTTTGTCATCCTGCTCTGCAGCGCTTTTTGTTAGTTAAATAAACCCACTTGCCCTGAACCCGTTTGCCTCCCGTCTCTGCGCCTGGGTCCTACCTGCTCTCGAGCCTCCCCCCCACACGACATCTATACATCCAATGAAATTAAACTACAAATCAACAAACACAACTGATAACAAATGTCTCTAAAAAATGATGTGTATATTTGCAGAACCTTAAAAACACCAAACAAATAACAAATGCTTCCCAATTAAAGCACAAAAAATGGAACACAAAATGTAAAACCCAAGTTAGAAATTGCAATTTGAAAAAGATACTTTTTTCAGCAGCTTTTCAAAATCAATCACCAATTCTACTCTTCTGTGGATGAAACAAAGAACTCCAGAACAATGAAGCCATTTCTCTAAGTCTCTCTCACCTTCAGTTTTAAACAAGGTCTGTGAAAATCCACCATACATTGGTCACATGAACTCAGAGACCTGCTAAAAGTGCACAATTGTAAAAGCTCTCTTATATAGACAACTGTTTGTTTGCTTAGAGCTCTAAATATAAAAAAAAATGCTTTTCTATCACCTAGACACAGATGGAGAACCATATCAACTGGATTAATAACAGGGTGGCATGTTTAGGTTTAAACTTACATCAATAGACAACATGAAGCTGTCCATCACATTTTTGACCTAAACATGTAAACACATCCTTGGCTCTGCGGTTAGGAAATGGTATTTGGGAATCTCTTTATACCAGGAGCCAGCCTGGCCATTGGAACATCGCCACAGTGCCCATCCAGACTGGGACAGCAACGGGGTCCACTTCAGAGCCGTGAGCTGCTGTGTTTAACTCCAGCTGTCCCAGCAAGGGAGACAACTGCAGCAACATCCACTGACCAAGCTGACAAGCCCTGGCAGAAAAGATCCCCACAAGAAAAACACTGGCTCAGGCAGGCTGGTCAAAAAAAAATAGTTTTGCCATTGTCTTGCAGCTCGCAGATCAAGTGGTTTAGTTTTCCAGTAATGTCAGTCAAGAATGCAAGTTCAGATTCACAATGTTCATATTCACCATATTCAACAGACATCTCCTCCAATAGCACCTTAAAAATCCTGTGCTGTTTTGCTTTGCAGCTGAGGTTGTTTACGATTTTCAGAATAAGAGTCATTATATGTCCAGAGCCAATCACTTCTGCACATAAGGCCTGCTGGTGAATGACGCAGCAGTAATGCAGACATTTTGGAAAGTCTGGGTCAGCTTTACAGTGAGTGATGAAACCTGTTTGTCGGTCAATCATAGCAGGAGCTCCGTCTGCAGGTATGGCTACCAGCTTTTCTAATGGTACCTTTTTCTGCACAAAAACTCCTTCACCGTGTTATACATTTCAACTCCTCTTGTAGTTGTCTGTTAGGGCAGATGTGTCAGGAATTCTTCTCTTGTGGAAACCAAAAGCTATGCTGTACTGTTGCCGTCCACAGACTCATCACACTGGACGTTAACCACCTGCACTTTGCAAGATCCCGGTCCAGCTAATTGGCCAAGTTATCAGACATAGCTGACACTCATCTAGACATTGTAGTGGAAATTGAATGAGTTCTATTGTTCTCATCCTCAGGGACAGTGATAGCAATTATCATCATTGCTTGAATTTTTTTCATGCTATATGCAAAAGTCTTTGTCCCTTAAGGCAACAGATTACAGCCCCCCCCCCCCCCCCCCAGGCTGCTGTCGTATTAACATTAGCTTGGAGCTCCAGAATGGACAAGAAAAAACGACGAGAATGGCTCGAGCAGGGCGTTGCTCACGGGGCGGTCGCTCGTGCCATGCGGTCGCACGTGCTCGGGCCCGCTAAATGCTACTTGTAGCTTTAATTATTATTATTATTATTATTCTACCGGAAGAGTCGCCTTTTTGAGGCCTTTAACATACCCCAAAACTCACCAAATTTGGCACACACATCAGGAGTCGCGAAAAATTTCGTATTTTATAGGAGATTGGCATGGGCGCAGAAAAACGGCTTGATAGCGCCACCTACAGTGACTTTTGTCCCGACGCCCCGCATACGCTTTAACGTACAAGCTTGATTTTTACAGGGCATGTTCTTCAGATGGAGACCTACAAAAAAGTCTGAAAGGACCCACCTGTCACTCGCACAGGAAGTCTGATATATTGAGGTCAATATGTCATTTTTGCTTCATTTTGGACATTTGCAGGCCTCACTCTAGAGCGAACTCCTCCTAGAGATTTGTGAATAATGACTCCAAACTTTGGTTTTGTAAACTAAACACATGTCCGATGTTAAATTGCGAAGCTTTTACGTTTTTACGGTTGTTTGTGACCGTGGCGGCGCGTCGAAAATGGAGGTCATTTTGAAAACACGCCATGAAAAGAAAAATGGCCATTACTCAGCCATGCAAAATCCAATATGATCCAAAGTTGATATGCATGATTGTAGTCTGACTTTGAACACATCTGCAGTGGAAGAATCTGGAATAGGTGTAGCGCCACCTGCTGGTAAAAGGAAATGACATGTTTTACTTGGAGCATCACTGCTCCAAGTAGGATGAGCCGACACACCTCAAAATGATGTCCACCTGTTGAAAAGCCATTGATGTTTACTCTGATAAAAAGCCATAACTTTCAATGCGGGGGTGTGGTCGTGACAGAGCGGCGAAGTTGGGCGTCTCGCCATGCACACAAAAGTTGCTCTCACGTGCACATTCCTTGTCCAATCTCACTGAAATTCAATAGAGGTGATGAGGCTTCCATTCTGAACCAATGGATATGACAATCTTGGACGAGCTCCATAGCGCCACCTAGATATTGACAAATACATTTTATGTCACATTCTGACCTATCTTTTCTCTGTGCTTTGTCCGACATTCATAAAATTACAACAGGAGATACTCATAAGGGTCTTCTCTCATCGTCTAAAGTTTCATGGGTGTACACCTGACGGTGCCTGCGCAAGCCACCACCAAACAGGAAGTGGTTGATTGCGTTGCAGTCAGATAATTAAAAATTCATAAAAAATCAGCCGTTTGTATCACGAGGCTGAGATTTCAGAATGAGAGGCCTCTTACATATCTCCAACTTAAATACACAGCACTTGCATGGGTGAACAAAAAACGGCTCAATAGCGCCACCTACAATGTTTGTTTTTGAGAGCCCCGCCATGTTCTTTAACATACAAGCTTGATATTTACAGGACATGTTCATCAGATGGAAACCTACAAAAAAGTCTCTTGGGACCAAGCTGTCAGTCGCACAGGAAGTCTGCTATATTGATGTCAATATGTCAGTTTTGCTCTATTTTGGTCCTTTGCAGGCCTCGTTCTAGAACGAACTCCTCCTAGAGATTTTTGAACAATGACTCCAAACTTTGGTTTTGTAAACTAAACACATGTCCGATCTTAAATTGCGAAGCTTTTAAGTTTTTACGGTTGTTTGTGACCGTGGCGGCGCGTCAAAATTTGAGGTCGTTTCGAAATCACGCCATGAAAAGAAAAATGGCCATTACTCAGCCATAAATAATCTAATCTGATCCAAATTTGTTGTGCATGATTGTAGTCTGACTTTGAACACATCTGCAGTGGAAAAATCCGAAACAGGTGTAGCGCCACCTGTTGGCAACAGGAAATGACATGTTTTACTTGGAGCATCACTGCTCCAAGTAGGATGAGCAAACACACCTCAAAATGACGTCCACCTGTTGAAAAACCATTGAAGTTTACTCTGATGAAAAACAAATCTTTCAACGCGGGGGTGTGGTCGTGACAGAGCGGCGAAGTTGGGTATCTCGCCATGCACAAATGTTGCTCTCACGTTCACATTCCTTGTCTGATCTCACTGAAATTAAATAGATTTGATGAAACTTCCATTCTGAACCCATGGATATGACAATTTTGGACGAGCTATATATGTTCATAAATGATCATGAAGCATGATCATATAATCAAGCTTCATAGGAAATCAGTCGTTTGTCTCAGGAAGCTGAGATTTCAGAATTAGATGCGTCTTACAAAGCTCCACGTTTGAAAAGCAGCACTATACGTACGAGAAACATTTAACCACCTTAATCACCCTATTGTGCTGAAAGCAAATTTTTGGACGTTTTGACTCAAGCAAATATTTTTATCATAACATCTGTTTAGTTTATCAGCACCAAAATAAAAAATATTTACATTTATAAAATGAACTGGTCAACTCTAGGATTTTATTTATTCAATCTTACATCCTCAAGCTTTTCATCAGTCTCCCCTGCTGCAGGAGTGGAGTTAGCCCCCCCCCCCCCCCCCCCCCCCCCCCCCCCCCCCCGGCTGTGTGCTCACATGTAAATTAGCCAGGAGTGGCAGACAGAAAGTAGAACAGTTAGAAAGCCTAGTTCAACACTAAAATACAGCAATTTCCTTTGTTTTGTTTGTCTTTTATACATCCTTAGCACTAATCATTGCTTTTTTATTCATCCAAAATACAATTAACTTTATATTTTATCTTTTTTTTTTTTTACAAACAAAATATATGAATGTGCTCCAAAACAAAACCCAGTCTCAGTACACTCCTACAGATGTAACATCAGACAGTAAATGTCTCTTTTATGCTTTTTTAATCAATGCTGCAACTTCTTTTCATTTCCTTTCAATACATCCAAAGAAATTGAACTACAACGACAACAAACACAACATATAGCAAATGTCTCTAAGAAGATTGTGTATATACATTATGTACCACCTTTAAACACCAAATAAATAACAAATCTTTCTAATACAATCACAAAAAATGGAACACAAAATGTAAAACCCAAATTAGAAATTGCAATTTTAAAAAGATACATTTTTCAGCAGCTTTTCAAAATCAATCACATATTTTACTCTTCTGTGGATGAAACAAAGAAGTCCAGAGCAATGTAGCCACTTCTCCAAAGTCTCTGTCACCTTCAGTTTTACACAAAGTCTGTGAAAATCCACCATACATTGGTCACATGTATTCAGAGACCTGCTAAAAGTCTACAATTGTAAAAGCTCTTATATAGACAACTGTTTGTTTGCTTGGAGCTCTAAATATAAAAAAATGCTTTTCTATCACCTAGACACAGATGGAGAACCATATCAACTGGATTAGTAACAGGGAAACATGTTTAGGTTTAAACTTACATCAATAGACAACATGAAGCTGTTCATCACATTTTTGACCTAAACATGTAAACACATCCTTGGCTCTGCGGTTAGGAAATGGTACTTGGGAATCTCTTCATACCAGGAGCCAGCCTGAACATTGGAACATCACCACAGTGCCCATCCAGACTGGGACAGCAACGGGGTCCACTTCACAGCCGTGAGCTGCTGTGTTTAACTCCAGCTGTCCCAGCAAGGGAGACAACTGCAGCAACATCCACTGACCAAGCTGGCAAGCCCTGGCAGAAAAGATCCCCACAAGAAAAACACTGGCTCAGGCAGGCTGGTCAATAAAAAAATATAGTTTTACCATTGTCTTGCAGCTCGCAGATCAAGTGGTTTAGTTTTCCAGTAATGTCAGTCAAGAATACAAGTTCAGATTCACCATATTCAGCAGATATCTCCACCAATAGCACCTTAAAAATCCTGTTCTGTTTTGCTTTGCAGCTGAGGTTTTTTATGATTTTCACAATAGGAGTCATTATATGTCCAGAGCCAATCACTTCTGCACATAAGGCCTACTGGTGAAAGAAGCAGCAGTAATGCAGACATTTTGGAAAGTCTTGGTCAGCTTTACAGTGAGTGATGAAACCTGTTTGTCGGTCAATCATAGCAGGAGCCCCGTCTGCAGGTATGGCTACCAGCTTTTCTAATGGTACCTTTTTCTGCACAAAAACTCCTTCACCGTGTTATACATTTCAACTCCTCTTGTAGTTGTCTGTTAGGGCAGATGTGTCAGGAATTCTTCTCTTGTGGAAACCAAAAGCTATGCTGAACTGTTGCCGTCCACAGACTCATCACACTGGACGTTAAACCACCTGCACTTTGTAAGATCCCGGTCCAGCTAATTGGCCAAGTTATCAGACATAGCTGACACTCATCTAGACATTGTAGTGAAAATTGAATGAGTTCTATTGTTCTCATCCTTAGGGACAGTGATAGCAATTATCATCATTGCTTGTTTCTTAATCTGATAAAAACCTTCTTCTACTTGATGAGAAAATGAGCAGGTCTAAACGAGGCTTAGATTTAAGAATTTTTTTCATGCTATATGCAAAAGTCTTTGTCCTTTAAGGCAACAGATTATAGTCTCCCCCCCCCCCCCCCCCCCCCACAGGCTGCTGTCATATTAACATTAGCTTGGAGCTCCAGAATGGACAAGAAAAAACGACGAGAATGGCTCGAGCAGGGCGTTGCTCACGGGGCGGTCGCTCGTGCCAGGCGGTGGCACGTGCTCGGGCCCGCTAAATGCTACTTGTAGCTTTAATTTGTTTTGTTTTTTTAACTGTAGCATGATCTAAATGATGTTGACATTAATTTAATGTGCTATGACCTTGTAGCAAATATGAAAAGACAATAGGCTAGACTTAGATTAGAAAATAAAATGTCTAATGAGCTACAAGGTCTTAAACCCTGACACCCATCCTTTATCACAAATTATATTAATTACTGTCAAGAATTTAATGGGTGTTTCCAGACACTACAAAGTTTGCAGTTAAGTTAGCAGAAGCAATTGTAGGTTTGCAGATGATGTTGTTCTGTAAAGCTGATTGAGTAGAAAATCACTTAAAAATGAATATTTTGATTACATTTTTCAAATTTACATTGGAGCAGCTCCTGTACTTCCAAAATACATCCATCTTCTAAACCTGCTTGATCCCTTTAGGTGTCGCTGTGTCCACCAAACCACCATCCAGCCCCACTTTGAAGATCATATTTTATTTCAAATATTTCCTTCAAGGAATAAAAAAAATTACACAATAATAAAACTTTAATGAGCTACATTTCTAGGTCATGGCCTTACGTAGATATCTCTCAAAAAAAAAAAAAACACATGCATGACTTGTTGGTGGTCCTTTATTTCCAATTTCCTGCAATAGGGTTTTTGGGTTAGACAAACATAAAATGAGAGCTTGTGTTGGTAGAAAAGTGGAATAAAGGGGTCATACACTGAACACACAACAATTCTTGCTAGAATTGTTTTAAAAAAATAATAAATTATAGAATAATAAATAATTATATTTCCTGTAATAATATTTTAGGAAAAAATATAAAATAATGCACTAAAAATAGTGAATGCACATGTGAACGAAATTTGTAGATACCAGCAAGCAGTAGTAACACTTTATGGCAATTACATGAAATGTCTTGTAGCTTTTACTACTTAAAAATACAGATATGTACTATATAAAGGCCTTAGGGGGTAATAAGAGTCAGTGACACACACAGATGTAGCTTGAATCATGTAAAGCCTATAGAACGCATGACTTTTGCATCACTTTAAAGATGGAGTCACACAAGCTTTCACCATCATTAACAATTAAGGAGCATGCCAAGTCAGGAACTAAGCTTAATCAAATTAGCCACATGGAGGCATTGAAGCTGGAAAGGTGTGCACTCACATCTTAACTTCATGCAGCACCATGTTTGCATAACCTTCCTATGGACTCCGAAGGTGCGCCTGGTAATTGAAACATAACAGATTTAGGTTACAAATGTCCAACACAGCCCTGTGTGTACAGTTCAAGCCCAAACACTACAGAGCTTAGCACATGTTTTTATTTAATTAGTTTTTCATTTGGAACTGAATGCCTTCAGATTATGCGGCCAAAATATGTCTGCGTCCCAGAGTTTCTGTGTGCACACGCAAGTCGGGGTTCAGGGGGATATTTTGCAGCAGTAACTTGGGTTAAAAAAAAGATGAAAATGGTCAAATTGAAATGAGAAATAGGCAACACTTTTTGTTGTCTTTTTGTTTTTAATGTTCAGGTGGAATCTTCCTGTGTATTACTAACATTTAAAACCAACATTTCCTTAAAGCCGTTATTGTGTTTTTTTTTCATATTAACTTTTAATAAGGCACAATTTTGTCTAGAAATACTGTTAGTTTAAAACAAGGTTATTGTTTTAGCAACTTTCTGCTATTTTGCTGAGTTTTTGATGCATTTCTTATGTTCAATTGAGAGAACTGGCTTTTTACAATTACACCCAACCACAAACACAGAGGATGCAAAAAAGAGGAAAAAGTACTGCAATTACCTCCTGTTCATCTACATTTGGTTGTTTGAAATATACATGTTTGTGATATTTTGGCCATTTTGAGGTGCACCAATGACATGTGTTTGTACTCTTGCTCGCTGTCACCCTGTCCTGATGATTAATGCAACAGAATTTGACTGAATTGAAGGTCTCACATCCCTTTTGGCTGATGAGGTATATAATATGTTTGCTTCAGGCAACTCTCGAGCCGGAACAAAAGCGACGCTGGGGCTTCTGTCCCAGGTGAAGAGCCACGGGGGGTGAGGTGTAGAGCCTGGAGGTTGCCCAGGTGCTCATTGTTATCACTGCCTTGCTGTCTCAAGTGGGAATAGAAAACAGCACATAACGACTGGATGTAATGTTTGCACTTACTGGCGAGCTCTGGTCTTGGTCTAGTTTGTCTAGTTGATTCTTTGACTCCTGTTCACCCAAGAAAACATGCATCCACTCACACACATTAAGGCTCCTAAATGATGTGCAACATTCAATTGTCAAAAACTTTCGCCCGAGCTCATCAGAGCTGGTTTTGAGTCCTACTTACTTTGCCAAAGTATGCACAACTCTATGTGGACTTTAATAAAGCATTTTTGTGACATAAATTAATCCTTAGTTAGGGTAAAAATTATTCCCGTTACAGAGATGAAGTCCACCAACAATGAAAACAACAATAAAAAGATGTTTGTGCAGTGAAGAAATAAACAGAGATTGAATATTATCCAGGGCACAAAGTCAACACTAGATGGCTGCAGATAATGGAGAAAACAGGGCTAATGATACACTGATGGCAAGGTGACATAAAGAGGAGGGAAAAGCAAAAAGCAAAATGAGACTAAGTGAAGGAAGATATAACAAATGTCTTTTTTTTAAAGGACAAAAATAACTTTGCTGTCGCATTCATTTTTAAAGAAGGGAAGAACAAGGCCAAAGAAAGGATCCTCTTAGTCTTAAAACTGTGGGCATTTAGGAAGTTGACCAGGCATTAAAAAAAGATAAAAAAAGAAAAAACCCTTCCAACATTTATTACTTGCAGTCGATAACAAAATGACATAAATAAATAAAACATTAAAGATTGGCTTTTCAATTTACAATTGGATTTGCAAACATGTATATACACCACACGTATTTGCCTCACTGTAATATGGTATTAATAAGTAGTACTGTAGGAAAACGTCATATAGCCACTTTTGTTGTTGTTTTAAATTGATTTTTTACCGCACCACAGTGTCATGAATGTAAATGGCGTAAACTTAAATAAAAATATCTGAGGCGAAATGAGGCTTTTTACAGCAATTATTAGGTTAGATTAAAATAGATTAATTAATTACAGGTCATGATTTATAAATGGCACAAAACATTAATAGCATGACAGAAGTAATATTAACTATGAATGTTAAAACCTCTTAAAATATTGTTATAAAAAAGTAAGAAAAAAATAACAAATTTTAATAAGTATGTGATCACAATTCTAGATGGAAGGTATAAATGTTGCCTGCGAAAAGCTATTTTACAATCCCTGCAGCAGCTAGAATAATTTTTATAGGGTGCGTTACATTGCAAATGAATTGTGGAGCTTGGAGAAAGCCAGTTGAATTGGTGATGGAATATCTGTAAGCATCTATCTGACAATTGGTTACATTTCCAGAACATGGAGATTAATGGTGTTCACAGCTTGCTACATCTTAGGCATTCATTTTACATGCAGACGTCCAGGCTCTGGAACACACATGCACTCGCACAGTCACAGACTAATTTCATACCATTCAACGTTCAAAGATGGCTGTAGCGAGAGGGATAACAGGAGTCATTGATTATCTCTAAAAGGCAAGAGGGGGATGATCATCTCAGAAGAGAGGGAAAAATCTCAGATGTACTTTAAATAAATCTTCGCTGCTTCTGAAATATTTATCACCTTTAAAATGCAATTGGAACATTTGCTTGGAGTTTATAGCATTTTGCCTGAGTGTGGCTGGGGGAATAAATGGGAAACAGGATAATGCAAAGAATGTTTCTTTATCAGGATTGGCTAAGACAAGCTTATTAGACTGTCAGGGTATGTACAGTGGTGCAGTCTTGTCTTCTGCCCGGATCATAGAAAGAACACTGCTAAAGAAATTAGTCCATGAACTGTGTACTAGTACTAGATGTGTTTGTACATTTTTCTTAAGTTCAACACCAAAAGGAAAAAAAAAAGGCACCAATAGTAGTCTTCTTACACCTCAATGAAGCCCCTTTGAGCCACATTCTGCCACTGTTTCTGCACAAATAACTCCAACACGCATCTCTTGATTCCCTTTTTTTCTTCATTGTACGTATCTTGTTTCATTTTTGTCAATGTCCTCCTGTGGACTGAAATAGATTGAATAGGAAATATCCTAATGTGGAAATCTCTAAGCTTTTGATTTACTTTATATACAATGGTAAAAAATAAGCTACAGATTTTCCTACAACAATGCTTCTGTATCCACATCAAATATGTTAAATACACAAGATCTACAAGGGCACCCTAGACATGTGCATAGAATAGTTCTCCACTAGTTAAAACGGAATGTCCCTAAAGGGGAATTTGATTCTTATTTCAGAACTTCAGAGGCATGTTCATTACATTGCCAAACAGTATCTAGCAATGACTGATCTGACATCGACAGTCTTTGTTGTTACAAAAATGCAAATACTCACAATGCAACAATGCAAGATGAGAGTACATAGACAACACATATTCTGCCTTTCGGTTCAAATTAAGGAAGGCGCACAGAAAAGTGATTCCACTGGGATGGTCTGTGAGTATGTCTGCGTAGAGCGAAAGAAGTATTGGAGGAGCTGTTTTTAGCATGAAATTGTATTTGAGGTGATATATCAGTGCATCATTAAACTTCAAAAAGAAACTTCTTGAGATTAATTACTGTACTTTACTCTCAATAAATTATTTGTTTTTTACCCAGACAACTTTTAATCAGTAACAAAAATATTATTGGAAATCATAGAGAGGCTGAAGAAAAAAGTTAAGTCTTTACATGATCTCAAACCTTCCCATTGGTTCACACACAGAGACACCATTTACTGTAAAGGAAAACTGGTTCCAAGAAGTGAAAATCCCAAAGACTTCTATTGAGAAATAAACAACTATTATATTTGTCGGAATCGTCATTTTTGGTCTGGTACCTTTTTGATATGTTCTTGATAATCCATTTTTTTTTTATTATTGTTCTGTAGTGGAAGTTATTCAAGCTCTAAACTGACCAATCATATGCCTCAATAAAAGTATGAAGTTTCAAGTTGAACATTCAAAACATTTGACTCACATATTCTCCTGTGCTCAAGTGTTAGGAGAGTGTCCTTCCAACAAGGCCACTTCTGATTGGCTGGCTTGGTTGCCATAAATTGTTGACTTAAACCAATAACGGCTTATTGACGATTTCTGGTTACAACATGTCCTACCAACAATCCATATTGTGAAAGAAATGGCAAATGAATTGAATTCATTTTGTTGGAATCAAAATAAAGTCATTTTCTGTGGATGATGTCACACTTACTCGGTCCAGTTCTTATATACAGTCAACGAGACACGCCTAACTTAAAAATGTACACGTGACAATTTTACATTTTTGTCCATAGTGAAAATTAAAGGGGGCACATTTTTGTTATAAAAATATTTAAAATTCAGAGACACTTCTATGCATTAGTCCAGTATGTATGAGGTTCAGAGCTTGGCAAAACATATTTTGATCACCAAAAAAATTCCATGTCAATTGACCTGATATTTTAAAAAATATGTCGTAGGCCTTACCTCATCATCTCAACACCTGATGGTCTTTATTACATTCAGTGCCATGCCTTCTTGCTATTATCTATCAGAAATCAGATTTTAAAATTTGTAGGTTGAGTTTTATTTAACAGTTTCTACTAAAGTTGGTTACAACTCAGACAGTCTTCAGGCATAAACCAGATTCAAACTGATTTGACAAAACAAGGCATTAACACATAAAAAGGAACAATTTAACTTTAAAAGGAACAGAAGCAATGCAACTAAGGCAATTGTCAAAGTTCTCAGTTGTCTCCAGGCAATACATTAGAGAGAACAGCATTGTCTTTTTTACATGTTTGCCTTTAAAGTGTATCTTTGTCCAATGAGTGAAGACTTCAATGTCTTTATTTTGTATTCAGGCAGAAGTAATGCTACAGGAAACAATAGATTTTTGCCCTGATGTTGGTAAGAGGGGTCCTGTAGGGCTTGCCTGGAGCTTAAATATAAGATATCTGGATATAGACTGGCTCACAGTGACAATAGCATATTCACAAGGCAGAAAAAATCTAAAATGAATATTTACTTGCACACAAACCCAAACTTTCAAACCAATATTTAAAACAATTTATTTAATCAAATATCAAGACCGACCCTTTCCAAAGTGTTTTCATTTCCATAATTCCATTCAAAAATGTAAACATTTTCATATAATTTATACTGAGTACCCACTGTTTTTCAAGATTATTTTTGCATAAATTGGGGTTCCAGCCCATAAAACCAATGAAAATGGGTTTTCAAAAATTTAGAAAAATTGTGGCATAATCTACTCAAATACTGCATGGCATGATTATTTTAGATAAATGTCACCAACTTATCATCTACTAAGCTTGATGCAACTGCACGGGTTCCCCACATGTCATTAAATTGGTTCAGGTCAGTTTAAATGTCTCAGTTCACCAGGACCTGTCACCTGCTCATACTGAAGTATTGAAGATATATGTACATATCAGTTAATGGTGATTTTTACACAATTTACCAATTTTCTAAAATCCTGTTGTATGAATTGGAACCTTAATTTAAATAAATACTTGAAATCAGCTAAACAATGGGCCCTGAATCTATTTTCTATAAAATTATAGTTAGTTGAATGAAATTGTGGAAATAAAACACACTTTTCCTTGATATATATATTTTTTTGGAAGGGACTGTATCTATAGAAAATATGCTGATTAACTTTATGTTTAATAATTGTCACTTAATTGACATGACAGGAGACATTTCATGAAATTCCTTTAGAAAATGATTCATAAATTTATAATTACCCAATATTTCTTGACATGGCATTAGGGTTATCAATGTTTTTCTTGCTATTTTTCTCATTTTTGTCACCTAATACAAAACCACAAAATCATTCCTGTTGTGTGCACAATTGCCTTGAGAGATAAACACAAAGGCAACAAAAAAACCTGTCTTAAAACTAAATAATAGGTTACATACTTGATCTAACCTCACAAAAAACATTTTTTTTTCACCAGGTCAACTATGAAAATATCCCTTTTTGGTTCCTGAATACTTCTACATTTCTTTCTATCTGTCTTTTGGACAGCTAACTGTCATTAGTCATGGGGAGTTATATGGAGGAACTTTTAAGCCAGGTCAGGAGAAAGAAGGACAATTGCCATATTACAACACAGTCTTTAGTTTCCAGTCCAGCTCATGTTTTCCCTATACGTCATATTAATACAGCTATTTGATCCATCAAGAAAAGTAAACATATTCATTACAAACAACTAGCACAGCTTCTAACACCTAAGAACAGATCTAGGATGTGATAAGGAGGAGGAAGGGGCAGAGGATGTATCCTTGTTTTTTTAAACATGTCTATTTTAACATTTAAAGGACAAGTCTGTTCAAATTAGAGAACCTGCAGAAGGATGACCAGTATGAGGAGGGGCAGTTTCCACAAAGAGGTTTAAAAATCCTAAATTAACTGTTTTAGCTACCGTAGTGATTTTATTTATGTATATATGTACCGTATTTTCCGGACTATAAGTCGCTCCGGAGTATAAGTCGCACCAGCCCAAAAATGCATTATAAAGTAGAAAAAAACACAGATAAGTCGCACTGGACTATAAGTCGCATTTCGACGGAAATTTATTTGACAAAATCTGAGACCAAGATATAATAACTTGCACAACCTCATATGACACAATCATAGCAGACTGTTTATCTCATAATTTCACAGTAATTCTTTCTCATACGTATTTATTTATTCCTTTCATGAAGCATCATTGGCCAACTAATACTCTGTTTTCATCCTGTATTTGTAGAAACATTTGTCATTTCTGAATCTATGAAATCATTGGAAAATACAATATTATGTTGTTAGCCTTCAAGATGTTACTGTAAAAAAAAGGTTTGCTGATTCTCTGAGTCATTTAACATACTCTTATCACTTAACATACCTCATACATCAAATTGACCTAGGAACATCATCTCTGTTCGTCATAAATGAACATAACAGGAGGGTTAACAATGTATTTATTTCAATTTAGTTCTATTATAAGTCGCTGCGGAGTATAAGTCGCACCCCTTGCCAAACTATGAAAAAAAGGGCGACTTATAGTCCGGAAAATACGGTATTTATTTATTTTTATTTTTCATGGTTTGATGGAAATGTAAATCTAGAATCAGTCTTTCTAAACTCAAACTTTGTTCATGTGCTTACGTGTTCAAGGTACAGCGTACCTGTGCAAGTTTCTACGACCATCTTCGGACTCATGGCCACTGAACACGCCTTCTAAGCTTAAAGCAGTTGAACTCCGATCGATCAGGGACTAGAATTTAGTAAGTCATGTATAAATTGAATCCCTTTTATTTCGTGGAAGTACCAACTGTGTGAACACTAATCCTGGACGAGAAATAAAAAATGATGGTTTGTGCCTAGAAGAATATCAGAATGGAGCTGTGAAAAAAAAAGCCTTGAGCAAGACTTGCGAGATTTGCACCATTTTGATGTTTCGCACCAACCCTCTTCCAACTGCAGCTACATGCGGCAGTGACAGTCCAGTGTGAACATCATGAGCTAAATGCAAGTTCAACAAACCGTGTTTAGTGTCATATGCCACTAAACAATTAAGCCTAATTGAGTGGTATACATTTAGAAAACCTTCCTGACTATTTATAGAGGGAAAAAAGCTTAATTTATCCCAGTTTAATATTAGAGAAATGTAACATTTGATAATAACAGAATAAATTTGCTAAGGCTTTGTTCTTTTCTGTCCTACAAATAAGAGAAACATTTACTCATGCTCATTTGAAAGGAGGTGATAAAGCAGCACATTTTCTTTCTTTGTCGCTTCCTCAGCGAAAACTGCATTTGTGCATATCTATGCATGGTTGGTCAGCCATATAGATGCTCATCTGTGTCTTTCATCAAGTTGACAGCTTTTTTTCTCCTCAGAAAGATAACATTTATTATAAGCATAAGCAATACATATTGGCCCAGAGTAAGTTTCTGGCACATTCCCGCACCTCATAATCACAGCTGTCTGCATTTAAGTGTCCCCCATGATCTATTGACTCCATTTTTTATTTACTGCTTTTCTACTCTGGTAGGTAGAGGGAGTAAGTCAGCTTTAGAAAATAAAGCCCCCACAACAAATAAAGCAGAAGCAAATTTACTTATACAAGATGTCTTGTTTATCTGCAGGTGTGCACATATCTATGGCAAATAAAACAAAAAAGGCTGCAGGTCATAAAACACAACGCCAGATAGTGAATAATTCACACATTTTAAAGGTTTTGTTGCTCTGACAAGCCAAAAATGTATGCACCTTTTCTCTATTCTAATGACTATTAACGAATACTTTAATTCTAAATCTAAACCCTAATTGAATAAATACAATTTGCTGGAATGCATATGACTCATCGGCACAATTTTTTATATAACATTAGTATTTTTTTTATTATTATTCAAATAATTTTTTTATAAAAAAGATATCAAAACGAATGGGAAAGCACAAGGACAAAATTCTTTCTTATTATTATAATTAATAATTATTAAATATAAATATATTTAAGTAAATTATGATATACTTATGGTAAATATACCAGATGTGCTCAGCCTAAGATAGAATAAAGCTTTTTGTTGTATTTTATTTTTCTAAAGAATTAAAGAAATAGGAAAAAGAATAACAGAATAAATGTTTTTGAAACCATGGGTTGAAAGGAACTTCTCTTGCGCAATGTGCATTATTTTCTTTAAAAATGTTCTCAGGACCAATACTGTTCAGGGTCAATCTTTATTACATTCGGTTATGTGTATGTTTTTTACACAGAAAAAAATATATATACATATAATAAAATGTATAAAAATAATTTACTAGGAAATAAATGTTTTATTATTTGTGTTTGACATAATATATCATAAGGCTAATTTCAGTCTCTTTCATAAAATAAATACAAGAATTATGTCTCTTGAGAGGAACTGTATTGTTCTTTAATTCATCATGAAATTAGCTTTTCTACACTAAGCGCCATCATGCCATGGGACTTCCTATTGTACTGTGTTGTGTTTCCATATTTTAATCATTCTATGGGAAAAGCACTCCCTTGCCCCCAGCATTATGCTAATATTTATTTTGGTTAGTATTACCCCAGTGTTTACAGCTAATGTGCCTGGGTCAAATGAGAGTCAGCATAACTGAACTCGATCAGATTTCACTGAATTTTTCCTTCCTCTTTTCAGTCCCTTAACTACCCTGCCTGAATTCTTTCACACACACTAAAAGCTCCAAAGTCCCCCCCAAAAAAATTTAAAGAGCCTTAGTAATAACTACTTTCCTAACAAGATAATCTCACTTTGTCAGTCTATCTCTCAAAACAACAAAGCGCAGTTGTCCTTTGGGTTTGCAGCATTTGTTTGGATATGGAGTGGAGAGTTGCCAGTTTTTTTTTTTTTTTCCAAGCCAGTGTACCATATGGCGTGTGCTGGTGCGTCTCACAAATTCCCCTTTGCCGTATCCCGGGCTAGCGGCTTTCGATTTCCTAGGCGAGGCTGTTCGTTTCCCAAGCTGCCACTACTTCTGTCAGATTATAATAAAGATGACTCTTTCACAGTTTGAATTGCACCCTAGCAGCCAGAAAACCAGGCACACGGAGAGCAAAGAGACACAATGCCCACAACAGAACCCAACTGGGCTCCTGACACAAAATGCACACATCAGACCGTGCTAACTGAGTGAGCTGGTTTTTGCAGTGACAAAATAGTCCTATTTATTTTACTTGACATTTTTTACTTGGTCACACAATAGCAGATCAGTCTTTGGTAGATACACCAAAAATACTCAATTCTCTAAAAACGCTGGTCTAATTTTAAAGTTTCAATAACTGTCTAGTTCTAGTTTATCAACAACGCACAATTGACAGATTTTAAAGAAACTGTAATAGTTTATGTTTTGTTTTTTTCTTGATTAAAAAAAGTGAGTATTGAATACCATCAAGGTCTAAACATGTAAATAGACATTTGTTTTCTCTTTATTTAATTCATTTTGTACATTTGACTTAGTCTGAATATTTGAAGTTAATAAAATGAAGAAGAAATGTAGCATTACAAGAATAAAATACATTACTGTACATAATATTAATATTATATGATTTTTTTCTTTTTTTTAAATAACAGTGAGCCTTAAAATTGGAATCGCCTTATATATGGATTAATTCTGCTTGTGCTTAGTGATGTCGAAGCGATTTTAAAGTTATATGGCACGCTGTCAAAAGGTTTGGTTGAACCTTATTGTGAATATGATACACAGCTAATGTATGTTCATGTTACTAATAAGTTTAGTAATGGTAATGTTACTAAGTTAGGGTAGTCACAGAATCGTTTGTTTTAGTTGGGAGTTACAGATATCGTGAATATGTTAACATGGCTAATATCGCTGTCGGACTGTTTTATTTTTACGTGTTACTTATGCTGCATTTACACCAGTCGCGATCTGCACTTCATATTTGCGCCTGACCCCTCTCTTTTGATGCATGTCAAATTTACTGTTCGATGTCTGTCCAGAAATGAGCGGTGTCTGTGTATATCTCATGGAAGGCATGGAGGATGTTTAAAGATCAGATTTATTGTCTTTAATAAGCTCTCCAAATCATCTGTAATCATGTTTCCATGTTGGGGGAATGACATCATTCAGAGTCTTGTCAATGCGGTGTACTTCCTGAGGCTGCGCCTGAATGACTTCCGTTTGAAACTTTGCTTCCGTCTCTCTGTGGCCCAGATTAAAGAACGCATTGAAAAGTAAAAGTAAAACTTTTTATAATTTAAGCGATCACACGCGCGAATCGCGTCCGGCGTGAATGTAGTTTAGCAATGTTTGGAGTAAGTGTAACCTAATGTGAAGTTTTTGTTTTAATGACACAAAATGTTGTTTCTCCCCATAAGTCTCTTTCCCCTCTGTTCGGTGTTGGGCTTGTAGCCCCTCCTCAAGTTTTTCTTCTTCTTGGGTTCCCCCTTTAAATGTTTGGTGCTTGCTTTCCCTCTCTTCCACTTGTGTCATTGTCATTTTCATTGGTGGGGGAGGTGGATGTCCTGTAACATTAACAATATATTATCTCAGTTACGCCCAATTTCCTGTTAAGGTTTTCTATGTAGAAAAAAAATTATCAAGATTTTTTATTTTAATTCAGGGATTATCTCTCTCTTTATTTGTTATCTTTAGACAGGAGCTGGAACGGATAGCCAACACTATGATATCTGTTTCTTTTTCTTTTCAGAAAATTGCCAGATCTGCAAAAAATGCAGGTGGTCTCTAAAGGTGGTGCTGTGTAATTTTCATAAAGAAAAACGCAGACGCAAACCAATTACACTAGTACAGTCTCAATAATGTTTAATTTAACAACAGTCTGTTTTTTAACGTGTTGCAAACAAGGTTGGGCGTTACAGTTCTAGAAAATTCAGTAATGCTTTACCAGACTACTAAATCTTCCTTCATAAAAAAAAAAATAAGAATTAACAAATCAAAGATGATCATATCTCCAGATATTCCTTTGGTTCATCCCCTGTAACAGTTTTTATCTTTCCTATTTCAAATAGAAAGCATTAGAGACAAAGTGCAAAGCCTTTTTCCATCTTCCCAAAAAGGGCCCCCTACCAGGTAATGACCCATAAACAAAAACACTTCACATTAAACTGCTTTCCACTTCCTGACCTGTCACCCTCCTTTGCAAAAGGGCATCTCAAGAGCCAGGACAATGTGCCTCAACAGCAATGACAAAGGCTATTCCACAGCCATGACCTGTTTGTTAATACGTGTGTCAGTGCATGTGTGTGTGTGCGTCCTGCTGGTTTTATCCACCTCGTCACACTACACTTGGCTTCTGGTGTTGCTAGTAATCAATACAAGTCTACAATCACCTACCTGCCTTCCATATTGCCTGTTTTGTCCCTTAATTAATAATGAATTAGATCCCCTTTCAAAAGCTCTGTTGGCTCTTTGTGAAACCTTTAATGACACCCATAAGCCTTCTTAAACTGTAGATGTCCAGCTTTTCATAAATAGATCAAGTTGAAGTGACGCACTTTACATTAGCATTCCTAAATGTTTCATGCATTTCAAAATGTCTACTTTAAAAAAACCTTGCCACACAATGAGTAAGTGATGAAAAGGCGCACCACTCTGCCAGCCAACATCAAGGCTAACATTTCTATTGCACTGGTTAATCATTGATCAATAATTCATAGCCTCCATCTAATCTTGAAGGGTTTCTGGCTTCCTGAAACATATGGCAGCTGCATGTGTGTCTTTTGTGTGAGGGCACTGTCTGACATCTTGTTTTTTTTATTTTTCATCTATTGTTTAGATCGTCCTTATCACTGAGGCTCATGTGGCGTCAACCAGAAAAAGGAAAGAACAGTTGAAGTTGTTTTTCAGGACTTGATTTTGTTTTCCCTCTTCTTCTCTGAGCTGCGTTACACGTGTGGATGCCCCGTCCCCAGCCGGTTATAGCAGCCAGCCAGTAATTTGCAGCGTAAGGCGACACGATGGTTATCTCTGTACAGGGCAGCTTTCATTTCCTTCTTACCACGCTTAGCGTCAACTCTTGCCATCGTTATCTTTTGCTCCGGGTCTTCCAGTAATTTGTCCAGCAGGTTTAGACTCACTAAAGGTCTCCTTCATCACCTTCATCAACTCAATTCTGGTTAAAAGATCCTTCTACATTTTACTATAATTTTCTATCCCAAAAGTCCAATTCTTGTCTTTCTTTTGATGATTGCTTTGTCTGTTTACCTAACTTCTGTTATTGGGTTAAAAAGGGCTCATTAGTTGCAAAAAGAAATAAATGAACAACTAATAAAAGAAAATAAAAATAGAAAAAGAAATACAAAAAAAAACAGTAATAGCTACAAATTCCAATTCAACCCTGTCTTTTTGAAAGTTTACTCAACTCCGAAGTACTTCGCTCATGCTGGATCCATGATGAAAAGGAAAAGCTGGTATCAGGGGGGTTAACGGGGTATTTGAATGTGACCCTCCTGCTCTGCTGTGCTTCTGAAGGGGCAGAGTTTGTCCTTACAAATGACACCCAACAATGTGCAACAAACTTTTCATGAGAAGCAACAAGGGAGCAGCAGATTGAAATGAGAAGAAGGAACACAGATGTCTTCATTCTCGACATTTTGAACTCACGATCAGTCGGGAAATTTGAGCGGAGAATTTTTCAATGAAGGATTATGAACCTTCTGTTGATCTCACAGCCTAAAACCACTGCAGGAAAGACGAGTAGGACAGACAGAAGGAGTGGGAAATGTGTAGATTATATATTAGATTCCATCCTTTATTTATAATTGTTTTCCTCACTTTGTTTCTCCCTGACTTCTTTAAGTAACTAATTAAGAGGTCTCAAATGACTCCATTTAGCAAGAAGTTAATTGGTTTGCTGCTACACAGCTGAACTTCCTGCTGAAAATGTCCCATGCTTCCAGTCAGATTTCAACACAGCAGAAGGAAGTACAGAAAAAAAAGGAAACACAAAATGAGGTACATAAATAATGATAATATTAATAGTAAACAAAACATTGAAACATAAGGGAAGAAAGTTAAAGTGGACCAGAGAGAAAGAGAGGAAGCGACAAACACAGACATGTGTAAGGGGCTGGGGGCGCTCATATCAGACCCGTCACCCCGTTAGCTCACGACTGTAATTAGATTTGGCAGCCACCCCATAATGATAAATGCCGGGATGATGAATGGAAATGCAAATGTGTGTGAAGTAGCCCCAGCCATAAAGGGGGGGAATATCATTAACACTGTCCTCTTGTCAAATTCATCATTGTCAGTGGTGCCTCCATGCATCCACCATGTCCCACCAGCTTTGGAGGTGAAGGGGGGGCTCAGAGACAAGAAAGAGTCAGTTGTTAAAAAAAACATATATATACATATATATATATATATGTATATATATATATATATATATATATATATATATATATATATATATATATATATATATATATATATATATATATATATATATATATATATATATATATATATATATATATATATCGAGATGGATGGAATAACTATAATAATTAGTGGTTTCTAATAATGATTAAAACCTTACAGTTTTGGGTTAAACATTGATAAAAAGGAGTGGACAAAAAGTGGTTACTAGAGAAAATAAAGTTCAGATCATTTTGCATCAGAAAGACGTTAAAGTAAATTTAAAAGAAAACTTCTTGCTTTTGACATTTCTTTTTAGAGCTCAAGTAAAGAACTTGCAATGTAGCAACTGTAAACTGTTTTAAAATTCAGTTGAGTTTCATTTTTTCGCTGCTTCTTGGGGAAAAAAAGTTTTTGAAACCAGTTCAAGCTAAAAACGTACTAAAAGTCAGCTCAGAGTTAAGAATTTTTTATTTTTAATATGAAAACTTAAAAAAGAAGTAAAACAAGTGATAGACCACACACACACACCTATGTATATATATATATATTTTTTTTTTTAATTGAATTTTTTAGCTCAATTCATGGACTCACTTTGATCATCTTTTAAGCTTTTTAAAAGCATGTAAAGTAGTATTTTAATATTTCTTAGGCTGCTTTTAGCCAAAATAAGTGAGTGTGTGGAACTGTTGGCGCAATGCAGCCCCACTGCCCCTTCCCATCACCCAGAAGGGAGAATTCTGTTTTTACACTTTCTCTCTCGCTAGCTTACAGCCCCTCACAACCCCAACCTAACATTACCACTGCAACAAAAATGTGAGCAGTATTGGAGCTATCCAGCTGTGCAGTTTTGAAGCAGATGCCAGCTCAGTCGAGGAAACCCAAGACGTTTACGGATCTATTTGTCTTCAAGTGGATGCATCAGAACGGAGTGAAGCAGAGAGTTTATGGCCCGCCCCGAGTATTTTCTACTTCCTAAATATGATTCACACCTATTTAAACAAAGAAAAACTCAGAAATTTAATATGAAGCTTCATTTTTTTTCATATACTATGTCCTCCATCATCAGAAAAATTCCACAAGAATGTTAAAAACATTAAAAAATGAATCAATGAATATCTCCAAGGATAGAAAGTTTTTCAAACTCTAAGTAATCCTATAATTTAAAAATGTGTAATAACATCATCAAGTAGGTTGCTTTGATTAAATAAATTTACATTTATTTTACAACAAATGAATGGAATGCTTCAGGTGGGCAAGTTGTATATAAGTCTTTTGTTAGTTTTGATGAATTGTAACTTTAAATGAGAAACACAAATGAATCAATAAATAACATCAGAAAAACTATACAAAGACAAAACTATAGCATGAAATTGATGGGAAGTTGATAAATCTGTCAAATTATCTGACTATATTATTCAGTTTAGTCTGATTTTGCAAATGCCTCAGAATAAAAGACTTTAAAGCTATAAAGTCCAAATGTCAAGCTAGCTTGATTGCTGTCTTGACCACTACTGTCATGCAATCACTTCCAAATTCTGGTACAAATGTTTGATTGAGACAAGAAGGTGGAGGTGAAAATGTAAATCACTGGAGCAAACAGAAGTGTCCTTTACATGTGCTGCATGAGCCAGAGCAGCTTTGTCTGACACCTTAAAATTAATTATTAAGTAAAGGGAGAAAGAAGCAAAGAGGGGGACACTACAACATTTCTATTATTTGTTTAAGGTGCTGCAAACTCTATATCTAAACACATGTTTGTGAAGACATAGCAGTGCTCTGAGCATTGTGAACTTACCTTTTGTGGAATTAATAAGGTTAAATTCTTATTTTAAAAAAAAATGGAAGCTCTGCCAAAAACGTCAGGTTTTTGGGTAAAAATCAGAGGTTTTTATACATAACAAAACAATTGTCCAAGTTCTATTTTGGTATTTCTAGAAAAGGTATGGATCATATTCCAAATTGATGCTTTTCAAAGCATTAACACTTATTTATTGCTGTTCATTCTATTATTTAAAATTAACATGACAGCACCCCATTACCATGAGCACTTGGAAAAATCAAGAATGAGCTTGTTGCACTTTGAGATGCTGTAAAAGTACAGCTTACTGTCAGTCATTATAGTATCCATTTTCTTCTTTGACTCAGACACTGATCTCATCAGCAGTAAAAAGGGACCTCTTGGTCCTAATCAAATCGCTCATTAACTATTTAGCTTACCAAAAGTTTGGTCGGCCATCGATGCCTCATCAAGTTCATCTTTAACAGCTGAGAGGCATGAATTAAACACTAAGCCAATTGTGCAAATACCATCTTGCTCAAGAAAACTCATGTAGCTTGGAGCCAGAGACGCACATAAAGTATGTCCTCTCACACACACACACATAGTCTCCGATGGAGCCAAATTGGAGTACAAGCGTGGGCTGGACGGACAGTGAGCTGCTTATAAATAATTTGGTGTTCAGGCGACTCCACTTACAGCCATCTGTCAACAACTGAAAGGTCATCCGGGCAACCTGCATCAGGGCAGGTCTCCAAAATACAAGCTGAACCTTCACCTGAAAATGGAACTTAATTGTTGTCTACTCTGAAATATTTTCAAATACTACATTAAATTTGACGATTCTGTAAATACCACATGTACACAAATATATATATATAAATGTGTTTTTTTAAGTATCGAAACCTGTAATACTAAAATATCGTCAGGATTGTTATTTTAATTGCACCTGTCCATTTCAAAAATAAAAGCTGGCTAAAAACAAATAAAGCCATGTCCTTCACTGCCTCCGCTAGAGTGTAACGAATTGTCTCTGGACACTGGGCTGTATGTATCTCACTGTCAGGTATAATATGAACCAAACTGACAGGGACCAAAGTACAGTCCCTCACTCACCTGTCGAGTTTAATGCGTGTTTGTGGTGCGTTTCTGCATGTCCCAAGTGCAAGGTGAAACATTTCTGACACAGCAGAGGTTTAAGAAAACATTTGCACACTCTGTTCTTTCTATCCTAGTCCCCCCCCCCCAAAATAAAATAAAAAATCTTCCAAGACAGGACATCTTGGGAAGAGTTTCTGATGGAACTATACTCTGTTTAAATCTTTTATGGACAGACGTCCACTGAGGTTTGATGCACTGTGTCCTTAGGACATAGCCTGCAGCTAAACACTCTCTTACTGTCGGTGGCCAGAGCTGCATTACAATGCTTTTTCTTGTTAGTCCACCCCATCAGCCCCAGAAGAATGTCCTGTAATGGAAAGGACTCACACCTGAAAGGCTCCAGAGCAAAAGTGAACAAGCATCAAAGGAAGTTAAGAAGACATGAAAGACCATTTGTCATTTCCAGTAACAGACCATGTAGCAACAACAATGACTAGTGTTTTTTTGTCTTTACTCATCTATTATTCAAAGGTGTTGCTATGTGCTTCTGACCCTTTAAGGAAATTTTACCTAAGCCTTCCGAACGTTCTAAGGCACATAATCGATGTATTAAAACCCCCTTAAACGGGACAGCTAACATCATCTGGCCAAATCTAAAACTCTATTATTTAATTTTAACAGATTTGTTTTTATAGTAGCACTATTTTATATTGAAGTCTTCTATTTTAAATTGAGTTGCACCGGAACAATAAAATGCATTTCCACAGTACTTGTTACATGCGTTCATTATCTCCATAAGAAAGTATATTGTTTTGACCTTTCGATGCCTAGTGATGCAAATCAAACCACTTCTGCTCAAAATGTAATTTAGGTTAGCATCTACTTGAAAGCAAAAACATAAAGTTTTTTTTTTCATAGTTGTGAATAAATTCAAGTGTCACCATCACTCCAGGGAGACTTTTTTTGACTTTTGTCAACTATCATGTCGATTCTCTAATTCCGTTTACACAAACACCCAGTTTCTGATTGTCATCTAATTTCTCAAATTGTACATTATTAAAGTAACACGTAGACAGGGTAATCCTTTACTTACCAGCCATCCAGTAATGAGATATCCACTTTATATCTCCCTTAAAAGCCGACAATTCCCCACTATGTCTCCATCTTTATTTGAAATATTTGTAGTTTTACATCTGCACATGTGTAAACAAAGCAAGACACAAACAAGTATTGTCAAAACAAAAATGCCGCTAGTCAGATCCTGGATGAGCCCCCAAATATGTCACAGCCCACCAGTCTTGGTCTAAGGGGTTGTAACAGATGTTAAATGAACACCTGAAGAATGAGGAATGTAGCTTATTGAAAAATGAGAAGTTGGGGTCCTGTAAAGCAAAAGGAAATATTTAGTGTGCTGGTTTAAACATAAACAATAATTGTCTTACACACGGCAGGTGAACAGATTGATAGAGGGCAGGAAAGGGGTGCTGCACAACAGAAAGACATACAGTAACAGACCCCAAACAACAATATATATATATATATATATATATATATATATATATATATATATATATATATATATATATATATATATATATATATATATATATATATATATATATATATATATATAAATATATATATATATATATATATTTTTTTTAAGTATTGCTTTAAAAAAAATTAAAAAGATTACCCTTAATAGAATTTTTACTGTTACTGGCTGTAGATAACTTGTACCATTAAAAAATAATAATAAAAGTCAAAGTCAGGTTTATTTGTCAGTTTCTTCACATGTGCTTGACATACAAAGGAATCGAAATTAGGTTTCTCACTGTCCCGTGCGTAGACATAAACAACAGTACAGTGCAGATGCACTACAAAGAAACACGCCTAATCTCTAAGTAATGCTAAATAATAAAATGTGAAAACAATAAATATGTGAAAAAAAGGTGCAGGTTGTTTAATAATAATAATAATGAAAATATATATATACATTTTTTTACATATGTGGAGCTTAGCTGTGAAATGACCCATTCCATATGACCCAGTCCAAATGACCCAGTCCAAAGAACAATAGAAACAAAACAATCAGTAGAAGGACAGATGTATGATTAAAAAAATCATGTTAGCTTTCAAATAAGAATATCAGGTTGGTTGGACTTTCTTCAAATACATTAGTAACACAAAAATTAAAAAATTTCCTATGACGAATCAAAGGTGTCTGGGTGGAATTTTTCGGGTAAATGTTTTGCTTAATTAGAGGCCTTACGCACAGATCAATGCTCATATTGATTCATTGACAATTCAGCGTTAAGCCAAAGCCAAGGAAAAGTTATTTCTACCTAAACAAAAGCACGCTGATCCTCTTTTTTTAAAATGTGTAATACCACATGGACTAAAACTGGAGGTCTACCACAATCCAAACCAAAAGCAACAGCAGCTGTTGGTGCTAAATTATCCTAACATGCCACGTTTTTATGAATATGAGATGATCATCATCGTACAACCGTGCAAGCAGCTCCCAATGCCTCCAATGAAAATATTTAACTTGGCACCTTTTCTTCAGTCTGCCTCTTTGCTTTATTTGCATATTAGTTGGAAAGTAGTTGAGAAAGAAAACATCTGACAAGATTTAAGGCAGCTCAGGTACATTAGGTGATCAATCGAACTGTCGGAGCGGGAATAAACAGAGACTGCAAATGTGGCAGACTGCTTCAGAGTGCAGGTGTTTCTCCGCCTGATCCTTATCACTTTAATTTGTCACAGCTTTCTTATTCCTCCTTTTCACCTTCGTGCATCTCTTTCATGTTTGTGTCTTGCTGCCTGTCATATATGCTGTTTGAAACAGAACTCAGGGACACGTTCACTCTCAAGTTAGACAGCAAGTTGAAAGACTATAAATTGATTACTTCATCTTTTACAAAAAGGTGTTTTGATCAAAAATCAACAGATGCCAGTTGATAATTTTTTTTTATACTTTTGCATTATGAGCCAAAGAAATTAAATAAAGTGGATATGTATTGTAATCGTTAGTCTCTACAGACAAGACGATGACTTATAAGGTAATAAACAGCTCATGGATGCATAAAAAAAAAAAAAAAATTGCAACATGTTAATACCGTACTTAAAAAATTGCAGTTTATTTAATATACATAAAGGGTTTTTGATTGTGCAACTAACCAATCACACTTCTTTTATTTATCATTCCTTTAACCGTTACATAATGAATATTCCAAAAAAGTGAGACAAAAGAAAGATTTTATTTCTCTTTTCATGGTTAAAAGTGTCAAAGGCAGGTAAACAAACACTCACCAGCCTTTCACCTTTGCGTTTTCACGCTCCAGTAAGTTTCCTGCATAGGTCATTGCAAAGGCAGAGCCACTCACTCTGCACAGTGTTCTGACTGCAGGGAGCATCGCTGCATATGTGTGCGTGAGGAGGATGCTTGGAAGGAAGGAAGGAAGAAAAGAAAAAGGTTGCGAATGCACATACATTTGGTGTGTCTGAGGTGTGTGTGAGAGAGCGCGCCTTCCCCCGCACCACACTCAGTTGGGCTGGCTGACTGCTGGGAGTCTCATAAAGCTCTCAGTTTGATGACCAACTGAGCAGTAAATTAATTAATCATCATTTTATGCCTCATCAAGCGCTTTGCCCGCACTTCGCCACAGGAACCAGTCCCAATTAGCCAACAGTGGAGCCAATTGTTTTGTTAGGCTTATTGTAGATGGAAGTGGGAAAAGACATGGGGATACAGATAAAAAAGAAAACGCTAGTATCAGTGAATAAAGAGTAACCGCTGCACCGATGAGCAGAAAATCGGTCACGCCTTTCACCTGTGCATGCGCACACATTTGCGTGCAGAAAGAGACAGAGCCTGTGTTTGTGTGTGGAAGAGAGTGGGAGGGAGGCGATCTGACAACCTAATAAATATGTCATCTGTCTGTGTCAGGAGACTGCAGGCCCACTGAGTGGTGAGCACCAAAGATCGGCTGGTCCAGACACCTAAAGAGCGGGAGCAAGAGGAAATGTGCTTCTGCAGCAACATCCTCAGTGACCTACCCCCTACATGACAGAAGTTTCTTTACAAACCAGGACTGTGTATGTAAAAAAAAAATAAATAAATAAAAAAGATTGTCACTACACATTTCAGTAAAGGGTGACAGAGAGCAGACAAGATGACATTGTGGCAGCGCAGCCAGAAGCAAGCCAACAGCCACGCCAGGGGCAGGGACAGAGGGACGGATAAGCAGATGTTGTTCATCACCCGGGGATGGTGGGGGTGAGATGTGTGTGGGCTTGCATGGACGAAGCGTTGGAGTGTATGCGTGAACTGGCGTGCAGCCACGTGTTTGTGCACACGTGATCCGCGTGCATCCCGATCCTGTATATGTATTCGCACGCGCATCTGTGTTTGAGCGCCCACAAAGTGCTGGAGGGGGGAAGCACCTACAAAAGGCATCTGGCAAGGAGAGCCAAAACAACAAAGGTAACCTTGCCTCTAGTGATGTAGGGAGTATACAGCTATTGTAGTGGTGATAAGTACATCGCCCTGTGTGCAGATGTGAGAGTTTTGAGGGTGGTACAGTAGATTCTTTCTCGCCCTTTGTTTGTCTGCAGCTCATAAAATGATGCACAGATGTATAGATAAAGATGAAAGCTACTGCATTCATTTAACATGTTCATGTGCAAATTCCCATATGGCACTGCTGCTCGGGTCAAAGAAGGTTCAATTTCTGATTGTTTTGTTGCCTTGTTTGTTACATATTTTAAGTTAAGGAGCCATGTAAATGGAAAAATTGCATATACTTATAAAGTGCTTTACTATCTTCCTTGAATGACCAAGGCCTTCACAACACGCATTCACATAATGATTGCTGGACACTGGCGCCAACTTGTATCCACCAGAAGCAATGTGAGGTTCAGTGTCTTGCCCAAGGATGCTTCTGCACATGGTCAAAGCGGGAAAATAGATGGGTCCAGAGCATCTTTCTTCTCTCTGATTCCTTCTGTAACAAATGTAAAGTGGATGTTTAACAAAGTACTGGTAAACATACGACTTCCATTGCATGAAGAGAAGTCACAAAGCACATCTGACCCAGATCTGTGTTTTGGAACCAATGGGATGCAAAAAAAAAAAAAAAAGTTCCACAGTTTTCAAATAAAAAATTGCTAAGAAATAAAAATAAACAAATTACTTGATCAGACTGATCAAATTAAGGGAAGTAAATCCTGTCATGTGAGGTTAACAAAACCTGTGCGTTGAGTTTAGTCCTTGTGTTTTTATGTTCTTTGGCTCTAATTCAAATAGACACTTAGCTGATTTTGGCCTGATGATCATGAAAATGAATCATTCATTGATTTGGCAGCCTTTGAATTGATAGTTCAACATCTAAGAGGAGCCAATTTTTCTGTGTTTTTTTTTTATGTGATCAACACTTAACAAGAAAATGTTACACTTTTTTTAATGAGCCCAGTGACAAAACATGTGTGTGTATGTGAAAAAATGGATGACTGGAAGATTACTTGTAACTAATTTGAACAACTTTGAATGGCATTTATGACAGATGATGGGGGATATGGGATTGTTTCAAAAGAAATAGCAGTTCTTTACTTTTTGAGCTGGCAAAGTCATAAAAAAAGGAAAAACTTTAAAGGTTCTTTACTTACATGCAGTGCTACACACACCTAAAATTGTAATGGAAAAAAAAAACTGAATAATCAATCTGTCAGTTTATGATTATGACTCATCTTCCACCTAAAGCAGTTTCTAAATTTTTTGCTTGTCTTTTCCTGTATGTTCCAGTGGCAGAAGGATGGAGATAAATCTCCACCATCTGAGCATGTCTTTTCAAATATCCTGAAGGAGGAGAGCTTGTGTTTACAGTATATGCAGGTTAAGAGGTTATCAAAATGTTCCCATGTGGCGGAGTCTGATACAGACTACTCTGATGCCCTCTATAGTGATTTGTCCAACTGAACTGGGGTTAGGAATCTTGTTAACAACTTCAAAGGTAGGAAAGAAGTCAACGAGGTGTCTCTGCTCTTTTTTCTCCTCCTTTCGGATGTTTCACATCAGTTGTTTTCCCTGGCCTGTGAGCAAAGTGTGAAAACTTGGAGCCAGTTTAAAATGAAGCTTTCATCTATAGCCTCAGTCATTGTTATTCATATCAGAACTATGCGCTACTCTTTGCTTTTCAGCTCTTTAGCCTGTTAAACACCTTTTAAATTTATTCAGTCCATAAACCACATCTGTCCCACTGGTTTCCTCTTCCCTTGCTTCTGTGTCTCTCTTTTCTACAGTCACTAGACTTCTGTAGAGATTTTAAAACACCCATCATTGAAATGTATTGAAATTTGTTCCCTCACAGGCAAAAAAAAAAGCCATCTCAGCTGTGGGGCTTTGATAAATCGCTGTCCAGGTGCTGCTCCAATTTGTCTTCATCATTAATTTTTACTGGGCTGTAACCTATCTGTCATTGAGCAGAACCCCTAAGCAGAGGTTTTGATGTGTTCACATATCTGAATACTCAAACAGCTTGGACTTGCTTAAACCCTTCATTAATGGAAAAGGCCCGGGGCAGTAGGAAGAAAAGTGAACTAAAAACACTTTATTTTTCCATTTAACTTCCCTTTGTGAGCAATTTTGGTGTTAATCATTGAGGCTTACACCTGTACAACAGGATTTAGTCACCTTGAGTCCTGTCATTTTCAGAGGACAACGGAGGAAAGCCTCAGTGCTTTTATGGTCAGGTTTGATCATCTGTAAAGACATTTATCAGAGTTGATTTTCTTGAATAAAGAATCTTTGGCAGATTTGTTTGTGTGTGTGTGTCTTTTTCAAATTTAACTTGTCACTTTGGTTATTTTAAATCATAGTGAAGCTGGACTCAAGTCAACTGTATTTTGTATTGTGCTACATGCGTTCAAAAAGAGGTTTTGTACGAAAAGTATAACTATACCAGAATATTAAGTTATTGTAAATTATTTATGTTTGCAGGCACCTGAAGAAAAATATTAAATGTACTGTATATTAACTGGCAAAGTAACTGAAATAGTTACCTTGCTAAGTAACTACCTTTGTTTAAGATTCAGTAATTAGTTGCTAACTAAATTACTTTTTGGACAATGTAACTAGTAACTGGTAAACATGTGGTTGAACTGTAAAATACAGTTGGTGGTTGTGTTTAGAACAAAGTTAAAGACTCACTCTAACTTTAGATGTTAAAAAAGCATTGCCAGTGGTCTTTTGATGATGATCATCCCGTATTTAGCCAAAATTAAGAAAACCTGTATCCTAATCTAAATTAGAACCTAGTTTCTGCAGAGCGGCAGTAGTTCATTTGAAATTTGGGAACATCAGAAGGACCAATACTGTCCCCTCTTGTCCTCCCCGTTGCTGAGATTTTTCTGTTTAGTTACATATTTTCCCACTAGCTTACATTCCCATCACACCCCCCTACCTAACATTAGCAGTGCAACAAAAATGGCGAGCAACGTTGGAGCTATCCAGCTGTACTGGTTAGGATGGCCAGATGCCAGGTCAGACGAGGAAGATGAAGACGTACATGCATCTAGTCTTCTAAAGTGGAGGCATTTGAATGGAGTGGAGCTGGCAGGCTTGTAGCTCTTATATCACAGCTACAACCTTTTTCAAACTGCATTTTGTTCCCAATTCACAACAATTGGAAGTAAAGAAATACTCAAAAATGCAAATTTCAGCTTATATTTCTTTAAATGTGTCCTCCATCATCAGAAAAATGCCAACAGAACATGTAAAAACATCATTTTTATTGGAGTGGGTCTTTAATTAGTGCTGCATTGTCAACTGCTTAAACCATTAGGTTTAAGGAGCTGTCGGGAAATCTTAGTCATTCAAAAGCTTTAAAAGATAACAAGAAGGTAAAAACTGAGAAGCACAATAGGATGGTAAACAATTAATATCTTTTTTTCGAAGCACACACACACACAGCTCTGCATAAAGGCATTTACTCCACTTAATCCGTGCCTGCAGACACACTTCTGGTTAGCTGGGACTCTGTGTTATCTGCCCCAGACTGAAGATTCTTAGAAAAACATAATTCTCTGGCTTGCAAATCATCGCACTCGCATGAATGTGTGTGCGTGCATGCTCATTTGTGCCAAGCAAAGAGCAGGAGGATTTGCGGAACATCCTGCTCCATCTGCACGGCAAAAGCACATAGTAAATAACCTTAGGAAACAGCAGGCGAAAAAAAGGGTTGGAAGGGAACAGGAATGCTCTTTTGAGTACACAATAGATGCGTCATTGTTTAAGCCTTTACATCTTTACATTACCAATGAACTTACTATTTCTCTCTGCTCTCCTGCAGACTAACCATCAGGCAGAAGGAGGAGTACACTCTGAGAAAGGCTTCCAGCCATCACAATTTTTACATGCTGAAACATGCTTTTTAGGGATTTCAGAGAGACATCACGCTGTATAAAAGAGAAGAGCATTAGTCTTTTGCAGACCTTTAAAGTCCAGATCTGATCTTCTTTGGATCTATTTGGAAAGCCTCCCCAGTGGTCTTTCGATTATGATTATACAGATTTTATCCAAAATTTTAAAAACCCGTCATTTTCTACAACAAATTTTCTACAGGACATTAGTAATTCACCTCTGAGTTGTGGGCAGGACTGTTGGTGCGGAGTAAGCATGTCCTAAACTCCCATCATCCCTTTGTTTATACGCTCTCCTGCTAGCTTACAGCCCCTCACTCCCCCCAACCCAACGTTATAACAAAATTGTCCAACAATATTGGAGCGATCCAGCCGTACAGTTTTGAGCCAGATACCAGCTTGGGTGAGGAAAGCAAAGATGTTTATGGATCTGTTTGTCTGCAAGTCGATGCATTGCAATGAGCTGATTGTAGCACCTCCAAGCTTTTTTCCAACAGCATTTTTTCGGCTGCTCCTGATTTACAGCGATTTGAACATAGAAATACCCAGAAATTCAATTTTAAGCTTAATTTTCTTTATAGATGTCTTTCATCATCAGAATAATGCCCAGGAACATATTAAAAACACCCAAAACACAATTTTCATTGGTATGGATCTTTAACTTCCTAGATGTGTCTTAATTTTTGTAAACTAAACACATTTGAAAGGAAACGCACAACAACGCAGAGAACATCGATGATCAAAGCTGAATCCAGAAGGCAAATGCGAACCACTTCTATGTATTATACATGCAAACATTATCATAGAAGATACCTCATAATGTATAATGAACTTAAACAAAAGCGTTCTTCCACCATTCTGTTAATCACTCCTGACAGTTAATGAAGTTTTAATTTCGAACTAATCAGATCTTGTAAGGCATGCCCAGTTGCCTGGGACTGCACTGGGAGATACAGGAGCCAAAACACCGACTCCTCAGAGAATAGCACTCCACTCTCATTAATGTTTAGAGATCCCTGGTCCTGGTTGTTGGCATGAAGAATTTTGAGACGTATGCTCTGGGCAAGTCAGCGTGTATTATCTTTTTGTCAGATGGTCTTTGTTAGATGGTTAATAAATGAGTTTGATGCACTAAATTAGGAAAAGAGACATCATCCCCCCCAACTGAAAGTCCAATAAAACTAGAGGATGTTGCACAATCAACTTTTCCAATTCAAATCGCTGCATTTGAATAAAAAGTTTGTAAAATCGGAAAATAGTTTAAGAAAAATGTGCATCAACTAACTGGCAACAGACTGTCTGCAACAACTTTGAAACAATTAAAATCTTCTGAGTTTGGAATTGGAAATGATTTATTTCAAGCAATCAAAGCAGAAATTATACAAAAATCTAAATAAATTAGAATCTAAACAAAGATACATCAAATATAGGATAATTAGTCATAAATTGATATTTTTGAATATGGATATCAACTGAACTTTTATAATGCTACTTGTGTTAACTTATCTATATTTAAATACTTTTTGGAATATATTTTTGTAAATAAGAATAAACATTGTCCTGTGGTGTTTTACAGCAATTAACCATACATTCTCATGTCAATTTTAAAAACATTTTCTCTCAGAGGCCTTTTTGCTTACTTAAAATGTTGCATTGTAAAGGGCAACTTTCTTTTCTGCCACCAACAAAGACTTGTTTTCATTTCAAACCCCTAGTAGTTCTTCCGAACTGTCAAACTGGCATCCTAAAAACAAAGACTGAGTGAGAAGACTGATGTCAAATGCAGTTATTTTACTTCAGGGTTAAGCTTTTAATTAAAGTTTCTGCAACATATCTGTGTTCCAAAAGCCCTTCAGGTGAGAGAAACCATTGAAACTCAAATGCAAAGTTTGCACTAAACGTCTAAAAGGGAGTAGCTGCCCTAGGGTTTTTCATGTTTTAAAAAATACATTTGAAAGTAAAGATTTACTTTTTTTTTTAAACCAAACTTTTACTTTTAGTTCTATTTTTAAGTGAATATTTGTTTACAAAATATTGGTTTTCTAAAAAAAAGAACAGAATTTCTAAAATGGAGAATAAGAGACATTAGATTCAGAGATTTTAAAACCTGTAATGAAAATCTGTAATGAAAAAGTGTTGCTTGTGTTTGCTGTATTCACATGTGTGAATAAATCTGTTTCTCTGAGTTTGGCCTGGACAGAGAATTGTGGATCATGCTTCTGATTTAATGAGTCATTCTGCATTGCTAAACAAGAAGCTTCAGAAAACACAGATGGATTACTCCACATCTGTCTGGATTATTGACTACCTGACAGAAAGGCCACAGATGGCGAGGCTGTGTTTCTGAGCAGGTGGTCAGCACCAGAGGAACGCTGCGGGGAGTAATACTTTCACTGTTTATCTTTTAAGACAACTCGTGATTCTACAGTTGTGAGAGGAGATTGAGCACATGGGACAGGGGAAAACTGTTTGTCACATGATATGGGAACAGTCACCATGAATCGCATGCAAACAAGACGAGAAAGAAAGCACAGATCGAATTTCTTTGTCTACTAATACAACAAACTGTTTTTGTTTGCTTTTTCTTTCTTTTCCATCAAATTAATTTGGGTGTCTGTGTCAATGCCTTTGCTTCTGCCACAGGTGATAATTGCATACCATTAAATGAAGCATTTAACTTTTGCCGTCACATTGATCCAAACAAAAACAAAGTGTGATCCTTCAACTAACCTTTCCTATGAAGCACCAGCGCACAACCACGATCAGCTAAAGACACTAGCGCACAACCACGATCAGCTAAAGACACTAGCAAGGTGCGATTCCCAAGAAGCTGCAGCCTCAGTCAACTCTGAACTGTATGTGTGTATTTGTTGCATGTCTGATTTTGTTTCGGGTTGTACTGAAACACATTCTGTATGTCAGTGTAAAAGCTGTACATATGACAGTAAAAGGATTCTGATTCTGCTTCTGACACAACACAAAAAGTAAAAAAAAGAAAAAAAACACCAATCTAAGATGGATTCATTACAACTGATCTTGACATATTTGATTTTTTTTAATGTAGTGTTTTTCTAGACATTGTTTTGTCAGTGACAATGTAATCAAGCTGTTATTGAAATAAGCACTAGTGAGAACCAAGAATGATTTTTTTATGTTTATTCATTGATTGTAAGTGGACTGAGTGAATGTGACATGACCCATAGAAAATGACTTACTTTTAGTTCCAACAAAATAAAGTCACTTCATTTGCCATTTTTTAGCAATATGGCCGTCGCCATGTTGGACACCATTAGTAAGCAGTGATTGGTCTAAATTGGTCTGGGGCAACATTTCTATGGCAACCACTCTTGCCAATCAGAAGTGAGCTTGTTGGAAGACCAAGCCCTTTCTACTGAAAGCAGGCTCAGGAGAATTTGTCAATCAAACACTTAAAATATTCTACATGAGGGATCAACCGATTGGCCAGTTTACAGCAAAAATATAGACAAAAAAAAAGAATTATCAAGAACATGTTAAAAAAAAGGTAGCAAAGAAAGAATGGCTATTCTGACAAATAAAATAACTGAGAAATAGGTGTTTATTTCTCAATAAAAGTCTGTTGGATCTCAGCTTTTTTAGGTACTTCCAATTTGGAGCGATAGAGGGGCGGGGTTAACCGGTCCAGTTCTCTTATACAGTCAATGTGTTTAACTAACAGGTCAAGTTGGAACCTTTTACAGTATTTCTATAAAGTTTGATTATCTGACAAACATAAATCTCAATGTTGGAGGGTAAACCTTTGAAAGCATGAAGAATAAGAGTTTACCCTTTTGGCCCTTAGCCATAGTGTAATAGAAAAAAATGTGCTGCTTAAAGGAAAATGTGACAAAGTGGAGCACCATTGAGTTTAGCATAAGCTCCAGATCAGTCAAGTACAGTTATGCTCTCTCTCTGTTTGTGTGACTCTTTTTTTTTTTTCTCTCTCGGCTTTCTCTCAATTTCTGCTCATTCAAACAGAAGTAACAGCAAGTGCCAGCAACACATTTTGACATCTGCTGTTGGTGGCAGTATTTCATGACAAATATCCCCACTGCCTGTCTACATCCGCGTTTAACACAAACGCGTAGCCGTCATCACTGCTTCCACAAAACAGATGCAGGTCTGTAAGCCGCAAATCCTATTTTTTGACCACAGTCGATAATTCTCGTAAAAACCAGAGTGTCAATATTTTATCACAGGGGAAGAGCAAACACATGCAGATGCTTTGTTGGGATGTTTTCTCCTTAAATATTGATTTCAAAGCCACTCTGCAGCCATCTGGTTTGTGGGACATTTTCTGTGAAAAACAAAAAAAAAAAAAACACACAGATCCTCGTTCACTTTTTTTGAGAAGCCCTCTTCCACACAAAACCCTCAGTTGTGTGTCCATGATGCACAGTATATCTTCAAATTTGTCCTTGCATGGGGTGAAATGGCTTTGGTCCACAAATTAGCAATGCAAAAGGACAAAAAAAAATGTTTTTTTCTCCTAAACCCCAAATGCAATTCATATTTATGCTCTCACTCGCACCGCTAGAATAGCCTTGTTCCACTCATTTTTCTCTTCCTCTATGAAATTAATTTGGACAGTATCAAGCAGTCCAATGCTGCTCCAGCACCTCCTTTCGTCTTATACAAACATTGTATCCGTCAGCGTAATTGTATTAGAATGCACCTTCCAATCCTGTGTAACCGAAAGATGTAAGCTGCTTCGCTTGCTTGCGGAGGGATCAACCGTCTGTCCTTTGAAAGGCCTGCAAAGCCGCGTGTGTCTGCAAATGCATGTGTGTGCATATACGCAGTTGTACAGATATATCTGCACCTTGCATGCACGTAGTTATACGGCATAAGCAGAACCGCCTCTGTGTGGTTTGATTAGGTATAGCTGTCGCCGAATTGTGCTGAGCACAGCCAGGGCATTGCTGAGGATTGGGTTGCCATGTCTCCACAGACAGAGCAAGAACACACACAGACACACACACTCAGATTCTGTCTGTCTCCACCTTGTCTTTAGCCAGTTGCCAGGAAGCAGCTGGCCAGAATATCTGAGTGCCTTTAATGAATTGAAATCTTCAGGGTGCGAGAATTTGGTGATTAAATGCGATAAGACTAATATTCCTGGGTGAGTTGGGAGTCAAAGGAGGATTGCCCTTTGAGATCCAGAAAGATGGAGGAAAGCAGAAAGACCTGTGTGTTTGGCAAAGTGCAGACCTCCCACCAACCCTATCCAACCATACCTCACCTCATGGGGAATAAAAACCCTATTTAGAAAAGAGGAGGAGAAGAGGCTGAGTTTTTTCAGAGGGGAGGGAAGTAGGAAGAGCTGCTGGGGGGCATTAATGCATATGACTTGGATATTTGGTTTCATGTAGATCTCAACGGAGACTCTGTCAATTTTGAAAAAAAAAGGATGTAAGAAACTGTAACACTGGAAATCCTTTTTTTCTATAACACCTGGCTTTACACGAAGATTATTTATTAAAAATAATTGCAAATTTTTAAAATTCACAGGAACGAAATGTAAACAGATATTAAACGTGGACATTGCTTTAAAAAAGGAAACCTTTCAATTGTCAGATCATCATTTACTAGTATTGATTGCCAGGTAATTAAAATAAGACATTCACAGGAAACCAGAATGATTGTCTGGATTGCACCAGTCATGGAAAAATAAAAGGTCACTGGAAGATGTCAGACTTAAAGACTTTTATGTAGTTTAAGCTTATGTAAAACAAAAATTTACAATAAAAAAATTTCATGATGACTACAAACCTCTTGAATCTTGAAATGAAAAAATCCATTCTGACTCTAGCTTCAGAGGCCCCATTCTTCCTAAATGCAGATACTTGGCAAGATTCATTTACTGTATTTTTTAGCATTGCTGATGCACAGTCTAAATGATCCAAAAAAAGCAAAATCAATACACTCTGCTACAACAGGCCCCCTTAAAAAAGTTTAAAGGTCTTAACATTGGTAAGATTTTGATTAAATAAGTAAAAAAATTATATATCTGCCCGTGCGGTTAGAAAAATGGCCTTACTAAGACTTCTTGTAAAGGAAGTAAGACATAGCTGCATGGGTGTTCCTATAGAACAGTGTTCCCCAACCTTTTTTCATGCCACGGACCAGTATAATGTCAGACAATAGTTTCACAGACTGAAAGGTGCGTCCAATTTTTATTTTTGTATTTTTTTGTTTAACCTCTAGTTTCCCTTAACTTTTGAGGGTAACGTTTATCTACATTCTCTGTAAAATATCTGCAGCTGGTTTAAACTTTATTTGTACACTAGATTGTGTGTAGGAACAATTATGTCCCCAAACTGTCAACATAGAAGCTAGAAAATTGGACGCCAGCGTCAGCCTTGTCCAACTTTTGCAGCTTTCTTTTATTTCAAAGTCAAAAGCTCTTCTTCTGTTTCCTCACTAACTCATTTCTGTGAAAAAAAAAAAAAAAAACTTTCCAAATATTTTTACTTTTTGCCAATTTTGCTCGCTTGGGGATTTCAATTTAGCCGTCGTGCAGCCGCTGTAAGAAAGAAACAAATTTATTTTAAACATGTGCATCAAGAATGAGTTAGATGTGGTGGAGAAATTCCCGTAGTTTTTCAAAATAAAAGGTCCTTCAGAGTTATATTATAAATAAAACCGGAAGAATGAAAATGTAGGTCATGTTTTTTTGTTATTTTTTCCTTGTGGCCCAATTCCAACTGTCCCACAGGGCCCTGGTACTGGTCCGGGCCCTGGGGATGGGGACCACTGCTATAGAGGATGAACCCAAAGGGTGAGGTTTGTAGTGTGGAAGCAATTTCAAAGCCAGATAACTCTGCTGAAATGTTCAGACTTGTTGTCCACTGTGGTGAAGACAAACTGGGTCGAAGCAAATTTCTGGATTCAAAATTGATGCAGGTTTTGTGGTAGAGATTGTGTAGGAGGGACGTCACAAGAAACCCTTGTTTCTCTAAAGATAACACGAGAACACAGCTGAAGTTTGCAAAACTATATTTGAACTGCCGCAAGAGACTTCTACAACTATGCATTTTGGATAGACAAGAATAAAGTGGTGATGAGTGGCTGCATGGCACGGTGCCACATTTAGCACAATCCTAATGCAGCACATCAGCAAAGGCACCTCTTACAACTTCACTGTGGCGGAGAGGTGATGACTGGAGCTTGTTCTGTAGCTTCTCGCGCTTCGTGCAGCACTAAAATAAAGTCGCCTGAATTACATTGCTGTAAAGTCAAACCATAAAGCTAAAGAACAGACGAAACAGGTTCGTGGAACAGAACATGATAATGATTCCAAGCATGGGAGCAAATTTCACACAGAAAGGAGAAAAAAGGTGATGCAATGATCTTGTCAAAGTACAAACTTCAATCTGACTGAAATGCTGAGGCAAGGCCTTGGGAGTACTGTGCAGAGCAAATGACTCAAAGTGTCAATCATTTAAAAAGTAGATGAATTTTTAAAAATGTTTTAAAATAGTAAGAATAAAAAAGTAAGCCATGAAGGGTTCTTCTGAGAGTCGGTTTTTGCTTTCATAATTGTCCACACAGGCCTATACATCCGGATAGAATCTGTTGGTCATGAAATACAGAAGAGACAATTTGGAAAAATCTTAAAGTAATGACTTCAAAACGACCAGGAATGTTTGAAATGAAACAGATCATAGTTATAAATTATTTTGTTCAATTAAATGTTTATTTTTTGAAAATTTCTGTATGCTGTAGAACCTTGAAAAAACTTGGATTATCTGCTTCATATGCGAGCAAATTAAAATTATGGCCAAAAATGTTCTAAAAAGACAAATGTTTGTCAAACAGAAAACAAATGCTTTCTATTGCTCAGTGAAGTTACAAACATTGGAAAGTTTTGATCACATTTATACGTTAGCCCTAACCTTATTTTTATTAAAAGGACACAGATATTTTGATCTGTTGTTTTATTTGGATGATAGATTTTAAGATTTTTTCTTCTTGTGCTGACACTGAACAACTTACAGTCAAATCAGGACACGACTGTTCAAATGACATTTTTTTTTACCTAGTTTCCTATGTGGAATAATTTTGCCACTTCTATTAAGTTTTAGTCAATAACATTTTGATTTTTGTTTTCTGAGCAATGTTAGGAGTTTCCTGATTTACATTTTCCCAGTCAACAAGGAGAGTGGGCACTGAGGTGTGAAATGCACTGCAGTGTATTTAGCTCGCTTCTGTACAACTGGATGCTCTTTTATCAACATATGTTCAATATTTGGAATTCTTTCTTATCTGTGCAGTAGAAACTGACAGTGCCGCTATATGACTGGTCATCAGTAGCCCCATTTAAAAATTAAAACACCATTTGGATGTTAAATCAGATAACAATGCACATTTTTATATCCTACAGTAGTTTTTCTGTAGCCATCAGAAAGTATACATTTGATTGAAGTATAGGAAAGTGTACTTTTTCTTTGTCAAATATCCTATTGTTAGCTCTTAAGTCTTTGATTGTGTTTTTTTTCTTTTCTTAGTTTTTTCTTTTGGCAAATACTATGCCTGTTTTCTAAAGGTAAGAAACCTGGTTTGGAATTGCTTTCTATTCCCAAGTACTTGGAGCTTCCAGGGATCTTTTAGTTACGATTATGCTGATTTGAATACAGAGAAACTCAGAAATGCAATTTGAAGCTTAACATTCTTTATTTATGTCCTTTATCATCAGAAAAATGCCACAAGAATAAGTTAAAAACACCAAATACACAGTTTTCATCGATTGGAAACACATGAGAAGACAGGATTTTGTGTTTACCACAAGAAAAGTTGTTTAAAAATACATCATTTAACAGACTTTTAGTTCTTCTGGTTTAATTATACAGTGACACTACATAATTTTGAGTGATGCAACAGGCTTACAACACATTCTTTAAATGAGCCTTTTTGGCAGCCAGGAATTTTTCCCTCAAGTTATGCCTTAAGGCATGTCTTCAAGATTACACCAAAAGTGCTGGTCTCTGTTTTTCTACAGTATGTTTATATTTAATACTCATTTTCATCCACGCTTTGAAAGACATTGAGACTAATGTCTTAAGTCAAAGTCAGAAGAGCAGAGCACATTTTTAAGAACAGGTTTTTGTTCAATTTACCCAGCTGACATTTAGACTTTACAATATAACACGAATCCTTTCACTGTTGAATATTTGATAGGAATCAAAAAAAGATTTAGCACAAACACACTGACCTCATTTATTAAACACTTGAACAGGAAAGAGGAAGAAAAGCATCTGTTCTCCTGTGTACCTCATCACTATGTTGGATTCACTGGTTTTAAAAGCTCACATTTGGAAATCCAGCCTGAAGATGTAACCGAGAATTAAAAACACATCCATTATTAAGGTATTTGCACAGCCTCCATGCTCAAAGCACATAGAAACACAAACACACAAGTGATGATTAAAAGTTGTAAACCACACATGAGGTATTACTGGGGTTATAATGTAGTTATTCCTTTTTTCTGCTTTGTTGTGATGTTTTAAGGCAACTATTTATGTTCAAATTAATGTCATGTTTCCTTTCCCGTGCTAGTATTAAAAATGTCTTCTTGAGTTTTTGTACATTTGATATCTGTGTTTAACATGCATGCTTAACACACCTAATAGTAAAAATGATGAGCCTGAAACAAAAAACAAAGGATTGAAGTGAAACTGTCAAAGCAAAACATTTCTTGTTATATGTCAGGATTTACCGTGTTTTCCTCACTAAGACGCATCAGATTGTAAATCACACTGTCAAGGAATGGTCTATTTTTTAAATGTCAAGTAAGAAGCATTAAACGAGACAAAGGTGATAAGTCCGTCAGTCAGAGTTTATTAACTGTGTTCATGGTAACTTAGGTAACGTTATGAGCGTTTGCCGCGTTAGGAGCAAGTTTAGGAAGCTCATAATTCACGATTTATTGATGGGTGGCTTTCAGGATCTCTGCAACCCGTTGATGAAGCCGTCGGTATCCCTGCAGCTGTCCACTTCAATCCATTCTTCCACCTCAAAAGACAAGATCTCTAAGTCTGTGTGACGCTTTTGTCTGAGGAGGAGCACTTTTTTGTATTTTCAACGTTCTATAATATAACAGACTATTTTCATTCATCTTTGTTGTTATGTGTTTAAATGAGATGATTCATTCGGAGGAGGGGGCGTATGTAACACGGTTTACCTTCCGCTTTAGTGTTCTGTACATGACAGGTTAATGACGTAAGGTGACAAATGGACTTCTGGGTATGAGAATGAAAAGAAAAATAGAGTTGCGGTCTGATTTTGAGTTACCAAAAAGTTCCGAATTTCTTTTTGTTTTTGAAACCTATCCGGACATAAAGCTTCACAAAATGCTCCACATCTCTCAACTTCAAGCAAGGTTCCTACAAACAGACAACTTTGGTGTTTTTCTTTGTTAATCCTAACGATTTTTCTTAAAATTACGACTTAAAATCTCGTAATTTAACAGTTGTGACTTTTTTTGTCGTAAATTTACGACTTAAAAGTTGTAATTTAGAAAAAATAGCTCTTAAACTCCGTGCACAGCTGACAATAGAAATATTGGTATTTTCCTAAAGTAGGTAATAGAAAATGAGCAAAGATGTTAACTTAAACATGACAATAAACTGAAAACGTTTCAGGATTTGTAGTGGTTTGTAGTGAGCCCTAATGTTGTTAAACTTCTGGAAAAAGTTTTAAGCCATAAATTGATGTTTGATTTAAGGCAGGATTACAAAAGGAAGTACAGTAGGGGTGTTAGTTAAGTAGTGAGCAATGAACGGAAATCACTGTAATACCTTCATAAGGGATTGCTAAGATGACTGTGTGTGTCTGTGTGTCATTGTGGTAAAGTGTGAGCTTTGCAAACTACCACAAAGGAGGCTTTGAGTTCTGCGGCAGGTGTTAGTATGTCTGTCTGTGGACAGATTTTGTCAGTATGATGGCGTCACAGCTGTCCTGGATACACTCACACTTCTTCACAGATGTACAGTTGAGGTCAAAGCAAAGGCTGAGGTCAAAAAAGAGTGTGATCAATCCCATGAGTAGGAGAGTATGCAGACATGCTCTCATGTAGTAAAGACTACTGCGCACTCAGGGGTATGAAGTTCAACAAACAGGCTGGCAGGAGCGAGGCTGTTAAGTCACTACGGTGTTCTGTTGAATGTGTTAATTGTGGAGCGTGTGAAGTTCTATAGCATCATAAAATTACAGTGGCCCTAAAGTGCAACACACCAACAAATCAAAATGTATGACAAATCACGACAATAAGATTTTTTTTTTTTTTTTTTAAACTGAAAAGTTAGGTAATCTGTACTAATCATAAAACTTTTAGAATTATGTGGACATTGAAGACAATTTGAAAACACTTAAATGTCAAAAACCAAACATCCTCATCCAATCCGTGATGCCCTAGTACCTAACTTAATGTTTTTTTAACATTTTATTTTGGTTTATGGAAATTACTTTTCTTTTACCCAAACGTTTTGTTTTAATTATTTTCAATTTATTAGAATTTAGTTCTGGTTTCAGGAACTTTGTTTTGATTACCAAAATGTTTATTTATTTATTTTTTTGTCTTGCTTTTTTAACTGTGGTTGGGATCTTTAATATGTTTCTGTATTGAGTGAGTTGTTGGTGTGATTTGGACTTCAGAGCCACTGCATGAAGTACTTAGAATACTGAAAGATCTTAACAAACTAAAGCAAATCCTAAACATTTGGACATGTTGCGTTGTTTTTCTTTAATGTCCCATCTAATGGACAGCCCAAACCTGGGATACTGTACTAAGTTTTTACTCACCACAGGCAATAGACTTAACTGTCAATTAGAAGTGGAAGTTGGTGCTCCTAATGGCCTTGCTCAGACTCCTGCATGGGCACGTATTAGCGTCTCACAGTCTGAGATTGTGTACACACTCAGTGTGGTATACGGAGTGACACGTGTGCGAGGAAGAGCACGGCCATGTGTGTGCATGTGCGCACTAAAACCCTGCTCGGCTTAGCCCCCTTGATCATCTGGAGTAGTGAACATTTCACCTGACACCTTTACGAGAGGACGGGACCCCGTACTCGTTTTTAACGTCTCCTATCCACTTTGATGTGTTTTATTAAACACAACTGTACCTGATTTGTAACCTCTTTGGTCTCCACATCACCCCCTGAAAATCAGTTCTGTTTATGGTAAAAGTCTGCTGTTCAGCAGTATTTACGATCAAGCTCTTAATAGGTAGTTTTTTTTTTAATGAAAGATAGAAAAAAGCGTGATTGATGGCTGATGCTGCTTTCTGATGTTTTTTTGGCCATATTTCAACAGAATTGTGAAATGTGAGGAAATTATGAAATTCGTGGTTCAACGTTTAAAGAAAGTCTAATCAAGTTACGTCTAAGCTTCATAAATGCACAAAACATGTTCTTGAACATATGTTTCTCCCATGGTGTTCACACTGGATAAGCAGGGAGGGGCTTCTTTTTCTACTGTTTACCAACATATGTCCATCACCTACAGTTGGAAGAGGCCTGGTGCAAAATTTTCACAAATTTTGCTCCAGGCTTTTTCTTTATTTCAATATATAAAATACTTATTGTCATATAATTAATTTCCCCTTCCTGATCAATGATTGGCATTGTTCAGTGACCACGCGCTTAAAAATTGTCTTGAAAGTGTGCATAGCTGGGCATGAATGCGGGAGATTTGATCGCAGAAACCTGAAACGCGCATTTACATTGACTTTTCATCGGAAGTCGTCACTTAAATGCATGTTGCAGAGGATCAGGTATTTTGTTTGACAAAAGAATCCAGAAAACCCGGTTTTTCATGAGCGTAAATAATGTTTTAAACATTCTGGTTTGCCACTAACAGAACACACAGACTGTTGCCCACAAACATTTTGTCCGTCTTAGCAATGTCTTAATTTGTGGTATTTCATCTCATCATCTTTCCTCACCTAACACGTTTTAACCTTTCCTAAATTAACCACTGAAACTAATGATTGAAAGCCACCACAAAACCTTTATTTTTCTGATAAAAATCAGGCTCCTGCATGTGTGCAGCAGAGATTAACGTCTGAAGTATTTTTGGAGGAGAGCATGTTGATGGATGGATAAAAGATACAAAGAGCTCGTGCATTATCTGCATACACTCCATGCTTATTTGATCAGTGATAAGGTGATCCAGTCCACTTGTTTTCTAGTCTGTGCCCCATTGAAGCTTATGATCACAGTGATACCATCAGTTTAGTTGTCAATGACAGCTCATGCTTATTGGAAGCCTGTTAGATAAGTTATAGGATTAAACTGATATGTTGAATTTCTTAATTGTCTAAAACACCGTTTTGATTACAGAAATAGGACTGTCTGTGGCTCTGTTTCTCCTTTGAGGATCAATATCCAGGTCATGCCAAGGGCACCCAGGTTTGGTCTGCAAGTCATTTAATGAACATGAGCCAGAGAGAAGGTTCTTCCAAAGGAAAGGAAATTCCCAATTGTGACTAATTGTGCCATAAATTCACAAATGTTTTGCAACAAGCTTCACAGCTTGAGGTTTATCATGTGCAATCGCCACCTTGTTCTTATTTTCACCTCTGTTGCTCTCAATCAAACCAAGACGTGAGGTGGAAGTTTCTTTTCATGTCTTCAAAGGTGACCGGTTACAGAGCATTTTATTTCCTTTTCTGTGTTTTTCTTTTTTGTGGACTAGAAACAATTACTCTTTTTATTGAGAACAAATGTTGACATTTGGATGGAGCAGCAGCAGGTGAGCGAATGAGAAACTGAAAGAGAGGCCGGCCCTGCTGTGTGCTTCGGAGACTGCCTCTGGTGCTATTTGACAACAGTGCCAAGTCCCTGAGGGAGCCCACCTGAGAATAAAGCCAGCATTTCAATAAATCAGCGTCTAATGAAAGCACTTGGAATGAGGAAGAAGCTTGCCAGGGGCTATAACGTCCACGAGACTTCCAAAGACAGCAGATTGGTGTCTGACAGGTGATAGTAGGGATCATATTAAGGAAAATAACACACCACTCCAATAGTCATATGTGCTTTATGGTCCTTTTTTTTTCCTTCACTGCGTTTATTCCAGTTAAACTAAGTGCAGCTCTTTGGGATATAAAAGTGGGGTTTTCTGCCACAGAGTCTTATGACAGCCTAAGAGAGGGGTGAGCTGAGTTTACTCCTCTGTGTTTCCCTGGTGGAGGCTAAATATTGCGTCCTTGAAGTGGGTGGAGGTCCCATGACATTTGGACAACACTCAAGCTCAAATTCAACTGGAAAATGAAGGATTTAGCTTTTAGTCTGGCTGCAAGCTACAGCAGTAGTAGGGGGAGAAGGTGTGTGAGGGGAATCTCTGAATAATATGTATTTCATCACAACAATAATGAAAACAATAATACTAATAAAGCTGTGTGTAAATGTGCCTGATTGGCGCTGTTGCGCAGTACCTGCATGCACCACCACGAGAATCATGGGGAAGTCTGTCCAGTTAGGGCCCATCACACAGGCCATTGGAGCTGGCAGATGCTTAGATAGACTTTTATGGATCGCTCGATGCCGCGCCGTAATGAAGCAGGCAGGGCTGACCCATCTTGAACCAGGCTAAAAAAGCTCCAGGGACGGCCCCGCTGGGAGCCCATAATGCCCCGTGCGTCTCCCGGTTGGATTAATCACACTGAAGAAATAAATAAATAAATAAATAAATAAATGTGCGGCAGGGAGAGAGGAGAGAAGAGAAGGGGGGGGGGGAAGGGGAGGGGGGGGGGTGCAATAAGTGTGTCGTTTATCCCCATCAAGGTCGTGAATGTGCGACCGAGGGAGATTCCCCTAACCAGAATGAGGCTCTAAAGGAAAATGATTGTCCATTTAGAAAGAATGGATCGTGCAATCTGTGAAAACTCATAATGGTTATGAATAGTGAGATTCATAAAGCATTCCCCATCTGCGCTTTGTAGGCAAAATAAAAGAACAATGAACTGAGAGTGTCAAAAAAAGAAAGAAATCTCCCATGTTAACTACAAATCTGTTCTGAATGAAATAAGGAGGATCCAAGATTTATGTCATAGTAGGTAAAACAGTTTAATATTTTCTCATTTGAATAATGGATATAATACTCCACCAGTATATCAATACCAGTGTGTTTCCTTTTATGTACATTCAAAGATATAAATTACTAAAAGTACTCCTGATAACAAGATTGTGTAACTTTTTTTTCAAATGCAAATAAAAACTGTCTGTAATATATATGTCAGATATTTACAAAACAAACAGAAAATGTCAGTTTTACTTTTTTTCTTCCTTTTTTTGCAATACAACTTGCATAAATCATAGGCATCCTTCAGCCGTCGTTTAAAAAAATAAATATCAAATGTAGGCTATTCCACTTCGAAGTCCTCAAGTTCACTCCACTTCAGCTTGCTCCATGCGCGTCCCAGAAAAAAAGTCTTTTTTTTTTTTTTTAAAGAGGCCAGATGTTTTCCACACCAAGATGTTTTGCAAAAGATTACACCGTGGCAAATAAGCAAACAACCTGAGAAATAACATGTACATCACATATCATGGGAGTCCTAAAAATCAGCTCATAAAATCATCATAAATTAGGGGAAACAGCGGAGAGAAGACACACAAGTTAGACTAACTCGGTGTGTTGAGGAGGTGGTGTAGCAGCTTTATTCCCGGCAATATGGTGGCACTGGATGCGGTTTGGAGTAAAGGTTATAAGGGTTAAAACGTGAGGCTAAAAGGTTGAGTCCTTCCTCGTTTTGTAGTCAAAGCAATTGTGACACCTACCTGCAGAGCGGGGGAAAAAAATCCATACGCACCATGATGAATTCCATCCCCAACCCCGCAAACCACAGAAGGTTGTCAGACCGGCTCCAACTAACTAAACTGCAAGTGCTCATTAAAATCCCTGCTGCTTAACTGCAGCTGAAAACGTCTCCAGGCCATCTAGCGCGCAGGGAAAGATTTTAATGCGCCACCTAGAAGTGACATTTCAAGATGTGGAGTTGCAAGATTGCGCACAGCAAACTAATTTGTTTGCTTTTGGCTGACCCCGTGTAATTATAATTATCCTAAGCTGGAATATAAGGTCTGGTGCCCACTGTGCGCGCTCGCTTACGCACGCACTTAACACAAAAGGGGGACATGAAAGACCGGAATCCTGCTCAAAGCTATGGCAACATTTCTCTGGATTCTCAAGCTGTCACCTTGCGCGTGCGTTAGTAAGCTCCAGTTCTTGCCTTCATAGTTTTCTATACATGAAATGTACGTGCAACCTTTTTTTTTCTTATATATCCCGCAACTCCACAGACATATTTCTTATGAAAGAATACATTACTGCACTTGAAAATTTGTGTTTGCATTTGTCAGGAAGAGGCTGAGAGTTGTAATTCTTTCGAAAGAAAAAAAAGAAAAAAAAAACATCATTCACTTAAGAAAAAGTATGTCTTTTAAATGAAGATTGCTAGGGGGAAAAAACCAGAGATCCAAACGAAACCAGTGGATTTGCATTAAAGTAACGTAATTTCCCCCCCTCGCCACTTAAGTAAAGACGCAGCAAGAATAAACACTATTAAATAACATGTTTTATAACTTATACTTTTGGTTTCAGGTGTATTTGTCCTTTTTTTCTTACGTGCGTTGCGTAATTACGTACCTTTCTTAGCTTCTAAATTAGTGGGTCTAAAATGCTGCTGCTCGACAACACCAATCTGGTTTGAGTTATTTTTGACAAGGGGGGAGTCTGGCCTGTGCTTTGGGTTTGTGCTGGCCTCTGCAGCCTGCTGCGAGGAGCTCAGACTCTCGTTTGCGGCGGCAGCAGCGGCGGCTGCGGCGGCGGCAGCGAGGCTCACTCCGGATGAATTTGTGTAGCGCAGGATGCCTTGACCCTGCAGGGGGCTGAAGTTGCCATAGTTTGTGTAATTGCTATAAAAGGGAGACGTGTAATAAATAGGTCTTCCAAGGATGGAGGGGGCAGAGTAAAGGGAGGGGGAGGTGGCAGCAGGGGAGGTGGTGGAAGGCGTTGGGGGACTCAGTCCTCCGCTGGAGGAGGGGCAATTTGGTTGCCCAGACTGCCCCGGTTGCTGATGTTGCTCCTTTTGGTCCGACGTAGCAATTTCCACCAAAGACCACAATTTGGGTTTGGTTGCAGCGTTCTGAGGCGCCCCGGAAGAGGGCCTGCTGTCAAGACACGGAGCCAGTTTGTTGCTGCTGCCACTGACGAGGCTCCGGGCCAAATCCTCGCGCTGGCTGTGGAGGTGCTGGAGATGCCGGAGGTGGTGGTGGTGGTGATAGTGGAGATGGCTGAGAACGGGGGCTTCCACGCCCGTCAGAGGCGACGACGTGACGGGCTTGGGGGAAAGCGGAGGCCGGTGGCTCTGCTCCTCGCCGTCATCGTCGCATTTGTCGGCCACCTGGTCTGAGCTGAGTTTACGCACGCAGCTGACCTTCTCCCCGTCGGACTCAGCCGAGCACGAGTGGTCCGTGAGCGTGTCCACGTGCAAACTGATGCCTGAAAAAAATAATAAAAAAACGCTATAAATACATAAATAAACAAGAAGAAGAAATTTGGCACAAAAGAGCTCACAAACTTCTAAAATGGATTGTGAATTTATGGCACAACTTACAAAACTTTTATCCATTTTGACATCAATTCCTAGAACATCTCTTTTTTATTACTCAAATTAACTCATGCTTCCCTTTTTTCACAATCATAGACAGTTATCATCATGGGAATGCCATTAACAGGCTCCTTTTATTGAGGCCACTCGTGCTGAGAGCTGCTCGCGTGTCTGCTTTGCCTCTGACCTGTCATCAATCACGCTAAAGATAATAAAATGTTCCTCTAACAGGTCATTTATTGTAGCATTGCTGAGGACTGAAGCCTCACCTTCATTAAAAATTCATACAAATCAGCGTGGTTACACGGAGCCAGCTTTCTTGCGTAAAGACGATTAATTATTCAAAGGGGGTTATTTGTTTTTAATGTTTAAACTTTAAAGTTTGATCTCTCTTTTTCTTTTAGTTAAAATTGTGTTAAATGTTAGGAACTTCAGCTGTTCAAGCCTGATCACGACCCCCACCTTCGTCCTCCGCCGACGCCTCGCTGTTATCCAGGGTCTTGTCAGAGCGCTCCGCGTCCTTCCTCTCTCCGTCCCCGTCCTCCTCGTCCTCATCCTCGCTCTTATTCCGGGGCGCCCACGTCATCTTGTTCTCCTTCTTGAGTCTCCTCCTGGCGTTGGCGAACCAGGTGGAGACCTGCGTCAAGGTCATCTTCGTGATAATGGCCAGCATGATCTTCTCCCCCTTCGTGGGGTAGGGGTTCTTCCTGTGCTCCTGCAGCCAGGCCTTCAAAGTGGCCGTGGCGTCCCTTGTGGCGTTTTTGCGGTAAGCAGGGTCGTTGAGCTGATAGGGGTACCCCGGACTCCCATATGGATGATAACTTAAAGCCCCGGCCATCCCAGCAGTGTGCGCGTCATATGGAGAAGACTAAAAAAAAGATTAAAGAAAAGTCAAGATGGATAAAAGTGACTTATTAATTTAAAAAAAAATATATATATAAATATAATATTTTTGTGGTAAAAATGTTTCAAATTAAGTTCTTGTGAATTTTAGTTGAGGTGGGTCAGAAGAGTTAAAGTCGGTTGTCACTTTGAAAACCAGTCGGATAAGTGAAAGAATTGCGCAGCCAAATTTCATCTGCGTGCTCTGTAAATCATTTAACACCTACTTTAAATGCAAGGGCGCATGCTCCAGAGCTCACAATGTTTTGTTAAAAATAACAAAAGTTTCTTTCTTGAACATATTTGCAGGTCAATCTCTGATTAAGGAAAAAATGTGGAATGTAAACACACTTTGGAATAAACAAAAGGCCGCAAAACAAACTCAATGTAGTTATGGTTTATAATAACTCTTGGTGTGATTATAAATGCAGCAACTTTATTTTATGTATTTTTTATTTCATTTTATTTTAACCTAGTTTTTTTGCCCTGCCTGTATAAGGTTTACACTTTCTTTCTTTCTTCTTCTTAATTTTGCAGCTTTACAACTCCAATTATTGATGTGCTCCTTTTCAATGACATGTAGTATTCAGGGTCAAGCGGTTTATTATACAATAAATATTTATTTTATGCCTCTGATTTTTGATCCTGTGGCGGTTTTAATGACGACCTTGTGTGTTTTTAGTTCTCATGTGGGTCTAAGTGCGCGCTGATAGAAATCTTAAGTATCTGGTTTTGCGCAATTAGCTGCGCATTGAGTGTTAAGCGGCGGTCAAGCCTTTTGCAATTTGCAGCTCATTCAAAAAAATAAATAAATAAATAAAACTCATTTAAGCCAAACAAGACATGGATAACTCTGAATAGCATTTGAAGTTAAACATCTAAAATAAAATAAAATTTTAAAAAAAAAGTTTCGCACTCACTCATTAGAGAACCAGATCAGTGTAGACGCCCTTGAGGATTTTACAAAAACGCCTGCTTTGAATCAATAGTATTTATTTTACCATGTATGATGGGAATCCCGTCGTTGGATCGGTGGAGTACGACAGCGGACTCGAAAAGCCTGCGCCAGCCGAGGCGGAGAAAGCAGCCGATCCAGGGTAAGGACTGAAGGCTGAGCCAGAGGAAGACCGCGCCAAGTCCTCATTGCGCGGAGCAGCCAGAGCAGAGGCCCCATAAGCTGGACACGAATAAAGAGCCAGTGAGCCCGGGGGCTGGTAGAGGTAACCCTGAGGATAGGACATTGGTGAGCGAGCGACAGGTCGCTGATCCAAAAAAAAAAAGGGTGGTGGAAAAAGCGCACGAGGCAGCGGACAACAACGACCGAAATAATAAACAATCGGTTCAATAATCAGCCGTGCAAACAGTCATCAAACAGAGAAATTAAAAAAAAAATCCTCCCTCCACAGCCCCCTTACTGGGAAAACACCCCAAAAGATCTGTTAAAGTGCCCACATAGAGGTAATGTGGCATGCGTCTTGATCCCCTAGCGTCCGATGTTTTTAATGCGCGGCACTATGAAGTGAGGAGTTTGCAGAGAAGGAGCCAGTGGAGTTTCAGACGCACAGAGCATTGGGGGAAACTGGAGCTGTCACTCTGACTCATCTGAATATCCCATCCCCGCCCCCTTTCTGCTTGATAGAAATGGAGACTCGGAACAAACCAACACTTCACACCGCGCAAAAGAACCTTCTATCCATGTCGGGAGGACGTGTTTTATTTTGAGTTTATATGTGGGAAATGTATACTTAAAATCCCATTTAATCAATTGGCGGCGCATGCCAATAACTTGGTTTATCAAGTGTTATTTATTTTATGGATTCACCTTAAAAAATTGTTTTATCTCTCTGCGTAAATATGATCTAAATTGTCTGGAGCGTTTTACCAGTCGAGCTTTCGTTCTTTCTTTTTTTTTTCCTATTCAGACTCATGGCTCTCAGTTTTTAACTTCCTTCTAAATTCCCAAATCAGAGGGGCACTGGAGACGGCAAAAAAAAAGGAAATATCCTGCTTCCAACTTTATTTCGTCAGTCCGTTACGCGCAGACACACACGCAGAACGTCTGTGGTCGAGCGATCATTGCGCGCGCTTTTGGCAGTGCCTAGTCCAGCCTGTGGGCGGCGTACGTTGCTCCTCAAGAATAAACAATTAGAGGAACCCTTTATTATCACAATCCAATTCATCACCCGTAATAAAGCTGTTGGTGGTGGGTAATTATCTCCTTAAGTGAAGCTGTTCTTCCCCTATAGACCCGAGTTAACCAAAAACACTGAGCGTGTGCTCATGGGAGCGCGTGCGCGCTCCCGAGGTCCAGTTAACATCTTACATTTTCACCCCAGTGTTTGAGCATACTTGTTGGTAGTCAATTTTCCAAACTATTTTTTACCGTACAACAATTGCAATAAAGGGTATTTATAATAAGCTGTTGCTGCACTGCTATCCAGTATAGCTAAATAAACACTTACAATTTAAATTATTTCAGCAATTAAATAAGTAACTTATTTTCATGTGTATATAATTTAAGAAATGCATACAATAATCCATGTATCATATCACAGGTATTAGAGCAAATATATTTGCTAAAATGCAGAAAACTGTGACATGAAAAAAATAAAGAGTTTACATACTACTTAACATGTGATTCCTCCATTTGTCACAACGTGGATTATTAAGATGCTTACTTAAAAATACATTTATTTGCTAAAAGCATTACAAGTTCTATTTTAAATAGATTTAACACAATAAAATATAACTCAATTGATCCACATGTGCTTGCTCGTTTGCTCTAGTACTTTTTTTTTCTTTTCTGCACAATCATTTATGGTTTTCAGCTACATAAGTGCTGTCTTTGTTAACAAAGATCTATAATTAGACCCAGAAGAGTAAACGAGCAGTAGATAGGGTCAAGATGTGGCTGAGTGGGAGTACTATTTGGTCCACACCAGGGGGCACTGTCTCCTCTAGCCAAGGCCATCAGTTAATACTGTGCTGTAACAGTAAGTGAGTCAAAGTCCTTCTGCATGGCCTGCAATCGTATACATAATATTGCCATTGTAACAGTGCAACCATTGCTTGTTAGAGGCTATAACTTTGAGAGCATGGAAGTGTCGGTTTTTACTCCCCACAGTTGCGTTCCAGTTTCTCGGTTTCAGACAGACTGCTCCTCCAGAAACATTTTATCCCGTTGGAGATACAGGAGATGGAGAAAGAGACTGACAGAGAGACAGACAGAGGGAGCTGACAGAGGGAGTGACACCAAAACACAGTGTAGATAGCACAGACAGTAATGTAGGCAGATGCACATGCAGAAAAATATCAGGTCAGACAGCCACACAGGAAAAACATCAACCTTTCAGGAAGAAGTTATCACCAGTTGAGATTACTCCAAATTAGCAACAAGAAGTAACTATAGATAGATTTAAGTTTATAAGTAGCCTTTAATAAATTAAAAAGACCACACCAAACCTTATTAACATTATTTATTTTTTATGATTTTCACAGTTTATGGTGAAAACCGTTTACAATTATTAGATTTCTGGGCATTGAAGCTACTAAAATGCTTTGAGTTATATATATATATATATATATATATATATATATATATATATATATATATATATATATATATATATATATATATATATATATATATATTCTTTTTTCATATATATTTTTATTTTATTTTAAAGTTAATAAAAAAATGAAAAGCAGCAGAAAAAATAAAAATACTCCTGTTTACTTTGAAAAGCAAAAGTTTTTCATATTTCTCAGCTCACTTACTTCATACATGATAGAGTTGCATATAGAAAAGGGAGGAAAAAAAATCATCTTTCATGAATGACTGCACTTTGTGCTGATTTCCCCTTTCCCCAGCAAATGACACATATAGGGGCTGACAGTCACAGTTTAGGGAACTGTGGATCAACTAGAACTCAGAGTAAACAAAACATGATTAATTTTTGGTTTATTTGTGTGTAGATGTGTGTGTATATATATATATATATATATATATATATATATATATATATATATATATATATATATATATATACACACACATCTACACACAAATAAATATATATATATATATATATACATATACATATACATATATATATATATATATATATATATATATATATATATATATATATATATATATATATAAGATTTAGATTTAACTTGGCTATTTGTTCCTTTTAAGTCAATAAATCAATGCATGCAATAGTTGAAGTTACAACTTTATCTAGTTTAGCTGTAAAATATAATGCATTAAGATCATATTTTTAAAGTTGGAAAAAAAACTACTAAAGCCTTTTCACTTATCCAAAGGTTTTATACGTGAAAAAAGTCTTTTGCTTTACTCCACACCTAAAAGTTGCATCATTTGCGAGTGTGTAACGCACTCCAACCGCATTGACTCTCATAAATTATGAAACTCCCAAAGGGTTCGAAATGTTCTATTCCCTGCGGGCTGGAGAAAGAATGTTCAGTATCTCAAACTTGCACAAAGTACTGCACACGTGTGTTTGCGTGTGAGTGTGAATAAAAAAGTAAGAATATGTGAAGATTTTTGGTTGTGCAGTAAAATGATATGTTTCTGAGCATGAAGTCGTTTATGTTGAAGGACTTCCCACATGCTGCATTTTGATACTGCAGCTCATCTACATCCCCTCTTTGGGCTACAGAAATGTCTTTGGTCTTATTTCTTTGTATGTTGGAGCATCAGGGGAGGGGGTGAGGGGTGGGGGGTAAAGGGTTAGGTGGCAGACTGGTGACAGGCCGTCATCTCTCTCCTCGCTTGGCATCTGCCCACTGCTGCCAACTCTCCTCTAATCAGCAGCCGTCCATGTGCTTGGCAGTGAAAGGGTTTGAAATCAGCCCCTCGCCCCGAGTTAAAAACCCTAAGCCCTATCACTTTGTAACCGGTACCTTTAGGGCGACTGAGGCAGGGGTCCCTCTGATGTGTTAGAGTAGGGAACATCGGTTGCTTCAAATACATTACGCTGGCAGCGCTGTTGTTCTTGTTTCTATGAATTTTGTTTTGTTTTGTTTTGTTTTTTTAACATCACAAGACAGCGCTCTCTCTTTAGGTTTGATTTGTTTAACATGCTGCTAACTGACATGGATATTGCGAAAATGGTTCTAAGGGAGGAAAAGCGAAGCAGCGAACGGATGGGTTTGTAGAGTAGCTCCTCTGGAAGGAAGCTGGAAAATGACAGACGCCCTTGTAGTGAAACACAAGTCCTTTTTGCTCTGCTTTATGCTGACATGATGTCTGAATTGCAGAGACAAGGGGAAGCGAAGAGCCTTTGTCCTGATTTGAAGTGGAAAACCTTTCTTCTACTATCAGGAAGTACAAATATACAGTTTTCATCAAATTAAAGGTGAAAGAAAAAAACAAAAAATAAGCAGAGGAATGATTTAGGAAGGTAAACAACGATGTATACCATCATTAGATAGTGCTTACTGTTTATTTTTTCAGATGTCAGTTTAAGAAAGAAAAAAAGTGGTGCACAGCAGTAAGCTACAGAGCTCATTTATCTGTAGGGTGGAGGGTGGGGGATTGAGGTGGGATGGCTGTTGGCCTCAGAAGTAACAAATACAAAGAACAGACTATGGGGAAAGGGAGAAAAAAAATCCACAAATTATAGGAATGATGCGTTTCAAACGCAGCCAGACAGGCTGATTGATGAACGAAATGAGTTGCAGGAAATCAAACGGGGAAAATAAAGGGAGACACAAAGGGGGAAAATTTTGAAATGGACTAACCCTCTCCGGTGGCTATGTAGCCAAGGGTCGGGCAGATAGGGTTGCCTTGAAAGAGTCTGCTGACAGCCAGTGTCACTGGGCTTTGTAATCATTGTGCTGGACCTGATAGGGTTACTAACGGCTAATCCAGGCTGACCTTGCTTAGGTGCCCCGAATGAGGTTGGCTTTGTACAGTTGGGACAGCTAACAGTATGGCAGTGATGCTGACACATAATGTCTGTGTGGGGACTTGCCACCACAGCTCTTTTGTTGTGCTATCAAGTTGCAAGTCCCAGCCATCCACAAACAAAATGTTTTTTTTTTCTTTCGCTCCAAGTGGGAGAAAGGTGGTATTTAAATTGTCACAGGGGAGAAGGTAAGGTTGTATCTGCCGGTTCAAGAGGTCAGCTCTTGTGTTAGTGTCTGGATGGCTTCAAAACAAATCCTATCATGATGAAATTTCATGTTGCTGCCCTGTAATGCGCATGAAAGTGTGTGTGTGTGTTTGTGTGTGTAGCAGGAATGTCACCACAAGTCCACAGCATGTGTCTACAAGAGCATCTCATAGACAAGGGCAAATTGAGCTGCTTTTCTTTTTCTGCTGACAAGTTCATTTTTTCCCCATTTTTATACAAAAACATTGTTTTAAAGTATTTTAAAGGGGTTAAAGCTCACTTTATCAGCTTATATGGTAAAGCAAATCTTAAAACTACTTAAAAAACACATTTATCACTGTTCTCTTAAATTTGGGGTAATTCTAGGAAAATATATTTAAACAGAAATAATAGCAAGTAATAGTTATGCTCACCTTAATTTATCAAAGAGAAACACCCAGGTGTGTCCAAATTCCCTCAGTACTTAGTACATTATACTATGTTTGCCATTTTTTGAAGGTTTCCGAAACCCAGAAATCTAACAGAAGTGTCTGCAAAAAAACAAGAGTGCATCAATGCTCACTAGAGTGGCAAATAAAGACCACAATGCATTGCTTTTGAATGATTTCCATGTGAAAAAAATATCTGAATTTGTTTTTAATTACGCATCTAGGTTTTCGTCATCAGGACACATTGGATTGATAAAAAGTCTTCATTGTGAGCATGGTGTTAGAATTGCTTCTTTCCTCTTCTGCTTTTCCGTCCGGTCCAACAAAAAAGAGGACACAAATGTAATCAATATAAATAGGTTTAGCCTAAATTACAAAAGGGGTTTATACAAATATACACTGTTTGTCTGAAGATCCATAAACCCTTATTGTAACAGTAAAATATGTCCAACAAAGAGGCCTTCAGCTCTGCTTGCTTGCTCAGCTGTTGGACAGGACAAGTTAAAAAAACAAAAACAAAAGATTTGCTTTTAAAATCGTGGGCACTAGATAGATCTGCACTATAATGGATTGGAATTGAAAATAGTTTTTTGAAGCAATCAAAACAAAAACTTGGAATTAGATCGGACATGGTTTATTTCAAGCAGTCAATATTAAAATGTACTTTCTATTGGAAATTGTTCATTTTAGGCAATCAAAACGAAAATGTCAAAATTGGATTGAGAATTGTTTAATTCAAGAAATCAAAGCAAAAAGTTGGAAATTCTGTTGTATTTTTTTAAGCAATCAAAACCGAAAAAATTAAATTGGATTGGAAATGGTTTATATCAAAAAATCAAAACTAACCTTTTTGAAATTTCATTGTAAATGTTAAACTTCAAGCAATCAAAACAAAAATATAATTCTATAGTAGTTAAGGAGGGAATTTGGACGCAGCCCTCGCTATTTTGGAATCAACTAATCAACACACATATTTTCAGGCTCCAATCGGTGCGACAGTTGGGGAAGGCATCTATTCTTTCTTGCTGCCAGGCAGAGCTGTAAAGTGGATTGGGATTCCCATGCCCTGGAGCCCACTACTAATCCACAACGGGCCCACTACTGGATTTCCGTGGACATCAGCTGACATGCCAAGTAGTGCACAGACTGGTGATTTGGCAAACATTCAAGGTCACAAACACGTGTGCATTCATATATGCTCACACACACAACAAAAGGCCTTACCCACTGCAACATTCAGATGTTCCACCACTCACCTGCATCCACACAGAGATATTTTAAAGACAACATGGAAGACGGTGGATTTCTACAACCAAAGCATGGCAGTGATGTCTGTCTACTATTTTCCTTCTGGTCATGATGATGCATGCACTCCTCTGGCATTGACATAGAAATTTTACTTTGACAATCACCACCAAACACTTTCAAAATCGAGTTACACCCCTTACATGGTGACTCCATGCAGATAACATCCCATAAATCTGCAGGGGCCAAATGGTCCACTAATGTCTGCTTATCAGACACTCCAGCGTAACATCTTTGTTTGATGTCTTTTCTTTCACACATTTATCACTAGACAGGTAATCTTATTCATGTAAAAAATCTAATTTTAGTAAAATTGTGGAGTTCCACCATCCAATACGTCAACAATCTTTTTTTACAGATGAAAAGCAGAAGATTTGAATTTTTTAACATTGAAATTTACATGTAATTTGGGTTTTTGCTGTCAATGAAAACAATTGTCGCCTCAGACATTTATTTAGGCATATGAATGCAAGTCATTTTGGTTTGATGTGTACCTAAATACTTTTTGTGATACTAGAACTGAGTGAAATTAATAAAAACAAGTAAACCCTATACTACCATTTTTTATTTTTTCATTTAGATTTCACTCATTTCTTAATTTATGTTGTCGTTTATTGTAGGGAAATTGAACGGATACACTTTATGCTGTGTGTGTTGCTTGAAAATAACAAATCCAGCATAAATATGGGTTGTAAAGGATTTCAGATGCAGTCAAATCTCGGCCCATGATTAGGTCAAGCATGGTGGCAGTGTTTGTTGTGAACGCTGTTCCGCTCTGCGGGCTAAATGTTTGTGTCAGTAAAGAATAATTACACCTTTCGACATTGTATCTAACATGTTAATCTCTGTCCACAGCCGCCACTTTACTTTCCCGTTTGTTTAATAGCTCACAAGCTGCTTTATTGTTTCAAAGTGCTCAATGGCAAACCTGTAAATTCTCAGTTGAACATTTTGCCCCCATGGCGTTGTGGTTCACCGGCGCTGAATAATGAAATAAAGCAAACAGTCATTGATCTGCAATCAAAAGATCCAGGACAGGAGGTCATTTACATGCAGGGAAGGAGCCATTTGGAAGAGCGCTGTGAGGCATGTTTGAAGTTAAAATCATTTAGCACTGATTTACTTGCACTGTTGCCTCACAAATGTTTTGCTCATGATTTATCAAAAAAATAGAAAAAAACTACAGGAGTGCAGTTGTAGCGAACAACTGTAAATGTAAGTTGACCATAAGTAAATTATCAAGAGAGAAAGAGGCATTAAAAAAAGCTAGTTTTACTCTGTGACCCTGATTTCAGGCAAAGGAAAGAGATAAGTGGTAAATGGCTCTTGAAAATTAATCAGAGTCACTTATTGGCAATCGGTCAAGTTGTTTTCTGTCCCAGGAGTCCAGAGTGCTTAAGCAGTGTGTTGCAGCTTCTTTTAAAATTTGATGATTAAATAGGAAAATGCATCCAAGATTTGTAGACTGGGAAAAGAGCCTGTTTGTTTTATTTATTCATTGTGTGCATATGAATAATTTACCCATCAGCAGTTTTTGTTGTTGGTGTAGGGGGTTGGGGGTCAGGGTGGTGGTACTGTTGTGGAGACTTATTTTGGGTGGCAGACTAAGGGTTGCTTTTTGTTTTTTTGTTTTATATTTGGCACTGTTCCACTATATTTTCTGCTGCCAGCATCTGTCAGAGTGATTTCTCTCTGTCTCTTGTGTCAGTCACTCCCCAAACTGTCAGCACAGTGTATAATATAATGTCTTATAAAAAAATCAAATTCAGATATGCTGTACTTACCTGTTTATTCACTTGTAACTCTTTCAATTCTTTACATTCCCTATTACATGAAACAACATAAGGTAAAAAGGAAATACAAAAAAAGAGAAAAATTAACATATTTGTTGTCACCACCAAAATTTGAAACAAATATAATTGGAAAAAAAATTGTCATGGAAGAAGTAGCTTAAAGGTTTTGCATTTTGAAACATTTTTCATCCATATACGCACATGTTTACACTCTGATGGTGGCTCCACTCCCAAACACCAGGAGCAATGTGGGGTTCCATATCTTGTCCAAGGACACTTAGGTGGGCGAGGTGGGAGCCGAACCTGCCATATATTAATCAGAGGACGACCGCTACCCCCCTGGACCATAGTTGCCCCCCCACCCCCCCAAAAAAAGTTATTATTTGTCCAAACCTTAGGTTCTTCTACTAGATGTTTTGTTTTTGTTTGTCAACAATTGTCTATTAATGCAGCCAGTTTTTACCCAAAATAAAAAAAAACGTGTTGTTTTCTCTGACATAGTTTCTGCAGAATGGCAGTAGTTTATCAGAAATTCACCTCTGAGTAGTGGGCGGGACTGTTGGCATAGGGCAATTCCAACCCTTTTTCCCGTTATCCAACTGTTGACACGCTCTCCTGCTGGCTTAAAGTGTCCACCATACAGTTTTGAGCCAGATGCCAGCTCAGAAATGCAGCTTTAGGCTTAAATTCTTTATATATCAATTAATTATTTTCCTAGAACATATTAAAAATGTATTTATCCTTGGATGTCTAGCATGCAACATCCATTTAAATCTTAGAGAGGGAAGTTTTTAGATCATTCTTATTTTTAATCTTTGTAATCAGAGAAAAATATCTTCAATTAAAATGTTCATATGTTTGTTTTCTTTTTGGTTTTCCAAATTTTAACATTTTAAGAACTCTTGACCCAACGACAGCTGAGCAAAAAATGAATTACAAAAAACATTAATAGTAGTTTAAATAAATATGTATTTTTATTTTGGTTAAAACAGGCATTGATACCCTCCACCACCCCCCCACCCCCCCTTTCAACAGTTTATTAACTGTCTACTCCCAGCCTCTCAGTCAAGGTCAAATGCGTTCTCCAGTCTGTTATCAGAGTGGTTTTTGATGAAATAGAGCAGATAACAGGGTCTTCTGAATAGATGGAAGGCAACAGGAGATCAAAAAGCTGCTTCTTAAATAATTATTGCATGAAGCAACAGATTTTTTTTATTTTTCACCTTTACATTTCAAATCTTTCAAGTGAATTTAAAGCTGCTGGCAGATGGATGAATTTATTGATGTATTGGTTTGGAAACAGCTTAAAGAGTTTCACTAATTATACAGAAAATTGAATATAGATCTTAAATACTTTTGTCCTTTTCTGCTTTGATTTTCCTCAGAGGGCTAATTTTTATGCTCCATTCAAACACATGATAATTTTTTTCCCCCTCTAAGAAGTTGCTGGACTAAGTTCGGTCATGATATCAATTCTTAGTCACCACAGAGAAAAATGTAAAGTTCTATGAGATTTGCATGATTTGGATCACCTATTTTGTATTTGATACAACCTACACCACCTTCAAGATAGCATAGTATCTCCAAAAGCTATACGTTCAGAACGGGAATGTGGCGCACTTTTAAGAACACGCTTAACACAGGTTCCTGAATGTGCTTTTTGCCCATGGTCTTCACACCGGATGAGCAGGGGCAGCCTTCCTCTTCTTTTTTTATGTTTTCTAGGGCATGTACACCAACTGGAGTTGGCAGAGGCTTGGCGTAAAATTCAAAGCAGAGAAAACTTCTCAAATCTTGCTACGGGCTTTTAATTCCACAACTCTATTCTGATATGTGAAAGACTTGGTGTCAAAGAATACCAGCTGGGCATGAACTGGAATTATTAATTTCCTCTTCATGATCAATTTTCAAATTCAAATTCATCACTGCTAAATCTGACGGCCTGATTAGTCAAGCTGTCAGATTTGGTAGGGAAAAGGCTTAACAATAAATCTCTGAGATATTTTCCCTTTTTTTTTTTTTTTTTTTTTGTCTATTTTAATTTTTTTATGAAGATCTAATCAAGCAAAGTCAAAATCAGAAAGTTTCAAAACCCTAAATCTAAAGGTGATACAAAAAAAAAAAAAAACTACTACATACATTTTTGCATAAAAAAAATCCTTGTCTACCTATTGTTTATTCACTTGTGGTTATACAAAAAAGAACAAAATGAAAATATATACATTGACTGCTCATAAAATATTTGAGCAGAAAAAAACACATTTAAACGTGTTCAAGGACAAGGTTACTTTTATGTGTATCAAAATACATTTTACCAACCAAAATGAAGTACAATCCAATATTAAAGGGCCTTTATCATGCAAAATCCTTTTGAGGTTTTATCTCTAATATACTGTTGATTCCTGAAAAAACAACACAAAAGTGGTATTTTGATCCGTTCACTCATTTTTGAGTATTCCGCTTTGAGCGCCAGCCCCTCCCAATCCCGATTGTTCTCCCATTGTGACATAGATTAGTAAGCAACAGCCCCTTCCAGGAAGAGTCTGCACTACCAGCATCACCCCCAGACTAACACACCCATTTTCTCCACTGAGATAGCCACGGAGATAGCGGTGATTGGCAAGATTGGCTTTCCTTTTATACGAAAAATAAAAGTTCAGATGTTGTTTGTTTTCGTGGGCAAAACGCAGAAATGCTGCAGAGGCCGGCTCTAGGTTGACGTCATGAAATGGGTCTCACCTACAAGGAGGAAAATTAGCTGCAACAATAACTAATATTTCAGAAAATAATTGTTCTTTATTGTGCCAAAGGTAACATCTGTTATCATATATGGATATAGTTTATCCCGAAAGACTTAAGAAAAGCATATAGCCCCTTAAAATTATGAAGGAAATGTGGAAAAAAAACGTGTCTTTTATACCAGAGATAAAATGAATAACAAAAACATACATTTGCATGTTGTACAAAATATCTGTTATTATTAATATGACCTTTATCTTTTTTTCCCCCATATGCAAACATGCATCAATAGGCGGATCAAAGTTGTTGTTTTTTTCCAATTTGGGAAAATAGCCGTGGTGCAAAAGAAAAAAAAAAGTTACATTTTTGCTTTGAGTTAATGAAATTAAGAAAAAAAGCATGCAAAGCAAACATGTAATAAAAATTCCTATCTAACAGAAATACTACTACTACTGCTACTTGACGTATTATAAAGTTAATGTAACATAATAACAGGAAAATACAAATTCGCAATCTCTATGGGTCATCACTAAAAAGTAGCAGCAACACTTTGACAGACCTCAATTAAACCAGGTCTTTTTCCCGTCGAGGCGAGATTACGTGACTTGCCTCAAGTTACAACCAGAAAGAGAAATGTCTCTCTTTTTTATTACATCTCCCAGTCTTGAACAATGGAACGTTTGCCTCTGAGCCATTTATTCAACTCTGATGTATGATTAGCGCAGGGCAAATCAATACCATGTTGGATGATCTAAACGGAAAAGTGCTGCGATATCCCCCCCGTCACAGGGCCAAGCGCTGATATTTGTCTGTCAGCAGTGACATGCTATCTCAGGCAGGGGTGCTGGGGCCAAAACACAGGTATTGATCCTGTCAACATTGATGGCCTTAATGGTAAGGAGGATGAGGGAAAGTGCCTGCCACTGGAGATGTAATGCACTGCATGAAACAGCTCCCTGCACAAGGCAAAGGAACACGATGTTTATCTGATTTATAGGGAATTATACTAGTGAACAGTGGGCATTATCAACAGACTAACAAGAATTAACCTGAATGGGGCATATGTCTTTCTCTAATGAAAACTAAAACCTGCTTTTTCATTGCGAGGCTTCAAAAGACATTTAGGCCAGGTTAGTTTTAATGGCCAAAGAGTAAAAGTTTGTCTTTTTTTCTGCAATAATTCAACATCATCTTGTGTTGTCCTTCTACTTCTCTTTCAAACCATAATGTGATAGATCGCCCAAAAATAGATCATATGTAAAATGTGTTAATTATAGATCTGTAAGACTTTGATGAGAACAAAGTTGTTGTTTTGTGACTATAAGTCAAAAATCTCTCTGCATTTTAAAAGACAAACAAGGTCTGTTTTTTTTCTGGCTTTTTTTTTGAAGGGTACATAGTTTTACTGGATTTAAAACAACCTCTGAGGAGAGATTTTCTTTTCCAAGTCAACGAGTGCATGATTGGACAATTATAAATAACTGATTAAAGGGTCCAATCCTGGAGTAGACAACTGTGAATTTACAAACATGGCACAAACCAAAGGGGTCATGGAAGGTAATATTTAGTCCTCTTTGCTGACGTACAGTTTTCCAACTGTTCACGCTATCCCAGCCGTCATTGGACAACAGGCATGGCACACCCTAAACCGGGCATCGGCATATCACTATACCACAAAGAAAAAAAAGAAATGATAGCACACACTTCTGTTTTCCGTACTGCAAACACAGAAAATAGAGTCATAAACTCAGAACAACACCACTGAATTAGATAGTCACTAAGGCTATATGAGTAAAGGCCCAGGTTAAAACAGAGAGGAGAATTGTTTGTTTCACACTTCACTTTCCTTTATATAAAGTGGAGAAAACTTGTCCATTCATCACACAACTATTCTGCCATCCATCCATCCATCCATCCATCCATCCATCCATCCATCCATCCATCCATCCATCCATCCATCCATCCATCCATCCATCCATCCATCCATCCACCCATCCATTCACCCATCCATCCATCCCTCCATCCATCCATCCATCTTCTTCCGCTAATCCGGGAGTGGGTCACGGCGGCAGTAGTTTAAGCATAGATGCCCGGACTTTCCTCACCCCGGCCACTTCCTCCAGCTCTTCTGGGGGGAGCCCGAGACGTTCCCAGGGCCAGTGGAGAGACATAGTCTCTTCAGCGTGTCCTGGCTCTTCCCCAGGGCCTCCGCCCAGTGGGACATGCACAGGGAGGCATCAAGGAGGCATCCGACTAAGATGCCCAAGCCACTTTAACTAGATCCTCTCGATGTGGGGGAGCAACAGCTCCACTCTTAGCTCTCTCTGGGTGACCAAGCCTTTCACCCTATCTTTAAGGAGCGCCCAACCATCCTACGTAGGAAAGTCATTTGGATTTGGGACCTCATTCTTTCGGTCATGACCATAGGTGAGTACTGAAACGAAGATCGACAGGTAAATTGAGAGCTTTGCTTTCTGGCAATGGATAACAATGGACGCCTCTCCAATCCACCTGTCGATCTAGATATTTAAACCCTTCCACCTGGGACAGGAGCAGTCCACCCACCCAAAGGAAAAAATAATATAAACCTTGAGTTTTTGTTGATAACAGTTTATTTCAAGTCAGAGCTTGGTAAAAAAAAAAAAAATACTTAAATTCCTTCTAGAATGTTTCTTAATTTGGTAAATCTTCAAGTTTTATGACTTCATTTGACTTGATTCATGCCTGATTTTCCAAGATCAACATGGTCAAACCACCCACTAGAGCAAAGGCGAGGAACTCCAGGCCTCGAGGGCGGATGTATCTGTATGTGTATGGCGTGTTTTGGTAATCCACATCATAAGAAAAAGAAATAACATGAAATCTGAAAGATTCTGCTTTAATTTAGATTGAAAATCAACATATATCTTTAAAACAGAACATTTGAGAGTTATTATCTCAAACATGTGGCATTTGTTCTAATTTCAGGGCCAATTGCACCAAATGGTTGGTGTCCCTCAAGTAAAAATGCTAATTTAGAGAAATGCTGTGTTCACGTGGTGTTGGAATTATTTGAAAAATGACTCAGAAAACACACGTGGACCATATGAAGGCAGCATAACTTTTTGGACTTAAACAAAGGTCAATTTACTTGTATTGCACCATCTATGGGGACACACCAGATTACAGGGGAAATAGACCATTATAAAGGATTGGGATAGCGAAGTGAACATGTATCCGTGTTTGACTTTTCATGAAGCACATCTGTGGTCTGTCTGTGTACGGGCTGCATACGTTAACGTGAGGCCGTTTTTGCTTGTGTGTTGGTGGGAGAGCGCTTGTGTGAAGTCAGAGCCTCTAGCTAGGTCTCTTTAGATCTTTTCTTTCTTTCTTTTTTTAAAGCATTTCTCCTCCCAGACTAAGGCTCAAGGAATATGCTGGGGGCTATACAGATACAGAAGTCTAAGGAACATTTTACTTATTCATTGTCAGGAATTATCACTCAGCAGAAATATAAATACAGCAGAAGGATGTGGAGGTTGGACTTCTAATAGCATGGAAAATTATGGCGGATCAAAAGATGACAGGCTTAGAGTTTGATGTGGGATACTTGGTTGAAATACCCATATGCAAAAACAAATCTGTTTCTTGCAGTGTTAAGCTAAGATGTATCTGTTTATTTTTCTAAGGTTAGGAAGAAACCCAAACATGGTTGGGAAATATTGTCTGGACCAGGGGTGTCAAGCTCATTTTCACAGAGGGCGACATCAGCATAGTGGTTGTCCTCAAAGAGCCAGATATAACTTATACATGTAACTAAATTTAATGACAAATAAATGTAACTACTCCTTAATGTTAAATAAATCATTCATTTATTTATTATGACTTTTTAAAGTGACTATTACAGTTGCATAGAAAACATATGTTTGCTTGTTACTCTAGCATAAATCCTTTTAAATGGGATTCTGTCAGGTTAGATTATATGGACAGTCTTTTAGTCCTAATGTATAGTTGCCAAATCCGATATTTCAAGTCCAATCCCCCCTAGATATGTACTATATTTATTTTGAGAAATTAAAAACCTTTATGCTCTAGCGGGCCACATAAAATAACATGTGGTCTAGAATGTTTGACTTAAAATGTAACTGGTCTTAGTTCAGTGCCCATCTACCTTGACACATTCTTGCTTGTCATCTTGCCTCCTATTGAAGCTCTTTGCATTTTCAATCAAATTAATTGTATTAGTCAATCTGCAAAACAATAAACATGCTCGCATGACATCAGATAACTTCTTAGTCACGGACGGCGGAAAAAGGCATGGCCTTAAATACAGTCGTTGTGCCAGCACATCGTCTGAGTGCTCCTGGATAGAAACAGAGAGTGACAGTGATAGAATTTACTGTGATGGTATCAGCAAAGCAGCCATCACAGCTTTGGCAGATTAGAAGGCCACCAGGACCCATCTCCCCGGCTCTGATCAGTGTTCATACCCTGACATCGGCCCCTGATGTTAACTCCAGGCCCTGAAAGGGGGCTATGAACCATGATCAGCGATATCAAGCCACCAGAAATAGAAATCCATTTTCCTGCCTCGAGGTGGAAGGGGAGGGCTGAGGGAAGATCTGTGGCCTCCTGGTCTGGTCTTAGTTGGTTGTCTATATTGCTCCCTTTGCTGCACCACGTGGGGCCCTTCAGCTGTTTTTTCCTTCTCTCTTGTTCTGAAGGTTAAAGGATTAGGAGCTGTGTTTTCAAACCGGATTGCTGTCCTGGCATGGATTTAGATTTTGGCCACACACATTAGAAACTGGAGCCCCCAACACACATGCAGGTGCACATGTGTACATGCAAGCACACATACACAGACCACCAGCCCCACCGCTGAGCAGGAGGTTATGGGGATTAGCAGGAAATACCATAAGATGGTGGACGAAGCATTTTTTTCCCCCTCTTTCTTTATGGGGCTTAATAACAATATGAGTACAAACCAGAGGTGCTTGTGCAAAGTTGTTTTTCACTTTCTCGCCCCACACTCAACTCTTGTTCCTTTCCCCTGGTCTTGTCGAAACATGCTGACCAAGTGCGTTCTGACATTTCCAAAAGCAAAGAAGTCATTAAATATAAACACGATGTGTGATTCTGTTTTCAAAGCTTTCCAGTTTCATTTGATTCTCCTTTCTTGTGAATAAACCAAGATGCCTGTATAGCCAAGCAAAGTTGTGATGAATTATTGATTGATGACAGCTTCATCAAACTGCTGTGTTGTACACCTACTTGGCATTTCTTGATGGTGAATATACAGAGAACCGACACTAATGCTCTCATATCGTCCAAACTTGTTTACAAATTGATGCAAGTTGGTGGACCTTTTGCTTAAAGAAAATAAATGTCCAGGTACTGACAGAACTGCTCTGAAAGCACCCTACATGTGCAGGGGAGAAAGTGTGGATGACTGTATGTGTTTGGGTTTGCATGAAGGAACATACAGCAGACTTTAAAAAATGGATGAAGAACACAGCCTCTGTCTTTTTCAACACAGAAAAAGAGAGAGCAAACGGTTCCCCAGATTGCCAGGGGAAAACACAGTTCAAATAGTGTGAGGGCGAAGGCAGCAGATCAGAGAGAAAGCTGTTTGCAGTTCAGGCCTACAAGGCAATTCTTCCCCCGAGTCCCAGGTGAAAGAGCTCAAAGAGAAATAAACCTGAGGTACCAATTTGCTGAGTTTTGTTCAATAGATGGGAGAGGGCCTAGAGATTTTACCCCGAGCACACAGGAGCCACAGCCAGTAAACAACATTACTTAAGGATGGTTACATATTCTTTGTCCGTCTTCCGTCATGCTTGGAGGAGACAGGCTCTTTGTTTTGGCTTTGGCCAACTTGTGTTTCATGTGAATGGAAGCAGATAGAGCACAGGAGACACACACTCTATCCTTTCAATCTTGACAACTTTTGGATTGTTTTCCTTGTCTCTTTTACTTTTCACTTAGAAGACTTGAAAGCTGGGAGAAAAACTTTATCAAAGCAGAGTCAACTTTAGAGGGGATTTATTTACTGCTCATCTCAAACCTTCTTCCAGGTGATGTCGCTCATCAGCAAGAGGTTTGTGTACTTGTGTGCTGAATTTCATAATGGGAGCCTGATAAATGTATTCACAAATGTGAATAATTGCTCCTGCGCCATATCTTCCCTCGGGTGTGCATCGACACAGAGGAATTTTGTGGCTTTGGGTGAATTCAGCAATGAATATTCCACCGCAAAGATAACCAACAGTTTTATTTTAAAGCCAAATGACAGAAGTTTCATCATGTTTGTGATAAAAGTGACTGTGACATACATCACAGGACAGCATTTTCCCATTTTACAGTGTGCCCTTTCATGCAAACCAGTGAAACAGACTCCCACACTTCATTAATGCCAAATGTAGGCCTGCTCTGTTCCCGCTGTTGTCTTGGAATGATCCATTTCTTTGCTCAGATCACTATCTGGATGATTCAATTATTCTTGAAAAAGTATATGGCTACCAAGGAGCATTGTAGTCATAGTACTATTTATTTGGAATAAAGCCAGCAGCCTATTTGTTAAGAGATAGGTGCAAGAGATCTTAAAAAAAATGTTTTAAAAATTTTTTGATCATAAATCACTTTATTTTGACATTAGGCCATGTAAACGTGTTTTTTTACGTGTGGATTCCTGAATTTAAACATATTTTTCATGTTTCACCTTTGGATTATGCATGAACTATGTGGCTTTACTTCACCCTTTGCAAGAAAACAAACAAAGACTTCATTCAGGACAGGATCTTGTTATCACCATAAGTTCCGCACTGTAAGGTGCACTTAAAAGTTTTTTTATTTTTATTGTGCCTTAATTATGGATTCATTTTGGTTGTGTTTATTGATGTCAAAGAGATATAGAGAGATACATGGCGCTGTCACAATGTCTGTATTTGGTTTTTTGTTGGCTTGTTGAAATATGCTAAAATGCAGCATTTCGGACTGTGTTTTTTTTTTTACATGTTACCAACAAAGTTGGGAGCTATCCGCAGTAAAACGTTTCATTTATTTTTTTTAAGATGTTTTTTACATGTTTTAAAAAAGGTTTAGGAACTACCGGCATTGTGAATAGGCTAACACGACTACTGTGGCTAACGCTTTGTAACGTGGCTAACATGTAGTATGTCACAAACAAGTTCCAGAGTAACTGTGAACACAATTAATAAAGTCTGACTGATTGACGGCCTTATCTCTGACTCTTTTCTCACGCTACATTCACACCAGGCATCTGACGGTTTTTGAACCATTTATGGTCTTTACACTGGACTGTTACAAATAGGGATGTGACAATAATCAATTAATCGATAAATCAATTTCTATTTTTTAGGATCAAACCACATCGATATGTCAGAGCCAGAGTCGAATTGAATCGACTGATCCCATAAACAAGATTAATCGATAATCAAATTTAAATTGGAAGATACCATATGGACTGAGACATGGTAAGTTAATCTATTATGACATAAAATCGACCAAGTGCATTAGAGTGGACAACACACATGTAATGTCAGCAAAAAATGATCAAGCCATCATTACAGTCCAATGTGTTGAAACACTTTTAATTTAGCGAAGACGTGACCATGTGGTATCATGTTCTAATATTTTTTGGATGAAAAAGCAAATCAAAACATATTTTTTTGTCTTTTGTCTTTGTGCTATTAGATGCAAATCAAACTCGTGTTAAAAGCGAAGATGGTTTCCAAAACCAACAAAAAACACAACTTAAAGTTTCCATTCCAGCCACCCCCTTTTTTCTTTTTATTTTGGTGAGAATAAGTATTTTAGATTGCTTCACCTGTTTGTGTTCTGCACACTCAATTGTGGGAGCTTGGGAACTACAGGGGAAAAAATTCCAAACAATCATCTGTCAAATGTGAAAAAAGGTCTCGACAAAGCAACCATTGTTTACATCTGACCAACATTACCAAAGCCACATAAGAGAAGAAACAAAGTAAAAAGAAAAGTGAGAGCATAGAGACGAGAACAGAGAACCGGATCATTTCAGCACCATGTTGTTTTCCTGCGTGCTCGATCCTGATTGCAGGACATCCTAAAATCCAGGTCCAAGTGGCAAGTAGTTTTCCAAGTGAGCAAATTAATTTTTATTGTATGGCAGTTGTAATGTCACAGATGAGCACAGCCATGACCCGAGCTTGAACTCATCAGTTGAAATGAAGTTGTTCACTCAGCTGTAGAAGACAAACCATAGTTGCAACAAATTAATCAACCCCATCGGACCGCGGCGCAGGGCGCTTCCTCCTGCCTGCTTCCACGCAGTTTCACTTTGACCCCCAAAAATATTAGATTAAAGGCACTTCATAGCAGGAAATGTCCTTACAGTATGTGATACAAAAATATTTAGGTTTAAATTCATTTGTTTTCCTGTTGGATGGTTTTGGGTAATTGAGATCTTGTGCACAAATCGTCCCATCATTGTTTTCGTACATATGACAAAGTGCACAGGTGTGGAATATTTCTTTACAGTGGTCTGTGTAAAGCCGCTGTTAAAAAAAAAAAAAAAAGGAAAGCACTTTAAGAGAGCTGCTTTCCAGATGCTTTCCTGAGAAGTGAAAACAAGGAGACAAGACAAGTTAGTTTTGGAAAAGGCTGCCATTTCTGCTGGAGTTGGAGCCTGGATTCGATCAGTCAGCACGAAAGCTTTGAGACTGGATTTGAATGCTTATAGTGGAGCCAAGTGGTTTTATTTTTGGATAGAGATATCAAGAATAAATTGTAAACATTTGGAAAACACTCAAGACTTTTTGACAAGTTAGATAAACAATGCTTGTGATTCATCAAGCTGTTATGTATCTGAATCTCTAATGACACTATTCTGAATTTTCATGAGGCGGCTTTCTGTGCTCATTACTACAGCGCACACACACAAAAAGAAACTTGCACATACACAAATCTGAATAAATAAATCCTCGATTGTGAAAGTCTACAAGTCCATCAAAAGCTTGCACAGCAGATGTCCTCAACTTCGGTTTTATTCTTCATACATCACAAGAAAAAAAACGTCTTTGCTTTCATTTCGGTGTTGAGTAGTGGCAGCATGAGTGGGTAACTCACCGTAGCTACCACTGGCTCCATCAGGGCTTCACAGGCTAAATAACAAAAGCCATATAATATATAGCTGTCAGGGGATGTTGATTTGTAAAAGACTTTAGAATTTCCTGGGTGTTGAAAGTAGAGGCTTTCTGCTATTGTATGAAACTCTGATAGGCAGAAAAGAATGGAATATGATCCCATTATTTTCTGGCTTTGCACAAGCCTGACCATATGATTTTCTCACCGCCTTCTAAACACAGGAGAAGGAAGGGTTGAGAGATAGAGCAGAGAGGAGGGAAAGAACAAGAGAGAGGGAGAGACGAGCAGCTTGCATGAGTTATTGCATTTGCACGCATTAGAGTTTGCAAGACGAATGTTTTGGAGAAGAAGAAAAAGAAAAAAATGAATGCAGCAAATGACTGTCTGAGTGGATTTGGTTATGTTCTGCAAAGACACTCCTCACATAGTTTGGTGGAATCTTAAAAGCCATAAGTAAGCTGCTTTTCACTTTGACTCGTAATATGACTTTAATAATTGATTCCTCCTTTGATGTGAGCTGCTCGTGTCTGTGCTTTTGTGATAATATTTCAGTAAAAAAGTGTATCAAATCTTCGCAAGTTTTTTTTTTTTTTTTATCGATTCCCACATAAAGTTACATAGACTTGACGTTTGTGTTTTGTTTTCTACAAGCTTCTGTGATACAGGATTTTCCTATTACATGAAACAAAACATTGGCTAAGGATACGTGCAGTTGCTCTGGGAGATGTAACAATAGAGAGTACTCCACGTCTACTTCCAGCACCAAATCTCTTCCAGTGTTTGTCATACACCCGATTGTTGAAGTACTTACAAAGATTGAAGATAATCTCCTCCTCAGTGGGCAAAGCATGTTTGCAGCAGAGTCTCACATGTATAATTCATCGGGAAAATAAATTGTCATGACTTTAAAGAACACAATGCATTTTGTACTGGGCAAGACTTTGCTTTTTACCCTTCAAATTATTTATTGTTTCCTCAAGTCCCGCGGGCCTTGGCCTGACCTTAAGAAACTTCTAATTGGCTGTGCTGCCACACTCCACTGTGTATTTACCCGCCCCTCAGGTGTTTAGTGCAGCACTGCAGCTTTGTCTGTGAATGTTTAACGTCGGAGTCCACTAAATCCACGACAAAGATACTTTTCTCTTTGCCCTATAATTATTTAATAAATTAGTCATTATTGATAAAAGGCTCAATATGCGTTATGCACATATAAACAAATTGAATTGGTGAATTAGCCTAAACAAGGCCTAATGCAAACTGTAGCAGGCTGTCTGGAATAAAAAAAGAAAAAAGGTGATTCTGAATACTGCTGCTAGCAAAAAAAGCAAATGCTCCGACACTGCAGTACTTTTTGTTTCCTCTTTGATTTGAACAAACTTCAATTTTACCAAAAGGCAGAAATTGAATCCACAAATATATTAAAGTAGCAAGGTTTTGTCTTTGTAGACGGAAAGTGACTCTACATTTTCACTAAAAAAACATATTCATGAGAACATTTTGTTGTAGTATTTAATTATTCAAAAAAAAGCAAAACAAAAGAAAACTTCAGTCTTTTACATTTATAATATTCCTTCTAATTGTTGTTCACAAAGATGATGGCAGGTCACTGTCCAGCTGATATAATAGGCAAAATGCTAAAAAAAAGCAACTTGGGATTCTTAGAAATAGGATTCTATCTATTTATCTGTCTATCCATCCATCCATCCATGCATCCATGCATCCATCCATCCATCCATCCATCCATCCATCCATCCATCCATCCATCCATTCATCCATCCATCCATCCATCCATCCATGCATCCATCCAATTAGAATTTGAATGAAAAGGTGTGTCCAAACATTTGGTCTGTACTATATATATATATATCTATATATATCTATATATATCTATATATATATATATATATATATATATATATATAGATATATATAGATATATATATATATATATATATATATATAGATATATATAGATATATATATATATATATAGATATATATAGATATATAGATATGTATATTTTTTATAACATAATTTATTTATTTATTTTTTTCCGGCTGATTAAAGTTGGATTTTCCAGAGTACATTAACAAAAGAGTAGTACTTTGGTTTGCGGCTAGCTGAATAGAAAAAAAGTTAGCGAAACGTTTCAAGAAAGGCTCCTTGGTCAGATTCCGTCCCATATAGTGTTTTGTATCCACGTTGTGGTTCTTGACATTTGGCCAGTGACATGTGTCAATCAAAATATTGTACCCTAATTTCTGCACATTTTTTAAACCACCTTAATAAAATAACGAGATTAGTGAAATGGGTCCAAATGGAGCTGCCATGAATACACAAACTAGTTACAGAGGACAAGACTTTAGCAATAAGCCACTTTGCAATGACGTTGTGCTTTTTTTAAAAAAAATGTTTTATTTCAAATCAAAGCAACAGTTACATAAAATACAGTAAGTCAATACAAGATTTTGAAGATTAGATTTGAAATCTGGATTTCAAAAGGTTCCCCCATTCTTCTTTCTCTTTCGGCTTTTCCCATCAGGGGTTGCCACAGCGAAACAACCTCCCTTTCGAGGATGAGTCGCATGGTTAACTTGGCAATGTTTTACGCCGGATGCCCTTCCTGACGCAACCCTCTCAATTTATCCGGGCTTGGGACCAGCACAGAAGCAGAGAAGGGAATAGGGAGCAGCCCGGATTCGAACACAGGTTTCACGGATGGAAGGCGCCGCAAACCAGCACGAGCTAATCTGGCTCCAAAAGGTTCCCCCATTGATTGAATTAAATATTTTTTTCAACCTCAACCAGACTTTCACACACCATGACAACTAAAAATACCAGCTTTTGCATCAGTTACTGTTATGAAAAATATAAATATGTTGATGATATGTCGATGTGTTTCACACATTAGTCAAAACTCAATTAAAGAACTTAAACGCCTTAAAGAATTATCCATTCTTTTGTTGGTAGTGAAAACGCATTAGTCACACTGTTTTCATTTTATTTTGAGCACAAGATGAGCCCGGGGAGATGGGCGGGCCGAAGCCACTGCATCTCATACTGTGTAATTACATAGACAATAGTATGTGATGTGTTATTAGGATATAGAACAGCAGTTTGGGGAGAATACACTGAGTTCTTTGTAATTCCCTACTTGATAGTGGGGCTTACAGCAATTAAGATGTTTAATTTAAGGATTTAAGCACCAAGGATCCAGACCACAAGAAAAAAAAAATCATGGGTGGTGGTTGAAATTATGGGTGGATCAGTCTGCATTTAAATGTTGATAATTCTTTTTTTTTTTTTTTTTTTGCTTCTTCATCTCACTGTTTCATTCAGCCATTAAACCCCACTCTCCCTCCCCTATAATATCGTCTGTTTCTCTGTCGCCCCCTCCCCTTTCAGTCCTTCTTGAAGTCTCTAAGGGACTGAGAGGATGTGAGGAGAGTTGATCATTGCATTGCACTGATAAGCAAAAATGTTTCCAGAGCGTAAAAGAACTCTGTGGTGTGTGAGAGGGATAAACTATAATCTGCAACCGCACACTGAACTTGACTGCTAATATTTGCATTGGAAATCAGACGGAAGTTATGCTAAGCTTTCCCCATTATAGCCTGGCGTGCGTGTGAAAGGTCTTCCTCTCCTTCATTTGAATATGGCCTCTCATGCATTAGAAAAATACACATTGGGGCAAGTGGAGGATGGGAGAACAATTTATGAAGATGCTTTTTTGAAATGATCTCTTCAAGGGGTTATACCCCCCCTCCCATACACAAAACAGACTCACATCCCCAAGTGTAAACCCAAATACATTGTTTTTTTATGTCATTTTAAAAATATTGCATCAGATGCATTTCTTTTTCACTTTTAACTTTAAAAGCGTCTTTAAATAACAATAATTAAAAAAAAAACCCACTGTATTCACATACAAAACAAACTCTGATGATTTTTTGTTTGTTCTTACAACAGATTGAAAGGGCCACAAAAAAGCAATCTAATGTAAACTAAAATGCTTCACACTGATTTGTTTTCTTAAACCAAAGAGTTGCTTTCTTATCCTTAGTAACGTTCATATTTTGCTAAATTGCCTTATAATAATATTAATCGTTTAATTATTTTTCCTCTTTTCACTCCAGACCCACCACAGGAAATGTGTTCATTTGATTAACCCTGTTTTGTCCAGGACTGATAAGATTAGCTATCAGAAGCGTTAGTCTTTCAAAGGGCTACAAATGAACGTCCTCATTATTAAAAACCGCTAAATTAAAGGGGGTGTTTCTACACAGAGAATCACACTTCCACCGTCACGCATATCTGGTAACATGAAGGGGCTCACAACAGACAGTGAGGGTGAGAAATATGGAATTTATCAGTGTAAAAAAGAGTAAGAAAAAAAAAAAGTACATAAAATAAATTAGGTGTGTAGCAATTAATCAACTTAATTGGTTTATATTCGTTTGATTCAATCAGATCGATCTGTATGAGGCAAGTTGTTAACTGAGTCGACCTATACCATTATAAAACTGTTTCAAAACAAAATAAATTGATTATATATCTATACTGGAAAATACCATTTGGATTGAGGCGCGGAAAGTTTATTTTGCCATAACGTAAAAATGACCATCACAGCGGACAACACACATGTGATGTCAGCAAAAAATGATCAAGCCACCATTATGGTCCAATGTGTAGAAACACTTTGAATTTAGCAAAGACATGTGACTATACAGTGTGGTTTCATATTCCAACAATGTAATATTTTGATGTGGAAAAACTATAGTAGACTTATCTTTATGTGAATGGATATTACATTAATTCTTGTTTTTTTGTAAATTTGTTTAATTTTCATTTGATTATCTTCCAAGTAAATGAAGGAATCTGGAAAACTTCACCTGCACTGTTCAGTACCCAGGTATTTATCTCGGACTCACACTGTTAACATTTTTGACTTAAGATGTCCTGGATCGATCTTAGATCAGTGAATTGGATCTTTCAAAATGAACTAATATCAACTATGAATTGTTTTGGCAACTGCAAATTATGACATGAATCATAATTTTTGCTGAATAACATTTGTGATCAAAGTTTCTATCTGTCTTTTAGACCGGATCTGTTCTATTTAACATCATGGTTCAAATATGACACTTGTTGCAGTAACTTTAGACCACACAAGATGCTTCCTATATGCTACTGTCTGTCTCTTCTACCTTATAATGACTGTTTTTCAGCCCGTCGTCTGCAGGATGTTCAGCACTTTTTCTACATTGATCCTAATTATACCATTTGGCCACCCTTCATGCTTGAATATACCATGCTGCATGGTATATCATGCTGTCTAGTACCTAACTATACAGAATGTTTAATATTAGTGCATTACTCCAGGGCCAAAGCAACTATTTCCGTCATCCTTGTTTGTGCTTGTTCCTTTGTAACATTTCCTGTAAAACACTGGCCATACTCCTAACCTTATCCCCTATATGCTTCATTTATTTAAATACTACAGCATTACACAGCCAGGTGTACTTAAGTTGACAGGCATTTAGTACAATTCCACTTGACCAGGCACTAAGAGTGATACCACATAAACGGCCTTGAAAAGTGATTAAAAAAATTCCTCTGGAATGTAATATCATTTAGAATCACGCAGGGAAAAACTGTGTGAAATTGTGCAGATAATCAGCTAAATCTCTCAACATGAAAAGCTAATTGCTCCAGAAATTAGCTGTACCTGAGGTCCATTTGTTTGGTCATGGCTAGTTTCATACACCGCAATGAGTGGATATTAGAGCCAATTAGAGGCGGGTCAGAGTTCTTGAAGGTCGCACTGTAATGTGTAAGACCATTGAAAAGCTAATTATAAATAGATTATAAAGTTACGGTTCTTTATAGGGAGCTATTTGGTAATCTGGGCACTGGTTTTTGTATAATAAAGGATTATCCTCACATGTGATTTTTTTTCCACCTTACTTCCTAATTGATTAATTTCATTTGCCTTTTTATTTACAACTTTCTCTCTATTTTTGCAGACACATTTTACTAACTCACTGTATTTTCCACACTATAAGGTGCACTTAAAACTCTTGTTTTATTTTGTTGTTTGTTTTTAAAAAATAACTGTGTGCCTTACAATCAGGACCGCCTTATACAGTGATCCCTTGCTATAACGCGGTTTACTTTTCACGGTTTCGCTACTTCACGGATTTGCATCGTGCATTCTGATTGGCTAAAAAGTCACTCCGCTTCTTCTTTACCTGTACGTCAATAAGGTTGCAGTTTAATATGTACACGTACGTAAAACAGCTTGCCAAATTTAAATTACATACGTACAAATTCTCTAGCAATTTTGAGTTTCTCTAAAACCCATAGAAAAAAGAGCAACAACAACTGCCTATCACTATGTTCTTCTCCCGAACAAACACAGCTGCACCGCGGGCTTCAAAAGAAGAAAACACTGCAGAGTGGAGTCAGGATGCAGCGGCTCAGACTGAAGAGCAGTGAAATACACCTGAGTCACTATTTGTCCCACTGTACTTTGTATTTTTTTCATAATCATTTTAAATTATCTGCCGTTTAATCCAATTCTTCGGGTCGCGGTGGGCGGGGCTAATCTCCGCAATTTGAAGCCTTTCTGTTCACATTAATGATTAAAACTATTATTTGACAGTACAGTACAGAAGTTATTTGTTGAAAAAAACGTTTTTAAATACTTTGATTAGTGAAACAAATGCTTGAGCCTGTAAAGTGGTTTGTTCTTTCTTTTCAATGTATAATAGAGTATTTAATTGTATAATAATTGTAAAAAAAAAAGGATTCTACTTCACGGATTTTGCCTATCACGGGTTCTTTTTGGAACGTAACCCCCGCGAAAAACAAGGGTTTACTGTATATGGATTTATTCAGGTTGTGTTTATGATGTCCAAGCGATTCTGACTTTTATTTTATTTTATTGCGATTTGCAAACAAGGTTGGGTGTCAATGGAAAAATACCCTAATGTGGCTAAAATGTAACGGTTTCAGACTGTTTTTGTATGTGTTACTTAAAAAGTTGGGCATTTAACGTAGTCACAATTATATTTTTTCTAGGGGTATCAGTCTGACTTGTTACAAGTTGCAAACAAGGTTGAGTGTTGTTGCAAAACGCAGCTAACGTGTAGCAGTGTCCAACCGTGTTTTATTTTATACGCTAACAAGGTTAGGAGTTAGCATAGTTACTGTAACATTTGTTCTAGCGGTGTCAGTCTGTTACGAGTTGCAGAACAGACTGAGGTTGTGTCCGAATTCCCACCCTAACCCATAACTACTAAAAAAGTTCATAGTGCGGCTCTTTGTAGTGCCATGAATTTTAAAAGCAATTCGGACACCATGATCACTACTTTTTTTTTTTTTTTTTAAACGCTGGATATGACGTCATCGATTTCACGAAGTTAAAATCTGATTGATATGAGCGTTTTGCGATGATTATTTATGAGTCCACTGTCTTCTGAAGATAAAAACGTTGATGGTGTTTCAAAAAAATACATTTAAATACATTTTTTGGTAAAAACTGTTCAGACGCAATGCATTTTGGTCTTTATTTGCCCATCTAGTGAGCATCGATGCACACTGGTTTTTCGCAGAGACTTCTGGAAAATTTCCACGGAACTGGATTTGGGTATTGTAGATTCGGACAGCACTACAGAATGGCGAACGCACTTTAAATATAGTGCACTATATAGGGGTTAGTGTGGGAATTCAAACACAACCTCAGTGTTGTTGGGAATGCGCTAACGCGGCTAATATGTAATGTTGCTGAACTTTGTTTTTACGTGTTACTAACAAGGTTGGGAGTTAGCGTAGTCCCAGTAAAAATTTTTTTAGCTGGATCATTTTGTTTTATATTGGTTCCAAACATGCAGCTAACATGTGGCGATGTTGGAATGTCGGTTCCTAACAAGGTTAGAAGCTAGTGTAATCAGCATTTGTTTTAGTGGTATCAGTCTGTTTTATATTAGTTCCAAACAAGGTTGGATGTTATTTTAAATACACTAACATGTGCCAATACCCAATAATAATCCTAAACAAGGTATTGTGAATACTTTAATGCGGCTAACGTGTAGCGTGTTACAAACAATTTCTAGAGTCAACCAAGTTAATTAAGTCTGACTGATTGGCGGACTTATCTCTGACTTTTTTGCCCTTCTTATTCCGCCTTATATTTTGGTGCATTTAATATAAAATAAATCCAAAAAGTAGACCAGTCATTGATCGTGCATCCACCAATCCGGTGCACCTTATATTACAGAAAATACAGTACTTTTGTTTACTTTACTCCTACTTCTTTGGTATTTAAGCAAGTAAAAGTCAATGCGTTAACAACAAAAGGTAGATACTACCAGACAACACTGAAGACTTGTATATTTTTTCCAAGCTATCTAAAATCTGAAACACTTTTCTGACCTGATTTCCACTAGTGGTGTTAGTAATTTCTGTAATAGCAACACTGGTGTTACTCAACTGCCAACTTGGTGGGGAACCCACATTGGCCCCTCCAGCTCACTTGTGTCTCTTTAACCTGCCTTCCTTGTCAGCTCTCTGCCTTCTCTTATCAGTATAGGAACTTCCCATTTGGGGCTAACTGAAAACCGTTTATTCACTGCTGCACCCAAAGCCCTGCTTTTAGAGCAGAGGAAACCACTATTTGGCTGTGTTCTTATGTCTAGTGTGCACGTATACACGCGCAACCACACAGTCTCACGATGGAGAGCCGCAAAAGCTTCAATTTACTTTACTGTTCTCCTGAGCAGCCTCTGATCTCAATCTAAATGGGATGTTCTCTCAACGCAAAGACAGAGGGATAACATTTTGATTCAGTTTAAAGACACATATCCATTTTTAAGCTTTTTTTGTAAAATTAAGAGAGTTGCACTTAAGATCAAAAGAAGCTGTTTTTAAAAATAAATGCAAACTAAATGCACACTCAAAATGTTTGGCAAAAGCTATGCCATAAAGCAAAATATTTCTAAATAAATGTATGTGCTGTGTAAAAAATAAACAAGTCGTCAGCGATAGTTTTAGATTGCCACTACATCAGGAGCAAGACCACATCCACAGGCCTGTGTGAATTTGTAGGTTTCTACTTGTGAGTGTCCATGTAAGCTGTTCTAAAATTTGATGTACTTGCCATGTACTCGCCAAAGAAAATGTTAGGCCTCTAAGCATGTAATCGATTCGGAAAATGTTGAACCGTCAGGAAACGGAGATCCATATTATCGAAATTAGCAGCAAAGTTCCAGAAATAATTGTCCATGCATTAAGTTTGGATTTACAGCTTCATATAAACATGACTGTCTTGGCAGATGTTTTTAAATGAAGACATTTTTATGACATGAACAGAAAGTAAGTGACAACGTTGTTGCCATTTGTCTCTTTCTGTGTCCATATCTGTCAGTCATTGCCAACCTGCACTGTAGGCTGCTTGTCTTCATCCCTGACTTTCCTGCCTATCTTTTGGTACCTGTGCCCCCCCCCATTTCTCTGCTCATATATGGGCCCATTAGTCTGCCCGTCGCTCCATCTACAACAAAAGATAGACAAGTCCGTGCATCTCTGATCGCACCCCGCCCACACACACACCCACCGGCTAAACTACCCACCCAACCACTAGTCCTGCCGGGAGGAGATTAAACAACAAAGTGCCTCGATTAATCCGTTTGAAGTGATGTGGCATTAGGGCTTGGAGAGAAGATGGGCGAAAACACACAGTGCCGCAGCTGTGTGGGCTGCAGATAGAGATGGGGAGGGTAGTGAAATTAATTGACCTCCATGGTAGCAATTAAAAACAAAGAGAGGAGAAAACAAAACAAAACATGCACTTGTGCCAGTGAGACAACATGCTGCTGCTCGGATGAGAGATGTCTGCCTGCAAGAGGAAAGAAAATACATATGCATAAACACATGCATGTTTTCTTTTACTAAATGGATGTGTTTTGGAGACATTGCAGTATAAAAATGACATTTCCACAGTCCCATTATCTTTTTTGTACCAGGTTTGAGCAAAACTGACTAAAAACACTGATCGACCAAAAAAAGGCCTAAAGTGGCCCTATAGGGTCTTAGTAGTCATCAAAACCTTCACTGTGCTCCAAGTCCCAAAAATTAGCTTTAATATTTTGATTATGAAATTTAGTTTTCTTTTTTTTTTCCTTTGCAGCCAGCATTGCCATCCAACGGAGCATTCAAACCACACTGCAAAAGGCCTCCCACATCTCCTACTTGTTGTTTCTTGTGTAAATGATGCTGTGAGTTCAAGCATTTGTTTTTTCTTAATCCGTGCTTTATCCTCCCTGTTATAAAGCTAGAATTTTTTTTTATTTTTTTTTGGTAGCAGGGCTGGCAGTGAAGCAGAGGCATGCCAGTGGTGGAGTCTGCCTTTGATCCTTCATCTCAACCACACACCTGAGTGATGATGGCTGCGCTTGTAGCGTTATCTCTCTGTACTCCAAGCCTTTCATTACTTTACTCAATGAATGCTGTCATTGACGAGCAGTGGAGACACCCATGTTTAATGTGCTTATAGGCATTTGGAGGAGATCTTTTCTTTGGTTGTTGTTTCGTCTTGAAAAGCCACGCAGTGATGAGAGCTTGAGCAGCTTTTTAGCTCTTTAATAGCTGCTGTTTGGTAAACAAATGTCATGTTTGCTTACGATATACGCAAATGCTTCGACTGGTTTGCATTTTCGCACTAAATATGGAGTTTCTGTCAAAAAATAAAATAAAAAAATGGACAAATCGGCAAGAAAATGTTTTACTTCGCTCCGGATAAAACAACAGCATTGATTATAGTGGCGTATTGGATGGGAAGATCCTTTCACTCTTGATACAAACAGTGAGCAGCTGTACGGTGGCCCTGAAGTCCAAATCATACCAACAAATCACTAAATGCAAAAACCTTTTAAATATGACCGCAATAGAAAAAGAAACATATAAAAAACAATATGAAATTTTATTTATTTATTTATTTATTTATTTATTTATTTATTTATTTATTTATTTATTTATTTATTTATTTATTTATTTATTTATTTATTTATTTATTTATTATTTTTTATTATAAAAAAGAGACAATATGAGATTTTAGAAATCAAAACAAAATTATAGAAAACAATACACAATTGTAAAAAAAAAGGAAAATATCAACATAAAAAGAGTTTGGAGAACTAAAGTAATTTCCAGAAATCTAAATTAAATGTTAAAAAATAAAACAAAAGAAGAAACTGGAAGAGGTACATTTTATGGGGCATAAATGATTGGATGATGACGTTTGTTTATCATTTCAACAAAAAGGGATTTAAACAAAGCAATACTGGATCTGCTTCAGATTAATCAGAAAACTTTTATTAGTATGGAGGCTTTAGAGACGCATTTGGAAAATAATAATATCTCCCTTTTCTTGTTTCTTACTGTTTCCAACATTTCATTTTGATTTCTGGAAATGACTTTTGTTTTACAAAACATTTCATTTTAATTTTTATTCTCTTTTTTTTTCTTGAATTGTTTGGCTGCTGGGAATTTGTATTGATTCCTAAAATGTAATGTTTTTCTTTTTTATTATTTGTTTTGCTTTTTAAGTGTGGTTGTGATCTTTATAATATTTTTGCGTTGAGTGATTTGTTGGTGTGATTTGCACTTTAACGCCACCGTTCAGCTGGGCTAGGCCCCAGCATCATCAGTGCCTCTTATCAGGACTCAGTGGATCGACAATAGATGATGGCTTTATATTAATTCCATTGATTAAAGTTTTTTAATTGATACCAGAAACAATAGAATAGAAATAAAATAATATTTATTTTGTATTTTCAATTTATTTTTCTAATTCAAGTTAAAGTCCCATTAGTTTTCCAGCACCTATGCGTGTGAAATATGTTCTCTCTACATTTGACCCATCCCCAGGGGATCCGCCATCCCCAGCATCTCCTGGGGATGGGGGATCCTGGGAGAGCTGTGAGCTGCAGGTTTAACCCCCCCCCCCAATTCAACCCTTAAATGCTGAGTGTCAAGCAGGGAGGCACTGGGTCCCATTTTTTAAGTCTTTGGTATGACTGGATTTGAACTTACAACAATCTAGTCTCAGGGTGGACACTCTACCACGAGGCCACTGAGCTTGTGCTGAACATAAAAAGCTTTATCTCCTCGTCATAAGAAGACCAAACGGCCCACTTACTGTTGAAATGAGCCTTCTATATTTGGAGTTATTGATAGTGTAAAGTTATTTTGTTTGGTAAAGCTAAAGAATCCGATTTACACCTTATAAAAAGATACTTAGGCAAACATTTTAAATCTTTGACACAGGTTATGCCTCTATATAAATGCAATGGACATCAAAACTGTGTTGAAAGAAGGGTTACACTCTTGAAGACAACACAGATTAAGTAGTTTATGCTTTTTTTGTTTGTTTTTTTACTTGCAGACTTCTTACAGGATTGTCATATTTACAACCACTCTAAAGCTCACTTTCAATAATCTTAACTGAAAAGAAAAAGGAAAACATGCATTCAGAGACTATATGAGTCTCTGTAAGGATTCATCTAAAAATCTCATTTATCTTTAAATATTTCTTAGTGGACTTGTCTTATGTGTTTAATAAATTCAGTTTGATTCTATAACTCTCAGATTATTCAGATCCTCAGGTGTTGTTTGTAATAAACAAGTTTATTTGAGAGTAATTTATACAAACTCATACACTTTTTTTTATTGCTTTTCTCGTATATATCGCTTGTTTTGCCCCTTCATGTCACAAAAAATTCAACATTAGATGATAAAAAAATAACAGAACATCTGTTTTATATTCAGATTCCTAGTAAAGTGCAATATTCTGTGTCTTGACTTCTCAGCTGGCTAAAATGAGAAATATAAACTGTGAGTTTCCTCCTGTTTCCTCCTATTTAATATTGTGTCATTTTGAAATGCGCACAGTGAAATATGGAAAATATCAGCTATCTCCCATAACAACTTAAAAACATTTTTCATTTCTATATGTCCCCTAATCCATCTCAATTGGAGCATCAGGTTATTATATTACAGACACATGCCTTTAGTCTTTTCTTTGCTGAGACGGAACAAAATTAGATCTACGATGTGCCACATACTGCAGGGAATTCGACGATCGCCAGAAACTTGTACAGATTTGTTCACTTGTTACTGCATGTCATCCTGTGAGGTTATATATATATGTATATATATATTTGCTCCAAAAGGAATCTCAAATGTATTTCTGTGAGAGGGGCATGTTGTAAGCAGTCACATAAAGAGTTCCTGAGACGTCAAACTCCACTTTGAATCAGATTAGTATATAACAGGAAACTTGATCAAATTAAATTATAAAAAAAAAAGTAATAATCCGACAGTCTTCCCCATAAGAACAGAAAATAATTAGATGAATATGAACATGACCCCAAAAATGGTTTTCTTCTTCATAAAATTATTTAACCCTCACCCTGACCTATTTCACCCCAAAATATTTACTGCCTTAAAGACAAATCTGATTAAAAAAAAAAACGTTCTGACTTTCATCTGAGCAGGCACTAAAACCAAGCAAACTGTCTAGGAGAATGTATTATTTTAACACATAGTAACAGACAGCTCTAATAGGTCCCGGGTGGATGCTATGTATGTGTGAGTGCATGTGTGAGGGTGGGTGGGAATATGGAACGGGTAACCGACAACAGAAAAAAAAAAAAAAAAAAAAGAAGAGAAGAGAAGGAAAAAAAAATAAAAAGGGGTTAATTTGGTTTGGCTCAGGTGAGGTAATTATTCCTTTCCTCCACTTCACTGCACACCCATAATGATTATTAACAAGCTTAAAGTACTTGAGGAGCACTGGGAGCTCATGGATAACAACACAAGGCCCGGGAAAAGAGGGAGGGAGGGCAAGGAAGGGGGTATGGATGGCAGAATGGAGGGAGAGAATAGGGAGAATGGGGAATCATTATGCTAATGAGGCTGGTCTTAATCACACATTGCCCATGATAATCTGCTGGGAGGAACTCAGGTTACGTGGGTCACTGGTTTGTTCCACAACAGATACTCATTTTTCCGCGAGTGTTTTCTTCTCTACTCATTTCCCATTCTTTCTTTGTTCCTCTCAATTTAGCATCTTTTCATTTGAATTCTCGCCTGTTTCATCCCCCATTTTTAAGTGGTTTGGATTAACACTATGTTAAACATAAAGAACATAGTTCTGCCATTTTTCCTGTGTTTTTTTCTTTATTTATAGTGCATCAAATCAAATCATTTTTTCAACTTTATTTTTATATGACTCCAAATATCAGAAAAGTTAAAGAGCCCATAAAATGCTGTTTTTAAGGTTTTCTGAGTAAACTATATCCACTATATCCATGGTAATATATTACAAAAAAGAACACATTTTAAATTAAATAAGTTTTCTTTTTGGCCGTTTTATTCTTCTATCTGGAAGTAAGACGACTCAATCTCTGACGCACCGGCTTTCGCTCCTTGTGGCTGCCGCCCATTTCATGACGTCAATCTAGAGTCAGCCTCTCCAATGTAGACCAGATATTTGAAGGGTATAAGTTACATCTAAATGTTAAATGTGAAAAAAAAGTGAAAAATAAGGTTGTTTGGCCACGCCCCCACAGGAGCACCAAGAGATTTGCCAGTTTCAGATTCAGCTGACCGAAAGTTCCATAATGGCAGGTTGTCGGCTGTATTGCAAGGTGTGTTTCCATCCCTTCATCCCTCCATCCATCCATCCATCCATCTGGCTCATTGGGCGAAAATCTGAGCAAAGATATCCACACTTTGCTCACTTCCAGCTCCTCTAACCCTTGTGCTGTCTAAGGTGACCCCACCCTTACATTGACGTGTTCTTCCTACCATGACAAAGGTGGATAAAAGTAGAAAGATTTCATGTAATCCATGGACACCAGTGAAGATCACAAATCATTGAAGAAAAAAGGTTCAGCGCACTGTCTAGTGGGTCTAGATGACCCAACTCCCAACGTTAAAGTGCCTAGGATAGCGCAAGGGCTAAGGGAACCATGTCTCTCTTGCATGTCCTGGGTCTTCCTTAGGGTGTCTAACTGGTGGGACATGCCCTCATCCCTTTCACAGGGAGACATTCAGGAGATATCCCAATGAGATGTCCAAGTCACCTCAGCCAGCAGCTCTTGATGTAAATGAGTCTAGCGGCTTGGTCCAGGTGAATGAGCTCCTCAACCCTATCTCTGAAGGAGAGGATGGAAGAAACTCAATTCGGCCACTTGTAGAGTTGTAGACCATGACCTTGGTCTTTGGGTCATGACCCAGAGCTCATGACTAAAGATGAGTGTTGTAACAACTATCAACTGGTAACTATCAACTTCTTACCATGATGGAACAATACAACGATTAAATGAGAGTGGACATCGTACCAATTGGCCTGTCTATCATCCCTCATTTGTGAACCAGACCCTAAAATATTTAAAACTTGTCCACCTGGGGCAGGAGCTCTCCACCCACCTACAGAATAATGCCTTTTACTGGAATTCCAGAGGGGGAAAAAAAAAGTCTTTTTTTCTTTTCAATACTCTTATGTCCCAAACTCTGATACATTGCAATCTGATAATCGTTTAGACTAGAGTGTTTCATAGTACATCAATGAGCGTGGCTGATGTTCCAGCTTTATTTTCTTTAAAGGTTTTGTTAAAGAGCTGACAATTTATTCGTAAAATGACATACCAGTTGTGGAGGAAGTTTCTAAGTGCTATCAAAAAAAAAATCAATGACTTGTCTCCAGCACTGAAGCTCTGTTTCAGTGTTTGACAGAACAAACTGTTGACCAGGAGGGGAAAAAAAGAAAAACAAATCTAAACAACACTACTGCTCAAACAATAGGTACAGGCAAAATTCCTTATCGGATATTGATCAACTAATCACATAGGATAGATTGAAAAAGTGAAAATTAATTTAGGTACTTTTTAATGCAAAATCCCTGTATCTTGCTAAAAATGTGGGCAGTATTAAATATTTTTAAATATGTATTCAATGCACTCAGTAACTTTGTTGATTCTTTTTGAAATTATTTTTTCTAATATATTAGGGGGAAAATATTTAAATTGTCCATACCTTGCTAAACCTATTTCTACAATTTCGAAATATAAATAATAATCTGTCATATCAAAAGGTGCAAAAACCAAATGCTCAGCCAGACAGATCTGCAGATCCACCACTGGAATCTCACTGTTTTGTTCTGACAGCACCAGCCGTGGTTCACCTAAACTGTCTCCATGTGCCTCCTCTGTCTTACTCTTTCACTCCTTTTTCTTTCTCTGGACGGGTATTTCTTGAACATCTGTTCTTGGCAAGCAGAGAGGCAGCTTTCCTCCAATCCCTTGAGGACAAGAAAGGATGTGGGCTCTGAAGTTGAAGACAAAAAACAGGGACGCATAAGAAAAAGAAGTAAAATAGTTGGCAAAAAGTAAAATACAATGTTTAAAAAAAAGTAGAGGTAGACAGACAAAACTGGACATAAGTGAAAGATGAAAGAGAGTAATATGGAGGTGGCGGATGTTGTGGGTGAGTATGTTAGCAGTAATTGGGAGACGGGGGATTACCACATGGGACCGGCCCTCCAGGTCACACAGCAGCACCAGGCAAGCTGTCAGGGCTAAGAACAGGGGTTACACAGATCAGAAGGATTGAGAATCATGGAGTTTTCCAGAAAAAAAAATGTTTCAGACGCACAGGAGCTTAACATTCAACCCCTCAGAGATGGTTTTACAAATTAGACAAAAATTTGATGAAAACAGACTTTTTTTTAACCCAAATTTGAAAAAGTTACCTAGATATTAATTTCATCTTGGTTAATTACTTTAACCATTAAGTCTTGTAATCTTTCTTCTTACTTTTCTTTTGTACTTCAACTTCTATTTACCTCACAGATTCCTCCTGAGAAGCAACTTGAACCAAAGTAAAACAGTCAGTAGTCAAGAGGGATGAACCTTAGGAATCTTCAAAGTTCATTTTTTCCTTTTTAAACAATTACAGATGGCAGTTTGGAGTGGGAGGACGGCCATACAACAGAACTAGAGATCGTTGAATCATTGGCACATATTATTGACAGGGAAATCAGGGGTGAGGCAGGGTGAACTGTAACTTGACAGGCTTCAGGTTAAAAATGATTAATTACCTTGAAGCCAACTGTTGGCCTGGCAACTTCCTCTGGTTACTGTGCTGCAGGGGCCCGGGGCCCAGGGCTAAAGGAGATGCTGTCATAGTAGCTCCTTTTTTTTTCTTTGCAATCTTACTAAAAAATCAGACTTTATTTCTTTTTCCTTTGTCTGCCCGTCAATCTCCTTTTATCTCTTCAACTTTTGATAGATCTGTTTCTACAAAGCCTCATTGGCTGAGAAACCTTTTCTGGCATATTGTGAACTGATGCTGCAGCGTAACAAACATTTGCAATGCATGTACAAAATCTGTAACTACAGAAGGGTAAGCACTTCACTTTTTTATTTTCTTTATTGGCGACTTACACTATCAAGCCTCAACTTGTCCTGAAGTAAAAAAAAAATCTCTCCATTGTTTTGGTATAGTTGCTGTAGTAAGTTAGCAACAAACAATGTCATTAGAAACACTATGATGTGGGCAGAAAGATTTTGTTAAGCATCCTTGTGATGTAATACTCCAAATGAGCATGCAAAGAATTCCTTTTCTCCAATTTTTTTGTCGTGGTTTTGGGCATGCACTGGAAAAACTCTTGATTCAAGAAAGAAAATCCTGGGCACTTTACCATTGGGAGTTGGGTCATCTAGACCCATTAGACAGTGCTCTGAACCTTTTTTCTTCAATGATCGGTGATCTTCACTGGTGTCCATGGATTACATGAAATCTTTCCACCTTTATCCACCTTTGTCATGGTAGGAATAACACGTCAATTTAAGGGTGGGGTCATCTAAGATAGCACAAGGGTTAAAGAAAGCATCACTATCTGACTGGAAATGTTTACGTAAGAATAATAATTCTTAGTAAGACCATTTTTCTTACCCCATTGGCAGATATTTTGTTTGTTTAAAGAACTTTTTTTCAAATTTTAATCATTTTTGACTTATTTATAAGGGGGCAGATTTTACAATAGAATTATACAAAATACATAAATACACGTTTGAAAGGTGGTGATCAAAACAACCTTCTATTCTCCTGCAATTTTGTTATTCAGTCTCTAGACCTTATTATCATATATATTTAAAAAAATGGTAATTCTACGTTCACAGCGGCATTGGGACAGCACGTTCAAGCAACCATTTTTATGAAAAATCTATGTAAAAGCGCTAAGATTGGGAATTTTTGGCTTCTGTGTTCAAACCCTGGCGTTCATGTGTAGTTACAGAATTTTCACCACCATTTTTGTGCTCTACGTGCAAAAAAAAAGCAGCGTTGCAAGTTAAACCAGATGATCTTTGACCAGTCAGGGACTATGATTAAGCAGTGACGTATGGGTAGTGTCCTTCTTAATTCAAGGAAGTTCCAACCATCTGACAATTGATCAAGGCAGAGAAATTAATATTTGCAGTTTTTATTATTTAACACCAAGAAAAAACCCAGGGGCCAATTTGCACCATTTTAACGAAGACTCTACTACCTGTTGGTACCTGCGCTAATATTGGGAAATGACTGTGCAGTGTGAACATTGTTTTCTAAAAGCGCATTTAAGAATCCATGTTTTTGTACGTAGCATTATACACAAACAAACACATCTGGGCAACACTTGACTAAGTGATCAACCCAAAGACACTCTGACTCGTAGTTATTTTTTATTTTAAACTATCAAGAAACTATCAAGAACACTGAACCAACGGCTACATAAAGAGCAACTGTTAATCTACTTCTAAAGCAGCATTCTATCCCTCTGTAATTCACTGTTCTAACACAAACATGATGTTTCTTCAGTTTTATTCTCTTCCTGTTTTTGCTTTAGAAATTTACTCCAACATTTAGAAGCATCGGCCTACAACTTCAAACTCCCTCAGTCCCAGCCAGTCATCTGTATAGCTTCATAATCCCTTTTATTTCCAGAGAAGATACTTAGGTCCGTAATTTATTATTTACAACAGAAACTGTTATCAGAGTCAGTTTTCTATCGTGGGACACTTCATTAATCACCGAGCTTTCTCTCTTCATTTGTTCTGAGATAGGCAATGGTTCATTGGGTTCCAGAAACTGATATAAATGTGGAGGTAAGGACATAAGCCCATCATTTTTATAAAATATCGAGAATGAAGGCAAAAAAACAGACTCAAAAGATGCGTAGAAAAATAATTTTGATTTGTGTGTTTTCTCTGTTGTGCTTAAAAATAAATTTGTTAACGTCACAGTTGTAGTTTTCTCCCTAAAGACAAAAGATGGGGAACTAAAAATGGGGTAGTAGGACTGCAAAAAAAAAAAGAGAACAAAACATTTGAGTGTGACCCAAACATATGGGTCCGATTATGGCTCTGTGGGCTGTTTACAAAGAAGCATTAGAAGACAGATTTAATTGTAAGATAGCTCTGGAGATTGGTTGCAGTAAAAAAAAAAACAGGCAAACAAAATAATAGACGTTAATTTTGTATGTGTACCTTTGACTAAAACATAAAATACAAGGCCCTAAAAGGCACTAGGCAAAGCTGGTAAGAGAAATGGTAGCGTACAAGGTAATTCTATGTTTGTGTGACTCCTGTGACCCATGAGGGATTATGAGGGGGTGAATGAAAGGTGGCCTTGAACTGTAAGAGGATAATCTGGTTTTGATGTCTTTCAAAAAAACCAAACTCATTTTACCACCCTGACTAACAGCTTGGGCGTTCTGTTAAAATGGCCTAACTTGACGAAGGCCTAATTCTTTACTGCATGTCTGTAGGTAGACTCTTTTTTTAAAATGTATTTCTGTTTTCAATATTGGCTCAACCTTGTGCTTTTCTTGCTCACTTATGTGTTATCGTTGCTCTCTACCCAGCACATTCTTGCATGATGTGAACCCTATGGCAGAGTTGGATGAGTAGCAACATTAAGTCAAGTGAAAGATTAGGTTCTGAATTTTTTTGGTGGGCTTTTTATCTGGTGGGCGTGCAAGCAACATAAATAAAAACCTTGATGAAAACACATAGAGCTTGAACTTCATGGGTCATCATGATTTTTTTTGGAAATGAAAGTTTTCCAAAGGTAATCACGAAACATGTTCAGTTCATATTCATGCAAAAATCCAACCTTTTTTATGCCTTAGTCACAATTGCCCATATGGGTGGATAATGCAGAAAAATGGGCAAACCTGTACGTGTCAACCCCCAAATGGGTGCGAGTGACTAAAATATCTAATTCACAGCTATTAGCCTTACATTTTTTTGTCAATGATTAGCCGTGTGCCTAATAATCCAGTGTGGTGTTTAGGTGCACTGAGTTCTAAAATATATAAAAACGCTGTTGTGCGACTTTGGTAAGTGCTCCGCTTTATTGACTGTTGAACCACTTTCTGCTGACGCAAGGACAGAACACGAACGCCAGCAATAAAACGATCAGAGAACATTACGTATCGTACGTACGCTTACCTCTGCCACATCACGTATGGCCATTGTTAAAGGGAAGACACTGCCAAAAGGAAAGTTTCCTGCTGGAGTAATTGTTAAAGCCATGCAAAGGGCTGTATGAAAGGGGAGAAATGGACAGAGTAGCCCAGTATGCTCAAAGTGGAGTCCTTGATTGGTTGACGCATCGCAGCGACCTTGCTAAAGTTCAAATTGCCCAAGATCTGAAATTGCACTCAAATTGCGCTGCTGCTGGACCGCCACATCGCGCCTGTCACTAAAATCGTGCCGCAGGACTTTAGATTGCGTTAGTACCTTTGACCTAACATTGAAACTGGCCGCCTCTGCCACACGAATCGCATTTGGTGTGACTGCAGCATTATGATCCGCACCGGATCATAATGCTGCAGTCACACAATGCTGCGTGATATTGCGGTAAATACGGTAGCCATTATTTCAGGTACAGAAAATGGAAACTCTTTCTTACATAGGGGGGTTTTAGGATAATAATCTCTAAATATATTCACATAGTGGGCATCTATTTTGTGTATTTGTGCTTATAAAACTTTGTAACCTTTTGAATTTGTCCTCATCTTCATTGGTTCATTCTTGTGTACAAATACTGTATGGCTAAAGATTTGGCGCTGCATCAGTGAGTGGACTGCTTAAAAGACAGTTCCAGCTCACAAAGTTATAGATTTCCCTTTAGGGATTATGTCTGTGTGTTGAGGCAGTTGAATGGAAATGCAGATGACTCTGAGGGTCTGAGAAGTGTAAAAAAAAGAGCATAAAAACTGATACATCGATGTGTTTATGGGGACAAGAAAAACCATTAGTTACCTTTAAAAATGCAAGTGCAGGTTATGAGACATGGCAGCCTTGTAAAATATACTGATTGATGCTGGAAGCAGTGATAACTGAGTGTGGAGCAGGATGATTTATGACATTTTTTGATATAACGAAACAATCAAATAATCTCTGAAGGTGTGCTCTGCTATACTGCAAGTTTAGCTATTAGTAATGGCAGCTTAAGGTCTTCCTGTTTGTGGTGTCTTGAAAATTTTACTTTAAAGAAGTTGCTCTTTGTTGGTGAAAAAAAAGAAAAATCCAACAACATTTCTCTTGATTCTAGTCTTTTTTATTTTTCCTCCAACCAGTTTTTCCAAGCCTAACACTGAAAGACTTGGCCTGTCTGGGATGTGGTGAAGGAAACATGGAGGATACATGTCAGACAGATAACAGGGAAGAAAAAAAGAAAAGCGATGACCAGAAACTAGAACTGAAAAAGTATGAGAGAAAAAAAATATAATAAAAAAAAGCTTCAGCAGGATATAACCTCTTTCAAGTAATGGACCGATTTTGAGATCTAAAAAATAATAAAGTCGTTTTGCAGCTGGCCAGCTGTTATCTCCGTGTCTTCCTTGTAATCTGAAAGTTGCAAATGCTATAATTTGTTCCTGTGATGCCCAAATTGCAAACAAAAACTGCATTGATTGTAATGTTACCAAAGAGACACATTTGCAGTATTTTCTAATGGGATGATGCTTTTGTGGTTTCACAATGGTGTAATACCATCTTCCAAGATGCCATACCATCACAGAAAATACAAGACAGGCTTGATGTATGGATGAATAACTTTAAAGCAGATGATAAAGCAATCACTATACACAGGTTGTTAGAAATAAAACAAAAAAAACACTCTACTCTACTCTAGTGTTACCTTGCTATAATATGGTTCACCTATCATAGTCTTGATGTTTCGCATTGTTTTTTTTATGTATCTTTGCGTGCTTTATTTTTTTCTATCTTATACAGCACACTGTGTTCTGCTTGGTTGTTAACCTTGTCAATCTATCTCCTCCACACCCTGTCTGCTGTACAGAATGTGTTCAGCTTGCCATAAGACAGAAATCTTCAGATCTTTGATTTCATTTTGATAATGATTCTTTTTCTATGACGTGCTGAACTTTGGGGATTTAAATAAAAGAAAAGTGTGAAAATGTTCATGAAAAAAGTGTATAAAGTGTGTAATGAGGAGTTTTTAGCCTTAACCTATAATCATACTTCACAGATTTCCCCCATTGCAGGTCACTTTTGTAATGCAACCCTCAGGATAAATGATGGAACACTATAAGAAAAAGTTAAATGCAAATAAAAACTATTTTAGGACACGGTCACACTGACACCAAGGTTTGTTTCCTTAGTGCAATTATTTTGGCAAGTCCAGACGCTCATCAGCTTTGATGCTGATCAAAAAAGTCAATCCTGGTTTGGTTCGAACAAAATTGTCAGTTTCCTTTGCAAAGTAAATCCTGTTCACTCCACTGACTTTCATGGAGGGGAATTGAACCAAGGGGAGGAAATGGCATCAAAGCATTATAAGTACCAAGCAACAAACTGGCCATAGTGGAAATCTGAACAACCTAATGTCCTGAAAAAGCATAAAATGTGCAGGTGAGTAAAAGTGCTAGTAGTGAAAGTCCCTACCAAGACATGATAGTAAGAGATGTCCCCAGACTTGTTATTTCGTTTTTTGGGGGCTCCTTGTTTCTTGGTTGAAGACACTTTGCTGCCCCCAAAATCGCAATTTGTATAAGAGCAGAATTATTTTTTTTGAAAGTTAAACCTTGCCTTCTCCAGAGAGCTGTGTGTCTAAAGACAAACCAAAAAATTAAAATTAAAATAAAAAACACTAATGAAAAACTGTGGGAATGTTGTTAGCATTCGCTGCACATTTGGATTTAGAAATTATCAAAGCAAAAATAATACAAAACCAAGACAAACAACAGAAATTTTACAAAGATGTCTCAAACATAGGATAATTAATCATGAAATTAAAAAGAGACATATGTCAACATACACTAGTAAATTATTCAATTATTATTCTTAATCATAAATAAACATTTTAGCCGTTTTGAATGTAGTTCTTGACACAATGGAACTATTGAATATGTAGATTGTCAAAAGGATGATTCAAACTGAGTGAGACCAAGCAACTTTTGACTCTAAATATAACATTTTTAATAATATTGGAGTTATTTCTCTAAAACGAGTTTAAACATGAGAGAAAAATGTGAAGTAAGAAGTTTGGCAGCCATAAATCATGAAAAAAATATTTAAAAAATAAAGATCACTACTCCTTGTATTTTGTCTACCGCAGGATATTTTTGGAACACACTCCTGCGATGAATGAGGGACCACTGCCTCCTTGTTTTCGGGGGCATTTTTTATCAGTGTAAGTCTCTGTAGATGTATCTGAGAGCTTGAAGGAAACCCTTTTGGCCCCTTTAGGAGCATTTTACTGCTGTCTTTATCAAGAATTGATTGTCTTTGTTGTAGTAATCTGAAATTAATTCGCACTTGAACCCATCTTTCTTCTTGGCTCAATTTTAAAACAACGCAATAATTGCGTGCCCCCCACATGAAAACTAAGAACTAAGACAGCGATATGATGAGCCTGAATATTTTAATTCTCCAGGTACTTAAAAGCTCCACTCTCTTCTTTTCTTTTCTCCAAGCCCCCACTCCCTCCACTGCCCCTCCTTCTGTCTTCACTCTCGATTTATCTTGCAAGGTAATAAAACAAAATGTTCCCATGCGTGGGGCTTAAGCAAAAGGTATTTGCCTGGGGGGAACAGTAACAAGCGTTGTATTGCTACACATTTACTCATGTACCTTCTTTGCAGGTCATCCTGTGCTCTTGAATGATGTTAAAGTTTGGTTTATTCAAGCAGATGCTTGAATAAGTGCTGTCAGTGAAGTTACTGGTGATGAGCAGATCAGGCACGTGTTTATTACAGAACTGACATCATTATCCTACAAACACAAAGGCAGCAAGTGACTGAAAATATTGACTTTTTGCCTTTTCTGTAATTTAAGTGCTGCATAATAGTTTTAGAACCTCTTCGGTAGGGCTTAAAGTCTATCTTTTGATCGATTCTAAAATAGATTCCAGTGGCCTTTTGATTGTGCAATTCTTAGATAAACTCAAAAACTTCTTGTTTTCTAGGACATAGTTTCTGCGGAGTGTCACTAGGTCATAAGAAATTCACCTTTGAGTTGTGTGCGGGCGGTGTAACCCATCTCCCATCATCTTTTTGTTTATATACTCTTCCGCTACCTTGCAGCCCCTCACAACCCCAACCTAACAAATGGCGGGCAGTATCGAAGCCATCCAGCTGTACAGTTTTCAGCCAGATTGGACGAGGAAAACAAAGACGCACATGGATCTTTTTGTCGCCAAGTGGATGCATCGGAATGGAGCAGAGCAGGGAGCTTGTGGTTCACTGACTGTAGCAGCTGCATCATAGCCACATGTGATTTGGGTATAGAAATACTCATGAATGCATTTTCTAGCTTTTTTGTTATATAAATGTCCTTCATAATCAAATGTCACAAGAACATGTTAAAAAGAACACAATGTTTATTGGAGTGGGTCTTTGAAAAGCAATCATTCGTGTACTTAACTAAATTTGTTTCGCATTAGTGCATGCAGAAACGTAATATTGTTCTATAAAACAATTTCAGACCACCTCCTAACATCTGCTGTTGATCATTACTACCTTTGTTCCCAGTAAGAGCTGCATGGTACTTTATCAGCCATCTTTAAGCTAAAGATCAGTCTCCTGTTTGTTGCTCGGGGTTTTTGAAAGGCAGGGGTGCAAATTATCTCCATCAATGTTGTATTAAACATTCTTAGTAATTTCATGCTGCTTTGGCAGTTACTGAAAAAACAAAAAGGCCTCTGAAGTCACTGGCCCTGGGAGCAAATTCTTTCAATGGGATGCGTCATGTGGCTTTATGAGAGATAAGCAAACAGAGAGTTGAACGTGATTGGCAAGAACAAACATGGTTCAAACAGAAACATCTTAGTCTGCATTGATTATATAATTGAATTATATAATTGAATTATACATTCTTACTCTTCAGGAATTAATACACGTGTAATTTATCGTTTGAATTGGAATGGAAAAAAAAGAAACTGTTGCTTTAGGTTTGTATATTTCAAAGTTTAGATACACATTATTACCAACAAATGTTCTAGATTGTATACGTATATATATACATATATGTATATATATATGAACATTTTTTTGTAGAACTTCTTTATTATCTTTCATTTGAGACTGCCTCCTCTCTCTGTATTGTAAACAATCTAATTAGGCAAAACTGTCAGATATGCACAATATGGAAAACCACTAATTGTCTGTCTGCCTATTGATTGAAGGCTAAGTGAGTGTGTGGGGAACGTCCCCTACAGCGAGGGCTGCTGTCTGCTGACAGACGTGGCCTGCTGCTAAAGCCATTGCAATAATCATAAAGATTAGGTTAACAGTGGGAAGACAAGTGTTCACAGTGGGCTGTTGTTTTTGCAGTGGTACTTTTGAAAAATAATAACCTGGAAAGGAAAGACTGACATGATGTTCAAGGCTTGCAGTTGTGTCTGCACTTTTTTAGCTCTTTTATACAATATGTACATATGACTATAGGTTATGCACATTGTGTTTATAACAGTGAAATGCCATGGACAATCTCAAGTTTCATCAGGAATGTTTCTGGTTCCTGGTCAATGAGTGGACGCTTGTCAGCAGCTCTGGTAGTAGTCAACGTCTTCAAGCGGCTTAAAACTTAAAAGTACTATTTCTGTAAAACAGAGAGTTGACTATAGCCCTGGAGAAAAACCAAGTAACAAGTGACAACGACAATATCAGACAAGCGGTCAACAACATCCAAGCTAAGCTTTCTCCTCTCATAACAAGCAAGAATGAATAATGTATAAATTTCATTTTCACTTTTTTGTTTAAGGGGTTATCAATTTATGTCTGTTGCTTTACAAAGAAATAAGTGTTTAGAAAAAAATGCACAAATTTTTTTCAGGTAGGGTAGATACAAGTTTTTGATTTTGCACAAATTTACTATTAGATTTTTTTTGGAATTAACTTTGTCAGAAATGTATATATATATATATATATATATATATATATATATTTTTTTTTTTGACATTGTTGTCACACCTTGTTCGTGTTAGCTTCAAGGTTTTTTTTTTTTAGTCTTATTAGTTATACAGAGCGTTCTCATGGCTTTGGGTAAACTTTCAACATATTTATTCTTAACATCTAGTGACACTTGGAACACAGAGAAGTATGCAATTAATGCAGTAACTGAAAATCCGTTGAGGCACTGAAATTATCCTATACAATTGTACACTCACTACTGAACATGTAAATTGGCTCAAAGGTATTTATGTTCTGATCTGTTCTGGTTTGTTTTTGCCAAACATGTCAGCGTACTTAGTGCTTCATATTTGACATGTTTAAACAACTCAAGTTTTAACTCTACTTTGTCCAAAAAATATTGGTGCAAAATTTCACCGTCTGGCAACTTTATACTGCTTTGTTATTGCACTCCAAGAAGTGGCAGACCAAATAAACATTTTGTTACACAGAAACAAAGTATATAAAGTAAATATAAGGCCCTGGTTCAAATACCGACTGTGTGGAGATTGCATGTTCTCACCTTGCATGTGTGGCTTCGTTTCACTGTTCAAAAACTTGCTTCATAGTTTAATTGATCATTCTAATTTGCTCCTAGGTATGAATGTGAATGTGTATTTGGTTGTGTGGCTGTGACGGACTGGTGACCAGTTCAGAGTGTTAACCTACCCCAACAGTAGCTGGGATACGGTCCAGCAGACCATGACCCCAAAAAGAATTAAAGACCCCACTCCACTTTGGTGTTTTTAACATGGTCTTGTGATGTTTCTCTAATGATGGAGGACATAAAAAAAAATAATAACAATAAGCTTAAAATTATATTTCCGAGTATTACTTTATTTAAGTTTCTGTGAATCAGGAGCAGACACAATAAAGCTGCTGGAAAAAAGGTTGTAGATATGACAAAGTGGCTACTGCAGCAAGCCACAAGCTACCTGCTCCGCTCCATTCCGATGCATCCACTTTCAGATAATTAGATCCATGTATGTCTTTGTTTTCCTCATCCATCCTGGCGTCTGGCTTAAAACTGGATAGCTCAATTATTGCTCACCATTTTTGTTTGCACTGATAATGCTTGATTGTGTTTATAACGGGCCGTAAGTTCGTAGGGAAGTGTGTAAACACAAGGATGATAGGGGTGGGTGGGTGGGGGGGGGGCTATGAACCAACAGTTCCGCTCACAAATCAGAATTGAATTTCTATCAAACTCCGCCCGTTCCACAAAAACTATCTCTTAGAAAAACAACACAGCTTTTTTGGTTTATTTGTTTTGGCTAAAACCAGCATAATTAAAATTAATAGACCAGTGTTAACACTTTTAAAATATATCAAAACATGATCAGAGTTGGACTTTAAGTGGATTTGAAAAGTGGTTGGATGGATTACATACTCTTGGTCTTTTCATTATTTTACTATGATGCATGGGCCTTCATATTAGCTTACTGATATATTAGTTTCAGAGAACGGTGACTGTTAAAAACTCTTGAAATTTTTTTTGAAATCTCCATAAAATCCTATAGTTATCTTGTCTTTTTCTACTATCCTTTACCATAAAATGTTCATGCCCGATATTGCAGGCGACAATACAGGATCAAAGAGAAACACTACCGTTGCTGTAGTAAACTGTTTTCAAAGCAGCAAGCAGAGAAATTTGTCATGCAAATAAGTCTGACAGATCTCTTCATAGAAAATAACAACAAAGTAAGAAACAAAACAATGCTTACCATAAACAAAACTTGTGAAGACGATATTCTGTCACTAATTGAATATGATATCAGGACAGAAATAGAGAAATGTTGTTCATTTGTTATACAAAAACAACTTTTATTATACATAATTCACTTTACGCACATTTTGTTCAATGTGGTTCACTCAGTATTGCCCTCTGCATAATCATTCTGAATATGCAAACGCTTTTAATTATTTAGCACATCAGTGTTTATTTACGACACACCACAGCAGAAATGAATTTGTTTGAATTTTGTTTCAATTTTCATTATTTACTCTTTTGATATTTTGTTTTTTTCTCTGTAGAAAGTATGTCAGGCAAAAAAAAATCTATTTCTCTGTCCTGACATAGATTACAATCTCTTTCAGACTGGAGTCAGGGAACATTTTGATTAGAAGTATTAAAAATCTGATCTTTGTTACTTTATGTTACTGCAGCTATGACTGAAATATTACACCTACTTGACACATTTAATTGTGTTCTTGTCATATATTTGCTGCATCTGCTAAAAAATGGTTTTAATACTGATTCTATAATCTAAATATCTATAACTTTTGACAGATGTATTGATTTTTCAATTTATATACCTCAAGTCCAGGACAAGCACAACGACTTTTGACTGTTTTTTATCAGACACAAACCTCAGGGAGTCTCCAAAGAACAGAAGCCACATTATTCTTCTACTTCATGCTGCCTGTTTTCTGTGATAACATCTAGCACACACAGTGTTTGACTTGCACGTTACTGACACCAACCTCAAAGGAAACTTTCCACATTTTACACACTAACACATACTCCACTTACTCTTTTCCATCACTCTCTTTTTTTCTTCTTTCAAATGAAAAAAAAAAAAAGCGGACAGACTTGATAGCATCTACCAACCACAGCTGGGCTGTGTTTGTGTTAGCATAAGGCCACATTTGTTTCCTGAAATATGTGAAACTGAGAACAGGAGGTACCACTATGCAGTCTCTTTGGCACTGCGTGGGCGTTTGTGTTTGCTGTTTGTGCTTGTAAATGCACAAGTCGAGGGTGTGACATTGTTCTTCATTTCAACTATGATATTAAACCAAAGAAAAAGAACATCCAATGTAACATTTTCTCTCAATGTTAGACCTAAATACTCCTTGAAGTTATTAATTGTTAATCTTCACTGATAAGATTAGATTTATCTATGCTTTTCCAGATGATCAAAGCCCTAACAACGTGTCCATTATTCATTCAGTCCTCATCCATACTTGGTGTGGTTGCAAGTTCAAACCAACGATCCCTCTGATCATCACCGGGACATTCATACTCATTCAAACACCAGTGCAGCCACACTGGAGGCGGGGAGGGTGAAGTGTCTTGCTCAGGGAGACAACGACAGTTGACTGGAGGGAGCGGGGATCGAACCGCCGACCCTTCAATCATTGGACGACCTGCTCAACCGCCTGTCTGATGTCCGTCTCTCCATAATGAAAGCTTTTTTCAGGAGGTCTATTTTCAGAAAAAGGAGAAATATCAAAAATGTACTTTCAAAATAACAGTTAATAAAATTTTCATATTTAAGATGACGTGCCCACCCAATAGTCATTGACTGTATAAGAGAGAACTGGATGTGGTCTAAGTCATTGTTTTTATTGGAACTACTGTTGCCAATCAGGAGAGAACCTGTTCAATGTCCACACCCCTTCCACTGAAAGTGGGCTCCGGAGAGTGTGTCAATCAAACGTTTGAGGTGGGGGCCAGCAGGCACCTCGTAATTCTACTAAGACATCTGATTGGTCAGTTTAGAACTTGGATAACTTGTGATATAGAAAAAATATCCTGAAAAAATTACCTAGAACATGTTAGAAAAAGGTATCAGAGCAAGAATGCCATCCATCCATCTTGTTCCACTCATCTGAGACCAGGTCGCAGGGGCAGCAGTCAAAGCAAAGATGCTCAGACTTCCCTCTCCCCGGCTACTTCTTTCAGCTCCTCTGGGGGGGTGGGGGGGCAAGACGTCCCCAGGCCAGCAGAGGGACGTAGTCTCTCCAATGTGTTCTGGTCTTCCTCGGGGTCTTTCCTTGTTGCTTCTGCTGAAATGAGCTTCCTCTGTAGGGTGGCAGGGCGCTCTCTTAGAGATAGGGTGAGAAGCTTGGTCACCCACGGAGAGTTCGGAGGAGAGCGGCTGCTCCGCCCCATCGAGAGGAGGCAGTTGAGGTGGCTCGGGCATCTGATTCAGATGCCCCCTGGGCGCCTCCCTGGGAAGGTATATCGGGGATGTCCCACTGGCCCTGGGAGAAGAGCATGAATGATTACTAGCAAATATAGTTTCTGAGAACTAGCTGTTTATTTCTTAATATAAGTCTATGGGGTTTTGGTGTCTTGGAGCCAGCGGGTACTTCCTCTTTGGAACAGGTGGGAGGAAGGATTGCTTATTGCAGTTCAAGTATATGCTGATGACGCACATTAAGACAGCGGATAACACCATTGTCCACCATTTGTCCTACCGAAACCACTCCTCCGACAACAGGGGGAAGAGTTTCATCAGGAGAGTTTCTGGTGTGGACTAACTGAGGGTCACGAGATGTACTCCCCACACATTGTCATCCTCACATGTCCTCAACAGCTGGACTACCCAACTTCATACTGACAGGCTGTATTACACCTGCCATGGAGTCGAAGACCATGGAAACACAGCATGGAGAAATAGTCATGATGATAGATAGTGAGACAGTATGGATTTGCTGTCAAGTAGCCATGTACAAACTGTGACTGACTGAAGCTTCAAGGAGGAGCCAGGCCGAGACTTCAGCATTGTGTGTGATGTTAAGGGACAGCTTTTGTCTCTGTTTTCTACAAAATATTGTGGTGTGGTGAAGGGCCAACTCGTCCTTTAGTCATAATTTACAGGGGCATAAATTGGTTTAGGTTACACTGGCTTTAGATGAACAATAATACATGTTGTAGCACGTTGTCCTATTAGCTGATACAAAAGAAAGCCCAGAAGCAATATGTGAAAAATTAAGTGCACCCTGCTGCTTTTATGGTAATTAGGATGGTAAGTGTTAGTCAGGAGTTGCTCATCTACTGCACTTAATTCGTTGATTTCCTGAATTTGTGAACTCTGAAATAAAAGCAGACTCAATATTTTCTTTCATATGATTCATTCGTGATCTAGAGGGAAATTAAAACAATCAAAACAAAGCTATTTTGAGTCTGTCAACACAGAGTAAGGAATACGATTCGGAAGTGGAAGGTTTCAAGATGACAACTTCCAAATGAGTTTACATTGCGACAAGCTAGCACTAAGGTCCAATGGGCATCATCAAAACATTTACAAGTTAACATTGGGATTCCAAAAAGTCTCTGCACTAATGCTTAATAATTATGTTTGAAGAATTTTAGGGAAAAATTAGTTTGTAATGTATGGGAATTGTGTCATGATCGAACCCTATGGAGACCCAGATGCTGGAACCCGGAAGAAACTCAGGAGACGAGGCAGAGTCAGAAGTTTTAATCTGAGAGGGGATGGGAGTCGTGGACGAAGAGGAGCGCCGAGGACGGCGTACACAGCCTGTGACGAGGTGTAGCGCCGAGGACGGCGAGCACAGTCTGGAGCGAGTGGTGGAGCCGAGGACGGAGTAGACAGCCTGTGACGAGGTGAAGCGCCGAGGACGGTGAAACAGGAACAAGACGGGGAACCAGCGTGACCAGTGGTGAGAAGACCTGAAGGCATGAGACAAGGGTAAGTACAAAGCTTCGAATTTGCTAGAGCGAAGTTACTAGACCTGAGGCCAGACGTAAGCACCGGAGTGAGTATAACGGACTGGCGTAGTATGCTGGGATGGATCTCCTTAAGAAGGTCTGCCAGGTGATGAGATGATGCAGGTCAGCTGGTTCCAATGAAGGAGCAGGGAGGGGAGGGGTAGCAGCCGGAGGCACCGTGACAAATTGTGCATTTCGATTTTCTTCTTTTTTTTTTCTTCTTTGTTTCTTTGTTTTATGTCAATGTTTAGTTTTCCCTTAAAGTTACAGCAACTTCAGGTAGTCAATCAGTCAATCATCCACAGCTGTCTCGATTAGTATCACACTATTTTATTATAGAGCACATGAAATCAGGGTTGGATTCCCAGGGGGCGCAATAAGCTTCATCCAGTGTGGATCCTTGGGCAAGTCCCATCACACCAATGCATAACTATTTTGCCACAAGGGGGACCAAGTCTGGGGGGACCTGTGCCTGTCCCCAGCCCGCATAAACTACACGGTTGTGTCAGGAAGGACAGAGAAAGGTGTAAAAATCTCTGTCAAACCCCCTGTGCCAATCAGAATGAGGAAGTGCCTTTTACAGTTAAAACCAACACTTTTTTAAAGAACAAAGAACAAATGGGTGTTGCAACAGTTTTCTTAACCTGAAACGTTTCCTTTTTTTTTTTTTAGTAGGACATTACAAGGGTTGTGTATTAATAAAGTAATGTTACAAATAAGACTGCAGAAGATTCTGAACACAGTGACAACAGCACACAGAGACACTTCTGTATGGAATGACAGCATGATGGATTACCCGTGTCAGTGTCAGAGCAGTCTGAACGAGCCTGGTCCTGATAAGCTACATTAGATTGGACCCAACACTCTGCATTCTCCTGTCCAGCTCTCCCCTGTTCTGCCCTGTACATGACCCTCTTTGTACAAAGTATATATAATAAATGTAATTTTGGGTTATATTTTACAGGTATGGATTCACTTTTTCTAAACTTTGTTGTAAAATGGGCCACTTTTTTAAAATCAAAATGTTGCTGCATTTAATGTAAAAAAAAAAAATCAGCTTATTCACATTTAAATGTGTTTGTCTCAAAGACTTAAAACCAACATTTATTAGCAACAGCAGGTTCAAGTGAGTTCCTGCAGGAACTGCCATCTGCCATCCGATATCTATCACAGGAAGTGACACCCCAGCTTTGGTTATTGATGGTGTGTATACGGATTCCACTTCTATCACTTCTGTGATGGGAGGCTGATACTGTGAATGAGAAAATGTGGAAGCCGTCAAATCTGCTCAATTACTTTTATGAATAGTTTCTTCAAGCTACTCTGAGCTGACGATCTATCTTTCACAATGGGCTTAAAAAAGTAGTCATGTCTCATCCATTACCTGTAGAGGCTACGTTTAAAAATGGCAACATTTCTTAAATCATTATGCTGATGTAAATGTATGCACAGGCAAGGTCAATGGCACCACTGAAGTAGATGCTGTGAGAAGTTTTAAGCATTCCAGTTCTGCCATGGCGACTGAAACATGGACATCTTTGTAAACAAAGTCAACCGGTCAGTTTGGTGTTGTGCGCTCAATTACCCAATTAGACCAGTGCTCTTCCTGGGTGCTAACATCCTAAATGGTAAACTACACCATAAAGATAAGGGAGTGTTGGAAGATGTTTAGGGTCACAGAGTAGTGCTTTCAGCAGGAGGGCGCAATGGCGCCTGAGCAGAATTAATGACTCCTCTGTGGCGGGTTCCTGATGCATTTTTAAACAGCTCCTTTTTAATCCTGCATTGACATTTTGATTGCATTTGTTTCAGCAATGACTATATGAGTAGGAGCAAGGATGACAGACACAATGAAAGAGAGCAAGAGCAGGGGGGAGGGAGATCTACCATCCCCTAAAAATAAATACATCACTGTTCTGGCAAAGTGACTCTGACATACGTTGTACAGACAGACATCCCATTTAATAAGAGAACAGAAATAATTGGTTTTTGCAGCAAACTGTAATTCGATAGCAACTTGTTATTAACCAGGAGTGAGTATCATAGATTTCAAGAGATGATATGCACATGTGGCTTCTGACTATCGCAACAACAGTTCACTTATTAGTATTTTTGTGTGCATGTTGAAAAAAAAAAAGATACTTGTGGAGAGTTTCTTTGAAGCTATGTGCACTCTGGTGGGTTCTTGAACGCTTCTTTGGCCCATGGTGTTCACACTGGTTAGCAGGGAGGTGCTTCATCTTCTTTTTCTACTGTTTACTAGCGCATGTCCACCACCTACAGATGGAAGAGTCTTGGTGCGAAGAGTAAAAGTGGTGCAAATCTCTAGAATCTTGCTCCAGGCTTTTTCTATCACAGCTCTATTTCAATATATATATAAGACTTGGTGTCATAGAATTCTGACTAGTTACAAAATGGAATTATTAATTTGCCAACTGTTGGCACTTCTGTAAATTAAAAAGGACATAATTTATTCCTCCCTGCCAAAACCCAGTCCCTGATTGGTCAAAGTTTGACCTGGTTTAACTTGTAACACGCGTTAAATTGCCGTGTTGGTGCCTGGCATCATCAGCCTTAAGCGGAAATTATACAGCTTCCCCTCACCTTAAACCAAACCCAAAAGTGTTCAAAATTGTAGCAAAAACTTTTATGAAAGCTTGAATCATGAAAAACTGTAACTGTTAGGGTCGCCAGTTAAAATAAAGATTCTTTCAAGCGAAGTGGGAGACTTCCGGCTCTGGTCGTTGATGTCTGCAGCTAATTCCTCTTGCCCTCTTGGCTTCAACTTATATCGCTTAGAGAGGTGTGAACATAGCTTCATGTGTGATATATCATCCAATCTCCACAATGGCTGAATGTAGGGAAACATTCATTAATTTACCAGCCATAACTAAATTGATTTAAATTGTGTTCTTACAGTGACCCTAATATATTAATAGGTAGTTCCATACAAAGATGAAGTGAAAAAAGCAAAAAATAAGAAGAAATTAGGTCGCTGATGTTGTAAGGCACTGAAGAATAATGAGCATCACAATCTCTGGTTACACATTGTTTTTAAATTATTTTAATTACATCCTTCCAGCTCTCATCAGGGTGGTGACCTTAGATGTGGAGAAGGGGGTCATCCTCCAGCAGCAGCGGCGTTTGAAGCTCAAGCAGCTACCTCTCTCCTTCTCCCCACGACTCTGTGTGGCCTTGAATTGCAAATTGTTTTAAAATACGCATAATGAGCACAGTGGCAAAATGTTGAAGCTCTTTGTATTTTCCTCACTCAGCCTTTAGCACAGCTAAATAAGTTAAGATGGCTCAATTGAATTAAAAGCGATTTTTTTTCTCTCTCTTTACATGCATAATGGAAGAAAGCAGCAGAGTGAGCAGAGGTTCCAGTGATTTTGACAAAGTACATTCTGAAAAGGGGAAGGATGTTCATCCAAATAAAAATGAAGATTTTAATGATAATACCCGTGGTTATTGTTAGGTAACTGTCAGGATATATGACAGAAAAAAGGTTTTAGTATTGGAAGATGTTTTTGTTTTGTGATACACATCCAGTCAAACTAGTTTTCTTCTGATATTTTTGCCATAATTGCTATTTATGTGTGTGTGCGTGCGTGTGCGTGTATGTGTGTGTGTGTGTGCATGCGTGTGTGTATGTAAAACCTGTTATCAAACATTGGAACGAAAACACAATGAAATCTGTCTTGTGTCTAAAGCAAAGGGTATAGTATAATAGTAAATAGTTGATTAGTAAAAAAAAAATAAAAAAAAGAAACAAACAAACAAACAAAAATAAAGAGTAAAAAAAAAACAATCAAAAAATACGTCCAAACCTATTATTTTTCATCTAGGGTATTTAAACTTCTGATAAAAGAAAAAACTGAACCTAAGAAACAGTATAAATGTTTATTCTAGATCAATTTCGACATTAAAAAAAACTATATTTCCTTGGAAGAAAAAAATACATATGAACAATCATAAAAGCTGCATTAAAGCCATTGTACAATGAAAGCACTGTAATGCTTGTGTCTTTTTTTCAAGGTCAGGTGATTGCTGTAATACACATTTGTTAACCTTTCATAGGGCCTATATGATGCAAGATACACTTTTTGAGCTTTTAAGTGTATTACAATGTTAATTCCTCACAAAAAAAAAAAACAAAACAAAAAAAACTTCCAGTCCAAAGCAGTATTTTAATCCGCATTTCTGAGTATTCCTCTAAAAACCTGCGCACTGAGCACCAGCCCCTCCCAATCCACAAAAACGAATCACTTCTCACATTGATGAAGATAAGTGAGGAACAGCCCCTTCCAGGAAGAGTCTGCGCTGCCAGCTACGCCTCCACACTAATACACAAATACACTTTCTCCATGGAGCTAGCGATGATCAGCTCACTTTTTATTTCATATGCACATCCATCTTTGCAAAAGTTCGGATGTTGTTTATGTTCATTGGGGAAACGCAGACACACTGTCGAGGCCAACTCTAGGTTGACGTCATGAAATGGGTGCCACACACAAGGAGCGAAAGCCGGTGCCTCAGAAATCAAGTTGTCTTCTGGGTAGGAAAATTAGCTCACAAAAATAACTCATAGAACTCAAAAATGGGTTATTTAAAGACTCAGAAAAAGCATTATTTAGGCCCTTTGACACAGAAGATTTTCCCAGCGGCACCTAAATAACACGATTATTGACATACAATAATTCTTCGACCGTTTACACAATCATTAGTCAGCCGATTGTGTTGGCTGATTGTGCTCTCAACCAAGGAAAAAGGGGCTTTTCACTGTTATGCAACACATTACCAATGTACTGTCCAAAGCTGTTTATCTTTGTGACAAAATCAACCAATTACTGTTAATTATATAAGCATTTCACTACATTATTAGTCATTATGTTAAATGCATAAACGGTTAAAGAGTTACAGTAGTCGAAAGAATTGAGTCAAACCCGCATAAAAGGGTTACTGGTACAAATACAGTCAGGCAACCAAAACCTAAACGTTTATTGATTCCATAACACAAAAAATGCTATGATCAAAATTAAAACAGAAATTTTGTGTAATTAAGAAAAAAGAAGTCTTATCTTATTGCAACTGAAATCCTATGTTCTAGTCCTGTGATCCCCTAACTTTTATGATCTTATGATCTACAACAGTGGTACCCAATCAAGAGCATGGGCACTCTATAGGGCTGTTTAGGCAAATATGTAACACGAGTTCCTGACCTCTAACCTCTTGAGACCCGTGGTAATATTATGACAGTGGTGATAAAACCCAAAATGTGATGTCCTCATATGTGGATGCCAGGTCTCAAGAGGCTAAACCTGCACCTGAGATTTCAAAATATTGCTTCAATTTCACTCAGCAATATCTGATAATTGGTTAACTAACTGTCCAAAAAAACAATTAAACTGCATCCAAAAGACTTTGGAAGGTTCCATTAATTTGTGAAAATTTAAACCGGCTTTGTCTAACTCTCCAATATTTGACCAGTATCGGGTCAAACACCGGAGTATTAAATAAAGACGTTGTTTGCAGGGGTTGTAAGTTACTGCCATCACATGGAGGAACTCTCCAATGCTTCCGTGTGCGAGTCCAAATGAAGGATGGGAAAGAACCCAACAGTAAAACTAGACCCAAAACATACATAGATGGATAAGGTGGCAAAAAAGAAGAACAATGTCATTACTCTAATGTGTTACAAGGAATAACACAGTTACAGTTGTAACATGTTTATGGGATACCCACAGGCCCAATCTATATTTCTTCCCTACCTCTAACAGCTTCTCCCTACCCCTACATTTAAGCTTCTAAGTGGAGAAACATAAAAAAAGTACATAACAACACTGGTTTTATTACTTAAAAAGCAATGCATGAAAAAAAACTCAATACATTTATACATTTATAGGTAAACTTCTGTACGTCAGAGCACACCTACTTGAAGAAATGCGTTAGGCTCCTCCACTTTAGAATGGCTATGTCAGCACCTGGTTCTTGTTAAGAAGAGCATAAACACAGTGAACTTTCTGTGCAAGTCTCCAAAAGTTTCTAATGCAAAAAATGAAATAAAGTTGTCACTGCAAATTTGTCATTTAAATTCATTGAGTCAAGAAAAAAGCGCAGGAATTGGTTGAATTTGCTGGACTCGACAGTGACAGATGCAATCACATCATTATGGAGGGTCAGATCAAGCTTTGATAAATGCAATTTATAATGCAAGTTTCTCTAAGATGTAGTTTCAACTCAACATCCACTATCTCTTTTACAGTTTGACATAAAATAAATCATCTAAATAAATCTCAAACCTGTTGGGGTTGTGGTCCACTGAAAACACACTAATTGAAACCCAAAGTAACTGAACCTAATTATCTAAAATGAAACATACCTACTTCAAGACTTAGTTTTCCATTATAAATCAGGATCAGCATAGTGTATGTAAGCATTTCAATACCCTGTCTAAAACCACTAAAGTATCACCAATTTGCTATGCTCATAGATTTATCAATAAAGGTAAATACTGCTGCACTGCAGCCTTTTTGTCTAATTCCAATTCTAAATCCGAAGCAATAATGTTCTTCCCCTATCTCTATCTGACTCGACTCTCCCTTTGACTCCTATACAGTGGACACAGTGGACACGTTGGCTACGCACAATCTGAGAAGCGCTTAAGCCAATCTTTGGGAGAGCCATGGTGACATCATTGGGGGTTCAAAAGCCTTCTCTCAAAAAGAGCATTAGAATGCATTTCATGCTAGGCTCACTGAAAAGTGCAGAGCTGAAATTTACACCTTATTTGATGTCCGTCTCCCCGCTGTTAATTGGTAAAAGGATCCCTGACCCTTTTGATCTCCTGCACAATCCCCTAAATGCCCAAGTCGGCTAAACTGTTCAGCAGGAGATATACCCTGCAGTTGCCCAGTAATGTAAAGACTTTTTCTGACTCGCTCACTGTCCCCCCTTTCCTTTTTTTTTTTTTGCTCCATCGTTTTCAGCTTTCTTGCCTTTGGTTTACGTCCGGGCTGTGAAGAAATAAGAGATGACAGTTGTTACAGATATGCCGGTTTAATTACTTGTCAGCTTATAGCCCATATCTCTGCTGTCCAACGCTGAAGCTTAACTTTTTTCTAGTAGCTTAAAGCATGACCAGCCTCCAGTGCTTTAGTATTTAGCCATAAAACCCAAGAAATCTGAAAGATAAAAAAAAAAAAAAACACGAACAGCTTTTCTAATTTTATGGGGGAAGAGTGGGCAGTTTTCTGTCACTGTTGGAATTGGCTTTCTCTCTGTTCCCCTCTGTGCAAAAGTGGCAGAAGAAGAGGGGGAAAGAGAGAATCTTGTAGAGAATGAAATTACATCACATGAAGGGGTTCATTGGTGTAGGATAAGCAGAACATTTCTTACAGCTTGTGTGCCACTGTTGACACTTTTAAGTCTGTTTGCAAATTGATAGATTTGGCCAGAAGAGTTTTTCTTTTCCTTTTTCTCGCTTTGGAAGAAGGAATGGACGTTGGGGGTTGGGGGTTTATTCTAGACTTTGAAGTCCAGTTAAGGGTATTTAGAAAATGTTACTTTTTCCTAAAGTCTTTTCACTTAGTTCGGTGTGACTTTAGAGGAAGGTATAAAGGTGAAAGTATGGATAGTGGATTATGGGTCACTATTATAAAAGTTTTACATCCTGCAGGTTTAATTACTGGACAGCTATTCATTATCTTTATTGTTAAATTGTATCTAAACATTTTTGTTGTTTCTGTCTGTATTAATTGTTTTAATCCATTATTGGTTTAAGTGCTGATCGATTAAAAAAAAGAAAAGTTGTAGGTGGTGTGGTAAAAATATGGTTTACCATTTTGATTGTATAGTAGTTAACAAGTAAGTTTTAGGTTTCTAGGAAACTAGTGCAAAAGAGTAAAAATTAGTTAATCTTTTGATCAAACTATTAACCACAGCATAAACATCCATAGTATTCATTAGTCTTTGGATAGTTTTTGCTTTTCAATTGTTTTTTTATGACTTTATATTGTCTTGTCCTTTGTCAAACACCTTGTGTTCTACAGCATGTTGATAAAAGGTGCTCTAAAGATTCTCAACAAAATTACTGATTGATTTTTGTGAATCTTGTCTCATGTCCTTCAGTCAAAGTTGACCTATAACTTTATGCCTTAGTCAGGTGCACAATGCAGACATACTATACAAGCTGTATGGGTGCTGCAGGTATTTCGGGTTGTCTTGGCACGTGGAAGGTCGTAAAGAGCAGCGGCTACATTATAAGCAGAATGCAGGTGTGTCTTGATGTTCCCATGAGACTCGCACAGCCACCCCAGGGAGCGTGATGAAAATGGGACGTACCATTGTTGTGCATCTGGTAAGTGTATTGTAAAGTATCTGTAAGGATGTCAGTTACATTGACTTAATGCTACATGAACACCAAGCTACCACTTCCAATGAAAAGTTGATCTAAACACACATATGTGCCTGTTTCAGGGTTCTGCGTTCAAAACGCTTGTGTACACACATTGTCATGCAAGTTTAAAGTCAGTTTTTAGGTTTGTGTACAAAACAGATGGCCTTTGAAAACGTGTTGAAAGTTAAATCTGTTGAACTTTGACCAGTCAGGGACTCGGGTTTGCTAGTAACATTTGGGTTGCTTCTTTTTTTAATTCACGTGCCTACCAGTAGAAAATTTATAATAAAGCGGAAATTAATACTTGCAGGTTGTCCCCAGCTGGAATTACATAACACCAAGTCTTTCATAAATTGAAATAAAACTGTGAAAGAAAATGCCTGAAGCAAGATTCGTGAGAATTACAGTGTTCCTCCGCTTATTCGCGTTTCACAATTTGCGCTTTCACATATTCGCAGATTTTTTTCCAGTCACATACTCCAATTCCTCACAAAAACTCACCTCAAGACGCATACATGAGACTTTTTTACGACTGAAGAAGGTGCTGCGGAGGAGGAGGGGAGTGGAGATGAACAGCACGCTGGCCGGTCGGCTTCCTTGCCAGCTCCTGAGGAATATTTCCCAGCTATTTCCATTGATTCCTGATTTGGTACTATCAAGGGTTCATGCCCCTGCATGGAGAAATGGCCTCAGCTGACACAGAAGCGGCCGGAAAAAATCCTCATACGCTGAGGAAGATAATTACTGAGAATAATTATCATCCGGATGAATGAATGATGAATGAAACTGGCCTCTTAAGGAAGATGATTCCATCTCACACCTAACGGATGAAGGAGGAAACACAGAGAGATTGCGTTATAAAGTATGTTACGGTACAGTCTATTGATCTGAATAAAAAAAACTCTTTATTTTGGGCAATGTTCTTTAATAAATGTTTTGACTGACAGTTGATGTTGGAGCAGAAACATACGTCACTCAACAGGTGATCATCATAGAATTTTGTCCACCTGGGTGATCTCATACACGCCTTTTGTGCATCTTTGCTGCACTTACCTGGTGTCGCCAACATGAATTTCCATCCGTTTTTGAGCCTTTCTTTGATCTCAGGTATCTGTAACGATTGTTCTGATCTCCAGTGAACAGCGCCCGTTCTTTTATTAACCACAATTTGAATTCAACTATGAACATATAGGAGTGGCTGACCGGCTGCTCTAAAATAACTTGTGACCAGAGTTTAAATGTGCAAAAAGTCATAAGAAATAAAATCCAAAAATGGTTACTGAATATTGTTTCTCCTTTACTGATTTGTGTTTTAAAGAGTAAACAAAAAAAAAAAAAACACAAACTCAAAATTGGGAGCACAAACTCTTTGACTTCTCCACCTTAAATTTCAATAAGTCCAAATACAGTCCAGATTTACTGACAGTCATCTTTAAGCCAAATTGAGGGTTTTCAGCTTTTTGGGAGGAAGCGCTGCCAAGAAGTAGACAAGAGAAGCCGTGTTCAGAAGAACCCATTGATGGTGGTTACAGAAATGTAAAATTGGAGTCTTCTTTTGGGTTTAATAGTTATAAATCAACAGTGTTAACTGAACTGTGTTAATAAGGACATTAAATCAGAAAACAGTAGATATAGAAGACTAAATAAACAGAAATGTACTGATTTATTTACTTATCGATTTATTTTATTTGGGTATTTTATTTTCTTTGAATGAGAGTTTTATAAGTAAATGTAGTACGGATAACAGTTAATAATAGAGTATAGTATAGTACTTATAGTATAGTTAATAGTATAGTATATGTTCCACTCAAATTTATTGGTTCGCAGACACTCACACGTTGTGTGTGTGTGCGTTGAAGTTGCCGCCCTGCCTCAGCTAAAAACACTTAAAAACACTGAGGATCATTTCCTTAATTGAAGATAACACGCTATTGTTTTTTTCATGTAAAACTTTATTAAGAATGTACACTACTAACACCTGTCAATCATCACTTTCATACTTAACACTTATGGAGACAAAGAAAAGTTTAAATGTAAAAAATAATCTTAAAAATGAATTACTTTTCATCTCCTCGCTTTCCCATCATGCTATATTGTTTTATTCTGTTTCATAAAGCTGTATAGTCATATGACTCACATGCTTTTTTCTATTTTCCCTGTTCTACGGATATTTTAATGTTAACCCACAAATCCTGTTGATGGCCCCTCTGCATCACAGAGCGGAAAGGTTTTATACAAAGTAATGGCATTGTTTTATAGTCATTGTTTCAATACGTTTTGGAATGGATCATAAAGCAAAACAGTTTGCACTTCTCTCACTGACCCTCCACCTGATAATGAAACGCCAAGATCAGCTGAGTGCTAACTCTATTTACAAGCACACATAATTCCATTGTGGCAGCACAATCGGAGTAAATACACTTAGCTTACTGATGCATACCCACACAGTAAATGAAAGCAAGATGAGATGGGAGGTCACATGACCGCAAAAACACATTTTAAAACACTGTATGTGCTTTAGCTGGTGTCCAAAGCATGTAGGTTATTATCATAGTTGCTTGGAAACTAATTAATGGATTATTTGGATGATGAGATGCTTGACTCAGCCGCTCGCTCTGACCTTCGAAATCCTCATCATTTCACACCTTTGAGCTCCTGTTTTTTTCTTCCTGTAGATGTCCTCTATCACTCTGGCATCTGTTTATTTCATTTTATCAGACTGTCTTAAAGGGAGACATCATGGTGATAAAGAAATATCCATCTGTGAAGGTTCATAAAATGTACATCTCGTGTTTCAAATGAGTGCCACGCGTTACAATTCCTCTATTTTTTTATGTAAATCATCACAGTAAATACGATTACCGCACGCAATGGGATTATATTATATGATTTACAGTCCCACTACATTGTCTTTGTTGTATTTAGAAATTGGCTCCACATGGATTTGAGGAAAAGCAGTCTCCAACAAATCGAAGATCGAGCACACGTTTCAGAGATTTTCTTTCTTTTTCCAATGAGTGAGTAAGTGAGGAGGCTAGCAAGGGAATATCCTTTAATATCGCTTCGAGCAAAGATATCCCATTTAGACATCGTTCAAACAGTTATTAACAGTATTGATTTATGTTTGAGTGATTGGAAGCCAGGGGAGGGAGATGAAGTCAACCATCATGACCTCTCGCCTGGGGACGGAAACTGCCTGACACAGATCACAGCTGTCTTGCTTGTCACAATACTCCTGCCAGTGAGATCGTAGACAAGTGGATATGGGCTACAGTATCATAAATCTCATGGCATGACATTAAACTAGTATTTACATTATTTCTTTTTTCCCAAAAGACTCTGATATATGTTGAAACATATCTGCCTTCACTCTGTCTGCAAGCAAAAAAAGAAAAAACAGTTCTTGACTTTTTTTTCCAATTGTATAGTTTGTATCTTTCTATACAATGCTTCCTGAAATTTGTCGTTATTTCAGAGGCACTGAAATATGGGAACAAAAACGCAAATGAAATCCTTTTTGTAAGCTTCAATTTTAATTTGATGTTTCCTTATTTAATGGAGAGTCTTTTTGGAACCCCTCCTTATCCTATTAACTCGACAAGAAGTGCTTATGCTGAATGACTTCCTAATTATTTCTCAAACATCCTTTAAAACCTGCCCCGGATATTTCATTTTGGCCACCCGATACAGCTGTACAGCTAAAAAAAAAAAAAAAAAAGTACATAAATAATATGGCAGATCATCAATATCAAGGGTGAATGTGAGCTGTAGAAGATCACAAAACACTCTGGCGGCATGCCATTAGGTTATTACAGGCTAATCCAGCAATTATGTTGAAAACACAACCATACAACCATAAAAAAGGACATCAGTATCTAGAAATATTCATTCATTCATTTTCCATTCCGTTTAGTCCCTTTCAGGGTCACGGGGCTGCCGGAGCCTATAGAATAGAAATACATCTGCTACTTTTTTAAAGCATCTGCATCGACTGCTAAGCTGAAACCACCAAGCTAGCTAAGTTAACCAAGAACAAATGTGTTTGGAAAGTTTATTTTTAGCAGTAAAGAATCAGAGAGGAAACTGACGAGAAGCCTTCAACTTCAAAATAAAAGACAGCTCCATTTTATAAACAAAAATCAGGAGTCCTTACTTAAAATATGGATTTGTTGCAACAGTTGTTCCAACAATCTGTTACGTAATAATAATTCATAATATACAGCAACCGTATAATGTTCGGAGGATGCTGCTAATAAAGTTGTTCAAATAATGGATTCACATTTAGAATGAAAGTAGAAAAGACCAATTTGAACTTTGTTCTTATTATATTATTTATATTGGGATGTACTGCCAAATCAATTTTTTCCTACACCCTTACCCATAAGCCTCTAAAAGTCTCTTATGCAAAAAAGGAAAACATAATAGTAAAATGGCATAAAAAGAAAAAAACAAATAAGAAGTCAAGTACAGCAAAGGAATTCTTTTCAGTCAAAGGTTAAGCTTTTGATCCATGCAGAAAGATGCTTTGAGGGGAGAAGAACATAAATGTTGTCAAATGAATACATGTTTGCATTCAACCTTGCTTTTTCAGCAAGCACACACCCTTTGAAGTCGTGTTTGTTCGGAAACACTCCCATCTCATTGAATCCCGGAAATTCCCCACCGTACTAGTACCCAGATTAGAGGTAGTAATCCAAACTAACCCCAGAAATTCAAAGAACAGACTCCATACTAATATTTGAGCTCATGTCTCACAAGTGAGCCTTTTGTTGGTTTGTGACTCATAAAATGTGGGTTGTCATCTTGGATCTGCCTATGATAGATAGAGTGATTTAAGCGTTGCTGCTGATCTTTGACAAACACAACAGACGCTGTTTCAAACAGTTCTCATACAACATTCGACATGACTGTGTGTGCTAGCGAACTTTGAAGCAGGGGGCAGGTTTTAAGAATGCTCCTTTGTACCCCATGTGAACAATGGCCATAAAGTTGGAGGCATTTCCAAAATAAATAAAAACATCTACAAATCAAATTTCAAAGTGGTGCAAATCTATTGAATTTTGCTCCAGGCTTTTTACTTTTACAGCTTTATTCCGATAAATGAAAGATTTGGTGTCATATAATTCCTGGCACAAAACACAATGATCAATTTCCTATCGGTATCTGCTTCCTTGAATTAAAAGGGACACCATCAATATGTCACTGTCAAATCTGAGTCCCTCAATGGTCAAAGTTCAACCTTGTTTAACTTTTTGAACACTGCTTGTAGAAATTTGTATAGACATTTGCATTAAAACTTGCATAGCAAGACTTACTTATGGCCCCGAAGAAACAAAATCACTTCAGCCTTCATTTTTCCGCAATATGCACACCGTCATGGTGAAGCCAGACAACATCAAAAAGCAGTGACTGGTCCGAGTTGGTCTGAGTCATCAATTCAATGGTAAACACTTTAGCCAGTCAGTGGTAAGCTTATTGGAAGACCACACCCCTGCCACTTGATTGGTCAGTCTTTAACTTGAATGACTTGCACTACAGAAAACATAGCACAATGATCTATTAGGATTACCAGGGCAAGAATTTTATACTGACAAATATCATTGAGAAGTAGCTGTTTTTTCCTCAATGGAAGTCTATAGAAGTTGGGTTTTTGGAGCCAGTGGCTATTCTTTTCAGAACGCGAGGAGTGAGGGGACACTCAGTCAATGGTTACAGCACAGACAACCAGACCTGAAGTGTTTTTGTATTGAAACATTACCTTATCAGACAACGATTTGCCACCGGGGGTTTCAGGACCCTCTTTTTCTCCCTAAACCAACAGAAAAGCCTGATTGTTCTCCATTGTTGAGTTGGGGCTGAAGTCTGTTCAGGCCAAGCAGCGAGGGGCAGCCGACTGTGGCAGACTTTCCACCATATTAGAAGTATATGAGAGCAACTGACCAGGCTTAGGTGGATAGGGCTGGATTTTCACAGGACAACATATGGGAAAGCAGTAATCTACTCTCTGTGCTGGATCTGCAGATATTTGTCTTGGGGATTTGAGTGTATGAAAGACATATAGAAACGGCCAAGCAGTCCTGGAAATGATGCAGGCAGCTGCTAGTGTACTTTGTTGTCGTGTGCCATGATAAACAATTGTCTCTCATCCATCAAAACCTCTTTTTAAGCTTATTTTGTTTGTTTTGTTTTCTGGCAGAGAAATTAATACACATTTGTTCCTATTTCCAATGCATTTATAAGTTTTTATTTTTGTACTTCTGTATGTGACATGCGTGCAAACACAGATTATTTTCCTTATCACTGGTTTCCTCACACGCACTTCGTCGTAGTTTAAGCAATTTTTTATTTTTTTTTCACTATCACCATTTGAGGCTCATCTTGTTGGGGCTCCTTCCAAGCATATGTTTAACGTTGAATGTTTTATTCCATGCTGAGATCATGACAAATCCACATTTGGAGTCGTACCGCCATCAAACACAAAGTAAACAACATGTCTTTTCAAGATGTTTGCCATGTCAAAAACATCTTAACATGAGATACTGCACCTTAAGAGCTTGCGCTTTTGCTCTGTTTTCACTCCAAAATCATAAATGTGTTGCACAGAGATGGCAGGACTGACAATTCATCCTGGGAAAGAAAAAAGAAAAAATAGCTGAATAGGATGTGACACAACCTTATGTGTTGAAAACACTTCAAAGATGCTTTTTCATTGAAAAAGGTTTTGTTGACAAGCTCAGTTCGCCTGCAAAATAAATGATGGGGAATAGAGCTTGGCAACAAAATACGATCCACTAACTGTGAACATGCATATTCAAAATGCCAGATTTGACTCTAAATCTCTTTTCATGGGGGAGAATGCACACATTTTTCTCCCATTTATTAATTCCAAATCCTGTTTATGGTAAAAGAATGGAGGTGAGCATAATTTAGTATTTTGTCAAATGTGATCAAATTAAACTGGAAGCAGAATGAAATGTGTGTATTTTATATGCCATTTTTTTTTCCGCCTCTTTTTCAGAAGTAGTGTCCTGATTTCTAAATCCCCAAGTCTCAAGTGGGCACATCACAAAACCAACACAGTTTGGCAGCAAGCTGGCAGTCTTTGCTCACATGAGGCCCAGAATTTAATGAGCATGAATAATGAATACTACTCAACATGCTGTTGACTGAGTAGGCTCCCAGTTATTAGGTCAATCAAGGCCTTGTTTAGCAGTGAATACTTTCTGTTTCACCGAATGATAGACCCAACAATTCACAGATTTAACACACAGGAAATAACTGTTCTAATGTTGTATATAGCAACGGAAATTCTGCAATCAGCTTCACACAAATGATCTGTTTCTGTGATCACGGGATACTCTATAAATTAATGCATTTTAAAGAAACTTTTTTATGGAAATATTAGTTCTATAGAAGAAAAACATGAATGGTATGTATATGTGTACAATTTTATTGTATCCTGGTAAAAAAAAATGGGTGAAATGTATGCGGATTTCCATGCATTGACTCAAGGTGGGTTCGTTTCAAATGAGCTAAAAATATATACTAACATATTTTAAAATGTGTAGGTTATATTTACAGACAAAGGATCTTAAAATGGTTTGCTAATTCATGTTATGGTTATATGACAAAATTACTGACATAGTTGGAACCATTTTTTATTTATTCATAAAGCGACAGTATGCTAACTAGAAGCTGCCTGAAGTTTATCTTCTATCTTTACAATTAAATGAAAAAAAAGAAAAAAAGAAAAACATTTTAAGTAACCTTTTTTGTAAGAAATCTAAAAAGGAAAATCTCAATTAACTTTATGTGTCAATCCAACACTTTTTTTTTTTTTAAATCAAAAACAGTGAATTAATAATATGTCATTGTCATGTAGCAAATACAGAGACATTTAGTATTGTAAAGCTATAGACACACCGGCCATGTAACGCGCATTCTTGAAAACATGTTTAGCCCATAGTGGACTAAAAAGGCTTTGGGCCTTCGAGGAAGGTAGAAGAGCGCTATACAAGTATACGCCATTTTACCAAATACATGTAAATATATTACCTCTGGCACACTACAGAAAAAATTTGTTATGAAGTTTAGGTAAGTGAGACTGGATTGCTGAGGTTTTCTGTCCTTATGGGTGCCACCCATTTCATGATGTCAACCTACAGTCAACCAAAGCGCTTTACTGTCACAGACCCATTCACACATACATTCACACGCTGGTGTCGAACACTGGCGCCAACCTTCCACCAGAGGCTAGTTGTGGGTTCAGTGTCTTGCCCAAGGATGCTTCGACACATGGGCGGGCTAGGCGGGAATCGAACCAGCGGGACTCGAACCTGCAAACTTCCAATCAGGGGTCTACTGCCCTACCGCTGCACCATGGCCATTGATTGCTAGCTCAGTGAAGAAAGTGGGGTGTGTGTGTTAGTCCAGGGGTGGTGCTGGCAGAGCAGACTCTTCCTGGAAGGGGCTGTTTCCCACTTTCATATGTATGAATCCACTCATGTCCGTGGATTGGGAGGGCCTGGTACCCAGAGCACAGATTTTTAGAGGAATACTCATGGAGCAAAATAGCACTTTGGGTTTGTTTTTTGTAAGTAATTACATTATAATATACTTAAAAGCTCAAAAAAGTTGCTTTTGCATGATTTAAAACACTTTTCGATTTGATTATTTATTTAAATGTAACCAGCAGTTTCAAGCTTTAATGGTTTACTTTGCTCCTCCAAAAAATGTTTAGCTCAACGGAAGACCTTTTTTTGTTTTTATTTGTCCACTACTGTAGTTCTAATTTGGCATTATAAGTTGTAAAGTGTAGACTATCTAAAACAACCAAGTAAATTCCAAATTCCATAGTAGGGAGGCACTTCTTTTGCCCTAAAGCCACTGCTCCCATGCAACAGATGCCATGCTACTAGGAGATGATTTAAATGATAAAGTAGTAGAGACAAGAGCAAGAGAGAGAAGACAGTACAGAGAGGAGGCACCCAGCAAGAGCAAGGCATGCAGATCAAATGCTCCAGATGTGTCAATCAAAACAGCTGTCATTTCAACAACCATAGCATTAAACAATTCAGTGATTAATTATTGACACTCTGTCTTTGTTGCTTTCTCACACCTTCTCTCTGTCTGTCTGCCTCAGTGTCTCTTCCTTTCCTCACCTCTTTTCCTTCAAAAAGATTAGACACAGGCTCCAACATGAAAGCTGCCGACCTGTGTTTGGGTCTGTCACAAGTGATTTTGCTACTGGTGCCATCGCCTCTCCTTTCAAAGGGATATCCTCTCCCTTGCTGTCTATATGTGTCCCTGCTTGTCTTTCCTATCTTTCCGCTATCCGTTGCTATGGCACCTGCCAGGTCGCCATGGGGAACCCTCATATCTCCACTCATCCTCTGGCTCAACCCCGGTGTCGATTCTATCCAGCTCAAAGAAAAGCTGGAGGAAGACCCCTTGCTGTTAAACACTCCAGAAGTTAACTGGGGTCTCTCCCCCCTCCTCTTCCTCTCTTCTTCTGGTCCCCCTGCACAAATAAATCTTATTCTTGTGGGCGATGAAATTTATCTTTTTTTCCTCTTTTAATGCAACCTGGAAACCCTTCTGATGAATACACTACAACGTACCAAAACAATTGTTGCTTATTCCTAAAGGATTATTTTATCTATGTTTCACTAACTAACACCAATTAAATGTAAGTGATACCAATTCAAATGTATGTTTAAATAAAAACTTAAATCGTTATACATTGAGATGAAGGCCAGATGGTGACTAGAGATGTCCAGTTTGGGTTTATTTTGCCCTGTTCTGATTCTGAGACGTTTTATTTTTGAGTATCCGGCAATACCGGGTCCCCATCTGATACTTTTGTAACACATTTTTAAAAATGAACAAATTTAAAATAACAGATCCAGGTTGTCCCATATTTTTACAGTATAAACATAGTCCTTCTGTGAAGTAGCTTAAACATTCAATCAAAATAGTGCAACTATCAAGTCGAAAAAAAAATAGTTAACTATTTACTAGGAGATAATCAGTCTTATAAGAAAATTTGGTGACTCTAGCGTTAGTGTCTTTACAACTATTCAACATTTTTGATCATATATGTTTCATATCTCCATAGAAAATTCTTAAAAGCTTCCTTAAAAAAAAGTGTTGTTGCATAAATATGGGGATGAGTTTTTATGACTAGCTCATATTAATGGAACCATTTATTAGTTTCTGTTGTCCTTGAGAGGTTATGGATTTATTTATTTTTACCACTTTTTCCCAGAGTTTGAACTTTGTAGACGGTCCCTTGGCAGCCGTCTCATTGAACGAAGAGAGCTATTTCATTTAAAAGAAAGCCCAATCTTTTTTCTTTTGAAATGCCTTTGTAGGTCATTTTTGGAGTTTCTGTCAATTTAAAACATTTATTAAAAGAGTTATTGAGCATTAATAAGCTTGAAATATATAGCGTTAATCATAATGATGAAAATAAGATAAATACCCAAACACTTATCGGGTTTCAATATGCAATCCTGATCAAGTCTGTAACTACATGATCGAGCCTGATTTCTGATTACATAATCAGATCAGGAAATCTCTACTGGTGACCAAAGCAATCCACTAAAAGTTATGAGTAGTTGATCATCATGAGCCAACATTTGACCCCCCCAAAAAAAGGTTCAGATCAGGTCGAATGCAATTAGTTACAGTGCAGTTAAGTGATTCTTAATTTAAAAAAATTAGAATTAACAGTTACTTACCTTGTCAACCAAGTTGCAAACTTCAAACTTGTAAAAGTGTTGCAAACTTATAAAATGCCTCAAATACCCATAAAATGATTCTGACTAAAAAGAATTACAGCAGGATTTCAGCCGTAACAATATTCTTTAAAAAATAGTTTTGTGAATTGTGAATTAAGGATCAAACTGTTGAGCTTTGGACAAAAGCTCCAGTTTATAATTTGCCATTTGCTCTTTGCCAGCTTAATCATGAGTGTCTGACATCATCCTGAAGGGTACAGTTGTTTGCATATGTTGTTAATGAGGTTGTACTTTGTTGAAAACATTGCGGTCATCCTATCTCTCACTGTCAGGTGGAATCCCTTCAGCAACTCGGTGCCGTAAGCTTAGCGGAGGTGCATCCAATCCAGGTACCAGCCGTGTCCCTGTCTTTCCTGTCTCAGGCCATATGCTTCAGCTATCCAATCCAGTAAAAAAATGCATTTACAAGAACCAGTGGTGCTTGTTTACATGAGTTAAAACTCCTCTGTTACACCCTGACTTGCATTTTAGCCCCACAGATAATACAGTCATGCGCATTCCTTGATTTTTTTTTTAAATATATATATATATATATATATATATATATATATATATATATATATATATATATATATATTGTTGTTGTTGTTTTTTCAAGAGGGGGATGCTGCCATATGCATGGAAGAATAAACATAGACCTGAATTGACAGCACCATCTGCCAAACACAGTTGACATCAACAGAATGGCCCCCACTCAACATTTTGCCCCTCTCTCAGGAGGATGCCACATTGTCATCAGTGCTAATACTAAATATTAATAATTTGTTGACCCTAAAGTATTTAGAAATCACTGATGCAGAGACACATTGCCCTTCTGAATGGCATATGCAGATGTTAGGTGAGCACCACCAGACTGGATGCTGAGTGTGTATACACACAGGAGTGTGTAGTGTTTTCTGGAGCTTAGAGACAAGGCAACTTCCACTTGAACTTTCATGAATATTACATTGTTCCACACAGCTTCTTCTTTCTATTTTTTCCCTCTTCTCTTTCTGCCTTTTCACATACAAACACATACATAAACATATGTGTATGCCTCTTTATGTGTGTGTGTGTGAATGTTAATCTAAAAGGAAGAAAAAAAAGACAAATAATTCTTTTTAAGTGGACATTTAAGCACACAGACAGGGTTCTTTTGACATATCTCCACAGCCACAAGATGCATTTCACCTTGGCAACTGCTGTGATCGCTTCTGTTTTCCTCCCATACATCTTTATTAGTTGGTAACTGTCGAGGACACAGCGGGATGCCACTCGATGAGAGGCACTGTGTCAGTGAGACTGATTTATTCCCAGCATTTGCTCTCCAGTCGTGCCAAAAGACGCGGTCCAGCCTGCTCCGCACGCCGGCCGTTCCACGCTCTCAGACCTGAACGTATTGGACAGCTCCGCTTGCTCTCAGAATAGGAAGCATCTCTCCATGGTGCAGTAATTCAATATGTAAAATATCCCTGTGAGTCATTTTTGAAGATACTCGGTTGAATTTCGCTGGATATGCAAATTGGTGATGCAACAAGCCACTTCACAGGCCATCAGCGAGGCCGTTTCTGGTGACATTTTGATCCTGAATTATTGCTGTACAAACAGACACTATTGCAATAATCCAGAGATCACAAGTTAGTACACGAGGACAACACATTTTAGATGTTAAACAAAATAGTAAAACGCAGTGCCAGAATTTTTAGGATAATATCGAGTTGACGGCTTGAATCCAGGCTAATATTACAGAAGTGGGTGTTATTTTCAAACCAAATGCACTGAGATGAATTTAATGAACTCCCATTCTTGTTTTTTAAAGTTTGTTTTACTAGATAGATAGATAGATAGATAGATAGATAGATAGATAGATAGATAGATAGATAGATAGATAGATAGATAGATAGATAGATAGATAGATAGATAGATAGATAGATAGATAGATAGATAGATAGATAGATAGATCTCCAAAATATGAGTTTTCCTTGGTAGAAAAACGCAGTTGTCATTAAAGAGGAAGCAGCAAACACCAGCGTTTATATAGAGCCCCCCCTTTCTCCCATTCCCATTGACTCGTGGCAGAGAGGCACTTTCTGGCAGACAGCAGTGGCAGACAAAAGCACGGATGTGTGTCAGCTTTTAATTGTAACTGTCTTGCAGAATGGGTGTTGTTTTAATATCCTGTATAGATTTCTATGTAATACACTTACTTGTGCAAGGCAGCCTCAAGCAAGAATCAATTCAGCCCAAAGGTTCCCGTCCACCTCCCCTTTTGTTAAAAGCCAATCTTGTTTTAATGATGCATGAAGAAATATTCAAGCATTGACGTTTCACTGTGAGGTTTCTTTAGCAAAAAAATCAATTAAGATAATACAGCTTTGACCCAGTTATCCAGTTAATGCTTATTAGGGGTGTAATATGATTTACTGTCAGCATTTAGATTTCTTTGCATCTTATCCCATTAGCTCTGTGACTGTTCTGTAGAGCGCCATACAACGGTCACTTCTAGGAAACTGCAGTCACTGGGAGCAGATAAAGTGGAGTGGAAAGACGTAATGACATTGATTGGGATTGGTAGGCAGGTTAAATGCAACCCCCCTAAGGCCTTCTCTTTTTATCTGGCTTTCACTCCATCTCCCTCTTTCTGTCCTTTTCTCTCACTTCGACTATAACTGCAGAGAAGTGCCCAGCTCTAAAGCGATGGGCACACTGGCCAACGCTGAACGCTTATGGTGCTCACACAGGTCTGTCGCTACCCAATACTACCGCTTGTCCTCACAGTTGGAATAGGCTTGGTGAAAAAATGGCTTAGTGGTGCAAATTCCAGTATATGAAAGTCTTGGTTTCATATAATTCCTTCTGGGCACAAACTGCAATTATTAATTTCTCCTTCGTGATCAATCTTTTATCTTTTTTTTTTAAATGGTTTGTACTTCCATGTTTTTTGGTCAAAGTTTAACAGGTTTAACTTACGATGCATGAACGATTGCCACACGTTTTGTACTTATAGCCCGAAAACTGACATGTGGATGTGAAGGTTTTGAAGGCAGAAGCCCGAAACACTCATGAATATGTGCTTACATAGACTTTTCATTGAAAGCTGTCTCTCAAACGCAAATTTGTGAGCACAGTTTGAATGTAGGAAACTATGGACACCAGGCATGTGACATGCTTTCAAGAACGTGCTATACTAAGTTCTTGAATGCACAGTGTTCACACTGGATGTGCATGGAGAGAATTACTCTTCTTTTGCTACTGTTTACTATCACATGTCCGTCACCCACAGTTGGAGCCTTGGTGGGAAATGTCAAAGCTGTGTAAATCTGGCGACTCTTGCCTCAGGCTTTTTCTTTCACAACTCTATACTGATATATGACAGACTTAGTGTCATATAATTAATATAAAAGAAATAAAAAACGCAATTATTAATTTCTCTTTAAACCGTGTTATCCCTACCATGACAAAGGTGGATGAAGGTGGAGAGGATTTCATGTAATCCATGGACACCAGTGAAGATCATAAATCATTGAAGAAAAAAGGTTCAGCGCACTGTCTTGTGGGTCTAGATGACCCAACTCCCACTGTTAAAGTGCCTAGGATAGCACAAGGGTTAAAGACCAATTTACAAATGGTTAGCACTTCCATGAATAAAAAAGGACACCACCCATTTGTCACTATCAAATTCGAGTCCCTGGTTGGTCCAAGTTCAACCTGGTTTAACTTTCAACATGTGTTCAGGGGCAACACTTTTTGTACATGGAGACCACAACCGAAAAACTGAATATAGCTATGCGTGAATGTGAGAATTTTAAATGCGGAAGCCCAAAATGGGCATTTACACTCATCTACAAAGACTTTTCATTGGAAGTGGTCACCTGTACGCTCTTTGCCAAGGATTTAAGAGATTACTTAAAATGTAGCAAATTGTAACACATTTTGAGTAATAGATTCAGCAAATTTAAGTAATTTGTGTCATATTTTATTGTTTTTTTGCCAGCATGAAGACAAAAAAAGTGCACAACAATGAATCCTTCCCAATGTTTCCTGATACTTCATGTACATCTATCAACCTGCTAACATCAGAAGTTTGATGGGTTAATTGCTTCATCTTTAATCTAAATCAGCTTTAAAACCCGCAAATTAGAATAAAAATGTATTTTTTAACTGGTCGGAAGTCTTTGTGATATTGATTGAATCAGTTTTTCACGAGAAGAAATAATAGTACAAACACATATTAACCATTAGAGGAAACAAGATTGCATAATCCAATAACTCTACATAAACATTCATCCAAACATGAAGTGATGCCTGAGGACGTACAGAGTGAAGACGCAGATACCCGTCAGATATCCTGGTGAATTTTAATTGCTCTGAAGAACAGAAAAAAAAAAAAAAAAGAAAGAAGTTATCTGCCAGGGAAAACCAGATGAGATCATGAAAGTCTCCATGGAAAATGTTAAATCTGTTTAACATTGTTAAATCCTCTTTTTTTCCCCCTCCTGTGATGTGAAGACAGTGTGTGTTGTTAGAACTAATTGCCATGATGTAGAGAGGACAGCAGCCTATATGCGGGAACTGTTTCAGACCGCTGTTCGACTTTGTGGTATTTCACACCTGACAACAACGAACCTTACTCTACATCACCGCTCTAACTGCTGAGGATCCGACTGCTCTGACATTTGGAACTACTCATAGGGGAAGAAGTTAAAGTCTATCAGGGCCATGGATCCAGTCAATGATTCACAGATCAAACCAGGATTTTTACTATTCAATATATTATGTTTGAATTGTTGCTATATAAATGTATTTTTATTAAATGTATGCAAATTCAAGTAATTTGTATTCAAACATCATCATTTACCGTCATTTAGAACAAGGGATCAGCATAAACAAAACCTAACAAATGTATGTATTTATTACTTTATGCAATGTCAAACTCAGAGGTTTTTCTGTCAACTTCCTGGTTTACTTCAACAGTAAACAAAATATAAACATCACTGCTGCTTTTTATTCCTTTTACAAGTCTTTAAAAATGTTCTCCACCATTTTTTCATCCTCTGAGTAGCTAGATAACATTAAGATGGTAAATGAAGATACAGCAATGCCTCGAGAAAAATATAAAAATTACAAAACACTTAATCTAAACTGGTAAAAGTATTTCCAATTAACATGTTTTATGAAATGAATATTTTTCATGTTTAGTGGAAATACGAAAAATATTCCACTCTTTTGATGAACATTTTGTTAACTAGTTCCGGTAAGAAATCCTAAAATTGAAAGGGATTTCCGTAATATTTTTCATTTATATTTTTTCAGTCAAACTGTCAACTATATTTAAAGCAAATTCATGTTTTTCTGAAACTTATTTCAGTAAACTCAACTTTGGTCTCATTTTTTTCATCTACAAAAAAACACTCAATAGCTTTACTTTAAAAAATCAGAAGCCTTGTACTTTACTTTGAAGAGGAATTTACGTTCTGTGACAGGATTGCATGCAGTTTGTTTAGTTACCAGTACTTAAAGTCCTTTTTTAATGAAAATCCTGTTTTTTGAGTTTTTGACATGTGCTTGAGGCAATGTAGGCAAAAATCATCAAATTGGTGCATTTCTTTTAAATCACTGTTAATCAAACTGTCGCAAAGACGCTCAGTTTGCAATATTGAGTTTTTGTGAAGTCACAACGGCGCATGCGCATTGCACAAGCTCCCTGATCTGCCCAGTCCAGCGTGCCCTTGGGGGACTTTAAAATCCAACATTATTCCGCATTTTAGAGCAATAATGACATTACCCGAATTGTGTTTTTACTACAGTCTACTATATTTATAAAGATCAAATCAATATTTGTGGTTAAAATTTTAGAAACAGATATATCTGAGTTTGTGGATACTTGTTACAGCCCTAGAGTCTAAGTGATTTCTCGGTTCTTTTTCGGTTAGTTGTCTAGTTTCTGGCTTGCCTTGACTTTAATATGTTATTCTAGGAGACGCTGTTGGGTTTTACTAGAGCATGTGTGCTAATTTGGTTCTATATCACAGTGGCACTGATGCTCAGGTTGCCTATTCAGTACCTGCTATCGTTTTTCCTGAGGTCAGTAGTTAAGTCTTGGAGAATGTCAAGTAGTCTTACTTTGACCTTTAAAATATTCCAAAGACAGAAACCATAGGGCATCGAGGCAAAAAGCTTTAAGTGAAACAATGCTGCAAATGGTACTGGTGCAAATAAAAAAAATAACATTTTCAACTAGCTTTTGTAGAATGTAACCATTGATAAGTTTAGGTTATAGCCAAATCAATTACAAATTATAACAAAAGAAAAGCTGGACTAAAAAACCCATGTTGTTGTGACTGAAAAATATATATACAAGCACAATTACAATTCCCACAAACAAAGCAATGTTAAACTTGCAAATTTTGTTTGACCTGTGTGAGTAGATCCCTTCGCACACTCTGCTTAAAATGCATTTCTGTTTCTCTGCCACATTGTCTGATGCTTTGCTTCCATTTAAACCCCAAAAAAGCTCCTATCTCTCTTTACCTATCTAAATGGATATCTGCAATCCAGTGACACAAAGGCATCATCTGCCTGTGTGTACAGAGCAGCAGAAGCCACTTTGGATCTTGAATCTCAATGGGCTCATAGTGCCTCCGACACCCATCTGTTCAGGCCAGCCAGCAAGCCATCAAGCAGCAAACTTTGATCCCCGTGTAATTTCTCTTTTTTCCAAACCCATCCGGATTTGCCTGCCCCTCAAGAGCTATTGTGAGCTGCCCTGGAGTACAAATTCTAGATTCATTATGAGTGTGGGCGGCAACCTTTGTATTCCCCAAAGCACCAAGTATGCACACCATATTGCTATGCAGTGCTTTAAAAGCCTAGGCCTATTGTCCATTGTTGGTTCATATACCACAAGGACCTCTGCAGTCCAAATTGTAGGTTTACTTGATGTGAAATGCCTGTGGTAAACTATCACCTCATGACTGTTCGTTTTATGTATCACTCCCACAATTTGTTATGGCTGACCTAATTACATATGTGTTTTATCCTTTATTACCCACTTAATTAAAAAAAAAATCTTTACTTAAATATAGAAAATTCTATCTCTTTTGATTATATGCTTTTTTGTGTGTGTAGGTATCTATTTTTAGGCCGTTTATTATTATTAATATTAATTTTTAACACTGTAATCTTTGGGACATTAGACTTTTTAATGCAAATTTCTAAAGAGGGTGGCCCAAGATCCATGTGACAGCCACCCATTATTGCTAAATACTTATTTTTATGAAGAAAACTATTGACTGATGAAAGCCAAACAAAGTCTAAATTTAATTAAATGTACTAAAAGCTAAGTCATTTGATTATATGCATTTTTATTTGTTTAGCTATCTATTTTTATAGCATTTTTTTTTATTAATGCTGTAATTTGTGGGACAACGGCTTTGCAGAAAATGCCTTTCTTTTTTTTTTCTTTTTATTCAAAATTGTTATGTGGGTGGCCCAAGATCCATGTGACAGCCACCCATTATTTCTAAATACTCATTTTTATGAAGAAAAATATTGACTGATGAAAGATAAAATCCTAAAAAAAAAATAGCACAATGACAGATTTTTAGAGACATGGCAATGACATTAGCATTGGTCATTAGTGGCACACACATCGGTGTGGTGTCTGATGCAGAGGCTCATATGGAGACCCTATTTGGTTGCCTGTGTGACAGGCTTGTTCGGGACACCAGAAACAGCTGTCCTGGCCTGTGTGAGCCGAAATAATTAGGCCTGTCATCTCTGTGCTCTGATTTCCCCTTCAGCTCGTTCCGCAAAATGCTAATATTTTGCTTTCATTGTCACATTCACCTTGACACGGATATTGCCTCGGCGCATAACTGGATGAGATGACTCTAAATTTGCATTGTTCGTTCTAATAAATTTGCTTTCTCTGTACCTTATGGCAGGACCCATCAGATAAAGTCTCCCAGTGTGTCATCAATCATGGCCCAGGATGACAGACGGTTTTCGCCTTCATTTGTAACATAGAGGAACATGCTTAATTATTTGTACTGTAATTAGTTGGGAAAATGTCAGGAAATGTCAACTCTCTGTTCGCTGTGGAAGGGGCTCTGCTTGAAAGCCACAAAGACTGAAGTGTCATTGATGCCACGAAACAAGAAGACGAAGATCAGCTGGGCAGGAGGGGGGGGGGGGGGGTTCTTAGGGTGTAATCATGGCGAGAGTTAGAGGGAGACACAAATCAGCGGCGCAACCTCGCATGATGGGCATCTTATTAGCCAAGCAGCCACCCGGCTGCATTTTTCAACCACATCCCGTTTCCCCCGCTTTTCTCACACTGGCACAAAATAAAGGCAGCAAGTGGAGAAGAGAAATGAAGTCAAGTAAACAATTCCAGCTTCCCACTTGCTGTCAAAGCAGTCATACTTTGCTGTGTTATACCGCCTGTCATATATAGACATGATGCCAAAAAAAAAATAAAAACTAAAATACCATGGAAAGTTTTTTTTGTTTGTTTTTTTCTTTCTTTGAGCCATTCTACAGCAGCATTTTTACTGGACAATTAATCACAAGTCACATGGCACTCACACAACTCTTATCACCTAAGTAGTTAACAGGCTTTATTTGTTACAACATACCAGCTTTGGTCTTTTTACCCTGAAGCGAAGCCCACAAATTTCATCACATTTCCTTCCTTTAATTACACAAAATAATTGTTTATTAAGGAATTAGCGGACAAAGTCATTAAATTACATTTGCAGCATATTATATCTCCACTAATTACTGCATTCAGCTTCTAGCACCTGTGAAAAACACATTTTAGAGCCTATTTGTTTTAGCAGCAATTGACTAATGTGTGTGGACGGGCCACTTGAGCACTTTTCCAAATGGCAAGGTAATTTACACTTGTTTAAAAAGAAAGGAGGGGACAAAAGGAAATAGGAATCCCACTAGGGACGAGTGGACGAAATATGTAGTATTATGACATCCCGAGGGGGTTTTAGTGGACGTTCGTCCTTTCAGGGCCTCGCTGTGGGAGCATAGCAGAGCAAGGCTCAGCCTGCTACCTTGCCCGCCGACAGGCACTGATGGTCATCCAAGAAGCTCCTTAATTAGCCTGCAATCTGGCAACGACCCGTGTTCCTGAGATGTGGCAGCCCTGTTTAAATATGATGCCAGATGCAGTCCCACCTTCAGCATGTCATCCCATTGTCCTGGGAAGCCAGGGGGAGCAGGAACGCTCAACATCTCACCACGCAGCATGTGTTGTGGGATGTTGTGCTCATTGTGTTGTGTTTATTTTCTGTCTTTTTTGTTTGTGTTTTCCTTTCTGTCTTTCCGTGAGTGCTCCTCTTCTTGCTCTGACACACCCAGCTGAGAACATAGAGACCCAAGCTGGCCTCCACAATGGCTAGCAAATAAACATCTTACATTCTGCAAATCCTCGAGACGATACAGGAATTCCACACGGGCAGCTACACATGTGACAAAATATTTTTCAACAAGCTCATCAGTTCTGATTGTCCGTCTGTAGCACCGTTTAACCACGAGGCTTGAACATATTCCCCCACTTCCCAATTTATCTCTGAGCTGATGCAATGTGAGAAGATTCTAAAACTGGATTTGGAGGGTCCATAAATCCAACCAAGTTTGACCTCCTTTTTAGTGAGACATACTGGAATACTCTGCACGAAACTAATCTGTGATTCAATATGTAGAGCAAGTGCAGGCATTATATAAAACTGTGTAAACACGTCCCAGAGCCTCCTCAGATTCCTCTCCTATAATAGTTTTATTTAAGATCACATAAATACAGGATGTTCTTTAATACTAATAGTGTTGTGCCTTCAGTTTGTCTCCTCGTGTGCTTCCTCTGGGATTTAGGGGTGTCATACCACACAACTTTCTGTTTGTGCGCTCAAATGTGGATAAGCTCAGACGACAGGCCTTTTTATAGACTTGTTGGAACAGCTCTTTCATGACACGTCTGCAGCTTTTCCTTAAACATAATGTCATCCGTGCTTTATATTCTTCTCCATCCTGTAGTGGAGCCAGTTATTAAATCTATTGTGCATTTCATGGTACAAACATGGTTTGCATGCCAAACCACATTTGGTATGCATGTGCCTTAGCATCCACTCTTTCAGAAAGGTTTGTTAGTCACGAGACCTATATATATATATATATATATATACATATATGTGTGTGTGTGTATGTGTGTGTGATAGTATTCTGTAGGTGTTCTTCAAGTTTAAAGACTGCATTTTGTGCATGGACAAACTATAGTATATTTTCAAATATATATATATATATATAACTCAGGGGTCTCGTTACGTTGATCGTGATCGACCGGTTGATCTTCAATGACTTGAGGGTAGATCAAAGGCCAGCAAAAATAAAATAACCAAAAAAATAAAAAAGTACTTCTAAAAAAATCTGTCAGTGAACCAGAATCCTCACCGAGAAATAAGGGACTTGTTTGACATGCAAGAACGGCCAATCGCAGATCCTCTGATTCATACGTCACTGCACATGCATGTTTAAATACACTGAGCACAAATTCTGTCTGTCATCAGAAAGTTGCTACTTGCCCAGCGGCATGTCAAGTCCCCGGCAGAAGACCACTCTGGCCCACTGGAGTGTTTTTTTAGGCCCGGGCTGGCCCGCGTGTCTCCTCCTGCTGCCGGTTTTTGTAGTTCCCGCCCGATGAATACGAGCCCACTAAGGAAGCAGTGTTTTCCGTGGCATGCTCTTCCCACGGAGCCAGCAGCACCTGTGAAATGCCATGCTCCCCGCATTGCACGGTTTACAGCAGAGCATGTCATTCAATGGTCGCTGCTTTCTGTTTTTGTAACAAAACGCTTCAAATGTTAATACAAAAGTATCTTTGTGTAATCTTACTGTGTAGTTTTTAATTATGAGCACATAAACAATGTACTAAAAGTGTACATCTACATATATATATATATATATATATATATATATATATATATGTATATATATATATATATATATATATACACACACAGGTGAATCTTTAAGACATTGTCGTCTCAAAAGTAGCTCACATGCCAAAGAAGTGTGACCACCCTTGCCCTAACTATTAAAGAACTATACAATGCAGACTAGTGCCCTGGACTTTGAAAGCAATTCGGACACCATGGCCACTATTTTTTTCTTAACGTCAAATATGACGTTACCAAGTAAAAACCTAATAAGTACAAATATTTTTCAAATACTTTTTCTAAATCCACTGTGTTCTGTCAATGAAAACATGGATGGTTTATTGTTATTTCTTTACAGAAATTGTTTAAACTTAATGCATGATGGTCTATATTCGCCAATCTAGTGAGCACATTGTTTTTCACAGAGACTTCTGGGAAATTTTTAAGACACTTGATCTTGGAACTGTAGATTCGGGCAGTGCCACAAAAGGGTAAACGTGCTATAAAGTGCACTATGTAGTGAGTAGTGAAGTAATGCAGACTCAACTATGGAATATTTTAGTAACAAATGAGCGCATGGCCGCCATTTTGGATTTTTCCCGTGCTTTTCTGAAAGGGGGGATCCTATACATCCATGCTATATTTGGTGCTTGTACCACAAAAAGCGCAAGTAATATCAACATAACCAGCTCCCCTACTGTTTTCTACGTTAACAAAGTGGCAATGAGAAAAACAATTAGAATTTATGAACCTATGTGAGGAGTTTTGAATTTGAAAAAGAAAAAGAAAAAAGATTTCAGGACTTTCTTTGACAAAGAAAAAAAAAAAAGATTTCAGGACTCCACGTGATGTTAAATATTGCCTTTAGCTTCCATGATGTAAATTGTCCATATATCACAATATGTCACGCAGATTTATCAACCAGGACAAATGGCATCAACTCGAACGCTAAGTTTGTATCTTGAAACCTCATTTATTTGTTGCAGCGTATGGAGAGAAGAGATAATCTAATCAATTTTTTTTAGGAGACACAAAAAAAAACCAACAGAAACAAAAGGAAGAAGTGCAGGATTAAACGCAGCACAAAGAAATATTCCAGAATGTCCAATTGTCTGAGCAGATGTAAATTGTCAAAGCCTTTTACAACATTGTAAGCTTTTATTCAATCGTATATTATCATGCACATTTCATACAGGGAGATTACTAAAACAGAATTGTCTGTCTCTCTGTTGTATGTCTCTATAATTATACCTTGAAGCCACAGCTTATTTTTTTTTCCTCTTCCTTTTTCCTCCATATTCATGAAAAGGCGACTTGTAATTTGATAAAAAGACGCTTGTGTTCTCAACTTCATTCAAACAGCATCATGGTGCTGTATTAAAGTGGGCATCTGTGTTCTTGAGGCATTAATCTCTTCAAGCACATTCCAGCTGCTGTGATGTGCAAGAGGGAGATAAGTCTTAAACAGTCTAAAGCTAAGCAAACCAGACAACTCTATTATTGGCTTCATAATTGCTTAATTAAACTTTTGTCACTAATCATTATGAGGGCAATAGAGCTGTTATTCAGGCTTTCTGTCGAGCAGCAAAAAAAAGAAAAAAAAAAATCAATAAACTGTGTTGGGTAGCTGACCCCCCCCCCCCCTCCACATCATGTCTCTCTCTCTCTCTCTCTCTTTTTTTTCTCTTTCCCTCCCTTTTTTGTCCTCACCAAATGAAATTCATTGCTGCTGGTTAGTGATCTGTAGGTCTGGAGCTCGACTGATATGAGCTGCCATCACCATTTGAATTGAGGGGTATTCACCAGCACATGAATATGAACAAATGGCAAACATAAATCTCTTGCATGAAGTACACCTTCTATCCCTTTATTATAGAACAATTGACCCATCTAATGCCAGGGAAAGCATTTAGATTTAAATTACACCCTGGATCCTTTGGACCTGAGAGATGACAGCATAAAAAAGATTAATATGCTAATTATTTTCTTCCTCCCCTCTCTTTATTCCTCTTTTCGGCATTTGCGTAAGGTTATTGTGAACCCTGTAAATAGGATGACTGTTTTGTCAAGGAATTGTTGAGAGATTCCCCTCCGTAAAGTACGCACAAACGTCATTTTTTTTAAATGTTCTAATTATTTTACACTTAATAATTTGTGCGTTCTGATAAAAATGTAAAATAATAATCTGAGAACACCAGCTAAAATAACAGTAAATTGCTTTTTTGTCTCTTTTAGTAAAATTAGAAAACTGTGAGATGGCTGATTAAAAAAAAGCCTTTATTTTATTCCAAAGTTCTGCCAAATGATCACAGTTTAAATTATGTCACATTTTTCTTTCTCTTTTCATCCCTTAATTGGCCAGGCATTGAAAAAACAACTTTTAGCTTTTGAACATGTCGCTATAAGCAGCCAGTTGGCAAGAGCGCAATAGGGGCAAAAGCCCCATTTCATGATTTGCAAGCACTTTAAAGTTGGCTAAGCCTCTGTGATAAATTGAAAGGTGTCCAAAACATAACAAGGAAAAAAAAGCTTTCTGACTGTGTATCACCATGAGAACTCTTAAGGATGTGTTGCATGAGCCTTATCTTGAAAGCATAATGCATTGTGGGAAAGTTTCAAGTAAATGTTGAGCTATTTTATCATTGATTTTTGATTTTACTCATTTGTTTAAAGAGAACAGTAGTTTCTTATATTTCCTTGTGTTGCAATCTTTAATTATTTATTTATCTTTAATTTTCTAAAATGACTTTAATTACAGAAGTAAGAAAATCCAACCTGCAATGAAAATATGGACTATTTTATCTTATTATTTCATGTCTTGAAATAACATTTATTCTTTTATCATTTTGCTAGGAGATGGTAAAGTTCAAAATGAATTGGATCTGTTTTGTTTTTATGGTATAGCCCTCAGGGTAAAGCATTTCATTAAAACAACTTGCAAAATCATGTCAACTTTTTAATAAGCACCTTTGCTACAGCAGAGTGCACATTTATCTCAAAACTTGTTTTATGTTTCCTATATTTGAAAAAGACAAAAAAAAAAACAGAAAAGACAAAAGGTAAAGAAATATAGTGCGGTTCTAAAATTTAGCGAGAAACATTTTATTTGCCTTTTTTATAACATTTTCAAAAAAAATTTAAACAACATGTAGAAATGCAAAAACCTTGAAATTCCACGTAATAATTGAACTTGTCAAATGGGAGTACTCCCCAGAGACAGTGAGAGACCGTCTTAATACATTTCTTTAAAAGCTCCTGGAAACAGGCTTAATTATAGAGCTTCCCGTTGTTCCATTATTATGCCATATATCCCCAGCTGAATACAATTCAGTACCTCGATAAACAAATTTCATGGCATCCTTTATGGCACTACCTTCTGGCCAACCATTGATACCACTGTTTATTTGCAAGGCTGCATGAAGCGTGGCGTGCATGAAAAAATGGCTTTTAAGGTAAAATCCTTCATTTTCATCTTATTTAAAAAAAAGTGAGTCGAATGCAAATAGATAACAGGGAATATGCTCACGAGGCATGTGGCTTTTTTAAAATTTATTTTTAATTTCTGTTTAGGTGAGCAAATAGTGCAAAAAAAATTGTTTTCAATGTTAACCTAGGAAATTACATTTTTTTTATCTTTTCACAAGTATACGTTTTGACTTGTAGCGCTTTAAGCTATGAATTGTTTGTGGTTCCGATATTTCTGCAATCTAACCCTGGCCAAACAACTACGACTTTCCATGTGCATGCTCCCTTTCAGCTGTGTTGGTATCCTCGGCAGCTATTAACACACACATGATGAGACACTTCCTTCCCATTTTATGTTTGTAAGCTTATGTACGCTCACACTTGGTAAGTGTGAACACTGGCAAAGGTGCCCACGCCCTGTGGCCCCGCCAGATTTTCTTACATCTCTCATTTTCAGTCTGGGGACTTCAGCCTTTGTGCAAATAGTTGTTTTTGCCCAAAATAACACAACTCGTCTGCAGCTGTATTTTATGTAAATCCTTAAAATTATAGGGGACTAAAGTCCAGAGGAAGGATGCAGGTAACTTGTGAAGCTGAAGCCTCAAGGCCGCCCTTTTCTAGTATTGTCAGTTATATAATGTATTTTTTTCTTTTTTTTTTCTTAAGATTACCATCAAACTGCATTTACTTATACAATGTGTGTAAAAGCATTGGAGCTTCATTAGATGATGAAAACACATGAAGCTTTTTTGATAACATGTCGTTTCTCTACTAATTATATAAAAAAAAAATTATGAAAAAAAAGAAAAGTTGAAACCTAGCCGGTGAAACATATAATTGAGTGCTTGCAAAGCTTCAACCAGCTTCTCAGCTTGATAAAGGTAGCCTGGTCAATTAAAATAATTATAGTATTTCTGTGATAACTGCAAGGTCTGGATATTTTCAAACATTAAGGGATTTGCTGTTTCACATAATTGGACCTTTGAAGTCGAACTCCCACTTTTCTTATGAAGCAAGAGATTATATGGAATAGCACACAGTCATTTGGTGAGGTTAGCAGTAATCCAGTGTCTCCTAATCTGTGGGTCAGAACCAAATCGGATTCTGAAGCCCAACTGTAATCAAAACGATGTGTTTTGTTATCATGACACATTAGGATGACTTTTCACCAAACATTTCATTTCTGTTTTGCGAGTATGGTGTTCACACTGGACTACCTGTTGCTAGCGCATGCTAGCGGCTGGAAAAACTTGGCGCAAAATGTCAAAGTCATGCAAAGTTTACTACATGAAAGAGTTGGCGTCATAACATTTCGTCTGTCCGGGTACAGACCACAATTATTAATTTGTCCTTCGTGATACATTTTCAAACGGTTGGCACTTCCGTGATTTAAAAAGGACGCCATCCATACGCCGTTCCCAAATCCAAGTCCCTGATTGGTCGAAGTTCAACTGCATGAAGTTTCAAGTGGCTGTGTGTTTTGTGCAAAGAACCCAAAACAGATGTAAAAATCTGCATAGTGACATGTGAATGCGAGAGTTTTGAACAAGGAATCCAGAAACGACCCTATATACGCGTTTTTGAAGTGTTTTTTTTTTATTTAAATTGAAAGTGGTAGCTTTAATACGCAATAAGAGGCCTATGTGAACATCATCAAAACAAGCCCTACAAGTGTACCCCTACAAACAGCTAAGCCCAAAGCCTGGCTCAGTGCTAAATATTAGCACCAGTGGCAAGCCAGTCCATAACACTGGTTGGAGCAATAGCCCGATTTTGGTGTTGGGTCAGCATCTCCGCCATATTGTTAAGATGATTTCTCTGCCAGCCTTCTGTCATGGCTGATGTGGCTGGAGCGCTTGGCTTGGTGGTGGCTGCCTGGCTCCTTGCTGCCTGGAAAGAGGCTTTGCTGTAGGCAGCTCCGAGGCTTTAAAAGCCTTATTGTCTATCTCTCCCCCGGCTAACCCTTTACTCCCTCTGCCTGCCTGCTAGGACGGTCTCAGTAGGGAGCAAGAGAGAGGAAAGCAGAGGGAGGAGGAAGGAGCCAAGCACCATTCAAGGGCCTGGTCCAATGTATCATGATCTGCATAGGCTTTCACAGCAGCGATGCCTGAATCCCACAGCATTGTTTAGCCACTTTCTTCCTGGCAGCATTTTCATTTGAACAGACTTTTGACACTGCAATGGGGAATTCTGCAGATTAAAGGAGAACATATTTGGTACACTTCTTTCTTGGCATTTTATTTCATTGGGGGAAGGTGAATTTTTTGATTAAGCAATTAAGAAGAAATATGCATTTTATGTTTGTCTCAATGCTCACCTCTAATTGAATTTTTTTTTAGCATTCAGACTAATTCAAAATTATAATGATAATTGTATATAGGTGTGTAACGATTCAATTTAATGATGCGATACAATACATTTCATAGTTGATATTGGTTCATTTTGAAACTATTTGACACACTGACCTAAAATCGATCCAGGGGATCTTTAAAATTGGACCAGTGTGACTCAGAGATACGTTCCTGGGTACTGAACAGTGCAGGTGAAGCTCTCCAGATTCCTTCTTTTACTTGCAAGATAATCAAGTTTAACTTAAAAAGGTGTGGATAGGGAATGTAATTAGAATATTCTACCACACTATATAGTCACATGTCTTTGCTAAATTCAAAGTGTTTCAACACATTGGATCGGAATGATGGCTTGATTATTTTTTGCTTACATGTATGTCGTCTGCTTCTTTTTTTACGTTACAGTAAAACAAAAACCACTGTGCCTCAATACAAATTTTCTGATTAATTTAGTTCATTTCGAAATGATATTTCAATGGTATAGATCGATTCTATTAAAAAGTTCCCTAAAACAAATCAATCTGGTTTGATCGTAGGAATATAAATCGATTCGTTGATTGAGTCGAATAATTGTTACACAAAATTGTTTATGGATCTAACCCAAACACTTAACTGCTCATTCTGTATTGATTTTTTAAAAAAGGTTGTTTTCTTTGAAAAGTATCTGCTAAAGGTCATAACAGTAATAATTTATATTTACAAGATCTTTTCTCATTTTTTATCTCTACACTTGGCAATCCCGTGAAATGAGATTGTCCCTATTGCACACAGGTAAAAAAAATTGTATTATTTATTTTTTTTGCATAATCAGGCAGTAACGAGAGCAAAATGATTTTGATTACCCCAAAATTTGTGTGCATATATGTGCTACCTACTTTATATGTATGTTTGTGCAAAAAAAAAAAAAAAACGGAGGTGATTGTTGGAGAGAAGGATTCATTTAGAGGCCTCTTCTTTCCTCAGCTGCTCCCTGCCTTTCTCAGTAATTAGCATAGCGTGGCAGCTACTCTCACCGCTCTGTCTGAGAGAGACACTTGACACGGCAGACATCAGAGAGATTTTTCAGGAGGCTCTCCCGGCGCCCCAACAGCTCTTAATTAACCACTTAGGTATCCCCACTCGTTCCCCCGGCCGGCACTTTCCAAATGGTAAGGAGGTTCTGTGCCATGGATCTAAACACCGGGGGAAGTGTGCTATCAAAAGATCCGGTTAAATGAAGGCTTGTGTAAATTATTTTTAATGATTCCCTCCTGGCACATCATTATGTTTGTAGTTACACAGAGGCACTTCTGAGACGGCTCATCTTCGCTAAGGTCATCAGCAGGACCAACTGTAACTAGCTGCTAGTCTGTAAATGGCTTATTAATTAGTGCTGTGGTTTTACATAGCTGTGAGCTCTGATATATAGTGCAGGGATCGTAATTGTGGGAAATCAAAAATGATGATGGTGATGATGACGACGATAACCAATCTCCGGGCTGTTTATGCAAATTGTCTGCTCATATTAGAAAATCATTACCTATCCAAACACTGTAACACCCAGCCTGTGTGAATTACAATGATGGATTTTATGATAATTGCGATTTAATTTTCTCTCGCTTGTCGACTTCCCTTTCTCTGCCTGGAGTTTTGAAATAATTTGGTCATTGTAAGCGCTATTAATTCTTTTTGTCAGAGATGAGTGAAATGATTTATTTTATTTTCTCTGCAAATAAGTTTGGTTTTAGTTTGGATACAATCCAGTTGTTTAGTCTTTTTTGAAATGCTCATGCATTTGTGGCCAATGTCACATACTATTTACAAATATTTATAATAGCTATTTAGAATGTAACTTGCAGAAAAGAGGAAAGAAAGAAAAGTTAAAGAGTTGACATCTGTGAAATAAATACAGGTATCACACTTTCCCTATTATAAGGCAAACCTAAAAGTCTGTATTTAGAAAAAAAAACAAATAACAGTGTGCTTTATACATAGATTGATTCTGGTTGTACTTATTCACGTTGAAACAATTTTGGGAGGAACACAATGCTCTGTCAAAATCTGGAAGTCTGTTATTTTTACTCGTTGCAAACAAGGCTAGGAGTTACAGGTATCGTGAATAAGGTAAGGCAACTAACGCTTTGAATGTTGCTAACATTGAGTGTGTCACAAGTTCTGAAAAAACTTGTAAATAAAGTATTTACATAGAAATACTGTAAATGCTTAAGAATGTTCATAAAGTCTGACTGACTGAGGGACTTATCTTTGACTCTTTTGTCTCGTGTAATGCGCCTTACAGCTTGATGCACCTTGATGCAACACAAGTTCGCAAATATATTATTCATCGACTGTGCGCCTTATAATCCGATACGCCCTTTAGTGCGGAAAATATGGTACATTTTATTTGTAGAATGCTAACAGGCTAAATCAAAAGGTTTTGCAAGTAAACACTTGAAAAAAATTGTCAGTGAGTCCAGTGCAAAAACTAAACTATCTGCTGAGCTCTGTTTGAGCAAGTCCTTTGTAGTTCGGCATTCAAATCTCACTGGAAGTCTTCAGAGCAGCACAGCATAACCTTGATGAAAAGTGCATTTCACCTTAGGCTACAAGCGGAGGACATGCACACCGCACATCATTTCATTGGGGCGGCTTGTCTCACTGACAACTTTGAAACAGTTTTGAGGCAGATCAAAATAAATGGTTTACTGATTTTAGTTTTTGATCTTTTAGTAACAGTCTGAGGTTTACATGCACAGGTTAGTCTACAGCAGGTGAAGTAGCATGGGTAAAACTTGTTAAATATAGAACACAGCTTCTAAAACATCACAAAGATGGAAAATTTGGCTTGTGCATTTACATGTGCAATGAACAGAGGAACACCCTGGCTCTTTGTACTGGTTTGTCCTATTCAGACCAGCCTTTTGGTATGCTGACAGTATCCAGGCTGCAATCAACATCTGTTAATTTCTCTCTATTAACCGCATTGTCGTTACACATAATCATGATGTTTTGTTTGTACGGCTGAACTGAGACTTATGACCCTAATCCATCATCTGCTTGTCATAGTTTTATGTGTTGTCTGTGCAGTTCCCTGTTGCCCAAAGCAAACATATTACAAGGCCCTGTTTAAGTTATTGACCAGCTGCTAGAGCTGTGCCCAGCTGAAGAGGTCATTGTGTTTCTTTTTTTTTTTTTTTCTCCCCCTCCCCACTCTCCTCCAGAATATCACACCGTAGCTCAGGCAGTGCCAAACATAATACAAACCGTATGTCCTGTGAAACTATTTTTTGCATAGGCCGTGCCTGAATATTTTAGCAGGCCCCTCATCCTCTTCTTTCATAAATGAGAAGCAACAAAAGACTTCACTAAAAAGTCGCCTTTGAGTTGTTAGATTTTTGATGTAAAAAAGGCAATATTTTGAATATCTATAATTTAAAATATATATTTTTTTGCAATAAATCCGATTTATTTTCATTCTATGACTAGATGCAATAACATTTGCAATGCAACTATGGCATCAAGAACTATTATTGATTGTTTGTTTCATTGAAATATATCATGTTGTACCTATGTGGTTAAGTTAGATACAAATCGAGTTAAGTACTTTATCTACATGGGGTACTTTTATCAATTATTACCACATGATTAAAAGTAAAACATAAGGTGGTTGTAAAACAGTGAATGTATACAAAAAGAAAAAAATCAGTAAAAATAAATCACTCACTACTATGTGTGATAAATGCCTGGGGTCTCTGCCAATTGTGAGATGAACAGCCTTACAGCCTTCGCCCATTATGAAATGAATGGGTTTAGAGTAAAGGTCCTCTTGAGGACAGTCGATGCATATCCCCGCAGACTGGAGAGCCTTTCCTTATCCCCGCTTGACATCATGTTGATAGACACAGGCAGTATTTTTCCTTGTTAAGAAAGAGCCCTGTTTACTCTGCAGGTAACGATCCAAATCTAGCAGACATTTGCCCCACAGGAAGGGGTGCGCTCACTCAAGTTTGTCATTTCAATTCTACTGTGAAATCCATTAAGTCTACACATTGAGGATCCTTTTTCTTATACCCGTACTGCATTTTTCCATTCCGGTTTTAGTCATCATATGACAATATTGTTCTCGGTTGTAAAGTTTTTTGGAGCAGCTTATCACACTCTGTCAGTTTTTCTTTACGCTCCTTATTTTAACCCAAACCTTAACTAAAAGAAGTTCATCTTTGCATTTGAATGAGAAGGCTTTCACATTGACTCACAGCTGGAGTGCAGTCTCTATATTTGTTGTTTATTTCCCTCCATCCAGCAGACTTCTGGTCAGCAATCTCAGATTAATCAGCAAAAAAAATAAATAAACCATGGAGCCTAACAACTAATACAGTTAATTGTCTTAGTGCTTTTCTGGCTGGCCGCTTGCTAACAGCTGGTCGTATTGGCTCATGGCACCACTTTAGCCAGCCTTTGAGATAATAACTTTTGCTTCTGCCAAAGAAGTGGCTGTTACTGCCCACCGAATTTACAACTCACAAGCGGAAACACAGACTCCGACAGAATTTTCTATGCATGGGTCTTTGAATTTTATTAATGTAATGCAAACATAGTCCTTCCAACACATTAAATTGTTGATGTTATGCGAATACACTCTGGAATTGCAGATCCTCATTAACATTATTTGCATGTTAATCTGCATCTTTTTAATTAGTGATATTATTTATGCACATAATTTTCGCCCGGTGATGCCAAGTCGTAGGCACATTAATTAATCTACAGAGATGCCAAACTGTTTTTCCTCCACTTTTATTTGTTTACACCGTGTTTTGGATTCAGGGGGAAGTTGGAAGAAAAAAGGAGAAAAATGCCTAAAGATGAATGAAAGTATAAGGAGACAAGAAAAACTAAAAGTCCGTTTTGTTTTCATAATTCATATTGTAATATTAGCCAAAAGTCAGATGTGCATTTTTTCCCCTCTTCCTCTTCTCTTTCCTGTGAGATTGGTTATTCAGTTACACAACCTTGATGTATTATTAAAACCCATAATGGACTCCTGAGGCTTCCCGTGCGTCTCTTCTTCATTTACAGAATACAGTCAGTGTTATTCTAATATCTACATAACACTGTCATACATAGGCAATCAGTGCCCAGTCCCACCACCTACACAGACCTCCACCCTCTTTAGATCATCCACCTCCATAGCTGCACTAAAATTTTAACATGTCTATAGTGGTCACTGTCATGAATAGATTATTTGAGGCTTTGTTTTAGTCACACTAGTAAATAACATTTAAAAAAAAAAGAAAACGTTAAAAAAAATGGTCCACTTCTTTGTAGTCTTTTAGCATATTATTATAGTCAGTTACAAGGGTTTTATGTGTATTTTTTTTTTTAATGGATAGAGTGGAGACCAGATTTTTTTTATACAAACATATGACAAATAATTAATAAATACAATTTTACAATATAAAATTGTATTCTTACATTGTGGTCAATTTTTTCTCAAGAGAAATTAATACAAATAATGACATTCGTGTGTACTACTTATATTTTCAAAACCACGAACTTAACAAAATATTTGAAAATGGAGAAGTGAAAATAAAATAAAAATAGATATTTTGTCGCTTTCTACAAAATCTTTCTACAGGTGTTTTTTTTTTTTTTTTTTTTTTTTTTTTTTTTTCATTTCTCAGCAATCGCAAAAGCCAATCAAGGGTCGTAACAAAGGGAAATAAATATGGACTAAAGTCATTTCAGCTGTGGCTATATTTCATCAATGCTATACACCTGCACACTGTAAATCAGACATATTTTTCCCTTGATGTGATCTAGAAATTGCTCAGTGGAAAGCCCATTATTTTAGTTAGTAAACTGTGTTCTAGAATAAATTGCTGTCAAGCTCAATGCAGAAGAGCACATTTATGTTGGAGGGCTAAAAAGCAGAAAAGAAACAATTCAAACAGGATTCAGCACCAAGAAAATCTGATCAATTAAGTACTGATCTTTTTTATTGAAATCCACATTTGTTGAAGCTATAATTTTGTCCTTGATTTTAATGTTAGACAATAAAATGTACCCTTAAACGTTGTAGTTCTGTTATTCAGTATTAGGAATGTTGTGTGGACTGTTTTTGAAGTTTATACCAGCAAGGATATTAGAGTAATCCATTATTGGTAATTATGGTATTATTAGGATTAAAAAAATAAATAACCCAATTTGGAGTGTGCTTACCTTTGTTTAATGGTTAAGCTGTAGAAAATATTTACAAAAATATTACATTTACAAAAATAAAATAATTTTATCAATCCAATTATTATTATTATTATTATTATTAGGTAGCCAGCAATAGTGTACAATAGTTTTTAAACTGTAGACATTCAAATCTTTGTTACGCATTTTCTGTCAAGCTCATTTTCCTTCAGTGGGGATCAATCAGCTGCTGAAGTTTTCGTTGGCTTGAATGTGTGTGGAAAGCTGGCATCTAATGTTTGATGGTCTGGAACAATGATTCATATTCATGTCAGAGCTGGGAACCTGTGGCAGAGGATGACAAAACAGGATTTCCACACTTGGGTTGGTTTCTATAATTACCAGGATTTATTCCTTCATGGGTTTCTCTTTTAAAATGTACAAAGTGTAGTTTTAACCTGTTTTATACAGGAATTCTGAAAATAACCTTTGTAGAAGCCTGACAAAATGAAAAAGATTAGTCCTAAAGTGAATGATGACCCTGATCAAATCTCAACTCAGTCTCTTGATTCGTAACAGCTGCTCATCTTGCCAGTGCATGTAGTTATTCTTTCATAATAACACCAGGCCTAAGTTCTCAACTTCAGAAGGCGGCTCGCTCCTACCGCCTCTTTCCAAGGACAATGAAGTTAGTGACAGCAAATCTTTTTCTAAAGGGGTTTTCTGGAATTTACAAGCCTACAATGCCACTGGCACAACTGATACTGCAGGTAATTTGGCATATCATGTCCAGGAACCAGATCCTTAGTAGGGAATGACGAACAGATTAAAAAAAGATGGAAGGAAAGACAGATATCTGGTGGGAAAAGGGCAGACTAAAATCTTGGCATTCCAGTGACCACTCACATGAAACTGATAAGTCTGAATACCCCCCTCCCCAAAAAAGAGTCCTATTTTCCTTGCCCTTGTCTCCACCCCAAAGAGGCTGATGAAAGTGTCTTTTGTTTCTGGAAGGTCTGACTGTTTTGTTCAAATGTACAATAACCGATACGCTGCGGAGATGTCTCACGCATAACTTTGATCTAAAGAGATGAAACACCATCGTACGAGTAGCTAAACAACCATGGACAGGTGCGTGACTCCCACACTGTTCCTATGTATGCGTGGGGAGAAGTAAATGTTCCCTTTGTTCTCTGCACTTTGAATTTACAGGTCACGGTACAGTTTTACATTTTCTCAATGTACATTAGCATGACTGAATACATCCTTGTGTTTTGAGCCGTCTTTGACGTTATACTCTTAAATTTCAAAGTGCTATTATATACAGTAGAAACCTTAAAGAGAATTAGCAATTAATTCAATTAAGTGAGTAAATGATAAGTCTCTTGTTGAGTGGTTTAAGATTTCCGTGGCTAGACTTGTTGCAGCGATCGCGACTCTGCACATCAAGATGTCCTCTTGACCTTAGTGACAGACAAAGGGCTAGCCAGCACTTTATAAGCTACAGGCTTAATTTCCTATGTCAGAGGAGGACCTCAAATGGGTTTTTAATCCTAAACTAACCATGCTGCACATAGCTAATAGTGTTCAGGCAAAAAGTCTTTTCTACCACCCTATTGTATTGGGGCAAGTTGAGCCTGTAACCCGAATCACTGCAAAAATAATGCGCTAAGCTCTTAGTACTGTATAGGCGTTTACACCACAACAATGTGTTTCTTTCTTTCTGTTGATGCCACGGACTCCCCTTTGATGCGGCTCTGAAACAACTGAGTGCCAAAGGCTATTTTCTCTCTGTTCGGGGCAACTCAATAGCTGGTCTGTCTGGCCTGTTTGTTTTCGGCTAATTGCCTCAAGATCTAATAAGTTAGTGATGATGTATGTCGAGTGACCCCTGACCCCAGCTGAAAGAAATATTATGTCAAAGTCAAACACACCAAGGGAAGAAGCAAGACTTCTTTTTTTTTTTTTTAGATAAGTCTGGCCCTTACAAACTGACAAGCACAACTCAAAGAATTACAAGTTCTTGCAAGCATAAATCAAATAAACTAAGAAGCCTGAAAAGTCTGCTTTTCTTTCCTGCATAAACAAAAAACCTACATATCCCAATTTATGAAGCTTTGCATAACTATGTTATACTTTGTGTGAAAACCCTTTTGAAAACACATTTCAAATCACTTTTTGACATTTCTGGAAAGCAATGAGCAAGAACCACCCAACAAACCATATTTCTATAGGGATATTTATTTTATTTTTTCTGGCAAAGTATCTATGACACCCTCCCCTCCTGCCTCCTCTTTTTATTTTTCCAAACGACAGACAGCAGTCCAAGCCAAAAAGCCATTTCACCTGCATTAATACACAATGAATAATTTATAAATCCCAATTATTTGGTATCATTTATGCAAAGAGTGTCACACAAGGCATACATAAAGCATTAAGGATGGTTAACCCATAGAAGAATGGGAGACTAGCAGAAGAGTGGAAGGTCACACCTGAAAGTCAGGTTGTTATTCTTTTTGTTTTGGTTTTTGCACAATAGCATCTCGCTCACTTTTTCCATTGAAAGAGCTTCATCTACCTGTATGTATATTATAGAAATGCCTCAACTTGTGAAAAAATATAGGGAAAAAATGTTGAGACAAAAGGTACCATCATGTTCTCTTTTATACTATTTATAATTATAATGTAAGGACTTTTGGATCAGTCGTACTTCATTTTGCCGTGATCTCCTTATCTTAACAAATGAAATTACGTCTGGATTTGTTGTGGTGCTCCCCAAGAGATGGACGGCACCCCTTTGGCGCTGACTATCTCCTTCTCTAATCCTGTCTTAGGAGGGTCTCTGTTAACAGGGATAAAGCACTGGCCTGGTATCCTGGGCTAGTAAGCTAAAGCCTATATACACAATTCAGGAATGGGCGCCTGCAGCTATTGGATGTGTGCAGATGTCCGTATCGCTCAGCCAACTTGAATACATAGAAATTTTGAAATGGAGTCTTAGATACAGATTTGGACATGATTGCTGATAAAAAAAATAAATAAAAAAAAGACAAACGGATTTGTCTGAAACACTTAAATCTGCTGATTTTCAATAAGAAATCTAAAATATCAGTATGTTTTGCTTTGTAGGACAATCAACTAAATTTCTTTACACAATAAAAGCTCAAGCATATACCATGATAGCAGCACACAATTGCAGTGAAATTCCCACTCATCATTTTTGCGACTAAACATGTGGTCTTTAAATTATGATTAAGCCAAGATTTAAAAAAAGAGAACATGTGTCATATTTTTAGGACAGTTTCTGCAGAGCAGCAGGTGTTCATCAGAAGTTTGCCTCTGAGTTGTGGGCGGGATTGGGTCCTACCCTACTTCCCGTCATCCATCGGTTTACACTCTCTCCAGTACAGTTAGTTTATAGCTCTTCACACCCCCAACTCAACAATTGTGGTGCAACAAAAATGGCAAAAAAAATAGTAGCTATCCAGTCGTACTGCCCGGGATTCACAACAATTAGAAAAAATAAATACTTCATTTTCGCCTCCATTACTCCTCCATTTTTAGAAAAACATTCAAACATGTGAAAAACACAAAGTGGGTCTTTATGTCGCAATTATTCATTTGCAATTCCTCTTCCAATTTTTTTTTTTTTTTACTTTGAATTTCTGTCTCCAGAGCCATTTCTATTAAACTTTTTTTGTGATAATTGAAAAGTTCAACACATGTGTGGCATATTTTTTTTTTTTTTTTTTACAGATGGCTGAAAGTTAAATCATTACAAAAGGTCACATTATTGACCCCAGCCTCTTACGGCAAAGGAAAAAGCTTGACACCAGACTTCAGTCAATTTTGCTTTTCTGGTGTGAACAATATACTTCTCAGTTTCACACATTTGGGTGGATTAAGCTTTTAACACTTGGTGAAATCCAGCACTTATCCTGCAAACACTGGGGAAGTGTATGTGACAGTGGATCCATATCAAGTGTGACTGGGCAGGCTCCGCACGACCGGAAAAAGCCAGCACATCTGTTTTGCGGCGTGGTAACTTTTAACATTTCTCACATGCTTGGGTTTCTATGATGAAATGCCAGTAACGGACCACAGTTTTAAATTCTAAGACTAACTTTTTGCGGCTGTTCCTGTTGACATCCGTCAGAAGTAAAACAGTGATTGGAAATACACATTAAACCCCCAAAAAAAACCTAACACTTGGGCTGCTGGGGAAACCTCAGCCACACTCACATACTGAAAGTCATGTAAACTGATACAATGGGTTCACCTCCCATGATGAAATCTGTTAGAACGCGCCACCACAGTGGGGGTCAGCTTTGATTGTTCGTCGCTTACATCGCTACATATTTTAGCGTGTGTTTTAATACCACACACCCTTTGATGAACCACAAAAATGGTGATACATGAAGATAGGATACTTGCAGCATGATGGCTGCACTTGTAGATATGTGACCTTCATTTGGTGTTTCAGAAGGTTGGTAAATAATCACACCGAGTTAATGGATTTCATATGCTCCTCAGTCTCACTGCTGCAAGTCACTTGATGCAACAGTGCATGCAACCTTGCCCCCAAGGAAATGAGAGAAGTCTGTCAATCACCCTACCCTTCCCACTGTTTGGTTCATATCCACGTTATATTGACACACACCAGTGCTTGCATTTTTAAGGGAATTAAAGTATAATGCATCTGTGAATTTTGGCCATGATTTATTCTCTCCATGAAAGTTTTGGCTTTTCGTGTAATTGCTTTTACGCAGAAATAAAACTACAGCAGTAAAAGCTGCATCAAACACTGCTGTGACATACGCAATCATGTATTTTCGCTGACCTTTAAAAAATTAAAATAAATCCCACAACAATGATGGAAAAGTTTACAAATTTTCCTTACATTTATATAGGCATTCTAAATATATCTTTATTCAAGTTGTGGCTACTATCTTTTATTTGTTGCTAGAATTGTAATCTTTTTTTTTTATATATATATATTTCCTCAAGACATTTCTTGTCCATTGTTACCAAGGCATTAAGGGTGTTTTCTATTCATATATCTTAACTTCTACTTTCAGTGGTGCAGGAAACATAAGACAACTTTAGGGGGATTAACCCCCTGAGAAGCAAATTTAAAACTTTGTTACTTGACAATAAATCTACACCTAATGTGATCAGAACTGCTTTTTCCCCCTCCTTTTCAGGCAATACAAAAAACTCTACTTGACTTTAGTTAATAATCACTTTATTTAAATAATTCAATGTGACCCAAGTGTGTATTACATGCATTACTGCAAAAATCTCTATTTATGATTATGAGTGATTACATTTTCTTCTTACATTTCCATTATTTTATTTATTTATTTTATTTTTTTAACTTGTCCTGTCCAACAGCTGGGCAAACAGATGAGAGCTGAAGGCCTCTTGTGTTGGACATATTTTATTTTAACATCAGGGGTTCTGAATTTTCTGACAAACCAGAGGTATGTCTGAATAAACCCCTTTTGTAATCGAGGCCAAACTTCATTCATTCTGATCGTTTTTGAAAATCTTTTGTGTTGGACCGGACAGAAAAGGAAAGAAGGGAAGAAGAGAGAGGGATATTAAAGAGGGGGGGATCGAAGGGTGATTATATGGGGGGGGGGGGGGGGGGGGGGGGTAGTAAAACCATGAAGCAGCATAAAGCAACAAGTTGCTGGATGTTTATCAATACGGTCAGGTTCAGATGTAATACAAAACTAGAAGGGGCGGGGCCTGTCCACACACACACTCAAATGTTATTAACACACCTGTTGGCTGCAAAAATGTCCACATGTCAACAAGTACACAATGCCGATAGTGTTCACACACGCATACTGATGCCTTCAGACCAACTAGTGTGAAATATTTCATTCAATCACGCAAAGTGTGTGTACAAAGGTGAGCTAACACCTGTGCTCAATTGAGTGTTTATGTTCTTCTAAAATGGATGGTGGAATGTGAAAAGAAGGAGGGAGAATTCCCAGCCACCCCCATACCAAGACCCCCGCAGCAGGTGCGGCAGCCAGAACCCCCCCAACGCCACTCGGCGGTAGGCATAGAACAACGCCCCCCGGGTGACCACATCCGCCACCCAGGCATATGTGGTCACCTATGTAATAATGACGACGAGTTGGTATAAAGAAAAACACATCACATAAATGTTTGTTTCCTACTAGTTTTTAGCTAATGTAGCCCTAACAGATTGCATTTAAGGGGCACTAACTATGAGAGCTTTGGTTTGTCTGGAATACTTCTCCAGTTCAATACTAGTAAATGGAATCAGACAAAAAGGAAGCAAAATCAAAGACATTAAGTAGCGTAAACACTGTACATTTTAGGTATGGAGGAGATAAATATAATCCCCACAGTGTTGTAAAAAAGATTTGTGAACGACCAAAAGGTTGAGAAATGTTTAATCTGTACGCATGATAAAGCACAGAATAAATTATCCTTAGTGGAAAGTTTTGAGACAGAGCTTTAGTTGTAGTCGCAGCAGCGTGTTAAGGTAACGTCTGTTTTTAAATGACTTGAACATATTTTATTAGTGAGGTCAGGGCGGATCCTCCCCATGACTATAAATCCAAAATGAGAAGAAAAGAACTTGTAGCTAAAAATACATTTCTACCTCTCCCAAAAATATATTGACCCATTTTGAATGTGGAAACACATTTCCAGTGAATAATATATATAGTGAATAATATATATATATATATATATATATATATATATATATATATATATATATATATATATATATATATATATATATATATATATATATATATATATATATATATACAGAGAGAGAGAGAGAGAGAGAGAGAGAGAGAGAGATGATTTAAGCCTTATCTGCTGCAGTTTATTCCAACCTTTAAATATCCATGAAAGTACTTTTTAAAGAGCCACTACTATGAAAGTTGTGTTTTTGGTGTTTTTAACTGTTTTTAACAAGTTCTTGTAGCATTTTTCTGATGATGGAAGACATAAACTAACACAATTAAGCTCCATTTGTATTCCTGAGTATTTCTTTATTCAAACTATTGAGATTCAGGAGCAGACAATTTTTTTCTTTAAATAATTTTTTTACAATTATTATACAATTAAATACTCTATTATACAAAAAGAAAAGAAAAGAAAGAACAAACCATTTTACAGGCTCAAGCATTTGTTTCACAAATCAAAGTACTCTAGAAACGTTTTTTTCAACAAATAACTTCTGTACTGTACTGTCAAAAAATAATTTTAATCATCAATGTGAACAGAAGGCTTCAAATTGCGGAGATTAGCCCCGCCCACCGCGGCCCGAGTAAATGGATAAAACGGGAGAAAATTTAAAATGATTATGAAAAAAATACAAAGTACAGTTGGACAAATAGTGACTCAGGTGTATTTCACTGCTCTTCAGTCTGAGCTGCTGCATCCTGACTCCGCTCTGCAGTGTTTTCTTTTCTTTTGAAGCCCGCGGTGCAGCTGTGTTTGTTCGGGAGAAGAACATAGTGATAGGCAGTTGTTGTCGCTATTTTTTCTATGGGTTTTAAAGAAATTCGAAATTGCAAGAGAATTTGCACGTATGTAATTTAAATTTGGCAAGCTGTTTTACGTACGTGTACATATTAAACTGCAACATTATTGACGCGCAGGTAGAGAAGAGGCGGAGTGACTTTTTAGCCAATCAGAATGCAGAACACAATGCAAATCCGTGAAGTAGCGAAACAGTGAAAAGTAAACCACGTTATAGCAAGGGATCACTGTATAACAAAGTATTAGGTCTGTAAGCTAGCACAAGAGCATGTAAACATGCTCTTGAAAACGAGGTGTTTTTTCTATTGGGGGTTAACTTCTCACTTCAGTTCAAATGTGTAAATAAAATAAAATAAATTAACAGAGAGCTCTGAGTAATGGGGGGGGGGGGGGGGAGTTGCTCTGCTCTGCAGAAACTATGTCCAAGAAAACGACATTGATTTTTTGATTCTAGTTAAAATCAGCATGATCACCGTTAAAAAGACTACTGGGAACGCGTTTTTAAAAAAAGTTCAAAAAGTGATCGGAGTGGGGTCCTTAACGAGCCTGGGTCACGGATTTGCTGTGGAAGGATGTGGCAGATTACAGCATCAAGGCAGGAAAGTCCAATGCTGGGGCAAAGTGCTTTAACTTTTGGGCCCTTCCTTTAAACCCTTGCCTGATGCCTCCCATTGGTGCATATTTGAATCAGTGGGTGTCATTATACCAAAACTACCTAATTTTAGCATCTACCTAAAAAGAAAAACGTGAGCAATTTTTTTTTTTTCATAGCTGGAAATTAATTCAGGCATCAAGGGGTTAAATCTTTCTGTTTCTTTTTTTTTGCCTCTTAGAATCTTGATATCTCCCCCCATAAAACTCTAAGTAGATTCTATATTTTTTAGTAATGTCAGTCTATGTTGGTCTATTGGCTGTCGCTCCTAGTGATGCCTGAGAAGCATTTGTTTTGCACTCGTTTCAGGCTTTTCTTTTAAAACGATTATTCGTTTGAGCTGTTAGAAATCTAAGAAATGCAAATAGAAGTAACAACCAAATTTCCAGATGTGCTTCTGTCAGTGAGTGTGTTTGGATTACGAGGATCCCATTCAAAGAGCGGTGTGTCGTGAATCTGTCATACTCAACACATCTGTCAAAGTGCGTTTTCTCAAATGGGCGATGGGAGAGACTTGGTTTGAACTGGAAGAGCTTCTGTCAAACCCCGGTTTATCACAGTTTATCCCTTGTGTTTACAACACCACCACCACCCCCCACCACCCAAAAAAGGTCATTGATTGAAGCAAGCAAAACACTCAAACCTGCTCAGAGCGCGGCCTTCTCTTTATCTCGCCCCAGCATTCCAGCAGTGCTTGAGGGGTGCAGCAGGCAGAAAACTAGCTAGACACAGAGAGGACGAAAGGAAGCAGGCAGAAAATCTGCATGCTGGAAGAAACAAGATGGACATAAAAGATGGACTAAATTGCAGAGAGGACTTTTCTTGTCAAAGGCTAATGGAAACATTTTCACACAACACAGAGAGGGGAATGGAGGCTCCATTATCACAGCAGAGCAGATGGAGCTGGCAGCCATTCCAGAGAAGAGCTGAGATGTGCATAGTAGCCCAGCTTAGCGCCCTCAGCCAGCCCCTCAGGCCTCTACCTGAATAATCTGTGTCAACAGGTTCCAAAATGCCCAGAGGAATCACATAAACAGAGGAAAACACTTACTAAATAACTCCTTTGTTTCTGCTTCCTCCCTCATTTTTTACTTTGGTCTTTAACTCAATTTTTTTTTAAATTTAAAAGCCTGATTTCTGAAGAGCATTGACAGCTTCATACGTTTCTGTTGCATAACTACAGTTAAAACATTCTGCACCGATCTCAAAAATACCTAAAATCATTCAGCAGTCAAAATAAATTATACAGAGAATTATTTTAAAATAGAAAAATACTTTAAAAAGACGTCAGCTTTGTGCTATAATTAGGCTCCGCTACTTCAGCCGACAAAAGTGGCTGTTTACTCATTTCAAACTTGCATCAAAGATCACTCCAAGCTAAATATAATGTAGTATGTATTTACTCCCCCTTGTTTATTCTCACATCACAACACATGTCCCACGAGGCCCGTAAGAAATTGATTTGGTGGCTGTATTTCCACTGAAATTCCTTAAGGCAGGGTTGCGTTTGTGTGCACTCTGACATCCTCTGTTCCCCAGGGAAAGCAGCAAAGTACAGTCAGTTATGACCAAATCTAGATTTTCTTCTTACATTTTATTTATTGCTTGTTTTTGTTGCCCGATAAGTACAAATGAAAGAAGAAAAAAGGGGGAATGTGAAGAGAAGGAAATGTATGTGTAAAATAAAAAAAAAACAGTTCATTGAACTGAAAGCACTTTAACAGGACAAAAACAGGAGATCACATCAGATGCCATAATCAAAAACAATCTACAGGCAAAATGGTAAACAACAAAGTTGAATGGAGGGGAATCCAATCTGACGACTTGTTCATCTCATGTGCCAGTCTTCGGCTGGAAATCATCCATTTATAATAAGCCCAGCTGATAAATGTTTTAGTAAAATTCTGCATAATTCATTTCGGCGGGCCTAGTTTTAATTGACTTATTGCCGAATTGTTCTGAAGATCAAAAGCTTGATTAAAGCAATGTATATATTAGCGCTCTGAAGTTTTCCCCCAACACCATCTTTCAAAAACATGAGAGATCAAGTGTGTTGTGAAATGTGATCAATTATTCACCAAGATAATCAATTAAGTGATAGATTAGAGTATCATTTTTGACAAGGCCGGTGTCAGAAGTACTTTGTGTGGACTGATGACACGCAGCAGAAAAACTAAAGGCGATTGTATTACAGTTCTGAGCAAATTGGTGCTATGTGGAACAAATTCTTATATATGTTGAAGTGTTATTGCAGAAACAACACTAATTCCTCATTTTATTTCATAAATAAAAAAAGGCTTTTGGCTATTTTTGTATCATATTTGGCAGCATATTATTTTCCTAGAAGTTCTGGAAAATCCATATTTTCCACCAAATATTGGGAGTTTTCTCAAAGTTTCTAAAGGCTGTCAGGACTGCAGCATCTTGAAATATATCTGTTTTGTAAATTTTTGCATGAGTGGTTTTAAACAGGCTGAAGATTTTTACTCAGTGTGTAAGGATTTCAAATGATGGCCTGAAATAAAGGCCTGAAAAAAATGAGAGTTGATTTGGATGTACTGTAAAAATGTCAATATTTGTTACGGTTTCTGTTTCTTTGCTCTTGTGGTTTGTTTCCTTTTTGTTCTGTGATGTTTTCAGTTCACTTCCTGTTTTATTTTGTAGGGTTTCCTGTTTTGTTTTTGTTGTGAGTTTTACTTTGGTTCCCCATCCTGCCTGATTGTGTTCACCTGTGTCTCGTTTGTCTGTATGTATTTTAGTCTTGTCTTTCCCCTCCTCCTGTGCTGGTCGATAGTTTGTATTTGTGCTGTTGCCTGTTTTCGAGCGTTTTGTCTTTCGAGTCTTCGAGCCTGCTTAAGCAGTGGTTTTGGTTTTTTCTTGTAAGTTTTGTTATTAAAACCCCCATTCCCTGCATCCTCCCGCCTCCTCTCCTCTCTGCGCCTGGGTACGTCCCTCCTATTCCCCCCGTAACAATATTCTCTGTTTTTAGGCAGATGAAGTGTTAGGGGCACCATCAAACTAATAAATAAATGTATGGAAATAAAGTTATCCATTAGTGAATTTTTTTTTTCTTTTTACGGGACTTAAGTTGAGAACAAATTTGTACATTTATGAGAAAAATAAATCGTAATTTTATGAGAATAAAGTTGCACATGTTTTATTTATTTTACGCGAATTAACCCATAAAATTCTGAGATAAAGTTTTAATTTTTCAATAAGAAAATCTAAACTTTTAAATTAAAAAAGCGTTATTTTAGGAGAGGAAAGTTGTAAAATTTTGGGAAAAAAAGTCATAATTTTATGATTACATATTTATTATATATGCATTCATCTTCTAATCCGTTTGTTCCCTTCCGGGGTCACGGGGCTGCCGGAGCCTGTCCCGGCCACTTGCGGACAACTGCAGGGGACACCCTGGACAGGTCGCCAGTCTGTGCCAGGGCAACAATAACACACCCATTTCACAATTTTGTTTGACCAATTTACCTATGAAGCATGTTTTTGGAAGTCTCCAGAGGAAAAAAAAAAAAAAAATATATATATATATATATATACAAGAGAAATTCTTAATTTTACAAGAAGCTGAGTAGCAAGCAGCTGAGTAGCTCGGTTGGTAAGGTGAGCAGCTACCACGCAGGAATCCAGGGTTCGATTTCCGGAGGGGAAAAACAATGGTACTGGGGGCAATTACCATATCAATGGCGAGCAGTTAACATCACTCAGTGAGGGTCCTTAGGCAAGGCCCTTAACGCTACCGCCTCCCGAGCGCAGTTCAGTTGCAGCTCACCGCTCCCCCAGGGGATGGGTCAAATGCGGAGAAGAATTTCCCCATTGAGGGATGAATACAGTATAATTTTTTTTTTTTTTTTTTTTTTTTTTTTAAGAATAAATCAGTAAAATTGTGAGGAAAAAAAGTGTAATTTCATAAGAAAAATGTTGTAAATTTATGGGGGGGAAATTAATGTTATGAGAATAAAGTAAAATTACAAATATTAAAATTATAAATAACACACAATCCTTGAACTGCCGTAACTTTTTGACCGTTCACGCCATCAACATGAATCAGCTGATTCTGTTGAAGAATAGCAGCTTTTCACCTGTGCACCGAAACGCAACACACCACTGTAAAGAGTCACATATCGCACAAAGGTGATTTTGTCCACTTCCGGAACCTGCAAGAATTTAGTTTATTGCGTAAACGGGTGTTGACAGAATGTCTCTGGTGTAAAAGGGTTAAACTCAAGAACTTCTTCCCCTGACATATTGAGGAATGAAAAAAAACAAAGAAAATCTGCTCTTAACAAAACAGTGGACCATCAAAATAAGTATTCACTCCGTGGTAAAAGTCCCTGCTGTGTAAATGTCCAGTATTAAAAAGAAATGATCAGGAATCAGTGTAATGTTGTAAAGTGCATGGACACCACCAAAAATACAGACCCAAAACAGAAGCATAAAATTTTATTAATAGACATTGAAGATAATGATAATGCAGCTGCCCTGCAAGCAGTTTGGTTTTTTCATTTTTTTTTTCATTCAAAGTGTTTCTTGTGTGAAGCTGCAAGCAGGATGTTGTGTTTGACACATCAAAGCATGCACTGCAGAATCAAAGAGCGCTGAACGCCGTTTCTCCGTGTCACCGTTTAAGCAGCTATTACACAACTAGTGTTTATTTTAAGCTATAGCATTAATGTTAAACATAACATTAAGTGAATTTGATTAGAGCAGTCGCTGCTTACTTCTCCTCAAACTCCCTGTTTATCTTCTACAGATTTCAAACTGAGCTCAGCTCTTGACCTTTCTACTGTGACTTGTCAACAAACCTCAAACTGAGTTGGATGAGATTTAAAGTTCCACTTCAATCATCTTCTGATCTATATTCAAAGCGTTCCCAGTGGTCTTTTGATTATTATTATAGCGTTTTTATTCAAAATCAATAAAACCTATCTCAATTTCTATAGGATATAGTTTCTGCAGAGCGGACACAGTTCACTAGAAATTCGCCTCGTAAGTCGAACTTGTTGTGTTTCCATTAGGCAAATTTATGAACACGTATCAAATTTGCGCAATTTCGCAGTCAATGTAAACGCAGATACTGTTGGATCACTTTTATGATGGGTACAATTACATCAGCTTGACAACAAGCTGCCTTTTATTATAGCTCACCATTTGGCTCTCATAAAAATAAAGTCCATGCAAGAATGTTGTGTAGCATCGCGGCTGACAATAGAACATAGGCATTGCTGTTGGTGCGCCTTGGTCACTGTTTAAACATGCAATCGCACACACATAAATGGACAAATAGAGAGGCATTTTATGCATTGCTCTGACCTCAGGCCATCCTTCTTACACTATTACTGACCTTTCGAGTGTGTACGGAAAAACAGCCCCCCCCCCCCCCCCCCCCCCCCCAAGTACCTTTCTTTACAATATTTCCAACTCACATACATTTGGACATAAATGAATAAATGTCTTCCTACAACCATGCATCACCCTAAAAATAGAACCTCACATTCTTCCAGCCATACAAACCTGAATTAAATGCTACCGCCGTGTGCAAGGGGTCAGCGCCTGTGAAATCAATGACTTTAAAACTAAAGGTGATGAATTATTGGGGTCTTTAAAACAAACGCCAAGACAGACGGGGGTGGGGTCATCTCTCTGTACTCTTCACTATATTCTTTTGTGTATTATCGCTTATCTCAATACAGTTTCACTTGAGCATGAATATAGAGTTGCTGCAAGATACCAGGACTTCTGTTTAGTCGAGCAGTAAAATCCATCCTGAATTTAATAGCTTGTTTTGTTTCCTCTATGATTTCAATACAATAGATCGGAATTAACTGTGATGCATGGTGTGCTCTTATACAAAATGCTGGTTGTGTTAGATGCAATTAAGATGATTATCAGAAATCAATTTATGCTATTTAGTAAAGTCTTCCGTTTACACTGTACTTGTGTGTCTCCTATAAACACAAACATAGAACCTTGTGAGCCACAAAGAAGCTAATTTGTGATCTCAATAAAATGTTTTTATCAACATTTGCCACAGTCTTAGCCATGTAAATGTATACCTGTAACTCCTATCTTGTTTGCAACACATAAAAAAAACACACTAATTATACTGTAACAACGTTAACTCCCAACCTTGTTAGAAACACATGAAAAAATAAAGAAACACAGTCCAACACCCCTACACATTGGCCGCATTAAGGTATTTACAATATCACCCAACCTTTTTTGCAACACGTAAAAAAAAAACAGACTGAAATCGCCAAAACAAACAATACTGTTACTACACTAACTCACAATCTTGTTGTTTTATGAAAAAAAAAAGTAAAAATTGAGTCTGACCCTACTATGCACTAGCGGATTAATGATACCTGTAGGTATCAAGGGCCCTCACTGGGCAAGACCCTTAACGCTACTGCCTCAGTAGCGTGGTTCGGCTGCAGCTCACCGCTCCCCCAAATTTACCGATAAATACAGTATAATAAAATAAATTAATAATAAAAAAAAATCATTGTGGGGGCAGACGTTCTGGAGTTACCCAATGAAATTGAAATATGCATTTGAATTATTTTTAAATTCTACACTGCTTTACTTTTGAGATTGATATTGATCTCTGTTCTTCCTTCTTGCATGTTGTGTGTACTTATGTATATTTGCACTGTTATGAAAATTTCTAACAAGACATTCTATGGCCGTGCGTATGAGCAATGTTATGTAGATGTAGATGTTTTATCAATGCAACTTCTAATGTTATTCCTCAATCTTCAAGTATGTGTTTTGGGAAAATATAGAATTATATTTATTAGAATAGTAAATTATTATGAACTTATATATCATTTATAAATATGACTTAATAAGTACATAGAATATAACAAAGTAAAAATTAGTAAGATCCACAAAGAAACATCAGCAACATTTACCTAGGTTTTGTGATTAGATGCAATAATAACCTGAGTGAAATTTACTTGTGTATTTGTCATAGACAATTAGTAAATTTTACTTAGAAATAGCCTGAGTAAAATTTACAAGCATTTTCTATGTGGAAAAACTGTAACCCTTGTGCTATCCTAGGCACTTTAAAATTGGGAATTGGGTCATCTAGACCCACTAGACCTTTTTTCTTCAACGATTTGTGATCTTTACTGGTGTCCATGGATTACATGAAATCTTTACACCTTTATCCACCTTTGTCATGGTAGAAATAACACGTCATTTTTTTCAGTATAGGTTAATTGGTTACTCTAAATTTTCCATAGGTGGCCCTATGACAGACTGGCTAACTGTCCAGGGTGTCCCCAGCCCTGTGACCCCAAAAGGCAACAAACGGCTTACACACAACCAAAATGAATCCTTATTTATTTGCTCTGGATTATAAGGGGAGCTGTTGCTTTTATAAAAATATTAAAGCTAAAATTAATCTAGCATGTACTACTTTTAATAAACAACGTACCTCTTTGGCACTGTCAGTCATGCAATGTGTAAAAAGTGAATGAATTAAAAATAACTCACATTTACATTACAAATATATCAACCGTCTCACAATGAAAAGTATATATAAAATGACTTTTCTGACTTTGATTTTCTATCGTGAGTTTTTTCCTGTCCTTTTTATTGGTGGAAATTCTATTTTTTTAGCCAAACAAACTCTGCCATCGACGTGTGTCTCTTTTGCACAGTGGATAACTAACTGGCTTCCTCACTCAAACAAACTGCTTGATAATAGAATCATCTCTATTCAATTAGTGGTCTAACAGTCTCCCGACTCAGCTGCCCAAAACGTGTCACATTCCAAACACCCCCAATCCTTTTCTTTCTGTCTCAGCTTTAATGCAGCCAGACACTAGTAATGTTGATGATCACATTAGATCCCGAGTCCCTTCCTCTTATTCTCTTTCAGTCATTAATCAGCCGCGAAAGAGGAGGAGGAGAGCAGGCGGGGGGGGGGCTGCGAGCTGCAGAGTGCCGGTCAGCCGCACTGGAGTGAGTAATTAACTGGCATTAACTCATTAAACTGTCCCAGATGTGGCCGTGAATATCTGAGATGAGGGGAGACACAGTAAAGAGGGAGTGTCCTGTCCTGCTGACAGCACAGGACAGAGACTGCAGGAGAAAAAAAGTCTGGGTTGTGGAGTCATTTTCTCCCTATAGTGTGTGTGACTCTATGTACAGTATATATGTAAATATATATATATATATATATATATATATATATATATATATATATATATATATATATATATATATATATATATATATATATATATATATATATATATATATATATATATATATATATATATATATATATATATATATAAGAGCTGGTTTAGCTCGTGCTGGTTTGCAGCGCCTTCCGTCCGTGAAACCAGGGTTCGACTCCGGGCTGCTCCCTGTTCCCTTCTCTACCTCTGTGCCGGTTCCAAGCCCGGTTTGAGAAGGTTGCGTCAGGAAGGGCATCCGGCGTAAAACATTGCCAAATTTACCATGCGACTTGTTCGCTGTGGCGACCCCTGATGGGAGAAGCCGAAAGTGGAAGAAGATATATATATAAATAAAATTGTCCATAGGTGTGAGTATGAGAGTGAGTGGATGTGTGATTGAGGATATTCCACCCTGCGACAGACTGGCGACCAGTCCAGGGTATCCCTTGCCTACGCCCAAGTGGCCGGGATAGGCTCCGGCAACCCCGTGACCCCAAAAGGGAAGGAAGAAAATCATTAGGGAAACAGCCTTTTTGAAATATCTGATAATTTCCTGAGTGTGTATTTCATTAACATAACAAACATTTTAGGCTACCTTAGATGGACATTTAGACCAATGGGTTTTTTTCAGATGGGATTTATTTATTTAGCATTTTCACATTGTTATATTCGCACATTGTTTTAGTACTATTACTCATTCACTCACTCATTTAGTGTCAGGTAAATGCGTCTTGCAAAAAAAACTAAAGTAAAAAAAAATATGGAACGTTTTCTACTTTCACTAAACAATGTGACTGTTTAGTACTGTCAGCTATGCATTGTGTACAACTGAATAAATGAAAAATGACTCATATTAACATTACAAATTCAACAACCGTTTGTTTAGAAAGGTAAAATATGTAAAACATGTGCTGGCGTAGGCGAAGGAACACCTTTGAAATGTGAGGCAGCAGCTTGTACGACTGCTTCTCAAAGTAATTGTTTTGGAAGGGATTTTCTTTGAAAAAAAGTTTTGTTTTTCTTTTGTTTTGGAACATGTTATCTTTGGATTTGCACATGCATTCATATTAGGGATAAAACTAGGATCATTTTTGAAGTGGAGCATCTAGCATCCTGTGGTACTTAAAAGCCAAACCACATCTGTCAAAATGACTAATTTAAGAAATGCGTGTACTTTTTTTCCCACACCCCTTTTGTATTTTGCATGTTTTTTAATGTTTTATTTTCTGTTTATTTGACTTTCACTTATTATGAAACATATGGAGCAAAAAGAAACTGTCAGTTAATGATTTTGCAAGTTGTTCCACTAAAAAAGATGAAAGGTCTGTAAAGTTAATTACAGAAACACTTCAACAGTTAGAGACAGAACGTAAAACAAATCCAGGAAATCACACTGTATGTTTTTAAGTATTGATTTGTGTAACTGTATTCACACCCTTAAACAATCAGATTGCAACTTCTACACCATGACAAAGACCAAAGAGCCGTCTAAGGATACCAGGGACAAACATGTACAACCAATTTTTAGGTTCTGGATTGACAAAGCCATCCAGACCTCAATTCAACAAAGAATCTGTGGAGGGATTTGAAAGGCGACGTTGGCCAGTGACAGCCCCAAAACATCACAGCTCTTGAGAAGATCTGCATGGATGAAAGGACCAGCATAGAAAACCTACAGGAATGGTTTGACCTCTGTGACTGTCAACTAGGGTTACATCACAAAGTATTGAGGGGAGCTTTAGTTTTCGACCAAATGTGCATTTTTTGCACCACTATACAACTTAATTATTTGAAAATCACAGAATGCAATTTCCTGGAGTCTCTTTTTTAACATTCTGTATCTTGTAAGGAATCTATTATTAATAGCACTTATATAACATAAAAATAGATGATCAATTAAATAGATTTTCTTATCCACCTTCAATTCTTAGCTTTTGCCAGGGGAGAAAAAGACAACAAAACAAACAGACATTATTCATTTTGCTGCATGAGATCTGCTCTGCAACAATTTCATTTGCATTTATCCGGTGTCAGCCAGAGAAAGGAGAGAAGAGCCTTCATCTGAAATGATCCATGGATGACACACTGTGACTGATAAAAGTAATCACTCGAGATGCAATCTTTGCAAGGAGTGTGTGTGTGTGTGCACTGATGCATGCAAGGCATGTGCAGAGTGCCATGCCGGGTGAAAGTGTGCATGCCTTTGGAAGGGACTTTTGTCCATTCCCTGTGTGTGTGCAGCTTTGTGTGCACGCATAATTGTGTATGGACGGTCTAAATCCCCATGTCGGTTTCGGCATGGTTGTGTGTGGCTACCAGTGAGTCTGCATGAGCGTGTGGCGGCATGTGTGCCTGTACCTTTTGTGAGTTTGAGGGCATCTTATTAAAGTGTCATTTAGACAGACACTTCTCAGAGTCTAGCCCCAGGCAGCCTGATAGATTGTAATCATGGACTAAATTACTACTTTCCTAAGCCATAATCACAGCCTCTGTGTGTGTGAGTAAGTATCCGTGTGTGTGCATCTTTGGAAGAGCTAGACAAAGAACTTAATCATTGTTTGGCATGTGTCTGTTAAGCTTCGGGAGAATATAACAATCTGCCTGATTGATTTAGCGTTCACTATATAAGTCATCTGCATCCCCACAAGCCTTTACTTCCAGAGGATCCAACCGTCCATCTAATACATTTGCTGCAGCATGCTGACATAAGGTTTCACAGTTTTAGGCATAGATTTTGGTGTAATAAAGGTGTGTCCGTGATTGTTTTACTTTTTTGTAATTCAGAATGGTGTTTTAACATTTTGTTTTCTACCCCAAATCTCCAATGTACATTGACATTTTATGAGCATTTTCAGAAGTTAAAAAGTTTTCTAACAGTTATAACACAAAAATAAAATAAAAATCACTTTCAGTAAAAAATATATAAATTCCATGCATTCATGTCAGATGGTTCCTGCCTCAATTGAAACTTGTTCCGGAACAGCAGACAACTAAAGAAACATACAAGTGGCTTTTGAAAAAGTTTGTGTGAACAATCATTTGTGTTGTTGCCTTGTCAACAAGAAAGCTAGTAGTTGCAGAAGTAAAATGATAAATACAGTAAAGCTGAAAGGGTGTCTCCAGGTTTGAATTTTTCTGGTGGTCTACTAATAAGTCCTAATGTTTGCATGTTGGGTAACATGGCGATTTTAAATAAAATCCCCTTTAATTATACAACACTTTAAACAAAGACCCAGTCCATTTAGCTTTAAATCCATTGCGGCCTTCTAATTATTTCGTTTTTAGTCAAAATCAAAAAACTGGCATTGAGCAACCATGCCCCTCTCTTCCCATCACCCATAAGTGAGAGCTCTCTGTTTACATACTCTCCTGCTAGCTTACAACCTCTCACACCCCAAATCTAACAATCAATAGTGGAGCTATCCAACCGTAAAGTTTTGAGGCAGATACCAGCTCAGACGAAGAGAACAAAGACAAACATGGATCAATTGTCCACAAGTGGATGCATCAGAATTGAGCGGAGCAGGACGCTTGTGGCCCTTCAAGCGTATGTTCTTTGTAACAAGTACGTTTTTTTTTAAGGTTAACTGTCTGTATGTCCTTCATCATAAAAAAAAAAATGCTACAAAACACATGAAAAACATCAAAAACACAATTTGTCAGCCTCATCGGAGTGGGTCTTTAACACTAACTACGACTCTAAGAAACCTCTGAACATTGAAAGTCTGACATTGCAAAAACAATTAAAAAGGGTTCATAAATAAATTGATAAAAACATTTTAAACACTTAAACGTAGACATAAAAACTAATTTTGGACCAATTGCTTGACTGTAATTGAATTTGAAAATACATTTTGAATCAAGTTTTAAAAAGTGATATAGAAGACACTTATCCAATGATTAGATCACAGATAGAAAAGGCCTGTTCTCTCCTGCATTTCCTCTAAAGCTACAGTTCCACCACCCTTGGCAATGCACATTCAAGAGACCACTGTCGTTGAACAGTCTGTGTAGACGTGTGTATGCGCGTTTGGGTATTCCCATTCACGCATGTTTCTACAACCGTTTCCAGGCTATACTTACAAAACACACGTCTGTTGATTGTGCGTTGAAAGTTAATTCAGGTAATTTTTGACTAATCAGGGACTCAGATTTGGGAGTGACTTCCCTTTTATTTCACAGAAGTACCAATCAATTGTAAATTGATCATGGCGGAGAAATGAATAATTGAGGATTGTGCCCGGCCGGAATAATATGACACCATGTCTTTCATATATCAGAATAGAGCTGTAACCCTTGTGCTATCCTAGGCACATTGGGAGTTGGGTCATCTAGACCCACTAGACAGTGCGCTGAACCTTTTTTCTTCAATGATTTGAGATCTTCACTGGTGTCCATGGATTACATGAAATCTTTCCACCTTTATCCCCCTTTGAATAACACGTCAATGTAAGGGTGGGGTCATCTAAGATAGCACAAGGGTTAAAAGAAAAAACCTGCGAGATTTGCACCGTTTCTACATTTCGGACAAAGCTTCTTCCCACTGTAGGTGGCAGAGATGCGCTAGTAAACAGTAGAAAAGAAGAAGTAACGTCTTGTTAGTCCATTGTGAACACCACGGGCTAAAGCTTAGACATAGGTACCTCAAGGACAAGCTGATCAGCTGACCCGAGATGCCGAGCTGGAGTGAGAATGAACATAGTTGTTTGACTCCTTTTATTTCGGTACATAAGGAACAGGCCGTACGTTTTTTAATGATGCAACACTTTCAAACTCTCAAATTCATTTGTCAATGGATGAAAACACTTAAACCGCAGCTGATCTCAAACTCTTCCAGAGAAGTTTGGTTTCATGTAAAGAGCAAATGTGCCTCCAGCGGTTTGGATTGCTGCTTAAGTCATGTTCCATTTATGTCTGCGCCAGGTGTTCCAGCATTTCAGAGGTTCTCCAGCTCTATTCATAATCACCAACTGCTTAAAAGAAACTGCAACTCTTTGATGTAACAGTGATGACTGCAATGTCTGGCAGCACTTAGGCTTGTTGAACTGTGACTCGGAACCCTCCAAGGTCTCTATCTCAATTGAGATTCCATGACTTGGCTATTTTAAGATACAAAGGACGGGCGGACTTACATACACACAGTCCAGTTACAAGCCCACAGTCTTTCACCTGAAACACACAAGCACACATTTTCACAGAGCTTCCCAATATCTCTTGACCTTTCACTAAGCAGACGATGACAGGAACAGTCTTTCCTTTTAACCCTCTTGCCCCACTCCTCTGCTCTTATCACATTGCCCTCAGACTTCACCCAGATTATGTCTCCTCACAGCTTGGCCATGCTGAGCAGAATGTCAGCTAAGGAGAAGCAGCTAAATTAACTTACATAGGACGTCATTCTGTATTTTTTGAGACGTGAGTCATGGCTGTAGAGATCACACACTAAAGTAATGAGCAGGAAAGAAAAACATAACGGGTTGTTAAAAGAAACTGATACTAGCCATGTTTCCGTTGACTACAACATTGTGCAACTTGGATTTGCAATAATAAATTCACTTAATGGAAACACAACAATTTTAAAAGAAAATTGAATTTATCGAAAAAAATAAAAAAGTTTTTGTGCTCTGAGGAGGTGACTTTTGGAGGTGACTTTTGAGGCAAAACTGCAATGGAAACACTATTCCTGAATTAAATGAGTCACGTGACCAACAACCCAATGGCAATGCACTTCTTGGTAGGTACTGGCTGCTTTGGGCACTGCACACTGGCCGCCACAGGAGGTCCCGCAGGATCACACAGCTCATCAAAAGTTGAGCATATCATGCAGATATGTGGGATCCACAGCTCCTCTGTAAAAAAATAAATAAATGAAAAATCACCAACCAAGATTTCCCAAAATCGCTTCATCTGTAGCCGGTCGCACTTGTAAGAACTTGCCGCTCCATGGCCTGAATAAGATGCCGAGGCCTCTGTCATGACTAGAACGTGGGACGGACCCAGATGCTGAAACCCAGAAAGCGGAGACAGGTAAGTGAGAGGTAAGTAAGATGTTTATTTGAGTTCTTGTTGGTTCCTGGCGAAGCTGTGGGTAACGTGGCTGCGGCTTTTGATTGGAGGCTCCGGTACCGTTCGTGGCGAACTCCTTGAGCGAAGGGTGAGACAGAGTTCGTGGCTAGAGTTCCTGGTGCGTGGCGTGGCTGGAGATCTTGAGGAGAGCTGTGGCTCGGTTTGATGCGTGGCGTGGCTGGAGATCTTGAGGAGCACAGAGACTGTGGCTCACAATGGCAGGCGGGGTCAGCGATGGAGAGCTGTGGCTTCAGCTGCTCGAGGTGGTAAGACTCAGGTGACACTCGAGGCATGAGATGTAAAAATCTGAAGCGCAGAGGATAAGACAAAGTTAGCTCAGGACGAGACAAGGGATCAGACGTAGAGAGCTTCAGGAGACTAGGCACCATCAGGGTTAACGAACTGGCAAAGAATGATGAAGCTGGGTCTCTTTATGTAGCAGGTGGCTTGATGAGTTGAGTAGCCACAGCTGAGATGAATGAGCAGCAGAGCTGGAGGGGGAGGAGTCTGACAGGCCACCTTGACAGCCTCCTTTGATAGATGATGATGAGCGCTAGTGCTGCGGCGGAGATTTTAATAAATCTGCTGTAAATCAATGTATTGTTTAGATCCGTCGCCAAGTTCTTGAATGACTTATCCTGTGAGTTGGGCTGTGTTTGTTTGCATGATTATGATTTAAAGGAAACAGTGTAGTTGCAAAATTGTGTTTTTCAAAATTTCTAGAATTCTGATAAAGTTTTGTACATATGTGTCATGGAAATGCAACAGATATTGGTTCTTTTTTTGTTGTTGTTTCTACTTTTCTTAGCAAATAGACTTTTGCCTCATAAATTTATGATTTTAATCTTGTAAAATAAACAACCTACAACTTGTAAACTTTATCTTTCTAAAATATTGACTCTTTTACTCATAATTTTACAATTTTTTTTCCTAAATTTAAGACTTTATTCTCATAAGTGTTAAATTTTTTTTCCTGATGGTTTTACTTGCATACAGTTTTCGACATTTCTAGAATTTCGATAACGTTTGGAAACACAGCTACTGTTAGTTTAATCCCAGAAAGGTAGAACTTTATTTCTAATGTCTGCAATTTCATCCTAGTGTTCAGCTGTGATGGTTGAGGCTACTATTTGGGGCTAACATTATTCCCTGCTCCACCTACTTCTTTAAATCCAACAGTAGTTAATTTCCTCATGCCTTTTTGCTTTTGGCAAGTGTGGTGGTGCAGTGATTGGTCAGCTGTTTGCCTTTTCCCGTCTGATGATTGGATTTGGTACTCGTGTGTCCAGGGCACACCCCTGCACACAGGGATGGAGCAGATTAACTAGACTTTCTGTTTCTCTATGCTTTCTCCTTCCATCCCTGGCACTGTTATTGAAAGAAAGTGATAATTCCTCTGCACTTCAAACACAGCCCCCTGACTAAGGCGCTGCTTAAGTCTCCTCCAAGGAAAAGCTGCCTGCCTGTGCACAGATGTCTCTGATTAAATTGTATCTCAGGGAAGAAAAAAAAAAAAAAAAGGGAGAAAGTCCTCCTTGCAGCTCTACCCCTCCTTCATTCTCCCCAACTCCACCCCCCACCCCCACCCGTGTCTCTCTATCTGTCTCTCTGTTAGCTTGCTCAACTGGCTGTTGCCAAAAGAGCCTTGGGCAACGAATAAATTGCTTTGGTTTCGGCAGACAGAGAAGTTGGCTGAGACAAGCTGAATCAGTGCATTAGATGCGAAGGCCCCCTCATAGACTCAAAGTTAGCCTTTAGCACAATCATTGACCATGAGTGATGATTATGTCTAATTGAAGGAGACTTTCGCTACCTGTAACACAGCTGGGGGGGCCTTAAGCATATTGGACAGATGAAAACAGGCAGAGAGAACAGAGGAGGGTGTGCGTTCTGGGAGATGATGGAGTGAAGTAGATAAGATAAAGAAGGATCGATGTGGGAACTGAAGAATGAAGGGGTTGTGAACAGAAGGCATTGCTAATAAGTAGTGCACAGGAAAATGTAACTTATAATCTTGGCATTTGTACACAGCTGATAGATTTTAATCAAATCATGGTGGCCCATTAATGAGCTTTAACCAACCAACAGCCCTCCTTTATGTGAGCCTCATGAAGGTTTAATTTTGATGATTTGGATAGTTCATTGACCATTTTGCGGAGTGGAAATATGCAGCTGCTAAAATTCAATTTCGAACAGGGAAAATGCGTACAAAAATTAGTGCAAACAAACAGTTTTCCTTCCTGTCTCATCGCCTTTCAAATAATTCCCAAAGCCCATAGTGCCGTGCTTTCCAATGCTGCCTGGACTGGGGCTCAATATACAATATGCAAAAGCTTTCAGGCAAATTAGAGGGGAAAACCAATATGATCATTGTGCACTGGGAAGAAAAAAAACACTAAAAATAACTGAAAATGTTGCTATCTTCTTCAGGGTTAATTACAGTTAATTTTTAAAGAAGTGTGGAGGAGCATGCACAGGAGCGAACCTGAGATTTCCCTTGTTTGTTTGATCTGTGCTTTTATTTCTGCGTTTCTTTGTAGAACCCTATGTGTGTGGATATATGTGTGCAGGAATGAATGGTTGAGCTAAGTAGACTTGTGCCAGGAACTGAAACAGTCACGGCCTCCCCCCACCGCCCTTTTCTGTCCGTTTCCACATGGCATTCCACTGCCTGGCATCAACTATGGCCACGGGAGTCGCTTTAGATCATCTAGGAGGGTATTGGATGGCCATGGCTGCCTTTTGCAATAACCTGGCATGGTCCAAATTCATTAGGGTAAAATTTGGCCCCGGCTGCAGCGCTGTAGTGCCCACAGCATTTGGCCCGGCTGTGCTGCGCTAAACTGAGCCGTGGAGCGTTTCTGCTGGATCCAGAGAGAGCCATTAGCGTCTGCTTGTGATGATGGTTATGCTCCCCAGTGTCAAACACAGATAGTTGCCTTTGAATGATTTGAGCGATTACCCTTTTCACACTAGCTATGAAATAATGGGGTAGCTGAGAGAGCAGAGAGAGAGAAAATATGGAGAAAGGCTAGAAAGGGGTTTTGAGAAGGATGGTATTTTAAAGGAAATGTCATTTTTACTACTGAATTTCTGTTTCTGCAGCAGTGACAAAACATTTGTAGATGTAAAAAAGGTAAATCAAGAGCCACGACATGTATATTTCTTTGTAGATTATTGAAAAAGCACACCTGTAATTAAACAAATTGACTTACAGACCATTAAGGTGCTAATGTGTTTTTGGTGGTTTTAACATATTCTTCTGGCTTTTTCTTCTAATGATGGAGGACATATTTATGGAAGATAAATATTAAAACTGCATTTTTGAGTACTTCATTCAAATCATTGTGAATCAGGGGTAGAATGCTGTCTACAAAAGCTTGAAATTGTTACGTAAATTGAAAACTGGCATACCACAAGTTCTCTGCTCCGCTCCATTCTGATGCATCCACTTTCATACTGATGCATCCACTTGCATGCTTGCAGAAAGAGATCAAATGCTTGTTTTTCTTGGCACAGCTGGCATCTGCCTCAAAACTGTGTGGCTGGATGTTTCTAAAATGGCCCGCCATTTTTGTTGCACCGGTAATGTTAGGTTAGGGGATATTAGGGGCTATAAGGTAGCGGGATGATGAGAAATGAAGGAAGACTCATGTCACGCAAACAGTCCTGTCACGCATCTCAAGTGAATTTCTGATGAACTATTGCCGCTCTGCAGAATCTATATGTGCTATAAGCAACACAGGTACAGATTTTGTCTAGAAGCCTCATAATCAGCATTAAAGGAGAACTGGAAAAACTATTAGAATAGATCAAAAAGTGATCAGTGTATTGACTTTTTTTTTTGGGGGGGGGGCTTTCCAATACCTTAACCAGTGCACCATTTAAAAAAAAAATAAAAAAATAAAACAAAGAGTCCATTTGCCTGAACTGACAAAAACATAGTAAAACTTGAATTAGTTGGCGAATACAGACAAAAGACAGTGTAATGAAATCTCATTCATTTCTAGATAAATGTTTGCTAGTTTAGAGCAACTTTTTTATTTATTTTAATTCCTTCTTGTGTATGTTGTGATTAATTGCAATTGACATTCAAAAGAGAACTCCTAAAATGTCTGTAAAGAAAGTCGTTCATCAATCAAGTTTTGGTAGGCTTTTCAAGTGTTTGCATCACTCCTAAGTTACTGAAATTTTAAACACATTCAAAAGATTGTAATTATCTACTGTTCGAATGGGTCAGAAAATGTAGAGAACTTTATGGGGGATTGGTAACTTATGAAACTGATTTGTGTCAGATAGAAAATGGGCCTTGACAGTGTACCAGCATCATTCTCTTGAGGATTGATCCTCTGAGAGACGTCTGGCAAATTCAACCCTTTTTCATTGTCATTTACTTTTACAGTATGCATATACACTGTCATTTACTTTTACAGTATGCATATACACTATTGTCATTTACTTTTACAGTATCAATATACACTGTGCGGTGGATCAAAAAACATTTTTTAGTCATATATTCTGTTTATCATAGAAATACTTCAACTGTGAGAGACAGAATGTTCTTAAATAATCCCTGAAATAACATTGGATATTCTTTAGATAATTTATTTTAATGATGATGCAGAAAATTGGTCAATAACAAAAGTTCATCTTAATACTTTGTAATGTCACCCTAGTTGGTAGGGGTGTAACGGTACACTAAAATCTCAATTTGGTTCAGGATTTCATGGGGCTCGGTTTGATACATTTTCTGTATTTTTTCGGTACAAAAAGGCAGAAAAAATGTCTTGCGAAATGCATTTATTGTTATTATTATATTTATATAATAATAATAAAACTAACCTACAGTGTATAGGTGATCTGCTATAAAATAATACAACTATTAGCTGTAAGGAACCAAAAGTTATGGATACTTAACACTGGCCTGAAAAAAACAAAACATTTTAACTTGCAAGTTTTTTTTCTTGTGGACCCGATTTTTACTGTGGGGTGATGCCATTGTGTTATCCGTGGCATATGCTGTCTTTGTGCAACAATGAAATGTCGAAACACAGCATTTGACTTATCCAATTAACTTTTCCTCTCATCCAAACAAATCCAAAGTGTTTCCACACAGCAGAGCGTAAGGAGGTTCCTCCAGCTCTGGCCTCGCGTTCGCATGATACTGTTGACATGCTCACTGTCACCTCCGTCACCTATTTGCTGTTGAACCTCCTGCAATGATGTTTCTGACCATGGTCGGAAAAGGCCGATCTTCCTTCGGGGTTCACTTCCCTGTTTGGACCCTCAGAGCCACCAGAGCGGGTTGATAAAAGAACTTGTCTCCATTCTTTTAAAGGAACCCGTTTTTATTATTGTTATGGCTAACTGAGCAGCACACCCTGAACGTGCGCTCCCACACACACCTTTGTGCTGCCACGCTCCCCCCCCCCCCCCCCCCCCCCTCCTTCCTAAACGCGCGTGAGTGCAGACACCATTGACCGTCTCGGCAGAAACATGCGGTTAACATTAGTGTCGCCTCGGCAGAAAGTCAATACATTTGGGGGGAAAAAATAAACACAAATAAACCGAAAAGGTACAAAAGTGATCCGAACCGAAATTGTCGTACCGAAACGGTTCGGTCCAACTACGTGTAGCGTTACACCCCTAGTAGTTGGCAATGACAGTGGTCAAACCTTTCCAGTAGGTCTGCAGCAGGTTTGCACAATGTGACTATTTTCTACATGTGTTCTTTAGTGTGGCAAAGGTAATATATTATCATATATATAGATAAAGTTTACTCTGAAAGGCTTGAGAAAAGCACGATATAGGCTATTTAAACCTATAAAAGTCGTATTTTTTTATGTTGGTACCAAACTTGTTTATATTTCAACATTCTTTGCACACATGTTAATGCAAATAAACACATTGTCCTCGCCAACCACAAAATATATGCATGACTTTCTAAAAGCACCAGTTGTTAAACTTGCAGCACATACAGAATTCTAACTTGACAACATGTAATTATGTTCTATGTCTACCATGTAATTCCTGCCTCTATGAAAAGGAAGATGTGATAATCAAGGTGAGCATCTACAAAACTATCTGTCCATGTGCGACAAGCACATGCTGCACGTTGGGTGCCAGCGTAGGCTTGAGTAGAAAAAGTGTTCACATATATCAGTGAGCACTCACATCCATTCATTCAATCTCATTCTGCTGTACGGTGTGGTGTGGCCATAAACAGGGGGCACCTCTCCTATTTGATAACATATAGGCTCCCGCAGGAGCAGCCATTATTCCTTTGCATTTCGCAGAGCAAATGAACTTGACAGATGGCTGTGTCACCCAAACCCTTGACTACCAACCTGATTATGCAGAAAACAATACAATAGAATAGAGCAGGGGAATCATTATCAGAGGAAGGGATAGGGAGCTCAAGAGCACACTCCAACACATTGGCTACAGTCGAGGACAATGCAGCACAGCCCAACGAAATTACACTTGTGAAACTGAACAGCAAGAATGAGTTTAACATAAACTGGGTTACAGTCGGGCAATCTGTCATCAGGCTAAAGCGATTGTCTAGGGTTGCTTGCATGGCATATAAACTTATCCGTCATCTCGGGTTGTGTTAATGGTAGAAGCTCAAGTTTTAAACTGTGGAGATTTACTGGATCAGCTGAGGCTCTCCCACCCCAGTGCCTGAATGTGGTCAATGACGAATGTGTCATGTTGTGTTTTTGATGTTTGCATTTTTGTTTTCAAACCTAAAATAAGCTAGAACGCTTCCAAAACATGTGGTGTTAAAAAAGTTTCTATTCTTTCTTCTTGGTTTTGCTGCAAAACATAAATCAAATCTAACTTTATTTATAAAAAGCGTTTGTCATGCCGTGCGCAACTTGAAGCTTTTTACATTCAAAAACATAAAAACATACACAGTATTTTAATAAAACCCAACCCACCATTGACCCTTCCCACTCCCCTCCATTAACACATACTGCCCATGACCCCACACACAATGAATACTTATTAAAGTAACTTCTAAAATAAACCTAAGGCTTGGCTCTGCTGTGAGGAAACTGTATTTGGGAATCTCCTCATACCAGGAGCCAGGAACATCGCCACAGTGCTCACCCAGACCGGGACAACAACAGGGTCTACTTCCCAGCCATGAGGCTGGTCATCATCAGCACTCGTGTCGCAGAGTTCTGTAATAGTTGTAAATTTGAAAGAGACTTTTTTGGGGTAAACCGGAGAGCAGGGCATTACAATAATCTAAACGACTGAAGATAAAAGCATGCATCAGCACCTCTTTGCTGGCAAGAAAGAGTAATGGGCGGACTCTGGCATTGTTTTTAAGATGATAAATTCCTCTTAATAACACTGGCAATGTGTGGAATAACATTCAGGTCAGAGTAGGAAAAAAGGTCCTGGTTTCTCACACATTTAGAAGTTTTAAAATTCTGAAGATGTAGTAAAATCATCTCTCTTTAGAACAAATTATTAAAACTTGTTTTCTCATGGTTTAGCAGTAAAAATAAATATATATCTATATATACAAGTAAAATATGGCTATATAAAAATAAGGCTATATATAAAATATATAAAATATGGCTATTTTCTGCACTATAGGGATTATAAGGGGCACCATCATTGAATGGTCTATTTTTGAACTTATGTCATAATTAGGGCGCAGTGAGAAAGACAGAAGACACAAGTCAGACGTTATTAATGGGGTTCACAGAAACTAGAACTTGTTTGTGACATGACATACTTTAGATGCATAAAAACTGTTAGTCACGTTAGCGGATTCATTATACCTGTAACTCCCAACCTTGTTGGTAACGCGAAAAAATAAAAAACAGACACATACCGCTACACGTTAGCCGCCTAGAATATTCACATTTAACACCCAACCTTGTGTTCAATTGTAAAAAATAAATAAATACATTTACAGACTTATATTTTGACAGAGTGCAGCATATGTTTTAACATTGCTTAGACATCAGTAAACACAACCATAATAAATCCATATATGGCGTTCCAGGTTATGAGGCGCATTGTTGTTTTTGAAGAAAATTAAGGCTTTTAAGTGCGTTAATCTGAGTCTGTCAGCAGTGTTTTGTTGTGGAGTTTACCGATCATCAATACCTTTAGTGGACGTGTTTTGCTTTAATTTAACTAAATTAGGTAATTTATTATTTTTTCCTTCTCCGCCCCCTTTAGAGACCGCTTTGTCAGATTATGCTCCGTAAAACTTTTGGGTTGAATGTAAACCCTGACCTTTTTGTCCCCCTTTGGCCAAAGCACACGGGTAATGGTAACTTTGTTTTTGTTTTTGCTTTTGTAGATGGCCCTTTTACTGAAACTTATTTTTCACAGTAAAAACTCTTCTGTGAGATGTACAGTTTCTTAACTCAGATCATGCGAGCTATGTTTGAATGGGCAAAGAAAGAAAAACTTCCTCCACGACTCCAAACATCAAACTTGTTAAGATAACAGTACAAGGTGAATGCGCCTCCTTCTCACAGTGTAACAGAAACGTCCACAGCACAGTGGCAAGAGTGTGCTTTCCTCCTTCAGTCTAAAGTTGGCAGTTTGCTCCAAGTATTTGTAAAGCCGGGCATGTAAGCAAATCCTAACAGGCTGTGCATGCTGTCAATAAGAAGTCTCACGTTTCTACTAGAAAGTTTGCTTAACCCATACCATTCCCCTTGCCTTTAATGGCGGCGTATTTCCCCACCCTGACTGTTGATCGTGTGCCTTGTCGCATTGCCAGCTCTTAAAGCAAACCAAGAGTGGCCTTGCGTGGCTTTAGTGCTCTAGTGTTAGCTAAGTACACACAGAAAGTCCAATCAAAGACCTTGTTTGTGCCTTAGTACAGGGCCGGTTTTCAGCGGACAGAAACCTTAAACAGGAAATCTCACAGTGTCCTGTAAGTGGGCCAGAAGAGGCACAGCGTGAGAGGAGGTAAGCAAATAGGCATTTAGGAAACGGGGGTGGAGGGGGAGCACTGTCTTTAAATGACTTCGATCTGCGGTGTGATGAATCACAGAGTTGAAAATACTTTTCTGGCTAATTGCTACCAGCATGTGAGATTTCTCCCCTTCTCCTCCTCCATGTTCAATATCAATTTTCAGGGCCGGCAGAGGGAGATAGCCCTGGTCTGTTCCCCTGAGTCTCTGAAGCAGCCTCACTGATAAAAACTGCACTAACAGCACTTAATCCATTTCAGAAACTCAGGGAACACACACACCCTTATACACACAGACTCTCTTATTCACAGCTGTGTGTGGTAATGAAGGAGAAAAGATGGGCCAATCGAAGTGAAACAGGGAACAGGCTGGTGTCATCTGCTATGTGACCTTCTGAGAAGGCTGTGTGTGTACAAGTGTATGTGTGTGCTTTCCTCAAGAAGTGTGAAGGCCAGACCTGTGCTCACTGAAGGGAATTAACATTTGTCTGCCTCGCTAAGGACAGGCTGTCCTCCTTGGAGAATGCAGGAAATATGTGCATTTTTCCACAAGTAGTTAATGGTCACCCAGTGGCGTGTTTTTTTTTTTTTCTACGTTTTTTTTTTCTGTTCAATTAGCTGCAGCACAAATGACAGTTTTATCTCAAAAAATGATGCCGTAAACAGAAATGTTTACAGAAATGTTAACAATGTAAAGTCAGTAAAATATTTATTTTTACTAAACGGGTGGATTTGCACAAATTAAGCAATAGATATGTGACATATGGCGTAATATCTTTATGTCCCTGTATGTGACAGGTTTCGGCGGCTCCTTGCCCTTGACCATCCTCAAGAAGAGGGCTAACACAGAAGATGTCCCCTGATACCTCCCGCTGCACTCAAGCAGCTGGGTTGACAATTAAAGGACCCCCCTCTCCCTTTAGAACCCGTCATGGCAAAGTGTGAGCCTAATGTGCCTCAGTCAATAACTAAAGCCCTGCATTTTAAGAGCGTGCTTGTACAACCAGCACCAGTCAGCCCCATAAATCAAGCTTCAGTGAAATTATAGCAGATTTTTTCGTCTAATTTGCAAGATCTGGAGAATCGGGGGTCTGGAGTCTTTAACCTGTAATTGTTGTCAGGACAAAACCACATGTGGGAAAAAAATCAGAGGTCTGTATTCACGTTTCTCTGCATCAGTTCTGTTCCATCTTTCACTTGTGGAAACCTCAGTAAAGCATACAAAAAAGCATCACAAAAACAGTGGAAATCAATAAGTATGTATTTTTCAAACATTGAATTCAATTATAGTGCAACCTTTTTAAGTGAATAAAAGAGATATGGATGTTGGAACCACCCTACTTCTAAAGGCCGTATCCCGACGAGGGTTTCGGCCAACGGGTCTTTACGTGAATTCAGTTTTGAGTTGTTCAAAATTTTTGGTTGATTGAGAATTATGCAGATTATGCATATTTTACGTATTTTACACACATGTATTATGTTAGTTTTAGGCAAATGTCTGTGACTTTAGCAAGATGCATACTAAGATTTGTGGCTGTCTATGACCATGTTTGTCTAACAGACTTTGCACGCATTTACCACCGATATATAACTTTAATATTGCGTATACGGCGCACATATCATGTTCAAATTACGTAATTGACACACATTGTTGGACAGATTTGGCTTTTACATTACTTTACGTGTTTTTTGCGTGGTTTATTCGTACTTGCTCTGTGGTTTATTCGTGATACAACTGCAAAAATCTCACGTGACGACCACAACTTTTTTCACGTATACAGTATTCACGTTTAACCGATTTTCGTCCATGCAGTATGTGCAATAGTATCTAGTGGCTTGGTGACAATAACTTCTGATACAAAGTCTCTCGAATGGCCTGTATATTTTCCCCTTTTACATCAAACACTGTATGAATCCTACAAGTTTATTTTTTGGGGCAAAATATATACATTCATGTGTGTGTTAAACATTAGTTTAGGAAAATGCTATTGGAATTTTAGTAATGATGCTAATGTTTTTTAGTTTAATGTCCTGATGTATACTTCTGCAACTCCTTTATGGATTAAAAACTGCTTGTTTTTATGTATTCATGCTTGGCCAACTATTTTGCCCCAACCCTATTTGAAGAATATTTGACCAACTCGTGATTCCTGTGTGTCAGTATGGCGCCTCTTTGTGCTAAGTCCCAAATGGTGACGTTTCATCTTGTGGAAGACATTTTGGTGAAACGGGGTATTCCATAATACAATTAAGTTCTGAGATGGTGTTTTGGACCCTCCTCCCATGTGGCTATATCCTGAAGCTTCAAGCGTTGTCTTTACCTGGCTTACAAACCTTTCATGCATTGTTTCGGTAGTGGATAAGAGGATTTTTGTAGGTTTAAGTCACCTCCTCCCCAACCTGATTATGTAAAAAAATCTCTGAAAGAGTCAAGGTGGTGGAAGGTCTGATAGACCTGTGGCCTTTATGCCCCGTTCTCTCTTACTATCAGTTTTCTGTTTCTTCCTAACCTGATTTCTAGCAGATATCTTTGAACTAGGCTTGGGCCAGAGGAAAGCAAGCTGCACAAGCACCGCCTTTACTGATGAACCGAGTCTGGAGATTAGCAGCCTTCCCTTACAGCTTTAGTGGCTAATACCTGATTAGGGCCCTGAGTCAACCAATTGTCTCAGTGCAGGCTATCAATGCTAGCGCTGGCTCTGGAGGGAGGTGCATGCATGGAGCTGAGAGGAAGATGAGATCCAGTGGCAGGATCAGTAATATTGTGGCCAGAGAGCTGGGATGAAGGTTGATTCTGTAATGGATACTCATTTTATCCAACCCCACTAAGAAGATTAGGCCTTGGGGGTCCCATATTAACTGTTTTCTCTAGGCCTTCTGTGGTCCATGCAGCGGCTTCTCTTCTCTGCTTCACTGTTGTGGGCTATATTCTTTTATTGAATTTTACTAGTGCACAGCTCTGACTTTTAGTTTTTTCTATTCTGTTTCTCTCTTCTTTTTTTTATTATTCAAGAGACATGGAATGATCTCCTGTAACACTCTGCACTCTGTTTTCTCTTATACTGTAGATGGGATTTCTCATGTTTTACCTCCAAAATCCTGACTGTTTAATGACAGATTGTAAGACTTATTTGATATATTAGGTGAGATACAAGAGAAAACCTTAAAAAAATGTGATTCATGCCAATGAAAGATTAATTTTACAACTCTTGTTTATCTTCCAGACCTGGTTTAGGGAGTCATGTGTCTGCGTCAGTTCAAGCCACATCATTAATTCAAGAAAAACACGATCTCAAGAATGTTTTTAACCCGAAGATAAAACTGGCAAAGAAGAACGTAAAAGCTTTAGAATATAGGATACGATGTGGTGTTCATATCTCGTTCCATTCAAGATAGCTGGCATTTCTTTTGACTATTTATAATATTTGACTTGTTACTTATTTTTAAGAAAACATCTTTTCCCTCATTTATGTGGTATAATAGGTCATGACACTTTTTATTATTATATAAAAAAAATATGTTCAAAGAAAAGCCCATTGTACAAACTTCATTAAATCTACAGCGGTTGGCAAAAAAAAACAATACATCTCTAAAGACTTTGCTCTTAATGCTTACATTTGAATTAACAATAAAAAGAAGTGATTTTAAACCACTCCAGTGGTCTCAATGCATATGCACTTATGTAGAGCAGATATTAATGTTTCCAATGCTAGCTTTCTTGTAAATATAAGATATACCAAATTGCACTGGGTATCACCAATAATTTCTAGAATGATTCAATTCAATTTACAATTTTTTTCATATCTTTCGATCTATTCAATTCAAGTCCATTTTGAATTTATATGGTTTACACAATTAGAAATATTTGTATAGAAATACATCAATAATCTATAGGTGTTTCTCAATGATGGCGCTTTCAGTGGAATACCCGAAACGTGCTGCTGCCAGACTCTGGCTAAAAAAATATGCCACAGAACCTCAGATCGCTTTTATACATTGACTTAACATTGAAACTGGACAACCCTGACTCCGGAATTGTGTTCAGTGTGAATGCAGCTTTAGGCTGCAAATGCATCCGATAATGGCAGCTCAAAATATTTTTGTGGTTTGTGTTTAAAATAAAAGAAATAAGAAGATTAACCTCATGCACATACAATTATGTTTTTAATAGAAATTGGGGCTGATGGAGTCAATTATGCAGGTAATTTGTCCCTCAATATGTAAACCTTTTATCTAAAACTCAACGACAGAGCTCTGTTGTGGGTGCGATGAATCTAATTAGCTCGGTTAGTGAACTCCCCTAAAGAAATGTCTATTTTCTGGCACCTGCAGTATTTTATTGATAAAGTTTTATAATCAAAACCATCTGGTGTTTCTACATTGTTTCAATAATCTTGAACAAAAAACAACATATTGTTTAAAACCTTTTTTTATTGGCAACAATTGATTGATTCAGAATTCCAAAAGAGACGGCCAGTTAACTCCTCACTTTTTCCTAATGAGGAGGGGCATTGCAGTGCTTAGATCGTCTTTTCTTTCACTCAGGCTCAACCCACTGAGTGGAATTGATCCTTGATGTCAAAGGCCTTGCATGTGTGGGTCACGCAGCCAGACACACACCTCCCACTAACCGTCAAGAAACCCCAAATTAGCAGTCAGCTAATCGGGTCCTAAAAATAAATCACATTTAGGAGCCTTTATTTCAGCTCAAAATTAATATTCCAACCACATATTAGCAAACTTCAACAAATGCCATTGAAGACTTCCCACTGCAGCTGTACTGGATGAAACATTTTGTCTCGTTTTGTGACTTAATGTTATCAATACCATGGCACAGGATGCAGCTGACAAAGGCTTTGTTATTTTCAAACAGCATTAATAATCTATGATCTCCTTGTGCTCCTTGCCTCCAGAATGGTTGCAGGCTGTTTACATAAACTGACAAGAATACCAAAAAACTACCCGCACTAAAACTGTTTTAGCACCCAGAAGACATAAAATTGTATTTATTAATTGGATGCTATCCGAGTCCTGTTTACATATTTCATATTTATTCATAACTCTTCTTTTGCCTGGCTATGCAAAAAGGATTTGACTGACAGAAATGCATTATTCCACTTGTGTCCAATGGCCCATGGGCCTATTATTTTTATTATTTTTATATATATATATATATATATATATATATATATATATATATATATATATATATATATATATATATATATATATATATATATATATATATATATATGCATGTTCAAAAGCCTTTATGAATAGTGCCCAGAATTATGACTGTGTAGTCATCTTCTTTCTTGAGTCTCTTTATGTTTCCTTATTTTTTACCCCTCCCTTTTTGTGTAGTGATGTCATGTTCTCCAAGGAAATCAAGCTATGGTACCGTTAATGCATTAACTTAAAGGGGAAAAAAATATGGTGACAGAAAAAATAACAGTCACTTGGTCCATTCAGGTCACTTGACAGCCTAATCATTAGCTGGCAAAAAGCAGCTTAGTTTCAATAGCGGCCTTCTCATTTGAATTTATCACTCCTATGACAAAGTATGAAGCAAGAAAATGCAAAGCATAAAGCAATCTATAATGCCATTTACTATTCTGAAACAGTCAATTTGGAAAATTGAGATCTGTATTTAGCTGTCAGGAACATTTTGGCTGAAGGGTGATTGACATTTTGCCATGGCTGAAATGCAAGATGTGACTAGTCATATTTATTTCACCATTTTAAAGAGTTATGGGAATTATATTTTATGTGGAATATTCAAAGTAGGGGTGCGTATTGGTAAAATGTCAGGGGATACGATACGTATCACGATACACGTCACAATACGATAAATAGCCTGATATATTCTAAGATTGTACCACAGACAATTTATCACAACTGATTTTAAGTAATATGACTTTGAAAAAAACGCTGAGTAGTATTACACTTTTCACATGAAGGAAACTGTAAAATACATTTTAGGCACTACAAGTGCAATTACAGCTGCGCTCTGGAAACATTTAGCGGTTCAACCCCCAATCCAACCCCTAATGCAGAATGTTAAGCAGGGAGGCATTGGGTCCCATTTGTAGAGTCTTTGGTATGACTTCCTCTTCTCAGGGCGGACACTCTACCAAAAAGGCAAATGAGCTCTTTTAAGTGTAAAAGAAATTAAAAACGATTAAATGTACACTAACCAATAAGGTTCTATAAGGTTAAGTAAATAAAGAGCTTTTTGTTTCCCAACCAGTACTTTTTAAAGTGGTTCAGGTGCCTGAACGGTGCTTGAAACTCGATGATTCTTTCCAGAAACATTTGAAAGTGTGATGAAGCAGTTTGATTGAGTGAATGCTTTATTTCCATGACAGTCTGCACTCCATTTTCACACACATAGAAGTAAACACATATTTCACCGCTCATGGCAATGACGACGATCTTTTTCGGAGCGTTGTGCACATCACTTTTATCCATCAGGTCACTGACTTGGAATCTATGGCGGTGAAGTACAGCCAAACGTTTGCTCGCTTTGCCTTTGACATTTTGACTCAAGCTCCGTGCAGTGCTTGGTACCATATGTAGCAAGACCAATACCAACTTGGCAGAGTTTGGCACCCACCCCTAGTTAAAACTTAGTTATATGTGCCTCATTAAGCTCTGCTCTGTAACAGCAACAACCATGAGGCCAATGAGAAAACATTTAACACATGATGGTTCTCACGAAATCTTTATTAATTTCAATCATGTTTGAAAATCTTTGGTGTTGGACCGGACGGAAAAGGAAAGAAGGGAAGAAGAGAGAGGGATGTTAGAGAGAGGGGGGGGGGTGTAAGAGGGTGATAATAAGAGGGGGGGATAAGACCATGAAGCAGCATAAAAGCAACAAGTTTACTGGTTGTTTATCGTTACGGTACAGTTCAAATGTAGTACAAAAAGGGCGGGGCCTGTCCACACACACACTGAAATGTTATCAACACACCTGCTAGCTGCAAAAATGTCCACATGTCAACATGTACACAAAACCGATACACACGCATACTTATGCCTTTAAACCAACTAGTGTGAAATATTTCAGTCATTCAATCATGCAAACTGTTAGTGCAAAGGTGAGCTAACACCTGTGCTCAGGTAAGTGTTTATGTTTTTCTAAAATGGACGGTGGAATGTGAAAAGAAGGAAGGAGAGTGCCCAGCCATCCCCACACCAAGACCCCCGCCGCAGCAGCAGCCGGAACCCCCAACGCCACACGGCAGCAGGCAGGGAACAACCGCCCCCCTGGCGACCCAGCCCCCACCCAGGCCAGGGCCAGCAGGACCGCCGCGAGGTCCCCAGAGCCAGAGAGCAGGGAGGCACGGAGGGAAAGGGAGCGCCGCCCCAGCCCAAACAGGAGAGCAGCCCCCCCCCGCCACGCCGGGAGAGCCCAACGCAGGGCCCCACCCGAGAAGGGCGCCCACAGCCCCAGACGAGCAGCCCATCACCCCCCAGGAGTTCCGGGCATCCCCCCGCCCCAACCCCAGGTACGAGCCAGGACCCCCCCAAGGAAGACCCGTTCCGCACTCCAGGCAGCCACCCACCCGGCCCACGGTTGGTCCAGGGAGGAGCAAGGCAGGGGCCAGCCGCCCCCGCCCAGGAGGGGAGCGCCCCGGGGAAAAATCTCACGAAATCTTTTTGTTTTGGCGTCAAGCTGCTGAAAGAGGCTTGGTGTGGTGTGCTGCCACCTAGTGTTTGGCGGTGTAAAGTCCCACTCCAAATATATATATTTTTTCATCTATGGTCTTTAGTTTTTAGCCAATGTCATTAAATCTGTTTTGTTTTTCAAGACATGTTCCTTCAGAGCGGCAGGAGTTCACCAAAAATTCGCTTCTCAGTTTTGGCTGGGATTGTGGGTGCGGAAGTAATCCCAGGTTGATATCCCATCACGCCTTTGTTTACACTCTCTCCCTCTAGCTTACAGTCCCTCACAACCCCAAACTAATATTAGCTTGGCAAAAATTTTTAAAAAAAAGAGGAAAAAAAAATCAGCAAGCAATATTGGAGTTGTCCCGCCATACAGTTTTTAGCCAGATGGCAGCTCCGATGGTGAAAATAAAGGCGTTACTGGATCAATTTGTCTGCAAGTGCATGCATCAGAATTAGAACGGAGAACGGAGACTTTGGCCCTGCCATCCAAAATGATGCGTCACAAACCTGAGCTTTTTCAAACCGCGGAAATTTATCTGCTCCTGATCCATCACTATTTCAACAAAGAAATACTCAGAATTTTAATCTTAAATTATTATATGTATGTCTTCCATTATGAGAAAAATCCAGAAAAACATATTAAAAACACAAACATAATTTTCTTTGGAGTGGGTCTTCAAGTGGAATACAAAAGCAGGTCACTGAACTACCTGTTTGCTTTTAAATATTTAACAAAATAATATTTTGGAAGCATTTTAAATTCATACAAGAATTGCCAAATGAAGTATTGCAATATTTCATTGAATTGATTTTTACCTGCGCCCCCATTCAAGATGATTTTTATGGCCAGGAACTAGGGTAAAAATAGTACTTTTTACCTTTGACATTACAAATCCTACAACTGAGTTTTTCTTGTATAAGTCAAGAAAGAACAACTCGTTTTTTTGTAGTATTTTTACTGCTAAAATTAAACCCTAATAAATATATGCAAAATCACAAACACAGTACCTTTGAATTTTTCTTCTGCTTAAATCAACAGAGTTTGTTGTAAATACCGTTGTGTGAAGCCATTACTGATCTGGAAGTACATTTGTTAACATGACGGCTGTCCTTTCATTCCCCAAGGTTGCAGTAAAAACAAACAAACAAAAAAAGAATTGAAAGAAAGAAGCTTCAATTTCCACGAGCGCAGCCTGAGTGATTATTGGAAATGACAGCTAAACCTGATGAATTTGTATTCCCAATTGAAAACCAATTGCTATCAAACCAACATGATTTCCTTGTGCAAAGACCATACTAATTCTGCATCAAAACATTGGTAAATGTATTTAAAAGCCATAATAGCATATTACTATGCAGTCTTGCTTCACCCTCACACGTAGACCCCGTTAATCTAGGACTTCGATTTGCATGTAAATGTGGTCAACTTTCATATCATCAAAATACATGAGCTCTATGCCTTAGCAGGCCAGCAAGCCATGTTTGTGTGCAGACCCAAAAACCTCAAAGCTGATTTGGAATGTATACGGATGCACCTGTATATGTACAACCTGATGCAAATTCATAGAGGTTTGCATGCAAGACTTTATTGGGTCTGATTGCGAATTTGTGTTGATATATGTGGGCAGGTTTCCAGGGAAAATTTGTTTTAAAGAAATGTATCGAGGTGTGAGGTGCAATTACTGGCGTATATAAGGAATTTCACAGCGGTCAGAGTAACAAGGTAGGAGTGATGACAAAAGGGAAAACATATCACTTCAGCTTCCAGTCATATGACAAAAGAAAGTGTTTTAAGTCTTCTAACATCAGAATATAGTAAATTATATCCTGTTCCATCCTACGTAAATAAATAACATGGTATATTATTAATATTTTAAATGTATTAGGGTCATTATCATTAATAAAATTGTGGAAAACAAATATACATACAATAGTAAATTAGTACATTATTTATTGAAACAATTGTATTGTTTACATATTTAGATTACTATAGGCAAGGAGTGCTCAATACGTCGATTGCTGTGAAGGATGTGACGGTGGATCATCAAAAAATAAATATACAAAAAATTTGAATTTTGTTTTTTAACTGCCGTCAGCAAATAATCATCCTCACAGCGTAGTATGTCATTTAATGGACATGTAAAGTGGTCAATCAAACGTCCTCTTAGACATACATCATGTCACTGCACCTGCGTGTTTACCTTCACTGAGCGCACATTCTTCCTACCATCTTCTGTCGACACCGCTGTGCACCAGGTCCCCGCAGGAGCGTTTATTGAAGCCCAAGCCGGCCTGTATGCACGCTTGATTGGATGCGAGACAGAGACATCCCGTCTGACCCAACCGTTCTGCCATGGCAGCCTGCTGCTTCCTGACCGAGGGAACCGAGCCCACTCAGGCAGAGTTTTCCTGAAATACTTGCCTCTCAAGCCCCGCCCAAAGATCAGGGGCCTGCACTGCTTTCGCCAGATAGCCCAGATAGCCCAGCCAGCCCCGTTATCATAGGGCGTATATAGAGTATTTACAGTTAATCCCACCCACTGCCACCCATTGAAAAGCCCGACTCCCGCGCAGTCTAGCTCCTGAGAACACCTGGTTGATCCTGCCAATAGCATATACTTGTTTCAAAGATTAAGCCAAAAAAAAAAAAAATGAGCGCCAGATGTGCAGTTTTTCTTTCGCCTCATCTTCAGAAAGGTGTGAGCATTCAGTGTCAGACTCCTAACCGTGGGCCTCCTGACTAGTGCAAATTATTTTTTCCACTGGCCAGAGGTCAGTCACTCACAAACAGAACCAAGAACAGAATATACACGCAACTTTTTTGGTTGTTCGCACACCACACATGACTAGTAGGAAAAAACGGATCCGACTGAACAAATGGTTGAAGGCAAAATCAGAGAAACTTTTTTAACATTACGTAATCTTAGATTATTACAAATTACACATTAATCTTCTTTTCATATTATCTGTATCTTTATTCACTTAAAAATCAGAATTTCATTTATATATGTATATATATATATATATATATATGTACATGTATATACTGTATAAATATATATATATATATATATATATATATAGAGAGAGAGAGAGAGAGAGAGAGAGAGAGATAGATAGATAGATAGATATAAAATGTATATATATAGATATATATATATATAGATATATATATATAGATATATATATATTTATATTATACATATATATCTATGTATATATGTATGTATATATATGTGTGTGTATGTATACTGCATATATGTGCACCCCCTGCTACAGCCCATCAACCTACAATTTTTGTGCGTATCTTGCATCTCCTAATGTTTCTATTAAAACTAGTGGCTATGAATAACCTTTTATAATACCACCCAGTTCACAGAGTTTCATGTTTTATGTCTGTAATAGATTCTGTACACGTTTTTTAAAAAAAACACGCGTTGGAAGAATACATAAAGTTTAAGTAAACAGAGTCAATGAATTCCATTGTACAGATATGAGTTCATATTGTTTCCTTTTCCTTTGAAAGGTCAGAAAATGTGTAGTGTGTTGTACTTATTAGTGCCAAAATATCATGGAATATGGAGCTTTTTCTGTTGTTTGTTGTTGTCCCTTGGAATGCCATTTTAACTATGAGGATGTCTACTAGAATCTTAAAAATAATTTGCTTCACTAAACAAAATCCTTTAGTTTATTAACTTGATGAAATCCTTTCCGTTCAACCACTGATTTTAGGTAATAATCCTTTAAGATTAGCTTTTAATTTTCACCTTTTTCATAACTTCTGTTTTAGAACAAACTGCTCAAATTATGACAAAACTGTACATAACACAAAAGCCACATATCATAGATGGCCCGCACAAAATATGAAGGTCGCAAACTGCTCGAAGAGCTTGTAGAGCGAAAAGGTTAAGACAAATTTTTCTACGGGGATGTAGCAACTTTGTAAGAGTGAAGTTGGTGAGACACTGGCGACACAAAGAATTCGGCCCCCTCAAATCAAGCAGATTCCACAAGGGGCCCTGGTGTGCTGTTGATGCGATAAGTGCGTGCCCCATACAGGTTTGCCTATTTTTCATAGCCCATTTCTAACTGTAAGGGTAGTTGTAACCAATACTTGACTAACAACTAGAGTGCGGCCTATGTGTCCTGTACGACAGCGTCAGCCGTATGTCATAAGTGTATGCAACCTACTTTAGATTTATGAATACTTCACGATACACTTACCACACTCACACCAACTGTACATTCTTTCTTCAGTGAACTTCAAGGGAACTGCAAGATCCACAGGGCCCAGATAACCCAAAAACCACAATGTTTTTGGGTTACCCCCCCCCCGGGTCTATGTGACTATACCTTTATATGTTTTCAGATTATGTGATATTAACTAAATTACAAATAATTCCTATGTGCTATTGCTTCCATGTTTGGGGCTTTTATTATACATAAATAAACACAAGAGCCACCTATTATCTAATGATACCTTTTCATCCAACCTCTGGCATGAAGGCAATTTGTATTGCTTGTTTACTCAAAATCTGATTATTACAACAGAGCAGCTCCAACTGTTATGTACTTTCTCATTATTTTCTTGATTCGTTTCTTATTTAATAAAAAGTTTTACCTTTATATTTTATCGCACAGTATATCGGTGACTGTTTTCTGTTTTATAGGTCTACATGACCTTTTCAAATTCCCTCATCGTAAAGTCTTTAATCAAAGGACAGTACGCTTGAGAGTTAACCAAGGTATTGTCTGTTTTGAGAATATGTAGATAAGAAGTTAATTAGGAGAGAGAAAGTAGATCAAATGATCCTGAAAGGTATGTCAAGAGAGGGTGACAGGATGGAGAAAATGGAAGGGAGAAATGGTGAGGACCATAGGAGGAGTGGAAAATGCGTTAATTGGTCCCTCTATCCAAGGATTCATCACTTTTTTATATGCTGTTTAACCTTTGTGAGGCCATAGCTCAGGGCTCTACAGCTGTTTGATACAGCACAGAGGAGAAGAATTCCTTTTTTCAGCACTCTCATTCAAGTGTGTTCTGATCTCCATCAGCATGCAGGCTTCTAGTTTCAGCATTATTTATTTCAGAATTATTTCAGAATTATTTATAAATAGATTTAAATAGCCTGTTAATCAGAGGTCACTTAATAAACAAGAATACTGCTTTCAAAATTATTAGTCACCAATTCCCTGAACCCAGTCCGCATGGTTTTTTCGCATCAAGCCAATTTTTGCAATTAAAAACTTGTGGAACAGAACATTGTCTCTTGTTGCATTCAAGATGTGTGCCTGTTTACTCCATGACCGCAAGAAAAGCAATGAAAGTAAATTACTTTTGTTTTTAACTGCTTTATATAACATTTTATCTTTAATTGTACCAGTGCCAATGAAAAACAAAGTAGCTAATCCCTAACACAACTGTCAACTAGTGATCGGAGTATCGATACCAAGGTATCAAAATCTACCCTCACCAGCCACTTTCTTAGCTAGTACCAGGTTGGACCCCCTTTTGCCTTCAGAAGTGCCTTCATTCTTTGTGGCACAGATTACACAAGGTACTGGAAACATTCTTCAGGGGGTTTGGTCCATATTGATATGATACCGTCAAGCAGTTGCAGCAGATTTGTCGGCTGCACATTCATGATGCCAATCTCCTGTTCCACCACATCCCAAAGGTTCTCTATTGGGTTGAGATCTGGTGACTGTGGAGGCATTTGAGTCCAGTAAACTCTACTTATCCTTAGGTAGCCATGAGTATATGGTAGACTGTGGTCATGAAGGGATGGACTTGGTCAGCAACAATACTCAAGTAAGCTGTGGTGTTGCAACAATGCTTAATTGGTACTAAGGGGTCCAAAATGTGCCATACACCATAACATTAGACCACCATCACCAACCTGAACCATTGATACAAGGCAGGATGGATCCATGCTCTCATGTTGTTCTGACCCTACTGTCTAAATGCTGCAGCAGAAACAGAGACTCATCAGACCAGACAACGTGTTTCCAATCTTCGACTGTCCAATATTGGTGACTGTATGTGAAATGTAGCCTCAGTTTCTTGTTTATAGCTGACAGAAGTGTGGTCTTCTGCTGCTGTTGCCCATGTTCCTCCAGGTTGGATGTGTTGTTCGTTCAGAGATGCTCTTCTGCAGACCTCAGTAGTAACCACTGGTTATTTGAGTTACTACTGTCTTTCTATTAGATGAAACCAGTCTGGCCATTCTCCCTATGAGAATCAGGAATCAACAATGCATTTCTGCCCACAAAACTGCCTGTCACTGGACATTTTCTCTTTTTCTGTAACCATTTTCTGTAAATCCTAGAGAGGGTTGTGGGTGAAAATCTCAGTAGATCAGCAGTTTCTGAAATACTCAGACCAGTCCGTCTGGCACCAACAACCATGCCACATTCAAAGTCACTTAAATCACCTGTCGTTCCCATCCTGAGGCTCGGTTTGTACTGCAGCTGATCGTCTCTACATGTGATTGGCTGATTAGGAAGTTACGTTAATAGGCGGTTGCTGCTCCATCTAGAACATTAGTGTCAAACTCAAGGCCCGGGGGCCAAATAAGGGCCTCAATTTCATTTCATGTGGCCCTCAGGAGAATAAAAGTTTTTAATTTCTTAAAATAAAAATTGGTATGTATTTATTCATATCTAGAGAGGAATTGGACTTAAAATATATGGACAACTATACATTAGGGCTTAAACAATGTCCATATAACCTAACCTGACTGAATCAAATTTAAAATGATTTATGCTAGAGTAACAAGCAAACATATGTTTTCTATCCAACTGTAATTGTCATTTAAAAAGTTATAATAAATAAATAAATGAGTTATTTAACATTAAGAAGTAGTTACATTTATTTTTCATTACATTTAGTTACAAGTATAAGTCATTTCTGGCCCTTTGAGGACAGACACTATGCTGATGTGGCCCTCAGTGAAAATAAGTTTGACACCCTTGATCTAGTAGGTGATTTTAGATAAATTGATTTTGTACTTTAAACTTTGCAAATTAAAGTTGTTACTTAGCCAGTTTTTGATTGTATTTGTTTTTAAGATAACAAATAATGTGCTTGAGGAAAAGAAAAAATCTAATAAGAACTTACCAGTAATTGGTATTGAATATTTTGTACAAAAATAATCTATATGGAATCAAATCTTAAACATCCACTCTAATAAAAAGTGTTTTTTTGTGTTTTTAACATGTTCTTGGATAGCTCCAATCTTGCTCGCTATTTTGTTGGACAGATAATGTTACATTGGGGTTGTAAGGGGCTGTAAGCTAGCAGGAGAGAGTGTAAACAAAGGGATGATGGGAATTGGAGGCAGACTTACTCAGTGCCAACAGTCCTGCCCACAACTCAGAGGCAAATATCTACTGAACTCCTGCTGCTCTGCAGACACTGTGTCCTAGTATATGACACCGATTTTTTGTATGTATTGTATTTTGGCTAAAAATGGCACAATCATAATTAAAAGACCACTGGGAACTATCTCAAAACAGATAAAAAGATGATCGGAGTGGGAGTTAAAAAGTGTGGTATAGCCATCACTAACGTCAACTTAGAATTTCATGAAGTTAAAATTATTTCAAAGTAATAGGCCCTCAGTTTTATTCATTAGTTTCTAGTGCTACAAACTACAGGAGACCGTGGGAAATGGTATTCTTGTTGGTGAAGAAGTTATGAAAGCTGGAGCTAAAAAAAATAAAATGAAAAAAGGGGAGATGGAAAAATGGACCAATATGAAACAAACAAGACAGAGAGATGGAGACAGCACACACTTATGAGGCAAACTCTTTCCATCATTATCCTATAAAACATAGTTTGATTGGCTGCTCGGTGGCAGGGGCCCCTGGTGGCTACACAGCACAGTCGTCAAGCTAAGGAGGGAAACAGCTTTTCACTTTTTCTGTCAAAACTAGCTTTGCCCAAATGGTATAATTTTAAATGCCATGACAGTGGAAGGTGAAAAGTAGTGTGATGGGCCTAAGGGTATACATAGACCCCATATGCTGGTGACACTGATACAAGTGTAATTCGAGACTATTAGAGTGACACAGGAGATTCTACCGCACACATCCACACATGCCCGCACACACACCCCAGCCATAACACAAAGCAGCTTGGAGGTGGTTGTGGTGGTGGGTTGGGAGGGGGGTGTCTGTGTGGAACAGGCTGTCATGCCATAAAAATTTAAGAAATTCTTTAACCTGGCCTTTCCTGATCCCTTCCTCCTTTGAATATTTTATAATGCCAAAATGATTTATTAACTTGAGACAGGTACAGCCACATGGACACCAGAGGAGTAAGACCCACAGGGTGCCACATCTATCAAAATGCATATTTTAAAGCAGGCGCCATTTTTTTTTTTTCTGAATTCATTCCCCCATCACGATTGAATTGGGTTAAGTGGAAAATTAGTATATCCAGTGAACTATGATTAGAACACGGTGTACTTACAAACCTGTCAAAGCCAATGATATTTTTTGGATAGTGAGAATATGTATCCTGAACAGATCTTTTAAGCCTTATATTGTGTTTGGGTCAAACACAATATAAGGGTTTTTTGAAAATGTATGGAAAAAAATGGAAAGACAATAAAAATGAGTTTCTCAGCTTTATTTGTGGCATTGTTATTCAGACACAAAGCTAGTATTACAATAAACCGTCATTAGTCAGAGAATTGTTAACTAAAATTAAGTCTTTATTATGACTTGTGATTGCCAGAGGCATGTTTAGTCAACAATGTCATTGAGGTCAGTGAGCAGCAGGGAAAAGAAATATGGTCAACTTGACTCTCTGTGTCTGAGGGAATCCATGAAGATAGCTGAATAATATGATAAGAAAAATGGAGAGAAAAATAGGAAGAGAGGAATGAATCAAAAGAATTAATGCAGCCAAAAGGAGATAGAGCACCATCACAAATAAATGAGACAGTAAGTGAAAACCATCAAAATGGAGAATAAGTGTGGGAGCAGTGAAGCAGATAGGGCCCATGGGACCCAGCGAGAGAACAAAAGCGGCCCTTCTGCTAATTGACTGCAGAATTAGCCCCATCTCCCCCAGTGGGACTGTGGTGAGACAGTGGCAGATGGAGGCAGACTGGACATCAGAGCAGAAAAAAGGCTTACAAAACCTAGCGTGAAGCTGCCCACAATTGCGGGTCACAGCACTGCAACACGTTCCTTGTTTAACAGGACATGCCCAGACACAGTAAGAACCAAGTGGGTGGTTGGGGGTCCCGGAAAAAGTCATAAAGGGAGAGTCCATGGATAAGGGTTGTAAATAAATATTAATATTTTAAGTTTGCATCAGATATGGAAACCTGACCCCGACACACTACCACAATAAGTTGGGTTGGAATTAATTTTTCATCTAAATTAATATGTAAATGACAGATATTTCTGATTAAATGTTGAATCCATCTGCAACAAATGAAGTAATCCAGAACATTTTAATTTTGATTTTTAGGCCTTTGGGCACTGATTTTTCTTGGATTGTGAACAGTTTATGGTATACGTGTATAGGGATGAAATGATTTATTATGGTTTGATTTGCACTTTAGTACTTGGGTCGCAGTTTAGTAAAAAACTTTTCTATTTTTTGAAATTATATTTTTTAATTTTGCTAATAGGCACAAAAAAAACTTTGGGCAAATCCAAATCCTTCCCCTACCCATACAATTAGTCCTTCAAACGGAAAGTTAAAGAAAAAATGTGTGTCTTCGAATTCAGGCGTTCCTCACACTTGATGACGCTATCAATAATTGCTGGATTAGTGACATTAGCGCGAATTTACCAGCGCTCGGAAAATACATAACATCAGTTTATGAACGTTTAAAAGTGATGCTATATCAAAAAGTCATTACTTACATTTACATGTAAACTTCAGTGCTTTAAAGCACACTCAGGTGAAGAAAGGTGTTTCTCCTCTACAGTCACCACACGATGCAGATCACCCTACTGGCAGAGGGATACAGAGCCCTCCCCCACTAAGGTTTCCCCTTCAAAAAACTATTTCGGACAGCCCGACTCCTCCAAAAAACCCTACAATTGTAAGGTGGGGGAAGAATACGAATTTAGATTCTGCCATTCAGAGAAATTTAAGTCTATAACTCTTAATTAAGACTGACCAAATCGTAGAGAACCATGTTAACAGAAAATTTATACTTACTGTAAACATTAACACTTTTCCTTCAATGTGGAAATACCTAAGACTTCAATACTTGAGTACAATAGGAAATGGTGTAAACAGATCTAGCACTTTACTACCTTCTGTTACAGCCCAAAGCTCTTTACAGTCAAAATCCCATTCACCCATCCACAAACTGATGGCGCTTCCACTGCCGAAAATTGGTGCCAACCTATAACCACCAGCAGCCACGTGAGGTTAAGTGTCTTGACCAAAGACACTTGACACATGGGCAAGATGGGAACTGCACCACAATCTACCGATCAAAGGCCGTCTGCTCTTCCTCTACACCATGGCTACAATTAAACTCTACAGCAACAAACATCTTAATGGTGTAGGACTTGTTTGTGTTTCTAAGAGGTAAGACTAGAAAGGCCTCTGTGACAGACTGCTGTTCCGTCCTTAGTGTTTCCTGCTCAGCTGTCTCACACAGCAGAATGGTGACACTGAAGATGCTGCTCATTTTGGATGTGTGGCATCACTTTTCTTTTTTTTTATTCTTTTCTTTTTTTCCCCGCTTATTGTATTTAACAGCAAACCCCAAATATGTCCACACTCCAAGACTATATATAGGTGGCATGTCTAAACATTTCTCAGTGGTTTTTAGCATTCACTAGCAGCACTGGCACTATTTCTGCTGCTCCATTCCCTGGGAGTGGGGCTAGACAGTGATTGGATGGTTAAATAGCATCCGACTGGTGAGTGTGTGTGTATAAATAATATTACTATCTTTAAAATAATTTTAAAATAACTGGATTTTGAACTGTGGAGGACATATTGTACAGTTCCGTTTTATATCAAGTGCTGTTATATCCCTAATGACCGCTGTATAAAAATATAAAGGACAATTGAAAGTCACTTCACATTTTGCAGTTGATCTTGAGTTAAATTTTACTCCCTGAATCCCAAAACTCCTATTTGTTACAGAGTAAATTCAAAGGCACTTCCTAATAAGGCCCAGCACAGAAACCACTGCTCCACAACACAAGGTACAGCAGTGTGTGCTCACTTCAACACTTCAACAGCATTTGGGTCGATTTCTTATTGACTAAAGCTCAATAGGAGCCTCAAAGTCTTACTTAAAAAAAAGAAAATAAGACACTCATGAGCATTTTTTATCGTTATTTTTGAATTTTAGGTTTTTGAAGGTGATATGGTTTCTCTAATTGATTGTTATTGATAGTTCCATATCTTGACTTCTTGAACTGAAACACATCTTTCCTTTGTTACTGTTCTGAAATTTGTGAAAATCTCACATCCTTGTAAATTATACGTTTTTTTCTATCTTCTTTATATATTGTTTGGCAGACAATTCTGATGTGCGTTACGCAGTCTTTTTAAAAGTACTTTAATTGACTAAATCTTTGAGTTTTAGTATGTATAATTTGTTGAATTATGGATTATAAAGTTCTCTGTAGTTACTGTCAGAGATTATATTGTCTTTTTTTGAAGAATAAATATTGGACTTAAGTATGTTTTACAAGCTTTTTTTCCCCAAAATTTCAGTACAATAATTTAAGATAAGGAACAAGCAAGTAGTTAAACATTAAATATCCAGATATGACTTATTTTTCTGTGAAACAGCAGTCGGTTTTGCTATTTTTTGTTGATAATATTGAAATGGGATTTCCAAGTACCAATACCTGTAATACCCTTGTCAATGATGACACCCAGAAATGTAACTGCCTTCACTCTGTCAACTTTAATACCATCTACCTCAAGTGATATAGTTGGGTTTGTGTGTCTGTTACTAAATATCATGAAAGTTGGTATTTTTCTTTATTATTGATTTTCTTTATATTATATTATATTATATTATATTATATTATATTATATTATATTATATTATATTATATTATATTATATTATATTATATTATATTATATTATATTATATTATATTATATTATATTATATATGAATACTTTTTATTTTTCATGAATCATTGCTAAATAAATTGTTTTGACAGTGGGTCACATGACTGCCTTTCAAAATAAAAGACGCCCTGTACCACATATGATCACCTCAAGATAGTAAATGTAACAGTAGGTAGTGTAATATCAACAGTGAAAAGATAAAAAAGCACAATTACCGGTAGTTTTACTGTTGTTGGTGCATATCAACCAGAAACTAAGTAACCCGTTTTTCAAAACACAAGGCGTACCTAAAATCCTTGCATTTTTCAACAACAGGAAACCATCTTACAATTTGGCGCACCTTATGTATGAATTATCAATGTACTTACTGATCTCATATTCAATGTATATGGTATATATTTATATGGTATACACGGTGCTCCAAAATGTATCAAAATATTTTAGTGTGACTACAAATCCGAGCTGCTTGATGGATTGTTGGGGCATAAAGGCTTAGGGGGTTTGAGGGATTTGTACTGTGAATGAGTTGAATAAAGTTTGAGTTATCTTACTGTTTTTGTTTGGCTTGATGCACCTGGTAGTCCAAAAAGAAAAAAATGTAATGCAGCTCAAAAACATTTTATATTTCTTTAACCAGATAGCCACAGTGGAGGGGTAAAAGTGGCTTTATACCCTCAGATTGCAGACCTCTGACTTACAACAACAAAGTATAAAATAGAATTTATTCCTGATTTACTTTAAAAACTTCACTTCGATCTAAGATGGTCAAGAAAATATAGTGAATTTATGTGTGTTTATTTTTTGCAGTTTGATTCTAAAACCTGTCGACACGTAAAATCAGCGACATGTCAATCAAGCGGAGGGGAGGTGGGACATTTCAGAGATCCAGTAGCTCCGAGTCTTACGTCAACATACCACTTTAGAAGGTAAGATTTTCGTGTTTTTCGAATCTTTTACTATATATAACGATCAAACGTGTACTTTATGTAACCGTAGGACCCCAGCATAGTCAGGTGAGCTCCAACAGTAGCTGCTAGTGAAATAATATGTTAGGAAGTAAGATGTTGCATGAAAACTATCGCCATTCATTGTAAACAATGTTCTCCTGTGCTAGCCATGCTAGCGAGCTCAATGCTAGCCATGTTTCTGGCTCTTTTCAGGACTTTTATGGATTAAACAAAGTCGATTTTTTTACGACAGTGTCCGGATCGGTCATGTCAAACCTGGGAATAATAGCCTGTGAATTGTCACAAGGATTAATCAAATATTTTTTTTCCAAGAATTACATTAATGTGTAACCTATAAGGTTTCTCAACATCCCCTCCGTTTGATTGACGTGTCGCTGATTTCCCGTGTGGACAGGTTTTAGAATCAAAACTGCAAAAAATAAAGGCGCAATTCAAAAACACGATTTCAGAATGGCGAGAAAACAAATTGGCAACTGAGACTTTGGGTTTTAGCTTTTGGCTGCAAATTATAGGATTATATATTTAGCGCCTAAATTATACTTTAGGCGCTAAATTGACATCATACTTCTGATGCCATATTCCAAAAATCATATGAAATAAATAATTAGAAACTGTAGAAATGGATGACGGCCAAACTGACAGTCCTGCATTACCAACAGCTACTGTTACTGTGAAGTTGAATAACTCTGCTTAAAACACTTTTTTTTTATTTTTTTGCCAAAATGCAACCCTTCCTCTTTTTTTGGGGGGGGGGTTACTCCAAAGAAATGTTTACAGTTCCTTTTCTTTCATATGCAGGCTGTATGGAAATCAGAGCACTACAGAAACCACTCATGGGCTGTTTTGAAATTCAAAGAAGGTGGAGAGTGAAACTATAATGTTCTTTTCAGGATGCAGGAGGATGCTTTCCATTCTGCGCTGCACCATGACTGTCATAGTAATCTGATATGACAAATTCACATACAGTGGATTAGCTGCTGGTGGTGAAAGCTGGAGCGGGTAATATTTGTTGATGTCGCTTTTATCCAGGAGGTCCGGTGTCTCTGTGGTAACCCTGATGAGGAAAGAGAAAGGGAAGGAGAGAATACAGAGGAAAAGAAAGTTGTTGTTTTTTTCTCTTCTTTTTTCTAGGAAACTAAATAACATATCCGAAGGCTGCTGGGCCTGGTCATCACTTTATGTGTCAAAATCTTTGATGTTCCCTCTTGATGTTAGAGGCTATGAAAAATGCTTAGCTCGATTTGAGCCTCTCGCAAAAAGGAGCTAACAACTGTAATTAAATCATTAAATTCTTGTCTACGCTTCACAGAGCATGGAGAAAATTAACTTCCCACCAACCTCATTTTCTACTTGAACATGAAATAATGATTTTTTTTTCTTTTTTTCTCAAGCTCATATAATTACAAAGCTAACATCTGATAGAGTCAGCATCCAGGGGGGATTATCACATGCATGAGTATTAGACCTCATTACCAGCTTGACTGCAAAATTATTACATCTTGTAATTGGATGGTGAGATTTATACACAGATTGGCCGGGTTTCTGTAAGATTGTAATTACAAGCTTCATTGGTTTGCTACTTATCGGAACTTCACAGAGAAAACAACTGGTAAAATGAAATGAGCATTTCATTAACCTATCGCCTTATCAGGGGAAAAACCTGTGTAACGTTCATGTATGCATTAACATAAATAGGATCATTCATTCAGCCGCCAGATAGCCCAGACTTTTTTTTTTTGTTTTTTTTGTATAAGCACTAAAGGTTTAAGGTGGAAATGGTGGTGGTGGTGGAGGGAGGTTGATTGCAGTTAAAGGGAAGAGGCTGGTGACAATATTCATTCCTTTTGACAGAGTTTATTTAACCTTCATAAACCTTTGTTGATGGGAGGGGGGGGACGGGGGGGGATGGTGGAGTGAGAGAAAAATAATAATAAATTAGTTAACGTTACAAGGGATGAACTCAATATATCTATTACTTAAAGACTAACTGACTGTGAAAGTGCTCATTTCACGAGAGACGAGGCAGCGAGCTGGCAGAGGCTCATGGGGGCTCTGAGGGGTCCGCTCGTCCCCTCTTCTCCGCCGCTCCTCTGTCTGCTTTGATGTTCCCCGCTTCACTATTAACAAACTCTGGCGATGTTCCTCTCATGCTCAAACACAACAGCAGGTGCAGATTGGATGCCCACATAAATAACCTCCTCACACAATGACACTGGGGGATCGATCCAGATTTTGATGGCTACTGCTCTTCATACAAAAGAAGTCTGTGTGTGTGTCAGTGTGTAGGTGTGTGTGTGTGTACGTTAAAGCAAATAGGGACACACAAGATGGGACAGGTGGAAAGAGGTGGATGAGCAGAGTGATAGGGAGAGGGGGTGGGGGTATAAAATGGTTCAATTACAAGGCGAACACTATTTCGCTCTTCTTAACAAGAGATTTCATGGTGGGGACCAATGTTTGGCTGAAACAGCTGAGTGCCACTAATGCTAAAGCATTACACCCCGCCAGATCAGCTGGCCCCCTTTTGAGATGGCAGTCAGTTGTTATTGAACTTCTTTGTCAAGAATGGATTTCTTTTTTTTTCCGGCTGGGATCATTGACGCTTCAACCACGGGCGGGATGTAAAAAGCTATCCTGCAACCTGCCACTCACGCCGCGCAACGCAGTCACCGTCACTAACGAAAACACGAGTTAAGCCTTGTCGCTTTCCAGATTTTTGATTTTCCTGTTATTGCATTTGTATGATCATCCAATCTTTCAGTCCGCTGAGTTTATATTCTATTTTTTCCCACAGTTTTCGTTAAGTGAAAGATTCCAATGCAAATGTATTTTATACTGCTTTCTCCTGAATCCTTCTTTTAATTAAAAAAAAGGGAGACAAAAAAAGGACATTTACAGCTTAAAGGTGCATGAAAATACGTTGATCGCTAAAAAAGGAAACGTGTCTAAAATAACTGTTATATTTGGTGTTTTTTTCTGATCTGCTATCAAAAAAAAACTTTTTGCGTGATGGCCCTATATATGCACATAAATCACATATATGACCTCATGCAATTTATATTTAGATTCATATTTCTGCTGCAATGTTGTTTTGACACTATCAAACAGCAAATTGAAGAAAATGTAACTTTATGATAGATTTAGCATTGTAACTAATAAATAGATAAACAGGCAAAGCCTGTGGTGATGTCACCCAGCAGTTTGTCTTAGTCCAATTCAGATTTTTGTTTTTTGCTCCATAGTTGTTACCTTTTTGGAATGATATGACATCAAAAAATGTTGAAAAAAGGTGTAATAAGCTGTTTTATGCCACCCATTAAACTATTAAAATGCTGTTGTTGTGGTTCTTTTCTACATTTAAAACCATTTTCGTTTCAAATATAAACCCAAATTGTGTTAAGGAAAAATGAACAGGAGTTGCTTTTTTCAAGAATCCAATGGGCAAATGTTAGAGATCTGTCCATATTTATATTTATGGCCATATTTTCAGACACATTTCAGACTAGACAATGAAAATCCAAAAGGAAACTTTTTTTTCTGCCCATTTTTTTATGTTATTTATAAAGCATGACAATTCTTCATAGTGTGCCATCGTTTTTTGTTTTTATCATTACTGATTCTGACAATAAATTGTGGTAGCCCTTCAGCAGCAGATTGAGAGTGGCAGGACTTCCTCAGAATTTCACCTCCGGGTGGCAGTGTGGTGGGAAGTGAGTCTACACTCATTTCCCATCATCCCTTTATTTGCACTCTCCTCCGCTAGCTTATAGCCCCTCAAAACCCAAAGCTAAAAGCAAAAAATAGCGGGCAATATCTGAGCTTTTCCATCGTTTTGAGCCAGACGCCAGCTCGGACGAGGAAAACAACGACGGACACAGCTCGATTTTTCTGTCCATATCCACCTTGAAAATAACTATGAACTGTAATTTGCATTGCTGCACATTAACGTCAAGTTGCTATTGACAAAAACCCTTGTGTACACTGAATGTCTTATTTTTGTTTAGTCCTTGCTTTATTTTTGTACTGATATTGCACTTTGCTTTTTTATTCATTGGGTATTTATTTGGTGAATGGGAGCTTTTCACACTTTGGAAATAATTATGGTGATTGTTAATGCTCTAAACGCAATTTCATTGTTCATAAATGACAATGGCAAATAAATAAATCTTGAATCCTGAAGTGGATGCATCGGGACGGAAGCGTCCGCATAGTTTGTACGAAATAAACTTTTTTTTTAAAATCTGAAATACTGTTATAAAGAAATACTCTGCAATGTAACTTTAACTGTATAGACTTCCTCCATCATGAAAAAAAAATGTCACAAGAACAAGTTAAAAATACAATTTTCACTGGAGTGGGTCTTTACTCAACTACATACAGAGAGAAAATTTTAATTCTGGCAATATGCAAGACCAGATGAGAGCTTTAAATACGTTTTCACAAATAGGATGTCAATCTATCATTTGTGGAACATTGTCAGTAGAAGGTTAGAGTGCCAGAGGTTGAACCATTTTCATTTCTGGATTTTTGTGTGAACTATATCTGTAAATATTAGCCTAAACTTCAAAATTCTCTGGCGGCAAAACAATTTATTTACACACAAAAAAAAATAGAGTTGTTTTTTTTTTTCTTTTGTTTTAATTAAAGGTCAATTTGAATTATAGTCAGTTTTCCTTTATTAATGAATTGGTTTGTAATTATTATAAAAAGGTAAACCACAGGGGAAGTCCTTTATGGTTAGCACCTGTTAGTGTGGCTGTTAATGCTTTACTTCTAGTCATTAATTTAGCTTTCCTGGCAGCTAAGTCAGATGTTTTATGCTAAGAAGGTGTGATGTTTTAATGTCTGGTCACCCAAGGACAGTATTTTGATCCGGTTAATAATATACTACATTCACAAAGGTCCATGTTGAAATAAGTTAAGTCTACCAGTGTTCCACAATGTGTGAGCATTTATAAAAGATTCGTTGAATTGTTCTTTGTTTTTGTTTTGTTTTTTTTCAAATATAGGAAGAGATGTTTGAAAAATAAATTTAAGGCTTGTGATTTTAAATCCAGAATTATAGTGATTTTTTAAAGGCTATGCCAAATCAACTTTTTGCGCTTTGAAATGTTTTAAAGTGTTAATTCCTCAGAAAAAAAAATCCCAAAGAGTTATTTTGATCAGTTCCTGTATTTCTGAGTATTCCTCCAAAAACATGCGCTTTAAGCACCAGCCCATCTCTCACATTGTGACATCACAAAGTGAGGAACCGCCCCTTTTCAGGAAGAGTCTGCGCTGCTAGTACCGCCCTCCAGGCTAACACGCACACTCACTTTCTCTGTGGAGCTAACAGTCTTCTTTCTCTTTTGGCTTTTCCTATCAGGGGTCGCCACAGCGAAACAACCACTCTTTTGAGGATGAGTCGCACGGGTAACTTGGCAAATGTTTTACGCCAGATGCCCTTCCTGACGCAACCCTCTCAATTTATCCGGGCTTGGGACCGGCACAGAGAGAAGGGAACAGGGAGCAGCCTGGATTCGAACCCTGGTTTCACGGACAGAAGGCGCCGCAAACCAGCACGAGCTAAACTGGCTCCATCTCTGCGGAGCTAGCAGTGATTAGCAAAAACAAGTTTGTTTTTGTTTTTTGCACTATATGTACATTCATCTTGGCAGCAGTTCGGATGTTGTTTGCTATTGTGGGCTGCTGAGGCTGAGTTTAGGTTGACGTCATGAAATGGGCGGCACCCACATGAAGCGAAAGACGGTGCCTCGGAGTTCGAGTCACCTGGGGGTAGGAAAAGAACTCGCGGAAATAAGTAATATTTCACTTAAAAAAAGTCGTTCTTTAGTGGGGCAAAGGTAATATGTTATCATGTATATGGATATAGTTTACAGTGAAAGGTTTAAGAAAAGCACGATATAGGCCCTTCAAGGAATTATACAAATTGGAATAAAAATAATAACAGTGTTGTTGTTATTGTATTCATATGAATTATTGAGTTTTGCTTTAGGAATTTGTTTTATATTTATACCATGGGCTACCTTCTACTGACATTTTCCGTTTCTCTAAGATTGAATGGCTGCAGATCTGAACAAAGTGAAGAGTCATTGTAAACATAAAAAAAAAAATCAAAATAACAGCTGTTGAGTCAAAGGCACATTTGAACTCAGGGTTTACTTTTACTATCAATATGATGTCCAACTATTTCCAACGTATACAATGAACGGTATATGTTCAAAATGTTAATACTGGCACCATGGCTAAAACATTTGCTTTTAGCCAATTCCGACCAAAAACCTGGCACAAAAATTGCGTTGACCAATAAAAAGTGGCTTAAAGTAGTAAAACCATTAGGTTGGGATGATAGGTTGAGATTTACAGCTTGAAAAGATCATATCATTTATTTTTGCTTATTACAATCACAGTCTTTGTATTCACTAAAATCCAATTTGTTTTTCTTAGATTGGTGCAGGCATCATAAAAACTGCAAGTATATGACAGTTTCACATAGAACATATTAGTCACCATCAACTGAACTTATATGTTAAGCAACAATAATTTCAGCATCTGGACTAAGCAAATAGAAGATGAAGTGGACATGATGAGGAGACATCTAGTGGCTAAGATTCCTAAAAATTTCAATTTAAATCGTATACTCCCAAAAAATGTATCCTTTCTAAAAATAAAATGTGAAAAATAAGAGAGGTTCACTGTCTAATCCGAGAACTGGTTAACCCATCTGCACTACTGTGAGAGAATGACAGTGTCATAAGAAAAAAAACAGGATGAGAGGTCGATTTGAGCTGTTACAAGCCCCTTTAAACACAATAATCTCTGTTTTTATACAACTTTGCCTGATAGTTTTCACTCTAACCCTATAACCTATAACTATGACCACGTCATGAAATAGGATGTGGGATGCGCTCAGAGCAATAAGGCCTCAGTTCAAATCCCACCTGGGACTGTTTCTGTGTGGAGTTCGCATGTTCTCCCTGTGCATGTGTGAATTTTCTCCAGTCACTCCAGCCTCTTCCCACAGTCTAAAAACATCCTTCTTAGGTTAATTGGTTACTCTAAAGTGTCCGGTGTTAAGTTGTTTTAGTTTTTTTCCTGGAAATTAACAATTACTACTCTAATTAGGGTAAGATATGAAGTCACATTTTCTGATCAAACAAGCTGCTGTTGCAAACTAACAAAACTTTGATGAACAAACTCAACAGAGCATTTAAATTCACATTTTTTCCCATATCTATTTTTTTAGCAAGACATTTAATATAAAATCAGGAAGAAAATGCACCATGTCTAAATGAAAATGAGGTGATTTAAGAGGAATATAACTGTAGAGTGGCTTTATGTATTATGGATGAGATGAGTGAGTGTTAAACTAATAATAGGTAGCTGCATAACTTGCTGTGCAACAGTGATTTAGAGTGTCACACATTAAACTTTTTTTTTTAAGACAACTCTTAGTGTGCATAAAAAAAAGACAAGTTAGCATCTGAAAACAATGTGGGAACATTTGTCTTCTCCGTAGCTTTGGTGTATGTCTTTAAGATCGTAAACCTTATAGAAAGTAAAACAAAACAAATAGACCAGGGGGGGTGTTGTAAATAAATAACCTGGACTTACTTACTGTGCTTTACACTTCCTTCTCAGTGTCAACCGTGCCATCTTTTTTGAAGCAGCCATGAGGAAAGGTGTGAGTGCCACTGTTTTACAGATAATTATTAACCAACCATTGCCTCATGAATCATTCATATGATACCATAGTTTTCTATGGTGGCCCATTATTTCCCACAATGGTTTTCCATTAATGACCAGATCTTAAATTATGCTCACAGTTTTATTGACCATTAGCGAAACATTTACTAATCGTTGATCACGGACTGATGACTGGGAGCTTTAATGCCTTTTAGTAGTTTTGGATTTTCCTTTAATAAATGCAATTTGGTGATCTTCACTTTTTTTTTTTTTTTTAAAAACCTTTCTGGCACATTGCATTGAAGCTGAAGCTTTATCTTTGAGTTAGATTATGTATGTTTTTGCTCCTGATCACTTGATTGGAAACCCCGCACACCGATGCTGACTCTTACTGTAGCTCATATTAACGTCTGCTCAGTCAAGAAAACATGACTGCGTCTTTTGTCCAACCACAGGTCAAGATCTAGTCTGCAACACAAAACCTAATACCTTGTAAACCTTCCTTTCCAATCCAATCTTTTCTTTTTTCCTCCCTCATTTTCCTCTTCACATGTTTTCATTCTTGTATTGCAGTTTCTTCATCCCGAGATCCCCTTGTCTATCACTCGTTACCACATAAGTGAGTTTGACAGACCCTTGTTTTCATCTTTGATCCCCATAAGTCCAAAGGCCAAAGGGCGGAGCCAATTGTACGTTTCCCCAGCAGCAAGACTGACGTGGATCACTGAAATTCAAATCACAACCTGCGCCTCCTCACCAGACCCCCCCCCCGATGAACATTGATACAAATTTCTCAGGTTTTCCTGATGATCACTTGTGATCACTTTAGTGTAGCCCTGATTTAAAAGCTCTTTAAAAGAAGAGACTTCTGTGCTGACAATCATAAGAAATTGTTGCTGCTGCCTTCTGCAGTGTTTTACCATGTTTACCATTCAGAAAGCCTGGACTCCTCCATAAATTAGTTGATTTTGATCAAAGAAATGTTCCCAACAAGGAGAGCTTGCGGTATATTGAAGAAACGCGTCCAGCAACAAGAAAGTAACCACCATTAGAAGAAAGACATACCAAAGCAAAAAGCAGCAAAGGATAACGCATGAAAGGACTGACCCCTTTAAAATTCCATTTGTCACGCCGCTTGTTAATCATTTCATCAGAAAAGACTTTTCTTTTTGGCACTGTCAAAGAGTGATGTTAAACAGTTACTTCAAGACCCACTCTGACGAAAATTGTGGTATTAACATGTTCTTGTGGTATTTTTCTGACATTTATTTTGAAAATTAATCTTAAAATTGCCTTTCTGAGTATTTCTGTGTTCAAATCATTGAGAGGTAGAAGCAGACGCAAACGTTTGGTTGGAAAAAGGTCGTATTTGGTCCACAAGCTCCCTGCTCCGCTTCACTTTGAACTATGGGCTTGTAGACAACTAGATCCATGAACGTCTTCTTTCACACCTGGCCTTAACGTGGGTTTTTCAACGCGCTTTTATGGAGTTCACACATGACTATCTCTACCTGATATGTACTTGAAGTTGGAGGAGGCTTGATGTGAAATGTCAAAGTGGTGAAATCTCATGAATTTCGCTCCAGGTTTTTCTTTTACAGCTTTATTTCAACATATGAAAAATTTGGTAGAATTTTGACCGGGCACAAACCATAATCATTAATCCCTCCTTCATGATCGATTTTCAACCGGTTGGTACTTGTATGTTTTGAAAAAGATCTACCTACCTACCTACCTACACGTCACTACCAAATCTGAGTACCTGATTGGTCAAAGTTCAACTGGTTTAATTTTTTGATGTATGGTCAATCACTGCACGTTTTGAACGTAGAGCCCAAACACTGACAAAAATATTGCGTGAACATCACAATTTAGAACATTGAAGCCCAATACACACAAATACGTGTTTCCACAGACTTTTCATTGGAAGCGCACATATTTGCGTTTCCGACCCCGGTGTGAACACAGCATTAGGTTTGGTTTTGAGGAGCTGGAGGGCATGTAAACAGATGGATGATGGGAAGTAGGGGCAGGCTTACTTTGCGCCTACAGTTCCGTCCACAACTAGGAAGCAAATTTCTAACAAGCTATTCACGCTCTGCAGAAACTACGTCCTGGAAAACAACACAGGTTGTTTGTTTGTTTTTCATTCTAGGTAAAAATGTATTATTATTATTAAATAAAGTTATATTATATTATATCATAGTTAAAAGACAACTAACACTTTTAAAATGAATCTAAGATGTTCAAAGTAGGACTTTAAGTGCAAAAAAAACTTTTTTTTATTTAAAAAAAATGTCATTTTACAAAATTTTTTACCAAAATGTCCTGTTTTTATTTCATGTTCGTCCAAACTGAATCATCTAAAGGCAGTTTTTCATTATTGCATTCAGGTCTTAGGTATTTTCTTTCAGACAGAGGTAAATATTCAAAACGTTGATATAACTCTTTTTCTTTCCGTTTTTTTATTTGTCTTTTTCGTATTTAAGTTTGTGTACTTAGCATACAGCTGCGTAAGATCTGTGTATGATGTCTTATATTATGAAGTTTGTGGTTTGGGGCCTTCTGGCTGACTAAAATTGGATTTTGGGTTTAGTTGTTTTTAATTCATACTCAGTAATGGATTTAGTTTCTCATTGCCAAACTGGTTAATTGACTTACACAGTCCCTGCTGCTGCTGTGTTCAAATATATCCGAGTCCACAGGTTTGAGCAAAAAACTGCTCAAACCCCTTAAGATTTTAATTAATTCTGGTAAATAGTGATCAAGTCAAACTGATTTTTAAACAGCTTAAAGTAGTTCTAGGTGTCTTTTCTCCATGCGTGCATACTAACATTTCTATTAGCCCCATAAACATACTTTGATTATTGTACAAGTGTTAATCCTCTTAGGTGAGCGGAGCAATAAAACACTCAGCTTAAAGTAGCTAAAAGTGCACAAAGCACATTTAATGCTGCATTCTTTCTTCCCTCCTCCTGCATCCCTCTGTCTTTTCTGCCTTTTTGGCTAGCAATAGCTATTCATTAGCTGCAGCCCCTATGGCAATGAGAGTCTTTAACCTCCATTAGATCTAATGTTGATATGTTTCCCCAGCAAAGAGCCAAAACAATTAACACCCCTTCTCACATTTCTTTCCCCTTGGCCCCTAACCACATCAGAATCTGGGCCCACCCGTTCGTTACCCACCCCTGAGAATGCCCTTGGGAGGGAAGAAGTCAGATCCTTGGCTGTTGTCTTTTGTGTGGTATGTAGTTAGAAGCCATGTGAGTTAAAAGAAGCTTGTCAACAAGAATCAAGAAGACGGAATGTACTTTTACGAGAACTCTCATGCTAAATGCTGCGTTTTTATAATTAATAGTGAGAATATTAATTACTTAATTGTGACTATAATAAAGATTGTTTTTAACAAAAATTGTAGTTGACTTAAAATTATTAGCTTGGCTTCTGGCATAACTGTGCCAAAATAAATCTGGACTTCTCTTATATTGACTTCATGCCTTCTTGTACATATACTGCAAAATGAAACAATATACAGATAATTTATTTGAGAAAAAGTATTTTAACCTTTATACCAAAGCTTCATCTCTAGTGTTGTCATTCTTTTGACCGTCAGGCCTTTATGCGATTGATTCCAGGGGATTCTGAAGCAGAGAAAAGCCGCCTCATGCCAATATGCAACACTGTACAGCAGAAAAGTGCAGTTTACGTAAACCAGCTGACTCTGTCTTGGAGACCGTTTATGCTCATTGTCCGGGTGTATACTCGATTCTGATTGGCGGCTGGGTGTGAATTAAAAAGTGATAATGAACAGTGATGCACATGTAAAAAAAGAAGTTCCGGTCACGTAGCTTAAATGTTCTAAATCACTGCGCTGGCTTCTTTGAAACACTGTATGCATCGCTTTCCTTTGCCGCTGTAGTCGAGTTTAGTCCCGCCTCAACCGTTACCATGAGAACGCGCAGCACTACGTATTTTTGCAACATTTTGCGACACCTTTGTAAGTATGAAAAGGATACGAAGACTATGAATCCACTGAAGATTAAAACTTTGACGATTTATTAAAAATACAATTTTTTCAAATGAAAAATCATTCAAACGCAATGCATTATGGTCTATATTTTGTAGAGACTTCTGGGAAATTTCTAGGGCACCTGATTTATATGAATAGTAGATTCAGACACTTCGACCTAGTGTCTTGGCACCCCAAGTAGTGAAGAAATTCAGATAGAACCTATGAAATGTCTGTTGTTCCCATTTTTATTTATTGAAAAATTGCTGCTCTGGGTAACAGAAACATAGCTCGACTTTAAAAATCAAAGGTTCCTTTAGAACAGGGGAGGGACTAAAGCTGAACATCTGTCATGTTTGAGCACCACCCAACCGTTCACCTGTCAACCGGGCAACGACTTGATGTCCTAAAACTTTTTTCTCTCCAGGAAATTCTCCGTTTCCTTACTTAGAGGTGTGGTGCTGTTGTCTCTGTATCAGGTATCTCACAGGAACACCAGTGGTCTTCTGACTCTATCCCACAGCTGAAGAGTTCAGCAGCTCTGACAAAGTTCAGGGGCATACTGCATGAGTATAAGTACGCACTTAAGATCTCTAATATAGAAACACATTAACAGTTATGGGGACCTATTAATATTATTGACGTTCATCTAATCTTATCCTTCGGGGATAAAGAGAGTTTGGGGGCTCAACACTTAATTTGATAATCCACAAGAAGCCACAAAAGGAACATTCTGCGGATTCTTAACCTTTCCTCAACTTTGGCACTCCCAGAGGCAGGAAAGGAGTATCTTTCACCGCAGTTATTAGTTCACAGAGACACCCTTGACCTCTGCAATGGTAGCCAACTGTCAACATAACCGATGTTATTGTAATGCAGGTTCACTGGCTTTGCTTTCTCCAAGAGTCACTCAGGTCTACCTGCTGGCCCTATATACCCAAGTTCGAAAAAACGGACTTTTAATTAACCAGCTTTAAACGCCGTTTCAAAGCCGCACTGACCCCTCGCCTGCCCGACTGGCTTTGGAAACTGTGAACGTTCGAGCCATTTTCATCAAGCGTTCCCTGAAGCCAGCTTTCAAATGAAAAATTCACAGATTCCACAACCCATGAAAAGATGTTAGGAAACAAGTTTGGAGCTGCTGCTGGTTGTTACTAAACAGGCTGGTTTTGTTTGTTTACATATTTATGATTTGTATGCGTACAGGCTCTTCAAAGGGGAAGCTGTTTTAAGACATAAGCTTGATAGATAGTTTGCACAGCGCAGCCTGCACGTCTGTTTACTGAAGAAAACCATGGAAAACAGCATTACCTCATACTGTGATTGTCTTTTCTTTCTTAAATATTATTCCTTAGTTTTCCCACCATCTGGTACAAAAATGATAATATTGTTTTTTTTAATTATTTATTTTGTTTAAAACAAATAAAGTTGCAAACATATTTTAGGAGGGGAAAAAAACTAAAATTCTGCATAATGTTTCTTGGAAGTCATAGAATAGAATAGAATAGAATAGAATAGAATAGAATAGAATAGAATAGAATAGAATAGAATAGAATAGAACTCTCCTCTTTGATCCCACAAAGGGGAATTTTTTGTGTTACCATAGCTCTATAAAAAAGTGCATACACAAAAAAATACACAAAAAATGAATAACAATAACAATTATTGTCCAGTGTCTTTGAGGCATTGTAGAGGACTTGGTGCACATGACTTTGTGTTATCTTATATTTAAAGTGCTATATAAATAAAGATTGATTTGATTTGGAGTTTTTAAAAATAATATAATAATGACAATGTAAAACAAAATTACAATGTATATAATACTGATATTTGGGGATATGCTAATTTATTTTCAAAATAAAGTTTAAAAAAAAGAAAAAAAACATGGACATTTTTAACAAAATTGAATTGCTGATGGATTTATAACAAGCATATACTTCGCCACTATACCTGCGTGAATAAGTTGAATGTGGCCATTAAGGCAGAGCAGCTTATGAAGAGCCTCCTGTAGATTAACATGATAAAACTATCAGATATGAGAAGCCAGAGGATTCTCTTTTTTTCTCTTTTTTTTCAAGAAGAGTGTAAAAAGAAAGCCTTATGATATAATAGTGTGTGCGCGCACGTGTGTGAATGCGCGCGCAGGGACAAAGCGCAAGAGGAAACTACAGATGGTGAAAGCCCATCTGTTCCGAGGCGCTTTAGGAGAAGTGAACGTGAGGTGGACGGATTGGGAAGGAAAAAAAAAAAAAGGGGGGGGGGACGAAATGGACAGAGAGGAAACCCGGAATTCTAATTTGTATAATTCCCTTTTTATGTATATATTCTCAAAACAAACGTTTTTGGAGAATTAAAAAAACAACTAATAGAATTAAGTATTGAATTAAACTTAACATTAATTTAATATGAAATACTTTTGCAAAAATCACTATTCCAAAGAGAAAATATGCGTAATTTTATTATTATTTAAAGTTTTTCTCTTCCTTTCCTTTTTGCGCCCTTTTTATGCAGTAGATCTCTTGGTCCCCTTTTTGCGCCAAGCCACCACAGCCATCATATTTAGTCTCCTGCACACATTTCCAGCGGGTTATCACCATTGCCATTCCTCCCCTCCTTTCTGATGTGTTACCCAGATTACCATCAGTGCCCCTCAGATATTTTTAACAGATCCTCGCCGCTCGGCAATATCCACTCGGAGCCATCTGGTGCAGATCAGAATCTGCAGACTTCTTGGGCTTCAGTCGTTAAGGCATTAAATCTAGATCTACAGAACACGCCCTTTGACTTGGGAGGTGGGTGATAGGAGAGTCAAGTCAAATAGAAGTAGAACAGTTGGAAAGAAAGAAAAAAATAAAAATGAACACTCTTCCCGCCCATGCGCCACATCTCTGGCTGTGACGCGTGGAGGAAGACAGCTCAGCATGTGTCCGACCCTTCCCTTTTTGGAAGCTGGAAATTAGACGTTCAATTCAAAAGGAAGTGACCAAAGCTGGAGCCTTTTTTCTCCCTCCTTCAGCTGCGCGCAAATATTCCACTTTGAGTTTTTCTTAAAAAGCAAAACAAGAAAAACTGATAGAAAAGTGGCGCACAGCACTCCAAACTGTGCTTCTTTACGCACACTAAATCTGTCATTAAGTTGATTCAATTAAACAAAAAAGAAAAATACATTTAGACTTTTTTGACCTTTTGTTTTTCTTTTAATCGGGATTGTCCACGGCCACTTTTCCTCAAAAGAAAAGACCGAAGTGGCTCTGTTGTTGCAAAAAGGATAACAATGATTTAAATCCACGCGCAAGCACGCAAAAAATGAAAGTGATTAGGGGTGGTGGCCATTAAATGCTAATGAAAAAAAAAGCTTGAGTAAATAAAAATATAAACACACTTAATTGGGAAATTAGAAAGAAAAAATGCGAAAAGCTTAAAAAACAATAAAATAAATGTTGATCACAAAACTGCACATAGCAAAAATGTTCTTTTTTTTTAAATATTTTAATTACTATAATTGTTTGGAAAATCTTCATTAAAATTAATACAAACTTGTTTAAATAATTTTCTAAATAATTGAAATAAAAAATAGAGAAACAAGTTTGTCGATGTGAATAAAATAAAAGCAGCACTAAAAGCGGGCTGGGATCATCAAATACTAATTCTTTAGTGGAGAAACTTTCCTCACTTTAATTACAATTTAAATCTATTCAAAGAAAGTTCCTGCTTCTGACGGGTTTACTTCCCCCTGTGTCGGACAGCTGTAAAATCGTGTAGACAGGTTGTCATACAACAATCAAAGCCGTCGGTGAATGGACTCTAATGCTCGAACATTTAACATACAATAAGTCCAAACACGGAGAGAGAAAGGGAGGAGAGAAGGAGGGAAGGAGAAGGAGAGAGAGAGAGAGACAGAGAGAGGGAGAGAGGGGACATAGCCAATGCGCTCCCTCTATATTCACATTATCCGCATAGCTCCGAACGAGGAGGAGCTTGTAGGCTCAAGAAGGGGATGCCAATCAAAGCATCAACTTCAAATTATATCTGAGAGATCAGCCTGGAGACCTCGGGGCCAAGCGCGTCAGTCGGAGCGCAATTGTTGATCAGATCACATCCAGCGGACTTTGCGCAAGAGAAAAAAAAGAGGGGAAAAGGGAGAGGAAGCCGAGATTTAAGAGCGGTTTGCTCTGACTTCATACCTCTATGTTTGTTTGAACCAGCAGAGACTCTGGCTTAAGCACTTTTCCCTGAACTCCTCTTGGTTCTTTGTTTTCTCTTATCTTTTTCTCCCCAATTTTTTTCTTTCTTTCTTTTTTTTTTTTTTTTTTTAAAGTTCCTCGTCTACTTTTTTTGCGCACTTTTGTCGGACGCTTGACCTGTGCGTCAGCTCGGCGGTGGAGATGTCTTTCCCGCAGTTAGGCTACCCGCAGTATTTAAGTGCTTCCCAGGCAGTTTACGGAAGCGACAGAGCCGGAGTGCTTACGCCTTCATCCCGGGGAGGGAGCACGGAAATCGGAGGAAGTCCGTCCGCCACCGCTGCGGCCGTCACGTCGGTGCTGGGCATGTACGCGAACCCGTACGCGCACAACTACAGCGCCTTCTTGCCTTACACCAGCGCAGACCTGGCTCTGTTCTCCCAAATGGTAAGAGCGTTTGAACTTTCCGTGAAAACTCTGCCTGCAGCGTCTGAATGAACGCATCATCAGCACACCTCAGCCTAAATATTACGTTTAGTTTTTTATTTTAATCATAAATAATAAGATGAAGAGATGCAAACTAAGTTTGGGGAAAAAACAATACATTTCAGTAAATTGATCTTTAAACAAATCAACATTTACTTTTATGTTGAAGGATAAAAACCAAACACATATGTATTGCTGTTGGGAATTTAAAAAAAAAGTATTTTGCTGAGTTTTTCTTGAAAGATTAAACACCTTCACCGATCCAGAATAAAATAAAAAAAACTACCAAAAGAAAACTTCAACATAAAAGTCCAGCAGATTCTTGAACGTCACACGACTTCATTACAGCAGTTGGTGCGTAAAGACGCAGGTGGCGCTAATAACTAACTTCAAATGCGTTAATGCGCAGGCTAATGGAAGCTTTAGGCCCAAAGGCGCTGGTCTGGGCTGGTGCTAATGCTTCAAAGCGAAAGCTGTTTTTCAAAACACAAGCATGTGCTTTGCAGGGATCGATCGGCCTGCTTCAGCTGATTCACCCCCCCCCCCCCCCCCCCCTTCAAAAAAAAGCAATAAATGTTTTAGGAAAGGGGTTGAAATAGCTGGGTGGGGGGGATGCGCCAAGACAAAACTTTACTTTCGTTTTAAAATTTTCAAAGAGAAAAGTTTAACCAAAATAGCCTTCCTCAGATTTGGGAGTAATCACATTTACGACTTATGGGGGCTAGTTGCGCAGTCTTGCATGTGGCACATTAAAACAGACAAATATTTGTGGAGAACTCTGAATCCTGGATTTTTTAATTATTATTATTATTATTATTATTATTATTATTATTATTGATAGAGGCCTTTTTTTCCTATTGAAATGTTTACAATTGTGTTGTATGTCTACGCACGTGAAAAAGTAACACTTCTGTATTCTGATTTTGAAGGGGTCCCAGTATGAGCTGAAGGACAGTCCTGGCGTGCACCCTGCCGGTTTCGCAGCCCACACATCTCCTGCCTTCTATCCCTACGGCCAGTTCCAGTACGGAGACCCAGCCAGGCCCAAGAACGCCACCCGGGAGAGCACCAGCACCCTGAAAGCCTGGCTCAACGAGCACAGGAAGAACCCCTACCCGACCAAAGGGGAGAAAATCATGCTGGCCATCATCACCAAAATGACGCTGACGCAGGTCTCCACTTGGTTCGCCAACGCCAGGAGGAGGCTGAAAAAGGAGAACAAGGTGACTTGGGGGAGCAGGAGCAAAGAGGACGGGGAGGATGGCAATTTGTTCGGCAGCGGAGACGAGGCGGAGAAGAACGAAGACGAGGAGGAGATTGATCTGGAGAGCATAGATATCGACAAAATCGACGAGAATGATGGAGATCAGAGCAATGACGATGAGGACGATAAATCAACGGAGGGGAGCAGGGAGCTCAGGGGCGGCGTGGGGGTGCCTGGGGAGTTAGACAGCTTGGAGAAAAGACGGGCCTTTGCCCTGCAGGCCCACGAGGCCTTTGAGAAATCCAAGATTTCAGCTCACGCGGGGGCTAAGGACGCATCTGACGGCAACAACACTAGGGTTTTGTCTCCGGACAGACCAGGGCGCTTCCCCCTCCCCTCCTCCAATAAACCCAAAATATGGTCCTTAGCAGAGACAGCCACCAGCCCCGACAGCTCCTCTCAGAAGCCCACATCCCCCTGTGGGCCGGGGACCCCCACTCACCCATCAGCGCCCCACCACCAGATCCAGACGCACCCGGCCTTCCTCCCCAGCCACGGACTGTACACATGCCAGATTGGAAAGTTCCACAATTGGACAAATGGGGGGTTCCTGAGCCAGAACTCCCTACTAAATGTGAGGTCGTTTCTCGGAGTGAATCAGCACCATCACCACCACCACCACAGCCACCACTTGGCAGTCCAACAGCAGCAGCAGCAGCAGCAACCACAGCAGCAGCAACCGACATCAGTGGTGGTGTCACCCGTAGCAGCTTCTGCAGCAGTCAGCAACGACAGCAAGTCCCCAACAGAGAGCCACAGTCCCAATCACATAGGTAAGAGGACAGCGTGGGAGCGTGGACACGCACAATCACGCCGTTCACCCACAAACACTGTCATATCTTTTTTTTTTTTTGTGTGTGTGTGTAATTAGTCACGTGCACCTTTTGATTTTCTGGAAATTCAGTACAATCTTTACGCACGCGGACGCGCCACATCCAAAGTATTCAAACTTCATAAAAGTGATAAAAACAATTGTTATCAGGTGAACATGTTTGACTTTCAGGAGGAAAAAAACGCATCTCTGCAGTCGTTTTTTATTGATGTTTTATGTTTTTTTCCGTTTGTGACTTGAATTCTGATTTGTTTCGTTTTTCAGAGCGTGAAAACGGCGTAAGATCTGATTCGCCTCCAACACAGACGCCGAAGTCTTCCTTTCGACCTATTCTTGACAGGTGGGACACGTTTCAGCTTGTCTTTGCATTTTTTAAAGCACATAAAAGAAAAACAGCTCCATAAACAAGCGCAGATTTCAACCTTTTACGCATGGGAAAAAAACTGTAATTGGTCAAAAAGAAAAGAAAAAGAACAATTGATAAATCTATTTCCTATTAATATATTTTCAAAACATATTTTTGTAATATACAGACAAAGAATTCAACTATGATTGCTTGTATTCTTATTTCAGTGTTATTCTCTTTTAAATGTAAAACGATAGAAGGACTTTTGAGGGTGGGAGGGGTAGCACAGCTAAAGGGGGAAAAAATACAGTTTGCTTTGCGGGTGACAGGGGTCTTGACTCTCATCCCACACCCCCTTTAATTCCTCCCCTCTGGGGAGAGTGTGGCTACTTATCAAGCCACCGAGTAAAACGGACTCCGTCTGGGCTGTATGCTTTCCCTAAAGACCCATGGGAGAGCTGGAGCTCAGGGGAGCGCTCCTCACAGAGGGGGGGAAAAAAGAAGAAAGTAAAGCTATCGAAAAGAAAAGAAACGCATACATGTTTTTTTTTTTCCTTTTCTTAATAGAAAATTTTAAATCTTATTGCGCACGGAATTATTGTAAAATGTTGCAAAAAAAAAAACAACAACTTCCAAGCATGTATTATTATTTTCTTATTTATATTCAATTATTGAAGTTTAAAAAAAGCAGGAAAAAAAGGAAAGCACAAGGACTGCAGCCTGTTTCTAATCAGAACAGTTCAGGCAGACATTGAGATGCATATTGAAACCCGCTGTCCAAACACGGCGGGGTATTCATCTACTTCTCTGTATTATTCTTTTATCCAGATCCTCTCTGCCTTCCAGCGCCAGGAGTCCACAAGACGCCACACAACGGGTCCTCACTGCGCTCTCCTCGGCTTGATCAAGACATAATACATATATATATATATATAGACATGTTGCTTTTGATTGAAAAAGAAAAGAATGAAACAAACAGACTAAAAAGATAATTTACTCTGCCTAAAAAAAGGACAATGAGAAATAATAATGCATCGTAGCATTAAGTCACATATGGCGTAATTTGGTAATATCCTGTGGATGGATGGATTACTTCCTCTATTGTTGTGTAGACTATAATCGCGCCTATAATGTTACTCTCTTCCACTTTGCTTTGGCAGACTGGCCTATTTTGTTAGACTTTTTACTTTATTATATTATAATTATTATATTATAATTATTATTATTTGTCTCTACATTGTGTTTTGGGTGTTTTTTGATGTAAATATAAGGTGATTTAAATTTGTAAATAGAAAACGTTGAAGGAATTTTTTGTCCAGATCCTATATTTTGCCTAATAAACTAAATGAAATTATAGAGAAAAAGCCTAACCAGGCCTCTTTTTTTATATATATATATTTATATATATGGTTATTTGTTTATTATTTTCACTTAATGTTGGACGCCGAAAGTCTGCAGCCAACCCTAATAGTATTCCGTTTTTGGTGGAAAGCAGCGTGGATGCATTGAGGTGCTAATAATTGTCCAGATGGTTGCTGGTGACAGAAAATGGACAGGAGCAGCTGGGAAGGTCATTAAGTAATAATATGGGAACGCCCATTCCAAACAAAATCAAATGGTTAAAATCTAATCTGTCAGAGGGAGAAGTCGATTCGAAGATAAATTATTAATATTTTCCTTTCGGGGAGGAGGAGACGCCTGACATTGGCGGGCCTTGTGCAGCATGGGGACGCTGTCTGTTCCGAGGCAGATAGGGATCATTAGCCTCTAAAAGCAGCTTTTTTTTTTGTCTTTCTGTAGAAGCAAATATTGTTCGAAACTGACGGGATTTAAACCTAACAAGAGGACAGTTTGGATTTTACGCTGCGTAAAAGCACACATTTCACCTGCTGTGACGGTGCTGCTGTTTCTTTTTTTGTTGCAATATATATATATATATTTTTCTTTTTTCATTCATTTTATGCCATTATTTTAAATTATATGTCAGTTCTAAATCCGTTTTCCCTTACTTTCTTTGCGCGCGTAAAAACACACAAATCTGGTCACATAATTCCAGAGTATGGGTTTAACATACATGAAATAATTCAGTTTGAACGGCTTTTTAAAAGCTGCAATGACGATCAGTCCCCACAGTGAAGCCCCTTTTAAACCTGTGGAGCGCATGCACATCTGTTTTGCAATATCACAGCGACCTCTATGGGCGGGGAAAGGAATTGATCCCATCTAAAAGAGTTTTCGAGCTTTTAAAAATATTGAAAAAAGAAATAAGATGGTATTGAATATATAATAAACTGCGGGATTTGCATTCTGAGTTTAACTGTAAGCTTCATGACGTGAGTTTTGGATGCAGACAAAAAAATGAAAGTTATGGCTGTATTTTCAATTTTATGATATTAAAAAAAACATTTTTTTTCTAAATAAGATTATTTAAATTTTATAGATATATATCACAAATTTACTGTCTTTGCATAGCCTATTTTATAAGTGTGAAAGTCACTCAGAAGGCTGGTTGAGTGGAGCATGTCGGCGTGGCAGAGGAGGTCTTTGCGCGCATAAATCTGTCACTTTAATGGCCATTCTCAACAGCTCAGGGCCGTGATAAAACACCAACTGAAGTCATAGAAGTTTTTTTTTTTTTTTTGCTTGACTTTTACCACCAGCTTTTCTCTCCTCTAACACAAATGGAGCAGAAGACAGCGCGTCGTGATTCTCTGTCCTTTAATAGAGCCAACCTGACGCGCAAAAATGGGGTTTGGATCTGGGAATTCGGAACTTTCTCAAATATAGGACTGCGCGCTTGCGCATCCGTGTTTTTTTTTTCTTGGGGGGGGGGGGGGATAAATCATCCAACGAATGCAAAGAAAAATGCAGATGCCATATTTTCAATACCCCTCCCTGCACATCCCATCGCGAACGGGGCACAAATTAAATAACCTCTCGGTCTCCCATTTATTTCCCTTTGTAGTGGAACAGCGTGAGGTTAGTGCAAAGGCGTTAGCTGCAGGCCATAATTCAGTGTTTCCATAATACATACAAAATTATTCATTTAGTAAGTGGATGTACAGTGGATTGTCTAATGGGTAATAAGCGCAGTTGAAGCTGATAATTAGGCTGTCACTTCCCAGCATTACTTCCTTGGGTGTTCTGGGCCACGGTGGGGTAGGCAATAAATAAGTATAGCAAGATGAGAGGAAAAAAGGCAGAGAAGAAGCCCCAATGAACTAATTAAATGTAAATGCAGTGCAAAACAAAACACACAATAGTTCATTTTGTTTAAAAGAAAAACACAGACAGTGTGCTTGCACAATTTAATAATACTTAATTTTGACTATAACATTTTATTTACTTATTTTAGAGGTTATTAACTTAACAGCAAAAAAAAAAATCCTACTTTCAGTTTTCTTTTAAACCCATATCTTTTAAAGACAGTTTTATTTTATTTTTCCACCACATTGACTCCTGAGGTTCAAAATAGATTTAAATTGTGGCTCAAACAAGACAATAAGTTGTTGACCCTAAAACAATTTAGCATTCTGTCACAGGCTCTGTGCTCCATAATGGCACACTCTTTTGTTGCCAAACAAGGACGATCTCCCAGTGCAACTAAGACATGTCACGGTGAGGCAATCCATTCATTTTAGCGGAGAATAGTGCACTGTGACACTCTGTGTTTGCATGTCTAGCAGGAAGAGTGAAGGGTGAGAGTGGAGGGTGGGAGAGGTGAATGCACAGGAAGGAAAGTTTATCACTGTCTTTTACTTATATGTATATATAAATATATATATATGTGTGTGTTTTAATTTTATTTGGCAGAAGCGTCCGATTTGTCCAACAGGCTCGACCTCTTTTTTGTCCGACACCGCAAACGTCCCCACCCCTCCCTCCCTCACTGCTCCCTTCAACATCTCCCTTGTCTTTTCTCAAAGGTGCCTGCCCATATCTGTGCCCCGCTAATCCATTTACCTAGCTTCACAAGTGCAGCACTGGTCGAACAGTGACACAAAAGCCATTTCAGGCCTACACCACTGGCCTCTGATAGAGGCGAGGAAGAGGAGGAGGGGGTGGTGGTACACAACAACAAGGAGGAACAACAAGTCACGGGAGCTCAGCAGAGAGCCACAGCGGGGCCACATTTCTAACCCCGCTACTTGTTTTGGTGACAAACTGGTACGCTCTTTGGCTTTTTATGTACTGTAAGGCCGGATTCTTGAGGGAAAGGTTGCATGGAGGATTCTGCTTGGAAGGAAACGAGAGGGGAGGGTTTCACTCAAACACAAATAGCAACAAGAAACTAGTGCTTGCCTGACAACTGGCTGACTGACTGACGATCTGTCGGTTGAGCAACAACTCAGGACAACTAGACCAGCCGTGCAGACCCCTGCTGACACACACAGGGGAAGAATTTTTTTTTTTTTTTTTAATGGATGAGTTTCAAGATGTATTGGAAATAAACACGGACACTAGCTCATGTTTGCCTGATTCCCTTTCATTTAACCACTCAAAGTAACATTTTCACGGTTTGATCGGGCAAGAAAGAGAGGAGGAGGAAACGAGGCAGGGAGAACGCTCCACAAAAGTTTGCACGCTGCCTCAGTTCCCGGGCTTTATCAGGACAATATGTTTATTTGGATCCCGCTCAAAGCAGCACGCCAAATATTGGGGCACTAATTAGCTGGCCTAATCTAGAAATATCATCCCAAAATCTGATATATCCTAGTTGAAATAATCTATTTTGGGACTCCTGGAGTATCCTTATTATCCTCTTGTTTGCTACATTTCTGTTGATCAAAGTTATTTCCATGTGTCTGTTGTTGTGTAAAGGGGCATTGACAAGAGCCAACACACACATAAGTGCTTTTGTTCGGATACACAAACACTTGTGCCGACTTTCTGTTACTTTTAAGTCCACAAAACCAATTAAAGCTGTCTTCTCGTGAAGCACCCGTACATTGTGGTTCCTCCAAAATAACATCTTATTTAGAAAAGACAATCCCCTCCTTTTTCCTGCAGATTCTGAACGCGTTATACTCGCAGAAGCACAAGTCTGCATGCAAACATTCCTTGTACAAACTGTTGGAGGATCAGAAATATTTTTCTTTTCCTTAATTATCCTTCAGTATGGATCATATTCTTCAGGAGGAACTGGTAATGATGGGGTTATTTATAGTCCCTGTAATTACACACTCCTCAAAATTGGGGTTTTTACATTTGGCATGTGCTTGAAAACGTAAATTAGACAGACAGCACTGTTGTTAGGATCCCTTTGAAGTGAATCCCCTCTCCAAAAAATAAAAAAAAAATAACAATCTGACAAAGTTTCATTCTTTGAAACACTTTGTTAGTAAAGAGTTTGCTTCCTAGCACAGATGGAACTTTTGGATATTTTCTCCTTGGCATTGGTTTGGTGGACATGTGTGTTCATTCGTGCTACATCCCATATATGCACACACCCATATATAGGTATACTTCCTTTATAAAAATGTTTATAATTGTAACTATAAGAGAATTGCAGGATTAAAAGAAAAAGAGGAGTTTTTCTCCCCCTGCACAAACATTTCCACAGCGACAGATAATAAAGTCTGATTTTTCCTGTCCTCTTTTCTGATGTGATGCCATTGTGCTTTGGTCTAATTCCAGGTGGCTGTACAAAGGGAAGCTCTGCCATCTGAAGTGTCATACTGCAGCTGTGGCCGAAGCACAGGAATTTCCATTTAGTAAAGGGTATTTTTCTTTCTCACTCAAGCTCCCAGAACATTCTCAGCACATGTGCAGTGCAGAGGGAGATATCAAAAACCCAACTCACTTTTTTATTTCCTGCTAATAAAAAATCTCAACTCTGTCTGTCCAACTGACACTGTTCTCTTGGTTTGACTTGCTTCTGTGCACTATAATATATATTTTATTCATATTTCAGGAAAGGGATTTTATATCTTGTATATGTTGTAGTTGCATTAGCTTCTTGTTATAAATACTTAAATCTAGAAACTTAAACAAAAAAGTATAATTGTTCTATTTTCCGCACTATAAGCTGCACTTTTAAAGCTTTACATTTATTTTTTTAACGATACTGCGCCTTATGATCTGAAGCGCCGTATTTATGGATTTTTTTCTGGTTGTATTAATGATGTTGAAGCAATTTTGAGAGGAATACAACGGTCTGCCAAAATGTAAGTCTGTCTGTCAGATGCAGATGAGGTTGGGTGTAATTGTCAATATGCTAACGCAGCTAACATGTAGCGGTGTCGGACTGTGTTTCTGTTTAACATGTTACTAACAAGGTTGGGAGTTAGAGTTATGATTAACGCTAATGTGGCTAACATTTAGCGTTGTCAAGCTTTTTTTCTTTTTTCTACATGCAAGGTTGGGAGTTAGCTTAGTCACAGTAACGTTTATAACAGTGTCAGTCTGTTTTTTATGTGCTTAAACAAGATTGGGAGTTAGAGGTATTTAATTCGCCAATGTGGCTAATATGTAGCGGTGTCGGACTTTTTTTTTTGTATTCTTTACAAACAAAGTTGGGAGTTGGCATAGTCACAGTAACGTTTGTTCTAGCGGTGTCTGTTTTTAACGGGCTTCAAACAAGGTTGGGAGTTACAGGCATTGGTAATAATCTCACCCAAATATCGTGTAGAGGTGTTGTACTTGCTTTTGTTTTTATGTGTTGCCAACAAGGTTTGGAGTGACAGGTGTGGTTATTACGCTAACACTTCTAACGTGGCTAACATGTAGCTTAATGCACCTTATAGTTTGATGCGTCTTATATAAGACAAGTATAAAAAAAGAAACCATGTATTGACAATGTGCCTTAGAGTGCTGAAAATACAGTCTATGTTTGGAATTTAATACACACTGTAGAAATGTCATACTTTGGGCTGTCTCAGAACAGGTTAGTGAAACAAACAGAACCTCTCACCACCAGTTATCAATAATTTCCACTGTAAGGAAACAAAAGCTGTAGAACATCCTTCATTCCCTTGCCCAAAGCAGACAATTACAATGTCAGAAGCTGTCACTTAGAGCACAGTGGCCAGTACACCCAACGCCAGGTCACCTGCCAAGGCTGAAACAGAAGAACAGAACAAGGGCACAATGTGTTGGAACGATCATTTCACACACACGCAAAACCTGAGCTAAACAGAGCAGATCGCTCGACAGCCAAACCAGCTTACAGTGATACCTTTCCCCTCTGCCTGACCTGGAAGATCTTTCTTCACACCTGTAGTTTGTCTCTAAGGTAGCTGTTTTAACCAAAGAAAGGACGCTGACGGATGAGTGTCGGCGGGAGCTTGTTCCATAATACATTACCTGCAAAGACCATGCTAAATACTTGGGTGACACTCATTTGATTCTGATTATCTGCCGATACAGAGTCCCAATCCGATACTTTTGTATCAGATTCAGACAACTGAGATATTTAATAAACAGATCCTGTTTTTTTCCTGTTTCTATTTTATTTACCTTCTTTTATCATTTAACATTCAAACAGGGAACTTGTGTGAAGCACTTTGAACAATCAAGTTAGAACAATGCAACTATTATCCACTAAAAATTAGCTCAACTATCAACTAGTAAGAGTAGTTTGTCACTTAGTAATGTGACAACATCTGATTTCGATTGAGTCATCAACCATGTGATCAGACCTGATTTCCTATCATGATTTGATCGGGACATCCCTGGTTTTTATCAATTTTTCAATGCTATTCGTTCTTTCTTTTTTTTAAAGAATCATACTCAGATGTTTGGGGTAAAAAACAAAAAAATTCCCTAAAATACAGAAGTGTGACCTGGAAAATAAAACGTAGGAGGGAAACTTGCAATGTTAGCACACCTTAACATGTACAATTTGCAATTTGTTGACATCAAACATTGAGTTTTGGCTAAAAAAAAAACATCTTATCAGATTTGTCAAGTTTTTTTTAGTGTATTTTTGCAAAAAGAAGCCACTTTTTTGATCCTGTTGACACTCATTATCAAAAAGAAAACTAACTATTCTTTCTTAGTAAGTTACGTTCTCTTGTCTTTAAAGGAGCCCAAAGTTTAGTCTGGTACTGAAAATAAAAACGAAAAGATTCTGGTTAGGCATTCAATATGTATGAGGTCTGTTATTGAGACCATGTGATGCACATGAACAAAGCTTTTTCTCTAGCCAAAGCATGCTCACATCAAAGTTTAAAAATACACGCATGCACATCTTGAGGAAATGCCATCACGTTTTCTTTGTGATCTGGCTGGGCACATCTGTGGCCAATACTTTTTAGCATGTGGTCAGCTCACTTTCAACTTCTTTATCTCCCCTTCGGTCCACAGAAACAATGGCAGCAAGCTTAAGGAGTGCAAACACGGACTATGTATACAAAAGACTCACTGTACTCATTTTAGCCTGAAAAAAGTCGAAAAATTAATGACGTTTGCTCATGAATTAAACGAAATTTGAAACTAGATCTCAGAACGCATGTGGAAAAAGTATCAGATTTTACACGCCAGTGTTTATATACATAGAAATATAGCTGAGTGCATTTTTATATATTACATCCAGTAAGCAGCAAGACTTCTATGTTGATGGATGCAAAGGCTGTGTGTCCTTCCATCTAAGCAATTTGCAACATGACCCGCTGGGCCTCTTAGCCGGAAAAAGAAATGGTATATGGTTCCTCGCCTTTTAACTAAGATTAGTACAGTTCTGATGCACTGCAGCCTTTAAAATATGTATCAAAGCTGTTCAAATGCCAGCAGTGGGTATGTGGCAGGCAGGGACGATTGGAGTTATTCCAACTTGCAAGTCCTCAGCAGGCCACCCCCTGCCTGTTGTTGGCTTGCCCACCCTTGCAATCTCTAGTTCTTCACATGAAAAAGAAAAGAGGGTAAAGAGTGCAGTCAGGAGCGGAAAAAGAGATGGGTAGATAGAGGGATAGATAGAGGGATAAAGGCAGGAAGCGCTGTGACTCTTTCACTCCGAGCAAGGTCTGCTCCTTGATTGCCCAGCTGCCTCGCTAACCCTCCCTACCTCTTCTACCCTCCTCTCATCTTTCGCTCTTTTCTTGGGAAAGCACTTACTGGGAAAATCTTTATGAACTCATCGGCCTGTCTTCATTGCTGCTAAGAAACCTACTAGTTTAGCAGCTGTGTGTATGGGCTCCGGCCTGGATAAAGGACTTGGAAGCGGCAGGACTTACACCATAGAGCAAGTCTTTATGAAGGGCCCTCCTGTGTGGCGGCCGCTGCTGGGGCTGTTAATTGGCACACTCTGAAGTGCCGTATATCTGCCCTTCATAATCCAGACACAGGCAGAGGCAGCAGGGGAAGCCAAACGTTTATCCAGCACTCAGGATCTGGGCCTGTCCTCTTCTCTAACACTTGTTTTCATGGCTTTTGGAAAATCAATATTTTCTATTACTCAGGTTATTTCTTGATATGTTTACCAAAGAGGATACTTATGAGGAAACAAATAATCTGCAAAAACAAGTAAAAAAAACGCTCGTTTCAAGATGTCCTATTTTGCAAGATAAATAATTTTACCAAGAAAGTTTTCAATAACAAAAAACTTTGGGTTTAGTGACTCTATCTTTTCTTACTCTTTGTAAGACCCTTATACTTACTCTTATTCTTAACTAAAGAAAAAAAAAATCTTACATTTTAAGAATTATTTTACATATTTCTCCGGCCTGTTTTTGCAGTGCACTAGCTAACCCAGACCTTAATTTCTGTCTAACAAATCTTCCTTCAGAACCATAAACCTTTAAAGCTTCTTAGGGTACTACAAACTATTTGATACTTGCAAAGGTTCAAACACTTGTTTTTAGACATTCAACATAGTTTTCCAGGTTTAAAAAAAAAAAAAAAAAACTTATCTTTGCTATACACCTTTCCAACACTGCACAAACAGGACCATGCTAGTGGGTTAGGAACAATGGTCTTACCAATTATTTTTTGGAGAAAATATTCCAGTTACTAAGTTATGTTTGCTCAAATTGAAATGTGTTGTCATTGAAACATTTCCTTCATGAGATTATTTTTCTTGCAAAACAAAAAAATAAGACAGATGTTCTTAAAACAAGGTTCTATTTCTTTTCAGTTTTTGCAGTGATACTTTTCTCAAAATCAGCGCAGATAAAGATTACTTTGTCTTATTAAGAGCTTGGATATATAAATAAGTAGATGATTATAAAAATGAGTCAAAGTCATTGTCGGTCCTTACTCTTGACAATAGAAAAACTCGATTTAACACTCAAAAAAACTCAAATTACACAGTATTTTTTTCAATTTGAAGATGTTATTTTAAAGGTGAATAAATGTTGAAAAGTTAGACTAGCATTCATTGTAATTATTTTGGAAACAAAAACAGTAAACAAAATGAAATACAATTAGTCACATTAAAAAACTCATAAAACATAAAAACTCCATAAATAAAAAACATTTGGTTAGAACTAGCAAAAAATATTTTAAAAATACTTATTGGGCTGTATAACATTACATGTGCAGTATATTAATTTGCTTTTTTAGCTTTTTTTTCCCCTTTTTTGATCGCTCTTTGGAATTTCTATCTGTTGAAATCTTATACGATTACTTATTAAGTATAAATGACTTGCTGAATGGAAAGATCATTTTACTACTTTCTAGGGATTGCACTCTTAAGATTGGTGCTATTTTCCTGTTAATAGGCTACTTTTTCTTTAAAAAACTAAAATAAAATGACTGATTTATCATTAAAGTCACTTTAAATACAGAGGAACAGCTGTAAATAATCTAAAGCAGAAATGGGGCAAAAGACAGTGACCCATAGAACCTCCTGGTTTGTGTTAAGCAGCTTCAATGCACCATGGCAGGAGAGTAAACAAACAGCTTCAGCTAAAGACCCCAGGATGCCATTTCCTTGTCAGCTGTGTTTTCCTTTGTGGGGTTGTGTTGTTGGATTACCTGGAGAGGGTGTTAGTGGTGTTTGGCAGATCCCGCAGAGAGATCAAATACAGCTTCTGTCTCTGTGATTAGCATTCAATAATTTATCTATTTACCCCCAATTTTCCCTGCAATGCAACATGGAACCAGAGTTGAGTCAAAACCACAGTTAATTTTTTTTAATTTGATGCAATTTGTAATAAGTTTATACTCGTAAATTTGTAAATTATACATCAAGAAACATCGTTGCACATAATTGCATAAAAAGTTATTCAGAAAGCCAAAAACTTTAGCAACCCAGACAAAAAAAAAATGTTTTCACTGCACTTTCCTGAAAAAGAAAACTCGCACACATGTGCAAAACTTAAATATTTTACAGGCAGGTCACCAAAGAGAAGACGTCGCTTTAAAAATGGCTGAAAGCAGGCCTGCATTTCAGTCCCATGTTTGCGATGGCAAGGTAGACGGCTTCTCCTCCACACACCGACGTTCGCTGAAGGTACAAGGGGTTTATTTTATGTCAAAATGTGACACTCTCCTAATCATTACCACCCCAAACAGGTATTTTTGGTGGCTAAATCTTACAGAGCAGAGCGGTGACATTGAGTCCCAAGGCTCACAGCACAATGAAACCTTCGGGTTCCAAGGGAAAAGGCAAAGTAAAAAGCAAAATAAAATAAAATAAAAAACTCACAGTACCTTTACACACAAGTCATTTTAAGGCTTTCAGAACAACAGGCCTGTGACTTTTTCCACCTCTAGCACTTCAGCCTACAAATGCTGGGTTATTTGTTGATTTTTAAGGCGCACTGTTTTTGGCAGACAGGATAAATGCGGGGGGAAAAAAAAATCTATATATATATATTTATATATATATGTATATAATTATTCCCACCCAATCTTCTTATATATTTCTGAAATGTTGGTAAATAAAATTGTGACACTGTCTTTCTTTAGTTTCTATCCCAGCATTCTGCAAAAGTCTCACATGTAAACATATTTACTTTTTAGCAGCAGCTTAACCTAAAGGAACCTTTCCATCGGGAGGAGAGACCATTTAAAAAAAAACAACACTTTTTTTGAGATGCTACAGTTTGAATCTCTTTTTTTTTCTTTTTTTTTTTTTTTGGTGATTGTGTCAGTTTGTCTTCTACACAAACATGATGAGTGACTGTTCCTGATGCGAATAATGGCCTTATAGTAGAACTGATGCTCCTCATGAAGCACCAGCACAACAAATAAATAGAGAAACAACAAGTTGGTTCTCTATGAAAGTTCCAAATCATACAGTTTGTTGTCTTAAAAAAATAGTCAAATTTGGTGGTTACTATGATTAGAAAAGATCGTATTTTTGTTTACTGGGAAGTTATCTCTTAAGTTTGGAGCACCGTGTGTGCAGCTGCCAAAATCAAGAAATCTGCGCTTTACAATGATGACTTTTAAGAGAAAGATGGATATATTTAATCGAAGTAGTAGGAATGACAAAATTCTCTGTTTAAAACCGGATTTAGCCAGTCCTACTATGGGGTCGTAAAATATAAGGAGGGGCAACTCTAGGTGGTCTGAGAGTTTTGGTAGTCATATCCCTCTGAAATCCCTCTAAAATGCATAGGAAACCATGCTATCATCATAACAGTTCATCTATTTTGATATGTCTTATATGCCAGACTTGGGACAAGCACAGCCAGGACATTGGTTTGTGCCCTGTTGAGGCTGCTTTTATTATTATATATATATATTTTTTTTATGTCTGCCTGTTCATTTGTCCATCCATCTTTTCGTATGTTACATATGTTTTGTCTTTCATTTTTTATTTATTATATGTAGTTTTTATTTTGTTAGTCAATTGTGGATTTTTGTAGGCCATCACTTTGTTGGGTTATTGTTTTTTTTTTTGTTTTTTTTTTTACATCTTACCAGGGTAAATATAAGCCAACGGATGTTTTTTTTTTTTTTCCTTTTGTGTTTCTTGCTGTTTTTCAAATTAGAAGAAGTGGGGTTTTTTTCCCCAATTTTTTATTTTGTTGTTATTTTTAACACAAAAATCCCATTGAAGAAGAAGAAGAAGAACAGTTAATTGTCATTGTTTAAACTTCCATGAAATTGGCAGCATGTATTCCACCAGAAAAAACCATGGTCCCAGAAAAAAAAAAAAGATGTTTGAACCGAATCATCAGGAAATGTTGCATCCCTAATAAGTAGTGACTTGTAATGGTCCATGATAACATGACAAGACAGACTCCAGCCCAAAACAGCGTTTTGCTGCTGTGAACTATCAGAGTGAGTGCTCAAATGCAACAGTAGGGTCTCTGGTTTGGGTTACAAATTCAGCAGAAACAATTTTGGTTAGATATATGGCCAAAATGTTGCTATTACAAAACAGGGGGGGGTGAGGGGGGATTCTAAAAAGAAAAGCATGCAAAAGCGGTGATGACTTAGGGTTAAGAAAAAGGCTTCTCAGTTAAAGCCAAATCTGAATCCCAGTTCTGGGAAGTTGAAACCAGATGCCAAACCACTGCAGCGACACTCTCCACTGCTGTCTCTCTCATGACCAAGGCTTTACTAATTGAACTTACCAATATTTAATATAGTTCTTTTGGGTTTTCCTGTTTTGTAAATGTATATATTAAGATAACTTTGGAGTATTTTATATAAATGTACCAGTTTCTTAAGATGTTTATCATTTAATGTGTCAAGTAATTGAGGCATTGACTCAGCCGGCAGAGGAGTTAAGGACATGATCACTTGGGTAAAAGGACCTCACGGATCTTCAAAACCTCATAGTTTGTCATAAGGTTTTTGTTATATATAACAAGAGTAAAGTTTCGGGGCCATTTGGAACAAATACAGACTGTAATTGGGTGAAGATGGAAGATGAGCCACAAAACCTGCTGATGACCCTCTCCACTCAGCAGATTTGACTCAAATGACAAATTGATTTACTTAAGCTACTTCCCATTCCAGACATTGCAACACATGAAGAACACATGAAAGCCCTGCTAAAAGTCAGCCTTCAGCACATACCAGCGTGCGACACGTCTTACTAGAAACAGGTCACACGAGGAGTCGCTGCACCAAACTGAAAACACGTTAAAAGGTTTTAAACGACAAAAAGAAAAACAGGTTATTCAATCAAATGTTAGAAGACAGATGAAGAGGAAAAAAGAAAGGATGTGCTATAGACAGGATGAGCAGCACATACGGTTTCCAGATGAGCTGCAGCCTCACCGCAATCCTTTCAATGTAGACAAACACGCGCCAGCTTCTGCTCCTCTATGCCTCACACATATGTGCCTAAATGACAGTGAACATTACTTTTTCAAGATCTGACTTTTCTGCACATTTGAGCTTATAAGCAGTTCAGTTTTTACTCCTTTAGTTAATAAAGAAATATGAGGACAGAAATGATCTTGAGACAGAGAATTTCTTTAAAGAAAATATCAAACTGAAAGTATCAAAGTTGAAATATTTAGGCTTTGAACCCAACTAAGAACAATTTTTCTAAAGATGGCCAAAAAAAAGCATTTGCCAAGCTTAACATTTGAAAAACTAATGATATCAACAGTCACAAGGAAAACAAAAGAAATACCAGTCTCTTTAGTTTAAAATGATTCATATTTTTACATAGCAAACAACAATGTGCAGCCTGTAATGAGGTATGTTTTGACAAAAATTCAACAAAAAGAAGATGGCAGGACAACGCAGTGTGGAAAAAAATAGACCCCAGTCAGAATGTTTGGTTTTTAATGGTCTGTTTCTGTGGGAGCCTTCGCTGAATAAAACAGATTGATTAGTTTTGAAATAAAAAAAAAAGAAAAAGTAAGATGAAATGTGCTTTGTGCAGATGTGTAAATGGAGACCTTTACTGCCAATGGAAACGGAAACAATTGGTGAAAACCAAACATGGCAGCTATTAGAACAAACACCTCATTATGAATCGTCAGTGGTGGAATAGTTAGAACCAAACAGAACCTCCGCCGTTATCAGGTCACCTCCATTGTAAAGCAATGTTGACAACTTTTCACAAATAAGTTTGAATATGATATATTAACTATCTGCCACCGCTTCTGGATTCAGAAACTACCAAAACATTAACATAACCATTTTTTTTTTTTTAGAAAGAACGGTTTTTGTTGGATGGTAGGAGGAAGGTAGGATGATGAGGATGGTAGGTGAAATATCATTTTTCAGATGTCTTTAATGAATGTATTACCGATTTTGCTACACTGATATTTGTTTCCTTTACCAGTAAAGACTGTAGAATTTATATTTTGGATTAAAACATTTTTGGTGATTGATTTGAAATGCCCTTGAGAATCACATCGCATAACCAAATTCAGCCTGGATCCCCGTGTGCCAACATTACAGGGTTGTGCCGAAAGGTGAACAGCAAAGATTTATATTGACAAATTTTTTGGGCATCATTCTGGGAGATGATTCCAGTCTCTTTTAGCTGCTTTACAAGTCAAAGTATTACTTCTAATTTGAATGATGAGGTACTTTGGCTGATATGATCAAATCAGACTACATGGAATCCCACTGAATTATTTTAACTCTATTAACCCTTGTGCTATCTTAGATGGCCCCACCCTTACATTGATGTGTTCTCCCTACCATGACAAAGGTGGATAAAGGTGGAAAGATTTCATGTAATCCATAGATACCAGTGAGGTTCACAAATCATTGAAGAAAAAAGGTTCATCACACTGTCTAGTGGGTCTAGATGACCCACTAGTGCCTAGGATAGCACAAGGGTTACAGCAGTCAAAGTAACTTCGTATTTGAAAAGAGAGTATATGTGTTTTGTCCAACCCCCTCTAAAATATCTTAATAAATAAGTATTTAAACAGTCTCTTGCATCCCAATCATCCCACCACGACGGATTGATCAAGTGTCATCTGCAAATCAGCGGAAGACAATGCCAATAATATTGTTTTTGCAATAATATTGCAAAAACAGAATTGGTCCAAGTTGAGAACCCTGTGGGACACCATAGGTTTTATTGGGCTGTGCAGAGTTCCCTGCAAACAATCTTTGTGAACAAACTTATCAGTGATAAAATACAAATTCTAAAATTGATTTAAAAACAATGTTTTTAGTATGTCTTAAAGGAATCCTTTTTTATTGAGCTTCTTTTTATTTGATTTTTTTTTTTTTATTATAGAAAACATCATCACTTCTAATTGCAATGAGATAGAATTCTACCTACTTTGTGTATATGTAGCTATAAATAAATAAATATATATACACACACACACAAATTGAATTGTGTGTGTGGTTGTGTGATCTGAAGAACTCCATATTGCCCTCAATCAGCCAATTATTTACCCAATTTGACACCAAACAATTGCTCGCTTTCTGAGTTTAAACAGGCCACAGTTTTTCTGGCATGTCTCAAATGGTGAAACACGCAAACGCACAACGTTCCCCTTCCATCAACCATTGTTTTTATTCCAACTGAGCTGCTTTACCTTGTTTGAAGCTTCATTTATTTTACCTGCATACAAACCTCCGAATTGATTATAATTTTTCTACATATACCCACCACACGGTGTTAGCTTTACATAGACATGTTGGGGGGCAAGCTCCGCCTCGCTTGAACCTTTAAAGACGTCACACGTCTTGACTTTATTAGCATTACCGAGCTCTCCCTAAGGAATACAAAAGGAAGTAAAACGTATACAATCCAGACATCTGAGAGGAGATATTTGATTCAAGCTCTCACGTCAACCTCTCTGAGGATGCTCGAAAATTTAAACCTGTGGCTTGTTTGGAATGGTCTCCCCTGAGATGGAAACATTTGGCCTCTAAGTATTAATTAGTTAACGGGCTAGTGCACAGCTGTTAAAATTCAGTTAGTACTATTTTTTTCCTTTATATTTGAAAGCATTGTAACAATGTGTGTGTGTGTGTGGGGGGGGCTGATATAAATTCCAGTGGACAGTGTGGCTGGTTTCATTTTAACACTTCATCTGACACTGGATTCTAATATCTAAACAGTACCGGTCTTTTTTGAACTCTGTGAGGGTTTAAAAAGCTCAGAAATGACCTTCCAACTCACATTGTGATTAAAATCCCCCCTGTACAGACAAGAACTGATCTTTGAATTAAACAACCATCTAATTAGATTACACACTTCATGTGTCAGGGTGAACAGAATCTTTCATGTATTATTCTTGTTCTCATTTATATTATTTAGGGCTCTGATTTATTGTGTTAAGCAATATGTTCATGGGGAGAGCGATCCAATTTACAGGGCGATTTGTCACAGGTGTCCATTAAAACAAGGGTTTATTTTATTAGATCGTGTTAGGGACCGTATTGTATAGGGCGCAATAGATTTTTGAACTTATGTCATGTATAAGGCACACCTGGCTATAAGGTGTATTAAGCTTAATTCATCAAAAGCAGTGTCTCACAGCCGCTATGTACATTTTGCACGAATGAAAATTAGTCATATGTGAAAAAGTAAGAAAATAAGTTATCTTTACATGAAATATTAACCACGTACAGGACACGAAAGTCAACGTAGCACATGAACCGTGCTTGATTTTTGCGCTGTTTATACACAATTCGTTAGAGATTCATGCATCAATTACATGGTAGGAATGTAATATGTGTGCCGTATACTCAACATAATAGTTATACATCGGTGGTACATGCGTGAAAAAGTCTTTAGACATATGTGGACACACACGGAACAGTCATGGAAAACCCCAAATTTGCGTATGCATCTCGCAAAAATCATGCACAATGGCGTATGATTTACCTAATAATTGTGTACAATCTATGTTAAATGCTGCAAAATTCTCAACCAACAAAAAGTTTTAAAAAAACAAAAACCAAACCAAAGACCCGTACGGCCAAAACCCTCGACAAATGACAAACGCTAGAAACACTTATTTCTTGCTTATATCACACATATATCACAGAAGATGGAAATTTCATATGTTGAAAATGCGTAAAATGTGCATAGTGGCTGCGTGACACGGCCTTAAGGGGGAGAAAAGACTCAGAGGTGAGTCCGTAGATCAGTTGCTCTTTATTAACTGCGATCATACTAACTTGAGAAGTTGTTTGTAACACGCAACATGTTAAAAGAGTTAGCCGTGTTAGCATATTTACAATACCCGTAACTCCAATCCCTGTTTGCAACACTTAAAAAAAAGGACTGATTTGGCAAGAACAAACGTAACTATGATTAACTCCCAACCATGTTAATAATGTATAAAACAAAACACGAGTCTGCTATATGTTAGCCACGTCAGCATAATCACAGTATCTGGAACTCCCAACCCTTTTTGCAACATGTAAAAAAAAAGCAGTCTGATTTACTTAAAACAATTGTTACTCTTAATACTCTTACTCCCAATCTTTTTAGTATTACCCCCCCCCCCCAAAAAAAAATCAGTTTGACACAATACACACAAACATATTAACAAATAACACCTAAACTTGTTCGCAACTCGACTAATAGTTTGACACAGCGCCATGTACCTTTCAAAATCGCTTCAACATCAGTAAGCACAACCACAATTAATGCACATATTCGGCAATCAGGGTTATAAGGCGCAATGCCAGTAAAAAAAAAGGCTTGCTGGTCTAGTAGGGAAAATATGGTACATATAAAATTAATATAATAAAATATTCAAGATTGTCAAAAACTCCAGATCCTAACCTTTTGGAATGACGGCCAATCCAAACAATGAGAACATTGTTATTCTCATAAAACCTGTTGACACAATTCTTTGAAAAACCGTATCATATGCCACACAGCTGTTGCAACATAAACTGAGGAATAAAGGGAGAAAAGGAAAAATACAGAAAACTTTGATTGAAGTGCATGGATTGTTACATTATCCTCTTTCCCAGGGAGTATACTGTAATCAAACAATTACAGGGTAGCAATTTACTCATTGACTACTGCTGCACCCCAGTCAGCTGCAGTGCACTTTCTCCGAACTATAACCCTTAATAACAGATATTATCCATTTTCATGGTTTGCTCCATACATTTATGCAGAAGAACACATTCAACATATCTAAAGGTTAATAAGCTGAAAAGAGCGAGATTCCCATCAGCTGATTTCCTCTTAAGTACCGGAGAGCATGCTCGCATGTGCTAAATTTGTATTTCGTGTTGTTTCTGTATTTGCATGTGTATGAATAAACTGTATGGGGGAGGAAGACGCAATGTGACTGACACCTCTTTTGTTTGTCTTTGAAAGAAAGGCTGAAAGAAAATAAGACAAGAAAAGGAAGAAAGACAGCAAGAGAGGCAGGACAATGCATGTAGAAAGCGGCTCTTTCTTGGCATCGAAACGCTGTCCAACAGACAAGCTTTTGGGGGGGGGGGGGGGGTGCTGCAGTGGTGTCATTCTGGTAGGAATTCAGGGTAGTATTCATCCCAGAATGCCACACAGAGTCTTGGTGGCCGATCTGCGCTGGAGGCCTTGTAGGATAGGGAGTTTGTGGCTCTGAAAGCTTGAGACAACATAGCACTACGGCCTCTAACACACATAAACACAGAGTGAGGGAGAGAAAAGACAGACTGGTTTCCCACAGGGCAGGGCTGAAAGCTACACCATGTTCAGCTGGTACGACATGATGAAAGTGAACTGGAACACATTGTGCTGGACTGCGACCGAAGGGACATCGGCTCTGTGGTGATCTTTTTTAAGCATGAAGAAGTGTTTGTGTGTGTGTGCGTGTAGATCCTATAATGTGAAGCAGAGTTTTTATTTTTTTTTTTTGAGTTTTTTTTGCTAAAAAGTGCCACCACACAGCCATCAACTCCTTTATCGACTTAAACATGTAAGGGAACTATTGGACGGTGAGGGGATCACTGTAAATCTGTTAGAAGCCACCGCTGATGCAAAGTAATCGACAGAAGCTCCAAACAGCTTATCCGGGACTTTCAACACCACTTTATAGAGATATTTGGTCAGCTCACTAAGGTAATTCAATTAACATGAACATTTTTAATTAACCCGTACACCCGTCAATGAAAAAAACCAAACAATTAAAACATGATTGTTTTTTTATGTTAAATAAGTAAAAGACATTTTAACCCACAAACACCAACGATCGCATCACATCGTACACACTTTGAGTCAGCCATGTTTCTGTGCAAGATTTTCTGTGTTAGGGTCAAAGGCGACCTCTTGACACAAGGGGTTTCAACATGCTAATGAGGCTGCACTCTAACCCCATTGTTAAGTGCATATGGTGAGCACACCCTCTCCCCTTGTGTCTACGTGGGATCACTGTGTCGATCATTCAACTGAGTTGTGAGAAGTTTTTAGACCGAGATCCTGAAACCTACAGACTCAAAAAGAACAAATGGCACGAAGGTTGAATGACGGAAAGTTGGATCAAAAAGGTTTTAAACAGGAGTAAAAACATTATTCAACTGCTGAAAAAATTTATACTAATTTAGTTTAAATTAAACTAGTATTTTCCGCATTATATGGCGGACTGTCAATGAATGGTCTACTTTGGAACTTAAGTCATTAAGAAGGCGCAACAAACTATAAAGCGCATTAAATGAGACAAAAGCGTCAGAGATGAATAGGGTAGTCAAGCTTTAGTTACTGTGTTCACAGTAACTTTTGTAACATGCTATACGTTAGCCACATTAGAAGCGTTAGCCACTTTGGAATGTTCAAAGTAGCTGTGACTATTAACCTTGTTAGAAACACATAAAGAAAACACAATGTGACCATGTTAGCATATTCACAATATCTGTATCCTCCACCTTGTTTGCATCATGTAAAAAAAAAAAGACTGATACCAGTAAAATAAATGATTCTGTGACTACGCTAACTCCAGACCTTGTTAGTGACACATAAATAAAATAAAGCTCTGTCCGAATTCCCACCCTAACCCCTAACTATTAAAAAACAATACAGTGTGGGACCGTGTGGTGGACTGAATTTTAAAAGCAATTTGGACACATGCTAATTTTTTTTCATTTTTTTTTTTTTTTTTAATAGGGGAACATGACATCATTGGTTTCACAAAGTTAAAATCTCATTGATATAAGCGTTTTGAAGATAAAAACGTTGACGGTTTATTAAAAAAACATACATTGAAATATAAATTTTTTAGCAAAAATTGTTCCAGCGCAACATTGTGGTCTATATTCGCCAATCTAGTTAGCATTGATGCACACTGGTTTTTCGCAGAGACCTCGGAGAAATCTCTAGGACACTTGATTTTGGAATTGTAGATTCGGACAGCACTACCAAACGCACTATATAGTAAGTGGTAAAGGGATTCGGACGCTACATGTTAGTGCATTAGCAGATTCACGATAACACCCAACCTTGTTTTATAAAAAGATAACAGACAGACATTGTGACAGAATCCCGTGTACCTCTCAAAATTGTAAGATCATTGTAACATTCAATTCAATTCAATTTTATTTGTATAGCCCAAATTCACAACAAAAGTCTTCTCGATGGGCTTCGTATCAGTAATTGAAAAAGTGAAAAATAAACTCAAAAGGATCATGAATACATAGAGTTCAATAGGAAAATACTAAAATGAACTAACAAACTGACTAAGCTATACTGGCATCCCTGCCCTTAGATCCCTATATAATTCATATATAGGTTCACTGTCATTTTCCGGAAACAAAAATTAAGGTTTTTAAGTGTGCCTTATTTTGCAAAAAATGCAGTTGTCATTTTTTGCCAAAAATATATTTAAATCACTGTAATAGATCAAAATTTAATCAAATTTTGAAATGTAATGGATCTTGACTTTGTGTAATCTTCCATTCATTTATATTCTTTAAGCACTCTTCATGTTCAGGTTTTGTACGCGCACGCACTCCAAGTCTTGCAGGAAGAGAAGATCATGCACTTTAGAAAAGTCGCAGCTTTGAAAACTCACTTTTCTCAGCCAAACTTCTTTATACATATTTGCAAGAAAATCAAAGCGTCTTTGTGGGGCTGGCCCTAATCCTTTCTCCAGCACATAAAGGATGTACCTTTAAACTGGCTTTCACTCCTCTGACAACCATGCAAATTGGTGAGAGGTAGGATGCCATCTCATTGACATTGTTTGTTAGAATAACATAGCGCAGGGGAAAGGTCCCGTCTCAGGCATTCCTCCGAATCCCTCCCCTCTGTGAAGTTGCCTGATGAATTGTCACAAGCTTGTTATTTGCCATTAGTTTCTAACATTTCGTCCTTCTGCTGGCCAAACTAATTCAATCTTTCTTTCAGGAGGGGGGTAATCTCATTGAATCCCCCCGGGAGGGTTGGGGGAAACTTTTCTTCTTTCATTTTCCCTCCCCTTTTATTCCCTTCCATTTAGTGTTATTAATGCGTTTTTTCTTTGAGTGGGAGAAGTTTTGCTATCTTTGTTGCATTCTATAAAGTATTCGGCGTCTTCAAAAAGAATGTAACTATTTTCATAAATGTCTCATTAAATGTCAAATATGTCACGGTTGCTGTGAATTTAATGATCTGCCTGATGGATAAAAGTACATTAGACAAGGCAAATCTGACAACATTCTCTTTTATTCCCTTTCTATTCTTAAACCATGTAGGATTTTCCTGTAATGTTACCATTACAAACAAATAGGTATCTAAATGATTTTTTCTTTTTTTCCAGAAGGGATCAATTTAAAATCAAAAGATCCAGAAGTGTGGTCAGATAAGAGTCGTTTTGATAGCACTGTGACGAAGTGTTAAATGTGGGAGCAGCTATTTCCTTTTAAAGGCAGATGTGTTTTCTTGCCTGTTTACTCTACAAATGGGTCCATACATTAAAGTCCTGGAGATCTCAAGCCTAGAACTAATGCCATCCTGATGAACTCATTTCTCACGTCAGCAACTTCTTCAAGGGGAGAAAGAAGATATAAATAATAGAAAAGACGGTTTTTGAACATGATTATGATGCACATTTTTTTCTGGGTTGGCTGTGATGAAGATGATTCTCATTTTTCTTGTCTCAGAGTTCATCTTCAGGACACATCAGGAAGTGAGTATGAAGGGCAGACAGTGAGCAGCCACACAGGGAGAACCGCAACTCGTGCCTAATTAAAACCATGTAGACCTTCCAGGGTAAATGAGCACATTCATGGGGGGGTTTGGTCTGTTTGATAAGGGTTGTGGCTTTTTTTGCACCTTCAGTTTAACTAGTCCACTGTCCTGACAATGTGTTTTCAGAATCAAAAGTAATGAGAATTAAGCTAACTGTCCAATATCCCAAAAGAAATAGTCATAATATGCACACACACACACAAAATACAAGAACGAGTGGCAGCCCAATTTAAACTCAGTTTCTGCTTGTTTTATTCACAGATTTACTGTTTTTATATTTTGTCTCTAAGAAATGATATCACATTTTTTATTGCAGATTTATGCACTTGACATTAGTCTCTTTAGGGCTCCTCAGACTGAATTAGAATCCCCATTTTGTCATTATTTAACAAGTTTTGGGCGGGCAGCTCTTCAATAAAAACACGTTTACCATGAAATCACTACATACTCAATACCTTTTGTATTAAACTTTCACATACATAAATAGATATAAAACAGGTCCAGTACAATGCCCTTGAAGTGCAAATCAATTTTAATCATTAAATGCAAAAACATAAAACAGATTACGAAAAGTAAAAGCAAAAACAAATACATGATAAAAAAGGAACATAGGGATTATGTAACTCAAAAAGAAATCCTAGAAACAAAAATGTAAAAAAAAGAAAAAAAAAGAGAAGTTGGAAACTTATTTATCAGATATCAAAACAAAATGTTAATGAGTAAAAAAAAATAAAAAACTGGAAAAACAATAAAGATGGGGAAAGTCACTGATTAGATGATGAAGGTTGAGTTTGAAAAAGGCAAAGAAGAAGGATGTTTTGGCCTGTGGTAAAGAGTGGATAGAGCAATCATTGGACTTTTACTGTCTTTCTGAAGATGTTGCCATGCCAAATAACTTCCGGATGGAAAGTAGAACAACTGTCATGATCCAATCACCTATACCTTTTATCCTATACCTTTTATTTTAGATTTGTCATTTAATTTTTTTTAAATTGTTACCGCAGCAACAGCATAAACTGTAGCACAACGGAAATGAGGACTTTTTTTCCTACTGGCGGGACAAAAAAACTATTCAGGTGAGCTGAATGTCTATTGATAATGTTCCAAATATTTGGAAAGCTCATTTGTTGGATTTTTGATTTATCAATGTTTTATTCATTGATGGGTGGTTTGCAGGATCTCTGCAGCCCGTTGACGAAGCCACCGGTATCCCTGCAGCCGTCTACTTCAATCCTTTCTTCCTCCACCAAAGACAACATCTCCACGTTTGTGTGACGTTTCCGTCTGAGGAGAAGCACTTTTGGCATTTTCAACCTTCTAATGCTAATATAACAGACTATTTTCATTCATCTTTATTGTTTTATGTTGAAATGGGACGTTTCATCTGCAGGAAGGGGCGTATGTAACACTGTTTACTTCCGCATTGGTGATCTGATGAAAGGTTCATGACGTAATGTGACAGATGAACTTCAGGGTTTGTGAATGAAAAGGAGAATAAAGGCTGCAGCGGTTCTCTACACCCAAACGTGTCTCTGAGCTCCTTATTTTACATATGAAACTCCGCTTTACTGACAATATTCTGATTTTGAGTCGCTAAAAGGTTACGAATCTCTTTGGTTTTTAAACCTATTCGGACAAAAAGCTTCACAAAAGGCTCCACATATTTCATCTTGTAGCTAGGCTCCGATAAACGGAAAACTTTGGTGTTTTTTCCTCTTTAATCTATGACTTTTTTCTCGTAAATTTATGAGATTTTAAGTCGTAAATTTATGAAATAAAAACTTGTACGTTTATGAGTTTTTTTCTCCTAAATCTACGACTTAAAAGTCATAATTTTACAAAAAGACAAAGAGCGTTAGATGCAGATGTCACTTTGTGGAGAGCTGGGTAAATTTATACTTAATAGTCAAACGTATATTTGTGAGAAGAAGTTGTCCAGTCCTGAGTCTTTATAAAACCGGTGATCACAGAACACGGTATTGGTTCTTTTTTTTTTTTTATTAGTTGCTCGTATGACTGTACTGACATGCAGACACAAGAGCCCAAGCTCACTAATAAGGCCTTTGATTCTTAAAACAAAGGCAAAATGAAAATTGACATGTAGTTATTTATCTCTAAAGCATTTTCCTGTACACCATTAAACAAATCAAACGTATACTGCAGAAGATGTTGTATTGTCAACCTTTCCATCCTGTTGCAACTCATTTAGGGTTCATATCACACTAATGCACACATCTTTAGTAAAAGTTTTTTATTTATTTTTTTGTTTGTTTTTTACAATGATTACAGATAAACTCCATACTACACGCGTTATAAAGTTTTCTCAGATGGGCGATGACATTCTCACACGCTCGTTTAAAATCTCAAAAGGCCTGTATCATGTGTATCATGTAAAATCAACTTTTTGAGAATGTTAGTTTCTCAGTTTAACTGTCAGAAGTCAGAGCTCTGTCTCCCCCTCTGGTCACCGGCAGGAGCAGTCTCTAGAGTTCTGAAGGCACTTCAGCTCCCAGCACACCCAGCGTGTTCTTCCTGGATGCCACACACCTGACTCTTATTCACTCAATCAATCACAGTCTGCTTAAGCACTGCACTGAGCCACACTCATATGGAGTGATATTTCTGCCACCACGTTGCACACAAAACTTTCTAAGTTTCAAGTGAAATATTAATGTTTGCTTTTCAATAATTTTTTTATTCTGCTTTGATTTTTTTTTTTTTGCTTTCAAAAAAATTTTTTGCATTTGCAAAACACATTTTTTTTCGCGTGCATTGTGTCAAGTCTCGCTTTTTTCCTATCTTTGATTTTGCTGACCACTATGAGCGCGACTTAGCGTGATATGACTGCCACTGCCAGCGCCAAAAAAGTTTTTGCATGCGTTCTGTGTCATCTCACTTTTTACCTATCTTTGATTTTGCTGAGTTAAGTTTCAGTTTGACTTGGCAAAGCAAAGCTGCCATCAAACAGCTGCTGGTTGGTCCAAATTCTAACCAATCAGGTGTCTCTGTCTCATATTGATGGAGCTTGGAGGCAGACATGGACTTTGTGTCGGTTTTGTGTGAACGGGATTCTGCCGTTTTCAACCATTCTGGCCCGTTTCTCTCAGAGTAAAACCCAGAAGGATTATCAAAGCAGCTTGAATCAAACCGAGTTTTGTATTTATTTATGTCAGTCTAGTGACCAGCGTGTTTAAAATGTCTGCAGCAGAAAAAAAAATGTCCAAGCTCCGACTACGTCCAGCCGGAAGTTCAACTTTTTAAGATTTGCATCAGTACTATTTTGTTTTAATCAATAAATGTTGAACTATTAAGAGAAAATAGCATTTTTATGACTAACTTTTTTTTTAAAACTTTGGACAAACGTTCTCAAACATGAGTCACTGTGAAAATCCTGATTACCTGATCCTGATGACCCCTGTTACTTGTGACTGACCCCTGCCTGCCTGACCCTGATTTAGCTTTGTGAACTTCTAGCTGAGCTAATAAACCTTCTGCATTTGGATTCAGTTGTCTGCCTGTTCTGTGACAATAACTAACACCGAAGTGGTATTTTGATCCGTTTACGGATCTCTGAGTATTCCTCTAAAATGTCCCTCCCCTCCCAACTCAAGAAAGGGTTCTCACGAGCTGTTGTAGATGCAGCTTACAGTAACCAGCAAATTGTTTCAAATGCACAATACCACATATTTTTGAAACGGGGATTGTTGATGCTTCAACTAGAAAAGAATCATGACATAATCATGACATAAGACAATGTTCTCATCATTTCAATAAATCCTAAAGTGTTCATCTGGTGTCTGCCTTTCTTGACAGATGAACCCATTAACCATGGCGTCTGTGATGGCCGACCTCCAACAAACACCTTTCTCTTGCAAACAGGTACCAAATTTGAAAGGAATAAACGCTGGGGCTACCAAAGACAGAACTAACGTACTTCGCAGACGCAACCGTCTGACATCAGGTTCAGGCTTCCATGGCGGACGTTAAGTTTTCATAATGCACACTTCAAAGGCAATTACCCTTAAGTAATGTGAAGCAAATCTATCTCCTATGATTCAGTGTTGCTAAGTGTACTGAATGCTACAATCTCTGTATACAAAACCAAGGTTGAGTTCATTTACCTTCACATGGCTGAAGCATTTCACCAAAAACTGACTCTGAGACATTAGAGTTCTCACATGCATAAATAACTAGAAAAAAAAAAGGAAAGACAGATTAACTTTTCAAGGTAAGACTTAGAATGTGAAGAAAATCTATAGAAAAATTTGCTTAGAAAAAAAAGAAATTTTATTAATATATTCTATGAAAATAAAGATACTGGACTATATTTAGCTAGATTACAAAACATATATTTTCAGAGGGTTAGGGTACAAAAAATGTACTTTTGTTAGAGGTGACATTCAATATTTTATGCTAATAATGTTCAATGAAAAAGCTATTTTTTTCAGTTTATTCTATGCATGTTGTTTTTTGCTTTATAAATATTATTATCACTGACATTACTATTATTTTAAATTGAGGTCAGTCTATGTTGTGCTGCAGAGAGTCACAGCAAAGCACAGCTGTCCTGCCTGTCTATGGCGAACAGCAGAAGACGCAGCACGGCCACTCCGAGTCTCAGCAGGCTGTGGCTGTCAGGCTTTCCAGTGAGCCGACAGCCACGGCGATAAGACCACTTTAAAGGAGAAATGCCCGCCTCTCCTCCTCTTTGAGTGAAAATCTGCTTAAAATACCATGACTGTCTTGTATGTGGCTTAGGGTGCAATCACTGGAGGCTGGTTTAAGCGTAATAAACTCAATATAGCGACTGTCTTGCTTTGTTTGTGGCCCAGTGACAGGCACAAGCCATCAAAAACTGAGAGGTTGTCTTAGTTTCTGTCCTACTAGCTCTTGGATCTGCCTTAAGTGAGAAAAAAAAAAAACGAGCTTTATGTCAGTGTATAAATACTTTAATCTGTGTTGTCATGTTTTTTCTCAAAGTGATAATGCCATTCACTGAGCTTTTTCTGGGCATATTCAAACAAAAAAAGAGATTTTGCGATTTGGGGATTTAAAGTGGCAATCTCCAAAACGTTCCAAGGATACAGTGGTGTCAGAGGTGAAATTTAAAGGACACTAGATAGGTTACAATTTGACAGTGTCTCAGTTTTATGAATACAGTGTGTGCTACCAGTGCATGCTGCTAAAAAATACTGGCCAATTCCCCTGAGCCCTCTGTTTCTCCCATCCCTTCATGACCTAATTCCCCCAAGGATTCCATCTGCCTGCCAACGTTTTTTTTTTTTTGACCATCTATCAGGAACGGCAAGGAGCTTCTGCTGCATGAATACTCTTTAAAATCAACCGAGAGGGTAGAGATCCATTTTGCTTGGAGTTGCAGAACTGAGGCAACATTTTGATGAGGACATGTAGAGGTCAACACCTTGGCGAAAACAGTATAAATCCACCACGGCCTCAACTGTCAGCAACATCTGAGGGCATCAGGGGAGCCCACTGCAAAAACGAAGGGGGCAAAATGAGTGGAGGAGAAAGGCAGTGGAGTTTGTAGCAAGCAGTCTCTTTTACGCCGCAGAAGAATTTGCCTGGGAGCTCGGCTTGACAGATTAGCCCGACGCTCAAATGGGGCAGTGCACTGGTGAAACAAGAGCTACTCTTATGAGATACGTAACACAAGCCTGGGGTAGCCGCAGCAAGGCCAGGTAAGTGATCTCTTGATGAAAGTGAGGGCAGTGCTCCACCTTTCATGTTTCCATAGGTTTTATTTGGAGCATGCATAGATGGGGCTGCAGACAGAAATGACAGACAATTAAGATTGCACAAAAGGGAAGGGAAATTCAGTATCGGGCTACATGACCCCTGTTTGCCGGCAGTATTTCAATGCATATGGCTGCCTTTTGTAATGAAATTCTTGGAGAAAAACCTGTGTGTAAGTAAGAGAGACAAAAAAAAAAAAAAAGGAGCTGCGAAGAAAAGAGGGCCTGAAGCACAAGCGATGGGTAAAACATGCAGCTATATATACCTGGCAGATTCCAGTTTCTAAACCCACCTTCATGCATCAAAGAGCCAAAGCAATAGACGGGTGTGGGGATTAATGTGGAAATAAACCTTGGGCTTTCTACATATCAAAGAACAGATAAGCTTATGAAGTTTAATTCATATGTTTTATTCCGTAGAAAAACGGCCATTTGTGATGATGGCTGGGCTGTCCCAGCGGAATGGTAGCACGCCGATAACAATCCGGCGGCAACACTTCAACTGAATCCATTTCTAAGGGAGAAAGGAGCAGGTCCGAGACATATAAATTAACCTCACCTCGCTCAGAGTGAGAAACGTGTGCATGTGTGTGTGTTCTACCATCAATGTCCACTGACAGGGATTTCTTCATCCCAATAACTAAGACATCTAGTTTGAGCCAATAAGGAAGCTTGCAGCAGACAGGCAGTCTGTGACTCCAGACAGAAAAGAACATTTTTTTGGGGGGGGGGGGGTTCGAGAGATGTCTCAATCCGGGAATGGATTTTATATTTCCAGCATAATATCAAGGGCGAGCAGGTGAGCTTCCTGGGTTTTCATTCTGAAGACACCTAATCTTGATTTCCCTGCACATGTGGATGAGGGAACAAAGTCAGGCAGTATTAAAAATGTGCCCACATTCAGAAAGAATTAAAAGGAACAAGGATGAGTTTGCTGTTATCGAGTAACCAATCCCAAGCTATTACTAAATTTATAAATTTTAACTACTATTTTTTCCACTCTAAAAGGTGCACTTCAAAGCTTTATTTATTGAAATGCCTTTCCAAAAAGTTCAGGACTTGCATGAATTGTGAATACACTAAAGTGGCTAACATGTAGCGGTGTCAAATCATGTTTTCTTTTTACATGTTACAAACAAGGTTGGAAGTTACCATAGGTCACAGTAATTTTTGCGTTATCGCAATCGTTTTTTGTTTTTTTTGTGTGTGTGTGTAAAACTTAAGACTTCCTCTAGTCCGTCTGTCATGTCTGTGTCACATGTCTGGCCCTTCGCAACTCAAGGAGACAATTAAGACTGCACAAAAGGGAGGACGAAGAGTTCTATTTCCAGTTCGTTTATGCGGCAATTGCGCGGCCCGGGTTTCAAAATAAAAAATTTTAAGACTTAGAAATTAAAACGCCAATGGACGACAAAAGTACTGCGGAGGTTCAAAAACACATCGTGATAAATGACACTAAAATGTGTGAGGGTTTGGCCAATGATGAAACCCAGGAAGCACGTGACACATGTCCTCCAATTAGCTAAGGTTTTACTAACCAGAAAGAACAGAACCAAAAATAGAGAGGGTTCAAAGATGCTCAGACACTGAACACACCTTATATAGGAGCTTAACGAGAAATAGATTGTGGCATGTTACGAACTAATTCTAGAGTTTCTGTGAGCAAAGTTAATAAAGTCTAACTCACGGACTTTTTTTGTCTCACTTAATGCGCCTTATATATGTCATTTTAAAAATAGACCATTCATTGATAATCTGGTGTGCCCTATAATGCATAAAATTCTTAATTTTCCTGCTTGAGAGTTTCCACAATTATTTAGTTTTTTAATTTAGAGTACAGTTGAAAATGATAGAATATTGTATGGAAATATTAGAACATCATCTGCTGCTGAAACGGTGTTGTAGGATCGATGACAGTCTGCTTCAGGTCCCTTTGATGTGTATTTGTGTTTTTTGGATATAAAAAATCAACTACAAAACAACACTTTTTTGGAATTAGTTTGACTTTAATTCCCACCGTTTCCCTTTTAGATCACTGAATAAACAATGCAATGTTTGAACAAAAAGGCAGAGCAAGTTTGGAGGCAGAACAACGGGATATCACCAGCAAAACAGAACGATCAATTAGAAAAAAAAAAAATTTTTGAAGCTAAAATTTATTATAATGCTGCTGTACAGCCACTTTTTCAAAAAGTGTGCCAAAACTCGCAATTTTTGTTTCCTCTTTTTTTTTCTTCATAGCAATTTTTTTTTCACACTAGAATTCACCCAGGAGGTTTGACAGGATTGTTCCCTTTAATGAGGCTTTTGAAAAGCTTATTTTCCCATCTGTGGCCTCTCTCGTTACCATTCACTTAATCAAATTACACGCCATCTTTAATCTTGCCTTATGAGGCAGTTTATTAACTTAAATTCTTCCAACCCTGCAGCAGTGAGTGGGTGAGATTCAAAGGAGATCTATATGGAGCTCATGGAAGCGCTCTGACAGTAATGTGCAGTTATGATGACACCTCCGATGAATTTTGCACCACTGACGGTACTTAGCCGATGTTTCCTCTCAAATAGAAGTGTCAACGCGTTTAAAAATGAAAGTCTACAAGGTTTGTTATTTTTCAAGGTACTGTTGTTTCAGTACAACTAAACTCTTTTGACACGGTTCATTTATGGCAGATCCAATAATAAATTGCTTGCCAATCGCAACCTCAGTGGACCAGTCAACTAGTCAAGCTCTGACTCAGAAAGTAAGCTTGCAGTAAAGTAAGTGATCAGGCTGTAAAACTGTTCCTCCATCAGTTAGACGTGTTGCTGTGCTGGGAGTTAGATTGCCAGGTTGCCTAAGACAACAAAGTAAACTCCGAAGAGCCAAGGTCTTGTATTTCTGCAGTCAGTCAGTCAGCCAGACTGTATACGGGCCAAAGCAGCCTGTCTTGGCCCAGGTCTTGGAGAAAACAAGCAGTAAGCAGTCTGAACACCATAAACACAATGTGACACTTAGCGGAGGGCTGGACGAGATTTATCGTACACATTCTTGGCTCCTCCATTAACAAACTGCACTCTGTTGTAACTGAACTTTCACCTTCTGCTCTCTTTCAAACCTTAACACTGCTCATACTATTCTTTGAATGCAACCAAACAAAATAAAGAACACACGGGTATACAATGCAACTGCCAGAACCTTTTTTTTTTGGCAGATTCTAACCTATATTTATTATGTGAAGCTTGAAATGATAACACCCATGCTGATGGAACCCACATAGCTGAGCAGCAAACTGTGAACACATGGGCCTTCTCTCTTTTTCGGTCTTTCTCACATTGAAATCCCGTTCCATGTATTCAATACACACGTATCCTGATCTTGACTAATGATTGATCCAATTTCACCTGTCCTTTCAAAGTAATTCTTACATTACAAGATTGTGCATTCCTTGAATTTTGACAGCTGTATTATGGAGCAAAAATGATGGTGTTCTGCAGAGACCTGGCATGTTCAAGTGTTTTTTTTTTATGTTATTTAACTTTTTTTAATTTATTTTTGTATTGAGTATTCTTAAATATTTAAAGTTACAATCAAAATGTAGAACCATAATTTTGCAAGTCTAAAAGAGTGTAAAAATTTTTTTTCTGCCAATGCTTTTTAAAAATATATAAATAAAAACCTTTTGAAACTCACTTGAGAACTTGATTTGAGTTTGGATTACATTGTAATCAATTACTGTGTTTTTAAACTGTACCTCGTGTTTTTAAACTGTACCTCATGTTTTCTTTGGGCAAAAAGTATTTAGAATTTTAGTTATCAATGAGTTCAGTATGGAAATGTGTATTTTTTATTATTATTATTATTTTATTTTTTTGCAAGTTGAAATAAAGTAATTTTACACAATTTCTCAGAAGGGTATTTCATTCAAATGTACATTTACATTACAGAAAAGACATGTTGTATGACTAAATATATTAGGTCAGAAAAGTGTTTTAACACTGTGACTCATTAATGGTATATATTAATTATTATTGGGATTACATTGGTTTATTTCTTCCCTGTCCCTTTCAAGCAATCATACTCAATTTGATGACAATAATATTTACTGAAATCATTTTGTCACGTGTGACTTCAGTATGTGTAAATGCAACTATAGGAACAATGATTATGTCAAAAAGCTAGTTTCTTTTCTTTTTTTCCCCTCTATTTTCTAGTCAATTTATGAACTAAGATCTTAAACATATTTGATAAATCTCTGTAATTTTTCATTTCGTTTCTTTTGTTTTTATTGCTGGAATTCCTTCAAAAATAACCAACTTATCAAAATTGAGAAAAAAAGTCTAAAAAAAATAACATTAATTTTAAAAGGCTATATTCTACCAATATCACAAGTTGATTTTACAAAAAACAAATATTTTTGCTTATGCAGATTTTAGAAAAAGTGTTATTTCAGTTAATTTCCTTAAATATAATTGATTTCTTCTAAACATTATTTGCCTTTTCTTAACATTAATATGTTCTTTAAATTCAAATTTGTATTGTAGAAGAGTGAAGTGACTTCCTGTAGGCCAACTGTTGCACATTTATCCATTAATGTAAAAAAAACAAAAAAAAAAACACTTCGTTGGAAGGGCTAAAGGAGTCGACTAATGCAAATATTTTGGTTTGATTGCCCCAACTGTGTGAGAATACACCTGTTAGATTAGGTCCCATCGAGTTCTTTAAAGTTTGACTTCTTCTTTCTGTCAAGCAATATTTGGAAAATAAATAAAAGGGGGACGATCAAATAGAGATATGTGTGTTTTTTTTTCCCCACAGAAAATAAAAAAAGACATTTAAAAAAAAAAAAAAAAATCAATGTATTGTTAAATGACCAGCATCATAACACTCGTGTCCATCAATCTGCATCTGCTCCAAAAGTACCTTAACGCCAGCGTTGACCCAAGACTTGTTTCCCACAATGTCATTTGAGAGCAGCAAGGAAAGAGTATCACTATGCTGTTGATATGACAAATATAGAGTTGATCCTTGAGAATGCAGCTCAAAGGTCAGCCAGAATCCACCCGATAAGACGATGTACATGGAAATGCTTTAAAGATGGCAGATGCATGGTGGCAAGTTTCAAAAGCTGTTGCTTCAACAGTCAAGCAAATTCTAAGGTGTCCCCCCAGGGAAATGATGACCTCTGTAAAAACAAACAGATGTAATGGGATACTTATTAAAGAGAGAATTGTTTATCAATTTTCAAGGGTCACAAAGTCATTTCTTGGATAAATGATCTCTGCAGGTCTTATCCGTCATCAACACATTTCCTATTGAAACATGTAAAACGGTCTTAGATCTGTGTACGTTTCATTTCTTTTATCTTACTGACATAAATTTACATTTTTTAAGCATTTGTTCAAGTTAAAATGAGCTGTAAACTGGGTAAAAATGAAAAGTGTAAAGTAGGTCTTAAAGTTATCGCGATATCAAGCTGTGCAACACGTTTATCACATAAGACGCCGAAAATTGCGATAAATTGTTACCTTAAATGGGCTAAAACAATCTTAAGGGAGCTTGAAGTATTTAACAAATCAAGTAAATCCCTTTATGCGTTTGACCAATCGGATGCAGCCCTTTTATGTCAGATGTTCGCCTCCAATGTAGACGAGGGTCATTTGGAGTATAGTTTAAGGTATGTTGACTCTTATTTAAATTAAACTGTTGCAGAGAAATAGAAATTATGTATTTTACATTTTTTTTGCTGTTTATTCATGTGCAACTATATATACTCATATTACATACAGAGCAACAGTTTGGACCCATTCAAATGAATGTAAGTATTCGTCAAGTTATATCGTCATCGCAAAATTGATCACTAATACAGCAAATCGCGAGTTTTATTCATATCGTGCAGCTCTAATGTAAAGCCATCAAAGAAAAAAGTAATGTATATCAATTTTGGGATTTTTTTTTTAAAAGCAGGAATAAAAGAAGAAAATATGACCAAAAAAATGATGCTCTAAAAGTATAGCCTGAGGCTGCTGAAAACATCTGCGGCAAAGCTGCTAAACAAATGCATTTCTCAGGTAGAAAAGCAGGTATTTCTCAGGCAGGTTGGTGTGCAGTTGCAGCTCCTCTTCCCCATTTGTTCTTCATACAGTATGTTTGTACACATGCTAAGTTGGTCACCTGCCGCAGAGGATTAAAATACTAACCAGTTTACATTCTCCCCACAGCTTTTGAAATGATTCAATTTTCCTAATCTTGTTTAGCTTTGGAGTATGTGGCTTTGAGGCAATATGGCATCCTTTTTCAATCGTGCATCCCTTGAGAATATTTACATATCTAACATTTCTTGAAAAACCGAGCACAGGGATGTGTGTTGTGGCCCAAAATGAGGAGCAAAGCTGGGTCAGCCTTCAGGCTCACTTTATGTCTGATAGGTAAACATGGCCGCCTCTTTTTTTCTCCCCCCCTTTTTTCTTCTTCTCAAATTCCATCTTTGGATAGATGCTGAAATAGTTATGTAAATTGGACACTCCTCATAAGATCAATCCCATTACATCTATGCAAAATGTATATTTATTTTAATAATGTTTCAACGCAACTAAAATACATGCAATCATAATCAACTAATCACAGAAATTGGTTAAATTATGTATATTTTAAAAATATAAAGTAGAAAATGGTAGCAATTTGCCTCATTGGGTCACATTTCAAGAGCCACAGTAGCAGCAGTTAACCTGCAGGAGTAAATGTGTGGCGATCAGTAAAATAATGGTGGAGTGCTGAGAGCTTTTCCATCCCAAGTTCTCCCCGTAGAATTGAGTGTTAAGTCCTTATGACACCATGATGCAGAAGACATTTGTTCCTCAGATTTAGCCAGCAGGAAAGCTGCAGACTAAATGAAAACCAGATTTTCCTTCTCCTATTTGTGCAGCTGCGTGGTTTTACAGCTAAGCTTTGACTTTGCATTGTATCTGAGGAAACGGTCTCTTCTACAGGGAGCTTTATTTTGTAGAATGTTTCCCCTTTTAAGCTAAAATATTTCAAAACAAATGTGCAAAAACTGCATTTATTTTTATTTTTTTTTATAAAACACCAATAATTAAAAGTTATTTGATTGTGAAATGTTTTCTTGTGATAAAGAAAAATATTTTCGTAAAATGTTAAGTGTACACAATATGCTGTTATCAGTGCATGAAACTCTCTCTGGAGTAAAAGATGCACCCTGCGGAATATGAATATTGTTTCAGAGGCTTCAAAATATGACATGAAATAAAGGATTAATCTCTCTAATCCCAAAAGACCATCTTGATCTCAGAGCGCAGATGCTCGCTGTGAATCGATTGAAAAAAATATATATTAAAAACGGACAAATATCACTTCTCCATTCCCAGCTAGATCTATGCGATAAAGCCAAATGTCAGCAGAAATACTAAAGCGGGATGTCAGCAGAGCCAGGTGACAGACGGGAGGGAAGAGGTAAAAATGTTCTATCATGTCCGACAAGGTGTTCTTTTTGAGATTTAAAGATCACTGCACAACTTTAAACATGTTTGTCACTTTTTAGTCTGACGCAAAGAACTATCATGGGCTTCACAAGAACTTTATCTGCTCAGGCTCGAAGGTAAAGGAGAGCCAGAAAAAAAAGAAAAAGTCCATTCCCATTTATCTTAGCCAGGTTCTCTTCAAAGGCAACAAATAAATTACAGTGTACATTTGATACAAATTGATTTCTTAACTCAAATAACAATGTTGTCCCCCCGGTCAGGGCCATGTGTCACTCAGTCGCTAGTCTGAGTGAAAGCCTCAATCTGTCTCTGTGATAGAAATAGGGCTGACACATCTCCACCAAGGAATGCTAATCACGCAGGCCTGGCCTGGCCCTTTGTGGGCAGGCCATGATAAGGAAAATCAGTTTCCCCCTCCTGTCAGACAGTGGGGCCTGTGCCCTGATCGCTGTCTGGAAGGAAACAAGCCAGGGGCCTGGAACTTACTGCCCTAGTTGGTTGTTGTCTTACTGTAGCAACATGACGCAGGATTAAGCAGGAAAGAAAAAGGTGGAGGTTGGGATGACAGAAAATATTTTTTTTTTTTCTAAAGGTAAAAAAAACAAACAGGATAAGACAGGTAGATGGTGAAGAAGATGGGTAAAAATACAAAGTTGAAGGGGATGAATGAAAGAAATTGGGAGCAGGCAGGGGAGAGCATGCGGGACAAACGCGGCGGTTTTTAAAGCCTCCGCGGCAGCTGTAGCATCAGAGATGGAGCTGAAGTGAACCCCACTGAATATCTTGAGCCGATCTTATCAGTGTCTGGGAGAAATGAGATATTGGCAGGAGCTGTTGAGTGCTCTCACAGCTGAGCAGGTTAATAGGGTTGGTAGGCTGGCTGCAAGCTAATTGGATTTGCCGTGGCTTGATAAACAGTGGCAAGCCCTTTCTGCCAGCCAAACATACAGGTTGACTTCACCACAACACTTTAGTTCCCCCCTCTAACACACCCTTTTCTTTTTTCAAAACCCTCTTCATAACCACAGAATGTTGTATTTTTTTTTTTTTTGTCATTCCCATCAGGCCACACTTGGAGGGTGTATTTGTGGATCTGAGGATGTCTGTGTGTATGTGTGTGACTACACACGTACATGTGTGACAGAGAAAAGGACTTTTACTGATTTTAATCAAATACCATTTAACCTGTTTGACCTCCAGCAGTCATCACACAAGCCCAGATCAAGCTGGGTTGTTCTTTTTTTCTTGACATTAGAGCTGTGTGAGGAGATTGTCTATGTTTTTGGTTTTTTAACACTTCTTTGTCATTAAAGAAATCCATTTTTGTCATTGTTACTATTTTCTCACCTTGACAAAAGTAGGTGCTATTTCTTTGATGACCTCGCAAAAGTTGGGATTGTTTGAGACACATGAAACCGTGTAAATATGCTTTAAATTATCAATGTTGTTACAATTGTTTTATTCTATATAGTTTTCCCTTTTTTTATTGCGGTGATAAGTTCCAGTGATAGCTGAAGTCTACAAAATAGGATTATAGGCTGTAAAACTCCCCACTACACACTTAACCCACTTTTCTCAGACAGACCTCAACATTTTCACACTTTTCTCTCTTGTTTAAACTTAAAGTTCAAGCCTTCATAGAAAAATAAGCCCAGTATTTATAGGATGAAAACAAAGATCTGATTGCGATAAAAAAATTTATATTTATTTGGAAAATTGAACGCATTCTGTACAGGAGCTACAGCACAGATAAGGTGGATTGGCAGCAGCCAATCAGAACGCAGAACACAATGCACTATTTATGAATTTTAAAAAAAAGCATGAAAAATTGTGCTGAAAACTATCAGTAAAATATCGACACAGCGAAAGGTGAAATGCGATGTGGTGGGGCGCCACTGTAATCAGATTTGCAGCCAAATCAGTTTGCTAGTTACAAAGATACTTCACAAGTATGCATTTTTTTAAAAGAAACTGCAAGTGTACTTTTGCAGACAACAGTATCTATTCAAAATAAAGTTCACCAAGTATCCATTTCTGAATATTTCTTTTAAAAAAAAGGTTAAAAATTCTTATCCTATTGGCAAATTTTCTCTAAATATGAAACAAAAATCTGCAAACAGGGTAAGAAAAATGCTCTAACCAGGGGTTTTATAAAAAAGGTTCTAGTCAAGACACATTTTCACAAATTAAGATTATTTTGCTGTTGAAAAACTTTATTGATAAGATTATTTCTCGCAAAACAGAAAATATTTTTTTTCTTTCAAACACGGTGTTTTTACTTTCTTAAGACTTCATTTTTGTAGTCTTACATATATATATATATTTGTTTCCAAAAGATTATAGACATATACATTAAAATATATATATATATATATATATATATATATATATATATATATATATATATATATATATATATATATATATATATATGTATGTATGTATATATATATATATATATATATATATATATATATATATATATATATATATATATATATATATATATATATATGTATATATATATATATATATATATATATATATATATATATATATATATATGTATATGTATATATATATATATGTATATGTATATATATATATATATATATGTATATATATATATATATATATATATATATATATATATATATATATATATATATATATATATATATATATGTGTGTGTGTGTGTGTGTGTGTGGCTTTAAACAACTACTTGCAAATGCAGTTCTTGGATACCTTTTTGTATACTCTTTTATCCAACCCCTGTTTATGTGCACAAACCCATGAAAGGTTTTGTTATAGCCCCTACTTCCAACTTTTCAAGGTAAAGGTCAAACGGCTGTACAAAATCTATACATCTTTGACTGCAGAAGGTGGGTGGCCCCTTTGACTCATCTGTGTCCCAGATATTCCAGTAAGGGGCCTTTGTGCATGGGTTTTTGTCAGCGGACTGCTCTGAAATGTGAAGTGAGGCTTAGAAAGAGAGATGATATGGAGAAAAGGGGATCCACCAAACTATTTACAAGGCAAGTGACTGTTAAGGAGGAAACGCTAGAGAGATTATTTTCTTTTTTTAAGTAACAGTCCCCACTGTAAAACACCCTGGGGTGTCACAGTGTCCTCATTTATATAAACAGCCCCAACTGGTGGATAACTCCTCTGCATGATTGGGTGTAGCCAGATTAGCTGAGTTCGTAAGCATCCCACACATGACAACCCAAAGAAAAAGTCTTTGAAAACAGAGGGGGGAGAAAGAGAGGACAGTAAAACCAAGCTGCCTCTGGATATCCATTTGCAAAAAAAAAATAAAGAAGAAAAAAAAAACATCAAGGCCTCTGCTTTGAAAAGAAAAACAGGGATTGCTGCAGAAGAAGACGTTGGATGTCAACAGTTGGACATTTGGTAAAAGTTTACAAATTTGTGGATGAGCCCTTAGTAAACCTACACTGAACCCATACCAAAGGAAATATAACAGCCTGGAGGGACAAGGACGTTAACCAACTGCTTGCAAAATCCATTTGTGGATGGAATGGTAATATTAGATAACCTAAGTTAGTATGTATGTACAAACGTGCAAAATAAAGTCTTAGTTTGCCTGTGCAAAAAGTTTTTACAGTTGGAGAGAGGAGATATTTCAAAGAACTTTTGAGATTAGGAAGAAAAGAGACAAAAAATAAATGAAAACATTCAATTACCCCCCCCCCCCCCCCCCCCCCGCTTTTTTATTTATTTACCTTAAATTTGATGTCAGCATAAAGGCTAGGGGCTGTTTGGCACAGGCGCACTCACAGATTGAATCCATTGGCTGCCTTAACTTCCCAATGAAGAATGTACAGTAGGAATCCTGCGATACCAACCCTCTGAATCCATTTCCTGAAGAAAAAAAGACAATTGATGAAGCCTGAAAGGGTCTATGGTCCACTGAGGAATAAAAAAAAGTGACCTCAAATACACACAATGAAGCCTAGAAACAAGCATATTGGAAACTGAGAGTGTTTTCAGAGTTTTAGTGCAGGTACTTTTTTTGGGGGGGATGACTTGAAAACAGACAAACCTCTAACCTTTTACGTACTTTGCAGCTCATTCAACTCTTATGACCATCTATGAGCAAGCAAACTTTGGCTGCAACAACCAATGAGTTATATCACTAGAGGAGACACGCCCGCTTTAGAAGCCTGGCCGACGGTGGCGGAGCGCGACGCCATCTTGGTGAGGTCGACGACGCCCAAGTGTCTAAGTAGCTTTTATATAATATATATATATATATTTACATTTATATATATTTATACACATATGTAAATATATTATATTTAGATACATCATTTGTTGTTGTTAAAGAAGAGAAACAGTCAGCCTTAAAAGCTCAAACTTTAATGAAAATGCAGTGTTGCAGGACTTCTTTACAAATAAAAACATTATAACAAAGAATTTTTTAAAAATAATTTCTAAACATTTAGAAGTTTTAGACCTCTTTGACATGTAATTTAAATTATTTAGAAAAACCCAACAATAAGTCAATAATAATAATAATAATAAATCAATAGTAAGTCAATACAACAATAAATAATAACAATAAAGAAATAATAAGTCATTAAATAATAAAAAAATAATTATATTAATAATAATAACAATAAAAAAAATATTCAAAAGAAGTCCAAAAGTGAACAATAGATTTACCCTAAAAAAACAAAACAACAACAACAACAAAGAAAAACAATAGATTTATACTGATTCATGTGAGTGATCAATTTGTGTAACACAGATGTTATGGTGTCGGGTTTCAAGCAAACAGTCCGGCCTCTCATCAAAATCTGTTTCCACAAATGTTTTGAACATAGCCAGACTGTATTGCTAGTTGGTACCACAGTGAGCTCTTTTGATAGCTAAGATCCACTTTTTCCTTAAGTCTGAATCCATTGGAAACCTGCAAGAAAAGTTCAGTCACTGAGTCAGAAATGTATAAATCTATATTACTATAATAGCCTAGTATGCTGTATACAGGTTTAGCAAAATAAAATGTACATTTATGTCGACAGCAAATTATCCGTACATCATGCAGCATGTTGATAATAGCCCTGCAGCATCATGCATGTCAACATGTGTATGATTAATGAAGCCCCTGCAGCATTAAAAGAAAAAGATTATAGTACTTACCTGTGAAATGATATACCTAACTCCTTCATGGACTCAGTTCTCTGATTTTGGCAGTTGAAACCCACACAATGAACTGGTATTATGCAAAAAATGTGTTCACATGCATGCACTGCAGTAGTAACTTGACCTCACCAAGATGGCGGTGCTCTCCTCCCATGAGGAACCACGTAATGTCTCCTCTAGTGATATAACTCATTGGCAACAACTATACTCTTAGCAAACAAATAGTATGGTTAAGTGTCCTACAAATTTACTTAGTCTATACTAAAAGTGAGTCAATACACTCAAATTTTACTTTCTATAGACTATCTGTCACGGTTTCAGTTTCTTTATTTTTGTGTTCTGTTTTTTTTCTTTTCTTATTATGTTATGTTTTGAGTTTGTTTCCTGTTTTATTTTGAAAGTCTTCCTGTTATGTTGTTGTTTCGAGTTTTGCTTTTGGTCCCCATCTGCCTTCATACCTCATGTACCTCAAAGAATAGACTTCAAAGCAGCTCTGCTTGTGTACAAGTCTCTCCCTGGCCGAGCACCAAAGTACGTCTCTGACATGTTAGTGCCATATGAACCATCTCGTGCTCTGAGGACCTCAGGGGCCGCCCTCCTGTTGATTCCCAGAGTCAGAACTAAACAAGGGGAATCAGCGTTTCAATATTCTGCAGCTAAAATCTGGAACAGCCTCCCTGAAGTCGTAAGACAGGCCTCTTCTGTGTTCATGTTCAAATCTAGACTTAAAACATTTCTGTTTAGCCGTGTATATGACTGAAAGGTTTCTTTTAAAGTAAATTTTACGTTGATTATTTCTATGATGTATTGTGATTTTAATGCATATTTCTGTTTTGTGAAGCACCTTGAATTACTTTGTGTACGAATTGTGCTATACAAATAAACTTGCCTTGCCTTGCCTTGCCTTGCCTTCATTGTTTCCACCTGTGTCTCGTCTGTTCTGTATGTATTTAAGTTCTGTCTTTCCCTTTCTCCTGTCCTGCTCCATAGTTTGACGTATCCTGAGTTCCTGTGTCTTGTAACTCTAGTGTTTTGAGTTTGCCTGCCTGCTGCAGTGGTTTTTGGTTTTGTTTTGTTTATTAAAGTTCCTGTTTCCCCTGGAACCCTCTGCCTCCTCCTCCTCTCTGCATCTGGGTACTTCCTCATTCCCCCTTGTGACACTATCTATACATTTTAATATTAAAATGTTCCAATTCAGATGGAGAAGTATTCAGTTAGACTACACTCACATATGCCAAAATGCCACAGCATGGGAACTCGAATTTAAGTTTTTCAGCAAACTCAGCATTTATAATTGGGAGGCGGCCATTGCATTTTTAAAAGGCGCGCAGAAGTAAAAGTGAACACTTTATAGCGGCTGAAGGATTTTGTGACATCAGGCAGTGGCCGGCCAGGCACATTCGGGGGTCAGGCAGTGGCAGTCTGGTGGCAGGAAGGCAGCTGCGCAATAATAGACTTTTGGGACAGTTTCCAAGGTCCCCAAAATCAGATAAGGATGTATGGCTGATATCCGACTGGCAATTTCCAGCCACCCTCCTCCTGCTGTTCTACTGCCATGGTCAGATTGTTAGGTGTAGTAGCATCACCACTACACTTAACAATATATATATATCGGGCGGCCGCCGCTAATGTTGAAGATCCTGTCGATGCCTCCCCATAACTCGGTGGCAGTTGTATACGTGACCATGGCATTAGTATACTTTCTACACTACACATACATGTTCTATAGTATACTTGCTATACTTACAGTCATACTCAAGTATACTTTATGAAATAAACTCACTTTTTTGCTAAGGGAATGGCCTCCCAAAAAGTAAGCAGATGGTTCATTTTGAGGTGACATTGTGTAAAACAGTAGTTCCCCCACATTTGTGGGGGACAGGCACCAGAGACACGCGCAAAACGCAGAATCAGTCACGTGACTGGAAAAAAAAAAGAACCAATAAGTGAAACAACGAATTTTGAAACTAGAATAAGCGGGGTAACACTTTAACCCTAATATTCTAATATTACCTAATATATACCCTATACCCTAATATATAATGATACATATTGTTTTTTTTTGTTTTTTTTTGTTCCTGAACAGTTGTTGTTTTTTTTTGTTTTTGGTGTGAACTTCATTAGTTATTTCTGTATTTTGAAAAAATTTGTAATGTTTTTTTTTTACAGTTTACATGTTTTGCAGACCACATGTTTTTTTACACTTTTGCAGCTGTATTTATTTAATATTTATTTCTTTTTTTAATAAGAATCTCATTTTTGATAATAATTTTTCATAATAATTTTAGTAATATTTTTAATTATCTAATATAAATGTCATTTGTGATGTCCTTTATTGATGTTATATTATATAGATTATTTCTGAATGTCGTGTTGCTGCCACAGAAATGAAATTTCCCCATTGTGGGATTAATAAAGTCATCTATCTATCTGTCTATCTATATTCACTTCAAATTCACAAGCCTTATTTAAAGCTGAGGTGAAACTGTGGGCTTCTCATGCGTCATTTCAATTTCAGTCTAGGTTTAGTTAAATTTGCAGCTCACCTTCTAGCAAACTGAAACTTACTAACTAAAGACTTACTGAAATCCAGTAAAAGTAGCATTTCTAACTTAATCTGTCACCAGCCTCTTACTATATATGTCAAACTTCATGACAGTACGAGCTGAAAAAAACATTGCATCATTTTGCGCTTTAAGATAATTTGTCAGGAGAAAACCTTTCCTCTCTGAAATGTGGAGGAGCACTTCATGTAAACTACCAGGCCTCTGGAGCAATGTTCCTGATGAGACCAAAGTGGAGAGGGAAGTCCATAACATACTCCCTTTGGTGAAAGGCCAAATCATTGGGCTGGCCTCCCCGAGTAAATATCCGAGCATGTTTCAACATAACAGTGGATGTGGGTCAGCTCCTCCTCTGCTGGTTTTGGGCTGCAGCACACCTGCTTTTCATTTTTCATTATGACTTGATGTGAGAAGCTCGTTCTACCTGCCATTTCTTTTCAGGCTATTCAAACGCTGAGTGGCTCTGGTGCCACGCTCACACTGGGCATGTGACACGCATTCCGAAGAGTGCTAAAAGTGAGTTCTTGAACACACATTTTGTATTTGGTGTTTACACCAGACAAGGACGGAGGGGCTTCTTCTACTTTTTCTACTGTCTACTAGCGCATGTCCTCCAACTACAGTTGGAAGAGGCATGGCGCAAATAATGCGACTCTTGCTCCAGGCTTTTTCTTTCGCTACTCTATTCCGATACATGTAAGACTTGGTGTCATATAACCACAAACCACAATTATTCGTTTCTCCTCCATGATCAGATTTTTTACAATCGGTTGACTCTTCGGTGAATCAGAAAGGACTTCACCAAACGTCCCTCACTGGTCAATGTTCAACCTGGTTCAACTTTAAATGTACATTCAATTGCCACGTTTTGTATGTAGAGCCCTAAAACGATCTTAAAAACATAGCGATGCATAAACACTAGTGCTTTGAACGTTGAAGCCTGAAACATGCATTTAAGCATGTTTACTTAAACCTTTCATTGGAAGGAACCATAAACGTTCATTGCTAAGGGCTGTGTGATTATAGAATTATGAAGCAGCCACGGTACCTCAGAGACACACTGATCCTTCTTGAGGTATCACCAGACTTTCTTCTGAACTTACCAACAGAGCAACTTTAATTACTGACTATTTAGTTTTACACTGATAGTTTAAAATATGCAGTGATGTCACATATCATCCAGCGCAGCAAAAACACCAGACAGTAAATAATAAGAATATTGTCGTACCACAATTACTTAAGACTAAGAGAACTCAATCCCCTTTACCCCAGTTAAAGCTAAGGTCGCATTTGCCAAAATGCCAACGTTCGGCAACCTAATGCCTCGTTTCCACTGAGCAGTACTGTCCAGTCTGGCTTAGAATGGTCCAGGCAATTCCGGTTGAACTGCTTTTTTTTGCTTGGCTATTGGGTCTTTGTAGATACAAAGCATTTAATGCTGTTTGAGAGAAGATTGGGGGTGGCAAAGAGGAATAGAGCCGAAAATGTTGGTGCTAGTTTGGTGCTTTCTATTGTTGTAACAACCTTCTGCCAATCAACAGGTTTCATCGTGTGACAACAGTAACACCGTCCCAACTGCAGTTGGACAACGCTGCAACTGCAGTGCTCCTGGTTCTGTTTTGTCCTTTATTTGCGACATATTCATATTCCCAGATAAGATTAAATCGAAACTCACCACATGTGAAGAAACACGTTTCTTCTCCACGTTACAGTGCAACGGAAATCACCCTGTTGTTGGAAGGATAGCCAGCCCTAAGTCTCTATGGCTCCTCGAAAAAAAATAACATCAATAAAGCTTTAAATACCCCATACAATCGGAGCAATAGGGAGGAGCCAGACGGGTAGGGAAACGATTAGGATTTGGTCTTTGTGTCATATAACTTCAGCTGAAATTAAATTCTCAATGATAAATTTTCAAACGGTTGACACAACTATGAATTAAAATGAACAGCATCCACTCATCATAACCAAATGTGAGTACCTGATTAAGTTGAACTCTTGACTTCCAATGTGCGATTATTAGACCTGCGTTTTTTTTTAATGTAGAGTCTGAAAACTGAATCGTAAAAGCGAGAGTTTCATATGTAGAAGCCCACAACGGATACGTACATTTACATAGGGTTCTTATTGAAAAATGGTTGCTTGTACGCGTGTTGATGAGTCCAGTGTGAACGTAGCATTAGAATAAAGCAATAGTTGCACCAAATTTTGCATTCTAGCAACATGCAGCATCCATTAAGTCACCTTAATTGGTCTTGGTGGCATATTGTCCTCTTTCAAGCTAAAACTTCTTTATTTATTTTTTTGCAATACAAAAAAAAGTGTAATTTTTTTTGTATTTTGTATTAAGCTGTTGTATAAGTGGTTTGAATCTGCAACAATGACAGACTATGGTAATGTGTGGAAACCATTCTTTGGCCCAACACCTAAATATGTGATTTTTATCTTCTGTGATTCATGCGGTGTGCTTTAAAACAGTCCCATCAGTCTGTTAATCTAAAAGAAAATAGTTGGAGCAGATATCTCCCTCTCTTCAAGACAAACCAAAGGGAGACAGGAGGGAGGGCGACTCAAAGCACAGCAAAATCAGCTCCTCTCAGGGATGGAGAGGGTGCTTTAGAGAGGGGATTAAGGCACTTTCTCACTGACGAGCCAGCTTTTATAAGGTACATCACATTACTTCAGCTTCACACTTTTATAGATATATCGTCATCTGCCTTCCACCATAGCCTGGGCTGTTATGCCAACACAGTCTGTCTCAGGCAAGATTAATACTTACACACTTGGCATGTAAAGAAACACTGACTCTAAGCTGACAGTACCTACTGTATGTAAAGCTTACTCTCAGTTCGCTATCTTGTTCTATGTTAAGTGTGACTGTGGAGATCACACATTAGTGCACCTCAACCTCAATCATTTCCTAACTCCTGGACATCAAAAGTATTGTCTTATGAGACAAACAAGACAATGAAAGTTATATTTTTCTTAATGTAGGCATTAGAAGTTTTGAGTAAATTCCATTTTTACTAAGACATTTTTAAAGTCGCACTCCAATCATCTTTTGATTTATTATAAATTGTTTCCAGGGGTCTTTTAATCATGATTATGTCCTTTTTTAGCCAAAATTAAAAACCCTGTGTTGATTTCTAGGACATAGTTTCAGCAGAGTGGCAGGAGTTTATTAGACATTCACCTCTGAGTTGTGAGTGGAACCGTCTGTGTGGAGTTAGCCTGTCCCCATTTCCCATCATCCATTTGTTTACATTCTTTCCTGCTAGCTTACGGCATTTCACAGCCTAGTCATCAACAAATAGAGGCATCAGAATAAAGCAGAGTAGTGAGTTCCTGGCCCACTCAGCATATTTTCTATGTCATGAAAATACAATTGATCTTTTTTGCCTGCTACTAATTCACAACGATTTTTTTAAACATTTTTTTTTGTTTATTTCAAAATAGAAAGATAAAATAACAAAAAGTACAATGTTGAATAACGACATTTGTTATTTAACATTTTTCATTGTCCTTAATATAAAAATATAGTTCTAGGAATACATTTTTTTATTTATTTTTTTAAACCATTATATTCTGAGAATAATTCAGTAGGAAAATCATGCATCTTTCAAGTTGGAATCCCAGAGTGAGATTAGGGCTTCTGTGAACATTTCTGACGAGTCAGTATGTTGCCTGGGGAGAGTCCCTAGGCTAAATCCATACCCCGAGTTCAGGGCTGCCTTCCGAAGCAAGCCGCGGAAATGATTAGTGCTGTTCAACTGAAAGGCACAAAGGGGCCCATTGGCTGGCCTGAAAGTTTCAAAGTGAAACCAGTACACCTTGTGTCTGTGTTAATTGATCACAGGCACATTATCTTGCCTGTTCAAGGCTTAATTTGCCCTCTGAATCAACACTTTTGTCGACTACTGCAGTCATTTGCTGGAAGGGGGAAAAAAAAAATCACTGCAGCTTTATCATTCCACCCATGAATTTAAGCCAGATTTCTTTGCTGCTATTGTTAATTAGTATTCCCAAACAATAGATTGTCTTCCAGTTTGGGAGAGACATATTTTGGTCTTAGAAAATAATGATTATTAAATAAAATGTAGGCAGAATTTTTTTTTCATACAAAGATGCAGCAAAACAGAAAAAGTATTTTATTTTTAATTAATTTGCATATTAACACGCATACTTATGCATTTAAACTAACCAGTGTGAAACATTTCATTCAGCCACGCAAAACATTTGTGTAAAGGTGAGCTAACACCTGTGCTCGATTGAGTCTTTATATTCTTCTAAGGTGGATGATGGAATGTAAAAGGTAGGAGGGAGAGTGCCCAGTTATCCCCACACCAAGACCCCAGCCGTAGCAGCAGCGGCAGCCGGGAACCCCCCCCAACACCCGCCAGGTAGCAGATAGAGAAAAACTGCCCGCCAGGCAATCACATCCACAGGGGGCCTCAATGTCAGAGAGCAGGGAGGCATAGGGGGACAGAGAGTGCAAGCTCCAGGCCAACCAGGAGAAGACCCCCCCCCCCCCCCCCCGCCATGCTGGGAGGGCCCAACGCGGGGCCCCGCCCCAGAAGAACAACCCCACCACTACCCAGGAGTTCTGAGCATCCCCCCACCCTAACCCCAGGCAACCCCAAAACAATTTAGTTTTTTCGTTGTGTGGTTTTTTTGTACTCCTGTGGTTTTAACGTGGTTCATTTGCAATACATCTGTGAAAGTTTCACGTAAAACCCACAACTATTCTCACGTTTTCCACATATATTCCGAGTCCCTGTGGTGTGGTTTTTTTGTCTTTGCCCCTGAGTGCTGGGTCCTGCCAAATTTCCAACTGTGGGCCAGCCTGGTTGGGCCATGGTTACAACTCTTCTTGTGGACCGCCTCTTTTCCTGGGTGTCCTCTTCCTGGGCGGGGATGGCTGGCCCCTGCCTTGCTTTCTCCTGAACCAACCGTGGGCCGGTGGGTGGCTGCCTGGAACGTGGGGCGGGTCTCCCTTGGGGGGCCCTGGCTCGTACCTGGGGTTGGGGTGGGGGAATGACCAGAACTCCTTGATGGTGGTGAAGTGCTCGTCTGGGGCTGTGGCTGCTCTCCCGGTTGGGCTGGTGCTTGCTCTCTCCGCCCCCCATGCCTCCCTGCTCTCTGGCATTAGGGTCCCCCGTGGCGGTCCTGCTGGCCCCGGCCTGGGTGGCGGATGTGATCGCCCGGGGGGCCATTGTTCTCTTTCAGCTACCGCACGGGTGTTGGGGGGGGTTCTAGCTGCTGCTGCTGCTGCTGCTGGGGTCTTGGTGTGGGGATGACTGGGCACTCTCCCTCCTTCTTCTTACATTCCATCATCTACCTTAGAAGAACATAAACAATAACTCTAGCACAGGTTTTGGCTCACCTTTGCACAAATACTTTGCGTGATCGAATGAAATATTTCACACTACTGTAGTTGGTTTGAAGGCACAGGTATGCGTGTGTGAACATCATTTGTTTTGTGTACATGTTGACATGTGAACATTTTTGGAACCAACATGTATGTTTATAACATTTGAGTGTGTTTGTGGACAGGCCTAGATTACAAAAGGGGTTTATTCAGACATACCTCTGGTTTGTCAGAAGATTCATAATCCCTGTTGTAAAAGTAAAATATTTCCCACACAAGAGGCCTTCAGCTCTCATCTGTTTGCCCAGCTGTTGGACAGGACAAGTTATAAATAAATAAATAAATAAATAAATAAATAAATAAATAAATAAATAAATAAATAAATAAATAAATACATGTACTCCACCAGGTGAGATCTTGGATTGAGCCCAGGTTGAAGGAGATAGTCACACAAAAAAAAAAAGAAATGAAAAAGAAAATATGCATGAATATTTTTACACTACAGGTTAACTTAGTGATATTTCCCATGGACCACTTCTTTGGCCTGTACAAGTTTGCCCATTTTCAGACAGCCAGTATCCACCCGTAAGGGCACTTTGTGACTAAATTTTAAGAGCATCTACAATCCATGACCCAATCATTATGCAGGAAATAAAAGAAGCAAGTTATTTTTTCAGATTTCTCCAAGATGCTGACAAAATCTGCCTGTAAGAAATGTATATATCTTAAACAAGTTAAAGTCAAGCCTATCTGACAGATATAAATCCATTTTTGACAAAGTAAAACAAGACAAAAAAAGAACTTTCTCAATTGATGAACTCAGATTATTTTTTAACCTAAACTTTCAGAAAATAAACAAAACCCCCTTTTGTTTCAAATGAAGCAGAATTCTTAACTGAAAAAATGTAATCTCTTGTTAGTCACATGTTTGGTTTTTTCTCCAAATAGTCTGTAGGCCTTTGACATGGTGTTTATTGTTGTTTGAGAGAGTGAATCCCAGCTGGTTTCTATATGACATGGTTGACTTACCTCAGCTAACAACTCGGCCTGCCTTTACTTTTAGATAAGGGCATTATCAATACTGCTGTATGTGCAATGAGGGTGATTAGAAGACATATCGTACAAACGTTTCCATTTTGACTTAAAAAAAAAATCTCACCTCCACCTATTTGTTGCTGCACAAATCTATCATTGAAGAGAATCAACCGAGGGAAATGTGTATTTCATTTCAGCCGCTGTCCCAATTCTTAATGGGTAGCCATCCAGAGAGAATGAAATGATTGATTTTTGTCATCCTGAATGAGGATTAATGAACAGAGGCTAAATCTTCTATGAGAAGAAGGTGGAAGAGGGTTTGCAGAAGGTGGGGGCTACTTCAGACTAGACAGCAACCTTGGATGGCTGTAGCAGAGAAAAAAAGAGCTTGGGTTTGTGTGTGTGTGTGCAGTTGTGTGTTTGCTAGGATTTAGAGCAAGCGTGTGTGCATGAGCTCTCGTGCACATGTTCACTTACACTTTGCTTCTAAGGTTTCCTAATGAAATATTGATGGGAGATGTGGGAAGTGCGGGGGTTGGATCGACTGGGGGTTGGTGGTGTTGGAACTGTAACTGCTACTTCCTGTAGCTTGGGACATCTCTGTCACTCTGGATCTTGGTGAGACAGCCCTGCCCTAATTTAGTCTGACTTGGAATGAGTCTTTATCACAGGAAGTTGGGGAAAAATAAACTTACCACACACAGAGCAAGGGGAAGGAAAGAAAGAAATTTGTGTGTGAAATAGAAAGATAGAAAATGGTGATGTTAAATTTTGCAGTCAGAATATTTCAAAAATATTGTAATGAATAGGTGACAGTGGCTGTCAAAGAAATCAAATACGTTTTTTTTTTTTTTGTGAGACAAAATAAATGAAACAGCAGAGGCCTGGCTTTAATGACCTTTGTCAGATTACACTGCAACCATGACTGTTGGAATAAAAATTGATCTGTGGATTCTATTAATGGTTACCAGCAGTAGAGTGGTTCTACGGAAGGAAGGTGGTTTTACAAGCGAACTATTCACGGAAACAAGGCAGCTGCTCAAATGTAATGTGCATTAAAAAAAGTTTTTGAATGCACTTTTATCCCATGGTGTTCAGACTGGACAAGGTGGGAGGGCCTTTTCTTTTTTTACTGTTTACTAGCACATGTCCACCACCTACACATGGGTAGAGGTTTGGTGTGAAATCCAACTCGGTGCTCGCTCCAGCCCCCCCGCCCCCCCCCACACACACAGCTCTATTCCTGAAAATGAGACACTTTATGTCATAATTGCTTCTCCAATTTCTCCTCAAACGTTTAGCATTTCTGTGAATTAAAGAGAACGTCATCCATTCGTCACTACAAAATCACAGTTCATCAAAGTTCAACCCAGTCGAACTTGCAAAGCGCGGTCAATGGCCACATGTCTTGTTCGTAGAGCCCCAAAACAATAGTAAAGACTTGTACAGCCACGCGTGAATGCAGAAGCCCACAACAAATATTTTTACGACTTTTCATTGGAAGTGGTCACTTGAATGCGCTCTGCTGGTGGCGGTGTGGACAGCTTAAAATAATTTACTGCTCTTAGTCCATCTCAACACAAAACCATATCAAGAGGAAATTCAGCATCTCTCATCTTGGTTATTTGGCTTTGCCTTGCATTACAAAAGCACAAATTCCATAAAGAATTTAGAAAAAATCCTTATAAATACACTTTGTACAAATTCTCTTGTCGACCATCCTGTGGACTAACTTCATTTTAAAACCCACTGTTTGACATATTACTTGGGATTTGTTTTTCTTTTCACTTTTTTTGATGTCACCAGGTAAGAAAGAATAGTGTTTTCCTTGACCTGTCTTGCAAAATATTTTAAGTTTAAAGTTTATACTATAATAAAAATACAGAAGAAAAAAGGTTACACTAATAAAATTGGATAGTAATAACCTGCCAAAAAATGTGTCCAAAATAATCTTGCAACCATTTACCAGGATGCAACATGCCACTGCCAAACTACATGACACACATTTGCAAAACTTGAACATGGTGTTCTGATTTGTTTGGCAAAAAAAAGTCAACCACTTTTTTATTTATTTTTTTATAGGGAGAAAATATCGGAATATGCCAACCTGAGGTAAATTAGGTCTTGGGGGAGCTAGAATGATTTTCAGCCACCATTTTACATCTAGGATGGATTTGGAATGATCTGCTAAAAATCTTCCAACAAAGATTTTCTTTTTCTCCTGTTTTATTTTCAAGTGCATCCTTTTATTATTAGGCCAATTATAAAGCCTTTAGGGTTCATATCCACTTTTTCACTCAAACATTTTATGGACCAATTCATAAGAAAAATGGAATTTATTTTTATCGACCCTCTTATCAGAGTGGAAAAATGCATTCAACAATGGTAAACACTATGTTTCTCCTTGCTATCTCTGCTAACATGATGACGGTAGTGTGCACTAATCTTGTAAAGTCAACCTTTAAAAGGGAACAGGCGGCGGAGGGGGCTGTGAGAAAAAAGCCTGGACAGACAGCGATGTTCAGGATTGTATCCGCAGTAGAAGCTGCCCCTGTCCATATCCAATGTAAGGTTATAGGAATATCATAATCCTTCCTCTGAGCTCCTTTACGCGGAAGATGATGACTAAATTTCCAGTGTCTTATCACACACTCCCAGACTGGAACTAGTACAAGGGGTTCTGAGGGAGGAACCCAGCATGAAAAGTGCTAGGAATGAGATGATCAGATTAGCGGTGGCTATTGGATTTGTTTGTGGTGGTTGCAATCGGACCGAAGCAGGCGTTGTTCAAAAATGCCCATGGACATGCAAAGCCTCCAAAGATCCTCTCACTCGTGAAAAAAAAAGTAAAAAAAAATAAAGAAATAAATACTCTTCTTGGGGGTTTGTCAGGAGTGTAATGTGAGATGCTCCTGCAGGGGTAGGTGGGGGTTGAATTGGGGGAAACAAATTTAACACTTCAGGGGTTTGGATAAGGAGGGGGCAGTTGTGTATTTTATCCGGTGGGTGGATGCTGGACTGCTTCATGCAGTGAGACAAGTGGGATTGACTGGTGGTATTCAGCAGAAAGTGGGCTTGTTGAGAGCTGATGGCTGCCTGCAAGGCAGATGCTGTGGAAGAGTGGGCTCTTTAGAAACCCCATCTGTGACACAGTGAGGCATTGCAGAATCCAGGAACTGCTCCACTGGAAAAAATATCCTTCCTCAAAACAAGGAAAAAATTTAGAATACAAGATGTTTTCACTTGCTATAACTAAATAAAATCTGTCAATGGAACTGGCAGAAATTTTCTTGGTAAATTAGTGTGCTCAAAGAGATCATGTTTTGCCAAAATAAAAAGAGTTTCTTTAAAGAAAGTGCTTATACACTGTTTCCTGTAAATATATCCCTATAGTAAGCACAACAATCTTTTTATATATTTATGAGAGATTTATTGGTTGATTGTGTATTTGCATGAGGTCATATTTATTTATTTATTTCAATTAAATATTTATTTATTTAATTATGAACAGTATATGACTCCATAGGGCTAAAGCTACTAGAGGCAGAAATTCTGGAAGTCCTGCACTGCATTCTTGTCAGGATACTTCCCTGAGCCTCCATTAATTCAACCAGATTTGTGAATGAGTTGCTGTGTCTCATCTTTGTTTCACGTCTCTCTGTTTACATTTGTTCAGTCTGAACCACTTACCATTAGCAAATTATACTTCTGCTCAAAAATGTTATATAACATTAAATAAAATGAGTTTCATTAGAGATGTAGCTATAGATGGACAGGGGTGTAATAAGTACTTGAATTAATCATTGAATTGATTTATATTCCTACAATCCGACCAGATTGATCTGGTCTGAGGCAAGTTGTTAATCAAATTAACCTATACCACTATAAATTGATTCAAATTAATTTATATTTATTTTATAAATTCATTATATCGGTATTGGAAAATACCATTTGGATTGAAACATGGTAGGTTTATTTTACCATAACATATAATGACCAAGCCATCATTATAGTCCAATGTGTGGAAACATTGAATTTTACAAAGACATATGTGACCATACAGTGTGGTATCATGTCCTAATAATGTAGTATTTTGATGTGGAAAAACAAAAGTCGGCTGAACTTTATGAAACTAAAATGTGAAATGGGTTTGCCATTAATTCCTGTTTACTTGTTTGTTTGTACACATATTTATTTAACACTCCATTATCTAGCAAGAAATACAAGAAATCTAGAAAACTTCACCTGCACTGCTCAGTACCCAGGAATTTATCTCTGAGTCACACTGGTTGGTTGAAGATGTCCTGAATCGATTTTAGGTCAGTCTATCGGATTGAATCGGATAATTTAAAAGGAACCAATATCAACTATGATTTGTATCAACAACCACAAATTATGATATGAATCAAACTAAATAAAATGTTACACGACTGTACAATGTTTTCAAGAACAAATGACTGAACAAGAAATATTTATAGCCTTAAAATAAGACACTACATCTTATTGAAAAGTTACTGGTAGGCTATTTTTGTCTTGTGCTAATTGTACTAACAGAAACTAGAAACTAGATCATAATACTTGGTGAGAGTTTGTGTTTTTGCAATACACCATGTATACAGTTGGCCTTTGGAAGGAGGTAACATGAAGGAAATAGGGGCAGAAGGAAAAGGATAGTAGGAATTTAGGCAGATTAGTCCATTTCAGCCCAGCAAAGCATGTCGTTGATCACTTGAACAGTAGATCCTGATTGTGAAGTAAATTAATTAAGCTGATTAGAAAATGAAGGCTATTTACAAAGAGTAGCTGCTGGACTTCTGAAAAAGTATAATTATAAAGTTCTATCTGCTCAGATTCATAGCTATACTACAAATATTGCATACTGTAAATATGTACAATAAAGAACTGAGGTCTCAAAGCACTCAATGTCAAACTGCCTGATTTAATTGCCTAATTCCCATATGAATTGCAGCCTTACAGGCTATTTTCCCACATGTTTAATTTTGTTAAGTGACGCAAAAGAACGTCAATATTGGTCTGTCCCACTTACCTTGAATACAATGTTGTGTAGACATCAGACAAAGACATGGCTTTGCTTATACAACACAATACAGGGGTGCACTTTGTACCCCTAAGCCAGGTCATTTCAATAGAGAAAAAAAAGCCACTGAGTCAGCTTGGCGAGACCAAGTCGATAAGTTAATGGCACAGATCAATGCCAAAAGATTTGAGCCAGATCTTAATTAAAGAAACAGCTGCTGCTACAAATGATGTTTTCAATGTATTGATATGGCATGGGGGGCAAAGGGTGGCAGAGCACCTGATCAATGTACTTAACATTAGCATTCCTTTTCATCATTGTACCAAGATCGCTTAATTCTCCCTCTCGTCTTTTTTTTTGCTCTATCACTCGTCACTCTTCACCATCCCTCTAAATACCTTTTTTAAAATCCTGTGTGGCAGCCTGCATCCCCCCCACCCCACCGCCCAAAGCTGACAAGGTGAACTTGAAGGTCTGCAAGGTTGTGCTTTTATGTGTCTCAAACTTCCTCTAGTCAATGTGTGTTAAACCAAGTAAAAATCAAAGGCTGTGTTAGCTTCAACAACAGAAGGGAAGACATTTTCAATCCCAGTGGGAAAACCTAACGAAGGAACTGTTCCTCTATCTTTACGGTGCAGGTGGATGATGTTGGATTATTTAAAGGGGATTTCTTTTTTATTTGTGTGGATTCTTGTTCTTTCTTCCACCATTTTCTTGTTCATTATAGTGTTTTTAGCACTGGCTGAAAAGCAGTACCACCAATTTAATTTCCAGAAAAAAAAGGGAAAAGATTCAAGGAGGTAATGCATAACACAACAAAACAAAGTGTTGTAGCTTTTTGTGGTTAAAACACTAATAGTTAAGACAGAATCTAAATTGATGGATCCCATTAAACCGAACACAAAGTCTCCAGAGGCATAGCAGCACAAACAGTCCAGAGTCAATAGCATGATTCCCCAGGTATCCCTGACCAGGACCTGCTTTAAAGAGACATCAATCTGACATGTCAGTTCCCAGCTAATGAAGCTACAGCAGATCAATAATCAGGATACTACTACTACGTTAAATGAAGTACTAATGCTTGTAGGGATTACAACATATGGGTTCTCACAGTGAAGAGTTTTTATTTATTTATTTTTTTCTGGACTAGTCCTGTCAAAATGACAGATTGGTAAAATTCACTAAAAGGTAAAAAAAAAAAAACATAATTTCAATACACTGTGCCAGAAAAGTAAATTCTTTATAAATAATCAATCGTCATGAAACATGAACTACAATTTATTTCCAGTATGTAGTTTATACAGTATATGATGACAATTCTATAACTAATAGTTCTAACAGTATATATATATATATATATATATATATATATATATATATATATATATATATATATATATATATATATATATATATATATATATATTACAGATACTTTAATCTCCCTTATTCCTTTGTTCAAAAATATTCCATGTTGTTTTATTTTCTTGCCATGTTTTCTTTCATAGTAGAAGGGACATGCCTGCTCTAAAAAAGGTATTGTGAATAAATGAATGACATTAGGCCTTTTAAACTTTGTATATATGTGTGTGTGTGTATACACACGCAACAAATTCGTTTTTTTGCAACTCCTATTAAAGGGGCTATTCCATGCAAAATCAACTTTTTGAGCTTTTAAGCTTAACGTCAATTCCTCACAAAAAACAACCCCAAAGCAGTATTTTGATCCAGTCATGAATCTTTGATTATTCCTCTAATACCCTGCTCTCTTAGCACCAGCTCCTCCCAATCCACGAAAACGAGTAGGTTCTCAAATTGATGAAGACAAGTGAGGAACAGCCCCTTCCAGGAAGAGTCTGCGCTGCCAGCACCCCACCCCCCAGGGCAACACTTACCTGCACTTTCTCTGTGGAGCTAGCGGTGATCTGCAAAAATGCTTTTATTTTATATGGAAAATGTGCACATCCATCTTTCCAAAGTTCGAATGTTGTTTGTTTTTGTGGGCACAATGCGGAAACACTGCCAAAGCTGGAAGCTCACAAAAATGAGTTATATGTCATAAAAATGTGTTTTTCAGTGTGCCAAAGGTATATATACTATTATACACTGTATCTGGAAATAGTTCACTCTGTAAGGCTCAAGAAAAACACAAACAAATTTAACACAATATTATAGTGTTTAGGGAATGCATAATTAGTACTAACAGTAATGTACTGTATATATATATATATATATATATATATATATATATATATATATATATATATATATATATATATACAAACACACAAATTTAACAAGAAAAGAGAAACAACTTCAAGAAGTGCCACTGTCCTGCAAGCAAAGAGCTTTATTTAAAAATTATGTTCAAAATATTATTTCTTTGTGGCACAGAAATGGCTACAAAAACATACTTTATTTGATGTATTGGTTTATTTCAAACATTGATTGTAATTAATATGACAAAAAAAATCACACTGCCATATCAAACTCATAACAGAAATAATGAGATCCATCGGTTTAAAAAAAAAAGCAAGACCAAAGAACCAAAACGCAAGAAGGAAACGACTGTGTAATTAATCATAAACTTACAGAGAATTTTTCCATATTTTCTTTAGTCCATTTTTCCTGATTTTTTTATGCATCACATGATAATTCTACTGAAAATTTTATCATCCCTTCCCATTATCCAAATGCACGCAATATCTGAAAGCTCTTTAAATCATGTATTAGGGCATTGTGCTATGTAAAACAGACTATGAATTAGACTGCATTTGGGGCAACATTTAACTTTATAAAGAAAAACAGGGAAATGTTGGAGGTTTCCAAAGTTTAAAAGGCCTAATGTCATTCATATATTCACAATACCTTTTTAGTATCTGTAATATATATATATATATATATATATATATATATATATATATATATATATATATATATATATATATATATATATATATATATATATATATATTTTTTTTTTTTTTTATTAAAAGTATGGCACACCAAAGCACTGGAGGCCTGTAGTCTATGTCGTGCCTGTATCATTATCAAGTAATAATGGGGCTAGGTTTGGTAGAGGATTGACTGACATCCTAATACTGAAATAATTTCCACTTTCTTACCTCCTCCCTCTCACAGGCGGGGAATTATTTTTATCACATCAAAGGCTTCCTTCAAAATGGGTATAAAAATCATTTAAACAGAGAATGGCGGTGATTATTCAAACTAGGTTATTTGCCGGGGTGTGTATGTAATATGGCATCGTCGTCAGGACAACTTCATTTCCCGCTAAATTGCTGTCTGTCACCAGAATAAGTAAATTTGCTAGTGTTTTATCAGCATCATTGTGTCAAGTTAGGGGAATACATCACACACTCAATCTGATCAACAGGAAATGAACACACAGTGAATAATGCAATGACTGAAAGGAGAGCGGATCGGTCCATTGATGTGCTGAATGCAAATTTCCCTGCACAGTTTTTTAAGGCTTGAAAAAAAGAAAAAAAGAAGACTCAGATTGAAATGTTGGCTTATCGCATTGACTCTTTGGACTGTATTTATTACTGTTACTTTCACTGGCTGACATATGAATTTAAAGCGTGCAATCATTTTAAATCAAAATGTGGACGCAAGCGAGACCGTGTGCAATGAGAGCCACATGGAACTGCATTTCTATTTACATTTACCGCTTCTAAATGAATGTAAGATGAGTCACATCATTAATCCAGAGCAATTCAACAAGACGAAAAGCTGTTTTCGTTGGTTCAAGACTGAATTGGGAGTCTCGTCAAAAGACTGGATAAGAAAAGTGGAAAGGAAGAAGCAAACACAGGGGAAAAAAAGTGTGTGTGGGGGGGGGGGGGGGGGGGGGGATAATGGTGTTTGGAGGTCTTTTGTGGAGCAGATATTGTCTCTTAGCTTGATGTTTGCCTTCAGGATAAAAGGAACTCCTTTAAAGTAACAATATACACCAAAATAAAGAATTGTGCTTGAAAGAAAAAGGGACAACAGCAATAACGAAACAATGGTGCACAATGGCAGGTATTTAACTGCCTTAGGAGAAGAGGGATGGATTTACGGTCATGTCTCATGAAATTACGCCTCACAAGTTAGGTCACAAGAAATGTTTCCTGGCTTTTCAAAAACCTGCCCGCATCATTGTATTTTGAAGGGATCAGGCCAGAGATTCATGAACGCCGTTTTACTCCCCCAATTAGTCAAAGTCGCTCTGAGGCATTTTCTATCTTGTGTTGATACATGAGGCAATGGTAACAAACCTGCCCTGGAGTTAGATGATACAACTCCAAAGTGAGTTCAAAGCACTCTTGTTAAACTTGGAACACAATCCGGCACTGCTGATGGTAGAGGTACACCCTGAGCGAGAATGAATGCCCAGACCCTGTATTAGAACACCTTAAACTAAAGAAGAACATGAATGTTGGCATTTCACAGTCACTCTCCTGCCTTTTGACAAGAGTGATCCTATTACACCCCATCTCAAGCTATAAAAAAAGCACAACAACAAAAATGTGAATATCTGTAATTTTGTATGACAAGAAAAGAAGCGATAAGGAAAAATGTGGACTTTTTTTGCCAACAGTCCAGGATGACAAAGGATGGAACTTACCAGAATTCAAAAGCATCTCATTTTAATTTAAAGAAATTCTGTTAAATGGACTTGAAAAAAAATTTCCAAAAGAAAAACCAAGCCAATAACACATGATTTTGGTCTGCTTTTGAAATACCCATTTATTGTCTCTTAAATAAAACCTATGATGGTTCGTTTTTTTTGAATGTCAGGTGAAATGTTTTAGGAATTCACACGACAATTTTGCAAAATGACTTTTTCCAGAAGAACATTTATGAAAAAATAATTTAGAAACATAAAGGTGATCTCCTGTTCATAGTAAGTAATATTCTTTTTTATTTTTGTGACACAAAAATAGCAACCACCACGTGTATTATTATGTTTTTACTAACTACAGTTAAAAGAAAAAAATAAAGAAACTGTTCTTTTTTTACCCCCGTAGCAAACAAATAACATTACATTTAATACTGAAATAATATATATTTTTTATACCTGAATACGTTTTTAGGTAAACAATTATCGATTTCTATTTTGTTTTTATTTTATTTATTCAAACATCAATGAGGCATCAACCTTTAGAAACAAAATCTAAATTAGTCACATTGTTTTCATGTCTTGTATAGGATCGTAATTTGTTTAATTTTGACTCTACCTAACACCTTTTTGTCCCTACCTTGTGAATCTGTAATATAGTTGTCTGCTGGCTGGAATTGTATTATTTATTTTATTTTATTTTTTGCCATTCAAAAGTGCTTTTCGTGGTTATCTCGAAAGCTCTCCGCTCATCACTGAGTAATTTCAAACTGTTCCAAGATGATAGGTGTGTGAATAAGAAACACCGCCTGCAGCAAATAAAGGAGAAGGTGGAAAGAGGGAAACGTATATATAAATGTATAAAAGGGCTGCAGTGAAGAATGCAAGAAAGATAAATAAGACAGATACTTTGTTTCATTGTCAGTGGCACTCCAGGGCTATTTGAAGCACTTATTTATGCACTGTAAGCAGAACAATACTGGCGAGCAGAAATGATTAAATACAGACTCTTCAAGCAATAGACATCTCATTGTGGTGGGCCCTGGCTTGCCACTGGGCCAGCTTGATAAAAGCACCATGAGCTGATAGCTGATACAATTTGCCGGCGATTTGAATGGAAGAGGCTGGGAGGAAGGGGCTGCAGCTCAGTTGGTCTGTCCCTGACAGCCTGTAGAAGCTATAATAAAATCATTAGAATGTAAATGCTTTATTGCAAAATAAGAGCCTCAAGTCAGTATGACATTATCTGCCGCCACCCGAATGAAAGCGCCGATTAGCATTCCCTGATTCAATGATAGAAGCAACTTATCTTTATTAAAATTTTTCAAATGGAGTCTTCATTTTTCATGATTGAGTTTTAAGCAAATGTAATATCGGTTCAGTCTGCGTGTGAAATGACTGAAGAGAAGGGCGCAAGATGCCCGAAAAATAATTAGTGAACACACATCTTTGCTACATGTGTCCCATAACAAACGAATTGGATTTCATATTTAACTTGTCACTGGCTCATACATATGCATGAAAATATGAGTTTACAAAATAATTACATAAAGTGTACACCTCTTTAACACGTGTCCCTGAAGAATGGAATCTGATTTGTTTGAAATTGACTGTCATGTTGTTCCCCAAATTATTGTTAAAGAAAATGAGGCTTCGACTTTCACTCCATTTAGATGTTCCCACATTCAGCTGAGTCTTTAAGCAGGCCAGTGCTTGGTAGGCAGACAGTCAATTCATATGCAAATAGCCCACTACTGAGTACGGGATATAATATGCTGTAGATCAAATGTCACGGTGGGAGTAGGAAGAGTCTGTGTTGTAGAAAAATGGCTGACTTACACATTGTTCTGTAATATATGCTTCCTAATTTGATATTCCTACTTTATCTTTCTGATGTAATTCTGCCAAACATACAGCTGTACAAGAGAGATGGCAATGCACAGGATATTGTCTGAGTTGGTTGAGACATTTTAGAACAGTTAATAGCTGATGAGAGTGATTGTGTTGAAAATCGTCAGCTCTTCACATCCAATGTATCTTCTGTCTGATCTATCATTCTTTTCCATTTGAAGCTCTGTGGAAATGAACACATAAAGAATGAAAACAATTGAAAAATGTTGCCTTTTTTAATTTTTTAATTTCAAACATAAAATGCAAATAAACACAAGAGTTAAAAATAGACCGTTAAAACAAAACAATGTGCTTGAAAATGAGTGGGTAGAACAAAAACCTTGTATGGTCCCACCTCTTCTTACAACACCTTATGTTGTGCATATTTCTATTTACAGCTTTTTTTTCCCCCCAATACATTCAAATTACCGTCTGTATAGTTCCTATGCAGAAGAGACATTTGCTTATTTGTTTTTATTGATCATTTCTTTCTTGTAAAGATTCCTCAGTGACATCTTGTAGAATTTTTTTTTTTAATACATGTAAACATTTGTGCTTTGTTTTAAACCTTCATCCAACCCTTTCCACAAATCCACACCACTAATCGATAAGCACATTTCCTTTTCTGTAGTACGAATGCACTGCTTTTTGATGTTCAGCTGATTTCTTAAGTCGTGACACCCACCTCTGTCCTTGAACATTAGTTGTATATTTACTGGAAGTAGGTTGTTTCTGGCTTTAAACATAAAGAGTGCTGTTTTTAGTTTAACTAGTTCCCATAATTTCAATAAATACGACTTTAAAAACAACACTAGAAGTGATAAAAATGGTAGAACTACCAGGTAATATTAACTACCTCGGGCCACGTTTACACCGGGTTCTGCAATGTGCATTCAGTTAACCACTTTAACCAAATTAAGAATATATATAAATACGCGTTTCGGGCTTTTGCATTCAAAACTCTTGCATTCATGCGCAGCTACATACATTTTTACGACTGTTTGCAGGCTTTACATACAAAACATGTGGCCATTGAACGCTCATTGCAAGTTGAACCAGTTGAACTTTGAACAATCAGGGACTCGGGTTCAGTAAGTATGTGTGGATGTCATCTTTTCAAATTCATGGACGTCCCATACGATTGAAAATTGATCATCAAGGAGAAATTATTTATTGTGGTTTGTGCTTGACCAGAATTCAATGACACGAAGTCTTTCATATGTCAGAATAGGGCTGTGACCGAAAGAGCCTGGAGCAAAATTTGCACCGCTTCGACGTTTCACATCAGGCCTCTTTCAACTGTAAGTACATGCGCTCGTATCAGATGGCGACAGTCCAGTGTAAACACCATATTAGAAGTGTGTTCAAGAACTCGCGTTCAAATTCCTTGATCATGTAACACATCCCTGGTAGGAAAGTAGCATCAGAGAACTTTAAGATGACGCTTAGACCTTGTTTCCACTAAAGGGTATGATCCGGTCTGGTACGGTTTGGACTGGTCCAGGTAATTCAGGCGAACGTTTCCAGTCAAAGTTGGACCATCCCGGAACATGGAGGATGTTGACCGATTGCGTAACTTTGCGTCACAGTAGTGCGACCACAGCAAAAGTGAAGCTATCAATAACAACAATGGAGATCATCCAGCAGCTCAGTTTTTCCCGCTTGGCTTTAGGTACTTAAGTAAGTATGTAAGTAAATTTTAGTTGTATAGCACCTTTCAGACAGAAGTCACAAGGTGCTTCACAGGTTAGTATATACATACATAAGAACATAAAAACATAAAAGACAAAAAAATATATGCCACATAAAACGATCATCCCAAGCCCAATAAAAACAGTTTGGTTTAAAAGGCTTTGCAAACAATTTTAGTTTTTAGTTTACTTTAAAAAGAATTCACAGATTCCAGGGTATATACTTTATACACACAAGTCATTTAATGCTGTTTAAGAGAAGAGTGCGGGTGGCAAAGAAGAATACACTGGGGCTGGTTGGCACTTTCTTTTGTTGCAATCACCTTCTGCCAATCAACGGGTTTCATCTTGTGACGGCAGTAGCTCCACCTTAACCGGTCCGATTCTTTTTTTATGGACCAACGGGGACCCAAAAAAGGTACGGTTGGGTTTGGCTTAATGGGTCCATTTTACAATAGAAATGCTCAAAATACCGTACCGTACCGCTCAGTAGAAACAAGGCTTTACTTTATCTCATTGAACCTGACAGATGTTCTCTGGGGTGGCTTCCCGCTGACTTTAAGCTCTTTAACCGTCAGCATTGTTCTGAGGGGTACCAATATAGCTCAGTGCTAACAGAGCCAACAAGATGTCTTCCAAACCGACAGGTTGACACATTGCTTTCAGTTGCGGTCAGTGTCATTTTTTTTTTTTTCCCAGACAAAAACTTCCAAAGATGTGTGCTTGGAGCTGTATTGTTACAAGCGCAGGTCCAAACACAATGCTGTCGTTATAGTGCACCCAGAGGATTTGCAGTGAAGCTCTCGCACATCCGCTTCTCGCCGATGCAAGGTTATACATCTTGTGGAGTAATTTCAAAATCCCAGACCTCTGGCCCATTCGCTGAAGACAAAAGGCACAGAGGGGGTAGGTAGACACAAATTGGTCCAAAAACACACTGTAAAAAGACAAAGCTTACATTAAGCTCAAGGGGACTCGAGGGACCAATCGCTGGATGCGAAGAAGAATGGTGGTGAAGTTAGCGACTGGGCACCGGCAGATAAATCACTGCCATAATGCAGATTTACTGAGTTGAAGTGAAAAGATAAATGTGTAAAAGGGCTGTGTGTCAGAACCTGGGGTGCAGGGCCACACGGTAATGCTGTGTAGGTAATTGAACTTTGCTATAATTATCCGGAGGAAATATTATTAACTTATAGTCTTTGCGTGAGAAAGAAGCTGGCCCATAATTCATTTGCTGGATGGGGTGATGGTGCTGGATGGCTCTTTCTCACTGTCCCTTGCTCTCGTTCTTTTTGTCTGCATTGTGTTACTGAAAGATGACGGCTCCATTTTTATCCTGTCACAATGACAACTGATGGGCTTATTTTCCTGTGGCCCCGGGGGATGATGAAATAGTAAGCAAACATTCTTTCTCAGGAGAAGAAGGGTGCTCCATCATAGTGGCTGGGGCCGCCACTGCTCCTTGTGTTGTGTGGCAATAACAGCAGGTTTCGGATACAATGCACTTGGCCTCCTACTCTCATAGCAGAGGACCTACACATTGCCACTTTGCTGCCGTGTCTTTGGTGTCACAGTTTGTGGTTCATAGCACTACCTACACATTGTAGTATTCCCTCTCGGGTGAGTCGAAAGGCTTTAAATTCTTTGTACCTAATGACATTATGTTATGTTAATTGGATCTCATTAGTGAGCAGTTGTACAAAACTAGAGCAGTTTTTGTTTGTTTTGTGAGAAGTGGTTTTGCTGTTTCTCAAAAAACAAAAACAAAAAAAAGGGAATGTTGATCAAAAGTCATTATCATTATCAGCTCTTTTTCCCCCCAAACTTTTTGTTTTAAATTTATTTTTTAATATTGTAAATCAGTCAAGATTCAGGACTGATCTACTGAACAACATAAGCACCACATTAATTATTTTTACTTAAAATAATTAAATATAAAGCAATATGGTGGCCTTGATCTTCAAATCACACCAACAAATCACTCGAAGCAAAAACATTTTAAAAATCACGACAATTACAAAAACAAAACAAAAAATAAAAGGACAACATTACATTTTAGAAATCAAAACTAAATTCCAGAAGTAACAAATAAAATAAAATTGCAATAAAAATGGAAGGTTTTGGAAAGCAAAAGTAGTTTCCAGAAATCTAAATGTAATATAACGGAAAAAAAACTAATAAGAAAAACTGGAAAAGGTAGGTACCATGAGAAGTCACTGATTGAATGATGACGTTTGTTTTTTATATATGCCCCCATACTAATACCAATAAACGTTTTATGATTAGTTTGGAGCACATCCAGTCTCTCCTTGTGCCAAATAAATTGTAACTGAAATCATAGACAATGTCATAATCTAATCAGTGATGTCCCATTGTACCTACCTTTTTCAGTTTTTTCTTTTGTTTCACTTTTAACATTTCATTTTGATTTCTAGAAATGTACATTGGGACATTGCTGATTGGACAATGACGTTGGTCCATCATTTCAACCGAAAGTTATTTGGCAGAAAACAATACTGGATACATTCCGTTTTGTTGTTTTTATAATGATTTTTAATTTATTATTGTTTGTTTTTTTTTTTGCTTTATTTTTATTTTTGTTGAGATCTTTAAAATTCTTTTGGTGTTAAGCATGAAGTGACACTGGATTAAGCTCCATTCTAATCATTACACTTTTATGTATTAAAATTTTGTTTTGGTTTTCACAAATGTAATGTATTTTTTGTTAATTGTTTAGCTTTTCAAATTTTTATCTTTAACATGTTTTTTGTGTAGTGATTTGTTGGTGTGATTTGCACCTCAGGGCCACCGTAAAGCACGGAAAGGGGTCTTACCAAAAAGCTTGACAAAATATCCCAACTTGAGTCTAGGATAAGATTGCAACATCTGTATTGGGTCAAAATAACTTCGCCACTTCACTATTTTGTCTGTCAAAATCCAATTTATCTTGTTTGAAAAATGACATATGCTGATGGACATTAGTTTAAGAATCACACTGAAAGCACCTGAGGGGGCTTAGCCCTGTCAGCTCTTATTTTCCCATTCACTTTGTTAACCAAGAGTGTGTAAAGCTGCGGCAATAAAAGAGATAAGAGCATTCCTCCAGCTGCACCGCTGCTTCTCCAGAGTAAACACCGTCAGACCCCAGTTTATCACCATGCTAACTGGATTCAGACAGAGACCTACAATGGCAGCTTGAGCAGATATCCCGTGACAGCATCAAACATTATAACAGCTCTTATTGTGTGTGTAGTAATTTCCATTATTGATATTCAAAGAGGTTATTTAGAATTATAAAAACGCAGCTCTAATCCTCCTAACTCCATCTTTCTTTTGGTGGAATAACTGCCTGCTGGAACACCCACCTTGGTGTCTTGTCAAGTCACCGCCGTGGGGCTTTTGTCTCCTCAGTGTAAAGAGAAATGACAGTGTAATGTGATTTACAGGCGATCACTTCAGCTCAATTAAATTAGGCCCACAATAATCCATGATGAATGCACACCTACGCCAGTCATTAGGATTCAAAGCAAAATATGGGTTTATCGTTTCATGGCACCATGGAGCGAACACACCCTTTAATAGATGTGCTGATTCATTTAGCCATTTTTGTCACAGTGTAATGCATCCTCTTGTCTTGTTAGCTGCTAATGACTAGTAAGCCTCTCAAAATGCCTGGTACGAAAGCCATGAGAAAAACTGACTTGAAGCCAAAACACTAACACGCAGAAGGAACGGCATGTGAGTAACAATATTAATTCTTGAATTTCGTCGCATTTTACGAATAATATCAGTCATCTCTAGAAATTCTCAAAACCATAGCAATATATATTTTTTTTATTTATTCATTCGGAATCCAAATTGTGAATTGGCTAAAGCCATCGAAATATATAAACAAAAAACAGGACAGTCATTGAATACTTGGTCACTGTATTTTGATTGACAGTGTCATATTCGTGAGAGGGTTATGAACCACAAAACAGGGGTTAAAGGGAAATTGACCTAGCAGTTGACGGGTGACTGATACACTGAACTGAGGTCTTTAATCTTGCTGTAGAGCTTACATGAAGCTTATATAACAAATTGCAATGCCTACAGGGTAATGCATCACCTGATGGACTGTTACATATGTGTCTTTTCTCCTATTCCACCCGAGAGGGATTTGGCAGTTTGACTGAAAAGTGGTTATACAAGTTTTTTTCATCTTTAGTGGTCTCACCGTCTTGCAATTTTGTATCTGTGAAATATTGTTTATTTTTTTATTATTATTTTTTTTTTACAACAGTGCATTGTGTTCTGCGTCCTGATTGGTTGTTGGTCTTGCCATTCAATCTTCTCCGTGCCATGTGCCCTGTACAGAATGTGCCAGTTACAGAAATGTTTCATCGCTATCAGGTCTTTCTTTTTTATTATTCTTTAATAATGGACACCTTTAAAAAAAAAGAACTTTGAGAGATAAAACAAGAGATAACTGTTTGAAAATGTTCATGTTTTTGCGAGAAAAGTGTATATATTGTGTAGTGAGGAGTTGAACAGCCTTATAACATCTGCATACTTCGTGGATTTCATCTATCACCTTTTTGTTAGAACTTAACTATTGCGATTCGCTTATTCGCATTTCAATATTTGCGATTTCACGTATTCGCAGATTTTTTTTTTAGTCACTTGGTTCCTCCGGTTCATCACAAAAATTCAGCTCAAGATGGTTGTATGAGACGTTTGTATCCGAAGGAGGTGCTACAGGGGAGGAAGGGAGCAGAGATGAAGAGCATGCCGGCCCGTCTGCTTCTTTGCCGACTGCTAAGGAAAGTTTCACAGCTATTTCCACCAGTTCCTGCATTGCTACCAACCGAAGTTCGTGCCCCTGCGCGGAGAAATGGCATCAATGTCCTGATAAGCTGAGGAAGATAATCATAGAGAATAATTATCATCAGAAGCAGGTGTTAGATATGGATGACCTCTTGCACTTAACTGATGAAGGAGGAAGCACGGACTCCTGGTTTTAATGGCACAGAAAGACAGAGTGACACCCCTAATGTGCGTTATAAAGTAAGCTATTGTAGTGTATTGCTCTGAATAAAAAAAAAAAAAAAAACTCCTTACAGTGTACAATGCTCCAATGTTCTTTAATAAATGTTTTACAAAGCATCAGAAATGGTTCAGAGGTGTTTTTAACAAGTAAGAATTGGTGACAGACATTCTTCGACTGCGGGGTGTGGGGAGACTCTCTGTTTTTGTATTTGTATTTGCATTTGGTTTTGAGCTGTTCAAAATTTTTAGTCATTTCAGAATAATGCGGTTTGTACGTATTTTATGTAGTTTACACCCAATTAATATGTAAATCTTACACAATTGTGTGTACCCACATTTATGGGTTTCCATGACCGTTCTACGCATGTATAATTGACTTTTCACGCATGTACCAATGATGTATTACTTTTATATAACATTCACGACATGCATATCACATGCAAGTTACTGAATTGACACACCTCTTTTACGTTGATTTACGTGTTTTTGGTGTGGTTCTGCTTTCACTGAAGTTCTTTCATGATACATATGTGAAAATACATTAAGTTTCCTTTTCTTTCTTTCTTTTTTTTGGATTTAGTAAACAAACTAAAGGTTATAACTATGACTTGATTTTCAAAAATCACATCTGATAATTTTTTTCATCTGATCCATTGCATCAGTCACATATAGACATAGACAGATCCAGATGGCTATAGTCTCTTGATAAAAGAGACTATGTTGGCCTTAATTCATATCCTGACTGCACCTGGTGAATGCTAAAATATAAGAGCTTCTCAGATAAGCCCACGAGTAGTGCAACACTATCCAGGTGCAGATTATTGGTAGCGCATAAGCCGCATATTGGTATGCAGAAGAAGGCAGATTCTTCCGATAGCTCAGCAAAAGGGATTCAACTTTAGCATCCCAGCTTTGGATGTATTCTGCTGTTCTGATCTCTTCAGAGCACAAGGTCTGAGGTCATCGCAAGTGCTCTCTACCTTCTGCTCTGCAGTTGAAGCTATTCTGTCAAGATTTTGAGTTTTGATCATTAGCAATGTCTGCACATTGTA